>NC_080419.1:89378547-90647713 GCF_029873635.1 Malania oleifera | reverse complement strand
ACAGTGATGATTGTTGTAATTGGTGTGATCCCAATAGGGGGGTGAATTGGATTTTTAAAACATTTTTTCACTCATTTAAACAATCACATTGATTCACCACATTTCATATCCCATTTAATATTGAAAACATGTATGTAAAACGATTAAGTTATCAGTGTGTGCATACATGCACGTGTGCTGCGTGTCTCATTTAAATTAGTTTTGTGTGCATGCAAGATGATTATAACAAAACATGAACAAGCATACACATGCCAAAATTTAAGTGCAGGAATTTAAATAAAATAGAGAGAGAATGACACACAGATTTGTTAATGAGGTTCAGCCAATACTACCTACGTCCCTACCTTGGGTATATCCCCAAGGATTCCACTATACCTGCTCACTCAACTGGGCAGAGCAGAAGCCTTTTACATCCTCTCCTTACAGGGCGAGAAAAACCTTAGCTCAATTACTAGGCCAAGCCAAACTAGTCTCACTTACGAGGCTGAGACTCCCAAGTTCAATTTCGGGCTGAACCGAACTAGTCTCATTTACGGGGCAGAGACTCCCTAGTTCAATTAACGGGCTGAACCCAACTAATACATTAAAACCATTTTTGAACATGAAAATGCTTCTAAAAAATACAAGCAGAAATGTACACAATAAGCTCAATAAATGTAACAACCTGCTATTTAACTTGGGTTTTATATATACTATAACATTTATAATGCTCTAATACCAAACTGAATTAAACCCAACCACTAACCTAAGCAGCGAGAAGTGGAAATCAAATAAACATAACCATATATAATTATATACAATACCAGAGTGCTAACATGTTTCCCAAAATATACACATATGAATACTTCCAAAAAATACCCTCAACTGGGCTAAGGCCATACAAAACACTCCCAAAAATACTCACTCTATTATCAGGGCAGTACTGAGGCCCCTCTATCTGCAAGCCTGGTCTGCTCGCCTACTTGGATCACCTGAAAAATGTTAAAGAAATGAGATGAGCCAACGCTCAGTAAGACAAAATATGTTATTACTAGTGTGTGGTAATTGAGTTACAATATTTTGAAAATCTATTACTATATAGTCATGTATCTCTGAACATGTAAATACAATACCAGTAATATAAACCATCACCTTTTCCCTATTGCTTATCATATCTGTACTTTAGGTTTCTACTCAAAATTCTTTTAATATATATATATATATATATATATTCTGTCTTTGTAAATCTATATAAACATAGTAATGACTGAAAACTTCCCTGTGGATAACTGTGTATCATGATTTAACCCCTCATGACAGGGTTATGTAGCCTCAAGGCGGGATCTACCCTGGTTGGCCAACCACGAATAAATCACTATACTCTATCAGTTTGATCAGCCTTCCTCAACCCATATCTGATGGAGAGCCTATCCACTCGTGGGCTCTATACGATCGACCTTTATACCACGTATTATCTAAATAGGTGGTTGCACTCTATATATTGTATGTAGCTACGGTACCGTGCTCTGTAAACTGTAACGGTCCAACAGGATATGATACTATATAATACATCTTGATATACAACTATCTATTTTACTATGATTCTGTAATAACTATATAAACCATGACGTTGTGATAAACTATATCTGTATCAATTGTATTTTCTGAAATAAACTGTAAAACTGTATGTCATGGTACTGTAATCTATATCTGTATCAACTATATGATCATGGTATTTTGTAATTACTATAAAATATTTCCTCTATCTGTATTTTCTATAAAACACAGCTCTAAAAAATACTGTAAAACATGTCTCTGTACTATATTTATATTCTCAAGCCACACAATAATTTAAAACATATTATACATAATAAACTATATTAATTACTGCTATGAAAAATAATCTGGTATAAATATATATATATATATATATATATATATATATATATATATATATACTATACAAAAAATCATACTAAATTTGCCTAGCATAGCATATTTCCATTACCTGATTTTTGCTAAAATCTCCCTATTGTAACGAGTCTTACACCCATAGGGTTCTCCACTCAACACCCTAAAAACAACATTCGCCAGAACATAATATTAGTATTTTTTTGCTTACATCATTTCATACAACTGCTAGAATGCCAAAATTTGACTAAAAGGCCTTACCCTAATTCTGGGAAGAAATTTAACTCGTTTCCACCAACAATCCGCCCCAGCAGACTTGAAAAGAACTCCTCTAGGAGCATCGTGGTGACCTCAGATCATCGATCTGGCGACTGACGGGGCCAAATTCTAAGAGAGAAGGAGGTGGAGCTGTAGGAGAGAGAGAGAAGAGGGTTTCAGTAAGATTTATTCGCAAGAAAATAAGTTTGATATTATTTATACTACGGCCTTCGTCGACGAGCCACGTCATCTCGTTGACGAGTCTTGTAGAAAGTTCATCAATGAACCTGCACCCTCGTCGACGAATTTCAGACTTCCAAAAATCCTCTCTCGGTATCTTCTCGTCGACGAAACTTGCCCTTATCAATGAGACCCTCTTGTACCCTTGTCGATGAATCCCCTGTGTTCATCGACGAGGCCATGAGAAAATTCCCTTGGTTATTATATTCAAAATGCAATGTCGTCGATGAATGCAAAGCGTTCGTCAACGAAGTCGGCTGCCTCCTTCTATTACTGTTTCCATTTTCCTCCCTCTTTATTATTTAAATACCATTATTTGTCGGGTCGTTACAATATATGCACTCCAATGATATGAAATAATGCTCAGGGGAGTAAGGGTGCTTAACTATATTTAAACCCTAATAAAATGTTTTCTTCAATAAGATATTTTAATAATAATAGAGGAGAACCTAGGCTTTTGCTCTTGCAATGATTTTTGCACAAATAGAATGTGTATGAAAAATGAGTATTATGTTCTCCTATAAATATTTTTTACAAATAAAAAACATATGGAGAATTTAGGAATTCAAGCTCAATAAAATATTTGTGCAATAAAAAAATTCTCCTAAAAATATTTATCATGAAAATAATGAGGAGAAACTAGAGTTATACTCTCAAAAATATTTTCAAAAATAAAAAATAAGTGAGAGTAAGCATATAAAAATAAATGCCCAAAAATAAATATACTCTCTTCAATAGTAACTTTGAAATGAAAGAGTGGAAGAGAGCTGGAGAGTTTTGTATAAAAATTTGGCCCCAAAAGAATGATTTAAACAATAAAAATATTTTGGGGGAACTTTGATTAACAATGAATTGAAGAGAAAATTTGGGTTAATCAAAGTTGCTAATCTGAGTTATGGAGGGGGTATTTATAGATTTTTAACAAATCAAACCGTTGAGGGACACATTCGGTATTTTAGAAAAGTTTAATTAAATTTTAATGACGTTTTAACACTTTAAAAAATATTCCAACCTGAGAGCACCGGTTGGCCGAAGAAAGTTCAGTTGACCGAGTTGCTTTGAGTTCGGTCGACTGGTTATAAATTGAACTACAAGTTCGGTCAACCGGAGATGGGGATTCTAGGGCAATTTTTTGATTTAGTGCAGTTCGGTCGATTAGGAGGATTTGAACTACATAGTTGGGTCGACCAGACCATTGAGTTCTCACACGTGGGAACTCCGTCGACCAGGGTGTTGTTATGCATTTTGGGTTTAGTCGACCAGATGGTCAATTTGTTGACTCCGAGGGAGTTCGGTCGAACGGGTGACAATGAACTAGGCAAGTTCAGTCGACCAGGTAGTGGTCAAACTGTTGGCCTGGTCCCGGTTTGGTCGACCGGGAGTTTTTGTACTACCAAGTACAGTCGACCGAACATGTATTTTTCATACATTTCGATTCTTTTTAAGTATGTGATCACCCTTTCCTGAAAACCAAATATATATATATGCATATGTGGGTGTCCTAAGGTCATTCTAGGTCTTTTTGAAGACTCCATCGACTGAAGGTGGACCAAAGGGAGCCCTAAGGTCATTTAGTTCCCTATGGTCAAACTATGGCCATCTGAGCTTATAATCCATATCATGCAGATGCATGCATTATTATAGACCAGAGAAATGAAAATAAATGCAATACAAATAAAACACAAATGTCTTCTTCTTTTTTCTTTGCTCTTTAACTCAATGTAATACGCTAGATATGAGCTTTGAGTCATGTCATGGCTTCTATGTCCTTTTGATCTTATGTGTGACCTGAAATATGCCTTTTCACGCACTTAAAAGCACACATAAGAACCTCTTATGTTTGTTAACATCAAAACGGAGATCGGACTCAAAAAGCCAACAATGATGCTCTCTGTCTTAGGCTCTTCTCGTTCTCTCTAAAGGATAAAGGCAAATATTAGCTGACGTCCTTAGAACCAAACTCGGTGACCAACTGGACCACCATGCAACATGATATCTTAAAAAGTACTTTCCAAATGGGAAGACTAACAAGCTTTAGAGAGCCATCACAAGTTTCTCACATATGGATGGGAAACTCTTTTTTCTTACTTGTGAGCGCTTTACGAACCTGCTCCGTAAATGCCCACATCACCAGGTCCCCAAGTGGCAATTAGTCTAAACTTTCTACGAAGGGTTGGTTGAGAGAGATAGGTATATGGTTGATGCGTTGTTCGAAGGTACTTTCCTCACTAAGCACGAGAATGAGGCCTTAATTCTCTTTGAAAATCTGGATGAAAACTCTCAGCAGCACATGGCTACCACCTGTAGACTACCTAATCCATCAACTTCTAAACCTAAGGGAGTTTACGAGTTAACCACGAGCCAGAACTTAGCTCCTACTCTGCATGGCATATCCAAAAAGCTGGATCAATGCTTGTCTCTAAGACCACAAACAATGGCATGTGTAAAGATATGTGCAATCTACTCCAACCCTTCCAATACATGTTATAATTGCCCACATGCGCATTCCCCACTTGAGCTTGGGCATGAGAAAGTAAAGGCCACCCATAAATGGTATGATAAGCCCTCTAATGACCCGTATTCAAACACATACAACTCTAGGTGGAAACAACATCCTAACTTCTCATGGAGGCCGCAAGTTATGGGTTTTCAAGCCCAAAGACCTCCACAAGCCTCAAATGCTTTGCCCCCACAATCATACTAAAATCTCCAAAGTCATCCTGATTCAACCCTCTGATTTTCAACCGCCCAATAGTTGTATCCCTCATAACCCAAGTACGACACATTTCAAGAGACGATGCTGAGGTCCTTTAAGAATATTGAAGCTGATTGCCAAGCAGATTGGCAACTCCTTCACTCTTACTCCCAATCCATTGCAAAGCTAGAAGCCACTTTGGGATAATTAGCTGTCACTTTGAGTCGGAGAGATGAAGGAAAGTTGCCAAGTCAGCCTATAGTAAATCCTAAGGGACAATATGGGGTAGAATGTGAACCAGAGACTGGCCCCTCATCATATTCTGAGTAGGCCCTGGCGGGAACCTCATTTCAAAATGGTAGGCTAACAATTGAACAAGGCAAAAAGTAGCTGAGCACGGGGGAGGCCCAAAATGAAAAACTGGAAACACCCAATGCTAATTCATGCACTCTTTCTTCCTCTAGTTTGGTACAAAGACCATTGAGTCTCACACCTACCACCAGAAGGACCACACCTTACTTCACCCCCTATAGGGCTTTTCAAGGCTATCTAGTGACACATCCGGTAGCCCCACTTGCACCCTCTATATTTAGGAAAGAGGCTTCCACTGAGTCCATTTGGGACATGTTTAAACAAGTGAGAATGGATAAGCCTCTCATCGATGACATTAAGCAATCACATGTGTTTATAAAATTCTTTAGGGATTTGTCAACGCAGGGGATAAAATCAAAGGTGCACATGGATAGTTTGGTTAAGCAAGCCGAGCATATGAGTTCCATAATACTAAATCACCTTGTTCCTAAACTAAAATACCCTAGATCACCTATTACTTCATATGTAATTCTCAATTACACCATTGATGGGGCCCTTCTAGATTTAGGAGCAAGTGTGAACATCCTTTTATACTCAGCCTATCAAAAACTTAACCCAGGAGTGTTGCGACCCACCTTGGTTTCTTTATGCCTTGCTGATCAATTTCTTAAGAAACCCTGGGGTGTGGTAGAAGATGTGGTAGTCAAGGTGGGAGATTTCCATTACCCTGTTGATTTCATCATTTTAGACATAGAGACTTCCACAAACCCGATCCCTGTCCTTTTGGAACGGCTATTCCTAGCCACGACCAACGCCTGCATTCAATGTAGGATGGGGATTATGGACATCTCATGGGGCCATAAGCAATGTAGGATTAACATATTTCATGCTTCCCAACACCCTCTAAACGCTATCCAAGTTGTGGATGAAGACGTGATTGAAAAAATTGTTAGGGAAGCAACTTCTTCAATGCTATGGAAACACCCTGGGAAAATACGCTTCAACTTGAAAGCCCTACCACTTCTGAATTTGTGGACCCTTTTGAGCAATTTATAATAAAACATTAGTGGGTCCCCAATTCTGAACATAAGTTAGGGGTATGCAACTTCGGGTGTGAGGAAGAAAAGAGAGAAGCCAATGCTACTTGGGAACCAGGGTGAGTCCAAATTGAGCTTCAATGCGTTTGGCTAGAGATGGTAAACTTAGTGCTTCTAGGAGGCAACCCGATAGTTTTCCTTTTCCTTTTAGGTTCTTAGAGTATTTAGAATAGATTAATTAGAAGTTAGAGTCCTTAGAGCAGGTTTTAGGATAAGTTGGGGATGCGGCTAATGCGGCGACCATCATATACTTGGGGGACTAGGTCAAAACCTTGCATTGTGCTAAATTTCAATATTTTCCAAGAGGGTTGACCATGTCCACAACCAGCACCGAACTGTGTGTGCCCTAGTCAACAACTCAACAATGTCATTTAAAACAAGCTTTCACGCTTGACTCTTTTCTCGCTTCGTCGTTCTCCTTTTGACCTTGTCACTAGTATCAGTCCACACTCACCATAATGTCTTCTCCACCATTGTACCAACTTTTGATACTAATGATGTATACAAGGTGCTTTTGGCTGGCATTGGTCTTTTGTGCTACAGGGTATCTCTACATGCATGCTATTCTCATTATTGTGTTTTGAAGGTACACTATTTGTTCTTACTGGCACATTACACTGTCCTATCCCGTACCAGAGTTCCTTTTTCTATCCACACTTCAATGAGGACACTGAAGTTCTAAGTTGGGGGTAGGGGTGACACACTACATGGCACATTCATGCACAAAAATGACACAAATTTAAATTTTTGAAAATAAATTCTAGTGAACTATGCTAACATATTTTATACCCTCTACATACACCTATATAACCTAATGTTACATGCATAGCTTTTTAGTTATATGATTTCATTATGCTTACTAACAATGTAGTAAATTAGTTTTGTAAAGATCACATAACATGGCCGACAACTTGATATTACTCTAGGTCGTTGACTAGTGGCATGTTCAGGTTAAGACTGCAATGTAAAATCTAGTATTTACATGGTACTTCACGAGGCTAAAAACACACTTACATGTCATTTGTAACACTTAGGGTTCTTTGTGAGCATTGAGAGAACAACCATTGCGACGATGACACCTTGTGAGGTACTGTTGATTCATTCGTTCATTGCTCGAGTTTTTGACATCAAACTCTAAGTTTATAAAACTCAACTTTCCTTCTTTTGCTGGATTTCCTTTGACAACTAGTCTTTGATCTTGTATTTTATAGCCTAGAGGTGACATCAAGTGGGGAGATATAAATCTAGGTCTTGTATCTTACTCAAGACATAAAGTTTATGCCCCCCTAAAGATAGACTTTTTCCATGGATTCCTGTTCGAACTACGTTCTTATTGGAAACATGAAGACAATATAAAAGGTAATGATTGTTTTAGCTAACCATGCAAAGAGGGGAAATGAAAAAAAAAATATACACCTATTCTGAGAAAAGATAAAAAGGTCAAGCTGAGAACACACTACAAATCTACACGTATGAAGGATCCTCCGACTAATGCATTTGCTGAATTCAAGAAAGTTTGGGAATAAGTTCCTATCGGGCGGTCTTGATTAAATGTGGTGAGTGAGTTAGAAGATGTTAGGGTGAAGGACCCAACACCTTAGTAAGAGCTGAATTACTTTCTTATAAGACTAATTCACTCCCCACTTCTATCGTTAGTTCTTTAAATATGTGGGACATTTGATCATGACACTCTTCCTCATGTATGATGATGAAAACATTCTCTTAAGTGAATTTTGAGGGAATAAACCAGTGAGGCTGAGTCAAGACGACCGTTCTATAGGTGCCTTAGAGCATTCTGAGTGAGACAAATCACATCCTTTACACATGCCCTGTGACGTGGCCTATCCATACTTGGATTTACATGCTAATATTAACTTTGAATTATAATCATGGTTTGATTCCTTATGAGTGGTGTCTTGAGATAGTTGTGTTGTGTTGATATTTGCAAGATTGAAATGCTATAGAGTGTGTGTATAATGGAGTTGTGTATGAAGGAATTTGTATGTAATGAGGTTATATATCTGTATGTAAAATAGTATGATTATGTTGCATGTGTTCTTATATTTTGTTTACTGCACTGGAGTTTGTGGGTATCACCCTAAAAACCCTCACGAGGCTAGAACTCGTCCACTAGGATCAACCTAGGGGCTTAAAACCTTGTTGCATACGGTAAATGCAATCGTATTTCCCGTGAAAGAGGATATAGGTAGGATTTGGTAGTTTTCTTAGATTTTGCTTTACTCGAGGACTAACAACGTGTAAGTTGGGGGTTGTGATGAATCCCTAAAATATATGATTTTAGACCCTCATTTACCTTTGTTTACCCTCATTTCATTATGTATTTACCCAGAGTTATCATTGTTAAGAGCTATGCAAGGTTTGTTTGCCTTTTTAGGAAAAACAGGTTAAAACCATGGAGTTAGGCACTACAAGAAGCCAATGAGGATTTGAAGGATTCAAAACTCGAATTCAGATGTTCAGCCAAGCTTCTAAAGCTTCAAATCATAAATAGATAAGAAGATGACACTCGGCCATGTTGCATGACTAGAAAACTATAGGGGCGATTTAGTCTTCCACTGCAAACTCCAAGGTTCAGACTGAGATTAGAATGCTGCATGGTTTGAACAAGTGCATCACCAAGTGACACCTTGGAGTGAACACATCGAGATACTAAGATAGAACTAAAATTCAGAAATACCAAGAGTCTTGACGAAGTGTTCAACCAAGAGACATTCCAAGACGACTATGTCGAGATACTGAGATTTCCTGAAGATCGAGATACTACAAGTCTCGACCATCAGCTCGACCATCAAAACCCTAAGGCGCGATGAAGTCAAAGACATTGAAGATTAAAATCTCTAACTTCCCACGAGATATAACTAGGGCACACACAATAATGGCAGAGGAGCGACTTGGTCGACAGCAATGATCTACTACACAAGATTTGTTGTGCGAGATTTGTTGCATACTTTCTGAACTTGTAAAACAACCCTTGTAAACCCTAGAGCCTATAAGTATTCACTACGAACACAAGCTCTAGGTTCCAAAGGTCTGTCTTAGGTTAGTAATAGACCTAGGAAGTTATTAGGAGCCAAGTTAGAATAGGAGTATAGTAGTTTTGATTCATGTATGGAGTTTCCGATAGCCTCTAACAATCGGTGGCGTTCATACAATAGTCATGTATATTAGGATCTTATTTTGTACTTCCTAGCGTTAGTGACAGGCATGATGAATGCAAAAGGATTATCTTTTTACTTGCTTTTATTTACAACTTTCCTTTACCACATTCATTTATGGTTTAGATTGTAATGATGTTTAGTGACAAGATTAGAACCTCTATTGCTTCAGTGAGGTGCACATATTAGACTACAGTCTCCCATAGAGGTTCTCATGATCATTGTGCTAGATTATACTCTAGTTCCTGACCATGCTGCGAATGGCTGGTGCACTCTTGCTACTCTATACCCTCGAGCGACTCCTTGGATTGTTTAGCCGGGTTTTCAGTTAGTTTAGTACGGTAAACTCACTAAACTTGGAGTAAACAGAACAACATCCTAAACTATTCTCATGTCTAAACACTGCTTTGTAGGAGTAGAGTTAATATAGATTTACTTGCTTTCATTTAATTGCTTTCTAGTAGTTGGTTAGATTTCACCCATTGAAAAATACCACCTTTTACATTTTTTTCATAACAAGGCTATAATAAACTAATGTAGAAGTGGTTTGATAACTACACTTTAAGTCTTCGTGGATCAATACTCGACTTACCTACTTTCTACTAAACTTGGGATAGTTAGGTTTTATAAATATTATTTTTAGTAGTTAAGGACCCAAGCCTTGGCGAGTTTACCACCCACCTCACTAGAAATGTGCATGGCTGGACCTCCAAACTCTCTCAAACCAGAGAAGTCTACCGCATAACTTGTCCAAGCCTCTCCTACAGCCCTCCCATCTGGTGATCTCTTTGGCGATCGATTAATAGAAAAACATGCCATACTCGCTAACTTCACCAAGAAATTCCTTGCAAGCCCTACATATACCATGCCCTGCTCACAAAACTCCTTGAACACCAACCTACTTAGCACCAATATTTGACCTAAGGAACTCTCTCTCAGGCTAGTACTCCACCTCAACCACAAGTTACACCTGACAAACTTCTCCAACTTGTGTTGCATGAGATACCCCCAGACCTTTTGTGATAACATCATGAAGTACCCATGTCTAACCCCTGATGCTGCCCTCATCGGTCCCAAACATCCATAACAATGTAGTTAAGAATACCCTCTATTTTATGAGTGGTTGTATTACATAAAATGACATTATCTGACTCAAAACTCTCACCTGTAGCTCCACCTACAACTGTGTTACCCTACAATGTATAGAGATTCCCTACCATCCACTATCCTATCATCACCATCAATATGCCATCTCATATCATCATTGTCCCACCTTTAAACTTGTAATTATATCTGTTACAATCCAAAGTACCCAATGATATCACGTTCTTCTATATATTAGGTACATGCCTTACCCTATGCAGCATTCTTACCATAACATTGTACATCTTGATCCTAATATCCCACATTCCGATAACTTTGCAAACCGCATTGTTTCCCATCATAAAGGAACTAGGACTCACCAATGTGTAAGTGCTGAACCAGGCTTTGTTGGGCATCATGTGAAATGAACATCCTAAGTCTAGGATCCAAGAACTCATGAGGGCATTTTAAACCTAATGAAACAGAAAGAATCTCAAAATCATTGCTCACTGAGTCCCTTATTCCACTACATTCGTAGATTTTGATGAACCCTCTTAAGCTTTTGCCTTCCCTTTCTCCTACATCAGACACCCCAGTTTTATGGGTCCTAGTTTCTCACACTTAAAATAGCAAATGTCCTTTCTCCTCCTAGACTAAGTTTTATTACCACTTGATCCACTCCAAGACTTATCTCTCCCATGATCCCGATTACCCTTCACCAAGAGCCCTTCAACACTGAACCCTCATCATTGGTCTTCTTCCTTTTATGGAACCCCAGCAATGCACTCATGATGTCTTCCAAATCCACTATTTCTTTCCCCCAAGCTAGCATCATAACCAGATTCTTGTATTTAGGTGACGTAGCTAAGGAATTCAGCAGCATCAACGCTTTGTCCTCTTCCTCAAACTTCACATCAACTCACCCCAAATCACTAATGATCTAATTAAATGTGTTGATGTGTTGAGTCAAGTTCAAACTTTCAACCATCTTAAGCCGATATATTATTTGCTTAAGATACATCTTGTTCATAAATGATTTGGACATGTACTGACGCTCTCGTTTCAACCAAACAACTGCTATCGAGTCCTCATCCATGAGGTGATACAACACATCATCGGCCATACATAACCTGATAGTGGACA
Organism: Malania oleifera; assembly: GCF_029873635.1. Lineage (NCBI taxonomy): Eukaryota > Viridiplantae > Streptophyta > Magnoliopsida > Santalales > Ximeniaceae > Malania > Malania oleifera. The sequence continues at coordinate 90,635,819 of NC_080419.1, read as the reverse complement.
CAATTTTCACTTATAGATCCTTCCAACTTGCATCATCCATGCCTTTCGGCTTCTTTCCGTATAGACCCTTCATCTTCCCTTGCTGGACCAGCAAGTCCTTCAACGTCCTCTGCCACAGCTCAAAGTTCCCCGTTCCATTGAACTTACCAACCTTAAACCTCGTAGAATAAATCCTAGCCATTGAGAACCAATAGCTTTGATACCAATTGTTGTGCGAACAACAACCTCCTAGTCTTGATACCAATTGTTGTTCACCACTCCAACAATCACCTTGGTCTGATACTAATTATTGTACCCAACAATCAACACTCAGAAACTAATTGTCGGTACTGAGTGTGCGTAGCGGAAGACCTCACATGAACTCTCATGAAACAATGAATGGAACAAGAAAGCAAACACTCAATGTTGAACTATACTAAACAATAAACCACTCAACAATGAGAATCAATGAAAGCAATACCCAAAAGACACATGAATTTACGTTGTTCAGAAATTTGCCTGCCTCCATGGGAGCAGCAACTATTTTTCACTATCACAATAAAGCTTACAAATCTTTCTCTAGCTTACACCAATGTTAATCAATCTAGGGTAATAATAATTATTATATATCAATATAATGTGTACATAGGACCTCTAGTTTATCTAAAACACTTCAGTAGAAATCCCTAAAGGAAATTCCTCCAAAAAATCCAAATCTATTGATCTTCGATTAAAAAATATATGATGTCCATGAGCAAAACCATTGATGGTTTGAGGCCGAGAATAACACCTCTACAGCACTTCCTGAAACCTTTGATGGTTACACCCCAAACCATCGATGGTTTGCCCTCAAGGCTGCCATCCCGCATCTCTCTATTGGTCTCTTACTTCACGATGCTTTCCCCAATACATATGTTCCACTCAGAATAAGAGTCACATCCCCAATAGTAGTAATTTAGGTGTAATCCTAAGGGTGGGGGGGGTTTGAATTAGGTATTTAAAAATTACTTAAGATTATTTTATCACTTAATCTCTAATATAAGATTTAAAAAAATAATCACAAATTAAGGAATACTTAGATTTCAATTTATTACACTATCTAATAAAATTAATATCTTAATAAGCTCCATAATACCTAATTAATTCTCAAGTGCACGTAATATTTAGAAACACACATACATATAAAATCGTCAATTAAACGCAAGCGGAAATTAAAAGGAGATGAGGGAAAAGAGATGCAAAGAGATATTTTTACGAGGTTCAGCCTACCCCGACCTACATCCTCTCCTTGAGCAACCCACTCAAGGATTCCACTAATCTACACCTTTAACTGGGATAGAGCTTCCTTTTATATTCCACTACTTACAAGAGGTGTAGCTTCCTCCTCACCCTGGTTCACAACCCGAACCATCAATACAATAGACAAATTAAGATTCCTAAAAAACTCATATGCTTTTTGCTGGCCTTACAAGGCTTAAGATCTTGTTATCTTGTTCTGATACTAACAAACAAGTTAAATTTAATGTATTTGTGTGATTAATGTTATTTCAGGGCTCACATATGAGAAAGTAAGGTGAAAGTGCTCACAAAGATCAAATGAAACTTAAATGAGTCAAAGCATGGATTTAAAGATGATAAATGAAACCTTGAAGAATATGAGGACATGAATGAGTTGTTGAAAGCCAAGGCATATTAAAGTCCAAAGAGCCAAAGAAAGGAAAAGTGAGAAAGCTCAAAGAATATGGAAGCTTGAAGAAAAGATGAACTCAATCCAAGGACAAAGCATGAAGACTCAAGAACTTAGAATGTTAATATCTTAGAAGTCTTTATGTAAGTGCTTTAATGTTTAAAATATCGTTTGAAATATTTTGAAGCTCATAGGTTAATTTCTTAGACCTAGATACCTTTTAAAATACCTGAAAAATATTTTTATAAGGTCAAAAATTATTTTTAAAAAGGTTAGAATCATTTTTTGAATAAAAAGCACCAAAAAGAGTTTTCTCAAATGCTGTCAGTTTTTATACAGCCGCATTGAGGTGAATTTTCCTCCATCAAAAAATCATTATTTTAAAAAGTAGTCAACATTAAAGTTGTATTATTTTCTCTTAGATTTCTTTTGACACTAATAACACCTAATTTGAAGTTATATAGAAAAAGTTATGGGCAAAACACTAAAGCACGGTCACTGCTGTCAAACATTGGAACACTGTTCAACGGGCAAATTTTTTAAATTCTAATATTTTAACATATATCCGTTTGAGCTCCAAACTTTCTAAAAAATTGGGAAACTCTCTAAGGAAACTTTTTCAACATGGAAACAAGTTTGAAAGCCTATAAATACATGGTTTTGCAAATCAAAACTCATCCAAGAATTGAAAAATCTGCTTGTAAAGCTGAAAGCACTCTTGTTCTTCCAAAGCTCTCTTGTTCACTCGTTGCAAAACTATTTTGCTAAGATATTCTGAAGTGCTAATCCTTCCTCCTCTGAATTTCTACTGCTAATCCTCATCTAAGAAGGACATTGGTGAATTCTACACTTGAGCTTCATTGTATTTCATATTAATATTTTACATTCAAGTATATAGTGCTGAAATTGTACTAACTTGCTCTTTAAGAGAGTATACTTGTACTTAGATCTTATCTTGTATTTCTTGTAGTTCTTTGACGTTCCAAGGATTGTTTGGATTTCTGGCTAAGCAAGGGGATATTGCTTAGAGAGGCGGGCTCTAGCCTAAAGGAGTGACCGAACGAGGGAATATCGTTTGGAGAAGCCGGGCTCTAGCCTTAACCAAGGAGGTTGTAAAGGTTTGTTCCACCCGTGAATGGAACAGGTTTAGTGAATCCTTTGGTGGATTGCCAAGGGCGAGTGCGTAGGCTGGGTATAAGCCGAACCTCGTAAAAATCTCCATCTCATTCTCTCATTCCCTTGCTCTTTATTTTCAGCATATTTAAATTGCGTGGATGGTTTATTTGATAATCATATATACTACACAATATTTGGAAATCAAACAAACTTAAGGTTTAATTTTGATTTGGGTTGCGGAAACTGAAAGGGAGTACATTGGTCACACCATATCTTGCGGAAACCTTACGGGAGTACGTTACTTGGTTAACATCCCAAAGATAAATTTACCAAGAGTTTATTTGAGTTCTAAATATTTGGAAAGAGTGATTTGATTCATTTATACAGGGCTTTACATCAATAAGCATAAATTCTCATTCACTACAGGGCTTGGTTCAAATTTGACAAATATAAACAAACAACCATCTTGAGTTGTTATATTACATAAGTGTTGTATATTGCCTTGTTTGTTTACTTTATAATTTTAGTTGATTGGTTTGGTTGAATGATTGGATGTTTGTATGGTTAAAAATTAAGTAAATAAACTAAGTTCTTGAGTGCTTAACAAATTAAAAAAATCAGTCACGAATTGGTTAAAAGAAATAAAATAAGTTTAAGAATTCTGAAAAAGAATTAAAAGAAATTTTAAAAGCCAATTCACCCCCCCCTCTTGGGAAGCTATTCCTAAAGAATAGAAGTGATAGCTTTAAAAGATTCAAAGCTTTATCAAACCCTTTTTCTCAAAGAAAATCTTCAAGCAATGTATATATATATATGAAAAAATATAGTTCTTGCTCTCAAAGAATATTTAACAATAAGTTTATGAGAAGATAAATGCTTTGAAAATAAAGATTGAATATCAAGATACGATGCTTTGTTTACCAAACCTCGAAGACACGATTTTTCTTGCAAAAATATGAGTGAATGCCCTTTGATCGTGAGAGTAATGTATGCCTAAAAATCTAAATGCAATAGCGTGTAGACAACAGGTCAAACATTGCTAAATTACTTTTCTTCTTTTTTTCTTCTTATTGTTCTTCTACATAAAACTAGGGTTTTAGGTTAAAAATGGTTGGAAAATGGGTGCATCTTGACCGTTGGATCAACCAAGATATGTTTTAGTTAAGAAACTTTTGCCCGTTGTGCGGTGGAGCGTTAGTTTGCCCAACAGACTCATCGACGGGTGCACACGTTAGTCGATGAGTGTGCACACATTAGTTGACGAGTGTTCAACACTCATTCATCGATAAAAACATGGGTTCATCGATGAGTGAACTGTTTGATATTTTTGAGTTCTCAGTATTTTCCCATCGATGAGAGCAAAGCATTCGTTGCCGAGTGGCCTTTATGAATTCGTTGACGAGGCCAGAAGGTTCATTGACGAGGCCTCTATTTTTCAGAATTATTTGCCTCTAAAATGTCCATCCAACCTAGATTTAATGTAAATAGATTTTTTATGAAATGCATGAGTCCTAAGGTCAGACTAAGGTCTTTTTGAGTTCCAACTACATCATATGAGATATGTAAATATAATTAATACTAAATACTCATTACAACTGAAAACTTGAAGCTTCTTCATCCTTTTACCTTTTCTAATTCCATGGAGTGTGCCAGGTTGTATACACTTTAAGTTCATCATGGTTTCCATGACGTCTTTACCTTCCGTGCATGCTAACTAATGATCACATTCATGTACAATCTCAATGCACATGTAAGATACTATGTGATTTGTCATTATCAAAATGGGATTAGACTCATTGAGTCAACAATCTCCCCCTTTTTGATCATAACAAATACAAGAGCAAAAATTTTAGGTTTAGCCTAAACAAGCATGATAAATAATTTTGCAAAGTAATCCAAACATGTTGTAAAATGAAGATAATAAATTTTTCAAGGATTGTAATTTCAACAATTTAGTCTCCCTTAAGTTTTCTTACTCAAGGCAATAAACAAATTGCATTGCAAAGTTTTCTAGGGTAGATTTTCTCTCTTTGTCCTAAATTAATTTCTCCCTATTGTCTAAAATTTTGTTATGATATTTCTCCCCCTTTTGACATCAGCAAAAAGGTATGAAAAAAATATACAAATTTAAATATTTCTCCCCTTCGTTAAAAAAAAAAAAAAATTATCTCTCCCCTTGTGTTAAGCAATTTACCTTTCTCCCTTTCTAATGATATAGTTGTTTTGTGAAATCAAATTTCATGTTGAACATACAACAACATTTCAATCGACATTTATATTGGTAAGAAATTCAGTTCATTAAAGTTAAAAATTCATATGCGCATCAACAAGTATCATATATCCATAAATTATTTACACGCAGTTCTCTGTAAATAGCAATTACTTAATTTTTGAATTAGATTGCTCCCCCTCAATTATGTATTCTAATATATCTCTAGACAACTTCCCTACTGTGCATCAGGCCTTCACATCTAGTTTGGATAAAAAAAATCCTCCAGAAGTGGTTTTGTGAATATATCTATCCATTGTTCATTTGTGCACACAAACTCAAGTGTCACATCCTCTTTTTGCACATGATCATGTAGAAAATGATGTCTAATTTCTATGTGCTTAGTTAGTGAATGTGATATAGGGTTCTTTGAGATGGTTATTGCACTCGTATTGTCACACTTTATAGGAACAAATTCATAGTGCAATCCATAGTCCATTAGTTTTTGCTTCATATATAGTGTTTGAGTACAACAACTTCCAGCCGCTATGTATTCAGCCTCGGCTGTAGATAATGCAGCTGAATTCTATTTCTTGGAGAACCAAGAAACTAAGGATTGTTCTAAAAAGTGACAAGTGCAGCTTGTGCTTTTTCTATCCACTTTACTACCAGCAAAGTTAGCATCAGAATAACTGACAATCTCAAGAGAAGTGTACTTAGGATACCATAATTTAAGTTCAATAGTTCCAATAAGGTATCTAAGTATTCTTTTAACTACTAATAGATGTGACTCTTTAGGTGCAGCAGCTTGAAATCTTGTGCACAAAAATAAGTTAAACATAATATCAAGCCTACTAGTAGTCAAATATAACAGGCTACCAATCATGCCACGGTAGAGCTTAACATCCACCGATATACCTTCCTCATCCTTATCTAATTTTTTGGAAGAACTCATAGGTGTTCTTGAAATTTTACCATCTTCCATGTTAAACTTTTTGAGCAAATCTCTAATGTATTTTGATTGGTTTATAAAAATCTCATGTTTTTCCTGTTTGATCTAAAGTCCTAGAAAGATGTTAAGTTCGCTCTTCATGCTCATTTCAAATTCACTTTGCATGTAGATGGCAAATTCATTACACAACTCTTCGTTTGTTGCTCCAAAAATGATATCATCTATATATATTTGTACTAGGATCAAATTATCATTTTTGGTCTTTATGAAGAGTGTTGTGTCAATCTTCCCTCTAGTAAACCCATTATCTAGGAGAAAACTACTAAGTCTTTCATATCAAGCTCTAGGAGCTTGCTTCAATCCATGCAAGGTTTTAGTCAATTTATAGACATCATTTGAAAATTTGTGGTTTTCAAATTCTGGGGGTTGTTCAACATGAACTTCCTTATTAATATAGCCATTTAAAAATGCGCTTTTGACATCCACTTGATATAATTTAAAATTTTTAAAAGCAACATATGCTAGTAACATTCTTATGGCTTCCATTCTAGCTACAAGAGCAAACGTTTCCTCAAAATCTATGCCTTCCTCCTGGTTATATACTTGAGCTACTAGTCTAGTTTTGTTTCTAACTACTATTCCATTTTCATCTTTCTTGTTCTTATAAACCCATTTTGTTCTAATAACTGTATGATTATCAGGTCTAGGAACTAATGTCTATACTTTATTTCTCTTAAATTGATTTAGTTCCTCTTGCATAGATATCACCCATGATTCATCCTCAATTGCCTCACTCACATTCTTAGGCTCTTCTTCTGATAAGAATGCATAATGGCTAATCATATTTATAAGTGAAGATCGTGTAGTTACTCCACATGATGGTTCACCTATGATTTGATTAATGGGATGATTCTTTACATATTTCCATTCCCTAGGTAGCTCGTTAACCTTTCTTTCAATTTGATTATCTTTAGAAGATGTTTCCTTAACTTCACTGCTCTTATCTGAATTATTTTCATTAGATAGTTTTTCTAGTCCCTTACTTATCTCAATTTCATCCTCATCAGGATTTTTCGAGAAGGGATTAGACTCATCAAACACTACATAGATGGATTCAATTATAGTCAACTTCTCTTGTTATATACCCTGTAGGCTTTACAATCTAATGCATAACTTAGAAAGATACCCTCATCTAATTTGGCATCAAATTTTCCTAGGTGTTCATTATCTCTAAGAATAAAACATTTGCAACCAAAGACTTGAAAATATGAAGTATTTGGTCCATGGCCATTCCACAATTCGTAGGGGGTTCTATTTAGCGTGGGTCTAAGTAGAACTCTATTCAATACATAGCAGGCGGTGTTCACTACCTCGGCCCAAAAATACTTAGGTAATTTATGTTTGTTGAGCATAGTTCTAGACATTTCTTGTAAAGATCTATTCTTTTGCTCAACTACCCCATTTTTTTATGAAGTCCTAGGTGCTGAAAAATTATGAGATATACCTTCTATGTCATAGTAGTTCTCTATACCCTCATTTTTAAATTTTGTTCCCCTATCACTTCTAATGTGTGTTATTTTGTATCCCTTTTCATTTTGGATTTTTTTGCAAAAGTCTAGTAAATTTTTCACATGTTTCATCTTTATGTGTAAGAAATAGTACCCATGTGAACCTAGAATAGTCGTCAACAATGATGAGAGCATATAATTTACCACCTAGACTTTGAGTTGGATTAGGACCAAATAGATCTAAGTGCAACATTTGAAGTGGGCTAGTGGTGGAGATAACTTTCTTCTTTTTAAGGCTAGTGGTGGAGATAACTTTCTTCTTTTTAAGGCTAGATTTTACTTCTTTCACAAATTTTGTCTTAGGTAATCCTTTAACTAATTCTCCTTTGAATAGTTTAGATAATAAGTCCATGTTTGCATGACCTAATCTCCCATGCCAGAGCAAACTAGCTTCATTTATAGTGGAAAAGCAAGTTACATGTTGAGAAGCAAGATTATCAAAGCTAGTAGTGTAGACATTTTCATGATGATCAGCAGTAAACAATATTTTGTTTTCATATTTATTCTCTATAGTGCATTTGTCATGTTCAAATGAAACCCTATAACCTTTATCGCATAATATGAGCGAATGCCCTTTCATCGTGAGAGTAATGTATGCCCAAAAATATGAATGCAATAGCGTGTAGGCAAGAGGTTCAAACATTACTAAAGTACTTTTCTTCTTCATTTTTCTTCTTGTTCTTCTTATTGTTCTTCTATATAAAACTAGGGTTTTAGGTTAAAATATATAAGCATGGTTGGGAGATGGGCACATCTGGACCATTGGATCAACCAAGATATATTTTAGTTAATAAAATTCTACCCATTGCACGCTAGAGCATCAGTCTATCTGACAAACTCGTCGACGAGCGCACACGTTCGTCGACAAGTATTCGACACTTGTTTGTCGATGAGAACATGGGTTCATCAACGGGTGGACTGTCTGAGATTTTTGAGCTTTCGGTATTTTCTTGTCAACGAGAGCAGAGCATTCGTCACCGAGTGGCCTTTATGAATTCGTCAACAAGGCCAGAAGGTTCGTCAATGAGGCCTCTATTTTTTAGAATTATTTGCCTCTAAAATGTCCATCCAACCTAGAACTAATGTAAATAGATTTTTCATGAAATGCAAGATTCCTATGGTAATACTAAGGTCTTTTTGAGCTTCCAACTACATTATATGAGATATGTAAATACAAGTAATACTAAATACCCATTACAATTGAAGACTTGAAGCTTCTTCATCGTTTTGCTTTTCTAATTCCATGAAGTGTGCCAGGTTGTATACGCTTTAAGTTCTTCATGGCTTCCATGACGTCCTTACCTTTCGTGCATGCAAAGTAATGATCTTATTCACAATCTCAATGCAAAGGTAAGATACTATGCGATTTGTCATTATCAAAACGAGATTAGATTCATAGAGTTAACACACATCCCCAATATAAGTAATTTAATAATAATAATAATAATAATAATAATAATAATAATAATAATAATAATAACAATAACAAAAAAGGAGAAGATCTCACCAATAGCTGAAACTAAAACGCAATGTCAACCAATTGAAAATACTGCAGTAAGTACCATTTGGCACCGAAAATTTGATGTTGCTTATAGAAAAGTCAACCAAAAAATATTGAAGCAACTAGGGATTGCAAGAATTCTTCAATCTAAATTCAAGAATCAAATTCAAGATTGGTGATGGAGTTGAGTAGTATACAATATTGACAAAATCTCTGATTGGACTCATGTACCCTCACACAAAACCTTGATCAAAGCTGAATGTTCCTTTTTGACACAATCTTGATCTAAAATATGCAATCAATAAAATTCTATTGTCTTAATCCTTTGTAAGAACTTTGAATTTAATGTTTATAGAGAGATGAAAATACGTAAGCACAAAAAGTTTTGATGTTTTTATGAAATTAGGTGTAATCCCAAAAGGGGGGGGGGTGAATTGGGTATTTTAAAATTTCTAAGTATTTAGGTCATAATATTAAAAAGGCACAACCACACAACCACAAGTTTGGAGATACACATATTTCAGTATTACACAACCTAATAGATTCACGCTATGCATTCCACAACCAATTAGTATTTACCAATCAATTACAAGTACATGAATTATTTAAGACATACACAATAAGCATATATGAAATTAATAATCAAACGCAGGAAGAAATAAATATGAGATAAGGGAAGAGAGACACACACTCCAGACTTTACGAGGTTTGGCCAAACCGGCCTACATCCTCACCTTGTGCAAACTACCCAAGGATTCCACTATACCACTCTTTAACCTGGGATGGAGCTTCCCGTTACAATCCACTGCTTACAAGAGGCATAGCTTCCTCCTCCCCAGTTCACAACTCGAACTGTAAATACAATAGATAAAAATTTTCAGATACACTCAAATTGCTTCTCAACAAGCTAATGTGTACAAGTGAAATCCTAAACACTCTCACAAGATATAACTTGAAGCTCAATGGAGTAAACATGCTGATCTTAATATGAATCTTGTAATAAGAGAATATATGATCATTGTATAAAGATATGTATGGTGAGTTTCTCAAAATATCTAAACCCAATACGATATGTGTTCAAAAAAAATAATTTTTCAAATAATATGTGTGTCAGAGATCTAGGGTTTGCTCTCAAATAACTTTTGTAAAAACAAGAGAATATGAAATCTTTGAATAAAAATATGAAAGTAAATGCTTCAAAGATTTAGGCCCTAGTATCATCTTTTTCCCAAAAGATTTATCAAACAATGAATATATGGAAAAATAAGGATCCTTACTCTCAATAAAATATTAAATATTAGAGTATGAGAGAAGAAAAAATTTTGAGATGAAGATCGAATGCCCAAAGAAGATACTTGTTTATCAAACCTCAATACCAAAGATGCTTACAAGATATGTGTATGAATGCCCTTTGAAAACTAATCGAATGCCCAAAAATGTCTGAATATGATAGAGTGTCAACAAAAGGTGCGAAACTAGGTTTTAGGGTTGATATTTATAAGTACATTCATCATCTAGACGTTTTCTAACCATTGGGTCATTGAAAAATATTTTAATTAAGAAAAAATTTTCCCATTAAGTGTTGGAGCATCAGTCTGCCCGACGAACTCCTCAAAAAATGTCCTTCACTCGCTCGTCAATGAGACCAAGGGATTAGTCGACGAGTGGTCTGTCTGAAAAAGTTAAGCCCTCGGTATTTTCTCGTCAATGAGGACATGCATTAGTTGACGAGTGGCCTTCAGGCATTCGTCGATGAGGCTAGGGGATTAGTCGACGAGTTCCCTGTTATTCAGCCTTATTAACCTTCTAAAATGCATATCCAACCTAGAGGACAAGTGCATATGAATGTTTCACAAAAAACATGCATCCTAGGGTCCATCTATTGGTCATTTTGAGCTTCTAACTATATCTTATGAGACATGTAAATACAAATACAACTAAATGCACATTACAATTGAAAAACTGAATTATCTTCATCATTTTGCTCTTCTACTTCCATGGAATGAGTCAAGCCGTATGCGCTTCAAGTTCCTCATAGCTTCCATAGCATTCTTACCATACGTGCATGCTAAGTAATGATCCTATTCAAAATATCAATGCATAGGTAAGATACTATGTGATCTGTCATTATCAAAACAGGATTGGACTCATAGAGTCAACAATCTCCCTTTTTTTTTATGATGACAATACGCGCGCAATAATTTGGGTTTAGGCTAAAAGGCTCCCCCTAACATTATGCATGATAATAGATATTGGAATATAATCCAAACATATTAAGAATGAAGGCAATAAAAATTTTTGAAGATGAGTTTACATAATTAAGTTTCCCCCAAGTTATCTTACACCTAAATTTTGCTAGAATATTTCTCCCCCTTTTGACATTAACAAAAAGGGCTAAGGAAAAACAAATATTAGCATTTAGATGAATCCTTAGCTTAGAGAAATTTCCTTTTTCAAAAAATATAAATGTTTTTGAGAAAAAAACAATTTTTTTTTTTTATGTTAAGTGCACAACAGTAGTTCAATCAACATCTATGCAAGCAAGCAACCAATGTAGTTCAGTATAGTCCAAAAAATCCATGTTTTTATTAAGATGCATCAAATCTCCATAAAATAATTTAAACACGTAGTGCATTACTTGAGAATGCTTAATTTTCAGATGCTATAGCATGTTCAAGTTAAGTTGCTCCCCCTCAGTTATGTGACTCACTCGAAAAATGAGTAGCTCGAAAGCTATCCCAAGTATAGGAGTTACTCGGGTTGCAGCAGCTGGTCGGGGGTGGAGATGGACCTGCAGGCAGCAGGGACTGCTGCTAGCTACTGGCGGTTTGGCTGTGAGGAGGAGGAGAACTGCGTGTTTTGCTGTTTTTGGACAGCAGAGAACTGCTGTGTTGCTGCGGCGGAGCTGGTGCACACTGTTTGGCCGGATGTTGCAAAGACACGAAGATTAACCGAGAGGGAGAGAGTGAGAATAAGCGGATGAGATATGCATTCCAAATATATCTTTGGGCAACTTCTCTACTTTGCATCAAGCCTAATTCACATTTGATTTTGATAAACCTATCCTCCTAAGGTGGTTTTATGAATATATCAACCCATTGCTCATCCGTGCACACAAACTCAAGTGTCATATCCCCCTTTTGCACGTGGTCATGAATAAAGTGATGCTAATTTCTATATGCTTAGTTCATGAGTGTGATATGGGGTTCTTTGAGATATTTATTGCACTACTATTATCAAATTTTATAGGAATAGTTTCATACTGCAATCCATAATCCATGAGTTGTTGCTTCATATAAATTGTTTGAGCACAACAACTCCCAGCCACTATATATTCAGCCTTGGTTGTGGACAGTGCAACTAAGTTCTATTTCTTGGAGAACCAAAAAACTAGATATTGACCTAAAAAGTGGCATATGCCGCTCGTGCTCTTTCTATCTACTTTACGACTAGCAAAGTCAGCACCAAAGTAACTTACAATCTCAAAAGAAGTGTACTTAGGATACCATAATCCTAGTTCAATAGCCCCAATAAGATATCTAAGTATTCTTTTGACTGCTAATATATGTGACTCTTTAGGTGTAGTCTGAAATCTTGTGCACAAATATACACTAAACATAATATCAGGCCTGCTAGCATTCAGGTATAACAGGCTGCCAATCATGCCACGGTATAGGTTAACATCTACTGGTATACCTTACTCATCTTTATCTAATTTTGATAAAGAACTCATAGGTATTCCTAAAATTTTACTATCTTCTATATTGAACTTCTTGATCGAATCTCTAATATATTTCGATTGGTTTATAAAAATTCCATGTTTGACTTGTTTTATTTGAAGTCCTACGAAGAAATTAAGTTCACCCATCATGCTCATTTCAAATTGATTTTGCATGCAACCGGAAAATTGATTACACAACTCTTCATTTGTTGCTCAAAAAATGATGTCATCTACATATATTTGTACTAGAAGCATGTTATCATTTTTGGATTTTATAAATAGTGTTGTTTCTATCTTCCCTTTGGTAAACCCATTATCTAGTTGGAAACCACTAAACCTTTCATACCAAACTCTAAGAGCTTGCTTCAACCCATACAAGGCTTTAGTCAGTCTATAAACATGATTTGGATATTTATGGTTTTCAAATCTTGGAGGTTGTTCTACATATACCTCTTCACTTATGTACCCATTTAAAAATGCGCTTTTAACATCCATTTAATACAATTTGAAGTTCTCAAAAGCAGCATATGCTAATAAAATTCAAATGGCTTCCATCCTAACTACAGGTGCAAATGTTTCCTCAAAATCTATACCTTCCTCCTTGTTGTACCCTTGAGCTACTAGTCTGACTTGGTTTCTTATTACTATGCCATTTTCATCTTTCTTGTTCTTATAAACCCATTTAGTTCCAATAACAGTGTGATTATCAGGTCTAGGAACAAAGGTCTAGACTTTGTTCCTCTAAAATTGATTTAACTCTTCCTGCATAGACATCCCCCAAGACTCATCTTCAATTGCCTCACTCATATTCTTAGGCTCCTCTTGTGATAAAAAATGCAAAGTGGCTAACCATATTTCTAAGTGATGATTGGGTAGCTACTCCACGTGATGGTTCATCTATGATTTGATCTATAGGGTGATTCCTTACAAATTTCCATTCCCTAGGTAGTTCATGTACCTCCCTTTCTACTTGATTATCTTCATAAGATGTTTCTTAAATTTTAGTGCTCTTATATGAATTATTTTCAATAGATAATTTTTTTCTAATTCCTTACTTATTTCAAAATCATCCTCATCAGCACTTTTAGAAAAGGGATTGGACTCATCAAATACTACATGGATGGATTCTACTACGGTCAACATTCGTTTGTTATACACCCTGTAAGATTTACTATCTAAAGCATCACTTAGAAAGATACCCTCATCAAATTTCGCATCAAATTTTCCTTAGTGTTCATTATCTTTAAGAACAAAACATTTACAGTCAAATACATGGAAATAGGAAATATTAGGTCTATGGTTATTCCATAACTTATAAGGAGTTTTATTCAGAGTAGGTCTAATCAGAACTCTGTTTAATGCACAAAAAGCAGCGTTCACTGCTTCAGCGTAGAAGTATTTGGGTAACTTATGTTCATTTAACATTGTTCTACTCATTTCCTATAAGGATCTATTCTTTCTCTCAACTACTTTGTTTTGTTGTGGTGTCCTAGGTGCAAAAAAATTATGGCATATGCCATGAGTGTCATAGTAGTTTTCCATTACCTGATTTTTAAATTCACTACCTTTATCACTTCGAATATTTGTGATTGTATAACCCTTTTCATTTTGAATTTTAGTACAAAGTTTGACAAATTTTTCATATGCTTCATCTTTGTGTGCAACAAATAATACCCATGTGAATCTAAAATAACCATTATCAATGACAAAAGCATATGACATGCCTACTAGACTTTGAACTTGATTAGGACCAAATAAATCTAAGTGCAACATTTGAAGTGGCCTAGTAGTGGATATAACTTTCTTCTTCTTAAAGCTAGATCGAGTTTGTTTTCCTAGTTGGGATGCATCACATATTTTATCTTTCATGAATTGAGTTTTAGCTGAGCCCTTAACTAATTCTCCCTTAACTAGTTTAGACAATAAATCCATGTTTGCATGTCCTAATCTCCTATGAAAAAGCCAACTAGCCTCATTTATAGCAAAAAAACATTTCACATATTGAGAGGCTAACTTATCAAAACTAGTACTATAAACATTTTCATTTTGGTCAGTAGTGAATAGAATCTTATTTTCAAATATGTTTTCTACAATGCATTTATCATGTTCAGAAGACACCCTATATCCTTTATCACATAATTGGCTTATACTAAACAAATTATGTTTCAGTCCATCAACAAGTAAAACATTATTTATAACTAGATATGGATCCTTACCAACCTTACCTACTCCAATGATTTTTTCTTTTGCGTTATCCCCGAATGTAACAAATTCTCCATCTTTGGGTGTGATGGACACGAACTTTTCTTTATCTCTTGTCACGTGTTGTGAGCATCCGCTATCCATGTACCATTTTTCCTTTGAAGAGGATGATCTCAAGCATATCTGCAATAAACATTTAAGTAGCTAATTTTGGTACCCATGTTTTCTTAGGACCATAGGGGTTAGTGCCTGATTCTTCTTTGACTTTCCAAACCTTCTTAATTTTAACGTCCTTGTTATAACAACCCCAAAATTATTACCATTTTTTTTGTTTTAATATCTATCCTACAACAATTTAATATTACTTTGATACCTATAATAATATCCTCTATCACGTCTCAGACCCAAAGAGGTACTGAGGGTACTTGTTATAATACATACCATCTATGCAGCGCTAAACACAGAACACTTTAACCTTATTTACAATAGCAGAGTTTCAGTATTTCCCAAAATATACACATACATCTCCCAAAAGAAACTCAATGTCTTAGGAGCATACCCAAAAATAAAACCCCTAACTCAAAAACTTAGCATGTAGCTAGAGCAGTACTAAAGTCCCCTCTATCTCGGAGCTTGCTCCGCACGTATATCTAGATTGCCTGAAATGTTTGGAATTTTGGGGTGAGACATCTCTCAGTACGATGGAATAAATTACAACCTGTGTGTGGCAGATGAGTTTTACTTGAATAACATAATTATTAATTCAACTATAACTGTGATAACATTTCAATGTAAAACATATCATAACTCACACCTATGCTTTTTCTTTAAAATAAGCTTTCTATTTGAACATACTTTTAACTATAATAGATTGTTCTTGTTTTCTATAAAACTATATACATTTATTTATATAACTATGAAAGCTTCTCTAGATGGATAACTGTATGCATGAATTAACCCCGCATGTTTAGGTTGTGCGGCCCGTGGGTGGGACTTAACTCTGGTTCGCCTACCTGGCTAAGTCAAACCATAAACCTCTGTAGTACGATTAGCCTCCTCAACCTGGACCTGACTATGAAGGAGCCTTTGTCTCTCCTCTAAGAAAAATTGACTATCAATTCCACACTTTATCTGAGATGTGTGGTTGCACTATCTATACTGTATAGCCACAGTACCATGCTCTGTGATATGCTCTGGTCCATCAAGGTTCTGATACTATATAATACTATGTCTGTATATTACTATTTTACCATGATTCTGTATAAACTAAAATAACCATGATTCTGTATAAATTGTATACCATGATTCTGTAATAACTGTATAACATCATGGTTCTATAAAAGCCATATATAATCATGGTTCTGTAAAAGGTGTATATAATCATGGTTCTGTAAAAGCTGTATATAATCACGGTTTGATACTAGGTATATAAAATTTTGTATTAAATCTCTATACTATATCCAATAGTTCTCATGCCACACAATTTATATGAAACTCTTATACTATAATCTGTATGGGAAAAACTATATTTTCCTGCTATATAAAAATAATATATATATCATTTGAAAACTTTCTTGTAACCCAAAATTTCTAAATTTTCACAAACATAATGTTGGCCTTACAAGGTTTAAAATCTTGTTATCTTGTTTTGATGCTAACAAACAAGTGAAATTTAATGTATTTGTATGAGTAATGATATTTTGGGGCTTAAATATGAGAAAGCAAGGTCAAAGTGCTCACAAGGATCATATGAAGTTTAAAAGGGGGAAAGCATGGATTTAAAGATGATATATTAAACCTTGAAGAATATGAGGACATGAATGAGTTGTTGAAAGCCAAGGAATATTAAAGTCTAAAGAGCCAAAGAAAGGCAAAGTGAGAAAGTTCAAAGAATATGGAAGCTTGAAGAAAAGATGGACTCAATTCAAGGACAAAGCATGAAGACTCAAGAACCCAGAATGAGAAAAGTTTTAGAAGTTTTCATGTAAGTGCTTTAATATTTAAAATATCGTTTGAAATATTTTGAAGCTTTTAGGTTAACTTCTTAGACCTAGATACCTTTTGAAATACCTGGAAAATATTTTTATAAAGTCAAAAATTATTTTAAAAAGGTTAGAATCATTTTTGGAATGAAAAGCATCAAAAAGAGTTTTCCCAAATGCTATTAGTTTTTATACATCCGCATTGATGTGATTTTTTATCTATTTAAAACTCCTTATTTTAACATGTGTTCAACATGAAAGTTGTAGGATTTTCTCTTATATTTCTTTTTACACCAAGAACACCTAATTTTGAGTTATACATAAAAGGTTATGGTCAAACTACTAAAATGGGGTCACTACTGTCAGACATCTGAACACTGTTCACGGGAGGGACTTCAGTTGTCTAAACAGCACACAAAACCACCTCAGACATCTGAACTTGTCACTTCAAACATCTTCAGATTTTTTGAAGAAAAAAATAAAGAGGCAGTAGCTGTTTAGACTTCTGAAGCCGGCACTTCAGACATCTGGACTTGACACCTCAAACGTCTGAACCCTACTTCAAACATCTGACCCTGTGTCTAGTTCATTTTTTTAAGGGGTTTCAGGAACTTTTGATAACTGAACTCGAATCTTCAGACATCTGAACATTGTTCAACAGGAAAATTTTTAAATTCTAATATTTTAAAATATAGTCGTTTTGAGCTCCAATTTTTCTAACAACTTGGGAAACTCTTTAAGGAAACTTGTGCAACATGGAAACAAGTTTGAAAGCCTATAAATACATGATTTTTCAAATCAAAATACATCCAAGAATTGAAAAATCTGTTTGTAACACTGAAAGTACTCTTGTTCTTCCAAAGCTCTCTTGTTCACTTTTTGCAAAACTCTTTTGCTAAGATATTCTGAAGTGCTGATCCTTCTTCCTTTGAATTCCTATTGCTAATCCTCTTCTAAGAAGGATATTGGTAAATTCTACACTTGAGTTTCATTCTATTTCTTATTGATATTTTACATCGAAGTATATAGTGCTGAAATTGTACTAACTTGCTCTTTGAGAGAGTATACTTGTACGAAGATCTTATCTTGTTTTCTTGTAGATCTTTGACGTTCCAAGGATTGTTTGGATCATTGGCTAAGCAAGGAGATATTGCTTAGAGAGGCGGGCTCTAGCCTAAAGGAGTGACCAAACGAGGGGACATCGTTTGGAGAAGGCAGGATCTAGCCTTAACAAAGGAGTGTTGTAAAGGTTTGTTCCACCCGTCAACAAAACAGGTTTAGTGAATTCTTTGGCGGTGTGCCAAAGGTGAGGACATAGGCTGTGTTGAAGCCGAACCTCGTAAAAATCTCCGTCTCACTCTCTCTTTCCCTATTCTTTATTTTCAGTGCATATTTAACTTGCATGGATGGTTTAAATTTAAAAATCATATAAACTACGTATATTTGGAAATCAAACAAATTTAAAATTTAATTTTGATTTGAGTTGCGGAAAGCGAAAGGGAGTACGTTGGTTGCACCATATCTTGCGGAAACCATACGGGAGTACGTTACTTGATTAACATCCCAAAGATAAATTTACCAAGAGTTTATTTGAGTTCTAAATATTTGGAAAGAGTGATTTGATTCATTTATACAGGGCTTTACATCAGCAAGCATAAGTTCTCATTCACTATAGGGTTTGGTTCAAATTTGGCAAATATCAACAAACAACCATTTTGAGTTTTTATATTACATAAGTGCTGTGTATTGGCTTGTTTGTTTGCTTTCTAATTATAGTTGATTGGTTTGGTTGAATGATTGGATGTTTGTATAGTTAAGGATTAAATAAAGAAACTAAGTTCTTGAGTGCTTAACAAATTAAACAAATAAGTCATGAATTGTTAAAAGAAATCAAATAAGTTTAAGAATTCTAAAAAGGAATTAAAAGAAATTTTTAAAAGCCAATTCACCCCCCCCCTCTTGGGAAACTATTCCTAATTTCACATAAATTAGATGTAAAATTCAAATCCCATAAACACATGTTATACTTTAATTAATAAAATTCCAGAAATTAACTAACTTAACTTATTCCCCTTACCTGATTATAGAGAGGACTGCTAAAATTCTATAATCACACCCGCTGCCTTGAGAACTCAAAAACCCTGAAATTTTGTATTCCCCAGAATATATCACATTCATATTTTCAAGACCCACATATTCCATTTAGTCAATGAAACATCAAACAATTAACTCTTTATTACTCTTACCTCATTCTTTGAGGAAACGCCCCTAGGGACTCTAAACCCGTGCCTGCAGCGTTCGCACCAAAACCCTGAAATTAAATTTTTCCCAGTTCAATCAACTTTAATCCCACAATTATAATCATTTAAATATATTTAAACCTATGTTATTCACTTAATAAATCAAATACCCACATTTAACACTCTTACCTCAACTTTGGAGTGGTGCCTGGGATCCTCAAAACATAATTCTGCTCTAGTCAAATTGACGAGGATTGCCACTAGACCTAAAATACGGAATCTGATCATTGATGGGGCAAGTTTAGAGTTAGAAAATGAAGAGAGAGAGAGAGAGAGAGAGAGAGAGAGAGAGAGAGAGAGAGAGAGAGAGGGTGTGTTCGCCGCTGCAGGAGAGAGAGTGAGGGTTTTGATTTTTTTACAAGAAAAATGACATGCATCCCTTTTATAGTATTTTGCCCCTGGAAAAAACGTCAACGATTTTCTTAGGCTTCTAGAAAACCATCGCCGATTTTTTCTTTAACCAGACCGTTTTCACTATTTACCCTTTTAACCTGTTGTGGTAACTACATAACTGTCAATGGTTTTCCTAGCACTCTAGAAAATTGTCGTCGGTTTTCTCCTCACCAAACCATTTTCCTCCTTTCTTCTATTTTTCTTATCATATCTATTTTTCAAGTCTCTAGTCTTAAAAGAACAGTCAAATTTTATGTGACCTAACTTCTTACTTTTAAAACATGTAGTATACCTATGGGAGTCTTTATATGGGACATAATATTTTGACTCTCTCACAAAGTAGCCCATGTAAAGATGTTTCAGTTTTAGGTTTTCCTTCCCATTATAACCAAGACCTTCCGTGTATAGAGAATTTCTTTGATTCCCAAGAAGTCTTTCAAAATTATTTTGACCCTCTGTGAATTTATAAATAATTTTAGATCCGCCTTCCAAATTTCTTTCTAACTACATAATTTTCAAATCCTTTTCTTTTATTAAAGAAGCATGAGATTCATTTTTTTTTTTCCAAAAGCTTTGAAAATTCCTCTAACTTAGTTTTCAAATTAGAATTTTTCTTCGACATTTTCTCGAGCATTTTAAGAATATACAAATATTCTTGTTGTAATTCATCATACGAAATCATACTATTATCATTTTTAGAATCACTGGAATAATATGATAAGGCAGAGCAAAATGATTGTACCTTGTGATCATCGTGTGTCATTAGGCATAGATTAGCAACCTTATCATCACTGGATTCAGTGTCTGAGCTACTGGAACAATGTGTGTCCTAACCGAATTTTAGTGCTTTCTTTTTCTTTTTAGACACTTTCTTTAGTTGAGGAAAATCCGGCTTGATATGCCCAACTTCTACGCAATTGCAGCATGTCAGAGGATCATCCTTTTGTTTCCTTTTTCTTGACTCTCTTTTTTCTCTTTTTGAGTCCCGAAATTTTCTGCCATATTGCTTGTTCTTTTTAAGAACTTGCTGAACTTTTTAGTTAGAAGAGCCATATTTTCTTCCGACTCCGAATCACTATCTTCACTTGAGTTGTTGGTAGATGTTTTGAGAGTTGCTACTTTCTTTGCTTTGTTCTGCTCACTCATCCTTTCATTTATCGTAAATTCATATGTGATGAGTGATCCAATTAGCTCATCCACCGTCATTTCCTTTAAGTTCCTTCCTTCAACTATGGAAGTAGCTTTTGCTTCCCAAATTGGTGGTAAACCTCTAAGAATTTTCCTAAACATCTCATAAGCAAGGTAAGTCTTACAAAGAGAATGCAAGAAATTTGTGATGTGGGTGAACCTAGTGTACATTGATTGAATTGATTCATCAATAGTCATTTTAAATGCCTCGTATTCACTGGTAAGCATGTCTATCATACTATCTTTTACATCCTTGGTGCCTTTTTATGTAATTTATAATTTTTTACCATATTTCTTTAGCATTTTTACAAGCCATGACTCTATTAAACTCATTTACATCTAATACACAGTATAAAAGATTTATGGTAGTAGCATTTACTTGAATTGCTTTCCAGTCATCACCTGTATATTCATCTTCAGTCTTAGGTACATTTTCTTTTTCAAAAATTTTCATGAGGACATAATCTCTTTTGGAGACAATCCTCCACACCTTCCAATCAACATTTTGAATAAAAATGTGCATTCTTTGTTTCCAATAGGTGTAATTAACACCACAAAAAATAGGTGGACGTGTGGATGATGGAATTGGTGTATTCCCAAGAAAGGGTGAATTGGATATTCTAAAAATTTCTCCATAGGTTGACTTCAAATCACAATCAATATTATGCAACCCAGAGGTCTGTCTAAGCAAATACAAACTACCCAACAAAATATAACTGAGCAAATGAATGAAATAGATATACCACACTCAATGTTTACCAATTATTTAACTTATGAATGTGAGGCAATCAATACAGTAGGCAATTTAAATCATGCACAACATACACGATATATCAATAAAAACATACATGTGTAGAAAAGGTAAATAGTCAAGAGAGAAATACACACAATATGTTATATGCGTTCGGCCAACAATGCGTATGTCCTCGCCTCAAGCTCACAAGCAAGAGTTTTAACAATATACTTGTAAAAATATGGGAGTATAAAAAGCTTTTAGCACAATGAAAATTTCAAAGGAAATTTTACTAATTAATTTGCTAAAAATCCCTCTAATTAGAACAAATGAAGGGTATATATAGAATTCCCTTAATTTTAGACCATTAGAGACATAAAGGGAATTTTTGGAAAAGTTCAATTAAAATTAACTCCTCTTTAATGCGGTAAAAATGTGCCAACCCAAGAGGTTCGGTCGCCCAGAGTAATGTGCCGGTCGCCCGAATAGACACAGTAATTTTGAAATTAATTTTGGGTTCAGTTGGCTATGAAAGGTGACCGGTCAACTGAGCCAAGGCAAAAACCAAACCTTTGTAGGTTCGGTCAATCGAGCTTAGGGTCGGTTTGCCGAGAGGATAAGTTTGGTCGACTGAGTTGTTTTTAAACTGTAAGTTCGGTCAATCGGGGTAGGTAGAAAAGGTCCTATCATGCATGAGATGCAGTTATTATAGACCATAATAATTATTACTGGCCCAAAAATTTAATTGCAATTACAACAAAGAAAATTTTTCATCATTCCCTTTTGCTCTTCAAGTGCCATCTTGTGGTGTGAGAATTTGATTCCTTATGACATAAACTGTATCCTTACCATTCATGCATGCTAAGAGTAATCATGTTCAAAATCTCAAGGCACAGTTAAGATACAAAGAGATTTATCATTATCAAAATAAGATGTGACTCATAGAGTCAACAGTGGACGAATGTCCCTCACCAAATGGGGTTACACCAATATGAGTCATCGTGATCTTTTATAAAAATGTTTAAGTCAAATGCAACAAGGCTTTGATACCAAATGTAAAATGAGGTGTAATCCCAAGAGGGGGGGTGAATTGGGTATTTTAAAGTTTCTAAGTCTTTAAGTCCTAATATTAAAAAGGCACAACCACACAACCATAAGTTTGGAGATACACAGATTTTAGTATTACACAACCTAATAGATTCATTCAATGACAAATCAGTATTTCCTAATCAATTAAAAGTACATGAAATATTTAAGTCATACACAATGGGCATATATGAAATTAATAATCAAATGCAGGCGGAAATAAAAATAAGATAAGGGAAGACAGATTCACACTCCAAATTTTATGAGGTTCGTCCAACCCGGCCTAAGTCCTCGCCTTGGGCAAACTACCCAAGGATTCAACTATGCCGCTCCTTAACCTGGGACAGAGCTTGTCGTTACAATCCGTTGCTTACAAGAGGCGTAGCTTCCTCCTCCCTGGTTCACAACCCGAACCGTAAATACAATAAATAAAAAATTTTGGATACACTCAAATTGCTTCTCAACAAGAAAATGTGAACAAGTGAAATCCTAAACACTCTTACAAGATATAACTTGAAGCTTAATGGAGTAAACATGTTGATCTTAATATCATTTTATTGAATATAAGAATATATGATCTTTATATAAAGATATGTACAATGAGTTTCTCAAAAGATCTAAACTCAATACGATGTCTCCCAAAAAAAATAATTTTGCAAATAATATGCGTGTTGGAGATCTAGGGTTTTCTCTCAAATAGCTTTTGTAAAAACAACGGAATATGAAATCTTTGAAAAAAAATATGAAAGTGAATGCTTCAAAGATTTAGGCCCTAGTATAACTGTAATAACCCGAACCCAGAAAATAAAAGATAAATAAATAAAATGAAAAAGGAGAAATAAAATAAAGGGAAAAAAATTAAAAAGGGCATCAAGTAGGGACTCGTTGATGAACTTGTTCTCCTCGTCGATGAACGTCCTCCTTGTTCTCGTTGACGAATACACGTGTCTCGTCGATGAGGAATTAAAAAGAGTATGAAAAATTCAGGTGTTTAAACACTTCATCGACAAACATGATGAACCCATTGATGAATGTTTTTCTTGACTTCGTCGATGAACCTTTTAGACTCGTTGAGTAAGGCTAGGTTATAAAGTGACCCTGGATCATTTCTTCTGCAAAATTTCTCTCTCCTCTCATTCTCTCTCTCTCTAGGGTTTGGTTCTACCATCTATTTTCTTTGAATCTAGCACGAAATTAGCCCAATTCGACTATCAAAAACCACCATGAGGTTTCTGGGGAGTTCTCTTCAAGTTAGCTGGAGAAAATTCCTAATTTGGGCTACTTGACCACCACTCCAAAACCAAGGTATGTAGGATTTTTTTAATATTAAATTAAGTATTGGGAGTGTGTGAGCCTAGAAGATGTTAAATGATAAATATCCTGGCGTTGAACTAATTAAGTTAGGATTTTTGGAATATATGGTTTCATTTTCTATTCGATTTGGGTAGAATTTTGAGGAGCAGGTAAGGGGAAATAAAATTATACAAGGTTATATTTAAGTATGAATCAGTTATTTTCAAGTATAGGAACCGTATAATTGTAGTATGATTTCCTGGACAGTTCAGTCAATTTAAAATAATGATTTGGTTATAATTTATAATTTGAGAAAAACTTTGTGGCATAAGAATAATCCTTTTAAAATAAATTAATTGAGAATATTGTTTGCTTGAGAATACTGATGGTTGAGAATACTATTTGCTTGTAAAATCTGATTAATTGTAAATATTGTCTGGTGGTGAGTACTTCTTGGCCGTGAACATGGTTTAATGGTGAATATGGGTTAATTGTGAATATTGTATGTTGTGAGTGTAAATATATAGTGAAATATGTAACTGCCCTATGTGGGCCACGAACAGTATGAATACGTAGCTACCCTACGTGGGCCATGTACAGTGAAATATGTAGCTGCCCTAAGTGGGCCATGTACAGTGAAATACATAGCTACCCTACGTGGGCCATGTATTTTGTGATATGAAGCTGCCCTACATAGGCCACATACAGTGAGGTATGCAGCATCTCTACATGGGCCACATACTGTGAGGTATTCAATTGCCCTAGGTGGGCCATGTACTGAGTTTAATGGATTGTGTTGTATCGTGTGTGAACGAACTGTGGTGTATATGTTTGTAAACTATGTGGAATGATTGATGTGAATATGGGTGTATACTGGTATGTGAATTTAAATGTATAAATAATTGTAGTAAAATAAATCTCTCTACCCGAAGGCTTGCTGAGAAAGGCGAGTACCCTAGTAATTGTAGTCTGGTACCATAGCAAAGGGAAGTTACATGTATAGGCGTGTAAATTTTCTTATTCTCAAAGACTTTGCTTATAAATAAAACCCTGAGAGCTTACTAAGTAAGGTAAGTGCTCTGGTAGCTATAAAGGTATTAGAGAAAAGGGAAGCTACTTGTATGGGCAAGTAATCTTCCCTATTCTCGAGACTTTCACTATAAATATTTGCTTTGTTTGTGTTACTATAGTGTGTAAGGGCCTAGCTAGTGCTTGTTGGTTAATTGATGAGGTTATATTTTATATATGTATTAAACTCTTCTAACACACACTGCTATAATATAATCTTCCTTACTAAGAGGTGTCTCACCCGAGGAATTATTATCTTTTTAGGTCTTTCAGGTGATCGAGCTTAGAAAGGTCTAGGGCAGGGTTTAGAATTTTGGAGGCTTGTTTTGATTATGACAAATACTCAGGTATTTAATGACTGCCGAGTTGATGTACAGGTTTATTTTGGTAGTATCCTATGATGGCGCTTAGAGACCCGGAGGAAAACGAAGACTTTGAAGACCCTAGATATAATTTATTTGTTGTAATTTATATTCGGGTCCATAATATTTAAGTCGAAAAGGTCTGTAATAGTAAATATTGATTGGTTTGTAATAAGCTCACACACATCACATGCATGATTTATTACGTAAGCTCAAACAAACCGTAAATAAGAAATGACCTTAGAAAGACCTTAGGGTTTAGGTCGACCGACACCAGACTTTTTCGGTGTCTTCAAATTGGACCCCAAGTGACCCTAGGACACACACATTTACACATTTGTTTGTTAGGCACTTGAATAGGGCTTGTATGTTTCGAAACAGGACCGAAATGCACACATGGTGCACTTTCGGTCGACCAGCTCAAAAGTTTGACCATCTGGTTAACCGAACCAGGTAGTTCAAAAGGCCCTGGTCGACCGAAACCTCCCTGGGTCAAAAGTTTGACCATCTGGTTAACCGAACCAGGTAGTTCAAAAGGCCCTGGTCGACCGAAACCTCACTAGGTCAAAGTTTAACCATCTGGTTGATCGAACTAGGTAGTTCAAAAGGCCCTGGTCGACTGAAACCTCCCTGGGTCAAAGTTTAACCATCTAGTCGACCGAACCAGGTAGTTCAAAAAGCCCTAGTCAACCGAAACCTCCCTGGGTCAAAAAGTTTGACCACCTGGTCGACCGAAAGAGGTTGTTCAAAGAGACCTGGTCGACCGAAACCCTCCTTGGTTAACATTTGACCATCTGGTCGACCGAGAACTTTTGTTCTCTAACTACCTGGTCGATCGGAGGGTCCTCGAGAGAATTCCCAGTGGTCTAGTCGACCGAACCTCAGAAAATTGGGAAATCTCCTTCTCCTAGTCGATCGAACTATATAAGAATTGGTTGACCGAACCTATTCTAGTCGACCGGGCCTCTTGGGTTGCCCTGATTTTTTACCGCAGTTAATATTTTTTAAAACAGTGTTAAAATGCTCTAAACATCATTAAACTTTCCTAATAATATCTAATAGGTCCCCAACGGTAATATTTTCTCCCATGCATATATATATAAGATCATTTGAGAAAATTAGAAAGGATTAGCAATCTTTGATTAGGATAAATCCTCTAAAAATTCCAAAGTTTATAATACTCATCCTCCAACACTTATTCTTACCAGATCTTCTACTCAAACATTTTTGTAAGTGTGACTTAAGTGTTGTTGCCTTCTGGGGTTGCTCTCCCATGTGTAGTAATTGTTTTTGACAATTTTAATTAAGAGCTAACCCAAGTATTCTTAGGGAACTTTGTTAATAAGTCTCTCCTAAGAAGACTTATATTAAACTTCCAAGTATTGCACATTCATTGCAACACCTTGTGAAGTTTGTATTTGGTGTGGATTGCAAAAACCATTACAAAATACTTTCAAATATCTAGTGTGCTTTGTCTTGATAAATCTTTAAAGAGATATTTGTTTTTGTGAGAAAAATATTTTTTGCAATATTTATTGATTTATATCTATAGTTGAATACAAAGATTAAACTCTTTTTGCAAACCAAACTTATGCATTGCTAGAGCTTCATATACATATATGTATTGAGAAAACTTGTTGATTGAAATATATGAAGTGTGGCTAATATCTTTTCTTGAGCATTTATATTGAATTGAATATCTAGTGATACAAAGACCATATAGGTTTGCACTCTCATGCACGAATTACATCGATAGTAAATCTAATTGAGAGTATACATCTTAAGACCACATTAAGCTTACTTATTATATCATTTGTGGTGTATATGATTGCGCATAACTGGGTACATATCTGCTTTACTTGAAAGCATTTTCACTGTACCATTTCATTGTATTTCAAATACTGTTGTGTTTCAAGGCACAGGCCTGAAGAGGGAGACTAGCCCTGGAATAGTCCCGGATTGGCTTAGACCCAGTTAGGAAAGTTAGGTGCGTCGTCCTGTTAAGGCATGTACGTTGAGGTCAGCCCCGTTAATTGACCTGGTTAAGTTTGAGATCAGCCATGTGTTAATTTGACCTGGTTGTAAACGGTGCCGCTCCACCTTTAAGTGAGCTATTAGTGGAATCCTCTGACTTGCGAGCTAGAGGCAGGGACGTAAGCACAGTTGGCCGAACCCCGATAACATTTCGTATGCCTTGTTTATATTTCTGCACTTTATATTTAACGCACATGTATGTTATGGTGTGAATGATGCGCATGATTTAAATTTTTCCCATATTATATTTATTGGCGCATTTGGAACTGCATAGAAAGACCCTAGGTTATATTATACGGGCTATCTCATTTAACCTAGGAGATAAAAGTTTAAAATTTCAATTCACCCCCCCCCCTCTTGGGAATACAAAAATTATAACAGATATTGATGGTGCTAGATTGCACTAAGAAACAGAAGGTCTTCTTTGCCACATTCAAACTGACAAGAGAGGCCGAGCGGTGGTGAATGACAGTGAAGTTGTTAGAAGAACAGTAGGCAGTACCTATTGTTATGACGTGAAAGCATTTCAAGGAGGTCTTCCACAACCAATATTTTCCCCCGACCACCAAGAATGCGAAGGCAAAGGAATTCTTCAACGTGACACAAAGGAATCTCACTGTGTAGCAGTATGCTGCTACGTTTGTGGAGCTTTCTTGTTTTGCTCCTTTTATGGTTCCTAATGAATATTAGAAGGTGAGATGGTTTAAGAGAGGCTTGAAATAGAGAAGCTATGAGCATAAGGTATGCTTATAGGTACAGAGCTTTTCAGAACTACTGGATGAAGCCACTATTGCAGAGTTGAGCCTATAAGGAGGTATAGGGATACCAGAGCAGATTAAGAGATTAATGTATCCCATCTCCCATGCTAATTCCAGATAGGGTCCATGTAGGGGAGACAAAGACACTGGAGGTTAGAGACTAGTTAGGAGTGATCAAGGCCATCAAGGTAACTCAACACCCTCTTATTGTGCGAGGTGCAATCAGAGGCATTACAGAGAATGTTAGGTTAGGGGTTCTATGTGCAACCGGTGTGGCAAGTATGACCACATAGCTAGGGATTGTCATGATCCGCTGGGTCAAAACCAGGGACCACCGATCAGAATAAGGGAAATAACCCGATGTCACGCGGCGGACCAGCGCGTAGACACACACTTGCCCCAGTTGAGACAAACACTACTAGAGGGCAAGGTAATGTGTTTATGTTTAAGATAAATAATACTTTTATTTGATTCTAGGTGATGTAATGGTTCGTATGCTAGAATAGATTGAAATGTGTAATAGAATATGTGTTGAATAACGAATTTTGAGGAAGAAATTTTGTAAAGGGGGAAGAATGTAATAACCCGAACCCAGAAAATAAAAGAAAAAATAAATAAAAGGAAAAAGGGAAAATAAAAGAAAGGGAAAATGAATTTAAAATGGTCATCAAGCAGGGACTCGTCGACGAACTTGTTCTCCTCGTCGACGAACGTCCTACTTGGTCTTATCGACGAATACACGTGTTTTGTTGACGAGGAATTACCGAGAGCAAGAAAAATTCAAGTGTTTAAACGCTTCGTCAATGAACACGATGACCTCATCGACGAATGTTCTTCTTGGCTTCGTCGACAAACCTTTTAGACTCATTAAAAAAGGCCAGGTTATAAAGTGACCCAGGATCATTTCCTCTGTGAATTTCTTTCTCTCTCGTTCTCTCTCTCTCTCTCTCTCTAGGGTGATTATTTCTTCGAGTACATGAATCGGTGGTACTTTCCAAACTAGGATAAATAGGATGTCTTTAATTAAATAAATATTGAGAGTGTGCAAGGAAGAGAGCAGGTATGCGATAGTATGATTTTTTGGACAGTTCTGTCAGTTTAAAATAATGATTTGGTTATAATTTATAATTTGGGAAAAACTGTGTGCCATGAGAATAATCCTTTAAAATTAATTGATTGAGAATATTGTTTGCTTGAGAATACTGTTTGCTTGTAAAATCTTATCAGTTGTGAATGCTATCTGGTGATGAGTACTGCTTAACTATGAACATGGTTTGATGGTGAATATGGGTTGATTGTGAATATTGTCTGTTGTGAGTGTAAATGTGTAGTGAAATACATAACTGCTTTACGTGGGCCACGTATAGTGTGAGTATGTAGATGCCCTACGTGGGTCACATGAAGTGGAGTACATAGTTGCCCTACGTGGGCCACATACAGTGAAATACATAGCTACCCTACGTGGGCCACGTATTGTGTGATATGAAGCTACCCTACATGGGCCACGTACTATAAGGTATGCAGCTTCTTTACGTGGGCCACATACTGTGAGGTATGCAGTTGCTCTAGATGGGCCATGTATTGAGTTTATGGATTGTGTTGTATCTTGTGTGAATGAACTATGGTGTATATGTTTGGAAACTATGTGGAATGATTTATGTGAACATGGGTGTATACTGGTATGTAAATTTAAATGTATAAATAATTGCAGCAAAGTAAATCTCTCTGCCCGAGGGCTTGCTAAGAAAGGCGAGTGTCGTGGTAATTATAGTCTGGTACTAGAGCAGGGGGAAGTTACATGTATGGGTATGTAAATTTCCCTATTCTTGGAGACTTTGCTTATAACTATAACCACGAGGGCTTACTGAGTAAGGTAAGTGCTCTGGTAGCTATAAAGGTATTAGAGTAGAGAGAAGCTACTTGTATGGGCGGGTAATCTTCCCTATTCTTGGGAACTTTCACTATAAATATTGGTTTTGTTTATGTGAATGCAGTGTGTAAGTGCCTAGCCAGTGGTTGTTGATTAATCGATCAGGTGGTATTTTATATATGTATTAAAACTCTTCTACCACACACTACTATAATATATTTCTTCCTTATTGAGAGATGTCTCAACCTGAGAAATTATTATCTTTTTAGGTCCTTCAAGTGATCGAGCTTAGAAGTTCTGGGACAGGTTTTAGAATTTTGGAGACTTGTGAGTAGTAGTAGAACTTAAATATGTATAATAATGTGTTAGAATTTTTGGTTATATAATATATATGGATGAATACTCCTTTTGGGTTGTACATAGTACTCTGGTATTTTATTTGAGGTTGTTATTTATTTTCAAGTGCGTGTATCTTAAATATGATATCAGAGACGGTGATTGGTTTCATCACATCCAAAGCCTCGCCTAGCGGGTTCCAGGGCATGACAATAACCCTTTTCCCAAAATATTTATCAAACAATGAATATATGGAAAAACTAGAACTCTTGCTCTCAATAAAACATTAAATATTAGAGTATGAGAGAAGAAAAACTTTTGAGATGAATATTGAATGCCCAAAGAAGATACTTGTTCATCAAACCTTAATACCAAAGATGCTTGCAAGATATGTGTATGAATGCCCTTTGAAAACTGAGAGAATGCCCAAAAATCTGTGAATGCAATAAAGTGTCGGCAAGGGCTGTGAAACTAGGTTTTAGGGTTGATATTTATAAGTTCTTTCAACATCAAGACATTTTCTAGCCGTTGGATCATTGAAAAATATTTTAATTAAGAAAAAATCTACCCGTTAAATGCTGGAGCATCAGTCAGCCCGACGGACTCGTCAACGAGTGTCCTTCACTTGCTCGTCAACGAGACTAGGGGATTAGTCGACGAGTGATCTATCTGAAAAAGTTAGGGTCTCGGTATTTTCTCGTTAATGAGGACATGCATTAGTCAACGAGTGGCCTTTGGCATTCGTCAACGAGGCCACGGGACTAGTCGATGAGTTCCCTATTATTTACCCTATTAACCTTCTAGAGTGCAGATCCAACCTAGGACAAGTGCATATGAATGTTTCATGAAAAACATGCATCCTAGGGTCTATCTACTAGCCTTTTTTGAGCTTCCAACTATATCTTAAGAGACATGTTCAAATACAACTAAATGCATATTACAATTGAAAAACTGAATTATCTTCACCCTTTTGCTCTTCTACTTCCATTGAATGAGCCAAGTTGTATGCGCTTCAAGTTCCTCATAGCTTCCATAGCATTCTTACCATACAAGCATGCTAAGTAATGATCATGTTAAAAATCTCAATGCACAGGTAAGATACTATGTGATTTGTCATTATCAAAACAATATTGGACTCATAAAGTCAATAGATTTTATTTCTTCACTTCCAATAAAATAAAATTCAGGAAGTGGTAGTGTAATTACCCGAAAAATAATGGTATTAAAATAATAAAAAGAGAGGAAAATGGAAATAGTAAAATGGGGCAGCAGCAGACTTCCTTGACGAACACTTCACGTTCGTCGACGATGTCGCATTTTGGGCTCGTCAACAAGGGTGCGCTTCGTCGACAAGAAGATACCGAGAGGGTGTTTTGGCGATTCTGAATTTTGTCGACAAGGGGTGAGAGTTTGTTGACGAAGTGACGTGGCTCGTCGATGAAGGCCAGTGTATAAATAGCCCTAAACGCTATTTCTTTGCACAAAAC
The DNA here is from genome assembly GCF_029873635.1 of Malania oleifera. Taxonomy (NCBI): domain Eukaryota; kingdom Viridiplantae; phylum Streptophyta; class Magnoliopsida; order Santalales; family Ximeniaceae; genus Malania; species Malania oleifera. The sequence goes on along the minus strand of NC_080419.1, from coordinate 90,603,994 downwards.
CCCTCTCCTCTCTCTCCTATTCGGTTTTCATCACTTCTCTCTAAGTTTTTGGGCTAGATTTATGTCAGTTCAATGATCTGAAGCCACCACGACACTCCTGGGGAAGTTCTCTGCATATCTATTGGAGTGGATCATTGATGGGGCTAGTTTAAAATTCATCACTGATTCAAGGTAAAGCTATTTATTCAAAATTTGGTCTTCCCGAGTTATAGGAAATGTTATTCATGGAAAAATACTGAAGTTTGGTTCTGGGAGTTGTCGTTTTCAAGGTGTTGAACGGGGAACCCTACGAGTGTAGGACTAGTGACTTTTAAGGGAATTTATTTTCAATAATCAGGTAAGGGAGTAAGGTAAAGCAGTCATTTTCCATGCAAATTATTATTATTTATCAGTAAATTAATTTTCAGGAAACATGTATTATATATATATATATGAGTAGATTGGTAAAAATGCATATTTGGGAAAATACTGCTATTATGTTGAAATGTATATATATTATGAAATGCCAGAAAATATGATTTTGGAATAGAATGTATGATTTTATTCAGCATTGTGTGGCATGAATATTATTTTACATGGAAAGTATTATGTTATGGCAATTTTACGAATAAGGTATGTTTTCAGAGATTATGAAATAATGCAGTACATTATGATTTCAAAATACATGATAAATGAATTATTTATACAGAATGATAAGTATGAAATGTCTGGCGCAAGGCCGTGTATTATGTATGATTTCGGCGCAAGGTTGTATTTATGAATGTTCGATGCAAGGTCGTATGTATGTATGTATGTATGTATGTATCATATTCAGAAAATGCTATAAATATATTTATGTTAGATAAGTATATTATCATGAATTATATGTTATCATGACCCAGATTATAGTTTAGTTCAGTTTCAGGAGCACGGTACCGTAGCTATACAAATCAGATTATTATATTCTGACTTGTGCTAACCGCCCCTGCAAGTAGAAGGGGTAGAAGATAGATAGTCGATGTGGCTTTTAGTGTAGAGTTGTAGACGTTCACCTCGAAATCTAGACTAGGGTGTGGTGGGTCCATCGTACTTATAGACATTTTTTACTCGGTAGTGGTTAGCCAGCCATTATCGGGTCCTGCCTTTGGACAGCACAACCCGTCATGGGGGGTAATACATGACATAGGCTAGCTATGCATCCTAGGTAAATTATAGTATTATCAGTTATATCAGACATTTCATGATCAGTATGACTTATTAGAAATTATGAAAATATATGATTATTCAGTATGTTATGATGAATGTTTTCTAGCATATGAAATGTATTGTATATGTATTATAGCACTCAATATTCATGTTGCCACAGAACTATATTTAGTTTATTTTCCCTTACTGAGAAGTGTCTCACCCCCCCAAACTTAAATAATTTTTAGGAAACCCAGAAAGACTGGTGGATCGTGGCCGCCGTTGAGATAGGTTGATACTATCCCATTAGGAGGGTAAGTTTTGATCTAGGGATCGGAAATTTATGTTGTGGGTTCTTAGATATGTAACTATTTTGTATTTTTGGAGATTGTATATAAATACAGTATTTTGAGAATGTAGTTGACTTTGAAATTACGCATTTTATGGTTATGAGAATGTGATTTATATTTACTACTCCTTAGGTTTCCGTTGTGAGTGTCAGATGTGTCCCCGTTACCCATGGGTTCGGGTTGACTTTATTATTAAATATGTTTTATTATAGGATAAGATAAGTAGGTCGCTGCAGGTAGTATCTATGTAACTCAAGATTTCATATTAGATAAACCATATGACGAAGAAAAGGAAGAGAAGAAAGAAAGAAGCTTCGCTAAGAAACGACCTTGGAGAACACTGTTAAACCAAGTTCTTAAGGGTCTTTAATTCCAACTGTGTTTTGATGACAACAACCCATTAGCAATTCTTTAAGGTTTACTAACCTTTTTCTCATGTCTAGCTCAGTTGCATAGAACGGCTCCAAAGCAAGCAAGTTTCAAACCAGCCAAAAGCAACATGTGACATGACCAGAACGCGACCACTCAAACCAAAGCACTCACGGACTTTACATAAGCAAGAACATGTTCTAAGTTGAGTGTGAGAGTTAGAGAGAATGTTTCTGTAATCCTTTATGTATGGTGTGACTCAAAAGAACAAGCAAGAAATGGGCATATCATATATATATCACCAGAACACAGGCACAGTCCCACACACATACAACTAATCAAATAAAACTGCATAAGATGTCTAAAAACCCTCAAACATGTTTTATTAAACCTAAGACATCTTAAAGTAGATCAGATATCACTTCTCAAAATAAGGACATTTTTACTTCAAACATAAACCTAGTTAAAGTTAATTTTCTAAAATAGTGAAAGGGTGTTGACCATATAGGTCACGCCCGATTTTGATTATGACAAATACTCGTTGTATGTAATGAGTATTTGAGACTTTGTGCAAGAACCTTAAAATTGCCAAGATCGAGATGAGCACAAAGAGAAAGTGAAGTTGAAGACCTAATTTCTATTTGTATTGCATTTCATATTTATTCAAAGGTCTGTAATAGTAATTAGGGTCTTTGGCTTGTAATAATCACACACCCCACATACATGTTTTAATACGTAAGCTCACAATGCTCAAAATGAAAATGACTTTAAAATGACCTTAGGGTTTACTCTTCGACCAACACTGAATTTTTTAGGTGTCTTCAAAAGGACCCAAAAATGACCTTAGGACACTCACCATTACACCTATGAATGTTAGGCACTTGATTAGGGTTTGAGTGGATCATAACAGGATCGAAATGCACACATTGTGCACTTTCGGTCGACCGACCTTGGCAGTTCATTCTGCCGCGGTCGACCGAAACAGGCCTGAGTCAACAATTGACTAAGGTCCCGGTCGACCAAACCAATGTAGGTCAAATCCCCCGGTCGACTAAAACCCCCAGAGGTCAACAAATTGACCATCTGGTCGACCGAAACAAAAATGAATACCAACTACCTGGTCGACCGAGGGTCCTTGGGAGAAATCCCAACTATCTGGTCAACCAAACCATTCAGTTCAAAATGGCCTGGTCGACCGAACCTCAGATGAATGGAAAATCGCCCTTTGGATAAGCACTTTCGGTCAACCAAGTCTCCAGTTCAAAAGTGTCCTGGTCGACCGAATCATATGAACTTTGGTCAGCCGAAATGGTTCTGGTCGACCGGACCTCTCGGGTTGCCCTGATTTTTTACTGTGGTTAATTTTTTAAAACAAGGTTAAAATAATTAAAAGGTCATTAAACTTTCCTAATAATTCCCAATAGGTCCCCAACGGTCATAATTCATGGGGTGTCTATATATACCCTTTCATTTGGAAAAATTAGCAACTTGATTAGCAAACAAAAATAAAAATTTTCTCTCAAGAAAAAATACTCTCTTCTATTCCTACTGCTCATATTCTCACTCATACAACTCAAACTTACCTTCTTCAAGTTTCCATATCCTCTGTAAGTGTGTTGAGTGTTTGTGGGAAGAGGTTTGCTCTCTCATTGTCATGAGATTGATTTGATTTTCATTAAGAGCTAAACCATAGTGTTCTTAGGGGGCTTTGCTCATAAGCCTATCCTAAGAAGACTTGTCTAAGCTTCTGAGTATTGCATTCGTATTGCAATATCTTAGGAAGCTTGTACTTGTTTTTGGCTTCCAAAATATTTTCAAACTTACTCAAATATCTTGTGGAATCTTTATTGGTATATTTGTGAAAAGATATTTGTGTGTGTGATATTAATATTTGTGGCAATATTTATTCAAGTATACATCATTTCCTAAATACAAAGATTGCATATCCTTTGTAAACCAAGCATATACACTATTTGAAGTGATTGACATATTCTGCTATTTGGAATATTTGAATCTTGCATGATATCTTTGTTTGAGAATCTTGATTAAGAACATCCTGAAATACAAAGATTGTTTGTTGACACTCTCACGTACACATTACACTGATAGAAAATATATCTGTGAGTTAAACTATTTAGACCATACTGATCTTACATATTAAATCATTTGTGGTGTATGTGATTGAAGCATTTGGGTACAAATATGCTTTACGTGAAAGCACTTTCATATTGTACCATTTGATTGTAAATCTAAGTGATTCCAGGCGTGGCCTGAGGGGGCGTTAATCCAGTCCGATAAGGATTGGTGTAAAGGTTGAGGTTAGCCCTGTGCTAATTGACCTGATTTGTATAGGTTCCGCTCCACCCATTTAAGTAAGCAAGTTATAGTGGTAATCTTTGTGCTTGTTAGCCAAGGTGGGGACGTAGGAAATTGGTCGAACCTCGATAACATATCTGCGTGTCACCCTCTTTTTACTGTTTTTTGGTGCTTGTGTGATTGATTAAATTGCTTTATTTACTTTTTGGTACACATTTACTTTACTTGCACTAGATTGACCATAGGGTTGTGAATATACTGGTGTTCGGAGGAATACTTAGGGGTTAAATTTTAAAAATACCAATTCACCCCCCCCTCTTAGGATCACGGTAAAGCTAACAAAGGGGTCTCGTCGACAAACACAGGACTTGGTCAACGAGAACAACATATACCCTCGTCGACGTACACAAGGTACTCATCGACGAGAATATACCAAGGGTACCTAAAAGTTCAGAGCACCTTCATCAACGAATACAGGGGATTCGGCAATGAAATTTGTGCACATTTCGTCAACGTACACTGGGTACTCATCGACGAAAATAAATCGATACCTACCTAAATTCAGAACCAGTAACTCGTTGACGAACACAGGGCTTTGTCAAAGAATTAACTAAAGAGCTTGTCGACGAAGGCGAGACCTCATCAACGAATGTCAGGGTATAGACCTCATTTAATGTGCCAGAACGGCTAATTCTCACCTTGTCTCATATCAATAAATCCCCAATGGCTCTCCAGTGCCCAGCTCGCCCCTTTGGTGTTTAAAATAGGTCTCTTGCATTAACTTCAAAGTAGTGAAGCTCATTAGTTGTTGAAATCATTCATTTTGCATTTACTCTAGGGTTTTATTGTGCAACCACTTGCCCTCTTGCTCTTGCTTTTGTTTACACTCCATTAAAAAATAGGATATAGTGAGTATTACATTGTGATATTCAGCTCAAGAGGAGCATTTAAGATTGTATCTACCTCTCTTCAACTACTTGTATTGTAAGGCTCTTTATGAGCCATTGTAAGGTGTCTCTAGGTGAGTACCACTGCAAAAGCTCTTTGTGAGCAGCTATTTGCATAGGCTTCTCCGCCAGAAAGAGGATCATATAGTGGATTTGGGGAATCCTTGAGTTGGTCTTAAGGCGATGACGTAGGCAGGGTGCCGAACCACGTTAACATCGTTGTGTTAAGCTTCTCTTCTCTCTTCTCTCTTGTGTTTCTTATCCATTGCCATTTGTTTTATTTTTATATTGTGATATAATACTCTTGCTCTTGGCAAGATTTTTTGTGTTTGTAGAAAATTTGTATATCCGAAAAAAAGTCTATTCACCCCCCCTCTAGACGCTTATCCGGGCCAACAAGTGGTATCAGAGCATCAATCGTTAGATAATCGGAGTAACTCCCAGGCGCAAAGATCAATATGGCGGATATGTTTGCCCAGGGTCAATCTGTGGACCGTCCTCCCAAATTCTGCGAAACTAACTACCTGGTATGGAAGGATCAAATGTCAATCTTCATCCAAGCCTATGACTACCGAATGTGGAACGTCATCAATGAAGGAGACTACCTTCAAGAATGAGGAAGGCGATAACATACCAATTGGGAAACTTCCCAAGGCTGATGCAAAGCTAGAACAACTGAATTTCAAGACTAAGAACTTCCTTTATTATGTTGTGAACATTGAAGAGTACAACCGAATCTGTGGATGCAACACTGCTAAGGAGATGTGGGAAAAGCTTCTAGTAATGTATGAAGGAACAACCCAGGTAAAGAAGTCAAAAATTTATATGATGGTTAAAGAATATGAAATATTTAAAATGGAAGAGGGTGAATCAATTACTGCTATGTTTACTTGTCTTACACATATCACAAATGGACTAAAAGCTTTTGATAGAGAATACTCTATGGAAGATAATGTGCAGAAAGTCTTTTGCTCTCTATCGGCATCCTAGCACGCCAAGTCCACAGCAATTGAGGAAGTAAAGAACCTGTCAAAGGTGACTCTTGACAAGCTGATTGGGTCTCTCATGACCTATGAAATCAAAAAGAAAAATGCTACCGCAGAAGCTAAAGCACCCAAGAAGGCTACCGGAATTGCTCTAAAAGCTGGAAAGCAAAACGAGCTCATAGAAGAGGAAGAAAATGACGATGATGATGAAGTTGCTCTCCTCACAAGAAGATTCGGAAATTTTTTGATGAACAAACGAGGTGGCAAACAAGAGGAGAAAGGAGAATCAAGCATAAGGTGCTATAATTGCTAAAAGATTGAGCACTACATGGCTGATTGTCCTCTCTTCAAAAACAAAGGTAACAATCAACAAGGAGACAAAAAGAAGTTCAAAGCCATGAATGCAACCAAATGGGATGAACTAGATGGAACCTCAACCGATGAAGAAACCGAAGAAGAAGTTGCCAACTTCTGCCTTATGGCGGATGAACAAAGTGAGGTAAATTCTGATGACGAATATCTTCCATTTTATGAAGAATTAGAAGAAAACTGTAGGAAACTCTACATTGAATTGATAGCTGCTAAAAAAAAAAAAAAAAACAAACTTTTAGAAGAAACTCATGCAAGATGCAAGCAAAAACAAATATGCTCATATGATACTTTGAAAGAAGAAAATGCATCTCTTTATTTAGAAAATGAAAAGCTTACTAAGGTATGTAAAAATTACAAGGAGTCTTTTCAAAAAGAAGTTGGAAGCTTAAAAAAAGCAAATTATTGAAATTCTTCAAGAAAATTCAAAATTGAGAAAGAAAGTGGAAGATCAAAATAATACAATTTACAAATTTACAAATAGTAAAGAAAATTTTGATAGGCTACTTGGAGTCCAAAGATTTGGAATTTTCAAAGAAGGATTAGGATATGGCTTATCGTCATCCGAATTAATAGGTTTTGCAAATCTTTGTGCTAAAATAAGTGTCGTATCAAGGAAAATCCCTGCACCTAAACCAAATCCCTTACAAGCTAATAAAATTTGCTTATATTGCGAAAGAAAAGGTTATGTATGCTTTACTTGCCCCTTCAAAGGAAATAAAGGAAAGAACATGAAATACAAATGGGTGATTAAGAACACTAACCCCATAGGACCCAAGACAATGTGGGTACCAAAACAAATCACTTAATGCTGTGTGCAGGTATGCTTAAATACCAATTCCACAATAAATAAATGGTTTCTTGATAGTGGATGCTTAAGACACATGACGAGAGATGCAAGCAAATTCCTCTCACTCACCTACTAAAAGGAAGGATTGGTCACTTTTGGAGACAATGCCAAAGGAAGAATCATCGGTAAAGGTAAAATAGGTAATTCATCCTTGGCTATTGAAAATATTGCTCTTGTAGATACTCTCAAAAATAACCTGTTAAGTGTTAGTTAGTTATGTGATAAAGGGAGAAACATTACATTTCAATCCACCCAATGTTTGATAAATGATTTAAATGGAAAAACCATCTTGTAGGAAAACGTGAATCCAACATTTACACAATTGAGTTTGATGACATTAAAACTTGTGACGTTTGATGTTTAGCAGCTACTAATGAAAATTTCTGGCTATGGCATAGAAGATTAGGTCATGCTAGCATGGATTTACTACATAGGCTATCATCTAAAGAACTAGTAAATGGCCTAGCAAAAAATAATTACGTAAAATACAAAGTTTGTGATGCATGTCAATATGAAAAACAAGTTAAATCTTCTTTCAAAACCAAGAAAATGATATCCACCTCAAGACCTTTAGAGTTAATCCATCTTGATTTGTTTGGTCCTAATGATATTGCTAGTATTAGTGGAAAACTGTATGCCTTTGTTATGGTTGATGACTTCTCTAGATTCTCATAAGTAATTTTTCTTGCAAACAAAAGTGTCACTTGGAATGCCTTCATCCATTTTTGTGGGAAAATTCAAAATGAAAAGGGAATGTCAATTGTTCACATTAGGAGTGATAGAGGAAGAGAATTTAGAAACAAAGAACTAGAAGAATTTTATAACGAAAATGACTACTCACACAACTTCTCTACACCAAAAACTCCACAACAAAATGGAGTAGTTAAAAGAAAAAATCAAACACTCCAAGAAATGGCTAGGATAATGCTCAACGAACATAATTTTCCAAAATATTTCTGGGCTGAAGCCGTTAGCACAACTTGCTATGTTAGTAATCATGTCATCATCAGATCCAAGTTAGGAAAAACCCCATACAAAATATGGAAGGGTAGAAAACCTAACATATCACATTTTAAGGCTTTTGGATGCAAATGTTTCATATTAAATGATAGAGATCATTTGGCAAAATTTGATTCAAAATCCGAATAGGGCATCTTTATAGGATAAACGATGAATAGCAAAGTGTATAGGGTGTTCAATAAAAGAACTCAAACTGTTCAAGAATCAACCTGTGTTGTGTTTGATGAAATTGACCCTCACACATCCAAAACAACTATTGACATGGAAGAAGATAATCAAGTCACTACCTTTAGAATTGAAAAAGAACTTGAGCAACTTAAGATAAATAATGATCAAGATAGAAACTGTCAAGACACAAAAATTGAACATCATAAAAAATCATCTCCTCAAAAGTCTAGTGAACCAGAAGAAGAAAATTATAAACTACCTAGGGCTAGGAAATTTGTCAAGAATCACCCAACTAACCTTATCATAGGTAGTCCATCCCAAGGAGTTAGCACTAGATCACACTTAAGAAGTGGATGTAATCATATAGCTTTCGTATCCCATCTAGAACCAAAGAACTTCGAGGAAGTTGAAAATGATGAAATTTGGATAAATGTCATGCAAGAAGAACTAGACCAATTTGAAAGAAACAAAGTAAGGGACTTAGTTCCTAAACCCAAAAATACTACAATAATAGGCACAAAATGGGTGTTTACGAATAAGAAGGATAAAGATGGCAGTATTATTAGAAACAAAGCTAGATTAGTGGCTCAAGGGTATAACCAATAAGAGGGTATTGACTATGATGAAACTTATGCCCCTGTGGCAAGACTAGAAGCTATTAGGATGCTACTTGCTTTCGCTTGCTACAAAAACTTCAAACGTTTTCAAATGGATGTAAAAAGTGCGTTTTTAAATGGATACATAAATGAAGAAGTCGATGTCAAGAAACCTCTAGGATTTAAGAGCCACACACATCCTGAATATGTATACAAACTTTCAAAAGCCCTTTACGAAATTAAGCAAGCACCAAGAGCATGGTATGAACGTTTAAGCAAGTTTCTCCTAGATGATGGGTTCACAAGAGGTAAGTTTGACACTACAATATTATTAAAATAGAAAGAACAAGATATGCTAGTTATACAAATTTATGTAGATGATATCATTTTTGGAGCTATAAATGAAACTTTGTGTCAAGAGTTTGCTCAAACCATGCAGAAAACATTTGAGATGAGTATGATGGATGAATTAACCTTCTTCATAGGGTTACAAATTAAACAAATGAAACATGGAATTTTTATAAATCAAGCCAAATACGTTAAGTACATGCTAAAGAAGTTCGGTCTTAAAATGGGCAAATCTAAAGTAACCCATATGAGCATCACAACAAAACTTGACGCCGATGAAAAAGGGAAGAATGTAGACCAAAAATGTTACCACGGAATGATTGGTAGCTTGTTATATCTCACTTCTAGCAGATCCGATATAATTTTTAGTGTTTGTCTCTGCGCTAGATTCCAATCATGTCCTAAAAAATCTCATCTTCATGCTGTCAAAAGAATTTTTATGTACTTAGCAGGAACACATGACTTAGGACTCTTTTACCCTAAGCATGCTCCCTTTGATCTCACCAACTACTCGGATGCCAACTATGGAGGTTGCAAAATCGATAGAAAAAACACTAGTGGAACATGCCACTTCCTAGTACATTCACCTGTGTCCTGGTTTTTCAAAAAGCAAACCTTCATAGCTCTCTCAACCACCGAGGCTGAATACATTGCAGTTGGTAGTTGTTGTTCTCAAGCCTTGCAACAGCTTGAGGATTTCCGAATCTTAGTTAAGGGTACTCTAATTCATTGTGACAACACCAGTATCATCAACATCTCAAAAAACTCGTGCCTACACTCTAGAACCATCATATCGAGATAATGCATCATTTTATTCGAGATCATGTCCAAAAGGGAGATGTTGAGTTAGTTTACGTTCCTACTAAAAATCAACTTGCTGACATCTTGACTAAGCCTCTCAATGAAGAAAGATTCAATAAAATCTGGCATGCCCTAGGCATGTGTATTCCCTCAGATCTATCTTAGGACGATATCTTCAGTATGTATTGGGTGACTCTAGGTGATATCTTCAGTATGTATTGTCTCTGGGTTTGGCGCGGTATCTACTTGCCCTTCAGGAAAATAACAATCGTGCTCGCTTTGATTCTCTTGACGCTTCCTTAGCTACTCTTTTCGACAAACTTGGTTGCCCGCAAGAGTAATCCACCGTAGCTCTTTTCCCCCCAATTTTTTGATAATGGCAAAGGGGGAGATATAGATATAGGCCTTCAGATGCAATCGATTTGAATGTTTTTTGGATATAGCAGTACTGTCAGATATAGGCCTTCAAATGTTATAGTTTCGGATGTAGTAGTTTATCGATAAGATAGTAGTAGTCTTAGTGATAATCTGCATGTACTTGGGATTAATGCACTGATTACTTTGCATGTATTTTTATTGATGAACATGATTGCAGAACATGAATGAACTGATGTTGAATGCAAAGTACTGATATGCTTGAATAGTGAAATGTTGATATACTGAACTATTAAGTATAGGTTTCATGCAGGATTAAACAACATGGAAAATGTCTTATTTATAGGCGGCATGCTGCCAAAAATTTAAATAAAATATCCATTCAAATAATGCAAATATTAAGGGGGAGGAACTCTTAAAATTCCAAACATTTACATATAGTAAGGGGGAGCATATTTCAAAAAGAATACTAATGGATTGCCATCATCAAAAAAGGGAAGAATGTTAGACCAAGTGGTTAAGGGTCTTTCATTCCAACTGTATTTTGATGACAACAACCCATTAGTAGTTCTTTAAGGTTACTAACATTTTTCTCATGTCTAGCTCAGTTGCACAAAACGGTTCCAAAGCAAGCAAGTTTTAAACCAGCCAAAAGCAACATGTGACATGACCAGAACTTGGCCACTCAAACCAAAGCACTCATGGACTCTACATAAGCAAGCACATGTTCTAAGTTGAGTGTGAGAGTTAGAAAGAATGTTTCTTTAATCCTTTGTGTATGGTGTGACTCAAAAGAACAAGCAAGAAATGGGCATATCACATACATATTACTAGAACACAGCCACAGTCCCACACACATACAACTAATCAAATAAAACTGCATAAGATGTCTAAAAACCCTCAAACATGTTTTATTAAACTTAAGACGTCTTAAAGTAGATCAGAGATCACTTCTTAAAATAAGGACCTTTTTACTTCAAACATAAACCTAGTTAAAGTAAATTTTCTAAAATAGTGAAGGGGCCTCGTCGACGAACATACCCTCGTCGACGTACACATGGTACTCATGGACAAGAATATACCGAGAGTACCTAAAAGTTCAGAGCACCTTTTTCAACAAATACAGGGGATTCGGCGATGAAGTCTGTGCATATTTTGTCAATGTACACAAGGTACTCATCGACGAAAAGAAACCGAGACCTACCTAAACTCAGAACCAGTAACTCGTCAACGAACATAGGGCTTCGTCAACAAATTAACTAAAGAGCTCGTCAACGAAGGCAAGACTTCATCGACGAATGTCGGGCTGTAGACCTCATTTAGCACGCTAGAATGGCTAGTTCTCACCTTGTCTCATATCAATAAATGCCCAACAGCTCTCCAGCACCTAGCTCGCCCCTTTGGTACTTAAAATAGGTCTCTTGCATTAACTTCAAAGTAGTGAAGCTCATTAGTTGTTGAAATCATTCATTGTGTATTTAGTCTAGGGTTTCATTGTGCTACCACTTGCCTTCTTACTTTTGCTTTAGTTTACACCCCATTGAAAAAGAGGATATAGTGTGAGGATTACATTGTGATATTTAGCTCAAGAGGAGCATTTAAGATTGTATCTGCCTCTCTTCAACTACTTGTATTGTAAGTCTCTTTGTGAGCCATAGTAAGGTGTCTCTAGGTGAGTACCATTGTAAGAACTCTTTGTGAGCATCTGTTTGTATAGGCTTCTCTGCTAGAAGGAGGATCGTATAGTGGATTTGGGGAATCCTTGAGGTCTTAAGGCATAGACGTAGGCGGAGTGCCGAACCACGTTGACATCGTTATGTTAAGCTTCTTTTCTCTCTTCTCTCTTGTGTTGCTCATCCATTGCCATTTGTTTTATTTTTATATTGTGATATAATACTCTTGCTCTTGGCAAGATTTTTTGTGTTTGTATAAAATTTGCATATCCATGAAAAACGTCTATTCACCCCTCCCCCCCTTTCTAGACGCTTATCCGGGCCAACAAACACCAAAACGATGGAGAGTTGGGGAAGATAACGGAGAGAGGCATGCAAAGTCCAAGATGTCAAAATTTTTTGCTACTATGGCAAGCTGCAGTGAAACTCAAACTCAAACTCCTACAAAAAAATTGGACGAAGCATCAAGAGAAATCAAGAAACTAGAATTTCCATCAAAAGTCATCAGGAAGATGTGTCTAACCTAGCTCTTCAACCACGACAATTTTTGCTATTTGCAATCATCCTATGGAGAAAAAAATTGCCTTTACCAAAGAACAAATTAGTTGTTCTTGCAATCAAGATTCATGGATTCACGTTCACAATCACAATCATTCCCCAAGAAGAAGCCCTTTAAGCTTCGTGATGACGTCATTGAATCCATAGATAGGATCAACATTTGAATCTGAAAGAACAAATGTAGAATCGGGAAAAGTAAATTTATGCCTTCACTAAAGAGCAAGTAAGCCATTCTTGCAATCAAGATTCATGGATTCACATTCACAATCACGATCATTCTCCAAGATGAAGCCCTTGAAGCTTCTTGATGATGTCATTGAATTTGTAAATAGGGTTTGAGTACCACAAATATTTCTGTTTGCAACTGGAATCACTTCTCAATAATAATAATAATAATAATAATAATAATAAATTAAAGAGAGAGAAATATAGTTTGAAATAAAAGGAGAAGTGTAACAGAGAACAAGAAAGCGGATAGAATAGTACTGGGCAGCAGAGAATTAGGGATAGAAAAGAACAAAAAAGAATGGAAGGATCAGGAAGAAGAAGCATATATATATATATATACATAATTACATAAATATGGATAAATTGGTCAGCATGTAACATTTTTCAATTTAATGTTTCTCATTCAAAATTTTGATATGACTACATAATTATTATAACTTGGATTTTTATGTACAAAAATATGAATTTATAGATAGTTTAATTTGAGTATTTATATAAGTATGGAATTATTTACGTTAGTAATTGATTTGTTTTAGCTATCTGAACTAGTTAATATGAATACACAGAATGGCATAACAATTTAATTATCTACACAATCATGTAGAACACAATAATGATATCGACTATAACTCTCACTTGAAGCTAACTAGTGTAATTACTCAACTAATACTATAATGTATTTATTTATATATAATACATAATTATGTACTTGTTGACTGGCTGATTTGATTATATGTATTTATTGGCACCTCTCCTTTGAGACTAAACTACATAATTATGGATGCTCATAATTATGATACATGATATGTGCAATTCATTGCACCTATCATTTGAAACAAACTATGTTTGTAATTATGTAATTAGTTACGTTATTAATTGTATATTTCATATATATATATATATATATATATTTATTATCTAGGTATTGACTATGTTGATCTTTTTAACTTAACCTATATAATTATGCAATTGCATAATTAATATTGTAATTTGAATATCTATGTAAAGAATATGGTTGGAAAGTACGGACAATTTCAGTTCTAAATATGTAACTGACTTTTGTTCAATTATCCGAAACAATTAATATGGATATACAAAAATTATATAATTATGTAACTACATAATTAAAAGTAGGATTTGGATATTTTATGTACATAATTTTGCAAATTATGGAGACTTTGATTTGAATATGTGCATAATTATGTAATTATGTGCAGTTACCAAACCAAACCAATTGTTATGCATGTGCATAATTACATAATACATTAGGCTTAAATATGTGGCTAGGTATATAACTATAGCTAGTGTCAACTACACCTATCATTTAAAGTTAAAACAATACAATCTTCAAGGAAAAAATAAGAGACTGACGATTAATGTGTAAGCTATAGATTTTGTTTTAAATTAAGTTAAATAGGTAAATGAGTTGATGGTATTTAAATGCACAAGATCACAAATGGGTTAAATTGTTTTACATAAATCAGTCACTAATGACCCAATTAATTTTAACTCAGCCTACATTTGACCTTGATCTTTATATGTCAACTATAAGGCAAGCCTAAGATAAGTGGAGTTCCTTTTCTTTTCTTTTCTTTTTTGTCTCTGGGCTTTTGGAATTGTAAAAAGTTGGCGGATGAAAGACAAGGAAGATATTCTTAGTTTCTGGGCAAAGGGGCTGCTGGGAATTTCAAATCCCGTGGAACTTCCACTCTGTACGTGAACCCCTCGTTCAATTTATTTCAGATTTCTTTCAATTTCTCGAAGCAAAGTTTTCCAACACTAATGAATGAACGTCGATAATGAAGCTAGCTAGGTGGCTTCGCTGAATCCCCTCAAGATATCCCTTCCTTCAACCAAATATTTGCTTCTGATTCTCTCTCTCTCTCTCTCTCTCTCTCTCTCTCTTATATATATACACAGAGGGAGAGAGAGAGAGAGAGAGAGAGAGAAAGAAGCTTGGATAATTAACCCATCAGAAAAAAGAAAAGTGATCAGAAGACTAGTGGCGCGTTCGGTTCTAGCTAGGTTTTGTTAATAAGATTGCCCAGAGAGTGAGGAACGATGGAACCAATTATGCTGCATGGGACGCTTTATGCAACAATATATGGGATCGACAGGCTGCATACTGGCGGCTGCTGCGGTTTTAATACCCACGGCAAGGTATAATGCTATTCTAATTCTCACCATGGCTTCGCCTGGACTACATATATATATATATATATATATATATATATATATATATATGTATTACTTGCAACACATGTATGTATTGCCGTATAGTATTGGCTCCTCCTGCCTCCTCATTCTGAGACCAGAGGGTTCAATCCCTCCCAATCAAGGAATTCATTTTAGAGGATATTGAATAAATAACATATTACAAATCACATAAAATCTCTGATGTGAATTAGTAAAACAAAATGGTCAAAAGATTTTGATATGATGGTTTGAATAATTATTAAAATACCTTGGCTTTTATACCGAAATATAGAATGTTTCTTTAAGAAGTACTTAATTAAAATTATCCTTAGAATCGGGAGGATACATTTATTTATCATGTTCTCTACATTTGTGTCGTATTTGAAAATATAGATTTCGGATCTTCAATTTGAATTTGGATGAATTTAAATAAAATTTAATATAATTTATATTATATGTGAAGATCGTGATAATTAAACATCCTATAATTTCAGCAAAACAACAAAATAAATTCTTACATTTAACACCCTGTAATTTCCTAAATCAATGTGTTAACTAGTTGGCACGATTTGGTGGGTTCTACTTATTATATTGGTCATTCTAAAGAACCTTTTTTTTTTGGTTTGAAGGTACATGCTTGGGCTGGGGAAGTGTTATGCCCTTTCTGTGGCTCTGCTTTTGGCCCTAGACCAAAAATTTTAAAAAGATAATGGTTCATCTTGATACTAAATTATTAAATAAATTATATGAAAATTTTATTTTATGGTAATCTTATAACATAGTTAAATTTATTGATTACTTAAAATATAAAAGGGATAATGTCAAAGTTTTATAATCTTTACTTAATAAATTTTATTGTCGAACTTTGTGGTATTTTGAAATTTCATGCTGTTTTTTGAATAATGCAAGCTATGTTAATTCTAATAGGGTAAAAAATTATGCAACTCTTGTCAAGTTTTTGATAGATTATGTCTAATTACAAGTCTTAAACCTTACAATTGAGCTGTTTTTTGGTTTTATTTTATGACGTTCTCCTGTGCATATCGTGGTGTCTTCTAGTGTATCGATATATCTATATATAGAGAGATTCTTTTCTTTGTCTACCTAATGACCAAAAGTAGGAAGATCTATTATGGCATTATACTTGGATTAGTAAAGGTAATTAATAGTCACAACGAGTCTCGTAATGCTTGGAAAATAAAACTTATATTACATTTCACTCAAAAAAATGTCTATTTTTAAGAATAAGGGTAGTTATAATAGAAGAGTTTGATAATTTATAGTTAATATATTATTACCATAAAATAAATAACAACGCAAAAAAAAAAAAGTTGATGATCCATAACAAGGAACTGACTATTCCACCATGGGATCAAAATATTTATTTTCATATTCCATGTTAGAAGGAATAAAATGAATAGATAAGGAATAACTATTATCTTTATTTATAAATTTCTCGTTGTATTCTATCTTTTTCTTAAGAATAATTGTCCCATAAACAAAATGTAATATTAGAGTTAGAATTAAATTTGAATATTACATTTTAGATACAATGTGATATAAAATTGTATTAATATTTTGTCAAAATCCAATTCTGAGTTACAAAATTCATGCTTCCAAATACAAATTAGGCCTTTCTTGTTTGTTTGATTGTTTTTTTTTTCTCTTGGTGGGAGCGGACAGGATGTTAGTTGTGGACTTTGTATTTCCTTTTTACATATTTTTCATTGTGACTATTCAAATTATATAAATAAATACACACACACACACACACATTGCCACTAGCATTTTTATATATGTCTTTTACTTAAATCAAGGCTTCTAACTTACTCCAATAGACTAACAGATTAATTGGGACATTATTTATTCTTAGGATCATTTTATGGTTTTAACTTTTTCACCCTTTATATTTTTTACCTTGCTATTGAAATTTTGAAACTAATATTGGTGCATGAAAGAAAAAGAGAGGATTATTATACCAAGCCAAGAAGTTGATGTTATGCCAATGCGAGGTACTTCTTCTAGCATTTCCAAGTTAATCCTCTTATCTTTCATTTACTTTATTTTTTCAAAAGAAACTTTCATCTAACATTTTCAAAAATATTTGGAGATTGCTGGTCCTAGACTCTATGCAACAATCGATCTACAGAAAGCTAGAGTTGGGCGTACCAGAATGATAGAAAATGAACCCTCCAACCCCCAATGGAATGAGTCCTTTCGCATCTACTGTGCCCATTTGGTTTCTGATGTTGTATTCACCATCAAAGATGATAAACCTGTAGGAGCATTCCTCATCGGAAGAGCTTATGTACCTGTTGCAAAGATCATAAATGAGCACGAGGTAGACGATTGGGTTGATATTTTGGATGAAAAGTTTAATCCGATACATGGAGGCTCTAAGATCCATGTTAGGCTACAATTTATTAGTGTTAGCCAAGATAAGAATTGGTCTCGAGGAATTTCTAGTCCTGAATTTGAAGGTGTTCCTCACACATTTTTCATGCAAAGGCGAGGTTGCAATGTTTCTCTTTACCAAGATGCCCATATTCCAAGTGATTCTATACCTAAGGTCTTTCTTTCTGGAGACAAGTACCATGTGAATCATAGATGCTGGGAGGATATCTTTGATGCAATCAATGATGCAAAATACTTGATTTACATAGCAGGGTGGAGTGTGTATACTAAAATCACCTTGATTAGGGATGAACAAAGACCAAGGTCGAATGGAAATATTATGTTGGGTGGGTTGTTGAAGAAGAAGGCAAATGAAGGAGTAAAAGTTCTTGTTCTTATTTGGGATGATTTATCTTCAATTGAACTATTAAAGAAGGATGGTTTGATGGCAACCCATGACCAAGAAACGGCAGACTACTTTCGAAATTCAAAGGTGCACTGCGTTTTATGCCCTCGTAATCCCGATGACGGAAGAAGCGTAATTCAAGGGGTAGAGATTTCTACTATGTTCACACACCATCAAAAGATAGTAGTAGTTGATAGTGAAATTGCCAATGGGGGACTAGAAAAGAGGAGGATAGTGACTTTTATTGGAGGCATTGATCTTTGTGATGGGAGGTATGATACGCAAGAGCATTCCTTGTTCAGAACATTAAAAACAATTCATTATCATGATTTCCATCAACCCAACTTTGCCAACTCTTCGATTAGAAAAGGTGGTCCAAGGGAGCCTTGGCATGACATTCACTGTCGACTAGAGGGGCCTATTGCTTGGGATGTTTTGTACAATTTCGAGCAAAGATGGAAGAAGCAAGTAGGGGATGAGACACTTATTCCACTCAATGAACTATATAAATTCATTATTCGTCCTTCACCAGTTGTATTATTAGATAACCAAGAAACATGGAATGTTCAATTATTTCGATCCATCGATGGAGGGGCAGCTTTTGGCTTTCCCCATGAGCCCGAGCATGCGACTGAACTAGGACTATTTAGTGGCAAGGACAATGTCATCGATCGAAGTATTCAAGATGCTTATATCAATGCCATTCGAAGGGCAAAGAATTTCATTTACATTGAAAATCAATATTTCCTTGGTAGCTCCTTTAGTTGGAAATCAAATGATATCAAGGTGGAAGACATTGGTGCCTTACATCTTATACCAAAAGAACTCTCACTCAAGATTGTTAGTAAGATTAAGGCAAGGGAAAGATTTGTAGTTTACATTGTCATTCCAATGTGGCCGGAAGGTATTCCTGAGAGTGCTTCTGTTCAAGCTATACTTGATTGGCAGCGGAGGACAATGGAGATGATGTATTATGATATCACTCTCGCACTTCAAAACGAAGGACTCGATGAAAATCCTAGGGACTATTTGACATTTTTTTGTCTTGGGAATCGAGAAACAATTAGAGATGAAGAATATCGAGCACCAATGGCACCAGAACCTGGCACTAACTATAGTAGAGCTCAGCAAGCCCGACGCTTCATGATTTATGTTCATTCAAAGATGATGATAGGTAAGCATGAAATGGCTTTCCAATCTAGCATACTTGGAAATCCAAAATGTCTTAAAATTAATTAAAACTTCAAGAGCAAAAGTTCTTTCTAAAAAATGTTCCATCCGATCCAAACATTAATCTTTGGGTTCTTTCAAAAATATATATATCTTTCTTGTAACGTGTATTTTTATTTTTTATTTATTTTTTTCAGTTGACGATGAATACATAATCATTGGATCTGCAAATATCAACCAAAGGTCGATGGATGGTGCAAGAGATTCTGAGATAGCAATGGGAGGTTATCAACCACATCACTTACCAACTAGTCAGGATCAATCAATAATGGGTCAAATCTATGGTTTTCGAATGGCGTTGTGGTGGGAACACCTTAGAGTGTTGGACAACATCTTCATCCGTGCAGAGACTTTGGAATGTGTTCAGAAAGTAAACAAAATGGCAGAAGAGAATTGGAATCTCTATGCAAGCGAAACGTTTGATGATGACTTGCCTGGACACCTATTGCGTTACCCAATTGAAGTCGGCAAGGATGGAAGGATTATACCATTTTCAGGGATTGAGTTCTTCCCCGACACCAATGCTTGTGTCTTGGGCACCATATCTGAAGAGATTCCTTCCATTCTTACCACGTAATTATATTAATGGTTCAATTCAAAAATAATAACCGTTCACTTCATCATATTGTTTTCCCATCGTCGATTATTGCAAAAACACATGGTACTTTGTTTGTAAACACTGCTAAAAATAATTTGGAATGCTAGCTAGTCACGTCCTCATTAGAAACGTCGTATTATTGCATACATGGCATTTTCATATCTTGTTGAAAACAAACACCCGTTTCGTTGTGAAAAATATTTTTCTTTTTTATAGTTTTTCAAGAGTTGTATCAACAAAGGCAGAAAATAAAAAATTTGTTTAATTGTGTAAAATAGTTTTCATTTTTTTTTATTTTTAGATTTCAAAATAAGTACAAAAATAACTTACTTTTTAATTCTCTAAAAAAATTATAGAGTATGGTGTATTATGAATTTGGGATTTGGATTTGGATTTGGATTTGATTTATGTAGATTTGGAAAAAAAAAAACTCTATGAATAATCAATGTAAATCAAAGTCTAAGATCCAATTTCAAAGTCCCATGCTCAAAGTAAGAAGTCAAATATCTAGAAAGTAATAAAAAAAAATTCCAAATTTTCTATATAATTTTTAAAAAGTGGGAACAATGTGTCATTTTATAATAATTTAAAATTAAAATAAAAAATAAAAGCAGTGTGAAATTTTTTTTTTATTACTTATTTTATAATAATTTAAACATTAAAGATAAAAATAAAATTATTTTCACGAACAAGAAGTGTCAATTTTTTTTATTATTATTTATTTTATAAATATTTAAAAATAAAAGATAAAAATAAAAATATTTTCACAAACAAGTAGTGTCAAAAAAAATTATTATTTGTTATTAATTTTATACAAATATTGTAAAACTAAAAATTTAGCTAATTTTTTGTAACTCTTTGAAAAATTAAGATGGAAAATAAAATATATTTTCCCGCAATCCATTGGGCCTTAAGTTTTTTAAAATCTAGATTATCTATAATTGTTGAACTCTTTATATATTTGTTAATTTATTTATAAATTTGTTTGTTTATTTGCAAAGCTGGCATAGAATTTGAGGTAGGGCATACTGGAAGAAAATCTTATAAGGCTTATAAAAGAATGTAAATAACATTGTTTGTTGATGCAAAGGCCCAAATGTATGGTCTTGTTAAGGATCAATAGTATTATTACAATTATAAGCAACTTTGTTATTGTTATTGTTATTATTGTTGACACTCCAATCTGAATCGGAATTTTTTTTATTCGGGTCTCTTTATTTGTTTACTCATCGTATGAAAAATTATGTATATCCATGGTGGCTCTCGGTAACAGACCTGGTAATCTTATCCTAAAATGGGGTCAATTTTTATATTTTCATTCATTATCTCATTTCAAGGAATTTGAGGGTCCTTAGGACAACATTTTATTAATTCTATTTTAGTATTATTTTAACCCGGATCCCTATTAATAGCCGTTTTTTTCTTCCCTCGTGAATTTTAACTAGGTCCTTTTACATTTTTTTTTTCTTATTTGGTTCTTTCTTTTAATTAAGTCCCTTTTTTCTATTCATTTAGTTTAGTTTCTTTTTTACCATCTCTTTGCATATTATCCAACTAGTCCCCGTGGCAATTACTGAAATCAAGTCCTTGTATTTGGAAAAATTCTCTTGTTTTTTTGTACAAGTATACTGGAATACATGGGAAATGCATCATACAGGAAAATACAAATATAGGGAAATACAACCTAAGGAAACACTAAAATAATAGAAAATACAAGGGGGGTCGAATAAGCATCTTGCACACAAGAACATCCCAAGCATCCCTAGAAGACACCTGCATCCAAAAACAGAAGGTAGATCTAGCAGTAAAGAAAATAAAATCATGCAATTAATTAGAAAGATTTCAAAAATTGGACTGTATCCCTCGTATCTTCGGCCGAGGACTCACTGAGAAGGCGAGAATTAGCCAAATCACACAAAGAGTGGGATTTCTTGCTATAGGATGGAGGGCCCGCACATAAGAGATCAATATAAGGAAAGGGTTGGAATGGAAGTTTGGTTTATTGCCTAAACTGGCTGAGGACCCTGACCCTATAAATAGGGGGCCTCGTTGAGAAAGAAAAACATACCAATACACAGGAAAAGAGAAAGATCAAAGAAAAAGAGAGTTGAAAGGTAGTGTGTGAAAAAAATTCATAGTGTGAGAGTTGTAGTCAGAGTTGTAGAGAGATTCCCACACAAATAGTATAGGAATTTTGGGAGGAGTTCAGATAGAGGAGCACAATTCAAAAGTAGGTTCCTACACACCGACAGAGAGAAACCTCTTTGAAAGCAATTCAAACACACAAGCAGATGGGTAGTAGCATTCAAAAGTCACACAACAACATTCATCCAGAAGGACTAGGGAACCGCAACTAAGATTGAAGAGAAGAGGACTCAAAGTTGGTGGAGTTGAAGATTAAAAGTAAGTTTTTAATTCTAAATGGGTTCCTTGTGCTTAAATTCATAAGAAAATGGACTACATGCAGGATTTGATCCACCGAACCATCCTGTGACCCGACCCATTTTTTATAGCCCTTGTAACTCGAACCACTAGGCCGGGTTAACCCGTTTGGCACAAGGACTTGTGACATGTTTTTTTGACATTTCTATTGGGAACAAAAATTTGGACTGCAGCTGCTACCTCTGCTAGCCATGGTGTTCTAATATATTTGTTTTGGGAACTTGTATATTTATAAACATTATATTCATGTTGCATGTGTTAGAATGATAAGTTTCCTTTTTGTGATTTTTTTATAAATATTTTACATGTTTAAACAAACTCTTTAATATCTATCTTTTTTATATAAATTTTAAAAAGTTAAAAAATAACCTAAAATTTTTTATAATTCATTGAAAATAGAAAAATATTTTACAGCATATTCGTTGACCTAGGCTCCCCAAGACCTGGGTCCATTAGTCTATTGATCCAACTTGTTTTCAAAATAAAGGGCTCTCTGCCCATTTTTTAAAAAAACACCCCCATTAACCCAATTTGTTTCAAAATAAAAGGGCTCTGGGCCCTTCTTTTTTTTTTTTTTTTGTCCACTAACTTTTAAAATAACAGCCTTGGGCCCAATTTGTAAACCAAAACCATATGCCCTCTTCTTTTTTTAACAATCGACCACTTTAAAACAAGGAGCCTATGTATTTCAAAAAAAGTTAAAACAAAAAAAAAAACAAAAATTGCCATGTGTCACCATGGTGGTGGACAAGTGGCACCCTGTTAGAATTGGTGTATTCCCAAGAGGGGGAAGGGGGTGAATTGGAATTTTATACTTTTCTCCTAAGTTGAACTAGATGTTGGCAAAATATTACAACCTAGGGTCTTTCTACGTAGTTCCAAATGCGCCGATAAATATAATATACGAAAGTTTAAATTAAGCGCATCATCCACATAATAACATACACGTGCGGTAAATATAAAGTGCGGAAATATAAACAAACACACGATATGTTATCGAGGTTTGGCCAATTGTGCCTACGTCCCCACTTCTAGCTCGCAATCCACTAATAGCTCACTTAAGGGTGGAGCGGCATCGATTACAACCAGGTCAATTAGCATAGAGCTGACCTCAACCTTAACCAAGTCAATTAGCGAGGCTGACCTCAACCTACACACCTTGACAGAATGGTGCACCTAACTTTCCTAACCGGTCTATGTCAATCCGGGACTATTCCAGGGCTAGTCTCCCTCTTTAGGCCTATGCCTAGAAATACAACAGATGTATATTACAATCAAATGGTACAGTGATTATGCTTTCATGTAAAGAAGATGTGTACCCAGTTACGTTCAATCACATACACCACCAATGATATAATATGTAAGCTCAATGTGGTCCAATATTTCAACTCTCAAATATATTTTCTATCAGTGTAATGCTTACGTGAGAGTATTAACATACAATCTTTGTATCTCAAAATATTCACCCAATAAGTTCACACAAAGATATCAAGTCTCAAATATTTCAATCAGCAGGATGTCTCAAGCATGTAAATATCAAATAATGTATATGCTTGGTTTGCAAAAAGATGTGTAATCTTTGTATTCAGTAAATAATATATGAGTGAATGAATATTGTAACAAAGATCACTATCACATAAACAAATATCTTCTCAAAGTTATATCAAAATAAATACCACAAGATATTTGAAAATGTTTTGAAGAGATTTTGCAATCCACAAAAAAATACGTACTTCTCAAGTTATTGCAATGGATATGCAATACTCAGAAGTTTAATACAAGTCTTCTTAGGTGAGACTTATTAACAAAGTCCCCTAAGAATACTTAGGTTTAGCTCTTAAGAAAATTATATCAAGCAACCACCAAACAAGGAGAGCAAACCTAAAGAACAACCACACTTAAATCATACTTACAAAAGTATTTGAGAAGTAAGATCTGGTAAGAATAAGTATTGGAGGCTCAAAGATGAGTATAATGGGTTTTGGGATTTTTGGAGAATTTCACCCTAATCCAATATGCTAATCTGTTTTCTAATTTGCACAAATGATCACATATATATAGACATGGGACAAGTTATAACTGTTAGGGACCTATTAGGAATTATTAGAAAAGTTTAATGACATTTCAAATATTTTAACCCTATTTAAAATATGTTTAACCATGGTAAAAATTAGGGCAACCCGAGAGGTCCGGTCGACTAGAACCGTTTTGGTCGGCTAGAGTTCATATGGTTTGGTCGACCAAGACACTTTTGAACTGAAGACTCGGTCGATCGAAAGTGGGCGATTTTCCACTTTACCGAGGTTCGGTCAACCAGACAGTTGGGATTTTTCTCGAGGACCCTCGGTTGACCAGGCAGTTGGTATTTATTTTTGGCTCGGTCAACCAAAAGGTCAATTTGTTGACCTCAAGGGGTTTCGGTCGACTGGGGGGTTTTGAACTATACTGGTTCGGTCGACTAGGGCCTTGGTCAACTGTTGACCCAGGCCTGTTTCGGTCGACCAAGGCAGAACAAACTACCTTGGTCGGTCGACCGAAAGTGCATAATGTGTGCATTTCGGTCGTATCTTGAAACACACAAACCCTATTCAAGTGTCTAACAATCATAGGTGCAATGGTGTGTGTCCTAGTATCATTTTTGTCCAAAATAAAGACACCGAAAGAATCCGGTGTCGGTCGACTGAAGGGTAAAACCTAAGGTCATTCTGAGATCACTTTTAATTTATGGTTTGTTTGATCTTACTTATTATCATACATGTGATGTGTGTGAGCTTATTACAAACCAAATATCCTAATTAACTATTACAGACCAATTACACAACTGAATATATTACAATTGAAAACAATAGTTGGTCTTTAGGCTTTACTTGCTTTGTGCCCATCTCGATCTTAACAATCTTAGTTCCTGCACAAAATCTCAAACACTCATTAAATATAACGAGTATTTGTCATAATCAAAATCAGGCGTGACCTATAAGGTCAACACACCCCCAGTTTGACCCGATTCATTTTTAATGAACCGGTTAACCCAGACCATTATAACTGAACCAGTTGACCCGGTTCAATGTTATTTATTTATTTTACATATTATTTTAATTAGTTATTTTAAAAATTAGAGAAAAATAGCTGAAAATCACAAAAAAAAAAATCAAAAAAATGGAAACATTTGGAAAAATATTTTTTCAGCCAAGAAAAATATTTTGACTTATTTTTACTCCGAATAAAAAAAAAGGGGGAAAATAAAATACCAAAAAATTGAGGAAAAATATCTAAAAAAAATCCAATGAGAATTTTAGAAAAATATAGAAAATTATGAGAAAAATTTTACATAGATTCTGAAAAATCTAGGAATATTTTTAAAAGATACTTCTGATGATTTTCTTGATTTTTTGGTGGGTGTGTCCCTATGATTTTAAAAAGGACAATGTCGGCTCTAAGGGGGGTTTTTCTAATAAGATACCCTCTTTTGGAAATCTTATTAGAAATTCTTAAATCACACCCAGATTTTTATCTCCCGTTAATTTTGTACATTTATTCATTTATTTTGTGTATTTTAAGAGGAGTTAATTAAAAAATTATCAAATTCAATTTGGGGATAATTCTTAATTAATTATTTGTCGTGCGTAGAACTGATGTGTAGGGGTGGTGAATACCTTCCCTCACATAACCGAACTTATGATCCTAATCTTGGTATACGTAGACCGAAACAACTGGTTCTTTGGCTTAAGTTTAATCTATAGACCAATTAAATGAGTAGTAATTAGGTGTTCTAACTACACTAAGGAAAATAAGTTAGTGACGACTCCAAATTCAAAATTTTCAAAAAAAAAAAAAATCATATTTTATCACCTTGCGGTCCCCAAGCCTCGCTCTTGGGACGTTGCGATAGCTGATCGACTTCGCTGGGGATATTAGAGAGTCGATTTGATTAATTAATTATGAATTATCCCAAATGTGAATTTAATAAATCTTTTCATTACTCCATCTTATTTTGTGAATATTGTTTGAATAATTTTGAATATTTGTTTGTATATATGTGTGAATAAACATATGTAAATACAAATGATATATGGTGTTTGTGGGAATAGACTAAGTATATAAACTCACACACATTTTCATGAGCCTTCTACCTTGGCTTCACCCTCTAAGGATAGAAAGGAGTACACCACCATTAGCCCTCATGAGACAAGGTCTTTGAGGGCGCGTGAACCACTCCGCTCAGTTTAAACTTTTTTCCAAGCCCATTTGATGAGAATAGGGGACATGTTGGGAGTCTTTCGTTACTAGGGAATATAGCTTAACCACACTTAATTGTCAATAGCTTTTCCACCCTTAAGATAGAGCCTCATTGAAAAACCTAAAGTAAGTCTTCCACCTTGGGTTGGAACAAGATCATCATCCTTCTTTATGAATGGGTTTAAATTCATGCTATGATTGTTTGTTTGCCTTAATGATTTATCTCACATTCATTTGCATGCATGTTAGGCCCATCACCACATTGTCAAAATTCTGAGACAGCCCGAGATTACTTCGTGGTGGATCTGATGGTTGTACACAAAGAGAAGGAGGTTATAGCCCAATCATATTCTGAATCCCAGCATAATCGTTACATGAACATTCTAAATTAGAGTCCCTATCGCGATGTCTTAAAATCGGAGTGGAGTGTCGTCCTGGGGAGGCGAGGGAATAAAATATGATGATTTTTGAAAATTTTGAATTTGGAGTCACCACTAACCTATTTTCCTTAGTGTGGTTAGTGTCGGCCCAAGTATAGAGTCTAGAGGGGGGTTGAATGAAGTCTTTCGCATATTTTTTCTTTTCTCTACAAAATAATAATCTTGGCAAGATTCAACTAATTATATCACAATATATCAAATGTAAATCATGCACAAGACACAAAATAAAGTGTATAGGGTAGAGAAGCTTAACACTGGTGTTTTAATGTGGTTTGGCACCAAGCCTACATCCACACCTTGAGACCAACTCAAGGATTCAACAATCCACTAACAAACTCCTTCACCGGTGGAGAGTGTCATACAACATGGGAACAAATCCCTCAACGCTCACCAAGAGCCGCAAGGTTCACCAAGAAGCCTTGCAATTCGGTCCACCAAGAACCTTCAATACACGAACCAATCCCTTTACAACAAGAAGATGAGATGCAAAATGATGCTCCTGTAATTAAGCTAATATCAAATACAACACAGTCTCACACTAATCTCTCAAGTAATGAGTTAAACAAGATTAGAGAGTAAGAGAAAAATTGAGCACTAGATATGAAGAACTAAAAGGCAAAGTACTTAGGTTTTGTATTGAAAATATGTTAGTCACTAAAATTATGTTTAAACAAGTCTTTGGACTTGTATTTATAGGCAAAGGGGCAAACTAGCCGTTATATGGCCGTTGGGGGGTTTTATTAAAAAACTATTTTGAAAACTAGTCGTTTTTTGCCCGTTAAGCATTTTGTCACCATTCCAAAATGTTGACGATTTTCTAAATTCTTTGACTATTTTTCTCTAAAAGTCTTCAACATGAAAGTTATATAATGTTTTCTTAGCATTCCATAGACACCAAGATCGCCCTTTTTGGAGTTTTCTATCAAAAGTTATGCTCCAAATACTAAAGGGTGTGTAGGAAATTTAAGAGGTGCATAA
This sequence comes from Malania oleifera, assembly GCF_029873635.1. NCBI lineage: Eukaryota > Viridiplantae > Streptophyta > Magnoliopsida > Santalales > Ximeniaceae > Malania > Malania oleifera. Next base: position 90,575,956 of record NC_080419.1, on the reverse strand, counting down.
CTGAGACTTTAAACCCAACTAGGACCAAGTTTGTAAAAGATTATAACACTAATCTGATTTAAAACTTGTCCTTATCAAGTTTCATTTGAACATAAGTTATCTTTTGTATGAAAACACATTTGAAAGCTTATTTTAATATCTTATATGTTAGTATGTCCTTTATAAAAATATACTTGACTTTCTTGAGTCTTTAGGACATAAAACTCATTTTGACACAACTGGGATTAAGTATTTAAAAGTTTGCAATACTAAGATGTTGAAAACTTTTCCCTTATGAAAACATATTTAAGTATAGTATAATTTTGTCACACTCTTTGTTTATCTTTGAAAATCATGAGTATTGAGTTTGTGAATTAGTGAAATCCTATATACTCTTGTGTCCTAGTATGCATTTTGCTCAACTCTTGCTCAGAAATCATACATGAAGCAAAACCACAAGAGTTACAATGATCCCTACCTCAAACACTCCCCATTACATATAATTCTACATTAAGCTTCATTTGGATGTGCTTGGGTTCTTCTAAGTAAGTGTCCTTTTAATCTTTCCTATTCAACGTCTACTCGGTCCAATCTTTTCCTTTGATCCAGTACTTCATGTATTTTTCAATTGCACCTGTACTAAACATAATCTATAAATATAGGATACACTTTGAACAACAAATAGGTTAATATCATCTCAATACATTAAATATGATTATGTAACCACTAAGGCTAACAATCTCCCCCTTTTTGATGATGTCTAACCTATTAGAATTTTACTTAATCTTTGCATTTGAGTTTGTACTTACACTAACTTGATATGCAAAGATAAGTTCACTTAGAACCACTAATTACTACAAGAAAACTGGTTTTTAGTGACAGAAGTATTAGTGACAAAATTTAATTTGTCACTAATACTTCCGTCACTAAAATCCAGTTTTCCTGCGCAAACCATCGCGGGAAATCACTTTTTGCGCTTAAACTATTCTGAGAAAATATCAGCTACAATTCATGGGGTATTAGTGACGATTTCAATGCGTCACTAAAAGTCTCTTATTAGTGATGGTTTATATAGTCTTGTACAGTAGAAATAGCTAGTATTAGTGATGGTTTATAAATCATCACTAATAATTTTATTTATTTAAAAAATATAAAAATATTTTATTTAACTATATTAGTGACGGTTTCAAAAATTCGTCGCTATTAGTCTATTAGTAGTGATGGTTTATGAAAACCGTCACTGATATTGTTTTTATTTAAAAAATATAAAAAATACTTTAGTTAAAAATATTAGTGACGGTTTGGCAAATTCGTCACTAATAATAGGGTATTAATGACGGTTCAAGAATTCGTCTCTAAAAGTGTTTATATTAAAAAAATATAAAAATAATTTAGTCAAGAATATTAATGACAGTTTGGCAAATTCGTCACTAATAATAGGATATTAGTGACATACAGTTCAAGGATTCGTCACTAAAAGTGTTTTTATTTTAAAAAAATATAAAAATAATTTAGTTAAGAATATTAGTGGCGATTTGGAAAATTCATCACTAATAATGGGATATTAGTGACGGTTCAAGGATTCGTCACTAAAAGTGTTTTTATTTAAAAAATATAAAAATAATTTAGTTAAGAATATTAGTGATGATTTGGCAAATTCATCACTAATAATAGGGTATTAGTGATAGTTCAAGGATTCGTCACTAAAAGTTTTTTTAGTAGTATTAGTGAGAGTTTAAAAACGTCACTGATACTATAACATAAGCAAAAAGACCTCTCCGCGCGCACGATTTCCCCAATTTGCTCCCTCCTTTCCCTCTCCGCGATGATCCCCTCCTTTCCCTCCTCCTTTTTTTCCTCCTCCCTTATTTCTTCTTCTAGCCTGTGCGCGTCCTCTCCAACCTTCCCCGCGGCCGCTGTTGCCACCGACGTCTTCTCGCCGTTTCCATTTCTTTCCACCGCTGTTGTAGCTTCCTACTCCCAAATCAAGTGCCAAGTACCAACCTCCCTGTCCCTAGGCTCTCTCCCTCTATCTCACTTTCCGTACTCTCCGTTTTCCTCACAAATCACCGATGCATGAGTTATCGATCCACTATTCTCAATGATTCGCTCTGCGCCTGAGGTGCGCTTTTGACTACTATGCTTCTCAAACAGTCACAACTTGTTTTTGCCTAGGAAAAAAAAAAAGAAGAAGCAAAGACTGGGTAATGGCAGATATGAAGCATTCACATAGCATAAGCCCTACAATTCACGTAGAAAATTGGGGAAAATTGTCAAACTAGAGGACGAAGAAGGTGCCAACTTTCAGAGCTTTGATTTTGGAAGGTAGAGAACAGATTCGTACCTTTCAATTTTTTAGTTCTCATATACTATTGTGCTCAAGAAATACCCTTTTTATTTGATTGGTTTTGGTGAGAGGTTGAGTGTGAGAGAAGGAGGGAGATAGAGTGAGAATAGGATCAAAGCAGCCCAAGTTCTTGTCCAGTAGAGGGTTCTAGATTCTCATTGTCATGTTTTAAGTCGATTTGAAATCCTCAATGTGATTAAGGTGAAAACACTTCCACAACTTCTAAAAATGGAATTTTTTTTTTTAAAGGGTGTTTTTGGATACAACTCTGAAAACTGTTTTCTGGAAACACCTTATGCAAACACCGACTCTGTATTTTTTGTACCTGGTGCTTTTGGTACAAAAAAAAAGAACTATATCCAAAAATGTTATCGATGCACACTAAAGTTTTTTATTCCTACTAATTGGCTTTGCCCACTTTTATGAAATTCAACCAATTTGCTTGTTTGACTGGAAAATTTGGCCCCCTTGTTCTGCATATGCTTTTACCTAAGTTTGTTTTTGTCCATATACACTTTTCATGGTTGTTATTGCACTTTTGAAGGTTCATGCTAAATCTTTTATTGGATTTTTTTTACTGTTCTTGAGCAGTTTTGTTATGTTCATGACAAATCCACAAGATGGGCAACGAGTCCCTATGCAAGTGAAGGGGATTGGACTCTTGAATTTTCCTTTTTTGTAGTGACGATTGGCCTCACGAATATTGGACATGGTTAGGATTTTTTATCCTCCTTTTGTTTAACTTGACTACATACGACTTATCTATGTTGAATTTAGTTATGGAAGTCTGCTTTTATGTATGTGTGTGTGTGTGTGTGTCTGGTATATCATAGTTTCAAATATGCACAGGCGAATTGACTATTTAGAGTGACATTGATTTTTATTAACTGAATCGTAGAGCAACTGAAAGATGTCATTGGGTTGGTAATTAAATACATTCACCTCTTATAGCAGCAATCTAATGTTTGCAAATGGATATTCGATGAGGTACGATGTATGCATATATGTGTGTTGGGGCTTGTGCAGTGCTCTGAACAAGCACGCTAATCATGTGGTGATATACATTTTTTGGTGTTATACACTTGCCAAATGTCACTCACCGAGGACTTATGTTCAAGTATTAAGTTTTTTGGAATGAGCAATGACAACTGTTTTACACTCTCTAGTTTAGTTTGTTGAAATAAAAAAAAATGTTAGGGGAATGTCTTAACCGAAACTTACCTAATCAACTCCCTCTCCCTAACATATCCTAAACCCCTAACATTCCAACTAATAATCCTCATATCTGACTCATTTGTGCCCACTACCTTTACCTTTACTTCTGTGCCTCCCCCCTTCACCTCCTCTAAGAGTGTGGATCTGTCCACCTCCCTCACTCCCCGTCTGGTGTACTAATGGACTACTAGCAATGACTCCTCTATGATACCTTGTGGAAGAAAGGCTTAAAAGGATTTGATGTTACTACCCATATCAACAAGGTGCACCTTTCTTTTTGAGAGCCTTCCCATAGAACTCCACAGTTAAGTGTGCTTAGCTTGGAGTAATCTTGGGATGGGTGACCTAGTGTGCTTAGCTTGGAGTAATCTTGGGATGGGTGACCTTCTGAGAAGTTTTCTCAGGAAGTGTGTGAGTGAGGACAAAACACACTGAAAAGGACATGTGTTGGTCTGTGGGGTCATTCATTAGTCTGATAATGTCCTCCCCCCCTATTGTCTGGTCCAGGTGTATGAGGAGAGATGCAGTATTCTCTAGCAGATCCAGGTTGGGGAGTTACATCCTCCCTTTGGAATAAGTTATTATCAATAAATTTAAACAAGTCTGAAGTGGGAAGAACACATTGTTAGGAAATAAATATTCTTTAATCCTCCAGTAGAAGCTTCTCAGATTATCAACCCCACCCTCTCTTTAATAAAAAGAAAAAAAAAAGGAAAAAAAAAAAAAACCAGGGAAGGGGTACCTAGGATTTCAATGGGGTTATACCCATGAATCGGAATAATGGACAAGGATCTCTTCTCAGTCAAGTCTCTTACCTGGAAGTAACTGGTCTTCAAAAGGGGAACACCAAACTTTGCTTCTTCAAAGAGCTTCTTAGGATTACCTTCCCCCCCCCCCTCCCCTCCCTGCTGTCTGAACCAAGAGCATTTTCCCAACTCTACTTGACTGAATCATTTTCAATTTCAAATAGAGGTTTATTATTCTCTTCTTCAAACCCATTTTCTGCCAATAACTGATCTAATAATAATTATTTTTCAGATTCTCATATACTCCCCATTTTATCTTTTGATTAAAAAAAAAAAAAAAAGCTTTCACTTGTCTCGGTGTCTTTGCTATTTTATATCTCCTCTAGTATAAATTATAGTTTTATTATTTTTTTTTTCCTTTTAAATTAACGTGGGCTGCATGACGTGTGTGCTCCATGAATAGTTGTTTATAAATATATGAATCTTATATGTTGCTCAACTTTTGTGATTAGCAACATGTGTCAAACTAATTTGATGTCATATGGACATTTTTGCACAGTGCATAAGATGTATTCTATTTTTACGTAAACATTAGCATTTTGCCTTGTTTATTTAATCGTTCAAGACTTCAAGTTATTTGGATGTCAATGCTTCAACCTTCATTTTTGTAATCTTGCATACATAGAGAACCAATGGTTGTTTTTCTTATTAATTTTCATTGACTGATATGTTTTTATTTGTTAATGAAGCTTTCAGCAATTTTCGAGATGATGTTCCATTATCAAGACAAGATCCCCCTTATAAAATATGTGTGTAATATTGCACGAAATATGCAAGTAATTAAGTCAACAAAAATCTTTAAGTTTTTCTTGCTAGCAATCAGTTTTTTCATCAATTTATTCATTCATCTCTCAGTGCAATTCCTATTTTTCTTCTTCCTAAGAAAATTTGTATTTTATATTAGTATAACATTGTACAAGAAGTGTACTATAAGCAGTAGAAATTAGTGGGGTTAAAGAGAAGGCATCTATGATCAACCGATTACCAGAAGGAAAATCATATCCAGAAGTAAGAAATCCAACATTGATGAAGATTGAAGATGTTATATTCTTAAAGTGTTCATGTATAAATAACAAAGAAGGCTTTTTTAGTCCTTTTCTAGTAACATTTTATTTGAAAGAGAAGAAGCAGATTCATTAGAAAAAACTAACTTATCCACAAAAGATGAATGTTTCTCACACATATTTGGTACTATATGAATCCATAAATTGTGTGCATTAAATTCGGAGACCTTGTGAAAGCTGGAAGAAATTTGTTCATTTCGAAGTCTTGCCTAATTGAACTTTGCACAATTAACTTTTGTTGAATTTTTTTTTCTATTTTTATCATATGTATTTAAAAGTTTCTTAAGCTTATGGGGACATATTTTTGAAAATTATGCTCTTTTATTTTTTTAAGATTTCAAACTATGGTTGTTCATGAGTCTTTCTTCTGTACCAGATAGGTACTCTGGCATTGTTGTGATATTTGTCCTCCTTTATGTGTGGTCATTATAAGAAATAATTAGAGAATGAACTCATGCACTTATCTTTTTATATTTAATAATAATAATAATAATAATAATAATAATAATAATAATAATAATAATAATATGAAATGCCAATTAAAGTGCCTATTGAAATTAAGCAAAACGCAGGTAGGGTATTAGTTGAATAGACTTAAGTAGTGAATAGTGACCAAGTTTAATTGTTATTTTATACGGAACTGAAGCTATTTACCACTCTTCATTCATTTGATATCCAATGGAATCTCAATTTTTTTTTAAAAAAAAAAGAAAAAGAAAAAAAAATAGAGGGAACATGCATTGAGGCAACCCACTTGACAACTGACATCTTATATTGAAAAGGCAATCCAAATCAGAGGGGCCAATGGATGATATCTATGGTTATAAATGAAAGGTGTGTGTATGTTGTTGAGAATTGAGATGCAGTTTCGTTATTGCAGGCCAATGGATGATATACATATGGTTATAAATGAAAGGTGTATGTATGTTGTTGAGAATTGAGATTTAGTTTCTTTATTACAAATGCAAGGTGGTGAACTAATTTTTTGGTTTGGTTTGGTCGATTTTATAGTTTAGATAAAAATTATTTTATTTTTCTTCTCCACATTTAAATGCTAGAAAGTAATTATCGGATGGTGTATTTAGGAATCATCAACGGGTAAGGAAATTCCTTTAACTTAGGTAAAATTTTATTACTATTTGTGTCCTCAAAACATTCTTCATTTGGTTTGTTTATGGAAGGCATAGAACTCTTTTAAGGAAGTATTCAAGTTAAACATTATGCTATGAAAAATAGTTATTTCTTGGAATAAGGTACAATATAGTTTAAATTTTGGGAATCAAGATAATAATTATTTTCTTGGAATAAGGTACAATATAGTTTAAATTTTGGAAATCAAGATAATAACTATTCTTTATGTATTTTGAATTATTTCGTTCGACGTGTATTAAGAAAAGAATATACATCTCCGTGATGAAATTTGAGAATAATTATTTCTTGTCTATTCCTTATTATGTGCTCAAAGTATGTGAATGGAGATAGCATTACTATTCTAGCGCCTGCACTTTCTTTTTAATGGCTTTTCATTCAAATCTTTGAACTTCACTTACCTAAACTTGAATTGCTTTAAGTATTAGCCTAGTGTTGATTCAAGAATTTAGGCTAGTTAGATTAAACCATAATGATCTCTGTTTAGGGTAGTAAAGTATTTTTTTTAATGGAGATTATGTTGACTTTTTGAGTACGATCCCTATTTTGATGCTGACAAAGCACCAATATCTTATGTGTACTTTCAGTGTGTGAACAAGTTTTCATTTTAGCACGAACGTAAGATACCAAAAAATGGATGCCAGCTAGAACATAAAGTTCACTCTCGTCACATTTTCCATAAAGATTTAAGAGCAAAGAAGATAAAGAAGACATTTGTTTTTACTTGTATATTTATTTATTTTTATATCTGATATGTAATAATGCATACATCTTGCATGATATGTTTTAAATGCTCAAATGACCGTAGAATGACCATAGGGAACCAAATGACCATAGGGTACCCTTCGGTCGATTGATGTCAGATTTTTAGGATTATTTCTCAAAGGCCTTAGACTAACCTTAGGACCCTGAATATTGCATAAAAAAAGTCCCCCATAGTCTTTGAAATAAACATCATATAATTAGAGATAATTTAATAAAGGGAAAAAGACCAAAATGCCCAAGGATGGCATGTTCGGTTGATCGAACTCAGTTCCATTGAGTTCCTCAGTTGACCGAACCTCCATAGGTCAACAAGTTAACCGCTCGGTCGACCGACCAGAAATATATGGGCAATGCTCTGGTCGATCGAACCCCCACTTGGGAATTGCCAACCGCCCGGTCGACCGAACCTCGTAGTTCAAACTGACCCGATTGACCGAACCTATAGTTCAAAATTTCCCTGGTCGACCAAACTTGGCTCCACGGTCGATCGAAGCTCTCGGGTTGGAATTTTTTAAAAGCATTAAAACGTCATTAAAATTTAATTAATTTTTTACAAAATACCGAGCGTATCCCCAACGGTCAAAATTTTTAGAAAATCTATAAATACCCCCTCCATAACTAAGATTAGCAACTTTAATTAACCCAAATCTTCTCTCTAATCCATTGTTAATCAAAGTTCCCCCAAAATGAATTTTATTGTTTAAATCATTCTTTTGGGGGAAAATATTTTAAACAAATGTCTCCAACTCTCTTTCACTTGTTTTATCTCAAAATCATTTTTAAAGTGAGCATTTTATTTTGGGCATTTTATTTGTATTTACATGCATACACTCTCGCTTGTTATTTAACTTTTGAAAATCAATTTTTGAGAGTACTGCTTGCATTTCTCTCAGTTACTTATTTGATAAATATTTTGGGAGAAATTATTTACAGCACAAATATTTTATTGAGTTTAAATTCCTAGATTCTCCAAATGTTCTTTATTTGCAAAAACATTTATACGAAAACATAATACCCATATTTTCATACATATATTTGTGCATTGATTATTTAGAAACACACCCTTTACTCTACTGAGCTCAAATCATATAATAAGATAGGGCATACATTTTAGAGCTTTATTGTGTACATTTCTGCTTGTATTTTTTCAGAATCATTTTCATGTATAAAAATGTTTTCCATGTACTAGTTGGATTCAACCCGTTAATTGAACCAGAGAGTCTCAGCCCCATAAGTGAGACCGGTTCGGTTCAGCCAGAAATTGAACTGGGGAGTCTCAGCCCCATAAGTGAGACTGGTTCGGTTCAGCCCAAAAATTGAACTGGGGTTTTCTTTACTCTATAAGGAGAGGATGTAAACGGCTTCTGCTCCACCCGTTTAAGTGAACAAGTATAATGTAATCCTTGGGGGGGTATGCCCAAGGCAGGGACGTAGGCTGGTTTGGCCGAACCTCGATAACAAATATCATGTGTCTCTCTCTACCTATCTCATTTAAATTACTTCATTTTAATTTCCGCATGTGTATGCTTTCATTTTTCATTATAATTATTTGCATTCTCACCTCTATTTTAAATGAGATATGTTTCACGTGTATGTATGCGTTTATTGTTTTATTAAGTTACTTACACACATGAAAATGGGATATGATGTGTGGTGAATCGGCGTAACATTTAAATTATAACCCAATTCACCCCCCCTCTTGAGAATACACTAAAGCCAACAAATTAATTATGCATAAGCTATTTATCACCTATGAAATGCTTCATTTCTCAGACAACAAGAGAAAGGGGAAAATATTGCAATCTAACTTGGCATATGCCTTTATGTGAACAGCATTGCAAGTTACTATCCATAATGTACCGAATGACTAAATCTTTTTTATTGATGGTATTATGTTATATGAATTGTAGATTGAACTACTGGAATACATGCTTGTGTTGAACACCAATTGCATGGCTAATGCAGTATATTGTGAATTGCATGCTGGTAGTGGATTTAGGTTGTAGCGTACTTAAAATGATTTATTTTCTGAAAACAACCAGGTTTCAGGTACAGGTTTTATAGGAAAATATCTAATTTATAGATGATATGTTACTGAAATTTCCTTAAAATTTTTCCAAAATAAAATCATGTACAAAGATAATTATGATAAATGAATGTCAAAATATTTTTGAAAGGATGAATGAAAGTTAAACGAATATTAAATTTCATGCTTTGTGTGAACAATATTAAAAATTACTATCTATAATGCACCCGAATGACTAAATATTTTTGATAGATGGTATTATGTTATATGAATTGTAAATTGAACTAGTGGAATACATGCTTTTGTTGAACGCCAACTACATGACCGATACATTATATTGTGAATTGCATGCTGGTAGTGGATTTAGGTTGTTGCATGATTGAAATGATTTATTTACTGAAAATAATCAGGTTTCAGGTACAGGTTTTATGAGAAAATGTCCAATTTACAGACGACATGCTGCAAAAATTTTGTTAAAATTTTTCCAAAATAAAACCATGTACAAAGATAATTATGATAAAATGAATGTTAAAATATTTTTGAAAGGATGAGTGAAAGTTAAACAAACTTCATCCTTTATGTGAATAGTTGTTGACCTTATAGGTCATATCTCGTTTTGATTATGACAAATACTTTGGTATTTAATGTTTGCTGAGTTTTTGTGCAAGATAAGTCTTACATGTATTGGCGAAATCATATGGCGTCGTATGGAGACTTGAAGGGAAATGAAGACCCAAAATGTTTAACACTCGTATTTTATATTCATTTTTATTCGGGTCTATAATATTTATTAAGCCAAAGTCTATAATAACTAATGCATATCATGCATGTAAGAACTAAAGCTCAAAACGACCTTAGAAAAACCTTAGGTCATTGCACTAGCACTTAGGAAGATCCTCATTATCAACTATGCAATCAGGGGTAACTCATGATTTAAAATATGATTTAGGTCTTAAATATATAAAGGGTTCGGGAAATTGAACCTTGGCATTGAAAACGCCTCGGTCGACCGAAAGTGTGAATAGTGAAAATGTTGACTAAAGGTCAGGCGATCGAACCGAAAAGAACAGAGTGTTCTCAGTCGACCGAACCTATATTTAGGACATTTTCACCTGCCTTGGGTGCCCGAATGTCACACTTATTTTGACCTCGGGCGATCGAATATTGAAGTTCGACAGACTAAACATCGAGTAGGTTGGAAAATTGGCTAATGCTAGCAAATCGAACTTCTCACCGAGCACCCGAATGCATGAAGTTTACTTTTCTTCATGTGTCTATTCGGGTGACCGAACCCAAGGGTCAGGCGCCCAAAACTCTAGGGTTGGCCAAATTTTACCGTGAGTAATTAAGGGTAAATCATGGTTATTTTGATTAAACATGTTTAAATCAATTTTAAATATTACCCTTATGTCCCCAACGGTTATTTTTTTGGGTATGCTTATATATATGAGCTCATTTGCAAGATTAACAAAAGATTAGTGATTTGATTAGCTGAAAAATCCTTTGAATTTTTGAGAGCTCATTTTACTCATTCAAGCCCCAAATACTCTTTCGTTGTTCAATTTCTAGCAAAATCCTTTTGAGTGAAAGTATTCCAAACAATCCCATAGTGCTTACAAAAGCTATAACTCTCATTGTCTTTGATTGTTTGATTGATTTTGATTAAGAGTTTTAGTCAAAAGTTTTCCCCCAATTTAATTAATAGATCTATTGGTTAGGGAAACTTTTAGCTTGTGAGTCTTTGCACTATTATTGCAAGACTTATTAAGCTTGTCTTGTATTGTGTTCTTGCAAAAGTATTTTTGACAAGCTTGTGTTCAAATATCTCTTGTGCTAGAATTTTGAGAAAATCGTTTTAAGATATTTTGATTACACTCTTAGGAAATCTTTGAAACTCTACTTTGGATTGATATATATTGATAAAGTGTTTCAAAGTTATATTGATAATACACTCTTGTCATTGATTACTAACTAACATTTGATTGAGTGTTTATACACATTGTTGCATTGAGCTATAGTTCTTGCCTAGTTGATCTGCATTGGTTAATACTTGTACAAATTTTCTTATCGGAGAAGCATATATGTTGTACACAAAATTTATATTGTGAATTAGTCGTATTCCAGGCATGGCCTAAGGGGGCGTTAATCTAGCCCGGAAGGATAGGTTGTAAAGGCTGAGGTCAGCCCTGCTTTAATTTGACCTGGTTGTAACTGGTGCCGCTCCACCCGTTAAGTGAGTCGTAGTGTAATCCTCAGGCTTGCGAGCTGAGGCATGGACGTAGGCACGTTTGCCGAACCCCGATAACATATTCAGTGTTACCTTTACTTACTTTATGTTCTACTTCTTACATAATCCAATTTCTTTACTGAATATACTGCATATCTTGTTGACACATAATTGTATTTAATTAAGAAATACTGGAATTGTGTTGCATGTGTTGAAAATAGATTGATTTATCATCTCTACAACTTGGTACATATTTAGACTGGCCCTAGGTTGTGCATTACTGCTGTCGGTTTAGATAAAGCTAGGAAGAATTTATTAAATCTCTAATTCACCCCCCTCTTGGGATTGTACTAAAGTCAACAACAGCATTGCAGATTCTTATCCATAATGCACCGAATGACTAAATCTTTTTGCGAACTCATTAGTAATTCCTCTGATGTACGTTTCCCACAACAGCACTTAAATTATTATACTTCTTTCTAGTTTTTTTTTTTCTAGTTTTTTCTTTCGCATTAGTGTTTGAATGTCCGATTATTTTCCTCTCAAATCATTAATACTTATGGTACGCATACATATAAGTTCAAAAATTGTATACTAATTTTTTTTTATAATTCTTAATTTGTAACGTTTGCAATTATCACAACAATAGCACGATATCATGCACTACAGTCGGATGTAACTTTTGATTTTTTTTTTTTTTGTATTTTTTTTGTTATCTGAACAGATGGAATTTATGTATTTTAATTTGAATTTGAATAATGTATTTGTATTTCAATTTGAATTTGGATTTTGAATTCTTTTTTTTGTATTATTTTATCTGAACAGATGAAAGTTTTGTATTTTAATTGAATTTGTATAATGTATTTGTATTTGAATTTTGAATAATTTATGAATTTTTTAGTAATTATAGTTTAATGTTATGTATGCGAAAATGTAATTATAGATTTTTATAAGAATTAATGATTAAAAAATGATTAATTTTAAAATATAAGTGACGGTTTTAAAATCGTCATTAATAATTGTCCATTTTTTAAATATTAGTGAAGGTTTCAAAATCGTCACTAATAGTAGAGTATTAGTGACGAATTTCAAAAGCGTCACTAAAGCCCAGGTATTAGTGACAATTTTAAATTCGTCAATAATACTCAACTATTAGTGGCGGTTTTGAAATTCTTCACTAATACTCCACTATTAGTGATGGTTTTGAAATTTATCACTAATACTTTACTATTAGTGAGGATTTTGATCCGAGCCAATGTAAAATTTATAGTGACGGTATTAGGGTTTTAGTGACGATTATAATCTATCACTAATACTTTGTTGTTAGTGATGCTTTTAAGATTCGTCACTAATAAATATTATTAACCGCATTTATAGCAACTAATTCAAAATCGTCACTAATAATCACAAAATCATCACTAATAGTATTAGTGACAGTTTTGTGATTATTAGTGACTGTTTTGATCGTTCACTAATAACTTTATTCTTTGTAGTAAATGGATTGTTATCATCAAAACATGACAATAAATAACATGTAGTCACCAGGGCTAACAATCTCCCCCTTTTTGATGATGACAAATCATTGGTGTTCTTATAAGGTAAAATTTCAAACTCCCCCTTAATTTGTGCATATTATCAAATAAGGTATAAATTTTGCTCCCCCTTACAATATGCATATAAGGTTGGTAGGCTCGCCAAGGCATGGGTCCTTAACTACCAAAAATAAAATTTATAAACCTAACGACTCCCAAGTTCAGTAAAACAGTAAGTAAGTCGAGTGTCGATCCACGGGGACTAAAGTACAGTTATTTACCACTTCTAGCCTAGTTTACTATAACTTTGTGTAAAAAGGTAAGAAGGAGAGATTTTGAAAAGGTTTTTCTAACAACTACTGAAAGCATGTAAATTCTATTTTAACACTGTCGCGACGTCCTGGGAGCGCGTGTGTCCCAAGCGGCGAAATTAAAATCAATTTTTAATATTTTCATGGAAAAATCATGGAAAAGGTCGGAGTCGCCACTAACCTTTAGTGCGGTTAGAACACATGATTACTACCCCGTTAGGGGTAGAATCGGTCTACATTACCAGAATTGGGGTCGGGAGTTCGGTTACGCGAGGGAAAGGTACGAGCACCCCCTACGCGCCCGTTCTTACGAACGGTACCTAATTAATCCGAAATTATCCCTAAGTTAATCTAATAATTCTTTAAATTACTCCTTCTTATGAATTTATAAATACACATAAATAAATAAATAAATAAATAAATAAAAATAAATACAATATATACATATATATATATATATATATTCCCTCAGAGCTTAGGGTACGTGATGCCCAAAGGCTCATACCCCCGCAATAAAATCATAGGGATAATAATTAAGAAAATACACTCCTAAAATTTTGAAATTATATATAACATTTTGATAGGAAAATACTAGTATGGGAGGTTTTAATATGTATTAATAAGATAATAAACTAAGAAATTAAATTACCATAATACATGTAATAATAATAGGGATACATATATGCTATATATACTATGTAATAATAAATTGCTTATAACACCTAATAACTTACCCTAATAATAAACCAACCTAATAGATAGTAATAATACGCGCATAATAATAATAATAATAATGTAACTCATATCATAATAATACTAAACTTAGAATAATAATAATGATGATACTATATCATACGTAATAATAATAACAATAATACTAATAATGACAATGATACACTACCATATAACAAGATATTAACATCCTATAAATACAATACTAACAACCCGGAAATAATCAAAACCTTAAAGTTAATATTCAATATATACGCATATGGAAACAATTAATACCTATGGAAACAATTTGGACCCTAAAATAAATGTACAAAATGCAATAATAAATATGGAAGCAACTAATGTAATTATGGAAACAAATCTACCCTAAAACTAATATGCAAAAGGCAAATTATAACAAATATGGAAATAACTAAAATTATGGAAACGAATCGACCTAAAAATTAATATGTTAATAAACAATAATATATATTTAAAACAATTAATGAAATTAAGGCAACAAATCAACCCTAAATAATATATAATAATAATCGAAAACCCTATAACAATATAACTGCCCTAATATACAGTATCAATATGACAATAATGATAACCCAAAATATACAATATCAATATGACAATGATGAAAACCATAAAATAACTATATAATAAGATCAACCAAATATTAACATGATAATTACAACAATAATAAACAATAATATCACATGAATACATAATAGACAATAATATTACGTAAATATATATACATGCAAATTAGATATACAATTAAAATATGCAACCAATAATAACATAAATATAAATATATATATATATATATATATATATATATAAGGTCATAATAATAACAATCACATAAGTAGGTAAAAATATATATAAAACAAATATGCCACATAATAATAATAATATGCAAAATAAATACACATAAATCATATATATAACAGTATTACTAATAAAATGCATATAACAATAATAATATTGGCGTATATAAAATATATATGTACATACATGCATATATATATATATATATATATATATATATATCTATATATATATTAACACTAATCAATAAAATAATTGTGTATATATGTGAGTGTGTGTGTGTGTGTGAGTGTTTACAGAGGGGCTTACAGAGGGGTTGCAGGGCTGCTGTGCGGAGGCCACTGCAGGAGCCTCGGGATGAAAGGTGGAGACAGAGGTCTCCGGTACTGTCTGGTGTGTAAGGGAGTTGCAGATGGAGAGCTTCTGTGTGGATGATGTTGGGTTCTCGGACCGGTGGTGCTCGCCGTCACTGTGAGCAGCGAATACGCCGGAGCTGGTATGCTGCCGGCTCTGATGTGGCTCGGGTCCGTGGGGGAGATTGAGGAGTCGTTGGACTGGGAGAACCGCCGGAGACGTTTACAGCGGTTGGTGGAAGTCCTCGGGTCTGGCCGGTGTCGGGTTTGGCCTGAGGTGGTTGTGCGTGGTCCATGGAGGTTGGCTACTGTGGGGGTGCTGCTGCAGTTCGGAGAGAACCAAAATAGGGGTGGATGGAGTATGGAGCAGGGAGCGACAGCACTGGGAGATCTTTCCGCCGAGGCTCGCGGCTGGTGTGGTGGCCAGAGTTTGACGTGATGAGGGCAGAGGGTGTTGCTGGTGGTGAGTTGCAGAGGTACTGCTGGAAGGTGGAGATGGAATGGAGGTAAGAGATGGGAGTTTGAGAGTGATGGAGTCGTGTGCGATCGGAGACGGTGGTGGCTGCTGCAGTGTCTCCGGGAAGAAGAAGAAGAATGAAAAAGGTTTTTTTTTTTTTTTTGCTTTTTTGCTCCGCCTGTGTGTTGCCTTTGTGCGTGCCCCCTTTGTGTGTTCACCCCCCTTTGCTTTATAATAAAAAAAATGAAAACCCTAATACAACCTTCCTTCTTTGATTTTTTTTTTTATTCTTTTATTCTTATGGTAATAATGAAAAAGGAAATAATAATAATAATAATAATTATTATAATAATATAAGTATCCATAAGATAATAATAATAAAAATAATACTACTATTAATAGTAAATAATAATAAATAATTATGGTAAAAATAAAAATAATAAAGATATTATGAGTAAAATAATAATAATAATAATAATAATAACAATACTAATAAAAATAGAGTAATAATACAAAAAGTAATAATAATAATAATAATATATCAAAAATAATAACAATAAAATAAATGGAAAACAAAAATAATTATAGTAAAGTAAAAATAAAATAAAGATAATAAAAGTACTAGTAATAATAATAAAAATAATAATAATGATAATAAAAATACTAGCAAAATAATAGTAAAGTACTAATAATAATAATAAAATAATAATAATAAAAATAAGGTAATAATAATAATAATATAATGAGAAGGGACTCCTTTGTTCTATTCGGCTAGGGCAAAAATAGGGTGTCTACAAACACTACTCCTACAAAGCAGATCTAAGATCACAAATCAAGCCTAGGTTGTTGTGCGCGCTAGCTATGTCTAGTCAGCTATTCATCCCCGGCCAATGGCTAAGTGGACCATTCGAGGGCATAGAGTAGCAAAGGTGCACCAATCGTCCAAAGCATGATCAGGAACCGAGGTATACTCTATCTCAACGATCACGAATTCACCCCATACATGAACCGTAGCCTAATCCTTATAGGTAACTGAATCTTTAGCTAGGCTATCCTTTACCCTAGGGTATCATCACTCTAAAATATGTAAACTTGCATGGTATTGAAATGAAAGCATGTAAATAAAAGCATGTAAATGAAAGCAGTAAAGGAAAGCATGTAAAGATGGTTGCAATTACAACTCAAAAGTTTGTCACTAACGATCAAGAATACAATTGAGAACCCTAATTTGCATGGCAACACGAGGAACTTGAAGGTTGTCACAGGCCTTCACGAATCCAAGCATAAACCAGTATAGGAATTGAAATTAAAAGTAGTAAATCCTAATCTAATTGGCTCTCAATGGCTTTCTACATTTGTCACTAACCCAAAATAGGCCAAAGAGGAACCCTAAACACATAGTTAAAGCTATTATTTATAACCAAAAGGGTTTACAAGGTTTAAAATTCAAAACGGGAAACTGAAGCAGAAAATCTTGCACAAAAGATCATCACTGTTGACCTAGTTGCACCCATAGTTTCCGCTAGTCGCACCCTGGTCGAGGTTCCTGGGAATTTTGAGATTCAAACTTCAGTATCCTCGACCTAGTCGCACCCTAAGGTCGTACTGGTCGAGACTTTTAGGATCTCAATCTTCAGTTCAGTTCAGGGTCTCGACTTGGTCACCCTTCATGGTCACTTAGTAGAACACTTGTTCGAGACTTTCAATATCTCTGGCTTAGTAGACTTCAGTATCTCGACCTGGTCGCACCAGAGGGTCACTTGGTTGAGCACTTTGTCGAACCTTACAACATTCTTCTTTCAATATGAACCTTGGAATTTGTAGCTTGTGACCTGGTCGCCCTTGTGTGTTGCTGGTCGCACAACATGGTTGAACAGGGTCTTCTTTCCTTTGATGAATTGAGGCTCTAAGGGCTTGGTTGAGCATCTGATTTGAGCTTTGTTCACTCCAATTACTCCCTTGGATTCTCGTAATGCTTAACTCCTTAGTTTTAACCTATTTTTCCTTAAACATAAACAAACCTTGCATAGCTCCGAATTATGACAACAAAAGGCATTTACAAGATAAATTAAGACAAAACAAAGGTAAATGAGGACCTAAAATAGTGCATTTTAGGGACTCATCACAACCCCCAACTTAAACTTTGCTAGTCCTCAAGCAAAGCAAAAACTAAGAAAACTATAAAGTCCTATCTAGCTCCTCTTTCGTGGGAAACACAATTATATTTACCGTATACAATAAGGCTTTAAACCCCTAGGTGACCCTAGTGGACATGTTATAGTCTCGTGAGGGTTTCTAGGGAGGTACCTACAAACACCAATATCAGTGAACATCAAATAAGATCACATGCAACACAATCATACCATTTCACATATAGGAATATAACCTTATTATATGCAAGCTTTTTCATGCATAACTTCATTATACAAGAAACTCTGAAGCAAATCACTCATGTGAGTCTCACATTGGATAACCATCAAGAAAAAAACAACTCATAGAGAATCAATCCAGAAATTGTAGTTCAAAGTTAATATCATCATGTAAACTCAAGTATAAATAGGCAAAGTCACAAGGCATGGGTAAAGTGAATGATTCGTTACACTCAGGTCACTCTTGGACACCTACAGAGCGGTCATCTTGACTCAGCCTCAATAGCATATTCTCAAAAACACTCAAGAAGATAGGTTCACTCCCATATGTGAGGAAGAGTGTCATGATCAAATATCCCACATATTTTGAAGAAATAATGTTAAAAATGGACTAATCCATAAACCAAGTGTGAATACATCATATGCATCGGACAACTGAAGAAGCTTCATACTTGTAGGAACATGTGTGTTGTTTCCCTAACTTGACCCTTCTATATTTGGAGCAGGTATATATGTATTTTTCATTTCATTTTCTCTTTTACTCATTCTTTTTACATTTTTCTTCCATGGTCAGTTAGGACAATTTTCATAACTTTTATGTCTTTATGCTACTGAAAGGCAACTAAGCTCTAAAAGGAGTTCATGAATTACGCCCATCTTTAGGGGTGGCTTAATTTTCATGTCTTGAGTAGGCTACAAGATCTAGGTTTGTATTTCCCCACTAGACATCACCCCTAGGCTAGCAAATGCAAAAAAAACGAGACTAGCATGCAAAGAAAATCAAGAAAAGGAAAGTTGAGTTCCGTTAACTTAGAGTTTGAAGTCAAAAACTCAAGAAAAAAATGAAAGGCTCAACAAAACTTCACAAGGTGTCATAGTCTCCACGGTTGTTCTCTCAGTGCTCTTAAGGAACCCTAAGTATTACAAATCATGTGAAAGTGTGTCCTAGCCCTATGAAATACTATATGAATACAAGACTTTAAACAACAATATTAAAACGAATGAACCATTAGTCAAACCTCATTAAGTGACAAAACAACACATCAACTATAATATGTGAAACTATGCACAAGCAACTCACTATTTCATTAGTGAGCATAACAAGATCATATAAATAATAAGCCTACGCATGTAACATGTAGGTGATATTGAAGTATGTAAAGGGTATAAACAGTGTTATCATGGCATAAAACAGGTAGTGTCACTGAAAATTTTGAAAATCAGGTCATTTTGTGCTTGAAATGTGTCATGTAGTGGTTTCCTAAACCCCACCCCCAACTTAAAACTTCAGTATCCCTACTGAAGTGAGGAAAGAAAGAACCTGAAAAGTATAGGAAAAGAAACATTACACGGTGCTCTGATATCAAGTAGTGTACCTCTGTATGTAACAACTACATAAAATGCAGAAAGAGAAAGAGATGTTGCAATGGTACACCCAAGCACAAAAGACAAGTAGACAAAAGCACCATGTATTTTCATTTAGTTCATACGCAGTACAATGGAAGATGTACACACTATAAGACCAGGTATAGCCAACAAAAGCATGGTGATACATACAATAAAATAAAATGTAAAGAAAAGAAAATAATAGAAAAGAAAAGAAAAGGTATGTGTAAGCACAATACATAAACAGAGCGCAAAATGGATCCTAAACACCTAGTCCTAGTCGGACTCAAAATCGGAATCAGAAATAGGATAAGGATTATTCAGAGCACTATCGGGAGCAGATAACGAGGTTGCCACTACAACAGCCACTGCTTGTACCAATGCCACTATCAAGCCCTAGATTTCAAGGGTAAAAAGAGGAAGTGGCGTAGTTCGCCAAATTGTACTGAATGACTTCCTGGCTTCCAAATGCCTTGGAGTAACATCCAGGGATTGCACTGTAGTGGTTGGCATAGTGGAACGCTCTAGGTTCCACTGGTTCCCCTCATGAGTCTCCCTTGATGCTCTCTCTTCTTTCAAAGACCGTTCTTGCTCCCCTAAGACTAATTTTCCCTCTAAGAATGACTCCCCCCTCGGTGGGTTTTAGACCCTCTACCGCCTATCTATGGATTGTGGTGATTGGCCCTGCTTCCCGTCAGTATGAGATCTTGAACGTATGTGCATATTCAATTGGTATTGGAGAAAAAGGAAAATGGAGAAGACGAAGGGGCACAGGTACAAAGAAAGTAAATGGCCAAAAACCCTAGGTTGCCAAACAGGGCTCTACACGCAAAGGAGATTTTCGAAGATAAATTTGGTGGCCAGAGGGTCATCGGATGCTCAAAGGTAGTGAAATTAACTCGGACAACTAGGTCAAAATAGGGTGCGACGAGGTTCGACCAAGAAATGAAAATAATAGGAGTTGAAGGGTCGCGGGAGAAGAAGGGGTTCAAAATGATTTCATATAGCTTCAACCAAGTCGCACCAACCTTGCACTAGTCGCGCCTGGTCACACCACCCCACTTAAACAGGAACACTGACTCCCGACCAGGTCGCACTCATATCAGTGCTAGTCGTGCACATGGTCGACCCTCTTGGTAATTTACCAATTCAAAAATGTTTAGAGATTTGACTAGGTTGCACTATGGCAGTTCTCGTCATGCCCATGGTTAAACACCTTGGTACTTTGAAAGCTCAGAAGTCTTTCAAGGCTCAACCAGGTCACACAAGTACGTGCTCGTCGTGCCCTAGTCACACCCCTAACTAACCTATGACCTACTTTAAAGACTCTAAACTCTATCTACACTACTCTATACAATCTAAGGACTCAAAGGGAAAATAAAAATACTTGAGTTGCCTCCCGGAAGTGCTAAGTTTGTCGTCTTCAGCCAGACGCAATGAAAGCTCATGTCAAACTCACCCTAGTTCAAAACTAGGGATTTCTTCCACTATTTCTTCATTAAATTATGTCTCACCTACCCACCGCAGTCCCTCTAAACTGAAGGCCGAATAATGAATGGCAAGAATCTACTCATACGGATCCTTCAAGCTATATATAGAGGGGCTCTCAAGATGAAGTATAAAGGGTCCCTCCATAGAATTGAGGGAGCCACTTCCTCTATACATATTATCATGTTGACGTCCACAGCTTAGACATCATCGGGTGGATGTTGGGAAGCATGGCATACATTTAACCGGAGTTGCATGTTGCCAAAGGACACGTCCATAATCTCGGTCCTATATTGAATGTATGTGTTAGCCATGGCTAAGAATGGTCATCCTAATAGGAAAGGTATTGGATCCTTGGCTGGGTCATAAGGTTCCATATCTAAGACTATGAAGTCAACGGGATAATAGAACTCCTCGAATTTAACCAAGACGTTCTCTATCACCCCTCGGGGTCTTTTTTTTTATTATTATTGATCAATGAAACTCAAGGTGATCAGAGTGGGCTTTAGCTCTCCTAAGTTAAATTGCATATAGACCGAGTACGGAAGGAGGTTCACACTCGCACCCAAATCTAAAAGAGCCCTATCAATAGTGTAATCGCCAATTACACATGAGATGGTTGGAACGCCAGGGTCTTTTAGTTTTGGAGGAAGGTGACTTAATAGAATTGAGCTCACATGCCCAGCCAGTCTAACTTGTTTGTTTTTGTGCACCCTCGACTTTTGCTTCTATGTGCATAAGTCCTTGAGGAACTTGGTATACGCATACACTTGTTTAATAGCATTTAAGAGACAAATATTGACCTTGACTTGTCAAAATGTTTCCATGATGGATTCAATAGTAGTCTCCTTATTAGATTTCGAGGGTGCATGAAGATTTGTAGGAACATAATGGGGAAGTGCTCCATCCTTAGAGAGGGTAGGTAGCTCGGTATCAGCTACCAGATTAGGAGAAGGAGGATCACATGGCTTATCTTTGAGTTCTTCCCTCATCTTCTCCCTACCCTTTCCTTGGTCTAACTTCTCCCCAACCCTATTGTTCACCTCCCTACCACTCCAAAGAATGGTTATAGTCTTGGCTTGCTCATTAAATGACAAAGGTTTAGCAGTCGGCTCATATTCTACCCCATATTGGCCCTTAGGATTCACTAGAGGCTGATTTGGCAATTTACCCTCATCTCTCGTTGAGGTAGCTAGTTGCCCTATGGTGGCCTCTAGCTTGGCAATCAATTGGGGGTGAAAGTGAAGTAGTTTCTGATTAATGAGTCCCTAAAATGCACTATTTTAGGCCCCCATTTACTGTTGTTAATCCTCATTTTATCTTGTATGTAACCCTTTGTTAACATAGTTCAAAGTTATGCAAGGTTTATTCGTGTTTTAGGAAATACAAGTTAAAACCAAGAAGTTAAGCATTACGAGAAGCCAAGGAAGAAATTGGAGTACACAAAGCCAAATCAAATGTTCAGCCAAGCTCCTAGAGCCTCAACACACATCAAAAGAGAAAAAGACACTATTCGACTATGTGGTGCGACTAGCAACACAAGGGGTGACCAGGTCATAAGTTGTAGACTCCAAGGTTTAGACTGAAGATGAAATACTGCTAGGTTCAACCAAGTGTTCAACTAGGGAGACCATGAAGGGTGACCAAGTCGAGTTTCTGAGCTGAACTGAAGATTAAGATACTGCAAGTCTCGACTAGCAGCTTGACCATCAAGACCTATTCGCGCTACTAAGTCAAAGATGCTGAAGTTCAAATTCTTGATTTCCTTCGAGCCTCGACTAGGGTGCGACCAAGGGAAAGCATGTGTGCGACTTGGTTGACAATGATGACCTTCTGCACAAGATTTGTTGCAAACTTTCTTATTTTGAAATTCAAACTTTGTATGCCATAATGGGTATAAATATTAGCTTCGAAGAAAAGGGCACACTTGATATAACTGTCAATTTAGAGGTGCCAGAGGTAAGGATAAGAAAATGATATGGGTAATCAAGAAAGCAAACCTCTGAGGACCTAAGGGAGAATGGATGAGATTAAAGGTGTACTCCCAAGAGGGGGGTGAATTAGGATTTTAAAATTTTCTTTACAAAAAGTTTAGTTAAGTATTATCCTCTTCAAATTAATTTGCTATAATTACACAAACAAAAATTCTAGTCAATGAACGTACTATATGGGTATATATGAATGTAAGTATGATTTCACAATTCAAATTCAAATCTCAACACATCAATAGATTGACTCACTCGAAAAATGAGCAGCTCGGAAGCTATCCCAAGTATAGGAGTTCTGTCATGTAATATTAAGCCCAAGGGCTAGATCGTCTCCTCAGGGAATGCGTTTAATCTCAGATTTTACGTTCTTCCAATCGAAATTAAAAAGGTACTGAACTCAGTTCAGATTTGGGTTTTTCAAGAGTTGTTCAATTTTACGTTTGCCGAATTAAATGACACATAATTTAAAAACCCTAAAACTAACATGCACTAAATAAAAGAAAACAAGAATAGAAACCCTACGTCTACTTAAGGAAACATTGGGACATGCACTAATTAAAAATAGAAACTACAAATAAGGAATTAAAACACGCTACAATATAAACTCTAATCTACCTAAGGAAACATTAAAGCACGTGTCAATTAAAGAAGGAAACTTTGAATATAAATTTAAAACACGCAAAGGACACTTAACTAGATATGAATACACACAAAAAAAACGAACCTTTAACAAGAAGAACCTTGAATTAAAACTAAATTATTAATGAATTAAACGAAAACAAGACACGATAAAAACAGACTTTAATAAAAACCGACCCTAAACTAAATCAAGTTTCAAAAAATAAAAATTAAATCTTGAAAAGATGACTATTCTAATTTCGTTAAAAACAAAACACTTGCTTTTTTTTCTTTTCGTATTTTATTTTATTTTTTTAAGAAACAAAATCAAAATCTAAAGTAAGTGAAAATAAATAAAACAGGACTAATTTAAATGCCTTAGATCTAATACTAACTTTAATTAAGAACAATAAGGGTAAACAAAAAATTACACTTCACTAAAAAAATTAAATCCCTTAACAAATACTCAAATCCCAAGTCTCAAATAAACTTAAACAAATAAAAAAAACACATCATTCATTGCAACTTAAAAAAAAAACAGCAAAGAAAAGAAAAGATGAGAGTGAGAGAGAGATAGCTCTGAGGATGGAGAACTCTGCTGTGCCGTGGACTGGTGGAGAATGCTGTAGAGCTGGTGTTGGCTCCTACAAGGACCTTGAGGGCTGCTGTGTTGCTGGTATAGCAGCAGGGGAGCTGCTGTGCTGCTGGTATAGTAGCAGGAACAAGGAGGCCGAGGCTGCTGTGCGGTGGAGTTGCTGGCTGTGCAGAGGGCTGAGGAGGAGGCTTGCTGTGTGGGTGTGTCACGGGTTGCAGCAGAGGGGCTGCTGGTGTGCTGGCCAAAGGGAGTTGCAAAGGGAAGATGGAGAATAGAAAATACAGAGAGCTGTAAGAGAGAAAGAAAAAACAGGGGAAGAGAATGAGAGTTTGAGGGAGAGAAAGTAAAGGGAAGAGAAGAGAGCAAGATGAAAAAAAACAAAGCCAACTAAAGAAGAAGAAGAAGATGAGGAAGATTAGAGGAGAGCTTGGTGCTCAGGGCACACCTGGGAAAGAGGAGAAGAGAATAATAAATAGAGATTGGGGAAGAAAGCCCTAGACCCGGATAGGAGACCCGACCCATTTAGAGGACCTGAATTATTATATTTTTTTGTTCTCTATTCATTGCAAATTATGCTCTTCTGGAGCCCATATCTCACAAAACTCAAAACATGAAAGTTGTAGATAATCCTTTCCTGTTTCTCCATAAATTTGAATCGTCTCGATCGGAGCTCAGACAGAAAATTTATGCACAAAATACGAACAGGTCTCGGTTTTGATTCCCGGGAATTTTCCTGCGATTAAAAATTACCAAAACTTCATAAATAGTGCAATAAAGTTCAAGAATGATGATTTTGGCATTTTATTAAAATATTGGACAATTTTAGATATTTAATTAAAAATATAAACCGTAAAGCTCGGGTTAAACGTCCAATCACGCAGTTTCGGTGCGTAATCATAGATCATCAATATTCAAGATTAGTTTTATTTTCAATATTTATCAATGAAAATATCAATATATAATTTAAGAAGAATAATTTTAAGTACCTTACAATTTTCCTTTAATGAAATAATCAATAACACAAGATTTACCTCAGTTGTGGCATTTAGAAATGCAGTATTTAAATATGCTCTGAATTTTAAATCCAACAAATACAATCAATATAGTTCCTTAATTCAAAGATAATCAAAATCAGTATTCTAGTAAATTCCCAATATCTAGCAAGTTCTCAACAATTAAATAAGCATACACATAGATTATATACTTGCAAGAATGTAAAAAGATTGAGGGATTAAGAGTAGAACACCAAATTTTTTACAAGGTTTGGCCAGCGGCCTACGTCCTTGCCTCAAGCAACATGCTGTGAGGATTTCCTTTCCCAACTTCATTACTAGGTGAAGTAAAGCCTCTCTTTGTTCAAGGTGGAGAACCCTCTCTAATGAGATCAACCCTTTCACTAGGCAATGATTCAACAATCCTAAACCGTCAAAAACAGAAACAAGAAACAAACTTTGTTTGTACAATGAATTACTGTCAAAAGAGCCAATTTGTATGATGTTAGAATAAATATACTTCAATAAAAATCAATAAAGAGATTGAAGCTCAAAATAATATCACCAGGGTTTTGATTTAAAAGTGAAGAACTCGAGAGATTGAATCAAAATTTCAGTTGAAACTTCAACAAGGGCACTGCAACTCTTTCAGAAACTTTCAGCAATATAATTTCAAAAATATGATTCGTACGTGTGTTTTATGTTCTGAAAATTTGCGAAAATATCAAGTATATATAGAGTAATAAAGTTTCTTACCTTTTTCCCCAAGTTTTCTCTAAGTTTGGAAGCCAAAAAATCATTTTCAGAAATGTTGGCCTAACGAGGCTTAGAATCTTGTTTTGAAGATATCAAATCAAAGATATTTAACATATTTGGTTAATTGAAGTTTTAGGACTCAAATGTTTTGATAAAAGCTCAAGATCAAGTGCTTGAAAAGTCTATTGAAAGCTTGTGATTAAAGCTAGAAGATCTTATGAAGCTAAAGACTATTGAAGCAAGAAGACAAGGCAAATATAAAGAAAGGAAGCAACACATGAAGACTTGATTAGAAAGTCTTAGTCTTAGGAAGTCTTATGTAAGTACTTCAAATGATTTCAATATGGATTTATGAAACTCTTAGGAATAAATACTGACTTAGAGACCAATTTTTGAAATCCCTGGAAGATATTTTAAAGTCTCATTTAAGTTTTCCAATATTAAAGATTAAAGTGACAAAAATCAAAGTTTTTGGAAAATTATAAGATCAGACGACTGACTTGACACAATCAGGCAACTGACATATTTATGCTAAATAAAGTGAACACACGGAACAAGATCAGGCAACTGATGAATCATCATCAGGTGACTAACTTATCTATGATGTTAAAAATTTAATTGGCAGAACTGAGACAGACGACTGACCCTATTCTGTGTTTGAAAAGTACGCTGAACTTAAAAGGTACAGGCTACTAACCTCAGGTCCAGTCAACTAACCTTCGTATTTTGAATTTTTAAACAATGACGGAAAGTTTCCAAATTTTATTACTTGGCCCCCAAACTTCTAGAAAACTTGGGAAATACTGCAAGAAACTTGGGGAATATGAAATTAACTTTTTCTATCTATAAATACATGGTAAACCTAAAGATTAAAAACACCTACAAGCAACAATCAATCTAAATTCTTTCTACTCTTCAAAGCTATCTTGCTAATACTTTTGCTAAAGTACCTGCTATGTTCTTGCTAAAAAAAAGCTCTCAGTTCTTTGATCTTTCACTAAAATTTTAAATTTAAGAAAGAACCCCGACAATATTTACTTGAGCTTCATCTTTTTATATTGATTATTGATTGAAGTATATTGGTGTTCAACTGTGCTAATATGCTCTTGTTGAGAGTTCTTTTTGTACACAAGTTGTTTTTTGTTTCTCTTGTTATTTTTTGATGATTCAGGGTTGTTGAATCGTTCGCTAACGAGAAGGGGTATTCTTGTTAGAGAGGGATCTCCACCCGATAAGGATAGGTTGTAACTTTTCCTGCTAAGAAAGTTGGAAAGGAAAATCCTTATAGCGGTTGCTTGAGGTAAGGACGTAGGCTACTAGCCAAACCTTGTAAAAAATCTGGTCTTCAACTTTTCTCCCTACTCTCTTTAATTTACTACAAGTATATATAACCTACGTTTATGATTATTTAACACTTGCTAAATATTGGGAGTTGCTGAACTTTTGATTTTTTATCCATATTTGAAGTCAACATTCTATAATAGTGATTGATTGATTTGATTGATATATTCAAAGGTAATACCCTAATTCAACTAAAAGGTATTTGGAGTTGCAAGTTTCACAAAATCAAATCTCTGAAATTATATTTCATTAAATCTGAGTTTTGCTTCAAAAGATTCTAAGATTTGTTTCTTACAATCATAAATTGATACTTAGAATTTATCAGCTAGGTTTTAACATCAACGAATTGAATTTGGATTAGAAAAAAATTAGATTATTTGGATACTAAATTACTGGATGTTGAGAGTTTACTAAAATCCAAATCTTAATTGGTATTTGAATCAAGTAATTAATTTATTGGTAAAATTCTGAATATTAAAGTTCTTGAAATATAACTGAGACATATCTTGTGAATCTGAATATCTCATTGAAGTTATAATACAGGGAAATTAAGATTAATTTTTGAGATTTCTGTCTTGATAATTTTCATTTTTTGGCCTAACAAGGCTTACGAATCTTATTTTGATAATAACAAATCAAGGGAATTTAACATGTTTTGGTTAAAGTGATGATGTTTCAGGAATTAAGCATTAGAGGTCAAGATCAAGAGTGCATTGATAGCCTACATTCCAAACAAGTGATCAAAAGAAAGTTCAACATATCAAAGTTTGACAAATCATATGAAAGCTTGAAGAATGTTGAAGCTCAAAGTTGAGATGGACTCAAAGGACATACATGAAGACTTCACACTTCGAATGTTTAAGTTTTAAGAAAGTCTTATGTAAGTACTTCAATTTAAAATCAATATGGAACCTTTGAAGCTCTTAGGAATGATTATTGACTTAAAGACCCATTTTTAAAATACTTGGAAAATATTTTTTAAGGTCAAAAGTTATTTCAAAAAGGTTAAAATTATTTTTGAAATAAAAAGCAAGTTACATCTGCATTGATGAGCAATTTTCTCTATCAAAAACTCCTTATATTAAAAAGTATCCAACATGAAAGTTGTGGGATTTTCTCGTAGCTTTCTGTTGATACAAAGAATGTTCAAATCGGAGTTGTATAGTTAAAGTTATACCCAAAATACTGAAAGGTAGTTGAAGCTAACAACACCTCATTTTGAAAGGTGAGTGACTTTCCAAAATTAAGATAAAGTAGCGTAGGAAACTTTCAAAATTGTTTGCTTAGGTTCCAAACTTTGTATAGAGTTGGGAAGTACTCCAAGTAAACTTGGGCAACAAGAAATTACTTTTAGAACTCTATAAATACATTGAAAACCAAAGGATTTTTACGTACAACTACTTACAATCTAGTAATCAAAGTCTCTAATTCTCAAAGCTCTCTTGCTCACACATCTTTGCTGAAGTTCTACTGAATTTCTGCTCATACAACAACTCAGTTCTTGTGCTCTTACTATGTTTCATTTAGTCTAAAGACGAATCCGGTGATTAATTTCTTGAGCTTCAAATTCATTCTTTATTGATGTTTAATTTGAAGTATATTAGTGCCCTAACTTGTACTAATCAGCTTTATTGTGAGAGTGTCGTTGTACACAAGAATTTTTTCTTATTTATTATTATTTTTTATGGTCCAGGTTGTTAAATCGTTGGTTTACCAAGCATGGGGTATCGCTTGGAGAGAAGGGCTCTATCCTATTTGAAGGAGTATGTAAAAGGTTTGCTCTATTGATTCTGAAATTTGGTTATGTATTGAAGCATTGGATTCAAATGCTGAAGTGTTGAGTATTAAGACTGAGTTTAATCTTATGCAATAAATCATTCTATTGAAACAAAATTACAAGGACACTTAAGATAATTTCCTGAAATTAATATTGTCCTTGATATATAAATTTGATCTAATTTTTTATCTACTGAAATTCTAAAAGTTGAATAAGCAATATCATATTTACTTTACATTAATTTTTTATTAATATAAATAAGATAGTTGATAAGAATTGTGTTGTTGGTTGGAGAGTGTGATTACAATTAACTTAAGTTGAAGAAGAGTTATCCGTGACTTGAAAGAGAAATTTTAAAAACCCAATTCACCCCTCCCCCTCTTGGGAGTACACCTTACTTCTCAGGAAACTTTAACATTGTTGTTTAAAAGTTATAACATGTACTTCAGTCGATTAAGGCCCAAGGGTCAGTCGTCTGAGCTTTCTAAATTCAGCGTATTTTGAAAACAAATACTGAGTCAATCGATTGGACTTTAAGGGGTTAGTTGCCTACTCCGGTTCTATTTGCTTATAAACAATTAAAGCAACATGTTAGTCGCCTGATGATAAATCATCAGTCGCTTGTCTTGGTTGCTACTTCTTTTTTTTTTTTTCAAATTTTGATTTCAAAACTTAGCTTTAAGCTTGTAAAACTTATTTGAGACTTTATGAAAATATTTTCCATGATTTAAAATTAGGTCTCTAAGTCAATGATATTTCCTAAGAGCTTCAAACATCCATATTGAAATTGTGAAGTACTAATATGAGACTTTTATAAAATTAAACTTTCTAAGCACTAAGTCTTCATGTTTTAGCTTCCATTCTATGTCCAGCTTGAACTCTTTATTCAATATGCTTTAACTTCATCATTACTCATGGCTAAGCATAAGCTTCATTCATCCTCTTTAAACACTTGAACTTGATCTCATGAATACTTTTGAAGCCTAAAACTTTACTCAAACAAACGTGTTAAGTATCCTTGATTTGTTATCATCAAAATGAGATTAAGCCTTGTTAGGCCAACAATGGATTCCAATTGGAATTACATAATTGTTTAATACTTCCTTAGTTCTTAGGTTTAGGGCTAGTGATGACTAAAAGGCTTGGGAAGTAGTCTATGCATAAAATGTCAAAACTTAGGATATGCATTCACTATACACTATTTTGTATACTAGGAACATCAAAAAATCAAGCCAATATGAAAATTCAAGTAATATATACAATCTCAACTTAATGCATATATATAGTGATTGGTTATAATATGAGATTATTGGCTATAGCATGCTAAACTTTGAGCCAAAAAGGAATGAGATAATTTCAGCTTGAGTGAGATGTTAGTCTCCATATATTTCACCTCATTCCTCTTAAATGCTCAAAGTAAAAGTTAAGGGCTTAACTGAGTAAAATATCTGGAACCTTGCATTTCTAAGATGAATAGCATTAATTATCATATCCTGAATAATATCTTAGAAGCATGCTAGAATGAAATCCACTTCCAAATGGACAAAGGTAATTTTTACCTGATAAATACTTCTTAATGCTTAATACATGACTAAATATAAATATCTTAAATTAGGCATCTTTTGTCCATTGCACATAATCAAGCTTTAGGGATCCATCTCACTATATATCATTTTATCCTAAACTCATTTTTGAACTTAAAAGTCTTATCAAAATTTTGTCATCGCTCTGGTCATAAGCACTAAATATTGTGAATTTCTAATCTACTAGTGCTTATTAATAAACATCCTTTTATAATCAAATTAGAGGGCATCCACTATGTTGACTTTTTGAGTTCTATCTCATTTTTGATAATGACAAATATAAGGTATTTAATGTCTATCAAATTTGTGTGCAGGTTCATATTAGCAAGATCACTTGATGGCATATGAATACTTAAAGAGTAAAGACCCAGAAGATTCATTTTTGTTGTAATTCATATTATGTTCAATCTGGGTTTGTAATAGTAAAGTAGAAAGGGTCTGTAGTATTAATTATCTACCGGTCTGTAATAATCTACATATCATGCATGATAGGAACTTATAAGCTCAAGACCATAAAGTGACCTTAGGGTTCACCCTTCGGTCAACCGATGCTAGATTTTTTGGCCTAAGTAAAAAGACCTTTAAAAAGACCCTACGTCCTTGCACTAGCACTTAGAAAAGTCCCCATTATCACATATGCTCTTAGAGGAAACTTTTTGATTTAAATCTGGACCGAAATGCACATTTTTAGTGTGTTCAATTAACCAAATCCCAACGCACATGGATCTTTGGTCAACCGAACCTCCCTTGGGTCAAAGGTTTGATGCTTTGGTCGATCGACCTCAAAATGAATGTCAAAGCCCTGGTCGACTGAACCAACATATGGGAATCTCTTAACACCCTGGTTGACCAAACCAACATGTGGGAATCTCTCAATGCCCTGGTCGCCCGAACTTATAGTAGAAAAGTGACCTGGTCGACCGAACACCCAAGGTCGGTCAATTGAACTCAATCTAGTCGACCAAACCTTGGAGGTTCTAAAATCGCCTCAAGTCTGGTAGACCAAACTGATAGTTCAAAAATGCCTTGGTCGACCGAACCTGGCATTTGGTCGAATGAACCTCAAGTACAATTGATCGAGCCTCTCGGGTTACACTATTTTTACCACCGGTTATTAAGTGTAAAACTGGGTTATTTTGAGCTAAACTTGTTTAAAACATTTTTAATTATTCCCTTTATATCATAACGGTCATATTTTTAGTGAAGTCTATATATATATACCTTTATTTGCAAAAATTAGGAAGTGATTAGGGATTTGGATTAGGGAAATTTCCTTTGAAATTTTGAGAGCTCTGTCTTCCCATACTAAGCCAAATACTCATCCTTTGCTCATTCATTTGAAAAATATTATTATATGAGAGTATTCTTGAGTGATTCTACAATATTCCCACTTGCTAAAAACTCTCTTTGATTTATTGCTTGATTGATTTTTATTGAGAGTTTTAGCTTATAGTTCTCCCCTCCCCCCCCCCCTCCCAGGTTTATTTTAATAACTTCATTGTGTAGGGAAAACTTGGCAGCATGTGAGTCTTGGCATTTGCATTGCAAGACTCCAAGGCATGTATTTTGATTGTAAAGAAAATAAAATTATTTTTGACAGGCTTATATTTCAAATATCTCTTTATGCTAGAATCTTAAGAGAATATTTTTAGAGATATTTTGATTACTATTGTTGGAAATATTTGAAACCCTAATTTGTGATTTAGATATACTTTGGTTTATTGTTTCAAAGATTATTTGAAAATACACTCTTGTGCTTGATTGAATATTGACATAAGTTTGAGAGTTTAGCACATGTATAGCACAGAGCTTATAGTTCATATCTTGTTGATGTGCATTGATTGATATTAGTACAAATTTGCTTGTGTTTAGAAGCAACTTAATTTGTACACAACATTTGTATTGCATTTGTTGTATACCAAGCATGGGCCTAAAAAGGGAGACTAACCCTAGTAAAAGTCCTGGATTAGCTTAGATCCGGTTAGGAAAGTTAGGTGCACTATCCTGGTAAGGTGCGGTTGTAGGTTGAGGTCAACCCGTTAATTGACCAGGTTGTAATCGGTGCCGCTCCACTCGTTAAGTGAGCATTAGTGGAATCCTTAGACTTGTGAGCTAGAGGCGGGGACGTAGGTAGTATTGGCCGAACCCCGATAACATATCGTGTGTGGACTATTTATATTTTCACAATTTATATTTTCGCACGTGTATGTTATATTGTGAATGTTGTGCATGATTTAATTTCTACAAGTTATATTTATCTAAGCATTTGGAACTGCAAAGATAGACCCTAGGTTTGTGTAATACTAGTTGTTGGATTAGTTGAACCTAGGACAAAAAGTTTAAATACCCAATTCACCCCTCTCTTGGGAATACACCAAATTCAACACACTAAGGGATTCAAGTTTGTTATATTAAAATATTCTCTTTGTGATTAAAAGGTAAAAAGACTTTAATTTTGGCTCACCGTCTCCTCCATAAGAAATCTTTACCAAACCACAATCATATTAGGTAAAGATTCATCCATTCATTGGTTCGTATCCTTGCTCAAAATAGTGATCATATTTAAATGATACCTTCCATTTGTGATAAATCAGAAATCACCAAAGAGCATTATTCAAAAATATTCATATACTCCTAAATGCTCTTCGCCTAAAAAGTTTGGACATATTTGCAGGACAAAAATATTTTTAATGTTGGCCACTCGTGCTCACTTCTGAATACTCTTCTGAACTCAATAGCGAATTAATTATTAAGAGTATTTATGTGCAACCCTTTCATAAGCTCTCAAATAAAAATCAAATCAATTAGAGCTTTACATCCTTTGAATGGAGGTGAATGGCTAAGTTGATTGTTATAGGTCTCACTCTAGATGAAGGTACAAATGTCTAAGAGACCTATGCATGAGCAATTCAAGTGATAAGTCATTCGAACACGAGCCTCTCATGTGTTGAAATTCATAAGAAAATAGGTAAGTTAGGCTTATGACCTTAAAAAAATATTGCTTGTGACTTTTTGGTCCTCTAAGTCAAAGCATTCAAGGCCAAGTGTAAATCATTGAAAATTTAGGGCACTTGGCTAAGAAATTAAAAGATGGAAAAAGGAATATGAGGGTGATGAATTAAGTGCATAACTGAGGGAGAGCATTTCTCTTTGTAATTTCATAGCCATATAAATTAAATACTCTTATGATCCTACTTTGGTTATGCTTGTATGCCTAAATGAGAATAGAATTGTAACTCACTATTCATATTCTGCTGAATGGTAAATTTAATCTGATGGATAGTTAATTTTGTTTAAATACTTTTGACTACTGGATTGCATGCTTGAACTGGAACGCCAACTGCATGGTTGATGTAGTATTGTGAAATGCATGCTAGTAGTTGATAATAGGAGTGCATACTGATTGAACTGAATGCCACCTACATGGCTGATGCAGTGACTTGTGAACTGCATGTTGTAGAGAACTACTAAGTTATTTGGTGCATGCTTTTGTGATCTGCAGGATGGAAAAATGGTCTATTTATAGAGGGCATGCTATCAAAATTTTGTTAGATCCTTCCTAAAATGATCAAAGTCCATAAACTATGTGCTAAAATATTTATGATATGTTGTATGCTAAAATATTTTTTGAAAGGATGAGTGAATGTTAAATAAAGATTGAACTTCATTCTTAAATACACATTGCATATGCTTAGTAAAAATTATTTGCATGAGAACATACTGTTTGAATTGGTATGATCCCGAGAGGGGGGTGAATTGGGTTTTAAAACATTTTGGCTAATTTAAATATTTTCTGATTCACCACAGTTCATATTCCATTCAATATTAAATGCATGTATGTAAAATGTTTTTAACAATGAAAGTAAACATACATGTGTGTAGTATATCTTATTTAAATCAAATGTATGTATGCAAATAATTACGACATTAAATAAACATTCATACACATGCTGAAATTAAAGTTCAAGAATTTAAATAAGATAGAGAAAGAGTGACACATAGATTTGTCATCAAGGTTCGACCAAACCAGCCTACATCCCCGCCTTAGGCATACCCCTCAAGGATTACAATATCCCTGCTTACTTAAACAGGTGGAGCAGAAGCCATTACAACCTCTCCTTATGGGCGAGGTAAACCTCAACTCAATTACAAGACTGAGCCCAAGTTGTCTCACTTATAGGGTTGAGACTCTTCAGTTCTATTTCCGAGCTAAACCAAACTGGTCTCACTTACGGGGCTGAGACTCCCCAGTTCAATTTTGGGTTGAACCCAACCGATACAATAAAAATCATTTTGTCCATAATACACTGTTTCTAAATACAAGCGTGGATGTACACATTAAAATCTCTAATGTACTCTTATATGATATGAAATTAATGCTTAGTAGAGTAAGGGTGTTTTCAAATTAATTATGCAATCTTTGAGTATGATATATAAACGAAATTTTTGCACAAATGAAAATTATATGATCTTTAATTTAAAATAGAGTATGCAATAAAATACTTCAAAGATCTTAAAGTCTACAAAAAGTTTCTCCGAAAATATTTATCAAGAAAATAATCAGGAGAAACCAAAATTTACTCTTAATAATGATTTTAAAACAATGAAAGAATTTATGAGAGTAAAATGATTTTGATAAAATAAATGCCCAATGAAAAATGAATACTCTCTTTCAAATGATTTTCTAAAGAGTAAGAAAGAGAGTTTGGGGAGTATAAAATTTACCCCATAAAATATTTTTGAAATAGAAATTGAAATGGGGGAACTTTGATTAAAAAATATTTGAGAAAATTTTAAAGCTAATCAAAGTTGCTAATTTGAAGTTATGAGGGGGTATTTATAGATTTTCAAGGAAATATAATCATTAGGGACAAATTAGGAATTTTGGAAATGTTTTAATTGAGTTTTAACCCTAATTACCTTGGTAAAATATTAGCAACCTGAGAGGTTCAATTGCCCAATACATAGGGCCGGTCACCTGAATAGACACACAAATTTTGAATTGAAACTCAGGTTCGGTTTGCCAAGGGTAGTGGCCGGTCGATTGAGCAAGGCAAAAATCTAAACTTTTGAGGTTCGATCGCCCATCCTCAAGTTCGATTTGCCGAATCATGGGCTTTCGTTTGCCGAGGCATTTTTGAACTTTAAGTTCAGTTCGCTGAGGGCGATAGGAAAAGTCAAAGTCTGGGTTCAGTCGACTGTGGGCAATGCATTCAAATTGGGATGGTCGGTCGAACTATGGTCAACATTTTGATTTTTGGATAGGTCAGTCACTTGAAGCGTTTATAACGCAAGGAGGATGGTCGACCAAGGCTCTTAGAAAAACTTATTTTTCCCATCCTTTGACCTTATATGATATTGTCCCTTTTTTTGTGTTGTCAATTTAGGCTTAAAGGAATTTTTATGATGTGTGCTAAGGTCAACCTATTGCCATCTAAGCAATCAATTCATATCATATAGATGCATGCATTATTACAGACCAAAGATTAAAAATAAATGCAATACAAATGAAACATTATGTCTTCTTCTTCCTCCTTTGCTCTTTGACTCCATGTAATACGCCATATTTGAGCTTTAAGTCTTGTCTTGGCTTCCATGTCCCCTTGATCTTATGTGTGACCTGAATTATACCTGTTCACACACTAAAACACACACATAAGTGACACTTGTGTTTGTCAGCATCAAAACAGAGATCGGACTCAAAAATCCAACACATACAAGCGAACTGAGCTCCATCCTTAGATAAAAGCATTAATATCTTGAGGGCTTATATGCATTATGTTTCACTTTTTGAATATTGAGGCTCTTCTGAAAACCCTCAACATAATATCCTACTCTTAAAGATCTATATATAGATATGGATTGTTCTCAGGTTTATAAATGCTATATTATGCCTTAACATGTATAATCTGTTGCATTTGTTGTCTATAGGAATGATTATACCAGTTGCATATTAGAAGTGAATTAGTCAATATCTAGTATAGTTGTTCTAAAGATTCAAAATGATTGTTTATACTTCTTGGCATACTTAGTGAAATTAGTCTTTGATAAGTATAAGTAGTTCATTTCATCTAAGCTAGCATTTAAATCTAAAGGGAGAGATGTTATAAAAAAATTCCATTTCTTATGCTTACCCTACTTTTAGCTTAGATTTATTGCTCATTGTGGCATATGTGTTTCAAAGCATAATGACTTGTTTGCTCATAGTAAATTTTAAATGAAAATAGGCCGCTCATAGCCATATGATCCTGTATTGAATTTTCTGATTTTTTTTTTTTTTTTTGTCTATGTGGTTGATTTTTCTGGTTATATTTTGGAATGCTCTTAAATGCTTAACCAAAAAAATAAAGCTTGCTTGAACATTTGAGTTAAAGTGTCTTTTTTAAAAAGCATAATCCCTTGTACTTGCTGGTTAAATATCAAAAGGAAAAATTATTTTACATTTTGATGGCACGAAATGTTTTTTTTAAAACTAAAATTTCTTTTACTCTTGCCGCAAACTTAAAAGATTCATGACATATTGTATTTTTATGAAATTCGAATGTTTGTCATGAAGGTCAAATTTTTTAAAATCTTTATTGTTTACAGGATTTTCTTAAAAAATGGCATTGTATAGTTGAAATACATGCTAACTTGTTAGACTAAAATCATGCTCAAACCTACCTTTGCTATCATAAGTTGTATACTTTTGACTCCAATATTTTACGGGTCTTATGTAATGTTTAAATTGCAATGGTTTGTGGATACTTTTGGTCTAACCATGTTTAGCATGTCATTTTAATCTTAAATAGCTAGTTATACCATTTTTATGTGCAAAATTGCAAAATCTTTTTCAAACAACAATAAATTTTTCTATGCAAAGTTTTTGTATCAAAAAGGGGGAGTTCTCTTTTAAGCTAAGTCGCTTTTGAATGTTCAAATTGTTTTATACATCACTTAACTCTTTTTGATGAAGCCAAAAAGGGGAGAAATATTCTTGCAAAAATGGGTGTATAAGTGTATAAGTGCAAATTTGAGTTAGAAATATCGGGGGATCCATACTTGGTATCTAAGCTTAGTTGTCAATCCACACTTGGTATCTAGGCTTCAATGTCAAACTTAAATGCATGTTGTTTTGTAATGTCTTTTTTCCGGGATATGCTTGAACTGTACTACATTTTTAAATTATTCATATTCCTAGGGGGAGCCTTTT
Source organism: Malania oleifera (assembly GCF_029873635.1). Lineage (NCBI taxonomy): Eukaryota > Viridiplantae > Streptophyta > Magnoliopsida > Santalales > Ximeniaceae > Malania > Malania oleifera. Next base: position 90,538,089 of record NC_080419.1, on the reverse strand, counting down.
CAGATTGTACCCATTTTTACTCTTGTATTTGTCATCATCAAAAAGGAAGAGATTGTTGACTTTATAAGTCCTATCCTGTTTTGATTATGACAAATTCAAAGTATCTCACTTGTACATCTAGTATTTGAACAGATATTTCTATTAGAAGGCACGATGAGTCGAGGTACAATGGAAGCCATGAGAAACTGAAAGCTTACTCACCTAGCGTGTGGCATGGCAATTTGAAGAGCAAGAGTTGAAGACATTTTTAATTTGAATTGTAATTGCATTAAGTTTGGTCTGTAATATTGCATATCTTGCATGATGGGATTGATTGCTTAACTCAGGACCATATACTGACCTTAGGGAACCACAATTTTCATGGAAAGCCTTCTACACAAAATTCCAAACTCATACACATGTTTGAAAAGCTTTAAGGTCAAAATAGGGCCAAAATACTATTTTTAACCAAGCCTAGTCAACCGACCATTACACATTTTAAAAGCCCTAGTCGACCAACCTGATGTTTTAACATGTTTTCAAAAGCCCCAGCCGACCAGTCCACTTTGCTCATGAAAACCCTAGTCGACCGAACCATATTTTTGGCAAAATTCAAAGGCCTAGCCGAACGGCCCAAAACATACTTAAAAAGGCCAGTCGACTAGCCATATGATCCAACAAACCGGATCTCGAGCCCAGCCGACCAAACCATCAAAGTTTTGGAAATTGCCTAAGGCCAGTTGACCGGTGTTGTCCCCAGTCAACCGGACCCCTCGATGCTTTTGAAAAAGCAATAAGGTCAGTCGACAGGCATTGTTCCCGGTCGACCGAACCTCTCGGGTTGGGCAATTTTTTGGCATTAAACGTCATTAATTTTTTAATTAAAAAATTCTAAAAATGCCCAATGTGTCCCTAACGGTCAAATTTTTTAAGAAATCTATATATAGCCACTCTAAATCTCATTTAATAACTTTTGATTATCTTGCATTCTCTAAAATTATTTTGAGCTTTATCCTCTTTAGCAAGCAAGCATTCATTCTCTCTTACTCTCATTCATTTGAAAAATATTTTTAAGAGAGCTTTGATTTTCTTTTACTACCTTCATTTGCAAATTTATTGCTCTTGGGGGTTGTTGAAAGAAACATTTATTTGAAGCATTTATTTACTCATCAAGAGGCATTTACTCTAATTTATTCTTTTATTTTGAAAATCATATCTTGAGAGTAAATCTTAAGTTTCTCCCACTTATTTTCTTGATAAATATTTTTGGAGAAACTTCTTCTAGCCTATGAATCTTTGTGCATTCCCATTGCAAGATTCAAAAACTCACTTGTCTTTGTTGTAAAAATCTTTTTTAGCAAAAAATCTAGCTTCCCTTGAGCTAAATTTTCAAATATCATTTTTAGGAAATCCCTTGGGGGGCTTAAGATCTTTGAAAAACATATATTCCATATTTCATTTTTGAAATCAAAGATCATATACTTATAATATTCTCTCATATAATTTCATATATATACTTATGAGAGAAAAACCATATAAACTCATTGGAGCATAAATCCTATCATACAAAAGTACATTTAGAACTTCATTGTACACTTTAGCTTATTTGAGAAGCACTTGTTGTACACAAAAATCTACTTCATATTATCCCTGCAGTTCAGGTAGTGAATCATGTTCTAGGTGTGGGATATCACCTCAAGAGAAGGGCACCATCCTATAAGGTGTCACGGTTTAGCTCCGCCAGATTAAAGGAGCTAGGAGGGCACCATCTTGTAAGATGTGTAATAGTTTGGCTCCGCCCGATTAAAGGGGCTAGGGGGACTCCACCCTCTAAGGAGCTATAAATGGCTTTCTGCTCCACCTAATTAAGTGAGCAGGATAATGGAATCCTCAAGCAGGTTGGCTTGAGGTGAGGACATAGGTGGGTACAGTTGAACCTCATAAAAAATCTTGCGTTTGCGCTCTCTCTCCCTTCTCTCTTTATTTTCAGCACTTGCATGTTAATATTTAATTCATTGTGATTATTATATCTTCTTTAAATATTTGCATGCTTGAATTTTTATGGAATTTGTGTTTTCTTAGAAAGGCCTTAGGTTTGTGTAATACTTGTTGTGGTTCTAAAAATAGGACATACTTGACCTAGGAATTTTGAAATGCCCAATTCACCCCCTCCCCTCTTGGGATTACACCATTCTTCACAGGGTTGATTCTCTCCTTCTCTTAGAGTCTCCGACCAAAGATAAGGGGATACATCCTAATCTTTGAAATCTCTTAATTAATTGCATGATTTCTTCAAATTTTATTTCCTTTGCATGCTTGATCTACCTTCTGCTTTTGGATACATGTATCTTCTGAAAATGCTTGGGATGTTCTTGTGTGCAAGATGCTTATTTGGGCTCCCCCCCCCCCCCCCTCCTGTGTTTTCTGTCATTTTAGGTTTCCTAAAATGCATTTCCCTATATTTTTATTTTCCTATATTCCAATATATTTGTACAAATAATGAATTAAAAGATAATTTATCAAATACCCAGACTTGACTATATTTTATTGCCACAGGGATCCGATTGGATAATATGCAAAGGGATGGTCAGAAAGGGACTTAATTAAAATAAGGGAGCTAATAAAAAAATGAAAAAAGACCTAGTTGAATTAAGAAGAAAAGAAAAAGAAATGATGTCAACAAGGATCTGGGTTAAAATAATACTAAATAGAATAAATGAAATAAAATGTTGTCCAAGGGTTCCTTACATTCCTAAAATGAAAAATGTTATAAAATTGACCTCATATTGCAAAGTTGTTACAAAGGAACCCATAGGTTTATTTCATTTTTCATAAGATGAGGGAACAAATAAAGAGACCCCAATAAAAAGAGGTCCGGTTAAAATTGAGGAACTAGGGTGTCTACAATCCCAATGTGGTGCCACTGGCACGAGTAAAGCTAGACACTAAAGCCAACATTCTAAGAGAGGTGAAGAATATCTCGATCGGTTGGATAGTTGAAAGATGTCACAATTTTTCCCGATTGTACGATCATATTCGATTCTTGCTGCTTGTGGTAGTCAACTACGAGGTAATAAATGTCTTGACAAAATTCTGGAATTCCCTCTTGCCACTGTTTCACTTTGGAAGGGATGGACATGGCTCCTACTATTAAGGAGTATATGCCTTTGTTACACGTACCAAAGACCTATAGGACCCATGGACCCAATCCGGCCACATATTTAGGAGAGAACTATGTAAAGTGATCGGGGTCAAAGCTAAGAGGATAAATGACGAGTTGGAAAAGAAGCTAAAGTCATCACCTGGGAAGATTTGAAAACTATGGTAAAAGGGGAAGAAATGGAGGAAGTTCACATGATTATGCTAGCCTTCACCATCTATGGGCTAGTGATTTTTCTGAATGAGATAGGGGCCATTGATTATTGAATCACTTCTTTTCTTGCTCAAATTCAAAATGGGGTTGTTGACTTTTTGAGTCCAATCCCTGTTTTGATTATGACAAACCATAGTATCTTATCTGTGCGCTTTAAGTATTAAACGGGTTTATGTTTCTATAAACATGGATAATGATGCAATTTGGAAGCCATAAGAGCGCCTAAATGAACATACCTTGGCATATTCCATGGAATTACAAAGCAGCATAAAACTGAAGATTTTATATGCTTTTCAGTTGTAATAATTATTTAAGCTTAATTGTAACGACCTGCTTATCTTATCATATAGTAAAATATATTTATTACTATAGTCAACCCGAACCCGTGGGTAATGGGGACATATCAGACATGCACAGCGGAAACCTAAGCAGCAGTAAATGTAAATCACATTCTTATAACCATAAAATACATAATAACAGAGTCAACTACATTCCAAAATACTGTATTAATTTACAATCTCCAAAAATAAAAAAATATTTATATATTTAGGAACCCACAGCATAAATCTCCTATCCCTAGATCAAAACTTACCCTCCTAGCGGGGTAGTACCAACCTAACTCAACGGTGGCCTCGCTCCGCCGGTCTTTCTAGGTTTCCTAAAAATTATTTAAGTTTGGAGGGTGAGACGCTTCTCAGTAAGGGAAAATAAACTAAATACAGTTGTGTGGCAACATGAATATTCAATGCTATTATAGACATACAATACATTTTGCATACCAGAAAACATTAATCATATAATAACTGCATAAACATATACTTTCATATTTCTATAAATTATACTATTCATAAACTGTCTAGTATAGCTAATAATACTAAAATTTACCCAGGATGTATAGCTAGCTGATGTCATGTATTACCCCCCATGACGGGTTGTGCAGCCCGAAGGCAGGGCCTGACAATGGCTAACCGACCCCTACCGAGTCAAAAATGTATGTAAGTACGATGAGCCCGCCACACCCTGGTCTGGACTGCCAGGTGGATGTCTACAACTCTACACTAAAACTCACATCGACTATCCATTTCCCACCCCATCCACTTGTAGGGGCAGTTAGCACAAGTCTAAAACATAATAATTTGAACTATATAGCTACATTACTATGCTCCTGAGGCTGAATTAAACTATCATTCGGGTTCTAATAACGTATAATACATGATAATATACTTGTCTAACATAAATAGAATGATAGCATTTTCTGTAATAACATATATACATACATACATACATACATACATACATACATACATACGGCCTTGCGCCGAATTCTTTCATATTTGTGGCCTTGTGCTGAACTTTCATAAATACGGCCTTGCACTGAAATCATACATAATACACGACCTTGCACCGGCTATCAATCACGGCCTTGCGTCGAACATTCATATATATCAATCTGAATAATAATTTGTTTATCATGTATTTTGAAACCATACTTTACTACATTATTCCATAATCTCTGAAAACATGTTTTATTCGTAAAATTGTCATAACATATACTTTTCACGTAAAATAATATTCATGCCACACAATGCTATATAAAATAAAATATTCCATTCTAAAATCATATTTTCTACCACTTTATACTAATACATACATTTCAATATAATAGCAGTATTTTCCCAAACATGCGTTTTCTCAATAATATTAAAAAAATTACATGCTTCCCTAAACATAATTCTATTAATAACTTAATAATAATTTTCATGGAAAAACGATTGCTTTAGTTTATTCTCTTACCTAATTTCTAAAAAGAAACCCCCCCTAAAATATACTGGTCCTGCACTCGCAGGGTTCCCCATTCAACACCCTGAGAACGACACCCCCAAAACCAAACTTTAGTATTTTTCCGTGAATAACATTTCTTATAACTATGGGAAGACCAAATTATGAATAAATAGCCTTATTTTGAATCAGGGATGAATTTCAAACTAGCCCCACTGACGATCCACTCCAACAGATATGCAGAGAACACCCTAAGAGTGTCGTGGTGGCTTTAGATCATTGAACCGGCATAAATCCGGCCCAAAAACTTAAAGAGAAGGGATGAAAACTGAAGAGGAGAGAGAAGAGAGAATCTACACAAGAAATTTCGAACAAAAATGAAGTTTTTGCCTATTTATACACTAGCCTTCTTCGACGAGCCACTTCACCTCGTTAATGAGGTCAAGAAGGTCGTTCGTCGATGAACATTTGCTTCTTGTTGACGAAATTCAGAGATAGGTAGATAGTCTCTTGGTATTTTCTCATCGACCAAGTACACCCTCGTCGACGAGCCCAAAATGTCACGTCGTTGACGAACGCTTTGCGTTCGTCGACAAAGTCTGCTGCCACCCTCTTTTCTATTTCCATTTTCCTCTCTCTTTATTATTTAAATACCATTATTCTTCGGGTCATTACATTCTACCCTCCTTATAAAATTTCGTTCTCGAAATTTGCTATTCATATAACTCATCATCCCTTAAAGGCAAAACGGTCTACTTATTTTATTACTTACCCTCACTTATGGCAAAGGAATACTATGGTTACATTACAAGTCTTGGGAGATTACAAAAGTAAAATAGAAATTCCCCCAAAACTAAAATATTACTTAGTAACTAAATTATTACGTGTACCTTCAAAACAAACATTATACAATCACTTATATTTTCTTAATCAAGACTGAGCCTCTTGGAACAACTGCAGGTATTTCTGTCTGATCTGTCCCTCGAGCTCCTAAGAAGTCTCTTCTATCGCATGATTCCTCCAAAGAACCTTTACCAGAGGAATCTTCTTATTACGTAATCCTTGTTCCCTTCTATCCAGTATCTATACTGGTACCTCCTCACATACTAGTGAATCACTGAGCTCTAATTCACCATAACTGATTATATGAGAAGGGTCTGGGATGTATTTCCTAAACATAGAGACGTGAATATGTTGTGCATCTGGGATAGCATAGGTGGTAAAGCTAACCTGTAGGCAATCAGTCCCACTTTCTCTAAAATTTCAAACGAGCCGATGAACCTAGGGCTAAGTTTACACTTCCTTCCAAACCTCATAACCCTTTTTAACGGAGCTATCTTCAAAAATATATGATCACCAATATCAAATTCTAATTTCCTACGGCGATTATTGGCATAACTCTTCTATTAGCTCTGAGCTACACTGATTCTATCTCTGATGAGCCAAACCTTATCGTACGCCTATTGCACAAGCTCTGGTCCCACAACTCGTCGCTCACCCATCTCGTCCCAATATAACGAAGAATGACATCTCCTACCATACTGTGCCTCAAACGGTGTCATACCAATGCTGGCCTGATAACTGTTATTATATGCAAATTCTACCAGCGGCATTAACTGAGTCCAACTACCCCCAAAATATAATACGCACGATCAGACTGACTGAGGATGGAATGACGTGCTAAAATACAATTGAGATCCTAGAGCCTCTAGCAAACTTCTTCAGAAACGTGTTCTGAAACACGGGTCTCGATCTGAAACTATGGACACAAGCACTCCGTGAGAACGGACTATCTCTAGAATGTCAATCTCTGCCAAACGATGAAGGGAGTAGCTGATCTTGATAAGAAGGAAATGGGCGGTCTTTGTCAACCGATCTACAATCACCCAAATTGCATTCTAGCCATGTGATGCTGATGGCAGTCTTGAAGTAAAGTCCATGGAGATATGATCCCACTTCCACTCTGGGATAAATAGCGGCGGCAACTGACCCGCTGGCCTCTGATGCTCCTGCTAGCACGTCAAACACTAGGCCACATACTCGGTGATCTCTTTCTTCATCCCACTCCACTAGTAAAACTCTCGCAGATCACTATACATTTTCATACTGACGGGATGAACTATATACAAAGATCTGTGAGCCTCCTCTAAAATGGTTTTCTTGATGTCAGCATTGGCAGGAACACGTAACCTGGAATGGAACCACAAAGCTCCATCATCTAAAAAACATAATTCCTCCCCTTGACCATTCTGCACTCTGATTAATACCTCTGCTAATTCTAGGTCTTCCTTTTGAGTAGCTTTAATTCTTTCTTGCAGAGTAGGTTGTACGACTAAACTAATGATACACACTGGAGGTTCACTCTCTACCAACTCTATGTCGAGTCTCTCCAGATCCATCATGATTGGATACTGGATCTCTATAGCTGCTACCACTGGTCTCGCAGACTTTCTACTCAATGTATCAGCTACCACATTTGCTTTTCCTAGGTGATAAATGATGGTACAATCAAAATCTTTGATAAGCTGCAACCACCTTCTTTGCTTCATATTCAGTTCCTTCTGAATGAAGAAGTATTTTAAACTCTTGTGGTCGAAGAAAATCTCACATCGCTCGCTATATAGGTAATGCCTCCAAATCTTCAATGCATGTATCACTGTAGCCAATTCAAGATCATAGGTAGGGTAGTTCTTCTCATACTCTTTCAACTGCCTAGAAGTATACGCAACCACCCTACCATGCCGCATCAATACACAACTAAGTCCTTTCAAGGACGCATCATTGTAAATGACATAACCCACACCCCCTAACAGGATGATCAGCATTAGTGTCGTGACAAGTCTCTGCTTCAATTCTTGAAAACTCTGCTCACAGCTATCGTCCCATTCAAATTTGACGTTCTTCCTAGTCAGTCAAGTCAGAAGCCTTGATAAAGCTAAGAATCCCTCAACGAAATGACTATAATAACCAGCTAACCCCAAGAAACTTATAATCTCCTGGACGTTCCTCGGTCTAGCCTAATTCACTACCACATCAATCTTAGTGGGATCCACAAAAATTCCATCCCTTGAGATAACATGCCCTAAAAACATAACTTTCTCAAGCCAGAAATCACATTTATTGAACCTGACATACAACTTCTTTTCCCTGAGCATCTGCAAAACCTGCCTCAAATGCATCTCATGCTCCTCATAGCTCCTCGAGTATACCAGTACATCATTAATAAAAACAACAACAAACTAGTCTAAAAGTGGATGGAAGATCCTATTCATCAAATCCATAAATATCACAAGAGCATTCATCAGACCAAATGGCATAACAAGGAACTCGTAATGTCCATGCCTGGTCCTAAAGGTCATCTTCGGTTCATCTTTTACTCTTACCTTTACTTGATGATAGCTTGATCTGAGGTCAATCTTGGATTACACCCGTGTACCCTGGAGCTGGTCAAACAAATCATCTATACGGGGTAAAGGATACTTGTTCTTGATTGAAACTTTACTAATCTCCCTATAATCTATGCACATCCTCAAAGACCCGTCCTTCTTCACAAATAATACTAGAGCTCCCCATGGGGATACTCTAGGTTGTATAAAACCCTTATCAAGTAAATCATGCAACTGATCTTTCAGTTCTACCAACTCTACTGGTGCCATTCGATACAATGCTTTAGAAATCGACGTTGTACCTAGAAGTAAATCAATAGGAAAATCTACCTCATGATTAGGTGGTAGACCTAGTAATTCATCTGGAAACATATCTATAAATTCTTTCACTACTGGCATATTAGTAAGCTTCATTTCATTCTCTGACATTTCTTTCACAAAAGCCATGAATCCTTGACAGTCACTCTGAAGTAATTTCCTCGCTTGAATAGCCGAAACTAACTGAGGTAAAGATTGCACTCGTGACCCTATAAATCTGAATTCTGGTCTTCCTGGAGGTCTAAATATCACTTCTCTCACACGGAAGTCTATAATGGCAAAATTAGTTGCTAGCCAATCCATACCAAAAATAATATCAAGCCCATACATGTCCAGCACCATCAAATCAGCAAATAAAATTCTTCCATGAACATCAATTGGACAGCCATGGAGTACCCTACTACATCTCACCGCTGACTCGATCAGTGTAGCCAGTAATAATTCAACATCTAGTGATTGTGTTTCATCCCCACACAATTTAACACACCCCACAGATACAAATGAGTATGTGGCCCCCGAGTCAAATAGTGCAATAACTTTAAATAAAAACACATTGACCATACCTGTCACCACATTGCCGGCTATCTCAGCATCACCCGGCGTCAGAGCAAAAACCCTAGCTGGAGCCATATTCCTCTACTGGCCTCACATGGTGCCTGAAAACCTCCTCAAGTAGGTCTATGAGCAAGAGCAGCACCAATATGAGCCTGACAATCCCTCATCACATGCCCTGGCTCCCCACACCGGTAGCAGATACCTCGCCCAACACGACACTCCCCTGGGTGTCTCTTCCCACAATGTTGACCTTATAGGTCACGCCCGGTTTTGATTATGACAAATACTCATGATATCTAATGCGTACTTGAGATTATGTGTAGGAACCTCAAATTTTCAAGATTAAGATGCACGTGAAAGTAAATAAAGCTTGAAGACCAATTCATGTTTTCAATTGTAATATATATTCAATTGTGTAATTGGTCTGTAATAGTAAATAGGGTTTTTGGTTTGTAATAATCTCACACACATCACATGCATGATATAATACATAAGCTCAAACCAAATACAACCTAAAGGGACCTTAGAAAGACACGGCCTTGTTCCGAACATTCATATATATTAATCTAAATAAATAATTTGTTTATCATGTATTTTGAAACCATACTTTACTACATTATACCATAATCTCTGAAAACATGCTTTATTCATAAAATTACCATAACATATACTTTTCACGTAAAATAATGTTCATGCCACACAATGTTATATAAAACAAAACATTCCATTCTAAAATCATATTTTCTAGCACTTCATACTAATACATACATTTCAATATAATAGCAATATTTTCCCAAACATGCCTTTTCTCAATAATATTAAAAAATATTACATGCTTCCCTGAACATAATTCTATTAATAACTTAATAATAAGTTTCATGGAAAAAAAACTGCTTTAGTTTATTCTCTTACCTAATTTCTGAAAAGAAACCCCCCCTAAAATATACTGGTTCTGCACTCGTAGGGTTCCCCATTCAACACTCTGAGAACGACAACTCCTAGAACCAAATTTTAGTATTTTTTCATGAATAACATTTCCTATAACTATAGGAAGACCAAATTCTGAATAAATAGCCTTACCTTGAATCAGAGATGAATTTCAAACTAGCCCCACTGACGATCCACTCCAGTAGATATGCAGAGAACTTCCCTAGGAGTGTCGTGGTGGCTTCAGATCGTTGAACCGATGTAAATCCGACCTAGAAACTTAAAGAGAAGGGATGAAAACCAAAGAGGAAAGAGAAGAGAGAATCTACGCAAGAAATTTTGGACAAAGATGAAGTTTTTTCCTATTTATACATTGGCCTTCGTTGACCAGCCACGTCACCTCGTCAACGAGGTCAAGAAGGTCGTTCGTCGATGAACATTTGCTTCTCGTTAACTAAATTTAGAGATAGGCAAACAGTCTCTCGGTATTTTCTCGTCGATGAGCCCAAAATGCCACGTCATCAACGAACGCTAAGCATTCGTCGACGAAGTCTGCTACCGGCCTCTTTTCTATTTCCGTTTTCCTCTCTCTTTATTAGTTAAATACCATTATTCTTTGGGTCATTACATTAATTGTGCATGCATTCCTCATGATTTAATTTGAAGCTCAATTAATGACCAATAAATTGACCCTAGGATGCATTTTTTTCATAAAATATTCATATACACATGACCTAAGTTGGATATGCACTTTAGAAGGGTCATAGGGCTGAAAAATAGGGCACTCATCAACTAGTCCCCTGGCCTCATCAATGAGCAAATATAGTGACCCTAATTTTCTCAAACAAGCCACTCACCGACCAATCCCTTAGTCTCATCAACAAGTGAGTGAAGGACACTCGTTAACTAGTTCTCCACCCATCGATGAGTCTGTCGGGCAGACCTGATGCTCTAGTGCTCAACGGGTAGCTTTTTTTTAATTAAAATATATTTAATTGTTCCAATGGTTAGAAAATGTCCATATACCGATAATGCCTATAAATATCAAACCTTAAAACTTATTTTACAGCTTTTGCCAACACTCTATCAGATTCAGACACTTGTGGGCATTCTCTACTCTCAGTTTTCAAAGGGCATTCACTCACATCTCTTGCAAGCATCTTCGGTATTGAGATTTGATAAAGAAAGTATTTTATTTGGGTATTCAATCTTCATCTTCAAAGTTTTTTTTCTCTCATACTCTTATATTTAAAATCTTATTAAGAGCAAAAACCCTTGTTTTCCATATATCCTTTGTTTGAAAAATATTTTGGGAAAAAGTTTATACTAGGGCTCGAATCTTTGAAGTATTCACTTTCATATTTTTATTCAAAGATTACATTTTTGCAAAAGCTATTTGAGAGCAAACCCTAGAATTTCCAACACACATATTTTTAAGAAATTATTTTTGGATAAATATTGAATAGGGTTTAGATCTTTGAAGCAACTTATTATATATATATATATATATATATTTTTTCATACAAAGATCATATATCTTTATTGCAAATACATCATTGGGTAAAACACATATTCTCTCTTGAGCTTCAAGTTATATCTTGTGAGAGTGTTTAGGATTTCATTGTACTCATTAGCTTATTAAGAAGCACCTGAGTGTGTCCAAAATTATTTTTCATCACTTGTATTAACGATTAAAGTTGTGAACCAGGAGGAGGAATTTACGCCTCTTGTAAGCAGCAGAGTGTAAGGAGGTAGCTACGTCTCTTGTAAGCAGCAGATTGTAACGGGAAGCTCCGTCCCAGGTTTAGGAGCGATATAGTGGAATCCTTGGATAGTTTGCCCAAGGTGAGGACGTAGGCCGGGTGTGGCCGAACCTTATAAAAATCTTGATTTTGCATCTCTCTCCCTTGTCTCATTTTATTTCCTCTTGCGTTTGATAATCTATTTCACATTTGATGCGTTTGGAATTGATTGGGTAATTCCAATTGTTTGGGATATACATAGCTTGAATCTATTAGGTTGTATAATACTGAAATTTGTGTTTCTCCAAACCCCCCTCTTGGGATTACTCCTAAATTCATAGGGGCTAACTCGGTACCCAGTATTTTGGCAACAACATTCTGATCCTTGAATCACTGCAAAATCAATGGAAAAGGCTAACTAAAGTTGTAACATCTTGCTAATAAAACAAAGTTTTTTCCCCTAGTTTTAAATCCAATCATTAACCTAAACAGCGGAAGGCCAATCATAAAAAATAAATCCACACATAATACAATACCAAAGTGACAAATCAACCCACGATATACAATCATCATTGTCCTTTCAAAACTACCCTTACTGATACCAAGGGTTTACAAAAACATGCCACCCAAAAATACTCACTCTCAAAAAGGGAAGCACAATAGTCCCTCTACCTGCGAGATATACAATCATCATTGTCCTCTCAAAACTACCCTTACTGATACCAAGGGTTTACAAAAACATAATACTCACTCTCAAAAAGGGTAGTACAATAGTCCCTCTACCTGCGAGCCTGCTCTGCTCGCCTAGCTGGTTCACCTGAAAAACAATTCAACACTAGGATAAGCCAACACTCAGTAAGACGAAACGTGCTATTACTAGTGTGTAGCTACTGAGTTATATTTATGTATTAATAATCTGATTTAGAAATAATATCACGGATAACTGAAATTGTAAATACTTGTATAAACAACATATATTAAAACTATATAAATTTACTTTTCATAATACTACTACTATTTCTGAAAATCTGCTTATACTTATAATATCTGAGAAACTTTCCCTAGATGGTTGTATGTTATGATTTAACCCCTCATGACAGGGTTGTGCGGCCCAAAGGCGGAACCTATCTTGGCTGGCCTACTAGGGTAAGTTAACTAAACTCCGATAGTCTGATCATTGACCCCCTCAATCCATATCTAATAGAGAGCCTGTCTCGACGTGGGCACGATCGACCTTATACCACTTACTATCTGAGTAAAGTGGTTGCACTCTGAACTGAATATCTGTAGCTACGGTACCGTGCGCTGCTGTCTGATCCATCAGGGTCCAATACTATATAGGTAACTGATATCTGTAATATACTGTTTTTACTATGGTTTCTAAAATAACCATAACCCCATAGAATTTATCTAAAATTCTAAATAAACTAACTGAAAATCTGATTTCTGTATAACTGAACTGCTGTCTGAATATCTATTTATTGGGGCATTATGGTACTGATAAACATGTTATTCTGAAATTACTAAAAATGCATATTTCTGAGTTTACTATACACTAAAAAATTTGCCATTCTATAAACATGCAAATATCATGGTATTTCCGTTAATAACTATAAATATGGTATTCACAAATTTTATAAATATAGTACTGTTTTGTTATCAACTAAAGCCACAGAAATAAATATTAATATTATCAAGTTCTGGAAACTGTAAATATATATATATATATATATATAATCTAAATAATAATTTGGTAAAAACATATAGTTCGTACTAAAAACGTAAAAGGGTTTCCTAGCATAGCATATTTCCAATACCTGCCTACTGGAAAGCCCCTACTGAATATATGTCCAACACCCGCAGGGTTGCCCACTCAACTCCTTGAAAATAACATTCTCCATAATAGAATATCATTATTTCTTTGTCTCCATCATTTCCTACAACTACCAGAAGGCCAAAAACTGAATAAAAGGTTTTACCCTAATTCTAGGGAGAAATTCGACTCGATCCCGCGAACGATCCTCCCTAGCATACTTGAAGAGAACTCCGCCAGGAGTGTCATGGTGGCCTCAAATCATCGATCCGATGAACAACGGGGCTGAAATCAAAGAGAGATGGAGGAGAGACCGTAGGGGAGAGAGAGGGGCAAATTTGTGTTGAATTTCTGCGATTAAACCAAGTTTAGGGCTATTTATACTGCGACCTTCGTCGACGAGCCACGTCATCTCATCGACGAGGTCCAGAAGGAGGTTTTTTGATGAATACCACCTCCTCATCGATGAAATTCAGAATTTGAAAAATACCAAAATGTAACGTCGTTGACGAACACGAAGTCTTCGTCGATAAAGTCAGCTACCTCCTTCTGTTACTGTTTCCATTTCCCTCCCTCTTTATTAATAAAATATCATTATTCTTCAGGTCTTTACAAAAGTATTGTGTTCCACTACTTCATGTCTGGTTCATAAATCACGTTCCATGCAAAGAAGGGTGTTTTCCTCCAGTATTCTCAAGTCTTCACAACCCTCTGGTGGATTTTGAAAAAGCTTCATAGGAAGAATACCCGAACAAGAATGAATGGGATGAAAGGATGCACAATTGGGAAACTAAAGGATTTTCATGGCTAGCTTCATGGATGGGAAACTCCGATATGATATACCAGTGTGGAGACTTTCCATGGGTCCCACTTCTAGGCCCATGGGGAGGAATTGTTTACGCTCCTCTTATGTTTAGAAGGGAAGTCAGCTCTTGTTAGTTCATACCTATGTTTTATGGGTTAAGTAATTCATAATTTGCCTATGAACAAAAGGGGGTTTGCAAATAGATAGGAAAATTTGTGACTGCATGGAAGACTGTCCATATATAGATTTAGGCATGCATTTGATCAAGGTTCATGAAGATTATTACAATTGGGTTACAAGCCGGACTAATCCTTAAATTTCAAATTCCCTGGCGAATGGAACTCAAAACTTGCTAATAGCATTTGCAAATCAGGCTTAGATTGAAGAAAGAATCATAAAGGCAAAACTCAATGCTAGAATGATCAAGAAAAGAGAACGCCGAATAATCCTCCAATGTTAGAGAAATGTGAAATAGAAAAGGGACAGATACATACAAGCGAAATAGGAAATAATAGCTTTAAGAAGAAAACTTCAAGTTGAGGCTCAAATCAACATAACCTTATTGAGAGTCATTGCTTCCAAAGAAAGTCCCAAGTGCAATGATGAGCAAGATGCAATAGAAACATCGGGCCTCAGAATTTATTTGTTTAAGTGTAACTAAAACAAAATGTATTAAAATCAGTTAATGACAATAATATTATGTTTGTCTCCTTTGAAGTAACGAGGGTTGTCTTAACAATTTTGGCAATGTGGTCATTTAATTTGCATTACATAAGCATTCATGCATTGTGCACATATTCATACATACATTCTCATAAAAAAAAAGGGGTTTGTTTTCAAAAATATAGAAGGGGCCTTGCTAATAGAATTCAACATTAAGTCCACTCCACATCCCTACCATACCCAAAGAAGATCCAGAATCATGAGTGAACATTTGGAGAACCGTGTTATGGGTCTGGAATAAGGCCAAGAGGAGATGGGCAATAATGTCAAGGAAATTTGAGATCAGATGAGAAATATAATGGAATTCTTGATGGCCAAAAATAAAGGATAGGCCACAAAAGCTCCAAAATTTCAGACAAAATCAGATCCATTTCACACTCCGGGGTTTACTCCAGTTCACCTCAACCCCACCCACTTGCACAGTAGATGGTTCAGGTCCAAGTTCATAGTCATTCATTCCTACTATGTTAGCTCAAGGATTCCCTGCAATAGGGACACCCCCAGTAATGTTCTCAGATTCGATGATGGACAAGGAGCGTACTTCTAAAATAGAAATAGAATGGAGATATGAGGTATTAGAAGAATGCCTACAAGCTATGGAGGGGACTACCACCAAAATTTAAAGTCCAAGAATTTGAAAATTTTGATGGGTCCTAATGGCCATTAACTCATCTCCGTCTGTACTGCTAGAAAATGGCGACCTATTCCGAGGAGGATAAGTTGTTGATACATTATTTTCAAGATATTTTGACTAGAGCGATAGTCAGATGGTACATTCAACTTGACCAAGCCTATATTTGCATTTTAAAAAAAAATAAATAAATAAAGAGAATGAAAAGGAAGATACTTAGCTTCTGCACCTTTGAAAATTGATTTAGACCCCTCCTGGGTCTCGGGACGAACTTCACCATGATTTGAATAGTTCACCATTGTGAATGTGAACAAAGCTGGGGTTCTGTTTAAGAGAGAAAGAGAGAGAGAGAGAGAGAGAGAGAGAGAGAGAGAGAGAGAGAGAGAGAGAGAGAGAGAGAGAGCTTAAAGAACGGGAGTTAGGGTTTTGGGGTTTCGAAAGAACATAGAGGGGGATATGAAAGACTGAAGCTAAGGTTTCTAATTTTTGAAAGAACAAGGGGGTCTAGAGATTTTAAGGTTAGGGTTTCAGATCATACGAAAGGAAGACAAAGAGAGAGAATAGTGAGTGAGAGAACAGAGGGTGAGAGAATAGAGAGTGAGAGGGAGTGTGAAGAGTAGGGTTTCAGTAGATCAGAGGGGAACAAGAGAGGTATGACGGTTAGAGTTTCAATAGATCAGAGAGGGACGATAGAGATCTAAACATTAAGGTTTCATATCGTTCAAGAGGAAGAGAGAGAGAGAGAGAGAGAAGAGAGGGGTCCTGAGAGTAGAGAGAGAGAAACAAACGAGGGAAATGGCCAAAAGAATAACTTTTTGCTTTTTACATGTTTAGTTCTAAAGCCGCCGATGGGTGACACATGGTGCAATAACCTCCATGCGTTTAGTGTGTTACACGGCTTCCCCCTAACCGTCTGATTTGTGTTTCTTCATGATGGCCACAATGGCGCCATGTTAGTGATCCGGGTTGTATTGAACCGCCCTACCAAATGGCCAATGTGTGGTCAGTTGATGTCGTTCTGACGTCATACCCTACAAGCAATAAATAACATATATATATATATATATATATATATATATTTGCAGGAACCATGTTTTCTCACCCAAAGACGACACGTGGCCTGGCTTGTTGACCCAGTCTAATTCCCCTTGAACCGATTAACCCTACTGGACCAATTTGAGCCAGCTTTCTTTAATTCCTTATTTATTTTCTTATTATATTAGTTATTGGATTTAAAAATTAGGAAAATAGGGGAAAATAATAAAAAATAAAAAAAATCAAGAAAATTTTTGAAAAATATTTTTATGTCTAGGAAATTATTTTTTACTTGTAAAAATAAACATGGGATCCAAAAATGTCCCAGGAATTTTGGAAAATGTTTAGAAAACTCTATAAAATTTTGAAATAAATTTGGGAGCTATTTTCATAAAATATTTTCTCGATCTTCAGAAGGGGTATCCCTATGATTTCAAAAAAAAATGGCCATGGGCTTCTTGAGCCTCATATGTTTTAGTTCTGAGGGATACCCTATTTATAGATATACTCTATAAAATGTGACTATTTGTGTGGTTTACTTAATTGCATGTACTTTTGTATTTTTTTTTTAGCTTATAAGGGGAGTAAAATAAAAGGCTATTAAAATTAATTTGGGATATTTTTTTATTAATTAGGTACCATTTATAAAACGGGTGTGTAGGGTGCTAGTACCTTCCCCTCGCATAACCAAACTACCGATCCCAATCCTGGTACACGCAGACCGATTCTACCCTTCATTGGGTAGTAATTATGTGTTCTAACCACACCCCAAAAGGTTAGTAGTGACTTCAACTCCAATTTTCCCGAAAATTCAAATCATCATTTTTCATTCGCCTTCCCCGGGGCACCCTCGCTCCTAGGATGTCGCGACATCATGAAAATTATCAACACTTTAAAAACATGAAAACAATCAAAACCCAAAACATACATAAACAATAATAAACTAAAATAATTAAAACTCTAAAATAAGACAATAAGCAAAACCCTAAACCTTCATCAACAATAATAACATAAAATAATCAAAACTCTAAAATGAAACAATAATCAAACCCAAAAAAAATACCTAAATGATAACAATATGAAATAATCTAAACCCTAAAATAAAACAATAATCAAAACCCAAAAAATACCTAAATGACAATAACATGAAATAATCAAAACCCTAAAATAAGACAATAATTAAAAACCCTAAAAATATCTAAATGATAATAACATGAAAATAATCAACACTCTAAAAACATGAAAATAATCAAAACCCTAAATAATAATATCACATGAAATAATCTAAACCCTAAAAATGCATAAACAATAATAATATGAAAATAAATCAAAACCTAAAAACATAATAATGAATATAATAGTAATGAGTATATAAAATAGTAAACAATAGTATCACCTAAATATAATTATGACAATAACAAACAATCAACCTTAATAAATATAAATATATACATGATAACAATATAAAATAGTAAACCATAATAAATATATGTATACATATATACACATGATAATAAAAACAATATGAAATAATAAATCATAATATTACCTAAATATATGCATGATAATAATAACATATAATAATAATAATAATAATATAAATATATCCATGAAAAATAAAAAAAAATGATAAATAATAAAATCACAATATGAACAAGATAGTAATATGAACAAAAACAAATATGATCACTTAAAAAAAAAAAAAAACAATATCATAGACAAAAACCCCACCTTTGGAGAGGGATGGGGATGGTGGCTATTGTATAGAGAGGTGTGAGGCCAGTTGATGGTGGTTGGGATGTTGGTGGTGGTTGCTATATGGAGAGTGTGTGCCAAGAGAGGGTGGGAGATGTTGTGTGCGTGAGATGCAAGGCGTGTGCTGAGTTCATGAAGGGGCTGAAGCAGATGTGCGTGAGAGAGAGAGAGAGAGAGAGAGAGAGAGAGAGAGAGAGAGAGAGAGAGAGAGACCAGATTGCTACTTCTCTTGGTTGCTCTTTCTCCTTGCTACTGCTATCCTTCCTTCTTGTTGCGACTGTCCTTCCTCCTTGTTGTGGCTATGTTGGTTGTGGAGTGGTGGCTGGCTAGAGCTGCAAAAGAGGGAGGTTGGGTGCAAGAGAGAGAGGTTGTCGTGAGGGAGAGGGACTGTGCTGAGAGAGGGGCTGTGCGGCACTGCCTTTTTCTTTTTCTTTTTCTTTTTTTTTGTCTCCTGTTCCCCTTTGCATATGCCTATTTATAAACATTAAAAGGAACCAAAAAACCCCTAAACATCCCATGTGTGTGCCTCCTACATCTTTTGGTTTGCATGAGCCTTTAATTGCATGACCTATGCATGTTGAAGAGTAAACATGATAGTGGCAGCAAAATTTGACGATGGCGGGCGCACCAACCAGCTGCTTCTGTTGACATTGGAGATTGGTGGCCACCAACTCTTCACCAATTTCAGCCTACTTGTTTGAATTTAATTCTATCTATCGTCCATCTTCTTCTATAAATAGATGTGTGTGTGTGTAATGTAATGTGTGGTGTAGTGAGGGTGAATAACCAGTGAGAAGAAGAGAGTTTGTGTATCTTGAATCCGTCTCTATAATATTTTCATATTGAAATCAATTGAATGTAATTCATCACTGATTTTCAATCATAACCAGTGATTGAGTGAGTCCTCACCACCCATCAATGGTATCAGAGCAAAGGGAAAAGCCCGCCTCGACCTTTTATCTAATAAATGCATTCCTTCCAGAAGTCGAGGTTTGTTGCACGTATTAGCTCTAAAACAGTTATTAAGGTTTTTCATCCTTCTGAACACATTGGTGGCATCATATTTGCTAAAATCAATCTCTATCACTCTGTTTTTTGATATATTAAACCTGATGGCGAACGGTGCTACCCAAGCGGTCATTCCAAAGTCGACACGAGAGAATTATGACAACTGGTCTATTCAAATGAGAGTCCTTCTAGGTGCTCAGGATGTCATGGACATCGTTGAAGATTGGTATAGAGAAAGCCCATCAAAATCAGTCAAAGAAACTATGTTTAATGCTCAATGAACAATCTTACGAGCCAATCGAAAGAAGGATTGCAAGGCGAAGTCCATAATCTACCAAGGCCTTGATGAGGCCATGTTCGAAATCATTGCCTCCGCTAAGACATCTAAAGAAGTTTGCGACTCTCTCCATCAAACACACAAAGGTGTAGACAAAGTGAAGAAGATTCGTCTTCAAACATTGCGAGGTGATTTCGAATCTTTCAAAATGAAATCTACTGAATCTATTGCTGACTACTATACACGAGTTATGGTAGTATCAAATCAATTGAGAAGAAATGGAGAGACTCTCAACGATGAGAGAATTTGTGAGAAAATTTTGCGATCTTTGGATCCAAAATTTGATTATATAGTTGTGACCATGGAAGAAACAAAAGATCTAGAAACCATGTCCATAGAAGAACTTGTGAGCTCACTCAAAGTCCATAAGCAGAAAGAAGGAGTGATGATAAAGCATTGGAGCAAGTCCTCTAAATGAAGTTGTCTCTCACTACAGATAGATACGATAAAGGCGGGATGTCACGGTGAGGACGAAGACGAGGTCGAGGATCTCGTGGAATAAATTATGGAAATTTAGATTCCAAAGAAGGTGGCAGAGGCGGAAGAGGTTCCACTAGAGAAGGACACAATCAACAGAACTATGTCCCATGAAGCAGAGGACAAGGAAGAAAAGGAGGATACAATAACCATTTGAACATAGACAAGAGAAACGTTCAATACTACAATTGCCACAAGTATGGACACTACAGTAATGAGTGCAGAGGTAATCCCTAAAATCACGAAGTAAATGAAAATGCTAACTTTATGAAAAAGGATAAAGTCGAAGGAGAATCATTTATGCTGATGGCACACAATTCAACCCACCAGGACCAAAATGTTTGGTGCCTTGACTCTGGAGCCAGCAATCACATGACTGGAAGAAAGAACTTGTTTAATGAACTTTATGAGAAAGTTCAGGGAGAGATATCATTTGGTAATCTCTCTAAAGTCCCAGTTCGAGGAAGAGGAAATGTCATAATCAAGAGGAAAGATGGAGATCATGCTTTTATCTCCAACGTGCACTATGTGCCAGCTATGAAGACAAATATACTTAGTCTCATACGGCTTGTGGAGAAAGGCTACGGAATTAGCCTTAAAGATAAGCAGATGGTGATAACAGATGCTCGAGGTAAGCTTGTTACTCAAATACAAATGGCAAAGAATCGAATGTTTCCACTCGCCATTCAACATGATAAGCCAAGGTGTTTGAGCGCTATCATCAAAGACAAAGAATGGCTATGGCATCTCAGGTACGTACATCTAAACTTTGAAAGTTTGAAATAGTTGGGAAGCAAGAAGATGGTGAAAGGCTTACCCGACATCCACCACCCAAATGTGATATGTGAAAGTTATGTTTTGAGTAAGCAACACAGAAACTTCTTTGGAAAGCAAGTTAATTGGAGATTTACCATGCCACTCTAGCTACTTCATACAAACGTATGGGGTCCATTAAGGCTGTTTTCAAATGGACAGAACCAATACTTCCTCACCTTCATCGACGATTACAGTAGGAAGGCTTGGGTCTACTTCTTGAAAAGGAAGCCAGAGTTGTTCGACAAGTTCAAAGAGTTTAAAGCTCGTGTGGATAAATAGAGTGGCTATCGTATCAAGTCACTCTGATTAGACCAAGGAGGAGAGTACAAGGACGAAGCTTTCCTAGAATTCCATAGGCAACAAGGGATTCAAAAATAGTTCACACCAACCTACACTCCCCATTTAAACGGTGTAGTAAAGAGGAAAAACTGCACGATCCTTAACATGGCGAGGAGTATGTTAAAGGATAGGAAAGTGCTCAAGAGTTTTTTGGTCGAAGCAGCATCGTGTGCAGTCTATCTGCTCAACCGATGTCCTACGAAGAGTTTTGATACAAAGATGCCATATGAAGCCTAGAGTACTGACAAACCCAGTGTGAGTCATCTTTGGGTAATTGGCTCCATAGCCTATGCCAAGATCCCAGAGGCAAGAAGGACAAAGTTGGAAGATAAAGGAGAAAAATATATCCTTGTTTGATATGGTGACGACACCATGAGATATTGACTATACAATCCCATCAACAAGAAAGTTATTTATAGCAAGGATGTCATTTTTGAAGAAAATGAATCCTGGAAGTGGGACCAAGCTGAATCTTCCAAAGATGCGTAATTGACACTTGAAGGAGAAGAACCTACACAGACAAGAGAAGTGGCTATCGAGTCACAAGTTCCTGAGCTGCAAACACCTCCACATGGTTCACCACAGAGCAATGAATCCCCATCACCAATTGAGCATGAAATTTCAAACATGAGGCCTAGAGGAGCTCATTATCTAGTTGATCTATATGAAACTACAGAACCTATAGAAGAATATGTTACTTTATACTGTCTGTTGTTGACCAGCAACCCAATTAGCTTTGAGGAAGCTAACGAATAAGATAAATGGAGAAAAGAGATGGATGAGGAGATTCAATCCATCGAGAAGAACAAGACTTGGGAGTTAACAAATCGCCCAAAGGGCCACAAAACTATTGGTGTGAAATGGGTCTACAAGACCAAGAAGAATGCTTAAGGAGAAGTTTAGAGATATAAAGTAAGACTTGTCTCCAAAGGCTACAAGTAGAAAGAAGGGATTAATTATGGAGAAATATTTTCCCCAGTTGCCAAGCTTAAAACCCTCAGATTAGTAATTTCACTATCAGCACAAAATGGATGGAAGATTTACTAGTTGGATGTGAAATCAACATTTTTGAATGATATTCTAGAAGAAGAGATCTATATCAATCAACCACCTGGATATGTGAAGAAGGGAAACGAAGATAGAGCGTACAATCTGCAAAAAGCATTATATGGTTTGAAGCAGGCACCTCATGCGTGGAACATGAGGATTGATGACTAATTCCAAAGGAACGAATTTGAGAAGTGTCCCTACGAGCATGCGCTATACATGAAGATGGAAACAGACGGAAGCATGCTAATAGCCTACCTATATGTTGATGATCTAATCTTCACCGGCAATAATCCAGAGATGTTTGCCATTTTCAAAAGGAGCATGGTCAAAGAATTCGAAATGACGGATATTTTTCAGATGGCTCATTTTCTTGGCATAGAAGTCATGCAAAGTGACAAAGGTATCTTCATATCCTAGAGCCACTATGCAAAAGAAGTACTAAAGAAGTTTGAGATGGACAAATGCAACCATGTGACAACTCCGGTTGAAATGAGATTAGAGTTTAGAAAGAATGAGCAAGGAGATGTTAACCCCGCATACTTCAAGAGTTTGGTTTGAAGCTTAAGGTATTTTTCGTGCACTAGACCAGACATACTTTATGGAGTTGGACATGTCAGCAAGTACATGGAGACTCCTGACTAGTCCCATCTGAATGCAGCAAAGAGGATACTCCACTATGTCAAGGGTACCATCACCGATGGTACGTTCTATTCATCAAGAGAAGATTGCAAACTTATTGGCTATTCAGATAGCGATTGGGGAAGAGATCTTGATGAAAAAAAAAAAAAAGCACGACTGGATTCACATTCTTCTTGGGAGATACAACGTTTATATGATCATCAAAGAAGCAACCCATCATAACACTGTCATCATGTGAAGCTGAGTATGTTGCTGCCAGCTCAGCTGTTTGTCATTGTATATGGATTAGGAATGTACTGAAGTATCTGGGATTTCTTCAAGATAACCCCACAGAAGTCTACATAGACAACTGATCAGCGACTGCACTTGCAAAAAATCCAATTTAGCATGAAAGAAGCAAACATATTGATACTCGGTATCATTTTATCAGGGAGTATGTCAAGAAGAAAGAAGTGGAGTTGATATCTTGCAGAACATATGATCAGATTGCTGATATTTTCATGAAGCCACTCAGGTATAATATTTTTGTAAAACTAAAGACAATGCTTGGAATGACAAAGTTAGGAGAGTCAAGTTTAAAGGGGGATATTGAAGAGTAAACTTGACAGTGGCAGCAAAATTTGACGATGGCAGCTGCACCAACCAGCCACTTTTGTTGACATTGGAGATCGGCGGCCACCAACTCTTCACCAACTTCATCCTACTTGTTTGAATTTAATTCTACCTATCATCCATCTTCTGATATAAATAGATGTGTGTGTGTGTGTGTGTGTGTGTGTGTAATGTAATGTGTGGTGTAGTGAGGGTGAATAACCAGTGAGAAGAAGAGAGTTTGTGTATCTTGAATCCATCTCTGTATTATTTTTTCATATTGAAATTGGAGATTGGCAGCCACCAACCTTCACCAACTTCAACCTACTTGAGTGAGTCCTCTCCACTGAGTTTCAATCACAACCAATGATTGAGTGAGTCCTCTTCACCCATCAATGAATTCCTCCAATTGCCCAATTTTATTTCCTCCAAAAAATTAAAAGAAAGACCCAATAAAGAAAATGGACTTAATTCCCAAAAACAAAAGGACCCGAACTCAATTTAATAAAAACGACTCAATTAAAAACAAGAATAAAAAAAGGACTCAATTTTAAAATATGAGGGACTCAACAAAAGGGACTCAAATTTTAAAATTAAGGACTCAATTTTAAAATAATCGAGACTCAATTTTTAAATTAAAAGAACTCGAATTTTAAAATTAAAAAAACATAATTTTAAAATTAAAAGGGACTTAATTTTAAAATTAAAGGAACTCGGGACTCATGGATTTTTCAAAAAGGATCCTCCAATTCCTGAGATACAAAGTCGTCTTATTATTACGAATGGTCTCCTCAGAGAGAAAACAAGAGGCCGAGTTAAACATATTGAACATTTTGTTGTGAATACCAAGCTTATTAGAATATCTTGTTATCAAAATTTGTGCATATTATTGTTAAAATTGAGCTTGATTGAATATTCCATTGTAAAAATTGATCACATTGAATATCTTTATTTGAAAATATTTTTTTATGGATTTGAATTGTCAGACCTCCTCCCTTCCACAAACTTTTGATATTGATAGAGCAAAACAAGCATAATAAAAATCCTTTTGTGATTATGAGCATGATTGTGAATGAATTTTGAAAATGTTCAGTATTATTGACCGTTGTGAAAATAAAAACTTTTGAGAATCATAGTCTTTGGTTTATTGAACATGTTGATTTTGTCTCTACTTTTTTAAAACTTGAACTTCAATTCATAAAGTTTTTTGTGAAAAGTTCTTACCCTTCCCCTACCTTTTCCTTTCGATAATGAGAAATATTTCAAACATGGGAATTTTTAAAGTTATTTGAAAATATTTTTAAATAACTTATGACCATGCAATACTTGGTATTATTATTATTATTTTTTTCATAATGATGTAAAATTTTAAATATACTTTGAATGTGTCCTACAAATCTTATTGAACATGTTTTGGATAAACTTGAGATTTACTAAAAATCTTATTTTTGAAATAGAAAGGGAAAGAAGTATGAAAAATTTGTATGATTAATATATATCTTCATCCCTCACTTTTTTATTTTGATGATGTAAAAATAAGAGAAATATAAAATATATATATATATATATATATATATATATATATATATATATGAACTTGCAAGCAAATTGAATGGATATGCATTATTTGATTGAGCTAAGTGGAAATCTTTTATTACTCTAATTGTTTGTTCCTATTTTTGAAAGTTTTTTGTCATAATTTGAAAGGGGAAGATTGTTAGCCCCAAGGTTTTATTAACTGCATTTATGTTGGTATAATATAAAGATTTGTTTTTTGTGATATAGCTTGGATTTTTGCAGTGTTAGCACGTAAAATAGGGATTATTGTGTTGTGGTTTAGATCTTTAGGGCCCCCTATGAGAGAGAGAGAGAGAGAGAGAGAGAGAGAGAGAGAGAGAGAGAGAGAGAGAGAGAGAGAGAGAGAGCTTGAATCTAAGAGAGAAAAAAAGGGAAGGGTAGATTTTAGGTATTCCCATGTGCATGGGTTAGCTAGGAAGGTCTAGGAAGCTTAAACAAACTCTAGGAGATTTGATCGATAACGGTTTTGAAAGGCCAGTACTCTCATGAAAGCAAAAATACACGGTAATTGCTATTATTGCTGGCGACGACCTACTAGGAGTGAACAATTGGGTTTTGATGTGTTTAAGCGGTTCTTTTTCGTTATGACAGAGTTGTTAGAGCTGGGTGTGGTCTTAGGTGGTGTTAGGTGGTCTTTGGGAGTCTGGCTTATAGTCTCTAGGGTTACGACACCTCTCCAACAAGTAGTCCAAGAAGATAATCAGAGATTAGAATTAGGTCCGACTCGAGCCTATTAGGGTGTGGCCGGTATTGGTTAGGTAGTTGCACCACCCAACAACTTATGTTGATATTATTGAGAAGACCAACAGCCCTCCACCAAACAGCTGCCTACCATGTTTGAAATTGCAGCCATCTTCTTTAACTATCCCCCTCCCATATGTGTATATATATGTGATGTATGTGTGTGCAGCAGAGTGTGTGAGTGCAGAGTTGCAGTGTGTGGGCTTTGGGTTATGTTGTGTGCGTGCAAAGAGTTGTATTGTGAGAGTGCATAGAGTTATGTGTTGCAAAGAAGTGTGGTGTGTTGTGTGTGAGGCAGAATGAATCCTTGTAGAGAGAATGAGAGAGGAGTTGAGGTCAGTAGCCTCCTCCTTCTCCTTGTATAATTCTCCTGGCAGTTATAGTGGATTTTTTGCTCTTGTGGATGTAGGTCATAGTGGACCGAACCACGTAAATCTGGTCTTATTTTTTTTGTTGCGTAATTTTTCTTGTGCGAATGTTGCTTGTAGATCACTTCCCAACAAATGGTATCAGAGCGAGGTTGGAACAAAATCACCGGATCAGAGCAAAATTCCTAGATTTGAGCCTCTGCCCAGTAGCACAAAACTCAGTTTTGAGACCACCAAAACATTCCTCTCGTTGAGACGAAGCCAATGGTTGTAACCAAAGCTCAAACGGAGCTCGGAAAAGGCTGCACATGTTCACCCGCGCCACCGACAAAAAGATCGCATTGCCACATTCCCTCACTCGTCGGCAGCTGATCGGGAAAAAGCATCACGCGCACCCACACTCTGGCAAAATTTTGGCATACATTCGGAGGTTGAAGACACTAACGTCAACGGCCACATAAGCGTTGAGTCAGCGCCCACGTCAACAACCATCAGGCCTCGTCATCAAGCCATGTGGCGCCACTTTGGAGCTAAGTCTATTGCCCAGTCAGCAGCCACGTCAGCACAGGCCCCACGGACATCAGCAATCATACAGTGCCACGTCATCAGACAGGACCCACAGTGGGCCTCAGCAACACATCAACAATTGGGCCCCAGGACACGTCACCAAGTGGGGACCGCAGCACCACGTCAGCAAAATGCATCAACGGCCGTTAATTCCATCAAGAATATTCCGTTAAGGGAGGGAATATTCTGTTAAAGTTAACAGAGAGTTGACTGTTTTCGATCGACTTGACCTAAAGTTTGATTGGGCTTTTTGGAGCCATTTTGGGTCTATTTTCTGAATGGAATGAACCATTGCTAAGGTTTTTGGCCATTTTGGAGCCATTGGTGGTGTCTGTTTATTGAGATTCGGAGTAGAATGGAAGGAATTGGCACTTCAAAGTTTGAGGTGGAGAAGTTTAATAGGCAGAACAACTTCAGTTTGTGGTAGAGCACAGTGAAGGATATTTTGGTTCATCAAGGCTTGATCAAGGCGTTGATTGGGAAAAAGGCAGATGATTTCAAAGATGATAATTGGACCAAATTGGAGATGAAGACGGTCAGCATAATCCAATTGTGTCTGGACAATGAAGTTAAATATTCGGTGTTAGATGAAACCTCACTAATGGAGCTCTGGAAGAAATTGGAGCAAAGGTACATGTCAAAGTCCCTTACCAATAAATTGTTTCTAAAGAAGAAACTTTATCAACTTTGAATGAACAAGGGAAGTAGTCTTTTTTATCACATAAATGATTACAACAAGATTTTGACCCAATTGTTGAACCTCGAAGTAAAAATTGATGAAAAGGATAAGGCGCTTCTACTTTTGTCATCTCTACCAGCTTCATTTGAGTTTCTGGTAACTACATTGCTCGTGGGGAAGGATACCTTGAAGTTAGATGATGTGATGGCATCACTTCAATATTCTAAGACGTCAAGAAAGCCAATTGTGACGTCTAGTGAGCAAGCTTTGGTAGCTAATAATGAGAGATAAGGAAGAAGCAAAGATCGAAAGCTTGGAGGTAAACAATGGCATTCAAAATCAAGAGGACAAGATACGAGCAAGGTTGTATGTTATTGGTGTGATAAAAAGGGGAGCTTCAAGAGGGACTGTGAAGATCGAAAATGATACGAAGAAGAAAAGAAGACATGGGATGGTGTCAATGTATCAGAGCATGCCACATGACATGGTAATGATGAGGTCTTCATAACGGCGAGCAGCTTACATCAAAAAATCAGTCGAAGAAACATGTAGTGTCGATACTACAAGAAGTACGACCATATGAAAATGGAGTGGCGGAAGTTGATGAGAAGAACATGAATAATCATGACAGTCCAAACGATGATGGATGGGCTTTGAACTCTGGAAGTTCAGTTCATGTCCGCTTTAAGAAATAATTTTTCCATTCTTTTAAAGAAGTTCACGGTACGGTATCACTCAGTGATGGGTCTTCATGTGATGTCAAAGGGATTGGATCTGTAAAGCTGAAGATGACTGTTGGAGCAGTTGAATACATAAACTTCATTCCAACGATGTGAAGAAATTTGATCTCCCTTAGTCGGTTGGATTCTAAGGGTTGTCAAATCTCTGTCGCAAGTGGAGTTATGGAGGTGACCCGACGTGACTCAATGATACTTACTGGGAAGGAGTCTTGTGGGCTGTATCAATTGATGGGAACCACAGTGGTTGGTGGTTTGACCTCAGATGATGACAGTGGCACGTCATCAGAAACGAACAGACGAGTTCGGTTTACCGATGAAGAAGGCAGTATTTTTTGCATGGTTCAAATTTTTGAACCAAGTTATGAAGACTTGCCTTGATTGAGTTCGTATCAAGGTGAAGCTATGGACTTGGGAGTTGATACTCCCCAAGGTGGAGATTGTTAGGGTGTGGCTCGTATTGGTTAGGTAGCCGCACCACCCAAACCAGAACACCCGAGACCCACCAGGCCACTCTGCAACTCTCTTGTAGCCACCTTGGAGGACTAGAACACCCAGCACCAGCACCACCAAGAACCCCTTCGTGAGTCCCCTGTAAGTATACTCACACACACAGCAACACACATCACACACAGAAACACACACACACACAGCATACACAGCAACACACACACACACACAGCACACACAGAAACGCACACACACAGCACACACTGCAAAACATACGCTGCACACACACACAGCAACACACACAGCACACACACAGTAACATACACACACAGCACACACATGTTTTTATTATAAAGTTTAAATTTTGCTTGGTTATTGTTTTAGGATTTTTAATAATTAATTTCCATATTTATAAATACTAATTTGTTTATCTTCATTATTGTAGGATTTTTTCTTTTTATTACCAAGGTAAGATTTCATTTGTAATATTTTCTGTTGTCATATTTTATTTTATTTTTTTTAGTGCACAATATTCAAGTTGTATGTGTAATATGTATTCTTAGGTTTCGAGTTGTTATCTTGTTGTAGTTCTTATGTATAAGATATTTTTTTATTTTATTCATGCTTATATTGTATGTTAACTTTATATTATATTATTAGTATTTTAGAATTTTGGTTATGTTATATATTAGTTAGGATTTTTAGTAGATTAGTTGTAGTACATGTGGTATTTTAGAACTATAGTTGTACGTGTATTTAGTATTCTAGAATGTTAGTCATATTAGGTATTTAACAACTTAAGATTTATAAGTAACATCATACATCTAATTTAGTATTTTAGGTAACTTTTAATATAGCATCTTGAGTAATACTATATATTTATTATTATGATATTTTTAGTATGTTAATATATAATGTATTATGGTAAGTTTAATATTTTAGGTAATATAATATATTTGGTGTTTTGGTATCATGCTATTTTAGTATATATAGTTTTATAGTAATTTGTTACATATTATAGTATTTGTGGATATTTATTATTATTATCGTGATCATGTGTATTATGGTAAGTTTGAGATTTTTTGTTTATAACGTACATGTAGTATTTTAATATTATGGTATTGTCATCATCTTAGTCTATATTATATATTTTATATTCTACTATCATTAGTATGTTGGATAGTTTAGCTCGTGTTATATATTTAGTTTTATAGTATGGTGGTATGTTTAGAATCTTAGTAAATACCATATATTTATATCTAGTATTTTGTATTATGCTAGTTTTAGTATTTTAGCTTGTATGTTGATTAGTATGTATTGTGGTATGCTAATACTCTAGTTTATTACTATTTTTTATCTTTATTATTATGTTTAAATTATTATGTCTATTATCCAAAACCTCCCAAACTAGTATTTTCATACTGAGGAAAACCTATAAAATTTCTAAAATTTGGGAGTGTATTTGATAAATTATTTTTGATTTTTATTCCCTATGATTTTATTGCGAGGGTATGAGCCTTTGGGCATCACGTACCTTAAGCTCTGAGGAAATATATGTATATATATATTATATTTATTTATTTATTTATTTATTTTTCATGTGTATTTATAAATTCATAAAAAAGAGTAATGTAAAGACTTATTAGATTAACTTAGGGATAATTTCAAATTAATTAGGTACCGTTCGTAAGAACGGCCGCGTAGGAGGTGCTCGTACCTTCCCCTCGTGTAACCGAACTCCCAACCTTAGCTCTGGTAATGTAGACCGATTCTACCCCTAATGGGGTAGTAATCATATGTTCTAACCGCACTAAAGGTTAGTGGCGACTCTGACATTCCATATTTTCCTTGAAAATTAAATTTTGATTTTTTATTTCGCCGCCCAGGGCACACGCACTCCCGGGACGTCGCTACTCCGCTGGGGACATTAGAGAGTCGAACCATTAATTAATTAGAAATTATCCCCAAGTTCAAATTTAATAAATCTTTTAATTACTCCATATTTTGTGAATATTGTAATTTGTAAATAACTTTGATTAATTGTAAATATTTTACTTCCATAATTTGTAAATAACCTTAATTAATTAAAAATATTTTGTTTCCTAATTTTTTGAATATTAATTGTAGATATTTTGTTTCCAAATATTCTGAATAAGTATATTAATTGTAGATATTTTGAATAAGCATATCAATTATAGATATTTTGTATACTAATCGTAAATATTTTGTTTCCTTATTTTTTGTTTCCAAATTTTTTTTTTGAATAAACATATTAATTGCATATATTGTGTTTTCATATCTTTTGAATAAATATATTAATTGTAGATATCTTATTTCCTTATTTTTAATAGCATGTGAATAAATGTGGAGATAGTAGGATTTGGTTAAAATTTGAATGCACACACTCTCACTCTCTATACCCAGGCTTTACCTACTAAGATTAGAAAGGAGTGTAATACCGTTTGTCCCCACGTGGCAAGGCTTGTGGGGACCCGCGAACCACTCCGCTCAATTTAAACTTTGTCCAAACCCATTTTGGGTGAGGATGGAGGTTAGATTGGGAACCTTTGTATATAGAGATTAGAGCCTACCCACACATACTTGTATATAGTTTTCCTTAATTAGGATAGAGCCATGAAGAACCCTGTATGTACGTACCTACCCTGGGTTGGGACAGGAGCCACATCCTACTCCACGTATAGTACGTTGTATATATGTTGTGAGATACCTTGTATTATACCGTGCATTTTGCATCCATTTTAGACTTACATACTACTTAGCCAGTATTTTGAAAAAGCCCAATAATGAGACGATGGTCCATCCTTTCAAAAAATGAAGCACTTGGCCCAAGCATTTTAAAATATGGGTCGGCCCAACCCTTTTCAAATAACTCGGGCCCAATTTTTTAAAAGAAATAACTAGCATAGGCCCGACCTCTTCCTAAGTAAAAACTCAGCCCAAGTCTGATTTTCAAAAAGGGTAAAACCCAGATTTCAAAAGAGGGCTTTGACCCCATTACCTAAAAATTTGGACCAACATTTTTCAAGTAATCAAAGCCCAATTCCTTTTCAACTAGGGCCTTAGCCCATCATGAAATAGGTTGAAACCCATATTTTAAAATACTTGAGGTCCAAGTGCACACTAAAGTCCACAAGTCCACATTGAATGAATCCAACGGGTTGACTAGCCTGGGTCAACCCCAACTTTAGAACATAATCTGACCCTTCATAGAACCTAAGGTACATGGACCGTTAATTAGGAAAGGAATGGTTAAGGGAAGATTTGAATTGAAGTAGTGGCCCATCAATGGTCATGTTAATCTTGAAATCTCTCATTAGTGGAATTTTTCTAG
Source organism: Malania oleifera (assembly GCF_029873635.1). NCBI lineage: Eukaryota > Viridiplantae > Streptophyta > Magnoliopsida > Santalales > Ximeniaceae > Malania > Malania oleifera. Next base: position 90,505,539 of record NC_080419.1, on the reverse strand, counting down.
AATACTGGCAAAGTAGTCATTTAGGTTACATAGTATTCATGCACTTCATTGCATACGTAGTCATGCACGATAGGTTGCAGGCACACTCATATCTTTGTTTGTATATATAAGTACACTAGTTGCATCCATGCATAAACACCTATTGCATACCCTAATCATGCATCAAAACACATTCACTCATGCAATACATAATTGTGCATTCATGATTCTAAAGAGGAAATTGTTGGTTTTCAAATCAAAGAGGGGGTTTGAGTAACATAAAGCAATAATTGAGACCACCACGCATCAGTACAATACCAGGCGAAGAGCAAGAGAAATGAGTGAACAATTGGAAAATAGAGTCTTGGGTCTAGAATAAGGACAAGAAGACATAAATGATAAGATGAGTAAGGTTTTGGAGTTACTGATGAACAAGGGAAAGGTAGTGCATGTTGATCCTGAAGTAGATGTGGACCCCGCTCATCCCCCAGGGTTCACCCCAGATCATGGACAAACATCAGTTCCACCATCTGGTGTCATGGGAGGTCCACTGCCAAATATGCCTCCTTTTATCCCTACTGTGCCAGCACAAGGGTTTCCAGTGGCAGGAACTCCTCCATTAGTACCTTCTGATATGGGGATGAATAAATCTGAGACTGAGCGTCGCTGTGATGTATTGGAAGAACGTCTAAAAGCAATGGAAGGATTTAATACTCTAGATTCTGTTAATCCTAATGATCTGTGCTTGGTGCCAAAAGTCACCCTGCCACCAAAGTTCAAAATGCCAGACTTTGAAAAATTCGACGGGACCCGGTGCCCTCGAACACATTTAGTGATGTACTACCAAGCAATGGCCACTTTCTTAGACGATGAAAAACTTATGATGCATTGTTTTCAAAGCAGTTTGACTGGTTCCGCTATCCGTTGGTACATTTAGCAAGATAAGGCTAGGGTCCGCACTTGGAAGGACTTGGCCAATGCCATTATCACTCACTACCGCCATGTGACAGAAATGGCGCCTGATCGAATGATTCTACAAGAAATAGAGAAGAAATCCACCGAAACATTCAGAGAATATGCTTACAGGTGAAGAGATATGTCAATCCAAGTGGACCCCCCGGTGAGTGACCGAGAGGCTATCTCCTTGTTCGTAAGCACATTAAAAGACCCCTACCACACACATCTTCGGGGAGCAACTCCCCACGATTTTATGGATATTGTGGCTGCGGGAGGAAGAATTGAAGGCGATATCAAGGCAAGCCTAGTCAAGGATAGCAGCACAAAAACTGGTTTAGGCAAAAGGTGGACTAATAGGAAGAAGGAGGAAGAGACACAAATGATACATGGGCAGTTTAATTGGAAGAATCAGTACACTAAAGGTGGGAACCAATGGCCCAAGAGAAACTTTGGTTTTCCCATGGTAAATCAAACGGCGCATACAGGCACAAGGCCCTAGATTGTTCACTCTTGTCCACCGAATCAGCAAACATAAGACAGGTTTGTGACCAGAAACTTCCAAAGGGTGGACCCCATTCCCATGACATAAGCCGAAAGGGGGATGGTATCTGCAATCCCTGGAATGCCCGTTGCAAACCCTCCTCCACAGTGGTATGATCCTAGGTTTCGTTGTGAGTACCATGCTAACTCTCCCGGCCATACTATTGACCGATGTTGGGCCTTCAAGCATAAGGTGCAATCATTAAGAGATGCTGGATGGTTAGCATTTGACGACAAGCAACCGGGAGTCCAGGGAAATTTTTTGCCCAAACACGAAGAAGGAAGTGGTTAACATATCGAGGAGGTTCCCAAATTAATGGTTTCAGTCGTTATCCACCGAGGCTAAAGTGATGGAGTATCGAACTTTTTACTATCTAATCCTTTTCAGTTGATGCTCTTTTGTTTTCCATTGTTATTTGCTTTTTGTAATCCGTGGATGCCTGTGTCTCAGAATATTTTCTATATTCAATAAAATGAATTATGCATTTTGTTATCTCACTTGCATCATGAGTCCAATTTCCAAATTTTGTTTGCTTATGTGTCATGCCGGAATAGGGAAAGTAATATTGCCAGTGTTCATGAGTTAGAAAGAGATGTTAAAGGATGAAACAATCGTTGAATTCAGACGTTACGAAGAAGTTTTTTTTTTACTTTCCAAGGAATTCAACGAAGTGGTTGCGTTGTTTTGAAATTTTCCTATCAATTAATCACTCATGTTTTGATCAAATGATGGATGACCCTCTTTGGCCAACCAGTCATCCCTGAAAAGAACCCAAACAATGATTTACCATTTGTTAACCAAATTGAGCCTGAATGTTAAACCAGCTTTTTCTTAAAATTCAAATCACCAGAAAGCTAACCTGGGTTTGGGTCCCTTAGCGTTTGACAAATTATTTGAGACAATAATCATTACCAAAAGGATGGCAGGCCATTTTTTTGCTACCTAAAAGAGAGTCAAAGAAGAAATCCCTTGACAACCCTTTTGATCCTAAAAAATTCATTCCTTGATTAACCTGTTGAAGGATCACACCCCACACTGGGGCAGTTTTTAAAAGATTGGTCCGAATTAAAGTTCAAATGAAAATGAGGTCAAGATTCCTTTATAAAGGAAAAGTGAAAGTTGCAATAAAAGAAGGAAAAGAAGATTAAAAGGGAAAGAAAAATGAAAAGCAGGAGGAAGAAGAAAGAAAATAAGGGACTTACTATATATGTGATCTTTGACCAAATTACCCTTGATGAAATTGGTGATTTTTGAGCCTTATGTAATTCCTTTCTTCTTTAACCCATATCCTTAGCCTACATTACGGTCCAAATGAAAGTCCTGACCAGATTGGTATACATTGTTGTCTCTAGTGATTTGTCAGACTCAATACTGAGTCTGAACTACGTTATAACCTAATCCTGAAAAGGTACGTAGGCAGCTTGTTTAAATAACAAGTTCGGTCAACATCTTGCAAAACGCCTCAACTCAAACTGGGGGCATAAAACATTATTTGGGGTGGTATATTTTAGCCTTAGTTTCTCTTTTATTCTGAAGTCCTACATCCCTAAGTCTACGTTTCATCCCGAGTCTTAAAGACCATCTTGAGATCAAAGCATGGGTTGATGGAACTGGGGCAGTTGAAGAGAAGGACAGTCATCTAGGCTGGGAAATCAATGTTATACGACTTTTGAATACTGGTATGAATTTTTCCCTATGATAGCATTGAAACATGGTAAAACATTTATTTTGTGCAGATGGCCTTTGATTTAGCAAGTTGACATCATAGTTGCATAATCATTCCTCGTTCCTTAAAAAAAAAAAGAAAAAAAAAGAAAGAACCCTTCTTACTCTTTAGAGCATTAAAAGAGGATGGATAGTCAAAAAGTTTCAAAATTACCAGTAGTTTCTATGAAAAAGATACCTGTGGAGAAAGAGCAGCCTAACTGGGGTAAATGTTATGTCAGAATCTGCTTATTCAAAAGAATCCAACAATAGAGTCAAGATCGGTGGCAGATGAATTTAACTGGGGCAAATTTCGAGTTGAGTCTCAGTAGGTCCCATTCAAGTGCCTTCTTATCAAATTAGAATATGAAATCAGAGTCAAGATCAGCTGTAGGTCCATTCAACTGGGGCAGATTTAATGATTTTTATTTGAGCTGAGTCATTCACTTCCATGATTGGATGAATAAAGAAAATTAAGCCAAGATTAGTTACAGATCCATTCAAATGTGGCGAGTTTCATGTAGAGACCAAAGATGAGGTCATTGATCACAAGCGCATTGGGAGAAAAGATTCATACATTGTCATGCATTACCCCAAATTTCATGCATTGCCAAACATTTCATGCATTACCAAAATTTCATATATTGTCATGCATTCTATGCATTACCATACATCTCATGCATTGCCATGTATTTCATGCATCACCTAAATTTCATACATTACCATGCATTCCATGCATTACCATACATCTCATGCATTGCTATGCAATTCATGCATTGCCTACATTTCATGCATTGTCATTCATTGCATGCATTTCCTACATTTTATGCATTACCCTATATTTCACACATTATCACACATCTCATGCATTGTCATACATTTCATGTATTACCATGCATCTCATGCATTGTCATGCATTTCACGCATTACCATGCATCTTATGCATTGCCATTGTGTGTTTCATACATTACATAAAAAAATAAAAAATGTATACATATAATCACAAGTTAGTAACATGCATATCAATAGCAACATATCACTGCATTATAAGTTAGCAACATGCATACATATAGCAGCATATCATTGCATTCTAGCATCACAAGCAGCAATAGAGCACCCTTCACACTTGTCTTGAGCTTTCAAATTATTATTTGACATCTTTGATGGAGAGATTCCTGTTGTGTTTAATTTTGAGCTGGGGTAGCTAACCCCAAGCGCACATTGATTTACTTGGAAAACTAGGGCAAGTTGACCACAGCCACACGTTGATTTATTTTGAAACTGGGGCAACAAATCCCAAAGCAAGGGATTCATTCATTGACATCAGAACCTTACCCCAAGTGCATTTTCCAAATAGAGTACCATTTTCCAAACTTTGCTTGCACACCTTGTTACTGGTTGAGATGGCTGGATCATCGTATCCTTACAGCTCGGATTCTTACATTCGAAGCAAGCCATCATTGTGTCATATGGCTGGATCATCGTGTCCCTACGGCTCGGATTCTTACATTCGAAGCAAGCCATCATTTTGTCTCATGGCTGGATCATCGTGTCCCTACGGCTCGGATTCTTACATTCGAAGCAAGCCATCATTGTGTCCCATGGCTGGATCATCGTATCCCTATGGCTCGGATTCTTACATTCGAAGCAAGCCATCATTGTGTCCCATGGCTGGATCATCGTGTCCCTACAGCTCGGATTCTTACATTCGAAGCAAGCCATCATTGTGTCCCATGGCTGGATCATCGTATCCCTACGGCTCGGATTCTTACATTCGAAGCAAGCCATCATTGTGTCCTATGACTGGATCATCGTGTCCCTACGGCTCGGATTCTTACATTCGAAGCAAGCCATCATTGTGTCCCATGGCTGGATCATCGTGTCCCTATGGCTCGAATTCTTACATTCGTAGCAAGCCATCATTGTGTCCAATGGCTGGATCATCGTATCCCTACGGCTCGGATTCTTACATTCAAAGCAAGCCATCATTGTGTCTTATGGCTGGATCATCATGTCCCTACGGCTCGGATTCTTACATTCGCAGCAAGCCATCCCTGTGTACCTCAACCTGGATTCTTACATTCAGTGCAAATCGTCTCTGGTTGGCAAAAGTAAACAACTCTTGATTAACCTGAAAAGCCATAGAGAGTTGAATGGCTTGGCTAAAATAAGTGTCTTTTATCTTTGTAGGCTTGTTACTATAAAAAACGTAGGAGAGTTCCTACCGTTACATTGAAGCAACTAAGCCTACAAAGAGGGGCAGCTGTAGACACCCTATTTTTGCCCTAACCAAATAGAACACGGGATCTCCTCTTATTATTTTCATTATTATTATTATTACCTTATTATTATTATTATTATTATTTTCCTATATTATTATTACTTTACTATTATTTTTCTAGTATTTTTATTATCATTATTATTATTATTTTTCATTTTTATTATTATTACTCGTACTTTTATTATTTTTATTTTATTTTTACTTTACTATAATTATTTTTATTTTTCATTTATTTTATTGTTTTTGATATATTATTATTATTATTATTATTATTATTATTATTATTATTATTATTATTATTATATTATTATTATTATTAGCATTAGTATCTTATTTTGGCTATTATTATTTTTATTATTTTTGGTGATGTTATTATTATTATTATTATTATTGTTTATTACTTTTAATATTAGTATTATTACTTTATTTTTATTAATATTATTATTATTATTATTTTATCTATAGTATTTTCATTTTTATTTTTTACTATAATTATTTATTATTATTTACTATTAGTAGTATTATTATTATTATTATTACCTTATTATCCTTATATTATTACTATAATAATAATTATTATTACTATTTCCATTTTCATTATTACCATAAGAATAAAAGCATAAAAAAAAAGAAAAAGAAAAATAAATTCAAAAAAGGGAAGTTTTGTTTTAGGGTTTTCAATTTTTTTTTATATAAGGGCAATGAGGCTCGCAGCCAAGAGGGGGCAGCACACAGCACACGGCAAGAGCAAAAAGCAAAAAAAAAAAAAAACCGATTTGATTCTTCTTCTTCTTCTTCCTGGAGACACTACAGCGGCCATTCTCCTCCAGCTCCAGCAACCACCATCCCTCCTTTACTCCTCTGCAACTCCCTTTGCTCCAGCCAAAGCCCACACCAAACCAGAACACCCGAGACCCACCAAGCCACTCTGCAACTCTCTTGTAGCCACCTTGGAGGACTAGAACACCCAGCACCAGCACCACCAAGAACCCCTTCGTGAGTCCCCTATAAGTATACTCACACACACAGCAACAAACATCACACACAGAAACACACACACACACAGCACACACAGCAAAACACACACACACACAAAAACGCACACACATAGCACACACTGCAAAACATACGCTGCACACACACACAACACACACAACAACACACACAACACACACACAGCAACATACACACACAACACACACTACAAAACACACACTGCACACACACACAACACATACAGCAACACACACACTGCACATACAGTAAAGCACACACAGCACACACATGTTTTTATTATAAAGTTTAAATTTTGCTTGGTTATTGTTTTAGGATTTTTAATAATTAATTTCCATATTTATAAATACTAATTTGTTTATCTTCGTTATTGTAGGATTTTTTCTTTTTATTACCAAGGTAAGATTTCATTTGTAATATTTTCTGTTGTCATATTTTATTTTATTTTTTTTAGTGCACAATATTCAAGTTGTATGTGTAATATGTATTCTTAGGTTTCGGGTTGTTATCTTGTTGTAGTTCTTATGTATAAGATATTTTTTATTTTATTCATGCTTATATTGTATGTTAACTTTATATTATATTATTAGTATTTTAGAATTTTGGTCATGTTATATATTAGTTAGGATTTTTAGTAGATTAGTTGTAGTACATGTGGTATTTTAGAACTAGAGTTGTATGTGTATTTAGTATTCTAGAATGTTAGTCATATTAGGTATTTAACAACTTAAGATTTATAAGTAACATCATACATCTAATTTAGTATTTTAGGTAACTTTTAATATAGCATCTTGAGTAATACTATATATTTATTATTATGATATTTTTAGTATGTTAATATATAATGTATTATGGTAAGTTTAATATTTTAGGTAATATAATATATTTGGTGTTTTGGTATCATGCTATTTTAGTATATATAGTTTTATAGTAATTTGTTACGTATTATAGTATTTGTGGATATTTATTATTATTATCGTGATCATGTGTATTATGGTAAGTTTGAGATTTTTTGTTTATAACGTACATGTAGTATTTTAATATTATGGTATTGTCATTATCTTAGTCTATATTATATATTTTATATTCTACTATCATTAGTATGTTGGACCATAATACACATGATCACAATAATAATAATAATAAATATCCACAAATACTATAATACGTAACAAATTACTATAAAACTATATATACTAAAATAGCATGATACCAAAACACCAAATATATTATATTACCTAAAATATTAAACTTACCATAATACATTATATATTAACATACTAAAAATATCATAATAATAAATATATAGTATTACTCAAGATGCTATATTAAAAGTTACCTAAAATACTAAATTAGATGTATGATGTTACTTATAAATCTTAAGTTGTTAAATACCTAATATGACTAACATTCTAGAATACTAAATACACATACAACTATAGTTCTAAAATACCACATGTACTACAACTAATCTACTAAAAATCCTAACTAATATATAACATGACCAAAATTCTAAAATACTAATAATATAATATAAAGTTAACATACAATATAAGCATGAATAAAATAAAAAATATCTTATACATAAGAACTACAACAAGATAACAACCCGAAACCTAAGAATACATATTACACATACAACTTGAATATTGTGCACTAAAAAAAATAAAATAAAATATGACAACAGAAAATATTACAAATGAAATCTTACCTTGGTAATAAAAAGAAAAAATCCTACAATAATGAAGATAAACAAATTAGTATTTATAAATATGAAAATTAATTATTAAAAATCCTAAAACAATATCCAAGCAAAATTTAAACTTTATAATAAAAACATGTGTGTGCTGTGTGTGCTTTACTGTATGTGCAATGTGTGTGTTGCTGTATGTGTATGTGTTGTGTGTGTGTGCAGTGTGTGTTTTGTAGTGTGTGCTGTGTGTGTATGTTGTTGTGTGTGTTGCTGTGTGTGTTGTGTGTGTGTGCAGCGTATGTTTTGCAGTGTGTGCTGAGTGTGTGTGCGTTTCTGTGTGTGCTGTGTGTGTGTGTGTGTTGCTGTGTGTGCTGTGTGTGTGTGTTTCTGTGTGTGATGTGTGTTGTTGTGTGTGTGAGTATACTTACAGGGGACTCACGAAGGGGTTCTTGGTGGTGCTGGTGCTGGGTGTTCTAGTCCTCCAAGGTGGCTACAAGAGAGTTGCAGAGTGGCCTGGTGGGTCTCGGGTGTTCTGGTTTGGTGTGGGCTTTGGCTGGAGCAAAGGGAGTTGTAGAGGAGTAGAGGAGGGATGGTGGTTGCTAGAGCTAGAGGAGAATGGCCGTTGCAGTGTCTCCGGGAAGAAGAAGAAGAAGAAAAAGAATCAAAAAGGTTTTTTTTTTTTTTTTTTGCTTTTTGCTCTTGTCGTGCGCTGTGCGCTGCCCCCTCTTGGCTGCGTGCCTCATTGCCCTTATATAAAAAAAAAATTGAAAACCCTAAAACAAAACTTCCCTTTTTTGAATTTATTTTTCTTTTTCTTTTTTTTATGCTTTTATTCTTATGGTAATAATGAAAATAGAAAATAATAATAATAATAATAATAATAATAATAATAATAATAATAATGAAAATAATAAGAGGAGACCCCGTGTTCTATTTGGTTAGGGAAAAAATAGGGTGTCTACAGCTGAGAAAACCAGTAGCCCTCCACCAAACAACTGCCTCCCATGTTTGAAATTGCAGCCACCTTCTTTGACTATCCCCCTCCCATATGTGTATATATATGTGATGTATGTGTGTGCAGCAGAGTGTGTGAGTGCAAAGTTGCAGTGTGTGAGCTTTGGGCTATGTTGTGTGCGTGCAGAGAGTTGTGTGTTGCAGAGAGGTGTGGTGTGTTGTGTGTGAGGCAGACTGAACCCTTGTAGAGAGAGTGAGAGAGGAGTTGAGGGCAGTAGCCTCCTCTTTCTCCTTGTATAACTCTCCAAATGGTTATAGTGGATTTTGTGCTCTCCTGTGGACGTAGGTCATAGTGGGCCGAACCACGTAAATCTGGTCTCATTTTTTTGTTGCATAATTTTTCTTGTGCGATTGTTGCTCGTAGATCACTTTCCAATAGAGCCACGATTCACTTAAAGAGGTTTAGTCTTTTAAATCGGTCCTATAATCCATGCAGATTGGTCGATCAATATCCTTTTATTTATTTCATTTTTTTGTTTTTATTTTATTTTTAAAATTTGTTGTAATGTTAAAAAATCCAGGAAAATATTTTTTTTCATTGCCAAAAATTTTCAAAAAGTAGGGAAAATGTTAATAAAAAAAAATTGTTTCACTTTAAGATCAATTTTATGATTTAATTATTTATTATTATTATTTTTGTTGGCCTTAGTGGCTACATAATCTTAACTATTATATTTTGATGATAATAACTCATTAATGATTCTAAGTTAAACTAATATTTGTACATCAAAGTTAGTATAAGTACAACATGAAGGTACTTGATCAAATGGAAAGATCGAGTGAACATTCAAGTAGAAAAGACTAAAGCAGACACTCACTCGGAAAAACTCAAGCACGACCAACTAAAGAAAATGTAGAGTCATAATGTAAATGGGAAGTGTTTAAGGTAGGGATTGATTGTAACTCTTGTAGTTCTGATTCGCGCAAGTCTATTTAGCAAGAGTTGAGCAATTGCAAGAGCATGCTAGTATATAGGATATCACCAAACTCTTAGAACAAAGCTTAATGAGTTTTCAAATGCATTTCGTAAAGAATATCCTATAATCAAATGTATTTTCACAAGGGACAAGTTTTAAAAGATATTAGTATTAAAATCTTTCAAATACTTGGTCTCGGTTAAGTTTAAACCAATATTAAGCACCCAAGTAAAGAAACAAGGCAAATTGTCGATGATTTGGCCAAATGCTTCGACGGTTTCAAGCAGTAAGTTAAATGGAATTTGGCTTGAATGAAACCGTCCACAGTTTGAGCAAATCGTCGACGGTTTGGGGGAATCCGTCAACGGTTTACATCAGGATTATGAACCCAATGATTATAAAATGGTTAGTTTTCAAAGTATTTAATTGTTTTAAAAGCCTAATGGTTATATATCAGTTAGTTCGTCCATTTGCCTATAAATACAAGCTACTAGCAATAAATATGTACCTTTGACATTTAGTGAATATCAATCTTGCATTTAGTGCATCATTTATTGCTCAAAAATCTCTTTTGCACTTTATACTTGTGAAGATTCATTACTAGAGAGATTAGTCTGAAGATTTGTTTTATGTTGTAATCAGCTTATAGAGGGAGCAACACTTGTATCAACCATATCTTCGCTACTTCCATTTGTTGTAAAAGGGTTTTTGGTGAACCTAGGGTTCTTGGTGAACTTTGGTGTAAGTCTCTTGGTGAGCAAAAGGGGATTTATTCCTCGATTTTGTAAAGGCTTCTCCGTCCTTGAAGGAGATTGGTTAGTGGATTTTGAAATCCTTGAGAATATCTCAAGGCGTGGATGTAGGCAAGAGGCTGAAGCATGTTAAATTTGGTGTTAAGCTTCTCTCCCTTATATTTATTATACTTATTGTGTTATTCATTTTGCTTATATTGTGATTTAATTACTTATATCTTGCCAAGTCTTATTATTTTGCAGAAAAGAATAATAATCCGCAAAAGAGTCTATTCACCCCCCCCTCTAGACACGACTCCAGGGCCAACAATTTTATATTTTCTTTAATTTTTTTGGTTTGTTGTAGTAGATTATTCCTAGGGGGTTATTTTTAGGATTTAAGACTTATTTTAGTTTTTTTTTTTTTACTTTTCTCTTAGATTATTTATTTTGTTTTCTTGAGTTTTATTTCATTTTTTAGTGATTGTAAATTGTTAAAAATCCAAATAAAATTGTAGAAATTTTCCATAAAATATATTTAAAAAATTAATTAGTTTTCAGTGAACTTTTGGATTTTTGGGGGTGTTTTGGAAGATTAAAAGAGAAAAAAATATCAGAATAGGAATGTTTAAATTCATATATCCTGCATGAGAACATTCCTAGGTTTGGTTTGGTTTGGTTAGAAGACATGCATGCTTGTCCGAATTATTTAATGGTGCTTTATAATATGTGTTGTTTTATGTACATATGACATGATAATCTTCTAGCCTTATTTTGAATTAAGAATTAATTGAAATGAATGAAAATAAAAAAGAAAAAAAACTTTAATTAATGAATCCAATTATGGATGTCTTTCAAGGATGCAATAGCACTCCTCATTGGTTTTATTACAGCAAGAAAGTCTTACGTTCTAAATCAGAATACCGTAGGAATATAAAGTGGAACAATATTAAATTAAAAAATAATAATAATGTTAATCAAAATGAAGGACAAAGAATGTAGTTTAGTGATTACACATAACTTAGTAGATATCTTTTTTAGAACAATTATGTAAGGGTTGCAAGTTCCTTCTTCTCGCACAAATGTACTCCCAAATTGGGACTTTGATACGTATACTTCGACTATCAATTTCTTGGACCCTAAGGGTAACTAATCTACCAAATTAATTAATAGCAATTAAATAAGTGTTTTAAACTCACATAGATTAAAGTAGATTAATGGAAACTCCATAAATACATTTTGATGCACATTTCATTTCCCTTAATTATAAATTCTTATTTCGAGTTCGCCAATCATGTCGAGGCAATTTGAAGATTCATCTTGGTAGAGGTGCGTGATTGAGATATGTTTACAGTAATAATTTTATTTATCAGGGGCTTTCAAAATGTCAATTATTCATTTTTTCATAAATTAATTCATTTACTAACAATGATTATAGAAATTATTAATTCAATTAACACTCATCAATTTTGTTGGCCCGGGTGTAAAGTCTAGAGGGGGGTGAATGGACTCTTTCGCGTATTTTCGCTTTTCTCTACAAAATAAAATTCTTGAAAAAATACAAGCAATTATATCACAATATATAAAATCTAAATCATGCACAAGACACAAATTTAAGAGTATAGAGAAGATAAAGCTCAACATCGGTATTTTAACGTGGTTTAGCACCAAGCCTACATCTACGCCTTAATACACATTCAAGGATTTTGCAATCAACTATAAGCCTCCTTCACCGACGGAAAAGCCTTTACAAACAAAAACAAATCCCTACTGCTCACCAAGAGCTGCAAGGTTCACTAAGAACCTTCACAGGGGAACCGATCCCTTTCGCTCACCAAGAGCCGCAAGGTTCCTGATTACATGCTTAAAATGCATAATTATACATTTTAATTCATGCATTAGGGCTTATATTTTAATTAAATTCCTAATTATTGTAAATATTTTAACAAGGTGTCCTATTTATAATTTCTGGGTTTTATTGAGCAATTTATGAATTTTTGGCATTTTTTTATCGCAAAAAAATTATCGGGAGCTAAAACCGACATCAGTTCGTAATTCACACATAACTTTTCCGTACAAGATCCAATCGAGACAATTCAAAATTTTAGAGAAATATGAAAAGATTAGCTACGACTTTTTTGTTTCAAGCTTTGAGAGATACGGTTTCTAGAAGGGTCAAGATTAGCTTCGTTCGCCAGAAATAAAAAGAAGAAAGAAAAAAAAAGAAAATAAATAAAAAGAAGAAAGAAAAAAGAAAAGAAAAAAAAAACTTTTAAAACCCTAATGTGACCCGGCCATGCAGTCCGAGTCGGGCCTTCATTGCCGGGTAACCTTGGGCCGGTAGGGTCTCCCCCCCTCCCCTTTATATCCTTCTCTTCCCTCTTTCTTCTCTGCAAGCCCCCGTGAACTCTCTCACTCTCCATTCCCTTCCCTCTCTCCCTCTCCCTAACTCTCCCTCTTCTCTGCCAGCTCCAGCATAGCCCTTCCTTCCCTGCCCTCTCTAACCTCTCGGCTTCTCTCCCTCTTCTCCCTTCTTTTTCGCTTTCCCTCTTACCTTCCATCTCTGCTGAACCTCGCTGCCCGCCAGTTGCTGTGCTCTTGCAACTCCGCCCCAGCCAAAAGTTGCTCCACCATTGTTGTTGTACTGCACGTCGGCAGCCACACCTATAAGCGGCTATTCCTGCTATAACTAGCCAGCCACAACCGAGAAGCTGCTGCGGTTATCTCAGCCATCCCAAAGGCACCTCCACCCTCTCGGCTGCTGTATAGACCACCTGTGGCATTGCTGCTGCTACCCAACCTTTTTCACGGTTGCTCCAGAACACACCACAGCCACTACTGCAAACCGAGAGCTACTCCAACAAAACCCAAAGCCGAGACCAGCCACCACCTTCCTTCCACAACTCTCTCTCTCTCTCTCATCTTTTCTTTTCTTTTTTATTGTTAGTTTGTTGAATATTGATAAATCTTATTTATTGAGGTTTATTTGATATTTTAGATTTTGAATATTGTTTAGGGTGTTTTTTATTTTGAAGTTTATTTATTTATTTATTTTCTCAAGTAAATTTGGTAGTAGATTTAATTAGCGATTCGAGTCATTTAATTAATTAAGTTAAGTCCGATTTGGTTCTAAAAAAAAGAATAAAATATAAAAATAAAAAAGAAATTGTTTTTAGAAATTAAATTAGTTGTTCTTTTTAAAATTTAATTTTTATTGAAGCTCGATTTAGTTTAGGGTTAGTCTTATTAAAGTTTGTATTTTTATCATGTCTAGTTATTATTTAAGTCATTAAAGATATAATTTTTATTCGAATTCTTAGTTGCCTTTAAATTTTGATTTTGGTTCAAGTTCTTTATTTTGTTAAAGGTTTGGTTTTTATCGTTCGCGTATGTGTTTGATTAAGTTTCCATTATTGTTTGTTTTAATTACGTGTTAAAATTACTTATTTAGTTTCTATCATGAAGTTTAACACGTGTTTCGATGTCTACCTGATTAGACGTAGGATTTCCGTTCTTGTTATTTAATTCAGTGCATGCTAGAATTTGGGTTTAATTTGCATGTTCGTTTAACTTGTCAAAAGAAATCTCAAACAATCTAGAGAACCTGAATTTGAACTGAGTTTAGTAACTTTTTATTTTCAGTCGGAAACACATAAAATTTGAGATTAAATTACATTCCCTAAGGAGACGATCTGACCTTTGGGCTGAATATTACATGATAGAACTCCTACACTTGGGATAGCTTCCAAACTGCTCATTTTTAGAGTGAGTCAAATTTTTGGTGCCGTTGCCAGGGAGTGCTAGTTTTAATTTCAAAATTTGTGTTTTTTCAATTATTTTTTATTTTTCATTCAATAAAAAATTAAAAAAAATTAAAAATTAAAATTTTGAAAAAAATTGATCATGCTTGTTTGCTGTTGTGTTAGTGGATTTCTGCTGCTTGCATTGATGTTTGATGCCCTGGGTTCGAGATAATTCTAATAGATTGTCAAAAATTTCACCTAGCACCAGTAAGGACACATAGAGCAGAAAATCTGACTATTCTCCTGTTACTTTTCTAAGTGATTCTGAAATTGATTTGAGCAATCTGTTTGACCAATTATTTGAGGAAGTCATGGCTGCACCTACACCATGTACACTTCAGGATTTTCTACAGCCCACATACACATCTACACCTTCATGCATTGTGTTGCCACAAGATGCCCCGAACTTCAATATTAAGCATAGCATGTTATCTGTGATACCCCAGTTTCATGGGATGGATTCTGAGAGTCCATACCAACACTTGATAGATTTTGAGTTAGTCTACACCACTTTCATTAATAGGGCTAGAACTGATAAATATATCAAACTTCGCTTGTTTCCCTTTTCTTTGAAAGATAAGGCAAAAATCTGGTTTAATTCTCTGCGACCTAACTTTATTATTAGTTGGGCTGAAATGCAACATGAGTTCTTACATAAGTTCTTTCCTTTTTAGTGAACTTAGTACCTGCAGGAGCAGATCAGCCAGTTTATGCAAAAAGGTGATGAGACATACTAGGCCTTCTGGGAGAGATTCAAGGACCTAATGAACATATGTCCACACCATAGATTCAAATCTTGGAGGTTAGTGAATTATTTTTATACTGCTCTAACCTCTGCATGTAAATAATTTGTCCAGACTATGTGCAACGGGGAGTTCTTCTGCAAGGAACCAAATGAGGCTTTATCATTCTTCAATTATTTAGCTGAGAGTGCCCAATAATGGAACACACATTATGAATGGGCACCAATAGCAGCACAACCTCTTAGAGCGATCAGTGGTGAAGGCAGATACGAGGTCAAAGAGGAAACTAGCTTACAAGCTCTTGTTGCTTGTCTAAGAAACTGGAGGTTATGGAATCAAAAAAAGTGACAATTGAGGATTGCTCTATCTGTGAGACCTCAGACCACAGAATTCAGGATTGTCAATTACTACCAGTACGGTAGGAGAGTAGATCTAATTGGGTGCGATTGGTGAATCGGGTCAACAAAATGCAGAATCAGCCGCTCTCGAACACTTATAACCCGGGATGGAGGAATCATCTGAACCTCTCATGGAGGAATGATCAGCTCGGTCCATCATCCTTGCGGTATCAGCAAATTTCTCAACCTTATGCACCGCCTCAGCAACCGATATATCACCCAGTTGCAGCTCCTCAACCGCAATATCAACCGCAACCAATTTCCCAAAGCTACGCACCATCGGGATTCCAACCAACTCTAGCTTCTATTCCAGCAAAGAAATCCGTTGATGATAGCATGGCGCAGATGGTGAACATGCTCCGACAATTCATACAGCTTCATGCCACGACCACTGGAGAATTGAAAGATGCTGTCAATAAGCTAAGTACACAGCTAAATACCATGGAAAAAGGAAAATTTCCTGCACAGCCTCAGCCGAATCCCCAGGTATACAGACAGCAACAGAAACCGGTGCACAATGTTTCAGAGGATGCTTTTGAGTCAGCTAAGGCAATTATTACCTTATGAAGTGGAAAAGAAATTGCCCGTCCTGAAAAGCCCATTGATCAACATACACTTGCTCTAGCCCTAAAGTGATAGCTCATACAGATGAGGGAAAAGAAAAATCAGATGAAGCCAGCTCAAGTTTAATAAAGTCAGATAATAAAGAGAATGAGCCATTTAAGAAGTATCAACCTGTGGTACCCTATCCTCAGCGGTGGACATCTGGTCAAAATAATAAGTATCACACTGAGAGCCAAGAAATATTCAAATAGGTGAAGATCAATATTCCACTTCTAGAGGCCATACAGCAAATCCCTGCATATGTAAAATTTCTGAAAAACCTATGCACAGTAAAAAGGAAATTAAACGTGAAGAAAAAGGCCTTTTTGACTGAGCAAGTTAGCGCATTGATACTAAGTCAGACTCCAAAAAAACTTAGAGACCCTGGTTCTCCTACCATTTCGATCATGATTAGTGAATCTCATATGGGAAGAGCTCTACTTGATTTGGGGAGTAGTGTGAACTTGCTCTCGTTTTCAATAAATGAACAGCTGGGTTTAGGTGAGCTGAAGAGAACTACTATGATGT
Organism: Malania oleifera; assembly: GCF_029873635.1. Classification (NCBI taxonomy): domain Eukaryota; kingdom Viridiplantae; phylum Streptophyta; class Magnoliopsida; order Santalales; family Ximeniaceae; genus Malania; species Malania oleifera. Next base: position 90,488,633 of record NC_080419.1, on the reverse strand, counting down.
TACAATTGGCAGAAAGATCTGTCAAAGATCTATGAGGCGTTGTTGAGGATGTATTGGTTCAGGTTGACAAATTTTACTACCCTGTGGATTTCGTTGTTTTGGACATGCAACAACCTGTTTCCACCATATATCATGCTCCTGTCATTCTTGGTCAACCATTCCTTGCTACTTCTAATGCCCTGATTAATTTTTGAAGCGGAGTACTTAAGCTCACGTTTGGGAACATGACATTGGAAATGAACATATTCAATGCTCACAAGATGTCAAGTGGGTGCGATGACGTAGAAACACATGCAGTTGATGTAATAGATAATTTGGATATTTCAAAGCTACTGTCAGTACTTGATGTTGATGGTGCATTTGAAAATGACTCTTTTGAACAGCTTAAGGAATTTGATGAAAAATTGCCAGGATCGGAGGAGCCTATTCCAGAGATAGATGGCACCCCTCACATGTTGGATGCAAGTTACACGAGTAGTTAGAGTAAGCCTACATTTGAGGCCATTGATCTGCTAGAAATTATGAAGTCATCAGAAGAAGAAACTCCAACACTCGAACTGAAACCATTGCTTGAAGAGCTAAATTATGTTTTCCTAGTTCCAGCAGACGACACATTCCCTATGGTAATTTCTTCTCACCTTACTCTTAAACAGGACACTGATCTATTGTAGGTACTAAGGAAGCAAAGCGGAGTGATAGGATGGACCAATGCAGACATCAAGGGTATCAACCCCTCGATTTGCACTCACAACATCTTCCTTGAAGGAGATGCTAAACCAGTTCGAGATGCACAACAGAGGCTGAATCCAACCATAAAGGAGGTGGTAAAGAATGAAGTGCTAAAATTATTAGCTACTGACATCATTTATCCGATCTTTGACGGCAAATGGGTAAGCCTGACACAGCTAGTTCCAAAAAAATCTGGTTTGACTATCATTGAAAATGCTAATAGAAAATTGATCCCATCTAGGAAACTAACGGGTTGGAGAATGTGCATTGATTATCAAAAATTGAATTCGGTTAGCCGAAAAGATCACTTCGCGTTACGTTTCTTAGATTAGATACTCAAAAAAGTAGCTGGTAATTCCTTTTACTATTTCTTAGAGGGATTTTCTAGTTATTATCAAATTATTGTAGCACCTGAGGACCAAGAGAAGACTACCTTCACTTGTCCCTTCGGTACCTTTGCCTTTCACAGAATGTCATTTGGTCTACACAATGCACCTGCTACTTTCCAACGCTGTATGATGAGTATTTTCTCTGATATGTTAGATGATATGTGTGAAATTTTTATGGATGATTTTTCTATGTTTGGTAAGTCTTTTGATATTTGTTTGAAAATTTTGACTGCTATTTTAAAAAGATATGAAGAAAAGAATTTGCTTTCAAATTGGGAAAAATTTCAATTTATGGTAAGTAGTGGTTTAGTACTTGGTCATTTGGTTTCTGAGCGTGGAATAGACGTTGACAGGGCCAAGGTAGAGCTGATTTCCCAGTTACCCATCCCTAAGATAGTTAGGGATATCCGTTCGTTCCTTGGTCATGCCAGCTTCTATAGGCATTTTATTCAGGGTGTTAGTAGTATTGCTAAACCATTATGTACTTTGTTACAAAATGAGACTGAATTTTTGTGGACTGATGAATGTCAACAGGCTTTTGAAACGCTAAAGAAACACTTGACTATTGCGCTAATCATGCTACCTCCTCGGTGGGACTTGCCATTTGAAATCATGACTGATGCTAGTGACTACGCCCTTGGTGTCGTTCTGGGTCAAAGAATTGATAACAAGTCGTCTATCATTTATTATGCGAGTCAAACTTTGAATGATGCTTAGAAAATTATACCACCAATGAGAAGGAATTGTTAGTTGTTGTATTTGCCTTAGAAAAATTTTGTTCTTATGTTATTGGATCGCCTGTTATTATTTTTACTGATTACTCTGCTCTGAAATATTTGTTAGCAAAGAAGGATGTTAAACTTAGGTTGATCAGATGGATTCTACTTCTCCAAGAATTTGATATCACTATTCGAGATAAAAAGGGCGTAGAAAATGTTGTAGCTGACCATCTCTCTCATTTACAGCTACCTGAGGTGTTTGTCTCTCCCTTGCCCTTAAATGATGATTTTCCTGATGAGCGTCTTTTTGCAGAGTCACACGCTCCGTGGTTTGCTGATATTGTGAACTACCTTGTCACTAACCGAATGCCAGAACATCGATTAACTTAAGATAAGCGTAAGTTCCTTGCCGAGGTAAGACATTATTATTTTGATAATCCATAACTGTTTAAATACTGCTCTGATCAGTTGGTGCGTAGATGTGTTCCTGATGATGAATTCACTTCTGTGATGCATTTTTGTCATAGTGAGGCATGTGGAGGCCACTTTGTTGCAAAGAAAATCGTTTCAAAAATTTTGCAAAGTGAACTCTACAGGCCTACTATGTTTAAAGATGTTAAGAATTTTTGTAAAACACGTGAGGTCTATCAAAAACTAGGAAAAATCACTGTAAAGAATGAAATGCCTATGTCCCCCATTTTAACTCTTGCAATTTTTGACTCTTGGGGGGATTGACTTTATGGGACCATTGTAATAACCCCAAAAAGGGATATAGAAGATTAGTTGAGTGATTTTCAAAAACAAACCAAAAAATAATAATAATAATAATAATAATAATAATAATAATAATAATAATAATAATAATAATAATTAATCAATTAATCAGATTTAAAAAAATAAGAAAAAAATAAGAAAAAAAATAAAAAATAACTAAAATTTATTTTTATTTTTATTAATAAAATATATTATTATTAATATTAATTAAATTTATTATTATTATTATTATTATTATTATTATTATTATTATTATTATCCTGAAACTTAGAAGCTTCAAGATCTTCTTTTTCTTCTTCTTCTTCTTCTTTTCTTTTCTTTTCTTTTCTTCTGCTTGCACACAGACACTCTCTCTCTCCTCTCATTCTCTCTCCCTCTCTCCTTGATTTCGTGGTGGATTTTCTCCCAATCGAAAATTGGAAGATACTGCTGGACTCCATTCTCCGTTGCCGTCATTTCCACCATAGCGGATCGGTGGTAGGAGCGGCATGAACGTATCTCCTAAGATAAGTCAATTTCCCTTTTTTCTTTAATTGCTTGCAAATTATAAGCCCAATCGACGAACGGACACCACTACGAGAATCTAGGGTGATTCTCTACAAGTCTAGCCGAATGGAATTCTCGTGGGGTCGTCGTGGGCAAAACCCAAATTTGGGGTATGGGGGTTATTAAGGGGCTTATTTTTAATTAATTAGGATTAATTTAGAAATGCTAAAATGTTGAGCATCTGGAGTTGAAGTAGGATTTCTGAAATTTAGGGTCCAAGTGAGTGCCGCGGGTGTAATTTTGGGACCCGCAGACAAAATTTAGAATATTAAGTGGGGCTGTTAAATGTTAGTTTAAATATCAATTTGAGATATATGGTGCCTAGAAAAGGTTAGATGGGTATTATTTTGGAGAAATAGATTAATTAATCTGGGGAAAATGCAAATTGCAAGAGTTTAATTTCGGGCGCCAAGGGCGTAGAATTTGGGTGTTAATAAGTCTCTCAATAAGCCAGGTAAGGGGAATAAATTATACCAATATTTTTAGAATTACTATTTAAATTAATATGTGAAAATGTGCTTATGGTATTTTGTCTAGAAATTATTATGATATAAATATTATATAAATTGTGTGGCATTTGAGTGATTTTAAATTTTGAAATATAACGATGGGTATTTTTTGAGAAAATATTGAAATGAGAATGATTAATATGATTAGTGAAAAATAATGAAATGTGATATTTATATGTGAGTGGAAATTATTTGCATGAGAAATGAGTTTGTGCAGATTATTAATATGAGTATTTTGGGAAAAAGTGAAAAGTACGTGAAATATGATATATGTTATTACGAGATGATGAAATGTGCACAGAAAACGATGAGAATATTTATACTGAACTGAATTATGATATACTGGAATATGATTGATGAAATACTAATACGCATAATGATTGCAGGTATGTGGTAGTGAACCCTGATGGATGGTTATGATATTGAACACGGTACCATTACTAGTGGTGTTAGTGCAACCACACATACTCTTGGAGTGTAAGGCGTGACAGTCAACTGTGCCATTTTATAGGATTGTTGGGCCCCCTGAGTCCAGATTAGGGTTATAGGCCGGCTGATTACGCGCCAAAACTACGTAATTTACGGTTTATATTTTTAATTAAATGTCCAAAATTTTTCAATATTTTAATAAAGTGCGAAAATCATCATTCTTGAATTTTATTGCACTATTTATGAAGTTTTGGTAATTTTTTGTCGCAGGAAAATTCCCTAGAACCAAAACCGACACCTGTTCGTATTTCATGCATAACTTTTCCGTCCAAGCTCCAATCGAGAGGATTCATATTTCTAGAGAAATAGGAAAGGATTATCTACAACTTTCATGTTTTAAGTTTTGTAAGATACAAGCTCTAGAAGAGTCAGATTTGTGATGAACAGATAATGAAAAAAATGAAAAAAATATAGCAATTCGGGTCAACTCTAATTGGGTCAAGTTGCCGGGTCGGGTCTCCTATCCAAGTCTAGAGCTTTCCCCTCTATCCTATTTAACCCTTCTCTTCCTCTTCCTGCGTAGGCAACCCCCAGGGCTCCCCATTCTCCTCTTCTCCTTCTTCTTCTTCTTCTTCTTTAGTTTGTTTTTTTTATTCTTTTAAATTCTGCTTTGCTCTCTTCTCTTCCTCTCTTTCCTCTTCTCCTTCCCTTGTCTGCTTTTCCCTTTTCCTGTCCTTTCTCTCCTTCTCTTTACTGTTCCCTCTTGGTTAATCTCCCAGTCTTCCCAGCCATTGCACCAGCCTGCTAGCCACCCGAAGAAGCAGCAGCAGCCCGAGCACAGCAACACCAGCCAGCAGCAGATCCTCCTCTGCAACTTGCTGCAATTTTTCTAGCAGCCAAAACAGCAGCCTAGCTGCGACTCCAGGACAGCAACCAATTTCCAGCAGCAGGCCGAGAGCTCTTCCAGAACAAAGCCACCATCAGCGACTCCACAAATAGCCACCTCTTGCTCTATTTTGTTCTTTTTCTCTCTCTCTTTTATCTTTTCTCTTTTAATATTGATATAGGATGGTATTGTTTTTTATTTACTGAAGGTATTTACAAAGTTTGGGTTTTGAAAATTTTATTATCTTTGCAATAGTTTATTTTTTAGTTATTTGTTTTTTGTATTTTATTTTATTGGTAGATTTAGTTGGAAGTTCATATTTAATTACGCTTGGGTTCATATTTAAATTAGTTATTTTTTTTTTCTTTCCAAGATTTAATTTTTGTTTCGATGTTCGGTTTAGTTAGGACTGATTTTATCAAAGTTCGTATTTTTATTTTCTGTCATTGTTCTTTTTTTTATGTGTTGCATTTTGGTTTGAGTTCTTGAATTGTTAAAGTTCCAATTTTTAGTGTGTGCTTGAATCTGATTGAGTTTCCATAGTGTGCTTTAATTCCGTGTCCAAAGTTACCATCTTTAATTAGCACGTGCTTCGATATTTCCTCGAGTAGGTTAGGGTTTCCGTTAGTGTTCTTTAATTCACTGCATGTTAGTTTTAGGACTTTAAATTGCGTGTCATTTAATTTGTCAAAAGTGAAATTGAACCATCCTGAAAATCCTGAATCTGAACCAAGTTCAGTGCAATTTAATTTCGATTGGAAGAACGTTAAATTTGAGATTAAACGCATTCCCTGAGGAGACGATCTAGCCCTTGGGCTTAATATTACACGACAGAACTCCTATACTTAGGATAGCTTCCGAGCTGCTCATTTTTAGAGTGAGTCATCGGCTAGTTGTACTACAGACGCGATATGTGATATAATACTTTGATCTAACTGGGTTGGCCAAACGCGATTAGATCCAGCCTTCGGACCACACAACCTTGACCATGGGGGGAAGCATGACGTATATAGAAAGATCCTCAGGGTGTCCATGAGTTACAGACACGATGTTGGTATTTGATACCAAGGATACTCATGAGCTGGAAAGTAAAATGAAATGGAAAGTGAAAGAATGATAAAAATTGGCTAAAATGAGAAATGAAAGAAAGAATAGAAATTGAGAAATAAAGAATGTTCATTATATGAGAAATGAACTGTGTGAGTTAATGACATAAATAATTGAGGTGAAGTGAAACTCTCTGCCTGAGGGCTTACTGAGTAAGGTGAGTGCCCTGATAGGTATCAAATATGGCCATACCTGGCTGCATAACGTGTTAGGGCAGAAGGAAGCTACCTGTATGGGCAGGTAATCTTCCCTATTCTTAAGAACTTCGCGGATAATTATGCGTTGGAAATCATTAAATTTGAGAAATGGTTTTAAAGCTTATAAAAGCTTGTGTTGTATATCTATATGATTATGAGAATGTGTATATTAGTGTATTTTCTCAGATGAAATGATAATTTGATAAGTAAAGTGTGTTATATTTGAACTCATATGGCTTCACATTGTAAATAATTTATTCCTTCTTACTGAGATGTGTCTCACACAATTTATCTAAATTTTTTAGGAAACAGAGACCGACCGGGTGATAGAGCTCCATGATAGTAGGGAGCTGGAACCCTAATATACGGGGTGAGTTTGGACTAGGGAGGTGTGATTCCCTAGGGTTGTATCGTTATTGGGTATGAGATAGTATTGTGTAAATATGTATGTAGATACACTGGTATTGTATTCTAAATGATATAAATATACTATCTTCTGCTATTAGGTTTTATAAATAAAATGACTTTTTACCCAGTACCCAATTCGGGTCGGGTCGTACGAATGATAGTAGGGTTGTTGACGTGGCCAATTTTTGGATGTGGTTAATGACAAGTGATTATTCATTTATTATTGGAAAAAAAAATTGTATGGAAACCAAGGCATCACAACCATTCCCAAACTCTTTTGGGCATTCCTACATTTTAATTGTTGTAGACTATGTTTCAAAATGGGTGGAAGCTATATCTTGTAGAACAAATGACCACAGGGTTGCCATCCATTTTCTCAAAGAGTTATTTGCACGTTTTGGCATGCCCAAGGTGATCATTAGTGATGAAGGGCTGCATTTTTGTAACAAACCTTTTGAAAAACTTATGCAAAAGTATGGAGTGACCCATAAAGTCTCAGCTCCCTACCACCCTCAAACTAATGGTCAAGCTAAGTTGGCCAATAGAGAGATCAAAATTATACTTGAGAGAACCGTGCATCCTAATCGTAAGGATTGGTCAGAAAAACTTGTTGATGCACTCTGGGCCTACTGAATGGCTTTCAAGACAAACTTAGGGATGTCTCCCAATAGGTTGATTTACAGGAAGGCATGTCATTTACCTATTGAAATTCAGCATCATGCTTTGTGGGCCTTCAAACAGATTAACCTTTCACTTGATGGTGCCAAGGGTTTAAGGAAATGGCAGGTATGTGAGCTTAGAGAGTCTAAAAGGGAAGCTTACGATAATGCTCGCTTAGCTAAGGAACGGATGAAGTTGCTACATGACCAGAAAATCAAAGACAAACAACCTTTCCCCTCTCAGCAAGTGCTTCTCTATGATTCCAAATTGCATGTGTTTCCTGGGAAACTGAAGTCCCAATGGGGTGGCCCATACGTTATTGAAAAAGTTCATTCTCATGGCATAATAGAGATTGTAAATCCAAAGAAAGGAAACCGCTTCATAGTCAATGGCCAGCGTCTAAAGCCCTTCATCGCTCCATTCAATCCCAATAAAGAGGTCTTGCTTCTGCAAGACCCTAAGGGAGTCCTCTAACCTTTCTATTTTACTGTTTTTCTTTTTCCTTATTCTTCTTTTTGGTTTATTTGTTTTTATTTGCATCTTTCTTTTCATTTTTTGTTGCATTAGTTGGTAGTGATTTTCTATTAGTTGTTCACCCGTGCACAGTTTTTCTATTTCCCCTATGTGTTCACATTGAGGACAATGTTCCACTTTAGTTGGGGGGTGAGTATTTGCATGTGACACTGTGCAAGTATACTTGTTGGGTTTTATGTCTTAAAAAAATGAAAGAAAAAATTCAAAACAAGAAAGAAAGAAAGAGCATTGAGGATAAACGATTATACCATGATTAACACTGACTTGTACCCTTCACATACTCGCATATAACCTAAGAATTACACACTTGAGTCATTTATGTGTAGTTTCTCTTTATATGACTTTGTAACTTCATGAAGAATTGATTGGTAGTACACTCGTGTTTATCTGGATATATAAAATCTTATATTTACACAGCTTCTTACAAGGTTGAATAGACACATTCACATGATTCATTGTACTTAGAGCTCCTTGTGAGCACTGAGAGAACACCCATGATGACTATGACACCTTGTGAGATATCCTTGAGCTATTTATCGTCCTTTTGAGTGTTATCAAATAAGAGTTCATGAAACTTGATTCTCTTTTCTTCTGGACGATTCTTTGTACACTAATCTCTGTTTTTTATTTGCTACCCTAGAGGTGACATCTAGTGATGAGATAGAAACCTAAGTCTTGTAACCTACTCAAGATGTGAAGGCTGAGCCACCCCTAGAAATAGACTTAGTTCATGGACCACTATTCGAGCTTAATTCCCACTGATGGTATGAAGACAATAAAAGAAGTGTAATGATTGTCCTAATTGACCAAGAAAAGAGAGAAATTGAAGAATGAGCAGAAGAAAGAATAAGAAATAGAAATGCACATGAAATGAAATGCTAATGTCCGCTCCACATAAATACCATATAAAGTCAGGAACAAGAAACATGTTCTCAATATATGAAGACTCTTCAACCGCTTAATGCCTCAGATGTATTCATGTCAAGTTTGTGAATGAGTTGATCTAGGGTGGTGTCGGTTGGATATGGCAAGTACGTGAGAAGATGCTAGGGTGAAGGACTTGACACCTCACAAATAGGCTAGAGACTAGCAAAACGTTAATTGGGGGTATGATTACGTGCTTAAATTGTGTAATTAGGTGTTTTAATTTATGCATTAGGGCATATATTTTTAATTAAATGGCTAATTGCTCTCAATATTTTAACAAGGTATCCTATTTATAACCTCTGGGTTTTATTGAGTAATTTATGAATTTTTGGCATTTTTTTATCACAAAAAAATTATCTGGAGCTAAAACCGGCATCAGTTCGTAATTCATGCATAACTTTTCCATCCGAGTTCCGATCGAAACGATTCAAAATTCTAAAGAAATGAAAATATTATCTACAACTTTCATGTTTCAAGATTTTAGAGATATGGGCTCCATGAGGGTCAAAATTGGCTTCATTTGCAAAGAAATAAAAAGAAGAAAGAAAAAAAAAGAAAAAAAAATACTTTTAAAACCCTGATATGACTCGGCCATGCAGGCTGGGTCGGGTCTTCTTTACCAGGTAACCTTGAGCGGGTAGGCTCTTTCCCCCTCCCCTTTATATCCTTCTCTTCCCCTTTTCTTCTCTGCAAACCCCCGCGAGCTCTCTCACTCTCCATTCCCTTCCCTTTCTCACTCTCCCTAACTCTCCCTTCTCTCCCTCTTCTCTCTAGCTCCGGCATATCCTTTCCTTCCCTGCCCTCTCTAACCTATCGTCTTCTCTCCCTCTTCTCCCTTCTTCTTCCTTTTCCCTCTTCTCTCCCTTCCTCTTACCTTCCATCTCTGCTGAACCTCGCCGCTCGCCAATTGTTGTGCTCTTGCAACTCAGCCCTGGCCGAAAGTTGCTCCACCATTGTTGTTGTGCTGCACATCAGCAGCCACACCCATGAGTAGTTGTTCCTGCTATAACTAGCCAGCCACAACGAAGAAGCTGCTATGCTTATCTCAGCCATCCCGAAGGCACCTCCACCCTCTCAGCTGTTGTACAAACCACCCGTGCCATTGCTGCTGCTGCCCAACCTTTTTCACGGTTGCTCCAGAACACACCATAGCCACTGCTGCAAATCGAAAGCTACACCAGCAAAATCCAAAGCCGAGACTAGCCACCACCTTGCTGCCCAGCTCTCTCTCTCTCTCTCTCTCTCTCTCTCATCTTTTTTTTTTTATTGTTAGTTAGTTGAATATTGATAAATCTTATTTATTGAGGTTTATTTGAAATTTTAGATTTTGAATATTGTTTAGGGTGTTTTATTATTATTGAAGTTTATTTATTTATTTATTTTCTCAAGTAAATTTAGCAGTAGATTTAATTAGCAATTCGAGTTATTTAATAAATTAAGTCTAATTTGGTTCTAAAAAAAAGAATAAAATATAAAAGGAAAAAAAACTATTTTTGTTTTTAGAAATTAAATTAGTTGTTCTTTTTAAAATTTAATTTTTGTTGGAGCTCGATTTAGTTTAGGGTTAGTCTTATTAAAGTTCATATTTTTATCGTGTCTAGTTATTGTTTAAGTCATTAAAGATTTAATTTTTGTTCGACTTCTTGGTTACCTTTAAATTTTGATTTTGGTTCAAGTTCTTGATTTTGTTAAAGATTTGGATTTTATCATTTGTGTATTGGTTTGATTGAGTTTCCATTATTGCGTGTTTTAATTACGTGTTAAAGTTACCGTCTTTAGTTTCTATTCTGAAGTTTAACACGTGTTTTGATGTTTGTCTGATTAGATGCAGGATTTTCGTTCTTGTTATTTAATTCAGTGCATGCAAGGATTAGGATTTAATTTGTGTGTTCGTTTAATTTGTCAAAAGAAATCTCAAACAATCCAAAGAACCTGAATCTGAACTAAATTTAGTAACTTTTTATTTTCGATTGGAAACACGTAAAATTTGAGATTAAACCGCATTCCCTATGGAGACGATCTGGCCTTTGGGCTGAACATTACACGACAGAACTCCTATACTTAGGATAGCTTTCGAACTATTCATTTTTAAAGTGAGTCAGTTCCCTAAGAATCCTTACAATTCGATACACCAAGAACCCTTCACAATTCGGTTCACCAAGAACCCTTTACAACAAGAAGTTGAATTACAAAAAAAGCTCCTTGAATGAGCGGATATTAAATACAATAAAAATCCGCACACAAATCTCTCAAGTAATGAATCAACACAAGATTTAGAGAGCAAGAGAGATTTTGAGCACAAATATGATGAACAAATTGAAATATGCTGGAAAACGATATATAACTATTTTTTTATCAATCTTTAAACAAGTCTTTGGCATGTATATATAGGAAAATGGGCAAACTAGCCGTTTATGGCCATTGGCCATTTAATATAAAAAGTTATTTTGAAAACTAGTTGTTCAACATGAAAATTATGGGACTTTTTCTTAACTTTCCATAGACACCAAGATCGCCCTTTTTGGAGTTTGCTACCAAAAGTTATGCTCCAAATGCTGAAGGATGTTTAGGAAATTTGAGAGGTGCATAACTGAGCTTTTAATCCCAACCAAGACCAAGTTTTTATTCTTAGTATTACTTTGGTATTTCTTTCTAGATTTGAGTATAGCTCGATAACTATTTTTCCAATTCAGTATATTATTCCAAAGTAATCATAAATGGACATTTTTCATAAAGATTTCATGCTTGTGATTTAAGCATGGTAAATATGTTCTCACAACTTGGCAATGAGCATTTAGAAGTATACTACATTTAATTTAGCAATGCTCTAAGAGATATATTACTACTTCATCATACGAAGGAGTATAATCATCGTCATCGGAACTTACTTCCTCATGTTTGTTAGCCATGAAGCACAAGTGTGCTTCTTCCTCTACTTCATTATTGGTGGAAGATTCTTCAATTTCATTCCAAATAGTAGCTTTTATGGCATTATAATCTTCTTTTCCAAATTTCCCTTTATGTTGGATAATTTGAAATTATATGCCCAACTTTCTTGCAATTGTAGCACCTAATGCTATCATTTTTTCTTGTTTACTCTTTTCCAGTTTTCTTACAAAATTGTTGTCTTCTTACTAGGAATTTCTGAAAGTCTCTTGTGAGTGATTCTATATCATCCTCACTATCCTCATCATCTTATAGCACTTCTTTTAATTTTGAGCTAGATGATTTTAATGCAATACCTATATCCTTCTTAGGCTACTCAGGATCCAAAGTCGTGTTTTTCTTACTTTCATATGCCATAAGTGACCCAATTAACTCATCGAGTGTGACTTTGGTTAGATCCTTTGCTTTCTCAATAGTGGTTGATGTAGCATGCCATTACTCGAGTAAAGATCGGAGAACTTTTTGAACATTATCCTCCATAGAATAAGTTTTACTGAGTGCTTTTAAACCATTTGTGATGTGTGTGAACCGAGTGAACATAGATGTGATAGATTCTCCCTCATCCATTTTCAAAATTTCATATTCATTAAATAGCATATATATTTTGGATTTCTTAACTTGGGATGTACCTTCATATGTAACTTCAAGCTTAGCCCATATTTCTTTTCCGGTTTTACATTCGCAAATATGATTGAATTTATTGTCACTTAAAGCGCAGTAAAGAAAATTCTTTGTTTTAAAATTAAGTTTTGTTGACCTTATTTCAATGTCTGAAATCTCCTCAAGTTGTTTTGGTTCACCTATGTCATTTATGAATTCATAATCTCCCTTTGTGATGACTCGCCATATTTTAAGATCGTGTACTCGGATGAAGATGGCCATTCGATTTTTCCAAGCCGAGTAGTTGGAGCTTTTGAACATTGGTGGTTTGGTCATGGATTGTCCTTGGGAAGAGGTGATCACCAAATACTCAATTTGATCTTTCGACTCTGGATTTTACTCTGAAAAATAAGTGTCTCACTCTGATACTACTTGTTGGCTCGGGTGTAAAGTTTAGAGGGGTGAATGGACTCTTTCGCATATTTTTTCTCTTCTCTACAAAATAAAATTCTTGGCAAGATACAAGCAATTATATCACAATATATAAAATTTAAATCATGCACAAGACACAAATTTAAGAGTTCAACACCGGTATTTTAACATGGTTCGGCACCAAGCCTACGTCCAAGCCTTGAGACACACTTAAGGACTCCCTAATCCAATTTAAGCCTTCTTCACTGGCAGAGAAGTCTTTACAAATGGGAACAAATCCCTGTCACTCACCAAGAGCCACAAGGTTCACCAAGAACCTTCACACGAGAACCAATCCCTTTTGCTTACCAAGAGCCACAAGGTTCCCCAAGAATCCTTGCAATTCGATTCACCAAGAACCCTTCGCAATTCGGTTCCCCAAAAATCCTTTGCAACAAGAATATGAATTACAAACAAAGCTCCTTGAATAAGCGTATATTGAATACAACAAAAATCCTCACACAAATCTCTCAAGTAATGAATCATTACAAGATTTAGAGAGTAAGAGAGATTTTGAGCAAAAATATGATGAACAAATTGAAATATGCTTGCAAATGATATATAACTATTTTTTATCAATCTTTAAACAAGTCTTTGGTTTGTATATATAGGCAAATGGGAAAACTAGCCGTTATAATGGCCGTTGGCCATTTAGTATGAAAAGTTATTTTAAAAACTAGTCGTTTTTCGCCTGTTGGTGTGTTCTATTTTTGTCTCAAACCGTTGACGGTTTCTGAAAAATTCAATTATTTTTCCCTAAATATGTTCAACATAAAAGTTGTGAGACTTTTTCTTAGCTTTCCATAGACACCAAGATCGCCCTTTTTGGAGTTTGCTGCCAAAAATTATGCTCCAAATACTGAAGGGTGTTCAGAAAATTTGAGAGGTGCATAATTGAGGTTTTAAACCCAATCAAGACCAAGTTTTTAAAATATTATTGTGATACCCCATGGAAGAAAGGTTTAAAAAGGATTTGATATTACTACCCATATCAATAAGGTACACATTTCTTTTCGGGAGCCTTCCCATAAGAATATCACGATTAAGCGTGCTTGACTTGGAGTAATCTTAGGATAGGTGGCCTTCTAGGAAGTTTTCTCAGGAAGTGTGTGAATGAGGACAAAACACACTGAAATGACACTTTTTGGTCTATGCAGCTAGCCATTATTCTGATAAGGGCCCCCCTGTTGTCTGGTCCAGGTGGAGGAGAAGAGACGTAGTCCTCCTTGGTAGACCCAGGTTGGGGCGTTACAAAATGGTATCAAAGAAATTATCCAACCAAAAATGCGATGAGATTCATATCACCTGGGTTTGGAAATGTGGGTTAGCAAAGAGGACGTTGTGTTCTATAAGTGGGGAAGAATGTGGTACCCCGTGGAAGAAAGTCTTAAAAAGGATTTGATGTTACTACCCATATCAACAATGTTGACTCTATGAGTTCAATCCGATTTTGATAATGAAAAATTACTTGGTATTTGATCTGTGCATTGATACTGTGAATAGGAACAATATTTAGCATGCATGGAAAGATAACAAGTCATGGAAGACATGAAGATTAAAGCATACACAACTTGGCATAATCCATGGAACTAAAAGAGTTGAAGGATCAAGATGCAAGCGACAAGTTCAAGATCGTCATGGCAATGGGTATTTAGAACTGAATGTACTCACATCTTTCATATGATTTAATTTGAGGCTCAAATTATACCATAGACTGACTTTAAGACTCATGCATCTCATGAACATCTTTAGGGGATATTTATGGACTTAGAGATATTTTTAAAACCCCGAAAAATATTTTACAAAAGAGTAAAGAAAGAGTGCAAAAGCAAATTTTTCAAATTAAAAGGGAAAATTCAAAAATTAGTCAGTTCAAAAGACCAAACTCAACATTCAGTCGTACGAAGATGTAACTTCAGAAGACCAAAGTTAAGCTCAGTCGTCTGAATAATTCTTCAGAAGACCAAAGATTAAGTTCAGTCTTCTGAAGAAATTTATGGTGAAACACAGAACCTGACAAAAGCACATTAGAAGTTTGAACTCAGACTTCAATCGTTTGAACCCGACGCTTCAGAAGACTGAACCCCAACTTCAGTCGTCTGACCCTATGTCCAGGTTAATTTTTCGAAGTTCTAAGGAACTTCACTCGTATGAGCCTTAACCCTCAATCATCTGAACCTGTGGGAAAGTTTAAAATTTTAATTTTTTATGAGAAAACTCATGAATTATTTTTTGATCCAACGGTTAAGATTCATTCTAAGGGCAAGGTACCTATATAATGAACATCTAAACCCTAGTGCCCTAACAAAGATCAATAAGAACAAGAAGAATGATAAGAAACAACCACAAGAAGAAGAAAATCGAACCTTTGGCATATGATTGAGCATATTAGCACAGCTTGGGAGATCACACTACTGAGGTTGTGATTGGGATTTCAAATCTTACACTACAAATCTAAGCTAAAACTACTTTGATCCTCAAAAGGTTTTCTTGTGATTATTTTGTAATAATTTTGATATTGAGGTTAGGAAAATCAATATACTTGTTAATATTTATTCTCATAGAGTTCTTCATATAAACTAATTTGTTTGTTGATATTTCGATTTCAAAGAGTTTTTCATCTCAAAATCCATTATTGAATATAAGCTAAATGATTGATCTTGAGTGTGTTTGCTTATAGATTATTTAGATAAGATCACTACCCACAAAAGGTTTTCGCCATTGGTTAAATGGTTTTGATTCAAGTGTGTATTCAATTAAAGGCCCTATATTTATGATATCACAAAACCACTTGAGTAAATATCCTTAGTGTTCATAACTATTTATATTATTGAGGGATATTTGCTGAAAAACTTTATATTAGGCTTTTGATCTTTGGAAATCATATTATATATATTTGCATATTACAAATATCATATTATGGTTGAATATTTGAAAGAAAGCTGTTTGATTTTAATCGATATAATATTCAAGACAAAGCTTTTGATAAGTTCACATTTGATATTCGTACATTTTCGCAAAGTGAACTTGAACCCTAATTTTCTCTAAATCTTTTACTTATATCATTACTTGGGAGATTTGATAAAAGGGAAATTGGTTGAAACATTTTATTCATATAACGATTATATCTTTTTCATTCATACTCAGCTTCAAGTTTCATCATATGTATATGTGATAGGTTTCAATTGTACTCACTAGCTTTGTTAGAAGCGAATCTTGAGCTGTTTGGAAATTTTGATATTATATTGTAATCACGGTTCGAGTTGTAAACCGGGTGAGGAGGAAGTTGTGCCTCTTGTAAGCAGCGGATGTAAGGGAAGCTCCGCCCCGGTTAAAGGAGCAGGGAATTAGTGGAATCCTTGAGTGGGTTGCTCAAGGCGAGGACGTAGGATGAGTTGGCTGAACCTCATAAAATCGTGTTTTCCTTCTCACTTTCCTTATATTTTATTTTCCGCACTGCATTTCATTACTCGTATTTCATGTGTGTATGTTTGAATAACCTCACATGCACTTGATAATTTATTGGGAAAACATTCATTGATATAATAATTTAAATTAGTCTTAAAACTCTGCAATTGATTTGTTAAATTTAGAAATAGGGATTAAGTGGTAAATAATTCGAAATATTTTGAACATACCCGATTCAAAATTGGTAAAGAACCTTCGCTCACTATAGATAATGTGCTATTAGTGGAAGGACTAAAACATAATCTTTTAAGTATTAGTCAACTAAGTGATAAAGGGTTCGAAGTAATTTTCATGAAAGAAAAATGTGTTATCCAAAATCCTAAAAATAAGGAAACTTTGTTTCTGGCTCATAGAATAAATAATGTCTATTGCATAAATTTTGAGAAATTAGCACATCAAAACATATCTTGTTTGACTGCTATGAATGAAGTAAGTTGGTTATGGCATAGAAAACTAGGTCATGCTAGCATGGACCTACTATCCAAATTATCTAAGAAAAATCTTGTAAAATAACTACCAAATACTAAATTCATAAAAGACAAGTTGTGTGATGCATGTTAAAAGGGAAAACAAGTAAAAACAAGCTTTAAAAAGAAAAAATACATATTCACCAAAAGACCCCTAGAACTCTTGCACCTAGACTTATTTGGTCCAACTAGAACCTTAAGCTTAGGTCGAAAACAATATGCTTTTGTAATAGTAGATGATTATTCAAGATTTACTAAGGTAATCTTTTTAGCAAACAAAGATGAAGCTTGTAACCAATTAATAACTTTATACAAGAAATTACAAATTGAGAAAGGTTATAGTATAATAAGCTTTAGAAGTGACCAAGGAAGAGAGTTTAAAAATAAGGAAGTTGATAAATTTTGTAATAAACATGGAATAACTCACAATTTTTTAGCACCTAGAACTCCACAACAAAATGGAGTTGTTGAAAAGAAAAATAGAACTTTACAAGAAATGGCAAGAACAATGCTTAATGAAAATAATCTACTTAAATATTTTTGGGCAGAAGCTGTAAATACAGCATGTTATACTGTAAATAGGGTATCAATAAGATAAAAAATAGATAAAACACCATATGAACTTTGGAAAGATAGAAAAACTAATATCTCCTACTTTCATGTATTCGAATGTAAATGCTTTATACTAAATACTAAAGATAATTTAGGAATGTTTGATGCAAAGTCGGATGAAGGTATCTTCCTAGGTTATTCTACAAATAGTAAAGCATATAGGATTTATAATAAAAGAACTTCTACAATTATGGAATCAATTCATATAACTTTTGATGAATCAAATAATCATGACATTAAAGATATGAATGATGAAAAAGAAGATACTCCATAAAAATAAGAAGAGCTTGAAATAAAAGAAGAAAAGAATAATGATGCTCCAAATGAAAACTTTACAGAAAATTTGAAACTTCCTATAGAATGGAAATATGATAAAAATCACTCAAAAGAACAAATTCTTGGTGAAACATCAAAAGGAATAACCACAAGGGCCTCACTAAAAAATATTTGCAACCATTATGCCTTCTTATCCCAAGATGAACCTAAAAACATTGACGATGCTTTAAATGATGATTCTTGGATTATTGCTATGCAAAAGAAACTGAATCAATTTGAAAGAAGTCAAGTATGAGAACTTATACCTAAACCTAAAAATAAATCAATCATAGGAACTAAATGGGTATTTAGAAATAAGAAGGATGAAAATGGAGTTGTTGTGAGAAATAAGCTAGGCTAATAGCATAAAGATATAATCAAGAAGAAGGAATTGATTACGATGAAACCTTTGCCCCTGTGGCAAGGATGGAAGCAGTTAGGATGCTTTTAGCTTATGCAGGCCATAAAGATTTTAAGTTATATCAAATGAATGTAAAGAGTGTATTCTTAAATGGATATATAAATGAAGAAGTGTATGTCAAACAACCTCCAGGTTTTGAAAATTCTAAAAATCCAAACCATGTATTCAAATTGACAAAAGCTCTTTATGGTTTGAAACAAGCTCCAAGAGCTTGGTATGAGAGGTTAAATAATTTTTTACTTAAAAATGAATTTACAAGAGGAATGGTTGATAGTACTTTATTCATTAAATCCAAAAATAAAGATATGCTAATAGTTTAAATATATGTGGATGATATTATATTTGGCACTACAAATGAAGATCTATGCAAAGAATTCGCCACATGTATGCAAAAAGAATTTGAGATGAGTATGATTGCGGAGCTAAATTATTTTCGAGGATTACAAATAAAACAAGCTAAAAATGGAACTTTCATAAATCAAACTAAGTACATCAAGGATATGCTCAAAAAGTTTGATATGGAACAAAGTAAACCCATAGAAACTCCTATGAGTACAACCACAAGCCTTGATAGAGGTGAAAAATGAAAACAAGTAGACATAACACACTACAGAGGAATTATTGGTAGTTTACTGTATTTAACTACTAGTAGGCCTGATATTATGTTTAGTGTGTGTATGTGTGTTAGATTTCAATCAACACCCAAGGAATCTCACTTAACAGCCATTAAGAGAATTCTTAGGTACTTGGTAGGATCACTTGATCTAGGTTTATGGTATCCAAAGGACATGGATTTCAATATGATAAGTTACTCCAATGCTGATTATGCCGGATGTAAAATTGATAGAAAAAGTACAAGTGACATATGTCACTTTTTAGGACAATCGTTAGTGTCATGGTTCTCAAAGAAACAAAACTTTATAGCTTTATCAACCGCCGAAGCTGAATATGTAGAAGCGGGAAATTGTTGTGCAAAAATCTTATATATGAAACAACAATTAAAAGATTTCAATCTAGAGTATAAAACAATACCAATAAAGTGTGATAACACAAGTGCTATAAATATATCGAAAAATCCAATTTCACACTCAAGAACTAAGCATATAGACATAAGACATCATTTTTTAAGAGATCATGTTCAAAAAAGGATATAATTCTAGAATTAATAAATACAAGTGATCAATGAGCTGACATAATTACAAAACCCCTAAGTGAAGAAAGATTTATACATATAAGGAGAGAACTTGGGTTAATCCATAGCAGAGAAGTTTATTAGAAGTGAAATTTCAAAATTTTTATGCACTTCAGACGTCTGAACTTTACACCCCAGACGTCTGAGCACTGTAGCAGAAAGGTTCAGATGATTGAACCTGGGACTTCAGACATCTGAACGCCTACTGACTTTTCAAATTACAAGCTTTAAAATCTTCAGACATCTAAAGACAATCTTTAGACATCTGAAGTCATGGGGTTTAAATACTATTAGCATACTAAACCCTAATCTCATACTTCTGAAGTTATTTGCTTCACTCATCCGAACACTCGCTTTTTCATTTTCTCTCATTCTCACTTCGATCTGAAACTTATACTCTTCAAAGATTTACCTCACGAACCCTAAGACATTCAAAATCTCGTGTCTTCATGCCTCGAATCAAGCAGACTGCAAACAAGGGTTCTTCATCAGGAAAGGATACTCAAAATATTGACAAATGGTTGGTTGCTCCTCCTCGAGCTCAACTCTGTTATCGAAATTCACTGAGTTCTTTAGAACCAATCTTAGGTAAAATCTTGGATGTAACATTCTTGCCTACTTAATTTCCAAATATCCTTTCATTATTTCATGACATAGGTTGGCTTGATTTCATCACTCAACAACCCAAAGGTTGTTTTCCTCATTTGGTCAAAATTTTCTATGCAAATATGACATATGAAGATGGAATTTTTTCTTCAGAAGTTAAAGGAAAGAAAATACTACTGAATTCTGAAATATTGTCTCCCATTTTCAAAATTACTCCTGGAAATTTTAATTATCCTATGTTTGCTCAATCTTGGATCCTAGAACAAGGATTCACTCTTGCAACTTTCCTTCCACTGATCATGGAAAAAGAACCAGTCCATTTTGCACATCCTCCGCTATACAAGCAACTAAACTTAAAAGGCCAGGTTCTCCATAAACTTGTTTCTAACAATATCATACCAAAAGAAGGCTCTTTTGATCATCTTTCTTATATTGAATGCTTTGTTCTTTGGTGTCTGCTAAAAGGAAAGAAACTAGACTTGGCTAGTTTAATCGTTAGGTGGATGTGGACCAAGCTGGAATCTAATCGAGTTATTCTTCCTTATGGAGGAATTCTTACTCTTCTCTTTACTCATCTTAATATTACCAATATCTTTGAGTTTTTCATCAAGAGAACCCGATATGATCTCTTCAATGAGACATCCCTCAAGCAAATGGGGTATGACAAGGGAAGTTCAGGATGGTATTTGAAAACGGGAAGGACTACACATGCACCACCTGCATCTGCAGCAGCCTCAGCCTCAGCCTCTGTACCTGTATCAACAGCTGCACAATCTTCTTCTACACAGGATCTTGGCTCATCTCAAGACACACCTTCATGGTTCTTATCCTTTCAAAAGGATTTCTCCAATTTTTCTTCTAAAGTACGCATTGGACTTCAGAATATTAAAGAAAAAGTCACATCACTTGACAAGAGGGTCACTCATATAGAACAATATCATGCAAAATCTTCTAAGGGAAGTGATCCCATGGACATTAGCTCTACTCCTCAGAGTGGAGATGATGATGATGATGATGATGATGATGATGATGATGCTGATGCTGATGATGACTCTACAGAAAAAGAAGGAAATTCTGAAGAAGAAGAAGAAGAAGGTGATGAAGGGAATACTGAAGAAGAAAGAACTCAAGAAGAAGGAGAAGAAGAAGAAGAGCAAGGAGATGGTTCTGAAGAAGAAGATTAGGATAGTTAGGAACTACCTAATTTAGGTCACTATGAAAATTTTTGTTTGACAAGACTTATGTACCTCAAATGTTTGTAATCATGTAGCTTTTTGTGTTTTTGTAAGGGTACATATGACATTTCTATGTATTGCTTCAGTGTACTGATTACATATTGTTATATGAATGAATTTTTTATGGTTTTTCATAATCTTGTTACTCTTTTTGACTAATGACAAAGGGGGAGAGAGTGTTTAGTAAATATAAAATAAATAAAGAGTTGATGAACTATGAACTACATGAGACTACATGAGAACTTGATGAACCACTACATGTGAACAAATGAAAGAACTCGATGAATCACATATGAGTAAATAAATCATTTCCATATGAACTAACATGGCTATTAAATGAATGGATGAATATATGACACATGTGAGCTTAAATTGACATGGATATATGATGAACTTTCTATGGCTTGCAGCATATATGGAACACATGATAAATTTTCTATGGCTTATAGTAAGGGGGAGTACTTCATTTCACATAAAACCTTTATCTTTACTCCTTGTTTATCATCATAAAAAAGGGGGAGATTGTTGGCCTAACAATGTCTTTCAATTGGTTTTGGTGATAACAAACAAAGGACTATTTAACTTGGAAAGGTTGAGTTTTGTGTTTCAGGAAATATGGATCAAGTATGGTTCAAGCAAAGTTCAAGTATAGCTCAAGTATGGTTTAAAAAAAGTTCAAGTATGGTTCAAGAGAAGATCAAGTATGAATCAAGTATGGGATAACTATTCAATGATCCAAAGAGAATCTAATATATTTGAAGCTCAAGCAAATTTTTCAAAGAACCTCGAGAGCAAAGAATGAGAAAGAATTCAAGCATGTCCTATAAAGGCTTAGAAAACATATTTGTAAGTATTTCAAAAGTTAAAATATCATTTGAAATATGTTTTGAAGCTCTTCCAAGAGATTATGAAGTTTTAAAGACCTATTTAAGATTTCTGAAATAAGTCTTGTAAAAATCATAAGAGAGCAAATCAGTTTTTAAAGAAAAATATTTTATAAAACAGGTTCTTGGCAGTTCAGATGACTGAACTTCATGTTCATACATCTGAAGAATTACTTCAGACATCTGAAGATTAAGTGCAGAAGTTTGAAGATTTTATGGATCAAAACAGAAAGAGGCAATAACAGTTCAGACGTCTAAACTCACAACTTCAGACATTTGAACCTGGAACCTCAGACGTCTGAACCCTGTCTTCGGACATCTGACCCTGTATCTAGTTCAATTTTTAAAGGGTTTTAGGAACTTCAGATGTCTGACCTCGAATCCTCAAACATCTTAACATCTTATTTTTTAAATTATAGCCGTTTGAACCTCAAATTTTCTAACTTGGGAAACTCTTTAAGGAAACTCTTGCAACAAGGAAACTTGCTTGGAAGCCTATAAATACATGGTTCTTGTAAATCAAAATTACACCAAGCATTGAAAATCTCTCAAGCTCTCTTACTCTCAAAATCTCACTTTGATCAATCTCTTGCAAGCTAAAAGTATTGTTGTTTTGATACTCTTGCTCATCAATTCCTGAAGAAAGATTACTGATTTCTCATCTGGAGAAAAGGAATTTGGTGAAATTCTTGCAAAGCTTCAAAAGTGTATTTCTTTCTTGATATTTATCTTTTGAAGTACATAGTTTCAATTTGTACTAATTTTCTCTTTGTGTGAGCCTCTTTTGTACACCAGCGTTTTGATATCTCTCTTGTAGATTCTGGACGATTCCAGGTTGTTGGATCATTGACCAAACAAGGGTATATTGTTTGGAGAAAGCGGGTTCTAGCCTTGGCCAAGGAGTGGTTGCAAACAGGCGTTGTTCCACCCGGTAACGAAACTGCTATAGTGGAACCCTTCGGTGTTTTGCCAAAGGCGAGGATGTAGGGTGTGTTGAAGCCGAACCTCATAAAAAATCTTGTGTCTTTCTCTCTTCTTTACTTTATATTTTGTACTTGCTGTTGTTGTATGATTTAAAAGTGCAGGTTGCAGGTCTTAAAGTGAGAAAGAAACAAAGATTCTTGATATTTAGAAAGTACGTTTTGATTAACTGTTTGCGGAAACCCAAAAGGGAGTACGTTGGTTAATTTGCGGAAATCTTGATCAAGAGAAGTGCATACTAAGGGCTCATTCAAACAAGGTGGTAAACATTTACAAGTAAATTAAAAAAAGCACTAATATTCTTGGTTGATTGATTGATGTGCTTTGATTTCATTGATTGGCTTGTTAATTTAAATTTCAGTATTCTCAAGTGTGATTATCAGTTATCAGTTATGTTTTTCTTAGTATCTTAAGCAAAAGCTCAAAAATTATTAAACCAAAAAGAATATAATTCACCCCTACCTCTTGGGAAGCTATTCCTAATTTCACCCAGGTTGGGGCATTACAGTTATAACACTAATATGATTTAAAACTTGTCCCACATAAAAATATATTTGAGCAAATGATATTTTAATAAAACTGTTGTTTTTACTTTGAATATTCATGAGTATTGAACTCATGATTTGGTGATATCCTGTATACTCTTATGTACTAATATGCATATGCAATTTGCTCAACTCTTACTTAGTAATCATGCGTGAAACAAAAAAAAATAAGTTACAACAAATACTATATCAAACACTCCCCATTACATATGATTCTACGTTAACCTTCCTTTGGATGTGCTTGAGTTATCCAAGTGAGAGTCCTTCTTGATCTTTACTACTTGAATGTCTATTCGGTCCAATCTTTGCCTTTGATCCAGTATTTCATGTATTTGTCACTCGTATCTGTACTTAACATGATCTGCAAAGATAGGAATACACTAAAAACAACAAAAAGGTTAATATCATCGAAACACATTAAACATGATTATGTATCCACCAAGGCTAACAAAATCTCCCTTTTTAATGATGTCTAACTTATAAAGAATTTACTTAATCTTTGCATTTGAATTTGTACTTATCATAGCTTGATATGCAAAGATTAGTTTACCTAGAACCACTAATGGGTTGTTATCATCAAAATATGACAATAAAGATCATGTAGCCACCAAGACTAACAATCTCCCCCTTTTTTATGATGGCAAACCATTGGTGTTCTTTATAGGGTGTCGTGACGTCCCAGGCGCGAGGCGAATGAAAAATATAATGTAATGTTTAGTTTTTGAGGAAAAATATGAATGGAGTCGCCACTAACCTTTTAGTGTGGTTAGAACACTTTATTACTACCCAATTAAGGGTAGAATTGGTCTACATTACTAAAGCAGGGATGAGGAGTTCGATTACACAAAAAAAAGGTGTGAGCACCCCCTACGCGTCTGTTCTTACAAATGCTATCTAATTAATCAAAAATTATCCCATCAATTAAATTTAATAAGTCTTTAAAATTACTCCCTCTTGTGAATTTATGAAATGCACACACGAAGAAATAAATCACAAAAAAATGTACATAATATATATATTCCCTCATAATTGGGGTACGAGAAGCTTTAAAAAGCTCATACCCCTTTTTGAAATCATATAGATATACACACATGAAAATAAATAATATTATAAAATAAATATTCCCTCATAACTAGGGTACGGGAAGCTTGAAAAGCTCATACCTTTTTTTAAAATCATCAGGATATACACACACTAAAATAAATAATACATAATACAAAATATAAATATACCAAAGAAAAAAAAAATACTAAACATATTTAATATTAGTAATAATAAAACAGAAATAATAGTTAACAACAATAAAAACATATTAATATATTAACAACCTTGTACTAATAATATTATGTTGATAACACACTACAATACTTTAATAGTAGTATATAATATCATAATAATACCATACTAATATACATAGTACAATATCATAATAGTAAAATACTTAATAACATAACAATTACCATAATAATACATAATAAAATATCATGATAACAAACTACATAATAAACTACTATAGAAATAAACTAATGTAATAATGTGTAATACTAAACATACCATAATAAGAAAACCATAATGTACTAAAATACTAAAATAATACAATATGTAATACTAAATATAAACATAATAACAATACTGAAATGTCATAATATCATATATACTACCATAATAAGAATTATACCATAATAATAATCTACCACAATACTTAATAAAATGCCATAATAGTAAACTACCTTTCTACATAATAATGATACCCTAATAATAAACTACCATAAAAAATAATAATAATAATAATACATTAATAATAACCTACCATATTAATAATGAGAAACCTACATAATGATAATCCAAAACCCTAAATATTAAATATACAACTTGAATATTACGTACTTAATAATATACGACAACAAAAATTTATACATTTAAATATTAAACTATTAAATTCTTACCTCCGCAATAAAAAGAAAAATCCTACAATAATGAGAACAAACCAATTAATATTTACAATAATAAAAAAACAAAACAAGATGATAATAATAATAATATATAAATAAATAAATAAAGGGCATCTTTAAATATATAAGCAAGTGTGTGTGTGTGTGTTGTGCGTGTGTGGGGTGCGTGTGTTACCGGAGTGAGGTTGTGCTGGTGTCGTGGCCATGAGCATCAGTCGAGTTGTTGACAATGATGTTGGTTGGAGATGGAGCAGGGCAGCTATTACAATGGTGCAGTGAGGCCGTGAGGAATCGACAACGACAGTGATGGCTGGGGGCGATGATAGAGCAGACATCTAGATGGCCATGACAATGGTTGTTGTGCGTGGTTGGAGGCTAGCTGCTGTTGTGGGGCGTGGCTACTGCAAATGGTGACAAAACGCAACAGCCAGGGTAAGGATTAATGGTCGGTTTGGGTCCTCCAGCAACATGAGGGCGTGGGTGAGCGAGAGAGATGAAGAGTGACGGAGAGGAGGTGTGGAGCTTGCCATGGTGGTTTGGCAAGATGGAAATGGGAATAGAGGTTGGTGTTGCTGTGATAATGGTGAGAATGGTTCTGGACTTTCAGACTTTTCACGGTGTGTTTTTGCAAAGTGAGAGAGAGATAAGGAGAGGGAAGAGAGAGAGATATGGAGAGATGATGTATGGCTTGAGGGTGAGAGAAGATGAACAGTGGAGAGCCATAGACCCCACGGCCCATTTTCTACCTTGTCCTCATTCCTATTTATAAAAAAACAAACCCTAAATATCTAGAACCCTAAGCTCCCCCTCTTCTTTTCTTTTCTTTTTTCTTGCCAACGTAAAGCCCAAAAATAAAAATAAAAACAAAGACTCGATCTAAAAATTTCGGGACTCAATTAAAATTTTGAAAGACTCGGTATAAATCATCCGGACTTAATTTAGAAAAATATAGGGACCCTAAAGATAAAAGATTCTAATTTGAAAAATGTTGGGAATCAATTTAAAGTACTCGGGACTCGATTTAAGAATAGAGACTCAATTTAACATGTCAAGACTCATTTTAATACACTCGGGATATAAAGTCAGCTTTAAGTATATCGGGTTTTCTCACGTAGGCCTGGTTAAAATTGAGGTGTCTATAACTGCCCCTCTTTGTAGGCTTTGTTTCTTCAATGTAGTAGTAGGGACTCTCCTAAGTTATTTTTAGCAACAAGCCTACAAAGGTAAAAGACACCTATTTTAGTTAGGTCATACAACTACCTATGGCTTTCAAGTTAATCAAGTGTTGTTTGCTTCTACCAACTAGCGATGATTTGCACAAAATGTAAGAATTCAGGTGGGAGTATATAGCATTGACTTGCACTGAATGTAAGAATCTAGACAAAGGTACACAGGGATGACTTCCACTTAATGTAAGAATTCAGGTGGAAGTATGCAAGGTTGACTTGTACTGAATGTAAGAATCCAGGCGGAAGTATACAGGGTTGACTTACACTGAATATAAGAATCCAGGCCGAGGTACACAGGGATGACTTGCACTGAATGTAAGAATCCAGGTAGAAGTATACAAGGTTGACTTGCACTAGATGTAAGAATCCAAACCGAGCTACACAAGGATGACTTGCACTGAATGTAAGAATCCAGGCAGAAGTATGCAGGGTTGACTTGCACTCAATGTAAGAATCCAAGCCAAGGTACGTAGGGATGACTTGCACTGAATGTAAGAATCCAAGTGGAAGTATGAAGGGTGACTTGCACTGAATGTAAGAATCTAGGCCGAGGTACACAGGGATGACTTGCACTAGATGTAAGAATCCAGGCGGTATTATGTAGGGTTGACTTGCACTGAATGTAAGAATCCAGGCCGAGTTACACAAGGATGATTTGCATTGGATGTAAGAATCCAGGCCGAGGTACATAACACAAGGATAGTTTGCTGTGAATGTAAGAATTCGGGTCATAGTGGATACGAGGATTTGAGCCACACGACACAATGATGGCTTGCTGCAAATGTATGAATTCGAGCCATAGCGGATACGAGGATTCGAGCCACATGACACAATAATGGCTTGCTTCGAATGTAAGAATCTGAGTCATGGCGGATATGAGGATCCAAGCTACACAACACAAGGATGGCTTCCTACGAATGTAAGAATCTGAGCCATAGCAGATACGAGGATCTGAGCCACACAACACAATGATGGCTTTTAAGGACCCGAACCCGAGTGGGTTCCTACATATAAATTTTTCAGTGGACGCAAATAAATCTAAATTATTTATATTACTAGAGCACTAATTAGCTTTATTACAAATATGTCTCAATTATTAAAATGAAAAATTCTAAAATTTTAAAATACCCAAATGTATTCTAAATTGTATTATGCTAAATTTTTATTTTACTCTACTCTTTCTACTCCCACTCATGCACTTGCTACTCCAGATTTCTAGTACGCTCCTCAAAATGATCTGAAATATAGAATAATGATTGGGGTGAGACGATGCTCAGTAAGTAAATAAGATTATTATTAGTGTGTGGCCAAAATAAGCTTTCATAAATTCGTAAAATAATTTTTAATACTATAACTTCAAAAATGCTTTTAAAATAAATTTAAATTTAAAAATTTCTGCATAAAAACTTTTGTCATCAACTACAATAGTAAAATTTTATAATCATATACTGTAACTGTTAAACTGAACTTTTTAACTTTTAAAACTATAACTATTCAATTAAACTTTTAACTTTAAAAAATGTAATTATAATTTTTAATTATATACATATATATATTTTTCCTTATACGTTTCCTTTAGATCATCATTTAAGCACAATAATGGTCATGTTCATATAAACTTATATTTTACCTTCAAAACATCAATAACTATGTATACGTAATTAAATATGTATATACATACACTATAAAAATCACTCTTAGGCTTGTTAATCGTAAGTCATGTTTATCCCCATGACTGAGTTGTGCGGTTCGAAGACTGGACTTAGCTGGCTGGCCGACCAAACTAAATCAACGTACATCATCATTAAGTGAGATTTTCCCTATTAAACCCTAGTCCGACCCAGGTATGCACTCAGGAGAAATCAACTACGGTATAAAACCACTCTATAAACAGTGTGGGTGCACTCTAATCCGTTTAAACTTTAAGTTGCAATACCGAACATCTATAACTTTGAACTTTCTTTATCATAAAGGGTTTCAAAAATTAAAATAATATTATGAAAATCTCATTTTTACTCATATTTTCATGAAATACGCAGCGTAAAAAAAATCAACTCATGTAATCTTTGCTCATATTTTCGTGAAATATGCAACGTATAAATAAACTCATGCTACACAATTTTCGTGTAAAAAATATTTTCTTGAGTAGAAATTAATGATGTAAAATACCTGAGGGGTTTAGAACGTTTCTTAACTCAAAAATAAATGCAAGTATATTAAAGATAAAACTAGTATAATTAAATATGAGTAAAAATAAACTCAAGAGAATTTTATGAAACTAACTAACATAATCGAAATTTACTTACAAATAAACTTGGGTATGAATTTTAAATAAAAATCTAACATAATCAAATTTACTTACCTATTCTTTTACCTTGTGCTATGAACACAATGACTATCTCTAAGAAATGAGATCGAAAAGAGTGAGTGAGTGAGAACTTACTCAAAAATTCTCTCTCCACCACTAATTCTTTCACTCACTAATCCTTCTCTTCCTTTGAAAATTTTTTATGAAAAATGAAAGTTGAGAGCTTCCTATTTATAGGAAAATTTTGGGAAAGAAAATAGAATTTGTAAAAGTGTAACGAGAGGGGTGAAACTACAATTTTTTTTAAATTAAAGAATGGGCATAGGATAGGTTAGGCATGGGTTAGGTATGGGATAGGGATGGAGGCCATATAGGAGTGCTTGCCACCACGTCCCTTTAATTAACTTTTAATTAATTACTTAATTTTTTTATTTTTTTATTTTTTTTTATTTTTTTATTTTTTACTTTTTTTGAATTATTATTATTATTATTATTATTATTATTATTATTATTATTATTATTATCAAGTTATGTTTTAGTATTTTTTTTTTTAAAGAATTAAATTCAAATTTCGAAAACTCATGTGGGCCCCACTTGGTCTTATGGGCCTCACACAACTTCGAGACTCAAGTGGGTCATACGTAACTCTAATAGTCCTCACGCGATTTTATGAGCCTTACATAACTTCGGGACTCATGTGGACCTCACACGACTTTGGGACTCATGTGGGCCCCACATAAGATACCTATATTATTGCTATTATTTTACCATGTATTTCTACAAATTATGTCTGTCAAAACACTATTTTATGTTTATGTACTTATTTATGTATATAAACAGTGTCTATCTTGTTTATCTTATGAAATTCCATTTTGACTAGGCCGACCTCCAAGAAGCGACTAAGCCGCAATAGTTTCTGAGCACTCGCTAAGATAAGGTATTTCTTAGGCATGAAACATGAAATTAAGGATCCTACAGAAAGCACTTCTATATTGATATTAACTTAATGACCATTATTATTATTATTATTATTATTATTATTATTATTATTATTATTATTATTATTATTATTATTATTATTATTATTATGCTTTAATCATATATATATTTTGGGTCATCATATGGTTTGCTGCGAATGTAAGAATTCGAGTCGTAGCGGATACGAGGATCCGAGCCATATGACACAATGATGGCTTGCTGCAAATGTAAGAATTCAAGTCGTAGCGGATATGAGCATCTAAGCCACACAACACAAGGATAGCTTGCTGCAAATGTAAGAATATGAGCCATAGCGGATACGAAGATCCGAACCACATAATACGATGATGGCTTGCTACAAATGTAAAAATTTGAGTCGTAGTGAATACGAGGATCCGAACCACATGACATAATGATGGCTTGCTTCAAATGTAAGAATTTGAGCCATTGCGGATATGAGGATCCGGCCACACAACACAAGGATGGCTTGCTGTGAATGTAAAAATCCAAGCCATAGTGGATACGAGGATTTGAGCCATACAACACAATGATGGCTTGCTGTAAATATAAGAATTCGAGTCGTGGCGGATATAAGGATCCGAGCCACATGACACGATGATGGCTTGCTTCAAATGTAAGAATCCAAGCTATAACGGATACAAGGATCTAAGTGAAATGACACACAGATGGCTTGCAGCGAATGTAAGAATCCAAATCGTAGTGGATATGAGGGATGGCTTGCGCTGAATGTAAGAATTCAGATGGAAGTATGTAAGTTTAACTTGCTGCGAATGTAAGAATTCGAGTCGTAGCGGATACGAGGATCCGAGTCACACGATACAATGATGGCTTGCTGCGAATGTAGGAATTCAAGCCGTAAAGGATACGAGGATCCGAGCCACATGACACAATGATGGCTTGTTTTGAATGTAAGAATCCGAGCCATAGCGGATACAAGGATCTAAGCCACACAACACAATGATGGCTTGTTGTGAATGTAAGAATTCGAGCCGTAACAGATACAAGGATCTGAGTCACGTGACACAATGATGGCTTGCTGCGAATGTAAGAATTTGAGTCGTAGTAAATACGAGGATCCGAGCCACGTGACACAATGATGGTTTACTTCGAATGTAAGAATCCAAGCCATAGCAGATATGAGGAATCGAGCCACATGTCACAATGATGGCTTGCTATGAATGTAAGAATCCGAGACAAGGCGAATACAATGGTCTGAGCCACTTCAAGCAATGTTAAGGTGTGAAGTCAAAGTTTGGAAAATGGTTACTCTATTTGGGGAAATTCACTTGGGTGTAGGGTCCTGATTTAGATGAATGGATCCACTTGTCCCTGGGGTTTACTGTCCCAGTTTCAAAATAAATCAATGTGTGTCTAGGGTCAGTTATCCCGATTTCCAAGTAAATCAATGTTTGTCTGGGGTCAGCTACCCCAGTTTCAGATATTAGCACAACAAAAATTGCTTAGTCAAGGATGCCAAATGATCATTCAAAAGTTTATTCAACAAGACAAGTGTGAAGGGTGCTCTATTGTTGTATGTATGCATATTGCTAACTTGTGATACCAGAATGCAGGGATATGCGGCTATATGTATGCATGTTGTTAACTTGTGATGCCAGAATGCAGGGATATGTTGCTATATGTATGCATGTTGCTAACTTGTGATGCTAGAATGCGGGGATATATTGCTATATGTATGCATGTTGCTAACTTGTGACGCTAGAATGCAAGGATATATTGCTTTATGTATGCATTTATTTTTCTATGCAATGCATGAAATGCATGAGAATGCATGAATCTTCTCTCCCAGTGCACCTATGATTAATAACCCCATTTTTTTATTCTCACCCTGTTTTCAAATTCCAATTTGTAAGGAAGGCACCTAAATGGGTTCCAATGAAGCTCAACATGAAATTTGCCCCAACTAAATGGATCTGTAATTGATCTTGGCCTTGTTTTCCATTTTCAGTTTGAACATGGGACCCACCCTAGTTAAATGCATCTGTAGCCGCTTACTACCATGTTGTTAAATTCTACTTGAACAAGAAAATCTGTGAAATCTGACATGACATCTGCCCTAGTTAGACTGCTCTTTCTCCTTAAAGACATTCTTTACAGGAAACCACTAGTGATTCTAAAACCCTTTGACCGTCCATCCTCTTTTAAAATTTTGAAAGGTAAGAAGGTTTTTTTTTTTTTTTTTTTCTGCAATGTGTGAAGTACGTAATGATGTGCGAAAATTCTTTCTCCAATATGCCTGTAATCAACACACCACTCTAATCTTGGTCATGGATGCCATTGAATTGGTTCCCTTGAAACTCGGCATGACATTTGCCCTAATAGATGCATTTGTGGCTAATCCTTTCCATCTTATTTTCTCAACAAGGACCTTCTTTGGATTGCATCCTTAATGTTTTAAAATAACTTTGAAATTTAAATAAATAAACATGCAATCAGATAACTCAATCTCATTAGGGACATGAATGGAATGCTCAAACTTACTTGTCTTTGCTTTATTTTTTAGGCTTGCTTAGCAGGAAACAACTTTACCAGTACTTTGTAGCTTTGCTAATAGCTAGGAGAATCATATCAATGAGCAACCATCTTCTTTTTCTCCCTTTTCTTTATTCTTTTTTTTTTTTTTATTAACCTCCTTTGGAAACAAAACATAACTCCTCTACTCCAAGATACCTTCTTGCTTGGTATTCCACGACTTATTTCGAATTTTCTATCTTGAGTCATAACTAGTGTTTTATTAAATAATCTGATCAATATTCCAATCTCAGGGTGGACTTTAAGACATAGGACGTGTTGACCTTATTAGTCACACCTAGTTTTGATTATGACAAATACTCATTGTATCTAATGAGCGTTTGAGGTTTTGTGGAGGAACTAAGGGTAATAAGATCAAGATGTGCACAAAGCAAGAAAAGCTTGAAGACCAATTTATAATTCAGCATTGCAAAATATTCATATTGGTCTGTAACGGTAAGTAGGTATTTGGTTTATAATAAGCTCACACACATCACATGTATGATTTACTACGTAAGCTCAAACCAAACCATGAATAAGAAAGGACCTTAGAAAGATCCTAGGGTGTCTTAAAATTGGACCCCAAGTGACCCTAGGACACACATACTTTCACATATATTTGTTAAGCACTTGAATAGGGCTTGTTTGCTTCAATACGGGACCAAAATGCACACACGATGCACTTTCAGTCGACCAGCCAATCCAATTCATTTTGGCTTGGTCGACTGAGACACCTTGGGTCAAAGTTTGACCACCCGGTCGACTAGCCAAGGTAGTTCAAAAGGCCCTGGTCGACTGAAACTCCCTTGGGTCAAAGTTTGACCACCCGGTCGACTAGCCAAGGTAGTTCAAAAAGCCCTGGTCGACCGAAACTCCCTGGAGTCAAAAGTTTGACCATCTGGTCGATCGAGAACATTTGTTCTCCAACTACCTGGTCGACCGAAGGGTCCTCGGGAGAATTCCCTGCGGTCTGGTCAACCGAACCAGGCAATTCAAAATGCCCTGGTCGGTCGAAACTTGGAAAATTGGGAAATCGCTCTCTCCTAGTCGACCAAGACCTTAGTTCAATATTTCCCTGGTCAACCGGACCATTTGAAACTTGGTCAACCGAAACATTTCTGGTCGACCGAACCTCTCGGGTTGCCTTGATTTTTTTACCACAGTTAATATTTTTAAACAGGGTTAAAATACCTTAAACATCATTAAACTTTTCTAATAATACCCAATAGGTCCCCAATGGTCATATTTTCTCCCTTGCCTATATATATGAGTTCATTTGAGAAAATTAATATGGATTAGCCACTTTGATTAAGTGAAAATTCTCTAAAAAATCCAAAAGCCCATACTACTCATTCTTGAGCCTCCTACACTCATACTTACCTTCTCATACTAATCAAACCCTTTGTAAGTTGATTGAGTGTTAGTCTAAATAGGTTTGCTCTCCCACTCTTGATTGATTGATTCAATTTTTACGAGAACTAAACCTAAGTGTTCTTAGGGGGCTTTTACTAATAAGCCTATCTTAAGAAGACTTGTTAAAGCTTCTAAGTATTGCATTTGTGTTGCGATTTCTTTGGAAGCTTGTATTTGTCTTTAGGTTGCAAAATCATTTTCAAAACATACTCAAATATCTTGTGAGATTTATATTGATATATTTATGAAAAGATATTTGTGTTTTTGATTGTGATCTTTGTTGCAATATTCACTCACTCATATATTAATTGCTGAGCACAAAGATTACGCATCTTTTGCAAACCGAGCATATACTTCATTTGATACTCACATGCTTGAAATATCCTACTGATTGAAATACTTGAGACTAGACATCTTTGTGTGAACTTATTAATTGAACATATCTTATGATACAAAGACTGTTTATTTGTCACTCTCACGTACGCATTACACTAATAGAAAATACCTTTGAGAATTGAACCATTTAGACCACATTGAGCTTACATATTATTTCATATTGTGGTGTATGTGATTGAACGTAACTGGGTACAAATCTGCTTTACTTGAAAGCACAATCACTGTACCGCTTGTTTTATTAAGCAAACCTGTTGTATTCCAGGCACGGGCCTGAAGAGGGAGACTAGCCCTAGAATAGTCCCGAATTGGCTTAGACCCAGTTAGGAAAGCTAGGTGCTTCGTCCTATTAAGACGTGTAGGTTGAGGTCAGCCCCGCTAATTGACCTAGTTAAGGTTGAGGTCAGCCCCGCTAATTGACCTGGTCAAGGTTGAGGTCAGCCCTGTGTTAATTTGACCTAGTTGTAAACGGTGCCGCTCCACCCTTAAGTGAGCTATTAGTAGAATCCTCCGGCTTGCGAGCTAGAGGCAGGGATGTAGGCATAGTTGGCCGAACCCCGATAACATATCGTGTGTTCATTTACATTTTCGCACTTTATATTTACCGCACATGTATGTTATGAGTGAATGATGCATATAACTTAATTTCCACATTATATTTATCTACGCATTTAGAAATTGCATAGACTGACCCTAGGTTGAGAATATACTGTTGTTGGATAGATTAAACTAGGAGAAAATGTTTTAAATTCCAATTCACCCCCCTCCCTCTTGGGAATACACCAATTCTAACAGGACAAAATGTAGGCTTAAGGTGTTTCCAGAAGAAAAGGGAAACTAAGTTTTAAAAATCTCATCCCTTGATAATGTTTTCTGCCCCAGTTTGCCGCAAAGTATTCGCAAAGTATTGACCAAACTTGTTATTTGAACAAGCTGCCTACGCACCTTTTCAAAATCAGGTCATTACATAATTCAAACTCAACATTGAGTCTGACAAATCATTTAAGACAACGATGTATACCAATCTGCTCAGAACTTTTATTTGGACCGTAATGTAGGCTAGGGGTATGGGTTAAAGGAAGAAAGATTTAAATAAGACTCAAAATTTATCATTCTCATCACGGGTATTCGTTAGTCAAAGATCACATATGAATCATGTCCCTTATTTTTCTTTCTTCTTCCTTTTCTTCTTTTTCTTTTTCTTTCTTCTTCTTTTTCTTCTTTTACTGCACCTTTTGCTTTTTCCTTTTATGAAGGAATCTTAACTTCATTTTCATTTAGAATCCATTAGGGACTAATCTTTTTAAAATTGCCTTAGTATTGGGTGTGATCCTTTAACGGCTGTATCAAGAATAGAATGTTTCAAACTCAAAAGGGCTAGAAAGGGACTTACTTCTTTTGAATTTCTTTTGGGTAGAAGAAAAATGGTTTTTCATCCTTTTGGTAGTAACCATTGCCTCAAATGACTTGTCAAACACTAGGAGACCCAAACCTAGGTTAAATTTCTGGTGAATTGATGTTTAAAAAAAACTGGTTTAACATTCAGACTCAAATGGGTTAGCAAATGGTAAATCAATATTTGGTTCTTTTTAGGGATACTGGTCAACCAAAGGTGGCCAACCCTAATTTGATCAGAATATAATCATTATACTTTTAAGACACCAATCATAATTTAGATAATAAAGATAAGAGATTTTGTTCATCGATTTCATCAAGAAAA
Organism: Malania oleifera; assembly: GCF_029873635.1. Lineage (NCBI taxonomy): Eukaryota > Viridiplantae > Streptophyta > Magnoliopsida > Santalales > Ximeniaceae > Malania > Malania oleifera. Next base: position 90,452,533 of record NC_080419.1, on the reverse strand, counting down.
CATATGGCAAAGCTTGAGAAGTCATTTCTGTTTACTTCTCCTATGACTCTTCATCATTTTGAAATCCACATCCCAACCAGGCTCCTTAACAACATCTTGAAGTGGGGTTCTTACTAAACTCTAGTTTGGAGGCTTTTCCTTCATTTTTTTTTTTTTTTAGCTGCCACATTGAATAGATTCCCAAAACCAGCTACTAGTTCCGACTCCTTTGTACTAGCAAAACCATTTCCTATGTCACTTACACAAAATGCAAGCAAAAATAGACAAATTTTGGCAAAGGGTGATGATCCAAGGAGGATGGGATAAGATAAGACTAATATGCACTTTTACTTTATTCAAATTCAAAATAATTTAAACAAAAAGGATTCATGAATGTATTCCTCTCATTATTACCCTTAGGTAATCAAAGACATGATTGACTTTCCACCATCACTCATGTATCATATGAGCTTACTTCTATAGTCGAATACCAACCCGATTGTGATCACGCAACGGGTTCCCATGATCCTAACCTTTCTTTTGGAATTACAAGGACGTAGAGAGATCGTCTTACTCTGCTCAATGCTAGAATCCTGGATCTCAATTCTACCACCTTGGCCCATGGTTTTACAGACAATTGCAATGTGATTACTAACCATTGGAGATGACTATGCATGCATGGCTATACGTGAAACCGTGTATGAATGCATGACTGCAATGCAACCTAAACAACCACTTTACCAGAATTCATAGAAAAGCCTTATCAACTAATGAAAGACTTCAAAATTAAACCAAACCTTGATGGACATTTTCTTTCTCTGATGACCCCCAAAAAGTTGACCTTTTCTGCCGAGAATTCAATTCTTTCCTCAATCATTCACTTCCCTAGTGATGGCCCATGTACTCGGGTTTGTTTAAAAAAAGTTGGGCCTGATTTTATCTAAAAATAATTGGGTCTAGGCTGTTTTTTTTTTTTTTTTTAATGGGTTTGGGCCCAGGTTTGTTTAAAAATAGTTGGGCTCAAGTTGTTTAAAAATATTAGCCTGGATTTTTAGGTAATAAAGCCGAAGCCCACTTTTTGAAATCTAGGTTTGGCTTTTTGAAAATCAGGCTTGGGCTAGGTTTTTGGCTTAGAAAAAGGTTTGGCCTGAGTTTGTTTTAAAAAGGGTTGGGCCTTGTTTTTATCTAAAAAGAATTGGGTTTGGGTTGTTTTTTTTTTAAAACAAAATTGGTCCTAGGCCGGGTTGTTTTCTTAGAAAAAGGTTGGGCCCGAGTTTGTTTTAAAAAGAGTTGGGCTCAAATTATTTGAAAAGGATTGGACCAACCCATCTTTTAAAATACTTAGGCCAAGTGTTTTATTTTTGGGAAGAATGGGTCGTGGTCTCACTATCGGGCTATTCTAAAATATTGGCTAAGTGGTATGCATGCCTAAAATGGATGTAAAATGTTTGACTCAACACGAGCTATTTCAAAAACATATACAAAGGACGGGATTAAGTCACATGGACAAGTATGAGGCTCCTGTTCTGACCCGAGGTAGGATTGAATATACAGGGCTCTTTAGGGCTCTATCTTAGGCAAGGGATTCTGGATAGTTATGTGTGGTTAGGCTCTATTCCTTATTGATGACAAGGTTCTCAGATTAAACTTCAATCCTCCCCCATAGGGGTATGGATAAAGCTCGCACTAAGGGGGGTGGTTCAAAGGTCTCATCAAGCATAAGTTATGAAGAGACAAATGTTATTACACCCCTATCTAGTCCTATCAGGAAAACTTGGATATAGGGTGTGCTCAAGTATGTGAATCCATCCATTTTAGCCTATGCCCTCTACCCCACATGTCACACAATATTCAAATATTCACACTTGATCTCATATTCATAATTACATCTCTAAACATATATATACAATTAGATCTTCAAAACTATATAAACAAATATATTATATTCACATGCTCACATAATTTAGTCAAACATGTTTATGAAAACAAAATATTCACAATTAATTAGATTATTCAAAAATTAATGAAACAAAATATTCACAAAGTAATTAAGGTTATTCACAAATTATGGAAAAAAACATATTAACAATTAAGGTTATTTACAAATTAGGAAAACAAAATATTCACAATTAATTAAGGTTGTCTACAATTTATGGAAATAAAATATTCACAATTAATCAAGGTTATTCAGGAATTATGGAAAAAAAATTATTAACAATTAATATGTTTATTCAAAAATCATGGAAATAAGATATTCACAACTAATCAAGGTTATTCACAAATTATGGAAAAATATTCACAATTAATGTGATTATTCAAAAATTATGGAAACAAAATATTCACAATTAAAATGATCACAAAATAAGGAGTAATTAAAAGATTTATTAAATTCGAATTCGGGATAATTTATAATTAATTACTGACTCGACTCTCTAAAGTCCCCCAACGGAGTCGCCAAGCTATCACGACGTCCTGGGCGTGAGGCGAATGAAAAATATTATGTAATGTTTGATTTTCGAGAAAAATAAGAATAGAGTCGCCACTAACCTTTTAGTGTGGTTAGAACACTTGATTACTACCCAATTAAGGGTAGAATCGGTCTATGTTACCAAAGTAGGGATCAGGAGTTCGGTTACGCAAGGAGAAGGTGTGAGCACCCCCTACACGTCCGTTCTTACGAATGGTACCTAATTAATCAAAAATTAGTCCATCAATTAAATTTAATAAGTCTTTAAAATTACTCCATTTTATGAATTTATGAAATGCACACACAAAGAAATAAATCACACAATAATGTACATAATATATATATTCCCTCAGAACTGGGGTACGAGAAGCTTTAAAAAGCTCATACCCCTTTTTGAAATCATAGGGATATACACACATGAAAATAAATAATACTATAAAATAAATATTCCTTCAGAACTAGGATACGGGAAGCTTGAAAAGCTCATACCTTTTTTTGAAATCATTAGGATATACACACACTAAAATAAATAATATATAATACAAAATATAAATATACCAAAGAAATAAAAATACTAAACATATTTAATATTAATAATAATAAAGCAGAAATAATAGTAACAACAACAAAAACATATTAATATATTAACAACCTTGTACTAATAATATTATGTTCATAACACAACGCAATACTTTAATAGTAGTATATAATATCATAATTGCACCATACTATTATACATAGTACAATATCATAATAGTAAACTACTTAATAATATAACAATTACCATAATAATACATAATAAAATATCATGATAATAAACTACATAATAAACTACTACAGAAATAAACTAATATAATAATGTGTAATACTAAACATACCATAATAAGAACACCATAATGTACTAAAATACTAAAAATAATATAATATGTAATACTAAATATAAATATAATAGCAATACTGAAATGTCATAATATCATATATACTACCATAATAAGAATTATACCATAATAATAATCTGCCATAATACTTAATAAAATGCCATAATCATAAACTATCTTTCTACATAATAATGATACCCTAATAATAAACTACCATAATAAATAATAATAATACCTTAATAATAAATTACCATATTAATAATGAGAAACCTACATAATGATAATCTGAAACCCCAAATATTAAATTTACAACTTGAATATTACATAATAATCTACGACAACAAAAATTATTACATTTAAATATTAAACAATAAAATTCTTACCTCCACAATAAAAAAAAAATCCTACAATAATGAGAACAAACCAATTAATATTTACTCTAATAAAAAAAACAAAACAAGACGATAATAATAATATATAAATAAATAAATAAAGGACATCTTTAAATATATAAGCAAGTGTGTGTGTGTGTGTGTGTGTGTTGTGCATGTGTGGGGTGCGTATGTTACCGGAGTGAGGTTGTGCTGGTATCGTGGCCGTGAGTAGCGGTTAGGTTGGTGATGGTGATGTTTGTTGGAGATGGGGCAAGGCAGCTGTTACGATGCTGCAGTGAGGCCGTGAGGAATTGACAGCGACAGTGATGGCTGGGGGCAACGACAGAGCAAATGGCCAGGCAGCTGTGACGATGGTTGCTGTGCGTGGCCGGAGGCTGGCTGCTGTTGTGGGACATGGTTGCTGCAAATGGTGAAAGAGAGCGACAGTGACAGTAAGGATTGATAGTCGGTTCGGGTCCTCCAGCGGCGTGAATGCGTGGGTAAGTGAGAGAGATGAAAAGTGACGGAGAGGAGGTGTGGAGTTCACCATGGTGGCTCGACGAGATGGAGATGGAAATAGAGGTTGGTGTTGCGGTGATAATAATGAGAATGGTGCTAGACTTTCAGACTTCCCGCATTGTGTTTTTGCAAAGTGAGGGAGAGATGGGGAGAGGGAAGAGAGACAAATATGGAGAGATGATGTATGGCCTGAGAGTGAGAGAAGATGAAGAGTGGAGAGCCCTAGACCCCGTAGCCCATTTTCTGCCTTGTATTCCTTCCTGTTTATAAAAAAACAAACCCTAAATATCTAAAACCCTAAGCTCCCCCTCTTTTTTCTTTTTTATTATTTTTTATTTTCTTTTTATTTTCTTGCCAACATAAAGCCTAAAAATAAAAATAAAAACAAAGACTCGATTTAAAAATTTCGGGACTCAATCAAAATTTTGAAAGACTCAATCTAAATCGTCTAGACTCAATTTAAAAAATATAGGGACCCTAAAGATAAAATATTAAAATTTGAAAAATATTGGGAATCAATTTAAAATACTTGGGACTCAATTTAAGAGCAGGGACTCAATTTAACATGTCGGGACTCATTTTAATACACTTGGGATATAAAGTCAGCTTTAAGTACACCAGGTTTTCTCACTAAGGCCTGGTTAAATTGGGGTGTCTACATAGGGTATAATTCATATCCATTGGAGCTTTAACATGCAATACAATAGTAGAAAGTTCTTGTAAGATAAAATAACAAGCAAATTAAACTGAACTTTCATGACACCACATACACTTCTCCCCCACATATATATAACACCACATATCTTCTTCCCCTTTGATCATCATAAAAAAGAGAGGTACTAATCATTTAGCCTAAAATGACCTAAAAGTTTACTAAGACTAGTTATCATGTTGGTAAGGTGAGTATATGCAAAACATATATACCAATTGTCGGTGCTAAGCCATAACAACTAAAATGCCTAGATTGGCTTCCTTACTAAACAATAAATGATGATTAGAATGATACTACTTATCGTTTGATCAATCATTCAATGTTAATTCTAGGTAGATAGTTCTTATGTCAAGATAACCTCTCTTAGAATTACTTTGGTATTTCTTTCTAGATTTGAGTATAGATCGAGAGTTATTTTTCCAATTTTGTAAATTATTCCAAAGTAATCATAAATGGATATTTTTCATAAAAATTTCATGCTTGTGATGTCTTTACTACTTGGCAATGAGCATTTAGAAGTATACTAGATTTAATTTAGCAATGCTTTGAGAGATATACTACTGTTGGAATTGGTGTGTTTCCAAGAGGGGGGTGAAATGGGTTTTAAAAAAATTTTCGACTAAATTAAGCATTTATGTTGATTCACCACGTATCATGTCTCATTCAATGCACACGCGTGTATGTAAAATAATTTTAACAGTGAAAGTAAACATACATGTGTGCAGTATATCTTATTTAAATCAAATGCATGTATGCAAATAATTATGACATTAAACAAGCATTCATACACATGCTGAAATTTTAAGTGTAGGAATTTAAATAAGATAGAGAGAGAATGACACACAGATTTGTTAACAAGGTTTGACCAATACTGTAGAGACCCAGAGAAATTATAGAATCTAAAGAGGGAGAAAAGGAAATAAAAAGGGGGCACAGCAGGCGCGTTCATCGACGACGCAACATGTTGGGCTCGTCGACGAGGGTGCTCTTTGTCGATGAGAAAATACCGAGAGGGGGTTTTGGGTGATTCTGAATTTCGCCGATGAGGAGAGAGTTCACCGACGAGTTGTCTTCATGACCTCGTCGACGAGGTGATGTGGCTCGTCAACGAGGGCCAGTGTATAAATGGGTAAAAACGTCATTTTTGGCCGAAATTTTAGTGCAGATTCTCTCTTCTATCTCCTTTTTGGTTCCCTACACTTCTCTCTTAATTTCTGGGTCCATCTGCCACCGGATTGACAATCTGAAGCCACCACGACACTCCTGGGGAAGTTCTCTGCATATCTGTTGGAGTGGATCGTCGGTGGGTCGAGTTCAGAATTCATCCTAGATTCAGCGTAAGGCTTTCTACTCAATATTTGACTTCCTGACAATTGTAGAAAGCGTAGTACGCGTAGAAATACTGATGTTTAGTTTTGGGAAATATCATTTTCAGAGTGTTGAATAGGGAATCCTGCGGGTGCAGGATTGTTTTCTTAGGGCTCTTTAGGAATCAGGTAAGGGGATAAACTAAGCTAGATGTTTTACGAAAAATAAGTATAATCTTTTAGCATTTGATTTCAGAAAATATATATTTATAAATATATATATATATGTATTATGTTGGAAAATACTAATGAAAAAGATGATATGTTCTAAATATACATAATACCTATTTTGTGTGGCATGAGTAGAATTTATGATGAATTACTATTTTCTGGGAATATGATAATGATATGGATTATTATAATGAAAAATCGGCGTACGGGCCAAAAATTTTATATATACATATGTTTTGCCGGCATACAAGTCGAGCTATGTATATGATTTGCTAGCATATGGGCTAAGCTATGTGTATGATTTGCTGACGTACGGGCCGAGTGACTCACTCGAAAAATGAGCAGCTCGGAACCTATCCCAAGTATAGGAGTTCTGTCGTGTAATATTAAGCCCAAGGGCTAGATCGTCTCCTCAGGGAATGCGTTTAATATCAGATTTTACGTTTTTCCAATCGAAATTAAAAAGGTACTGAACTCAGTTCAGATTCGGGATTTTCAAAGTTGTTCAATTTTACTTTTGATGAATTAAATGACACGTAATTTAAAACTCTAAACTAACATGCACTAAATAAAAGAAAACAGGAATAGAAACCTTACGTTTACTTAAGGAAACATTGGGACACACGTTAATAAAAATTGGAAACCTAGAACATGAAACTAAAACATGCAAGAATGGAAACTCTAATCAACCTAAGGAAACATCGAAACACGCACTAATTAAAAATGGCAACTTTGGACACGGAATTAAAACACGCAGGAATGGAAACTCAATCAACACATATGTGTGCAATAAAAATCAAATCTTTAACATGAACTAAAAATTACGAATCAAAATCACAATTTAAACGTAGACTAAAAGCTGAACTTTTAATACGATCCAAGAACTCGAACCGAAGGAACAAAACACAAACAAAGATCTAAATTTAACGAAACACAATAACACCTTTCTCCTTTTTTTTATTTTTATTTAAGAACTAGAATGGACATCACCAAATTAAGGTACTAAATCGAGCATTACCGATCCTAACACATACTCAATTAAAAGAAAAAGAAAATAAGTAATAAATACTATAAGAAGAATAAAAAGCCTAAATAAATATCCTAATGAAAATTCATACTTTAATAAAAAGTCTAAAAAACAATCAAAGTCTAAAATAAAATTCAAACCAATTTAATTCAATGCTCAACAATTAATACTAATAAAATAATCATAAAGAAAAGTTGAGAGAGAGAGAGAGAGAGAGAGAGAGAGAGAGAGAGAGAGAGAGAGAGAGAGAACAAATAAAAAACAGAGCTTGAGGGTCTTCGGGTGTTTGCAGTGTTGAGCAGCTACAACCTCTGAAGGACTCGGCTGTGTTGCAGCGTGGAGGTAGCCTCGGTGGTGACTGCTGTTATGCATGAGAGCTTCGGGTAACTGCTGGTATTGTTGCTGCCATACCAGAACAAGGGCTGTGCTGCTGATCTAGTGTGGTGTGCTCTGGTGGCTGGAAGAAGCTGCTGCTGCTGGAGAAGGTTGCAGAGGCTACAGAGAAGTTGCTGTGAACAAGGAATGTTGTGTTCGGCCGTGGCTACTGTGTTGTGCAGCAGACGGCTGCTGTGGGTGGCCGGAGAAGGGGAGAAAAGAACTGAGAAGCAGAGAGTGAGAGAGGGGAAAACAAGGGAAGAGAGGAGAGTTTGAGGGAGCAAAAGTAAAGGGAAGAGAAGAGAGCAAGATGAAAAAAAACAAAGCCAATTAAAGAAGAAGAAGAAGAAGAAGAAGAAGAGGAAGAGGAGAGGAGAGGAGAGGAGAGCTTAGTGCGCAGGGCACACGCTGGGAAAGAGGGGAAGAGAAGAATAAATAGAGATTGAGGAAGAAAGCCCTAGACCCGGATTAGAGATTTGACCCATTTAGAGGACCCGAATTATTATATTTTTTTGTTCTCTGTTCATTGCAAATTCTGCTCTTTTGGAGCCCGTATCTCACAAAACTCAAAACACAAAAGTTGTAGATGATCCTTTCCTCTTTCTCTAGAAATTTTAATTGTCTCAATCGAAGCTCGGACAGAAAAGTTATGCATGAAATACGAACAGGTGTTGGTTTTGGTTCCTGGGAATTTTCCTGCGACAAAAATTTACCAAAACTTCATAAATAGTGCAATAAAGTTCAAGAATGATGATTTTGGCACTTTATTAAAATATTGGACAATTTTGGACATTTAATTAAAAATATAAACGGTAAAGCCCGGGTTAAGCATCCAATTACACAGTTTTGACGCGTAATCACCGAGCTATGGTTATGATTTGTTGGCGTACAGGTCGAGCTATGGATATGTTTTGCCGGCGTACGGGCCTAGCTATGGTAAAATATGAAATGTCGGCGTACGAGCCGATGATTTTTCATGATGTATATATATGCAAAATGATGTGATGATATTAACTTGGCAAATATTAGTATGAAATATCCATGTAATACAGTTTGATTATATGCTATATGTTATCAAAACCTGGTTGGCTTGGTTTAGGCTAGCACTTGCACAGTACCACTGCTATGTGTTCATGATCATCACGATATTGTGTTAACGTTGCTGTACGGAGTAGCATAAGGATGGATAGTCGATGTGATTTTAACAAGTGTGAGCGCCCTTGGTGTATGAATCAGGTCTGGCATACCCATCAGACTTATAGACTGTACTTTTAACTTGGCAGTGGTCGGCCAACCATTGTCAAGTCCCGCCTTCGGGCCACACAACCCAATCATGTGGGGATAATACAGGTCAACAGACAGCTAACCTACCAGGGTTGTTTTCGTATTATTATTATATGAGATGAATAATGTTTATGATAGTGCAGTATGTTCGGCCATGCTATGATAATATATGTTTTCCCAGATATGATACAACAGTTCCTATATTTTTTTACGCATGATTTATGTATAACATGGATAAACTCATGATGTCACACACTAGTATTAGTTTATTTCCCTTACTGAGAGGTGTCTCACCCCGAATTATATGAATATTTCAAGAGCCCCTGATAGGAGAGCGAATAAAGCTCCGCTGAGATAGTATTGTTGATTTTCCCTCTTTAAAGGGTAAGTTTTGGTGGGGACAGATGGATTTTGTGGGAAATGCCCCTAGGACTTTCTTTTTGGGATGTATATACTTAAATACAATGGATGTAATAACTCTGGTGTTGAGATGGATGGTTTTGTGTTTATGATATTATGATTTTATGTTTCCTGCTACTTAGGCTTCTGTTTTGTGTGTCTGTTATATCCCTGGTATCCACAGTTTAGGTTGATCATGATCTGCATGATGTGTTATACTGGTTTTATTGTATTATAAAAAAAATTATATGTGGAAATTAAGCAGGTCGTTACAAATACTGCCTACGTCCCCGCCTTGGGCATACCCCCCAAGGATTCCACTATACCTGCTCACTTAACCAGGCGGAGCAGAAGCCTTTTACATCCTCTCCTTATGGGGCAAGGAAAACCCCTACTAGGCTGAGCCGAACCGATCTCACTTACAGGGCTGAGACTCCCCAGTTCAATTAACGGGCTAAACCCAACCATTAATATAAAAGCATTTTTGTACATATGAAAAAACTTCTAAATACAAGCATGGATGTACACATTAAGCTCATAAAAAGGTATGCACTCTCTTATGATATGATTTGAGCTCAGTAGAGTAAAGGGTGCTTATCTAAAAAAGTCAATGCACAAATAAAATGTGTATGAAAAATGAGTATTATGTCCTCCTATAAATATTTTTGCAAAATAAAGAACATTGGGAAATCTAGGAATTTAAACTCAATAAAATATTTATGCAATAATAAATTCTCCCAAGAATATTTATCATAAAAATAATCAGGAGAAACTAGAGCTATACTCTCAAAAATATTTTCAAAAATAAAGAATAAGTCAGAGTAAGCACATAAAAATAAATGCCCAAAAATAAATATACTCTCTTCAAGAGTAATTTTGAAATGAAAGAGTGGAAGAGAGTTGGGGAGTTTTGTGCAAAAATTTGGCCCCAAAAGAATGATTAAACAATAAAAAATATTTTGGGGGAACTTTGATTAACAATGGATTAAAGAAAAATTTGGGTTAATCAAAGTTCCTAATCTGGAGTAATGAGGGGGTATTTATAGAGTTTGTGAAAATTATGACCGTTGGGGATACGGAGGTCATTTTAGAAAAAGATTAATGATCTTTAATTAAAAATAACCTCATTTTACTGCAGTAAAAAATTCACCAACCCGAGAGACTCAGTCGACTGGATGCAAGGTTCGGTTGACCAAGTGACTGAGTTTGGTTGATCGAGAAAAATTTAAACTGAAAGTTCGGTCGACCGGACTATGGTTCCCAAAGGCAATTTTTCATTTTGAACTATGAAGTTCGGTCAACTAGGGCATTGGCATACAATTTGGGCTCGGTCGAACGTACGGTCAAATAGTTGACTCGGAGGGAGTTCGGTCGATCGGAAGGAAATGAACTGTCATGGCTCAGTCGATCGGGCAGTGGTCAAACCATTGACCGAGTCCCAATTTGGTCGACCGGGAGGGATTTGTACATTCAAGTATGGTTGACCGAACATGCATATTTAGTGCATTTCGGTCCTTTTCACTTATATAATCACTCATTCCACTTAGTCATATCTATATATGCATGTGTGAGTGTCCTATGGCTAGTTTAAGGTCTTTGAGAGCCAACCGAAAAAATCCGGCGTTGGTAGCCCTAAGGTCATTCGGTCCCTATGGTCATCTGAGTATTTAAAACATATCATGCAAAGCATGCATTATTACAGACCAAAGATAAAAATTAAATGCATATACAAATTAAAAACAAATGTCTTCTTTATCGTCTTTACTCTTAAATCTTCATGGAAAACACCAGGAGAATGTGAGCTTTATGTTCTTGCTGGCATCATTTTTCAGTATCTTATGTTCGTGCTGAAATGAAAACCTATTCACACACAAAAAGCACACATAAGATACTGGTGCTTTGTCAGCATCAAAATAGGGATCGGATTCAAAAAGTCAATAACTTCTACTTTATCATAAGAAGGAATATAATCATCGTCATCGGAACTTACTTCCTTATGTTTGTTAGCCATAAAGTAAAATTGTGCTTCTTCCTCTACTTCATTATTGGTGGAAGATCCATCGATTTCATTCCAAATAGTAGCATTCATGGCATTATAATCTTATTTTCCAAATTTCCCTTTATGTTTGATCAAGGGATAATTTGCAATTATATACCCAACTTTCTTGCAATTGCAGCACCTAATGCTATCACTTTTGCTTATTTACTCTTTTCTAGTTTTCTTACAAAATTGTTGTCTTCTTACTAGGAATTTCTTAAAGTCTCTTATGAGTGATTCTATATCATCCTCACTATCCCCGTCATCTTATAGCATTTCTTTGTATTTTGAGTTAGATAATTTTAATGCAATACCTATATCCTTCCTGGGCTACTCAGGATCCAAAGTTGTGTTTTTCTTACTTTCATGTGTCATAAGTGTAATGACCCGAAGAATAATGATATTTAAATAATAGAGAGGAAGGGAAATGGAAACAGAAACAAAAGGAGGCAGCAGACTTCATTGACGAATGCTTCGCATTTGTCGACGACAATGCACTTTGGGATGCAATGACCAAGAAAATTTATCAGGTCCTCGTCGATGAAGACAAGTTTCATCAATGAGAAAATACTGAGAGAGGATTTTGAGGAAATCTAAAATTTTTCGATGAAAGCGTAGGTTCGTCGATGAACTTTCTGTAGGGCTCATCGACGAGGTGACATGTCTCGTCGACGAATCCAGCCCTATAAATAACCCAAAACCCATATTTAAATGCATAAATTAAGAAAAATCACTCCTTCTCTCTCTCCCTTCAGTTTCTCTCTCCACTCTCTTCGATTTCGGCTTCGTTGTTCCCCGGATCGACGATCCGAGGCCACCACGACGCTCTTGGGGAAGTTCTCTCCAAATATGCTGGGGCGGATTGTTGGTGGAAGCGAGTTGAAATTCATCTCTGGGTTAAGGTAAGGCTTTTTATGCCAAATTTGATCTTTTCGCAGTTATAGAAAATGATACTTATGTGAAAATATTGAAGTTTAGTTCTGTGAGTTGTTGGTTTCAAGGCACTGCTTAGGGTCTCCTACAGGAGTAAGACCAGTATTATAGAGGGGCTTTTTCAGTTGCCAGGTAAGGGGATAAATTAAAACAGTTATTTTCCATTGAAATTACTATTATTTAATAGTAGAATAATTTTTGGAAAGCATGTGATTATATATGAGTATAATTGAGAAAATGTAAGTTTGGGAAAATACTGCAATTGTATAGGAAATGTGATTTCAGAATGGAATATACGGTTTCATTCAATTCGTGTAGCATGAATATTATTTTATATATATATTATACCATGTTAAGTTAAATTTACAAAATAAGCATGTTTACAAATATTTTCGGGAATAACATGATAAACGCAGTAAATTATGATTTTAGAATAAATGATATGTTCAGCGCAAGGCCGTAATTGATGTTTGGTGTAAGGCTGTATTTACTCATGTTATTCAGCGCAAGGCTGTATTTATTCATGTTTTCGGCGTGACGCCGTAATTATTATGTTAATGTATGATTTAGAAAAATGCTATTATTTGATTTGCGATAAACAGTATATATTTATGTACTATATGTTATCAGAACCTGGATGTTAGTTTAGTTTAGTTTTAGGAGCACGGTACCATAGCTTATAGATCAAATATCTATGATCAAATTGGTGCTAACCACCCTACGAGGGAGTGAGAGATGGATAGTTGATGTGGCTTTCATTGTAGAGTGTAGACGTCCACCTGGCAGTCCGGACCAAGCTGTGGCAGGCCCATCATACTTATAGACATTTTTGACTCAGCAGTGGTCGACTAGCCATTGTCGAGTCCCACCTTTGGGCTGCACAACCCGTCATGGAGGGTAATACATGACATCGGCTAGCTATTCATCCTGGGTAGTTTTTGGTATTATAGATTATATCTGATAATACATTATTAGTATTATTACTTAGAAGTATGAAATTATATGTTTAACTAATCATATTACAATTTATGCTTTATGCTATATGAAATGTATAATATATGTATTACAATATAAATATTCATGTTGCCACACAGTTGATTTTAATTTATCTACCCTTACTGAGAGGTGTTTCACCCCAAGTTTAAATTATTTCAGGAAACCCGGAGAGACCGGTGGGTCAAGGCCGCCACTGAGTGAGTTGAGCTTCCCTGCTAGAAGGGTAAGTTCTGATCTAGGATCAGGATATTTTGTTGTAAGATCCTAGGTTTGTTTTAATATTTTGGAGATTGTATATATATAAATACAGTATTTTTGGGAATATAGTAGACTCTGGTATTATGAATTATTGGTTGATGGTTGTGATTTATATTTACTGCTGCTTTGGTTTCGCTATGTATGACAAGTGTCCCCGCTACCCACGGGTTCGAGTTGATTATTTTATTTATTATGTTTCATTTTATATTAAGATAAATAGGTCGTTACAATAAGTGACCCAATTAACTCATCGAGTGTGACTTTGGTTAGATCCTTTGCTTCCTCAATGGCAGTTGATTTACCGTGCCATGACTCGAGTAAAGATCAGAGAACTTTTTGAACAATATCCTCCATAAAATAAGTTCTACCGAGTGCTTTTAAATCATTTGTGATGTGTGTGAACCGAGTGAACATGGATGTGATAGATTCTCCCTCATCCATTTTCAACTTTCATATTCATTAAATAGCATATATATATTTTGGATTTCTTAACTTGGGATGTACCTTCATATATGACTTCAAGCTTATCCCATATTTCTTTTCTGGTTTCACATCCATAAATATGATTGAATTTATTGTCACTTAAAGCATAGTAAAGAAAATTCTTCAGTTTAAAATTAAGTTCTACTGACCTTATTTCAATGTCCAACATCCCCTCAAGTTTTTTTTGTTCACCTTTGTCATTTTTGAATTCATAATCTCCCTTTATGATGACTCGCCACATTTTAAGATCGTGTGCTTGGATGAAGATGGTCATTCGATTTTTCCAAGCCGGGTAGTTGGAGCTGTTGAATATCGGTGGTTTGGTCACGGATTGTCCTTGGGAAGAGGTGTTCACCAAATACTCCATTTGATCTTTCCACTCTATATTTTACTCTGAAAAATAAGCGTCTCCCTCTAATACCACTTGTTGGCCCAGGTGTGGAGTCAAGAGGAGGGGTGAATGGACTTTTTCACATATTTTCACTCTTCTCTACAAAATAAAATTCTTGGCAAGATACAAGAAATTATATCACAATATATAAAATGTAAATCATGCACAAGACACAAATTTAAGAGTATAAAGAAGATAAAGTTCAACACCGGTATTTTAGTGTGATTCGGCACCAATCCTACGTCCACACCTTGAGACACACTCACGGACTCCCCAATCCACTATAAGCCTCCCTCACTGGAGAAGAAGCCTTTACAAACGGGAACAAATCCCTATCGCTCACCAAGATCCGCAAGATTCACAAAGAACCTTCACACGGGAACGAATCCCTTCACTCACCAAGAGCCGCAAGGTTCCCCAAGAATCCTAGCAATTCGGTTCACCAAGAACCCTTCACAACTTGGTTTTCCAAGAACCCTTTGCAAAAAGAAAATGAATTACAAACAAAACTCATTGAATGAGTGGATATTGGATACAACAAAAATCCTCACACAAATCTCTCAAGTAATGAATTAACACGAGATTTAGAGAGCAAGAGAGATTTTGAGCACAAATATGATCAACAAATTGAAATGTGCTTGAAAATTATATATAACTATTTTTAATCAGTCTTTAAACAAGCTTGTGGCTTGTATATATAGGAAAATGGGCAAACTAGCCATTATATGGCCATTTGGCATTTAATATAAAAAGTTATTTTGAAAACTGGCCATTTTTCACTCGTTGGTGTTCTATTTTCGCCTCAAACCGTCGACGATTTTCTGAAACCTTCAACTATTTTTCCCTAAACTCAACATAAAAGTTGTGGGATTTTTTCTTTTACACCTAGATCGTCATTTTTGGAGTTTTCTACCAAATGATATTTTTATAAAACTCTTGTTTTTACTTTGAAAATTCATAAGTACTGAACTTATGATTTGGTGATAGCCTATATACTCTTATGTACTAATATGTATATGCAATTTTCTCAACTCTTGCTCACTAATCATGCTTGAAACAAAACTACATAAGTTACAACAAAACTACCTCAAACACTCCCCATTACATATGATTCTACATTAAGCTACCTTTGGATGTGCTTGAGTTCTTCCGAGTGAGTGTCCTTCTTGATCTTTCTTGCTCAAACGTCTACTCAGTTCGATCTTTGCTTTTGATCCATTACTTCATGTATTTGTCACTTGTACCTGTACTTAACATGATCTGCAAAGATAGGAATACATTAGCAACAAAAAATAGGTTAATATCATCAAAACACATTAAACATGATTATGTAGTCACTAAGACTAACAATCTCTCCCTTTTTTATGATGTCTAACCTATTAAGAATTTACTTAATCTTTGCATTTATATTTGTACTTTTTATAGCTTGATATACAAAGATTAGTTTGCCTAAAACTACTAATGGGTTGTTATCATCAAAATATAACAATAAAGTTCATGTAGCCACCACAGCTAACAATTTCCCCCTTTTTGATGATGGGAAAGCATTGGTGTTCTTTATATGGTATAATTCAAAGCTCCCTCTCAATTTATGCATATTGTTAAATAAGACTAACATTTGCTCCCCCTAATTATATGCATATAAAGTGTAATAAAAATATTTAACTAGATATTTCATATCCTTGGAGCTTTAACATGCAATACAATAGTAGAAAGTTCATATAAGATAAAATAATAAGAAAACTAAAATTTCATGACACCACATACATTTCTCCCCCACATATATAATACCACATATCTTCTCCCCCTTTGATCATCATAAAAAAAAAAAAAAGAGGTACTATTCATTTAGCTTAAAATGACCTAAAAGTTTATTAAGACTAGTTTTCATGTTGGTAAGGTGAGTATATGCAAAACATATATACCGATTGTCAGTGCTAAACCATAACAACTGAAATGCCTAGATTGGCTTCCTTACTAACCAATAAGTGATGATTAGAATGGTACTACTTGTCATTTGTTCAATCATTCAATGTTAATTCTATGTAGGTAGTTCTTATGTCAAGATAACCTCTCTTAGAATTACTTCGGTATTTCTTTCTAAATTTGAGTATAGTTGGAGAGTTATTTTTCCAATTCTATGTATTATTCCAATGTAATCATAAATGGACATTTTTTATTACGCGCCTAAATTGCGTAATTCGGTATTTAAAATCATGCATTAATGATTATATTTTTAATTAAATACTTAATTATGTTCAATATTTTAATATTGAGCTCAATTTGTAATAATTGGAATTTTATTCGATAATTTACAGATATTCATATTCTATTATTGTAGGACAATTTTTGAAAATTAAAATCAAAAATTAAAGTGTACGTGGGTCATGCGTGAGCTCGAGTATGAGAAGAAGCCGTGCAGTCTAATAATTTTTAGAAGTCAAGCCACATAGAAATTTGGAAGAGCCACATGCACAAGAATGAAGCGTGTGTGCATGACGCCTTGCATGGAATCAAATGAGGCATGTGCATGTGTGTAAGTTGCAAGCCATGCGTGCAAATTAACGTGGGTTTCAAAAGAAAAATAAAGAAAAAAAATCCAAAAGTCGTGGGGTGATTTCATGTATAGAGGGACTGCGAGAAGGGCTTGAAAGATTGGGTTGTGTGTGTGAGTGATAATCAAATTGTAAAAAAAAAAAAAGTGGACCGGGTCTTGATGTGACCCGGCCATGCAGTCGTGTGTGTATGCATTGGGTAGGGCTTCAAGGGAGTCTTAGTTCTTTTATTTTCTTTTCTTCTGCTGGGTTTTCGAGGGCCTCACCCCTCTTCTCTCCTCATTCTTTTATTCTCTTCCTCTCAATCTCTCCTTCTTGGTTTCCTCTCTTTCTCTCTCTCTTTATTCTTTTCTTTTCTCTGTCTCGTCCTCTCTCTCCTTTTCTCCCTCTCTTCTTTTTTATTTTTTTCAGCATCTCTGTCTCTCTCATTTTCTCTCTTTCTTTGTTATTTGTTCCCTAGTCTCCTTTATCTGCTGTTGCTCTTCCTTGTCCCTCCTACTACATGCCCCTACTACTGTCTCCACTGCCGCTACTGCTTTGTTCTGCTGCAACCCAAGGCTCTTGCTGCCCCTCTTGACCCAAGAGTTGCAGCTGCTGTTGGAGGAAGACCTGAGCACACATCCTATTGTGTTGTTCCCACAGCAGTTCTCCTACACGACCAAACTCAACCCACATGGCTAGCTACTTACTTCTCTCTCTTTCTCTTTTATTTCTCTTTTCTGCTTTAAGTTATTTCAAAAGTTTAATTTTTTTTTTCTAGAATATCATTAATTCTAGGTTACTAAACTTTACTATTTAAGTTTATTTAATCTTTAACTTCTACTGTTTAAGTTTATTTTTTTTATTTCTTGCATTAAAATAGTTAAGATGCTTAAGTTTATTGGGGATTGCTAAGTCATTTTTTTTCTCTTCTTCCTTAAATATTGTTTTAGGATTAACAATTTTCTTGGTCGTTTTATTAATAAAGTTAGTGTTTTTATTCCGCTTATATTATCTATCCCAGTCTGGAATTTGGTATTTTCATTTAGTGGCTTTTATCTATTGTTTAGCTTAGTCGGTTTTTAGTTAGTTGGATGATTGCAGGGTTTAATTTTTTGATCATTTTGGTATTGAATCTGGCGTTTATTTAGTTATTTTATGCATGTTAAATTTTTAGTTAAAGTTTAAATTTCATTGCACAAATCTCAAAAAAAAATTATAGAAACCCGAATCTGAACTATGTTCAGTAATTTGTCTTTTCTTAATTTTTTTTGGAATTATACAAAATTTGAAATTAAACTGCATTCCCTAAGGGGATGATCTGGCCCTTGGGCTAATTATTACATGACTAAACTCTTATACTTAGAATAACTTTCGACCTGCTCATTTTTCGAGTGAGTTCATTTTTCATAAAGATTTCATACTTGTAATGTAAGCATGGTAAATATGTCCTTACTACTTGGCAATGAGCATTTAGAAGTATACTAGATTTAATTTTGCAATGCTCTAAGAGATATATTTTCCCAATATGCCACTAATGGGAATGTACTCTTCTAAACAAAATATTTGCTCACAATGATATTACAAATAGAATGCTTCATTTTTTAATACCACTTACTGTTATGATTATCTCCACTAAAATTCAACTTCATGAATGCTATGTTTTAGATATTCTAACTATGTATCCAAACTAAGCGTATATCATCAAAAAAAATTATGTAACTAAGGAACACATCTCTTTTCCGTAAGAGAGGGACTTACCTATCATAACATGCTTTTGATCCTTTATTCAAGACCTTCACATGAGAAAAACAAGGTTTTTCCATTTGTCACTCATAAAATTTATTTCTAAAATAATAAGCTTTGAGTGCATGCTATTTCATCTCATAAACACTAGCCAATACTTTAAGGGGAAATAAACCAATTATAAAGATATATACAATTTAAATAATCATATTGGTTTAATCAATTTGAACTCATCAATATTGTCATGGTCTTCAAAAGTTCAAAATCTAGGATTTTATAATTTGAGCAATAACTAGTCATCAAATTCTTTTTTACCTAGGTGTAAGAAAGTCTACCTAAATCCTATTTCCTAATCTTAGGTTCTAAGGAAGCAATAGCTTAACAAGACTAAGTAGTTTGTTTAGGTACCCATTCTTCTTTAAGTCCCAATGGGTTGGTTTTCTTGACTACCCATTCAATCTTCCTTTCTTTGCCCCTAGCTCCTCTAAGGGCAAAAATATTGTATGTGACCCTTTCTTTCACAATATAAACAAATTTTGTTCATGCGTAAGGGTTTTGACTTACTAGCATTATTTTTGCTTGATGAGGCATAACCATGTGATTTAAAAGAGGACTTCAAATTGTTTTTGGAAAGATTATTTCTCTTAACTCCCAAAACTTTATTTGAGTTTTCTTTTCCTCTTGGTTTTTCATGATCTTCAACATTCATTTTCAAAAGTGTATTTTCTTTTAAAACATTTACAATTTGATTTTTCAAATTTCCTACTTCTTGAAAAATTTCATGGTCTTTTTGAGCTTTTTCAATAAGCTCCTCATTTTCCTTTTTTAGGGAAATATTTTTCTCTATTAAGGTGGAACAAAGACAAGGTTCATTTCCTTTGCATTTTGATAATTTATTTTCTAAATTTTCTATTTTTACTTGCTCTTTTTGAGAATTTAAAATAAGCTCCCCATTCTTCTTTTTAAAAGAATCAATTTCTTATTTCAATGAAGATTCCCCTTGTTTAAACATAGCAAGCTCTTTCTCAAAAATTTTGTTCCTCCTTTTTACTTAAACTAATTCATCAAACAATTTAGTACAATTATTTACTACTTTCATCATAAGAAGGAGTATAATCACCGTCATCAAAACTTACTTCCTTTTATTTGTTAGGCATGGAGCACAAGTGTGCTTCTTCCTCTACTTCATCATTGGTGGAAGGTCCATCAATTTCATTTCAAATAGTAGCATCCATGGCATTACAATCTACTTTTTGAAATTTTCCTTTATGTTTGATCAAGGCACAATTTCTAATTATATACCCAACTTTTTTGCAATTGTAGCATCTAATGCTATCATTTTTTCTTGTTTCCTCTTTTCTAGTTTTGATGTAATTGGTGTAATCCCAAGAGGGGGATGAATTGGAGATTTAAAAAATTTTCTCCTAGGTTAGGTTCAAATCCACAATCAGTAATTTGCAACCTAGCGTCTGTCTAAGCAAATACTAATTACCCAACAATATAAAACTGTGCAGATAAATAAAATAGATCAAGCATGCTCAGTACTTCCCAATAATTCACAATACTTAAGATATAAACATTCAAGTGTGGAAATTTAAATAGCATAGGGAAGAAAAAGCACAACACGATATGATATCAAGATTCGGCCAATACTACCTATGTCCTGCCTCAAGCTCACAAGTAAGAGGATCCACTAATGCTCACTTAATGGGTGGAGCGTCACCGATTACAACCTCCTCTCTTTATTGGGCGAGGAATACCCCAGGTCACATTATAAGGCTGACCCCAACCTAACCACACCTTATAGGACAGTGCTCTTAGTTCTCCTAACCGGGTCGAAGTCTATGCGGGACTCTCCTAACCAGGTCTGAGCCAATCTGGTGTACATTACAAGCTAGTGCAATCATTTTCCGACCACAAGTCGAGAATATAACAAATATAAAATTTTGCGTACAAGTAAATGCTTCTCAAAAGAAGATGTGTACAATAATAAAGCACAAGGTGCACTCACGTATGATATGAAATTAAACTCGATGTGAGTATGTCTATTTTTCACTCAAAATGATTTTTCACACTAAGTTGAGAGTGTGAAAAATAATTTTCTCAATACCAAAGAGTAAGATACCTTTCAAGCAAAGATTTTATAGTTTAAACATATGCTCAAAGTGTAACGCCCAAAAATTACACCATTTTTTCTCCATATAAAATATAAATTACTCTGATACCCCTGTTATACCTGCTATAACATCTCAGGTCCCTAATGGGCACTGAGGTATCCCTGTACACAAATTGACACACCTACGCAGCAAAAAACATAAAGTCATAAACCCATATTTACAATACCAGAATTCAATGTTTCCAAACCATATATATACATTTTTACACATCATCCCAATATCATCTGCTCAAAAATATAATCACCTGAATACACTTACTCTATAAACAAGGCAAAATAAAAGATCTCTCTATCTGCAAGCCTGATCTGCTCACCTAACTGGATTACCTGAAAAATGTTAAACCACTCAAATGAAACAATGCTCAGTAAGAGGAAATATGCTATTTCTAGTGTGTAGCGACTAAGTTTCATAAATATAATAATGACAATATCTGAAACTATACAAAATAGCAAATCGATATACGGTATAAATCGCATTTATCATAGTTTAAAGTATAATTGTAATATCTGAGTTTTCTACTTTTCATACTTCTAGTATCATACGATATGACTAATATTTTGTAAAATTGTATACATATACAGAACTGAAATTTTACCCTGAAAATTTGTATGTCATGATTTAACCCCTCATGACATTGGCCCACTAGATAAGTCAATTGTAACTCTACCAATCCTTAGCCCGGCCAAACTGCGTCCTCTCCTAGGCACAAAACTAGTAGCTACCTCGTCAAATCGGCCTCCTCAACCTAGAATACTGGGGAGACTGCAATCTCTTCATTGGCCTAGTTGATGGAATCCACATACTATCTGAAATATGTGGTTGCACTCTAATATGAAAATAGCAACGGTACCGTGTTTTGCTAACTGAACATAACTTGATTCATCAGGATCTGATATTGTATATACTATTTCTATAATAATCCTACTGTTTTCATCATGTTTCCAAAATAACCATAACACTATAAATCTAATCTAAAAATACTATAATATCTGACTAAAATAAATGTAGTATCTGATTGTTATAACTGTAATATCTAAATGAATAATCTGTAATGTCTGAGTGTTATGGTTTTTGGAAAGCATGACATTCTGTAATTGTTGTAATATATTGGTCTGTATAATTTCTATAAAATATATGTCTAGTAAACATATTTGTCTATATATATGCACTGTAAATCATGATATTTTGAAAAACTACATAAATTCTGTATTAGGCAAATATCTACTCAGGCCACACAATTAATACAACTCATATTCTGAAATCTGTAAAACTATATAATTTTATACTCTATACCTTAATAAACAAATGCTATAATTTTTCTAATAATATTTCTGAATTTCCTAGTATAGCATATTTCCCTTACCTAGCTGGCTGGGAGGCTCGCCTCCAACTTTATCCTTACGCTCACAACGTACTTTCCCCAAAATCCTAAAATAATACATACATACATACATATTTCCAATAAATCAACTATATTTTCCCGAACCTACATACTAGTAAATTTTATGAATTATAATTTACCTGAGCTCCTAAAACTATTCACTGGGTCCTTAACCCATGCCTACAGGGTCCCAAAAACACCCTAGTCCTGGAATTATAACATCCTAATTTTATTCCACAAAACACCAGTATATTCCTATATAACTTAAAATCTAAACTCAAATAAGCCCAATACAATTAAAAATACCCAATTATTCAACTTACCCAAATTTTGGAATAGTAGTCAAGTTGGCCTAACCAACGATCTACTCCAGAAGACTTGAATAGAATCGTCCTAGGAGTAGCATGGCAGCTTTCGTTCATCGAACTCGTGAAAAACAAAGCCGGAATCATAGAGAGAAGGGGAGAGGGTCGGTTTTTAGAAAGAGAAAGAGAGAGAATTTCCTGTGTAATTTCTTGCTAAAAAATCCGATTTAGGCTTACTTATAAAACTGATTTGTCGATGAGACATGTCACCTCGTCGATGAGTCCATAAAGGGAATTCGTCGCCAAACACGAATCCCTTGTCGACGAATTTCAGGCTCTGCAAAACCCCCTCTCGGTAAATTCTTGTCAACGAGACACATGTCCACATCAATGATCCCTAGAAAATCCCTATATTCGTCAATGAGAACTTATGAATTTTTTTTTTTTTTTGGAATTTTCCTTTCCTTCCTTTTTTTTTTATTTTATTATTTAATTACTATAATTCTTCCAGTCTCTACACAGGGCTCTTTTCAATAACCCATGAATTTTCCCAAAAATGATTTTTCAAAGTGAAGCTTAAGGGAAGCGATGGCTTGTGCTCAAAAAGGATTTTTGAAAATAAAGAATATGAGCTCATGAATCTTGCAATGAATATGCAAAGACTCATAACCTATAAAAGTTTCTCCAAAAATATTTATCAATAAAATAAATGTGGAGAAGCACAACCTTTTACTCTCAAGAAAATGATTTTGAAAGAAAATAATAAATGAGAGTAAATGAATTTGCTAGGGAAGAATGATTGCCCAAAATAAAATGCCCTCTTAAAAATGATTTTTAAATAAATGGGAGTAAGAGAGTATAAATCAAGGCTTTGAAGATGAGAAATAGCAAAAATATTTTTAGAATTTTTTGGGGCTAATCATCTTACTAATTATGTTTATGAAGGGCGTATTTATATACTTTGGGAAAAATATAACTGTTAGGGACAGGCTTGGTATTTTTAAATTTGTTTAATAAAAAAATTAAACCTATTTAGCACTTAAAATTATCGCAACCCAAGAGGTTTGGTCAGCCCAGGGTTTCTTCAGTCGGCTGACTACTCATAGAAAATTTGAATTCCAAGCAAGGTTCGGTCGACCTAGGGAGGTGTCGGTTAGTTAGCCAAAAGGCGATTCTGAACCTTCATAGGTTTGGTCGGCTATGCGCAAAGGATGGTCTATCAGGCTTAAGGTTCGGTTTGCTGAGCGCATTTTGAACTAAAAGGACCGGTCGGCCGGATTATTGAAAACAGGTCAAGAACAAAGGTCAGACAGTTAGCTTTGAGTCTTTGAAAATAGGTCAATCGACTGAGGTCGATCGACCGAGGTATTTTCAGCCTATGGTGTCCGGTCGACCGAGGTCTGTATAAAACCTAGGTTTGGCCCTGTTTTGAACCCAAAATTCATTATAAAAACCCTGTATGATTTTAGCATTTTAGAAAAGGTTTTTTTTGAAATTGTTGGGTTACCTATGGTCTGTCTATGGTCAGTTTGAGTTTTTCATTCACATCATGCATGACATGCATTATTATAGACCAATGCATTTACAAATTAAAACCAAGCAAATGTCTTCATTCTTCTTTGCTCTTCTATCTTCCATGGAGTATGCCATATTATATAAGCTTTAAGTCATTCTGGCATCCATTTATCCCTTACCACATGTGCGTGCTAAATTATAGATCTGGTCAAGCACTCAACGCATTAATAAGATACTTGTACTTTGTCAGCATTAAAACAGGGATCGGACTCAAAAATTCAACAATCTCCCCATTTTTTTTTTATGACAAACATATTAGAGCAAAATGGGGTTTAGCCTAAAAAGACTCCCCCTAAGAATGTGCTTAACTTAAAATCAATATAGCTCAAGCATATTCAAGAAAGAAGACATTAAAAAATAACATGCATTTTGTTTTAGCAATAAAGTACAAATACATGATACATGTAGTTCAGATATTTTAACCACTTTTTCATCCCCCTTAAAAAATATTATCAAACATTTTGCTCAGACAAATTCTCTCCCTTTTGTCATCAGCAAAAGGGTTAAGTTATAAAATCATTTGAGCATAAAAATTCTCCCCCTTTTTTTAAGTTAAAAGTTGAGCATTAAAAAATGTTACTATTGGTTTGAAAAATTTGCAAAAAAAACATATACAATAGTATTACTGGTCAAAAAATAAAAACACATGTTAAACATTGTTGAACCAAAAATATCCACAAACCTTTGCAATTAAAATATTTCATAAGACCAGTGAAAGGGTATAAGTTCAAAGCACACAACATATGAAGGCAAGTGTAGGTTTGAGTATCAATTCGGTCTAACTAGTTCGCATTTATATCTATGAATGATCAATGAACCAGTTATCCAATTAAAATATGAAAATATATACATATAAGACAAGATATACGGAACTTAAGCTTTGAAAGTATTTCTTGCCACAAAAAAAAATATAACCCCTTTTGATGTTTGCAAAAAGGTAATGGGGGTGTGCTTGCTAAAAAATAAACTTTAGAGATCATGCAAGCACAATTTTTCTGGTGGTCATTTAAGCACAGAAACAAGACATAACCAGAAAAATACTATAATATAGATCCTAAGGATATAACAAATTAAATCAAGATCATATGGAAACACATGTGATTGTGGCAAAACAACATATTTTGATTTGCGATGAACATATCACATTTAAGCATTTGCCACCATGAATTCAATGCACATCTAAGCCTAAGAATATCGGTAAGCAATTTGAATTTGAATTTAAATGCAAGCTTAGATGCTATGAAATAACGATTTACTGTGGGAAAAAAAAAAGATTGATTCTACTAAGCTGGGCCACAGTAAACGACAAGCCTAAGCCAAATATAGGGTGAGCATAAGAAATGGCATTTTATAAAATCTCCCCCTTTCAATCTGAAAGCAAGCTTAGGTGAAATGAGGGCTGCTGACTTTTTGAGTTTGATTCCTATTTTGATTATAACAAATCACAGCATCTCATTTGTGCGTTTAGTCTTTGAACATATTTAATATGCAGAAGGTGTAAATAAGGGATGCAAAATGGAAGTCAAGGAGTACCTAATTGAGTACAAATTTTGGTATATTCCATGGAGTATTATGGAGCGGAAGCATGAAGATTTTATTTATTCTTTAATTTGTAATAGTAATTAGGTTTCAAATTGTGCATGCATAATCATAAGACTAGAATTGAAGCTTTATCACAATGACCAAAACCTTAGATTGATCTTAGGGGCATAAACATCTCATGAAAACATTTTTCCAAAATAGCTCCTTATCTTAACAAGTGTTCAATATGAAAGTTGTGGGATATTCTCTCATCTTTCTGTTGATACTAAGTAAGTTCAATTGGGAGTTGTATAAAAAAAGTTATGTTCAAAATATTGAAAGTGTCCCTAGTAGAAAAATTCCCTTCATGTTTCTTTTGTCTCATTGATGAACAATTTTCTCAATCGAAAACTCCTTATCTTAAAAGGTGTTCAACATAAAAGTTGTGGAATTTTCTCTTAACTTTCTGTTAATACAAAATTCGTCTAATTTTGAGTTGTATAAAAAAAGTTATGTCTAAAAAACTAAAAGGGGTTTGTGAAGAAAGCGCCCCAACAGCTGAAAATTGACTAGTTTTCAAATTAAATTATATTTTAATACCCCAACGACCATAAAACGGCTAGTAATGGGTTTTCCCTGTAAATACAAGCCTAAACCACTTGAAAAATATTAGAAAAACCATTTGGGGCATTCTTGCATATTCTCTCTTTTCCAAACATATTTTATACTCCATTTTTAAAGATCAAAGCTTATTTCTCCTACTCTTCTTCTTGAAAATCTTTTTGGCCGAATTATTTTTGGGGTTTACAAGCAAGGTTTGAGTTTGAGCATATATTTATACCAATATATGTTGCTTGAAAGCCTTCTTGCCATTTGATGCTTTTCAAAGGTAAATCTTGAAGAAATTCACTCTCCTACACTTTCTTTGAAATATCATTTTTGGAGAAAATTCTTGATAAGTATTACAAAAAGCCTTGACCATAGTTTAAATCTTGCCATTTGATGCTTTTCAAAGGTCAATCTTGAAGAAATTCACTCTCCTACTCTTTCTTTGAAATATCATTTTTGGAGAAAATTTGTGATGAGTGTTACAAAAAGCCTTGAGCATAGTTTAACTCATATATTAATTACTTGAGAGGCTTATTAATTTATCAAAGGTCATTTGAAAAAAAAATCATTTTCCATTCTCTCACTCAATTAATTGAAAAATATTTTTGAGAGGTTTTATCTTACTTTACCGAATTTCATTTGAAAATCATTTGAGAGTGCATTAAGATTTTTATTTATACAAATCAACTTATTTGAGAAGCATTTTACTTGTACGCAAAATTCCATATCATTTGTATTTACAGTTCGGGTTGTGAACCAGGAAGACGTAGCTACGCCTTGTGTAAGCAGTGGATTGTAAAGGGAACTTTTGCCCTGGTAAGAAAGGAATTGTAACGGGAAGCTCCATCCCTGTTTTAAGGAGTGGATAGTGGAATCCTTGGGTGGTTTGCCCAAGGCGAGGACGTAGGCGGGAGTTGCCAAACCTCGTTAAAAACTTTGTGTTTGTGCTCCCTCTTCCTTACTCTATTTAATTTCCGCACTTTACTTTCCGCACTTGTATGCTTATGTTCAATTTGTGCTGAATGTGATAATTATTTTAAATATTTGCATACATTATTATTTGTGGGATTCTTGCTTGTTTATAATGACCTTAAGTTGTGTTATACTGATTGTGGAATTAAAATAAGGATAAATTGATCTAAGAATAATTTTTTAAAAACCCAATTCACCCCCCTCTTGGGAATACACCATAACTCTCAATTGGTGTCAAAGCCTTGTTAAAAAAAAGCTTAAACACATTTGTTAAAGATCACGATGGCTCACATTGGCGTATCCCTATTTTGTGAGGGACAATCTTGTTCTAGGCCTCCGATTTTTTGTGGAGAAAATTTTAATATTTGGAAATTAAAAACGAGTGTTTTTATCAAATCTATGGATTGGGGGCTTGGAGAATAATAATCAAGGGAATTTTGTGCCTATGAAAATTGTTGATAATATTGAAATTCCTAAATTAGAGAACAAGTTAAATGAGCCTAATATGAATTTATTGCAAATTAATTCAAGTGCTTTGAACATGATTTATTGTACTTTAGATGCTAACATCTTTAAGGAAATCATGGCATGCTCAAGTGCAAAGGAGATATGGGATGAACTCAATAGGAGATATAGAGAGACCAAGGAGAATGTAACTACCACTCCGAATGCTTCAAGCTTAAAATATCAAGAAGGAGAAAATGCTTGCTTTATTGCTCTAACCGACAAAGAGGTACATTCCTCTCCTTCTATTTCTTTAAATAATTCATGTACTCATTCCTGCAATTTATCTTGTGAAAATTCTATTGAATCATGTGATGAATCTGGTAGTGATGATAGCATGCCATCTTATAAAGAATTACAAAAGGGATTTATTAAGGCTCATAAGCTTCTAATAAAGTTGTCTATAAAGAAAGCATTTTTGAAAAATGAAAATAAAATTTTAGCAAAACAAATAGTTGATTTAAAAGAATCTTATACTATCCTAGAGAATGAGAAGATTGAAAAGGAAGTAGGAATTAAGGAATTAGAAAACAATAATAAGGCATCATTGAAAGAACTAGAATCTAAAATTCTTGTTAATAAGGAAAAAGATTTAAAAATCATGATATTAGAAAATAAGAATGAAAATTTGGAAAAAGAGCTAAAAATCTTAAGATCCCAAATTTCTAGTGATAGTACAAAGGATCTTCTTATTTCTGAACTTGAGTGTAAAGCAAACACCATGACCACAGAGTTCATAAAATTGCAAACAGATTGCAAAAGCTTAAAAGATTAAAAAATGATAAGCCTAGAAAGAAAAGTAGAGGACCAATCTAAGATCATTCACACATTTACTAGGGTAAAGAAAATTTTGACAAGCTCTTAGGTTCTTAAAAGATGACCTTAAATAAGGAAGGTATAGGTTTTAATGACATTGAAAATAGGAAGCAAAATAACCTATACATGGGGTACTTTGTAAGAGCATCTAAACATTATGCTAATATCTCCTCTAGTCTATATGCTCACACCACGTGCTTTTTATGCAAAAAGAAAGGTCATATCAAATTTGATTGCCCTTTCAAAAAAAAAAAGGTGTGAAACCCAAACAAGTCCGGAGAGTCAAAGAAACGTCGGGTTTTAACCCACCAAGACTCAAAGAAAAATGGGTTATTAAAAAAATCAACCCCTTAGAAACCAAAGAAAAATGGGTTCCAAAAGGAATTACATAAATTGTTTTTTCCTTAGTTTTTAGAATTTGTCTAAAAGGGGCAGTGATAATTAATTAGTGAATAGTGCTTAAATGTCTAGTCTTACTATACACATTCACTGTTATACTAAGAACCATTGAAAAGCAAGCTAATATGAAAAATTTGTGTGATAAGTCCAATCTATTCGTTTAACGTTAACATATCATAATGTTTGGACAAAATATGATAATATTGGTTATAGCTTGCTCAAATAAATCCACTTCCAAATGGACAGACATGTCTTCATTTGTTAAATGAGTTTAATGCTATATGAATGCTTAAATGTGATTATCTTAATTACAGCATATTTTGTCCATTACACAAGCTTGAGCTTTAGGGATTTGATCATAGTACTATTTATCTTTTATCCCTAAACTCATCCAAGAGCTTTCAAAAAAGATCATAATGCTAGAGTTGCTAGATTTTCATGTTTTTTTTAATAAACATCTTTAGTGGAAAGTTTGGATGATGTTATCAAAGATGGGTTCTCCGAAAATAAATTCTAATACTAATTCAAGAGCCCTCACTCAACCTTGAACCTCAAAGTATTTGTGAAATGCAATATGATTTTTATTATTCAGATCATACGGTTGAGTTAAACAGAAAGAAAAGTTAATATGAATACTCTTCTGAATTCATAATTGATTTATCTTGTGTAAAAGTATTTATGCATTCTCCCCTCATAAGCTCTCGTCCTTAAATTAAATTAATTAGAGCTTTTGAATAATGTTGAATGGCTAGGATGGCTACACTAGGTTTCAATCTAAAAGAAGGTTAAAATGTCTAAGAAACCTATGCACAAATAATTGAAATGGAAGGCCATTCGCACTAGTGCCCCTCACATGTTGCAAAAATGTGAAAATAGGCTTAATTAACTAAATGAATATTGATTGTGACCCTTTGGTTCCTTAAGCCTATACATTTAAGGTTAAATATAAAATTATTGAAAATTGAGGGCATAAGATAATAAAGAGTTGGATGCATTATTAAGGACGAGCAGCATCAATTTTGAAATTCATTGAATAAACACTATAAGGCATTGTGCTTATTTTGGAAATATCTTTATACTTTATGCCTTTGTGAGAACTGCATATCACTATCCATATCCTACTAAATATTTAAATATATTTGATAGATAGTTAATACTGTTTACAGCATGAACTATTATTGAGATGTACTGAATTGCATACTATAGAGATAATTAGGGTACTTGCATGCTTGTGTTGAATGTCATCTGCATAGCTAATGCAAATGCTTGTGAATTGCATGCTGGTAGTTAACTAGGATCCTGCATGTGGTCTTGAATGATCATATACAGTCATACATGCCAACTAGTTGACCGAGGATATAACTCCATAAGATCGATTTTAAATACAAAATTATTTTACAAGTCTTATGTAGTATCATATAGTGACCATGTTGAACTCAGCATTTTTAAACTTAAGAGATCACTTAGTCTATTACATGCATTATGTCATTATTAAATAATTATAACTGATGCATGATAAAAAGATCATTTGCATGTTGATTTAATGGTAATTATAAGCCTTTGCATATAGAATTATCATGGTTTAAAATTTAGTGCATGCTGATTGGATTTTAGAAATATATTAAATAACATGTTAATTAATCTAATTGATTGGTACATGTTGAAGCCTGTATGCTATGTGCTAAATTGAAAGACGTGTACACTTTTCATGAAACTCTCCTAGGATGCTCTAAATTATGCATATTCTATGTTCCTAGGATAGTTTAAGATCATGGAAACCATTTGGTCCAAATCTTTGGGTTATGAACTTCATGTAAGACCCAAATGGTTAATCAGACTGTTTTAAGTTCAAAATCATATGCCTTGATTAAAGTCCATAAACTTGGAGAAACTGCATGATATTGGGGTAACTTTTTTTTTTGTCACACGCTCATTGAGTCTTTTGAGTCGTGTTACCTTCTTGAACCCCAACTACACAGTTATTGCATAATATTTGCATGTAGCCTTGATTGTCTATTGAGTGTTGATTGAAATGCAAGACGTCATGCATATGTACTAAATGATTAATATTTGCTGTACGTTGAAATCTTTTGAAGGATGAATATATGATGAATGCGTGAAAAATGAACATCATCCTTGAACTAAAAATGCAAGCATGCATGTATGTAAGTATACAAGGGAATTAGGCCCCATCATTAGAAAATAAAATAGAGCTTTATCGAGCATTCTTATGGATTCATATGCATTATTTTTTTTATTTTTGAGTCCTAAACTTTTATAGGAACCATGAACATCATATCCCGCTTTTATGGATCTATAATTTGATATGGATTGCTCTTGGGTTATATGAACACCATTATAGGCTTAATTTCAAATTTTTGATGCATGTGTATTCTATAAGGATTTTATTGGTTGGATGAAATGCCAAAACAATATCCAGTAAATTTTTTAATGTAACACCCTTAACCCTTAAACTCAATCTGGTGTGTTATACCTAATTAAATCCTGATAATCCATAATTAAATCATACATACGCAACGGAAAACAAAACTATGATCCTCAATTATACAAATAATACTAGAGTTTTCTAATTCTATCCATAGTCCATAATAACCATCCATCACCTGCATTTCCATATATACACATATCTCCAAAACATTTCTATATTCACAACACCAGTATGTTTCACAACCATTCATAAAAATCCAGAAGACTTAAAACATAAGATATAAATTATAACTTATATGCATCCTAAACTATCATCAAAATGTTATATCCTTTCCTCTTTCTATAACCCCAAAAATGCTATCAACTTCGAGTTTCTCTAAGATAGTTTACGTGGTGGTCCTGAAAAGAATAATTTTATAATTAGGTGAGACACATCTCAGTAAGGGAAAGAAACAATACATATTAAAAATAGCGTGTGGTCAACATAAGGTTATGATCAACATTTTAATATCATTTGCAAACCATTATGTTGACTCTATGAGTCCAATCCTATTTCGATAATGACAAATCACTTGGTATTTGATTTATGCATTGAGATTGTGAGCAGGAATATTATTTAGCATGCATGAAAGGTGAATGAGCCATGGAAGCCACGAGGAGTAAAGCATATACACCTAGCACAACCCATGGAACTAAAAGTGAAGAAGGATGAAGAAACAAGCTTCTAGTTGAATACTTTAATGGGAATTGGTATCTAGATTTGATGTATTTACATGTCATATGATATATTTTGAAGCTCAATTACATCTTAGACTGACCTTAGGGCTCATGCATCTCATGAAAAATTTATTTGAAATAGTTCTAAGTTGAAATGAAATTTTCGAGGCAAATTATTAGAGGCCTCGTCGACAAACCCCTTGGTCTCGTCGACGAACATATGAAGGCCACTCAGCGATGAACACATTGTCTCATCGACAAAAAAATACCGAGAGCACTAAAATTTCAGACAGGGCTCTCGTCGACGAACGAGTGTTGTACACTCGTCGATGAACGTACCCATTCATCGACGAATGTCGGGGCGCTGACTCACGTTCCAGCGTAGACATGTACGAAAAATCGAGTTTTTAATAGATCCAACGGTCAGGATTCATCCTAGGGCTGAGAACACATATAAATATACTTTCTAAACCCTAGAGCACTACTTTTTGCATAGCATTGGGAGCATTGAACGTATTTTGGCAATCTTGTGAGAGCTGTGAATTCTATTGCTAACGTCATTGCCTACATACTCCAAAGAATTGATACTTGTCTAGGCATTTGCGTCTTCAAGATTCAAGCACACTCTTGATAAATCTAAGGTTGATCTTGAGGTTTGAATAACTTTTCATTGAGTATAAAGAAAAATCGTTTTTGGGAACAAGCAACTGATTTTCTTATAGTTGTTTATTTGAAAAATCTATTGAGAATTGTTTTCTAAGGTTTGAACTCTTGCTACATTCAAAGTTATAGTTTTATTCAAAGAGAATTATTGTATTAGTGCAAAAAGTATTTTTAAGAAAAATAATATTTTTGTTGAAATATTTTGATACACTTAAAGTTACACTTTTATTCAAAGATTTAATCTTATAAGTGTTTCGATAGCTAGAACTTAGAACTGTGAAATATTCAAGATTATATTTCTTTAAAGATCCTATCTGATA
Source organism: Malania oleifera (assembly GCF_029873635.1). Lineage (NCBI taxonomy): Eukaryota > Viridiplantae > Streptophyta > Magnoliopsida > Santalales > Ximeniaceae > Malania > Malania oleifera. The sequence goes on along the minus strand of NC_080419.1, from coordinate 90,419,195 downwards.
TCTTTGTATAAAGTGTTTTAAAAATAAACCCTAAGTTCTCCAAAGCTTTGATTTATTATCATTTTTTTGGGAGACATTGATAAAAGGATAGTTCTATGAACTGTTTCATTCATAGCATAAAGATCATATTTTCGCATACATACTGAGCTTCAAGTTGTTATCATATGATTATGTATTAGGACTCATTGTACTCACTAGCTTTATTAGAAGCAATATTTGAGTGTTTTTGCAGAAATTGTATTCGCTATTTTTGTTTACATGGTTCGGGTTGTGAACCGGGATTGAGGAGGAAGCTACGCCTCTAGTAAGTAGCAGGTTGTAAGGGAAGCTCCGTCCTAGTTAGAGGAGCGAATTATTTTTTAGTGGAATCCTTGGGTGGGTTACTCAAGGTGAGAACGTAGGCTGGGGTAGGCCGAACCTCATAAAAGTTGAGTTTGTTTCTCTCTTCCCTTACTCTTGTTAATTTCCGCATCGCATCTCATTACTTATCTTATATGTGTGTATGTTGAGCATCATGAAAATGTATACAACACCAAATTTGATAACTTAACCTCACAAAGTGTGACATTTTTCTCTGCTATGAATGAAATTAGTTGGATTTGGCATAGAAGACTAGGACACGCAAACATGGACTTAATATCTAATCTAGTTAAGGGAGACTTAGTTAAGGGATTGCCTAAGACAAAAATCGTCAAAGATAAAATCTGTGATGCTTGTCAACTAGGAAAACAAGCAAGATCTAGTTTTAAGAAGAAGAAAGTAATTCCCACTACTAGGCCACTCCAGTTGCTACACTTAGATCTATTTAGTCCAAACCCAATTCAAAGTTTAGGAGGAAAATCATACGCATTCGTTATAGTTGATGATTATTCAAAATATACATCGGTGTTATTCTTAGGTCACAAAGATTAAGCGTGTGAACAATTCATAAACCTGTGCAAGAAAATCCAAAATGAAAAGGGATATACTATCACTAAAATTCAAAGTGATAGGGGTAGAGAATTTAAAAATCAAGGCATGGAAGACTACTGCAATTCATTAGAAATAGCTCATAATTTTTCGGCTCCTAGAACACCACAACAAAATGGTATAGTTGAAAGAAAGAATAGGTATATATAAGAAATGGCCAGAACTATGTTTAACGAACATAAATTACCTAAGTACTTCTGGGTTGAGGTAGTGAATATCGTCTGTTATGTTCTAAATAGAGTTTTAATTAGACCATCCTTAAATAAAACTCCATATGAATTGTGGAATAGTTATAGACCAAACATATCGTATTTTCATGTCTTTGGCTGCAAATGTTTTGTACTTAGAGACAATGAACATTTAGGAAAGTTTGACATGAAATCTGATGAAGGAATTTTTCTAAGATATTCCTTAGATAGTAAAGCCTACATGATATATAATAAATGGACTTTAACTGTTGCAGAATCTATCCATGTAGTATTCGATGAGTCAAATCTTTTCTCCAAAAAGACTGATGTGGATGAAATTGAGATAAATAATGGAATTGAAAAATTATCCATTGAAGATAATTCAGATAAGAGAAATGAAATTAAAGAAACATCTTCTAAAGATAATCAAGTTGAAAATGAGGTTAATGAACCACCTAAAGAATGGAAGTACATAAATAATCACCTGATATATCAAATCATAGGCGAACCATCACGTGGAGTAACCACTCAATCCTCACTTAGAAATAAGGTTAGTCATTCTGCATTCCTATCTCAAGAAGAACCTAAGAATGTGAGTGATGCAATAGAGGATGAATCTTGGGTGATATTCATGCAAGAAGAGTTAAATTAGTTTGAGAGAAATAAAGTCTGGACATTAGTTCCTAGACCTGAGGATAAGTCAATTATCATAACGAAATGGATATTTAAGGACAAGAAACAAAGGAAAATTAATTTCTTTCCCAAGAAAGCAACCTTAGGCCTTTATATACTCGTCCTTGCCACGTGGACTCATCGATGAGAAGATAGAACTCATCGACAAACCATTGAAGAACACTCGTCAACAAGGTCGTGAGCTTGTCGACGAGTCTCAGAATAGCCCAAATCCTCTCGGTTAATCCTCGTTAACGAGACATACATACTCGGCGATGAGTTTCTAAAGATCTCTCATCAACGAGAAAATCTTGTTCGTCGACGAGCACCTACTTAATATCCTTTCACAATTTCTTTTCCCCTCGTTTCCTTTATTCCTTATTTATCTTTTTCATCTATTATTTTTCCTAATTATTTTATCATTAAAATTTCCCGAATCATTACATTTAAGCTGGTTGCTTATACTGTGGAAATGAAATTCTCACAATCAGTATCAGTATAAGTAGTTGAAAACATCTAAGCACATACTCAAATGGAAAGGGGGAGCTCTAAATATTAAATTTCTATCTTGTTATGCTCATCAACATTATACCTTAGATTAGAAATCTCATGTGGCATGTGCATTAGAGTATGATGATTTTATTAAAAATCTTACATTGAAATATGTTGTTTTGCCACAACCTTATTTTCCAACCATATGATGTAGGATTAAATTGTCTAACTTACCTTTTTGGATCTATATGGTTGAAGTTCTCTGGTTAATTTATGAAATGTAAGTGCTTAAAGACTACCAAAAAAATTTTGCTTGCTTGAACTTTAGTGATTAAAATTATTATATTGCAAGCATTGTCCCCATTACTTATTGTTAATATTAAGGGGGAATTTTTTATGACAAGAACCAATTTTATAAAAGATATATCTTATCTCTTGCCTTGAACTTAAAAGCATTCATGACATATATTTTGTAATCTTCTTCAATTTGTTTTGTCATGATATTTCTAAAAGTTAAGGGCAAAGGGGGAGTAAGTTTACATGTTCTCTTTTTCAAAAAAATATTTTTTACCCTTTTGCTAATGACAAAAAGGGGGAGAAGATCTACGAGCAAAAATTAAATTCATTTATTCTCCTTCTTTTGTTAATTACAAAATGGAAAATGATAAATGTGCTTAACTGAATATTTTTTTAAATCAGATTCAACATAAACTGCACATTAAACTAAACTAATCTCAAATGCTCAACTTAGAAATTTATAAAGTCTTCATGTGTGAATATGAACTTTATTGAATATTATTTTAAATTATGCATTTTGTAAGGGGAAGCTTTGTCGGGCAATCCCAATTTTGCTCCTGTATTTGTCATCATCAAAAAGGGGGAGATTGTTAACTTTTTGAGTCCGATTATTATTTTGATTATGACAAACCACGGCATCTCATTTGTGCATTTAGTCTTTGAACATATTTATGATGCAAAAGACGCAAATAAGGGATGCAAAATGAAAGTCAAGGAGTACATAATCGAGCACATATTTTGGCGTATTTCATGGAGTATTAAGGAGCAGAAGCATAAAGATTTTATTTATTCTTTAAGTTGTAATAGTAATTAGGTTTCATATTGTGCATGCATAATCATATGACTTGAATTGAAGCTTTATCAAAATGACCAAAACCTTAGATTGACCTTAGGGGCAAAAACTTCTCATGAAAACATTTTTCCAAAACAATTTTTTTCAACAAAAAAAAAAACAAACCCCTTCATGTTTCTTTTGTCGCATTGATAAGCACCTTTCTCTATCAATAGCTCCTTCCCTTAACAAGTGTTCAACATAAAAGTTGTGGGATTTTCTATCAAATTTCTATTGATACCAAGTAAGTTCAATTGAGAGTTGTATAGAAAAAGTTATGTTTAAAATTCTGAAGGGTATCCGCAACAGAAAAATTCCCTTCATGTTTCGTTTGTCTCATGGATAAGAAATTTTCTCTATCGAAAACTTTTTATCTTAAATAGTGTTCAACATAAAAGTTATGTAATTTTCTTTTAACTTTCTGTTGATACAAAATTCGTCCAATTTGGAGTTGTATAAAAAAAGTTATGTCTGAAAAATTGAAAGGTGTCTGTGCTAAAAGCATCCCAACAGCCGAAAAATGGCTAGTTTTCAAATTAAATTGTATTTTAATACCCCAACAACCATAAAACGGCTAGTAATAGGTTTTACCTCTAAATACAAGCCTAAACCACTTGAAAAATGTTAGAAAAACCATTTGGGAGCATTCTTGTATATTCTCTCTTTCCCAAACATATTTTATACTTCATTTTTGAAGATCAAAGCTTATTTCTCCTACTCTTCTTCTTTAAAATCTTTTTGGGGGAATTATTTTTGGGGTCTACAAGCAAGGTTTGAGCTTGAACATATATTTATACCAATATATATTGCTTGAAAGCCTTCTTACCATTTGATGCTTTTCAAAGGTCAATCTTGAAGAAATTCACTCTCCTACTCTTTCTTTGAAATATCGTTTTTGGAGAAAATTCTTGTTGAGTGTTACAAAAATCCTTGAGCATATTTTAACTCATATATTAATTGCTTGAGAGGATTATTGATTTATCAAAGGATATTTGAAAATAAAATCATTTTCCATTCTCTCACTCAATTAAATGAAAAATATTTTTAGGAGGTTTTATCATACTTTACTGAGCTTCATTTGAAAATCATTTAAGAGTACATTAAGAATTTTATTTGTACAAATCAGCTTATTTGAGAAGTATTTTACTTGTACGCAAAATTTTAGATTATTTGTATTTACGGTTCGGGTTGTGAACTGGGAAGAGGTAGCTATGCCTCGTGTAAGTAGCAGATTGTAAAGAGGTAGTCACGCCTCATGTAAACAATGGATTGTAAAGGGAAGTTTCGCCTTAGTAAGAAGCGGATTGTAATGGGATGCTTCGTCCCAGTTTTAAGGAGTGGATAGTGGAATCCTTGGGTGGTTTGCCCAAAGCGAGGATGTAAGTGGGAGTTGTCGAACCTCGGTAAAAACTTTGTGTTTGTGCTCCCTCTTCCCTGCTCTCTTTAATTTCCACACTTTACTTTATGCACTTGTATGCTTATGTTCAATTTGTGCTGAATGTTATAATTATTTTAAATACTTGCATACATTATTATTTGTGAGATTCATGCTTGTTTAGAAAGACTCTAGGTTGTGTTATACTGATTGTGGAATTAAAATAGGGATAAATTGACTTAGGAAGAATTTTTTAAATACCAAATTCACCAACCTCCCCTCTTGGGAATACACCATAACTCTCAAGGGCTTATACTTATCAACGAATGATCTAATTACATATCCCAAGTAGTATAAGCAATCATTTTGAAACATATAGAGCAACTATACTGGGTATTCAATAAACCATTTTTATCACATGACCAGTATAGTATTCCCTATAGATCACACAAGCATTTGAAAATATATATTCAGGCATGAAATAGTACTCATAACCAAGAACAATCCATCTCTATTCATAGAGCTTTAAGAGCTGGATGTGATGTTCATGGTTTTCCAAAAGAGCCTCAATATTTAAAAAGTGTAACATGATGCATATGAGTCCTTTGTGATCTTTTCATTAGGGATGAAGCTCAGTTCTCCTAAATATTCAATGATTATGCAAGGATGGAGTTTAATGTTCTTTTAATTTTCACTTATCCTTTCAAAAATATTTAAGCATTTAATTTATCATAATCATCTTTGTTCAAGGTTTTATTTTGGGAAAATTTTAATGAAATTTCGGCAGCATGCCGTCAGTAAATTTGACATTTTCCCATAAAACATGTACCTAAGATTTTGTTGTTTTTAGCAAATAAACCATATGAAGCATGCAACAACCTATAATACACTACCAGCGTATAATTCACATCACTGCATTTGCCATTTAGGAGGAATTCAATACAGGCATGCATTTCAGTAGACAATCAACTTAGGATTTTCAATATAGCTCAATTGACTGTTCATGCTAAAAATAAAGATATATACTATTCATCAGAGAGATTTAATCATATAGTACATTATGGATAGTAATTGGCGGTGCTGAAGGCATATAAGCATAAGAGAAATAAAATTAAGAGAGCATTTAATTTAAAATGATGCTCCCCCTGAGTTATATACTTATCCAACTTATGCCTTTTCTAATTTATCAAATTCTTTAGCCAAGTGTTGTAAGATTTTCAATGATTTAAACTTAGCTTTACATGCTTTGGCTTAAAGGACCAAAAAATCACAATCAATATTTCTTCAGGTCATAAGCCTACCTCGCCTCTTTTCTTATAAGTCTCAATGCGTAAGAGGCACAATATTGAATGACTTCCAATTTTAATTACATGTTCATAGGTCTCCTTGAAATATATGCATTCATCTATATTAAGACCTGCGTAACTAGGTTAGCCATTCAACACATTCAAAGGATATAAAGCTCTAAATGATTTGAGTGAAATTTGAAAGCTTCGTGGGAGAAGTAGGATAAATACTCGTAAATAATAAAATTTTCATTAAGGATACAAACCAAGGAATAGGTAGGATCTTTACCAGATACGATCATGATTTGATAAAGAGGTCCTATGGAGGAGAAGGTGAACCAACCTTAGAGGGTTTATATATTTTATGCATAGAGGGAAAATTTTGGTTTTGAATTGAAACAATTAAATCCCTTAGAGAGTGTCCCCTAATTTGGTTATGAAGGATGACCTTTAAATAAGCACTTATAATAGGAACTTTATGATCGTTAGTGCTCAAGCCAGCATGATGACTAATTTTTTATCAAGGCTTTTATATTCAAAAATGAGTTTAGGGTAAAATGATGTATAGAATAAGACAGATCCCTAAAGCTCACTTCTGTGTAATGGACAAAAGGTGCTTAACTTTAGATGTTTTTATTTAAGCATAGGTTAAGCATCTAAGAATTATTTACCAGGAAAAGATGCCTTGTCCAATTGGAAATGGATTTATTTCAACATGTGTTTGGGATTCTATTCAAGATATGATATATGCTTTTCAACTCAAAATCCTAAGGTTTCAGGGAATATAGTCAGTTTAGCCCTCAACCTTTACTTTGAACAAATTGAAGGAATGATATGAATTAAGCAGAAATTGACATACAGTCAAGCAAAAATTTGCTCATTCCTTTTCAATTCAAAGTTGACATGCTACAACCAATAATTTCAAATTTTTGCCAATCATCATGATATAGATGCATTAAGTTCAGATTGGATATATAGCTGGAATATTTGTATTGACTTGATTTCCTAATGATCTTAGTATACAATATAGTGTATAGACAATGCATATACTAAGGTTTGACATTTTAATCCCAAACCATTTCCCAAGCCTTTAGTCATCACTACCCACTATGGCTAATCCTAAGCTCTAAGGAAGAAATGATTAATCATGTAATTTCTATAAGAACCCATTCTTCCTTTGGTCCTAAGGGGTCATCTATCATGACTACCCATATCGTTTTCCTATCCTTGCCTAGGGCACCTCTAAATGGGCATGTGAATCGAAGGTGCCTTTTTCCTTCATCAAATAAGCATGTATACGTGAATTATTATGCTTATTCACCCTATTTTACTAGATGAGGAATAAAGATTGTTATGGGATTTAACAAATGTTTTTGAACCCTTTTTGAAAGAAATATTTTTTTTTACTCCTAAGGGTTTAACATGATTATTCTTTTCACTTGCAACCTTTGATATTATTTCAGGATAATGTTTCATTGTTCATTCCAAGCAAGTGATTTTCAATATCTTCTTGACCTTTTTCTTTTCTAAGGTGGCATGATATTCTTTTATACTTTCTAATTATTTTACCAACCTTCTACTTTCATTTATCAAGAAGATTTTATGTTTAGGCAACCTAACTAGAAACTTACATAGTTTTGATGAAGTCTTTTTTCTAGTTTTCTATATACTGGTATGCTTTCATCATATAATTCAACATATGATTCATCACAAGGTTTTTCACAATAAACATCGCATGAATCATTAACAGCATTATCACAAAATTCGACAGATGATTCAACACATGATGTATTACGAGATTCAACAAAAGAATCATCAATTGAGGTGGAGTTAAGTACATATACCTCTTCGTCAACTAATGCAATTAGCTCATAATTTGCCATCTCCTGATCATTTGAGCTTGACATTTCCGAAGTGGTGGTACCCATTTCTGAGGTCTCTCCATATTTCCTTTCTAGCTTCTCCCAGATTTCCCTTGCATTTTTACATACCACAATTTCATGAAAAATATGAGAATCTAAAGCACAATATAATAATTCCATGGCATATGAATTTGCATGCACAAAAGTAGTATCATTTTCTTTTAATTGCATACAATTTCCTTTAACAGTTATTTGCCAAGCCCTCCAATCCATTGATTTTATAAATACGTTCATCCTTATTTTTCAGGTGGTGTAATTAACACCACAAAATATTAGAGGCCTAGTAAATAACTGTCCCTCACCAAATGGGGATATACTAATATAAGCCATTGCAATCTTTTGAAAAAGTATTTAAGTGTAGTGCAACGAGGCTCTGATACCAATTGATGTAATTGGTGTAATCCTAAGAGGAGGGTGTAAATTGGAGATTTAAAAAATTTTCTCCTAGGTTAGGTTCAAATCCACAATCAGTAATTCGCAACTTAAGGTCTGTCTAAGCAAATACGAATTACCCAACAATATAAAACTGAGCAGATAAATAAAACAGATCAAGCATGCTCAGTACTTCCCAATCATTCACAAAACTTAAGATATAAACATTCAAGTGCGAAAATTTAAATAGCATAGGGAAGAAAAAGCACAACACGATATGATATCGGGGTTTGGCCAATACTGCCTACTGACCCGCCTCAAGCTCACAAGTAAGACAATTCCACTAATGCTCACTTAATGGGTGAAGCATCACTGATTACAATCTCCTCTCCTTACTAGGCGAGGAATATCCCAGGTAACATTACAGGGCTGACCCCAACCTAGCCACACCTTACAGGACGGTAGTTCTCCTAACCGGGTTTGAACCAGTCTGGGACTTTCTTAAGTAGGTCTAAGTCTATCCGAGACTCTCCTAACCGGGTCTGCGGCAATTCGGTGCACGTTACAGGCCAATGCAATCCTCTTCTGATCACACGTCGGGAATACAACAAATATAAAATTTTGCATACAAGTAAATGCTTCTCAAAAGCATATGTGTACAACAATGAAGCACAAGGTGCACTCATGTATGATATGAAATTAAACTCAATGTGAGTATGTGTATTTTTCACTCAAAAAGATTTTTCACATTAAGTTGAGAGTGTGAAAAATAATTTTCTCAATACCAAAGATTAAAAGACCTTTCAAGCAAAGATTTAATAGTTTAAACATATGCTCAAGACTCTTTCAATAACCCATGAATTTTCGCAAAAATGATTTTTCAAAGTGAAGCTTAAGGGAAGCAAGGGCTTGTGCTCAAAAAATATTTTTGAAAATAAAGAATATGAGCTTATGAATCTTGCAATGAATATGCAAAGATTCACAACCTATAAAAGTTTCTCTAAAAATATTTATCAATAAAGGATATGTGGAGAAACACAACCTTTTACTCTCAAGAAAATGATTTTGAAATAAAAGAATAAATGAGAGTAAATGAATTTGAAAGGGAAGAATGATTGCCCAAAATGAAATGTTCTCTTAAAAAATGATTTTTAAATAAATGGGAGTAAGAGACTATAAATCAAGGCTTTCAAGATGAAAAATAGAAAAATTATTTTTAGAGAATTTTGGGGCTAATCATCTTACTAATTATGTTTATGAAGGGGGTATTTATAGACTTTGGGAAAAATATGACTGTTAGGGACACGCTTGGTATTTTTAAAGCTATTTAATTAAAAAATTAAACCTATTTAGTGCTTAAAATTATCGCAACCCAAGAGGTTCGATCGATCTAGGGTTTCTTTGCTCGGCTAACGACTCACAGAAAATTTGAATTTCAAATGAGGTTCAATTGACCTAGGGAGGTGTCGGTTGGTTGGCCAAAAGGCGATTCTGAACCTTCGTAGGTTCGGTTGGCCGTGCGCAAGGGCCGATCTGCCGGGCTTAAGGTCTGATAGGCTGAGCGCATTTTGAACTAAAAGGACCGGTCGACCTAGGTATTGAAAACAGGTCAAGAACGAAGGTTAATCGGCTAGGTTGAGTCTTTGAAAATAGGTCGGTCAACTGAGGTGTTTTCAGCCTAAGGTGGTTGGTCGACTGAGGTCTGTATAAGACCTAGGTTTGTCCTTGTTTTTAACCCAAAATTCATTATAAAAACCCTGTATGATTTTAGCATTTTAGAAAAGGTTTTTCCTGAAAATGTTGGGTCACCTATGGTCTGTTTATAGTTAGTTTGAGCTTTTCATTCACATCATGCATGATATGCACTATTACAGACCAATGCATTTACAAATTAAAACCAAATAAATGTCTTTATTCTCCTTTGCTCTTCTGTCTTCCATGTAGTACACCATATTATATGAGCTTTAAGTCTTTCTAGAATCCATTTATCCCTTATCACATATGCGTGCTAAATTGTAGACTTGTTCAAGCACTCAACACACTGATAAGATACTTGTACTTTGTTAGCATCAAAACTGGGATCGGACTCAAAAAGGTCAACCAGTGTTCTTACAAAATTGTTGTCTTCTTACTAGAAATTTCTTAAAGTCTCTTGTGAGTGATTCTATATCATCCTCACTATCCTCATCCTCTTCTAGTATTTCTTTGTATTTTGAGCTAGATGATTTTAATGCAATACCTGTATTCTTCTTAGGCTTCTCAAGATCCAAAGTCGTGTTTTTCATACTTTCATACTTTCATATGTCATAAGTGACCCAGTTAACTCATCGAGTGTGACTTTGGTTAGATACGTTGCTTCCTCAATGGCGATTGATTTAGCATGCCATGACTCGGGTAAAGATCGGAGAACCTTTCGAACATTATCCTCCATAGAATAAGTTCTACCGGGTGCTTTTAAACCATTTGTGATGTGTGTGAACCGAGTGAACATGGATGTGATAGATTCTTCTTCATCCATTTTAAACATTTCATATTCATTAACTAGCATATATATATATTTTGGATTTCTTAACTTGGGATGTACCTTCATATGTGACTTCAAACTTATCCCATATTTCTTTTTCGATTTCACATTCGCAAATACGATTGTATTCATTGTCAATTAAAGCGTAATAAAGAAAATTCTTCGTTTTAAAATTAAGTTCTACTAACCTTATTTTGGTGTTTGGCATCTCCTCAAGTTGTTTAGGTTCACCTTTGTCATTTTTGAATTCATAATCTCTCTTTGTGATGACTCACCACATTTTAAGATCATGTGCTCAGATGAAGATGGTCATTCGATTTCTCCAAATTGGGTAGTTGGAGTCGTTAAACATCGATGGTTTGGTCACATATTGTCCTTGGGAAGAGGTGTTCACCAAATACTCCATTTGATCTTTCCGCTCTAGATTTTACTCCAAAAAATAAGTGCCTCGCTTGGATACCACTTGTTGGCCCGGGTCTAGAGTCTAGAGGGGGGTGAATGGACTCTTTTGCGTATTTTTCACTTTTCTCTACAAAATAAAATTCTTGATAAGATACAAGAAATTATATCACAATATATAAAATGTAAATCATGCACAAGACATAAATTTAAGAGTATAGAGAAGAGAAAGGTCAACACCGATATTTTAACATGGTTCGACACCAAGCCTACATCCACACCTTGAGACACACTTAAGGATTCCCCAATCCATTATAAGCCTCCTTCACTGACGGAGAAGCCTTTACAAACGGGAACAAATCCCTATCGCTCACCAAGAGCCGCAAGGTTCACCAAGAACCTTCACACGAGAACCAATTTCTTTTGCTCACTAAGAGCCGCAAGGTTCACCAAGAATCCTTGCAATTCGGTTCCCCAAGAACCCTTCACAATTCGGTTCACCAAGAACCCTTTGCAACAAGAAAATGAATTACAAACAAAGTTCCTTGAATGAGCGGATATTAAATACAACAAAAGTCCTCACACAAATCTCTCAAGTAATAAATCAACACAAGGTTTAGAGAGCAAGAGAGATTTTGAGCACAAATATGATGAACAAATTGAAATGTGCTTGCAAATGATGTGTAACTATTTTTGATCAATCTTTAAACAAGCATTTGGATTTTATATATAGGCAAATGGGCAAACTAGATATTATATGGCCGTTGGGAATTTAATATAAAAAGTTATTTTGAAAACTAGTCATTTTTCGCTCGTTGGTGTTCTGTTTCCATCTCAAAACCGTCGACAGTTTTCTGAAACAGTCGACTAGTTTTCCCTAAAGGTGTTTAACATGAAAGTTGTGGGATTTCTTCTTAACTTTCCGTAGACATGAAGATTGCCCTTTTTGGAGTTTTCTCCCAAAAGTTATGCTCCAAATACTGAAAAATGTTCAAGAAATTTGAAAGGTGCACAAGTGAGGTTTTAAACCCAACTATGACCAAGTTTTTAAAAAATTATAATACTAATATGATTTAAAACTTGTCTCATATAAAAATATATTTAAGTAAAGGATATTTTTTATAAAACTCTTGTTTTTACTTTGAAAATTCATAAGTACTGAACTTAAGATTTGGTGATATCCTATATACTTCTATGTACTAATATGCATGTGCAATTTACTCAACTTTTGCTCAGTAATCATGCGTGAAACAAAACTGCATAAGTTACAACAAATACTATATCAAACACTCCCCATTATATATGATTCTACATTAAACTTCCTTTGGATGTGCTTGAGTTATCCAAGTGAGTGTCCTTCTTGATCTTTCCTACTCGAACGTCTACTTGGTCCGATCTTTGTCTTTAATCCAGTACTTCATGTATTTGTCACTTGTATCTGTACTTAAAATGATCTGCAAAGATAGGAATACACTAGAAACAACAAATAGGTTAATATCATCAAAACACATTAAACATGATTATGTAGTCACCAAGGTTAACAATCTTTCCCATTTTTATAATGTCTAACCTATTAAGAATTTACTTAATCTTTATCTTTGAGTTTGCACTTATCATAACTTGATATATAAATATTAGTTTACTTAGAATCACAAATGAGTTGTTATCATCAAAACATGATAATAAAGATCATGTGTCCACTGAGTCTAACAAGTTTAATTATTAATAGCATATCAAAATGAAATTTGAGATTTAAATTACAAAAAAAATTTACTTTAATTATTAGTGATTGTCAAATTTTTTGTTTAATTATAAATAAAATATATTTTAATGCATGTAAACACATGAGCACTCTTAGAATTGGATATAATTGCCTAAATCATAAATTCTAAGGATTTGAAAAAAACAATAAGAATAATATTTAATGACATTTGAGGCATCGGTGAAGAAAATCAATAAATTCAATTATTATTTATAATTACAAAAATATTAATTTTATTGCTATTAGAGGTTAGAAAAGTTATATTTTAAACTTATGTGAAGGTTTTAAAATAGTAATTTATGAGTGTTTTCAAAATATTATTTATTTTATTTAATTTTAATAAATTTATTTATTCATTAACAAAAAATTATTACTTCAATTTTTTCATCAATTCGGTTAAGAATAATAGTTAAAAAAATTTAAACTACAAATTAATATCACAAAATGTTCAATTCAATTGTTATTGGTATGTACATTATTAATTGAATTGTTCATATAGAGTGTTTTTTATGCGTAAATTCATAAGTACTTTTAGTATTTCATATTATTCCCTAAACATGTAATTCTCAAAAAATCAAAAAATAATAATAATGATATCTACTGTCATTTATAACTCCAACAAGTAAAACTAAACCAATCTATTCAGTTAATAAATACTAGTTAATCTAATTATTGTTTGATATTATGAAAATTAAATTTATTAATTTGTGGAAAAGTTTTAAATAGTAATTATTTAATCAACATTGAATATGTTTCATCCTTAATTGCATATGTTGATTGAGAAGATTAATAGAGATAAGGTGTAATTATTAGCATTTAGTGAGTTTTTTTTATTTATGTCAAACTCAAAATATTTATACATATTACTATTATACTTATAATTGAATTATTATATTATAGAGTGGACAATCTAACAAACATGACTCAAAGATACTTTTTATTTTTTTTATTGTATATGAATTATAAAATATTTGATGTATTTGTAAGATATTTGATAGACATTTTTTATTTGGTTTTGAATTGCTTATATTTATGTAATTTTATATAATCACATGAGATTTCTACCATGTCATACTCATAAAATTTTTTGTATATGAACAAAATGATAAAATTATAAATACATGTACACTAATTTTGTCAATATTATCAATTATTTGATAATTTGATTCATAATTTAAATTTAATTTTACACTTTTAAAAATTATTAAAATTAACTCATACGTAACACGCAATCTTTGTTAGTAAGTAATTAAAACATGTCTTGTTAGGTAGTACACATTTTAAGAGGGAAAGAAAAAAAAAAAAAATATAAGTTGGGCATTGAGAATTACTCCAAGTTCTCTCATTTAAGTCAAAGGTTTGCTTACCTAGAAAAGAAAAATGAAAAATTTCGAAGGTTCATTTTAATTTAAATAATGTTATGCAATGCAGACTCTTGATGATATGGACTCACACTACTATACCCACTATGCACCTGTCATGTTAGCCCGTGTCATCACTAGCCAACGTCATTCAACATTTTCCTATTTATTTGGGTCTCGATACCGATTGTGTCATTGAAGTGCTATGTAGGCAAAAAAAATCAATCACTCCAAGTCCCTGTTGTATAATATTTGACTCATTGATAAAAGAAAGCTACCCTTTTAAACTATAGTACTATATTTTCAAAAGAAAGGCACACTTGTCGCTCGAATCTTGAACAAGTAGCATATACATAGCTAAGTCTTAAATATTGATTTTGACTTGAATTTTAAAACTTCAAAAGTATGGAATTTTTGATAGAAATTTTTATTTTGATTTGAAATAATAATGAAAAATAATTATAAAGCATGAAATTCTTTTATGAAATTTTAAAAATGAGTAATAGATGTAATAATATAAATTTTAGGACTAATGTATTACAAGTTAAATACATCTATGCTGTGAAGTAGAAAAGTTGTAATATAATTTGTATAAAAGACATATTTGTAAGACAATATGTGTTAAATATATTCAATTAGTATAAATAAAACTTTTAAATTATTTAAATATTATTTATTATACAAATAATGATAACTTAGATGAAAATGTTGGTGTAAGTTTATTTTTTAATATAATTTCAAAAGTCCTTGTAATAAATTTTTTTATTTTTAATAAAAAAATAAAAAATTAAAAAATACTTTTACTTGGCTCCTAAATCTCTGATTTAAATTTATAAAAAATTTTATTTTATAGTTAAAATTTTAACGAATTTTATCAAAATTTTGAGAATTTGATAAATTTCCTTGGAATTTAATGAAAATTATATAAAACAGAAATTAAAATTTATCCCCCACAATTTTGTTTAGGACCATGACCAATGCATAGCATTTAAACGAAATTTACGAGAACCGTGCAGTTCACTTCTGCTCAACTACTACGGAGGCGTTGAAGAACAGCTCCAACCCGGTCTGAGCTTGAGGGTCGTCTCTTCGACATGGTGTTGTTTCCAAGGTCTCAAAGCCCTTGCAATATTTCCTTAATGCGTTCTGTTTGGTCGCTGAGAAATTGCAGGAAAAGAAAAAGGAAGAGAATGAATGATAAAAAAAATTCGTAAAAACTCAGTTCTCATTTCTTTTCTTTTCCGCAGTTTTTCGAGCGAGCAAAAGGAGTCGTGCTAATTAGTCTCTCTTTCTAATAAATTATCTGGACGCTTCCCTTCTCTATCTACTGTGCTCAGAATCTCGGGCTCTCTTCTTCCTCGGTTCACCGTGTGGCTTATCAAATCCCTACTTTGACCCCGGTCTTCTCTCGTAAATGCAATTCTGTAGATTCGTACCGCCTTGGGTTTGTTACATCTTCGCGCGCATGGGGTGAGTTATTCGATTCGAGAAATCTATTTTATTTTTTTTCCTTAATGCCTGATTGGTTCCTGTGACGTGTGGCGAAAAGGAAGGGAAAGAAATTGAACTGAAATTTTTAGTTCTAAGGACTGTTAGCTTTTGTTGTGGGTACTAAAAGTACGTGGCTTAGCTCAGTTGAAAATATTCGTTTTATGGAAAACATAGAAATATACCATTATTTCACTTGTTTTCTGTTGTTTTCTCGGTAATCAAACAGAGGGTTCCTTCTTTCGTTTTATGGAGTAATCTTTTGCTGAGAAGAAGTCGAATAATTGAAAAAAAAAAAAACTTTTATTCTAGTGAGTTTGAATTTGAGTTTGGGACCAAGAAGACAGATGACTTTGATGTGAACTTCTCTATTTTATTATCGTTCGTTTTCTCAGCAACCAATCAAGGGATTTTTTAGGGTTTGTTTGTGTACTGTAACCTTCTTTTTATTTTTTATTTTTGGGTTTAGAATCTTCTTTTTGCTTGCTGTATAAGCGAGCTTGGCAGTGAGAGAACAGAGAGATCTGCTCTTGCTTTTTTATTGGGCATTCTTTACTTGATATCTTACTTATTTTTTTCCTGCGTGTAGAAGTCCCTTTGCAGATGCTATAGGAGCTATGTATTCTAGGTGTTGTTTGTTGGTGCAGGCAGAGAAATGCTATGGGAGGAGGCAGTGTTGTTCTATTTTAGGGTTTTCTGGTGTTTATTTTCATGCCCTTATATGTATGATAAGGGAAAAGTTCAAAAATAAATGCAAGGATCTTTTCATCGTAAGGAAAAGCAAACTCTTATTCCTGCCTGTAATGTGTTTGACACAGTGGCTTGTTTTCTAGTTGTTTTTTCATTAGGCTTCACATTATAAAGGGCTTGTTTCAGTTAGTCGTGCTTAACATTCATTGTGATCTATGCAAAGTTTTGGCAGTGGAGGTGTAATTTCAGAAGATTTAGTCTTATTAGTGACTTTGATCCTATGAAAATTCTTTTGGGAGAGAATTTTATCTTGGCTTCTCTTTTTAAATGTTTCTGGATTATTTTGGTTAACTTTCTCTGGGCTGGGGGTGAAATACCTTCATGATAAATGAGCTTTTGTAGACACATCAGACATGTGCATGTATGCCTGCCCACATGCACCTTATTTCTCTCTATGAGTTAAACTATGGGTTGGCTGTGTGAATTCTTTCATCATTTGCTCTATGATGGCCTTGTCCTTGGTTATATGCTTGGCAATCATGCATTTTCTAACTACATTGACCCATGCGTATTTTATTTTATTTTACTTTATTTTATTTTCTAGCGCCCTCTTCTGGCAACTTGAAGAGATCACTTTGATGCAACATATGAACAAGTATCCTGACAGTGAACATTTTTTTTTTTTTAAATATGAGTTTGTCATGCAGTTATTACTGTGTTTTTTTTTTTTTTTTTAATGTGCTATTATTTTTGTGATCTGTATTCAAGGAATATAATAATTCATGTAGCAATAGCATAGGTCGTTTCAGGTGTAGTTAGATTACAAGTTATTAGAGATGAATTCATCATATTTTAGAAGTGATATAACAAGCTTGTGATAAAATTGGAAGTATTCATTTTCAGTTTAGTGTACAGAAAATATTCACTTATGTGGGTAGGAGGCTACAAAAGGAGGATGGAAGTAACAGATTTAAGCAATGTTTTGGAGTCATATACTGATGTGGATGTTAGAGCCATGGAAATAAATAATGTCATGCTGGTGGAACCTAAGGTACCCATTTGATGTGGTCTTGAATGCCAAATTAACAACCGAACAAACATTATGGTAGAGACTTGAGAAACGCAATCGCACCAAGCTCAACAGGATCATAAGCATGTTTAAGACTCCAATATTTAACTTTTCTTATGCAGTTTGCTTATGTACACAAAGGAGATTCCTTATTCATTATGTTAGATCACTATGCAAGTACAACCACAAGCTAAATCACAGTATCACATGCATAGGTCACCATAACATAAGGTCAAAGCCCTTTGTTCACCCTCACAGAACTCTTACATTACTAACTCTCAAGCCTCTATGCAGTCCCAAGGTGTTTTTAGCATCAGGATGCCCTTTAAATGCATACACAAGTTGCTTTATGCTGCTAATAAACCCTAAAAATGTCCCTACACTTATACTAAGAAGGCCTGCCATAGTAAAAGTCTTAAGACCCTAGAAAAATACCAAATATGAAATAGGAATGTGAGATCTCCTGTCAGAATGGTTGATGGAGTATACTAGGACTGGTTGTCTAGTAGTGGCAGAAGCCTTTGACCCATTCAGCTCTCCAAATTGGACCAAAGCTCTCAAAACTATGGTTCTCATTGCCATGCTCAAGCTCTATATGTTCAAACTCAAAAACAGCGCAAAACTCAGCAAGTTTCCACCTTTGGCTTGAATTTGCTCTAGCTCAGACATAGAATCCCAGTTGCAGCACCATTCAACTCCATCTGCTTGGAGACGTGACTAGTATTTCCACCTGCCTGACAAGCCCGTAAACAACAAATTCATCAGCCTAAAACAATCGCAGTTCACAGAAATAACCCAAGGCAGGATATGATTATGATTCTTGTTACATACAATACAACCACTATAATTTCCCACCATGATATGCAACAAACCTTGGGACCTGGTCTTGCATCAGCCAAGCAATTACCACAAGTACCCCTATTTGTACAGCTGCTGGGAAGAAGCTTATTGACTTGAGAGGGACCTCCTGTCTGAAACGGAGACAGCAAAGCATTGTGTGCACACATCAATTCCAACAGCAGACACTGAAGATTGCAACAAATTAGGTGAATCCATTGATCTCTCAGACCAGCAATACCTGTACCACTGCCAGGGTGAAGCTTATTGACTCTTGAGAGGGACCTCGAGTGCAATGATGCAGGACATCATCATGGATTTGCTGCCAAGGGAGAAATTAGAAGAAATTGAGGAGAGAAGGGGAGGGGAAGAAGAAGAAGAAGAAAGAGAAAGGTGGAAGAAGAGAGGAGGGAAAAGAGATATAATTGGGGGAAAACTCACGTTCACTTCTCAATTTTTAATTCATCTACAACCATCTCCTGTATGGTTTTCACACACTATTTATAAGTAAGCCTATATGCAAGAAATTACACATATACCCCTAAAGATACTTGAAAGCTTTTGAAATACACATATATTACAAACAAGCCCTCAAAACTCATGAACCTACTACAAGCAAACTAAACATTGAAATAAACCCCACTAATTAACTAAGCACATTTGTGTTTTGGACCCAATAATCCATTAACCCTATTCTTTGAAATAGGTCTCCAAATTGGGTCAAAATGATTCATCCAAATACCTGCTTCCTGCTACATTAATCCCCCCCTTTAAGAAAGAACTCGACTTCATTGAGTTGGGGAAGGTATCAAGGAGTCCATCATCATGAATAGAAATATAAAATCATATTGCTTCATAGCAAAGGAACCAATAGTACACTTCAATTTGGTGATTGGAAGAGCTTGAGATGACATCAACTTATACTTCTTTTTGTTGATGTTGAGGGAATAATAATTTTCATATCACCATGCTTAACCCTCCTATCAAATAACCATGGATGGCGCAAAAGGGATATGACAAATCTTGAGAATAAGGATATCACATTGGACTGTCTCCATGATTGAACCAATCTTGAAGGTAAGACAACGATCATGGACCTTCAAGTTGTTATTTTTCACCCAAGAAATTTTGCATGGTTTGGGATGCGGTTTGACTTCCAAATTAAACTTCTTGACAACTTCTTTAGAAACTCTACATTGGTACAACTATTGGGATCAACAACCAAAGTATAAAGTTGCTTATGACAACAAATCACCTTGAGTCTGAAAAGATGCTAATTCACCTCCAAATTTGAATCTTATTTTTCTTCAACCTTGTTGGAAGAGAGCATATGTGAAGTACTAAACAGATTTTCAAGTTGCCATCATCATTTAAGCCACTTGGTATTTCTGTTTCAGCTTCAGTGACTTGAATGCCATCATCATCATCTTCTTCTCTTCTAACAACAACCCTGACTTGGTTAGGACACTGTGCAACTAGATGCCCAAAACCTTGACATTTGGAGCACTTGATTGATGGTTGGACCATAGAATTTGTTCGGGAATGCTTATGAGTCTTTTGAGTGGTATTAGTCTAAACTCCTTTACCCAGTTGCTAAACTAATTTCTCTTGCACAACCCACTAATACTCTTCTCAAACTGAATGGTTGATTTAGCTCTAGGAGGATTACGCTGCATATCCTCCTCGATCTGAGTGGCAACTAGTACTCCTTGCCTAACTGGGATATCTGGGATGAGATGACATGCAGCCAGCTTGGAGGCAATAGCTGGCTTCAACTTTTACATGTTTGAAGCCATCATGACATCCTCTTTCCACTCTATGTAGGCATGAGTAGCCAAATGATAAAATTTACTAGTGTCCTGTGTGTATGTCAGTGTCTTCTCTTATTGCTCTAAATCAAAGAGTTGCAGATGAACACGCTGCTGGTAATTGGAGGTACAAATTGCTCTTGCATGGCTCATTTCATCTCATCCCTCTCACCAAATCTCCTTCTTCCAAATATCTCCTATTGTTTAATCCTCCAACTTCAAGCAGTTCCCTTCAATTTTGATTCAGCCAAATATGATTTTCTAGCTTCATTCATGTCATACCGTAAAAAATGGTACTTCAAAGAATACACCCAATTGTCAAATTTCATCAAGAGAATCTTCACCATTAAAATATGAAATGTTCTAGTTTAATTCCCTTACTCAAATGATCATTTCAGCCTTCTTGCAACTCAAAAGTATGATGGACAGATGATATACCACAGTTACCACTTGCCTGGGTTGGTAGGAAAATCCATATGGCTCTTACCTTAGGCTGCGACTTCAGTTGTTAGCCTATTCAAAGCATTAGTAATAGTCTCAGAGGCAATCTCCATGTTTTATACTCTATTGGACAACAGTTCCACTTTTGCACACAATTCAACAGTAGTCACCGCTATATTTGTATACTGTAATTATTTAGCACCAAGGATCCTTTAGACAAATTGCTAAGAATCCTCAATCTATTTGAGCAGACCCCAAACTTCACTCGTAATTATCTCAAGAGCAATCTTCAAGTAAAATAAACCCTCATAAACAACTTACAAAAGGTAGCAACTTGGTCTGATTCTGGTGTTAGCAGCACTGGCATATCCTTCAAAATGTGTGCCAAACTCAAGCAATCAACCTTTCCATCAAATAACTTCACAAAAATTGCAGGTTTTTGCAAGAAAAATTCAAAATACAGTGGCTGGAAGCAATATTTTATGGTTTTGGAAGTTGCAAAACTGGGGGAAGAAAACTCCACACACACATCCCCACACGTGAGTAGCTGGCAGTGAGCTTCTGGGGATGAAGAACCTTCAGGAGAAGGTAGATCAGGGGGAGATGATTGCAATTGTAGCGGTGGTGCGATGAGAAAACCAGAAGAAGCTAGTGATTAAAGAGGGGTGATGACTATAAATTTTTTGGCTGTTCGTGTGAGACTTCTATGGGATCAGATGGTGGTGAAATTTCTTTCTTCAATGGAATTGGTGCACTTGTGATATTAGGGTTTGAATTCGAGGAGTGCATTTTTGAAAAATTTGCAGAACAGTGCAAATGCACTGGTCTTTAGTTTCTGCAGGATTTTGCTGGCTGCAGAGGGAAAAATTACAGGGCTGATATGAGCAGGGGGAAAAAAAAAAGGAAGAAGAAGTATGAGTTAGGAGGAAAGAGAACTAAGGAAAGAAAGAGATTATTAAGAGAAGGACAGTGGATCAGTAGTTTCAGGTCAGAAATTAGAGAGAGAGGAGTTACATAACAGAAATTAGAGACAGCAGAACAAGACATAGAAACATCAGAGAAAGATCTGAAGATCAGAAATGGGAGTTTCAAAATGGGGGAATAGAGCATGGTTCGGCTCGGATACCAAATGATGCAGGGCAGCATCATGGATTTGCTGCCAAGGGTGAAATTATAAGAAATTGAGGACAAAAGGGGAGGGGAAGAACAAGAAGAAGGAAGGAGGAAGAAGAGAGGAGAGAAAGAGATACAATTGGAGGAGAACTCACAATCACTTCTCAATTCAAATGGCTTTCATGCACTATTAAGTAAGAAAGCCTATGATACAAGAAATTACACATCTAAAGTATAGAAGTATTACAAACAGGACCCCGAATCACAGAGTCATACTACAAGCAAACTAAACACACATAAAAAACGACTAATTAACTAAGCACATTTGGATTTAGGACTCAATAGTTTATTGACCCTATTTTGTGAAATAGGCCTTTGCTAGGGGTGGCAAAACGGGTCGAAACTTGACAGGTGACCTGTTACCCGCCCGTTTAAACTGAGTTTGGGTTTAACACAAGTTGACTTGTTTATAAAAGAGTTAACTTGGACCCGACCCATGTATTAAACGGGTTAGGCGGGTTTGGATCGGGGTACCTGCCGGGCGACCCGTTTATCTTCTTATATATATATATATATATATATAATATGAAACATTGAAACCTAACTCTTATGGCCTTAACCATCTTCGTCACAGCCTCACATCTAGAAGCGGCATTGCGGCAGAAGCAGAACTGCACAACGAGAAGCGGCACTGCAGCAGAAGCAGAAGCCTCACTCCCTGCTACGGTCTCCCTCACGGCCTCACAACGAGAAGCGGTGCTGCGGCAGAAGCAGAAGCCTCACTCCCTGCTACAGTGCTCTGCCCAGACACCCATTCTACCCAGATCTCACGATTCTCACCCAGTACGCAGGCACGCAGACGTTGGCCTGTCGCAGGTTTGCAGCAGCAGTACCCCTACGCGACTTGCTCAGTCTTGCACTTCTTGTTCTGGTTGTTTCAGAACTAAATTTTTTTTATTTTTTATAAAAATGATTGGTTGTGCTCTGTCTTGCTCTTCTTGAAAACATTTCTATTCTGCGCCCTTCAAATCTGCAAATCAGTTGCATTGAAGAATGGGGCAAGAAGGCATAAACATCCTATTCTCTATCCTTCCCTTTGTCAATATCCCAAGATTCAATTGGCTCTCCAGCCACTAGTTGCATGATCAAGTAGCCACAAATATGCTCCAAAGTGATCTCAATTTCTTTTAAGTGCGATCCATCACCTAATTTGTCTACTAATTTTAGCTCACTTAAAAGAAGTCTTATTAAATTTACAGATACTCTAATTTTTTTTAAAAAAAATTATGTCATTTTATATGAAATGTTTAAAAAATTTTAAAATAAATAAATAAATAATGTTTTTTAAACGGATGATCCGTTTATTAAATGGGTGGGTTTGGGTTTACATATTAGTCGCCTGTTACTAAACGGGCAACCCGAACCCAAACCTGTTTAATCCCGACCCATTTATGACTTGGCCAAACCTGGCCTGTTGACCCGTTTTGCCACCCCTAGACTTCGTCAAAATGATCCATCCAAATATCTGCTTCTTGTCCTACATCATGAAACCTCTTAAAAATCAGAAAAAAAATTCTATTTTATTTTGAATATTTATTTGGGTAACTTTTCATGTGATCATCATCATTATTTTTCTTATTACTATTATTGTTATTATGTATATGTATTGTTCTAAAAAATAAAATAGCCAAAAAAATGTAGGGTTAAGTGTTAGGGTTTCCATATGTTTTTAATCATTTAGGGTTTTGTTAGTAGAATTTTAGTTATTATTTATTATTTTCAAATCATGGCTTTAACAATTATTAAAAATCCCATTAAAATGCAGGAAACTGTAAGTAAATTCTAAAAAATGTTCGAGTGATTGCTAGGGTTCCTAAGGTTTTCTTTGGTCTTTTTCCCATGAATTCAATTAAAAATAGTATTTCTAATTTGCAAAAAATATTAAAATCGAAATCACTTAAAAATCAAGGTTTTTCCTTTGTAGTGGTTGAATGTTGATTTCTTTGCTAGTTTCCTTATTCTAACTTTAACAAATTTGGTGTCTTTGGATTATGAAAGTCTTTTTTTTTTAATCTCTTGATAATTTTCCTTTAGCACACCCCTTAGGATCTTGAATCTTATAATTTTAAGGAACTATGGTAATTACTTTACTGGCATAGCTCTTTTGTGAATTTTGTGGATTGTGTTGCTACTCGTATATGTGCTTGATGAAGTATGTTCTTATCTCATGTTTTGCATGATCATATTGATATTTCCATGAGTATGCTTTATGCATATATGTTGGATACAAATTTTAAAATACTATACCAATATGAAGACAGATTTGGGGTTTGTGTCTTGTGTGTGCTTTCTTCAATTTTGAGGTGAGGGTTGCTTCCGCCTTGTGCGAGGCCACCCAATATTTAATGGATGGGTAATTTCGTAGATAAAACATCAACACGTGTTAAAATCAATCAGATGATGGATTCGGGAGTTGTGTTTGGTGCATGCTCTTGTGAATCTCGAGATGAGGCAGTTTCTGTCCTGTTCGGGGTTGTCCAATACAACCGCTAAATATTCAAAAGGAAAGAACCAAATCCTTGTTGGATTAAATT
This sequence comes from Malania oleifera, assembly GCF_029873635.1. Lineage (NCBI taxonomy): Eukaryota > Viridiplantae > Streptophyta > Magnoliopsida > Santalales > Ximeniaceae > Malania > Malania oleifera. Next base: position 90,394,704 of record NC_080419.1, on the reverse strand, counting down.
CATAGGTAATCTTAGGCTAATTAGATACCATTTGTAGGACGGGTATGTAGGGGGCGTTATTACTTTCACCTCACACAAGCGTACTCATGAACCTTAGTTTAATTATGTAGACCTTGACTATCGGTTCCTTGGACCCTAGATGTAGCTAGTAGACCAATCAATTGAAAGTAATTTATTAGGAGTTCTAACCTTTCCTAGGATAAAATAGATAGTGACGACTCCATTGGTATGTGTTTTTGATTCATATCTCATTCTCATCTCAAGTTTGCCATTTGAGTTGAGGCAGTTTGGATGCGATGGCCCTCCAACATGTGTCAACAAGATGTATTCTCAACTAAATCTTTGAAGTGATTTGTGGAACAATGGTTGTGATAAAATATGATTGAGAACTATTTTGGAAATGATTTGGGAGTATCTTGTCCTTGCCTCTCTGGTTTAAATTTGACCAAACAGAAAAGTGCAGCTATTTTTGAAGTTCAGTCAAAAAGGGTTGACAACTTGTTGCCCTACATGGTTAGACCAAATGCAATGCAACACATTTATGGGTGTTATGTGGTTTGGCTTTTTAATGTGATAATCTATTGCCTTTTAATGTGGTAATCTATTCAAATGTAGAAAAAGTCTACAACACTTAGCTTGTATTGTTCAACCCATTGAAAATTGTTTTTTGAGCCAGGTTGTTCCCACCAAATCCAAATCAGCAAATCCAAACCAACTCTTTTGATGCGAAGAAGTTTTGTCCATACAACCCAATCTAAAGCCCATTTCCTCATCTATGTAGCTTTCATTGATTGACTAAATATCCCCGCACGCACAAAACAACATAGTTTCTTGCTTAAGTAATAGTATGTTCCATATGACATTGCATATGCAGTTCCATTGTTTCTTTAGCCCATGCTGGAGGTTCTATTTTAATCTTATACCAACTAAAGCTAAATGAGAAAAAAACTATATAACCTTTCATACAATGCTACTTATCAGTAAAAAAAGTTCCATATAATGTTGGTTGAGCACCTGTGTTCAATGCGGACCACTCTTATGTGTTAAACATTATTTATATATTCGATGATTTATGATATGGTTATCTTTCTTATCTTTATGGGTGAGTTTTGGTGTAGCTTGTGATATCAAGTAGCCTGCTTATTGTCATTTGATTTCTGATTCGCATTATTAAACTCAACACCAGACTGTGCCTTCTGCTGAAACTTTTGACACATTATGTTACGTGGGTTTCTTGGCTCATGGATATTAGCTGTCCAATATATATTGTCTGGATTACATAATTGCATCTGATGGATGCTGATAGATTCTGGTTATGTTAAATGAGTACATGAATGGTTTCAATCTGATGACTTTTGGAATAATCGGAATTCAATTGTACCTTTTCTCAAAGTTTTATTTTTTGATACTTAGATGCTTTTGTAATTTTCCTTGTGCACAAGCAGCAGCACTATTACAGCTAAATATTTATACCAGATATTTGGGAGCATGTGTATAATTTCCTCTAGGAACTGTTTTATGTGTTTCATGCTTGTCAAGTTATTTCTTGACAAACATGCTTATTCAAGTCTTGTACATATGTGCGTGACTGGATTAATTAATTAAATTTTTTTTTTTTTTTATTGTCTTGCATGTGCACGAGTGATTGGATTAACTATTTTTTTGTTTAATTTTGTGCATATTTTTCTTTATTTTCTTGACTTTTTTTTTTTTGAATTTCCTTTACTTTTTTTCTCCCTGGTTTTTGGGGAGTGGTGGGGGGAGGTTGCAGCAGTAAAAGGGGCGAGGGTCTTGATCTAGAATGTGTTTTGGTGCTCTTTATATTTTCTGCTGAAGTCTTTTGAACCTGCTGGATTGTGGGTTGAGTCGGTGCTAATCGTCTCTGTGGCTGAACCTAATTTGCAACAGAGCAGAAGTTGTCTTGGATGCTGTACTAAGCCCCCATTAGTTATAGCTGTTGATGAGCCATCAAAGGGGTTGAGAATTCAGGGTCGTGCAGTGAAGAAACATAGCATTTCAGAAGATTTCTGGAGCACTAGCACATGTGATATGGAAAATAGTGCAGTCCAGTCCCAAAGAAGCATTTCATCGATGAGCGCATCCAACCCAACCTTTGATCATCATGGTAATGGTGCCAGTACAAGCAACCCTCCTGAATTTGCAAATCATGGTGAGTTAAACTCCCCCCCGGTGCCCGCAATATCACTTTCTATGCTGATGCTTGCATTCTTTAATCTATTTGCATGTGTTGCTTTAGTCATGCATTGCGATGTGTCTTGTTAATTTTATATTAGTCATAGATTACTGGTTTTCGGGGACATTGTTTGGTTGCAGCTGATTATTTTGAATTAAAAAGTTCCTTGAGACATTCTGTTCACTCAACTACAGTCCAATTGCTGTGAAGCAGTTTTACTGGGTGGATGATGAAATCTTGGACCAATGAGTTTTAGATTTGTTGGTTTGATTGATGTAATCGTGTGTTAGGGGCCTTGTAAAAAGTTATATTCTTGTCTTACATGCACTCACACTCACTACTGCATGTAAATCAACAATTACTCCTGTTCCAACTTCCAATCCATCTACCAGAAGAGGTGATTTCATCACACCACCATATCAGTGAAATAAATAGTCCAACTGGTGCCACAGTTTCTTGAAATGGAATTATCTTGAGCTAGACATACTTCTACATATTCAATTTCTCTATAAATTAAGAAACTGTATAAGTAAACTATGTGGAATGACATGAACATTTCAATTAAAAGGGATAAAAAAAAAAAAAAAAAACCATACTTCATGTGATTCCTGTATGGGCCCTTGGGATAATATGGGCTATAAGCTCATAGCCTTTGTTGAATTTTCTTTAGAAAGCCATTGCATGGCGAGGCTTTATTTCCATTTTAATTCATCTTATGTACAGTCTATGTTTCGACATACAGTACCATGTTCACTTGTTGCCCTTGTTACTATGACATTAAGAACCACCAAACTAAGGTAATATATATGATCTTTATTCATCCTCTTTCTGTAGAAGTTAGATGGTTGATAGAAGCTTACAGTCTGATATATGAATTTTTGAGTCTTTTATCTGCATACACATTTGGATTTTGTAGTTGTGATTTGTGAAAGTTAGGGAGCAATGGAGTAATTTAGATGCACTGTTGGAATTCAAGGTTGAGGCAAGTCTAGATCAATTTTAGTTAAGTTGCTGGACAGGTCATCTCGTATCACCCATGAAATTACTCCACTGATCAGCCTATGAAAAAAAGTAGATGCAATCAGCATTAGTAAATCCTGGGAGACTAGGAAAGGGAAAAAAAATCAAATAAATCATACTTATGATCTAATTTTCAAAGTTAGAAATATAATGCGAATGAGACTTGAACAAGGAAAATGCAACGAATCAAAGTCTGCAAGTCTCCTGACCTGTCTAATATTATAAAAAGATGTACATTTAGTATAAAGTTCACAACAATATTAAGAAATAGCGAACGAAAAAGAAAAAGAAAAGTAACTATAATAGGATGTAGAAAACATTGTGTTACTAAGAAATTTAGACTATCAAATCTACTTAGTATTACCTAGAAATCTGTGTGGTATCTCTTTATACCAATGAACCAAAAATTTTAAGCACGAACAAAAACATTTTAATTCTTTTTTAAAACTCTTCAATCTAGCTTCTACTGTTCTCATGTAGTGAGTTTTGATTGCAACATTGCATAGAGTGAAAATACCTATAAAAGAAATGCATATAAACTATTTCAAAAGAACATTGGTTGTGTTGACAACTGACTGGATCAAGCTCATCTCATAAGAACAGTTTACCTAAGGCTGAAAGCCATACATTTGTCAGTTGAATGATATTTTGAGCTTTGAAAGGAAAGGAATTATAATTTAAACCCATTAATTAAAAATATATATTTTTAAAAATTAATGTATAACTGAAAAAAGTCGTGCTTTCTAAAAAACACTGCTGGATAGAAATGGAATATTTCTAATATAGCCAAAAGAAAATTTTAGGTGAAGACAGTTCCGCTAAGCTTGGCTAAATGATTATGATGCCATACTTAGATTATGCTGGATAAAAAGGGAAAAAAACGTGCCATAATTAAATTTGATCATATTCCTGGCCAAATTTTAGACAAGAAATTTTGTCCAGCTTGAAGATAATGCTGCCAAATGAAATACTTATTTTTTATCCACCATAATTTTCAGTTTTTGGCTAATTTTATTGATGGCCCAAATTTTCTTGGCCGGGAATATTTCTGGCCAAAAATTCCAGCAGCTTTATTTTTTTAAATGTTCATGTCAAAATTCTAATTACGGCAGCACAATTAAAACTTTGCCAACCAAAGCATTGTTCATGGTTGTTGCTCTATTTTCTTTAATATCTTCAGGTAGAAGTGTAGAACCATCAAATTATTGTGAAATCATATTTCATTTTTAAAATGCTAACACTCTTAACACTTCTTCCTTTGACCAGAGATTAAGCCAAAAAAAAAAAGAAGAAAGTTTTAGTTATAAAAGTTAGAGAAGGATCCAATCACCGCAAAGAGAAATACATTTATTGTGTGTTAATGCTGATTGGTGCTAGCTATACTTGGGCGACTTTTTTCTGGATTTTCTGGCAGAAAAAAACTAAGGGATAGCTGAGAATGGACTGATTGGAATAGGTGCGATACATCCTCACAAAAAGGGATAAACCTAGTTGCTCAAAATCAATTCATAATATTCAACTCCACTTAATAACTTGTATGATCATATATTTATAGGCCTAATATGCTAGGGAATAAAGCAAATAAAATAATGAAACTTAATAAAGCTAAAAAATTACTATCCTAATATATAGATGTGTAAAATCTTTTAATTTAGGACAATAAAAATAGCACTAGATATCATGAAAATACGAATAAAAACTACTGACATAGCTTAAAACTTAATAATTGACTCCAAGTGCCTTAATCTTGCTCATATGTGACCTCTTGATGTTCTTCATCATTCTCCCCCTGGTTGGAGAAAATTCAGCCCTGAATTCAAAACATTTGAAGGATGAAGAACTGAAAAGTCAAGCAAACTTGTAGTTGTATGAAGTAATCGGTAGGCTTCCCAAATAAATATGGAGGGAAGTGGATGGAGTTGAAGACAAATATGTCAGGAATGATAAATTCCAAATGTGCAATCCCACTCGCATCTTTAGTCTTGAACTTTATAGATTTACCCTCCATTTATGATTATATGGTTGTAGTTTCCATCTCCAGTCTCTCTGTTGCTAATAGAATTGGTTGCAGCAGGGTTTTGACAATGACTCACGAAACATCTCAACTGACCTCTCTTCTTCAACAAGAAATTCTTGTGTGTCAATCCTGTCATGAGCTTTAGTGATATTTGGTTGATTTTTTAGCTCGGTACTGCCGGAATAGTTCACTCTTCACTCGTGGTAAATTGTGCCATGAGATACAGAAAAGTTTTTATGGTGAAGGATTCTTGAATATTTTTTTGTGGGATTATAGTCGTTCCACCCCCTAATTCCCATAACTTTTGTATGTGAAACCTCCAATGGACATGTTCCAAGGTATGCTGGAAATTACTTGAATGGAGCTCCAGAATTTGCTCGACCATAATTGTAGTTGAGCCTGAAATACCACTCGCCTCTTTGGTTCCCCTTTTATCAGTGTATCAAGGTAAGCCAACGCAGTTGACAGATTACTGTGGAGATCTCCAACGTCTGTATGAATGTCTGCGATGTCTTATTTGTGCTGTTGGAGTGTTGGGTAGCTGTATTAGTCTGCTCTATGAGACAATGGACATGGTCTCTCCAGCCTTTATAGTCAGTGATGAACTGGCTCAAACTGGTCCTTGGTCACCATGGTTTATTTCTCCACCTTTTTTTTTTTTTTTGATTTTGTACTGCTTTTTGTTTTTGTTTATTTATTTTGCTTTCTGTGGGGTTTTGTTTTTTAAAACTGAACTGGGCCTAAATATGTTGAAGCTAGGCTGGTCCTGTTTAGTTGTGGCTAACTTGGGCTTGGCTCGTAGTTGGGCGTGGGGGTTAGGTTACAACAAAATTTGGGAGAGGCTTATTTAGGTGTGGGTTGGGCTTGTGGATCTAAAAAGGGAATGGGATTAAAAGGGAAGGATGAGAACTTTAGTTAGTTTCATGAATAATGGTGGGAAATGGGAATTGCAATAAAATCTAGGTGAAGCATTTTCATATCTCACAGACCCATAAACATTTCCTTAATAATAATAATGGTTGTATATTACAGGATTTTATTTACCATTGTTTAATAATTTGCAAAGGACACACATACTTGTGGATTTTATTTGCTACTAACGTAATTTGACAAGAACATGCACTTAGTTTTTTTTGGTTAAAGAACATAGTAAATGATTCTTTCTTTTTTCAAAAAATCTTATCAAATCAAAAAGAAAAGAATTATTTATGGTCCTCTTATATTTAAAAAAATTACTAAAATTAAAAATGAGACGTGATTGGTGTATATAAATTTAATTGAATATTATTATTTCAAAATACCTAAAATTAGAATTAGGGTTTTGAAAGTGAGAGAAGGCGTATGCCCAACAACAATGACCAACCTTAAATTCCACTTGGTGGGGTTGGCTACATGAGTCTTATTTTTGCCAATTTAGACAATGTACTTTGCCAAATGGAGGGCCAGCAAATCCTTACCATCTCATTCCAAGTTATTGTATGTCTATCCCTACCCTACGTAATGCCACCAACTAGATCTCTCCTTGTCATTGGTGCATATTTTGGCGAAGGTGCCCAAACCGTCTTGTCACCCCTCCATTATATTATTGCCTGCACTTGTTATGGTTAACATATCACGAATGTGCTTATCCCTTAATGTATCTTTTTAAAGTTATACGGCACAACCACCTTAGCAATCTCATTTCGATTATTTTTTACTTTTTAAATGTCGTTTCTTAGTTCCCCAGCTTTCCTTTTATTGTCATGCAACACACCAAAAGAACTTTTTCATTTTACCTTATCTGCTTTAACTTTATGTATTACATCTTCTTTACTTTCTTCTTCAAGTTGCATAATAGATCCAAGATATCAAACTCTACTAGTGCTATTAACTCTTTGAACTACCAAGTTTAAACTTTTCTCCTTTATCATCGTACCATGACTAAAATTACATTTCATGTATTTTGTCATATTTCTATTTTTTAATACCTTTAGATTCTAAAGCTTCTCTCTTGAGTTCTACTTATATTGTACTTCAACTCTAGTTTCATCAATTTTAGAGAATATCATGTGCAAACCACATGCACAATGAGCCCTCTTTTTGGATGCTCTTACATTCATCACTAACGCAAAAAGTTAAGGACTCGGCGAAGACCAGTGTACACCTATTGTGATTGGAAATCCCTAGACTCTCCACCTGTAGTCCTAAGTTATTAATTTGTCATACATATCTGTAATGACATCAATATACCTACTGCATACTTGCTCTTTTTTTTTTTTAGAACCTTACATTAGGCTTTTTCTAGGTCAATAAAACCCATGTGCAAGTCCCTTTTATTTTCCCTAAACTTTTTTATTAATCTTCTTAATAGATATATACCTTTGTAGTTGATCATCTAGCCATAAAACCTAACTGATATTTTGAAAACCGCATTTCTAGCCTTGGGCTTTGTCAATTACCTTTTCCCAATATGACTTAAATTTAAGTCCACGATAACTATTACAATTTTTAATATCTCCTTTAATCTCATATATAGGCATTAAAGTCCTTTTCCTTTACAACAATTTCTTAGTTCTTATAATTGTGTTAAACAAATAGTTAACCAAATAATTCTATTATTGTCTAAGCATTTCCAAACTTCAATTGGGATGTCATCTCGTCTTGCTTTTCCATTTTTCATCTTTTCTAAAGCAAACTTAACCTCATTTACTCTAATTTTGCGAATAAAATTCAAATTGTTAGCCTTATCCTCATTTGTGAGTTATTAGGTTAAGCCTTCTACTTTTTTTCATTAAATTGTTTACTAAAGTAACTTTGCGATCATTCTTCTCTGTCTTTTTCTTTAACTAAAACACTATGTTTCTAAATTTTTTATACATTTAATCATGGTCTTAAATTTTTACAAAATTGCCGAAATTTTTGTCGAAATTTCTAGTTTTCGTCACCCTCGATATCGAAATGGCAGTCGATTTCTGTCTGGCAAAATTTCCATCGAAATCTCAACGAATCATCCCGAAATTTATTGAAATCTGTAAATTTCAGCAAAATTTTTCGAAATTTTAACTATACAATGAAATTTCCTTGGAATTCAAATAAGAGATTTAGGATTGAAGTGAAATTTCTCTCTTAATTTATTTTTATATTTTTTTTGAAACAAAATATTATTACTAATGCTTTTGGAATCATATGAAAAAATAAACTTACTGCAGCATTTTATTTAACCATTTATCTAAATAATTTTTGAATGATTTATGAATTTTATTTGTGTTAGCTGAATAAGTTTACTGTACATTATCTTACAAATATGTTTGATACACATGCTATATTACAACTTTTCCACCTCATACACAACATAGATGTATTTAACTTGTAATATATTAGTCCTAAACTTACATTATTATGTTAACCATTTCCAAAGTTTCACAAAGAATTCCATGCTTTACTACTGATTTTCGTTATTTTTTCAAATTGAAATCGAAATTTCTGTACTTTTGGAGCTTCAAAATTTTAGTCAAAATCGAAATTTAAGACCTTGCATTTAATGTTACCAAAGTCCTTGATCTTTCTCCATCTAGCTCTAGCAAATTTAAATACATCTCTTGTCCTTTCTTTTGTATCTAGTCTAGTATATGAGTTATTACTTGCTCTGTGATAGTTTTGCTAATGACATTTTTATTTTTTCATTTTTTTTTGCCTCTTTATACTTTTGATAGTTTTGCCATGTCTTAAACTACACTCCTTTTGTCTTCATGGTTTTTTGAACATCTTGATCCCACCACTAACTCTCTTTACTAATTGAGAATATTCCTCTAAATTCACCTAAAACTTTTTTTTTTGCTATCTTTTCAGTAGAACTAATTATCCTACTCTAAAGAGAAGGACTGTGTCTATACTTATAATAACAATAACAATAAATTATTATTATTATTATTATTATTATTATTATTATTTGATCTTGAGAATAATTGAGAATTGCTTATTAGATCTTGAAAATAATTTGAACTTTGTAAAGTTACCATTCTCTTGGCATGATTTACTTATTGAATTCAAGTTAATATTTTTTGAATGGCCAACAGATGGTTTACTAATTATATTTGATTTTTTAAACATTTTATTTGTAATTTTCCTAAATTTTTCTTTGATTTTAAAATATATGCAATTTATCTACATTTTTTTATCCAAATTTTTTTTTTTGAAAGAGTTATATCTCAATGCCTTAAGACTTACACCTTCGGATGTAACTGTGTGAGTCAAGCCAACTCACAAGCTTGGGCTTGACTTGGTTTATAGCCTGACTAGATTCTCCTCAACTTTGAGTTGGGCTCAGCTACTCGAATAGCTTAACGATTCAAGTTTGAGTTTTGTAATACTACTTGTGAGCCTGACTGAACTTTTGTAATTTTATTATTTTGATATCATACGAGTGATACAATATATATTTTATACATATATTTAATATGATATATGTTATTTATTTTATCCATGTACTTAATATTACTTTATAATCGAATTGAGCTCGCGTTTTAAATATTTGCAGGCAAGTCAAGTTTGAGTTACAACAACTTTAAGATTGATCAAGTTCAAGTCAAGTTTCCAGCTTAAAATTTTCAAGTCAAGTTGAGTTCAAATATCTCACTGTATCGAATTGACTCTCAACTCAACTCGACTCGAACATGTACCTACTTACGCCTCACATCTTAAGGGTTAAAATGTCTTGCCTTCAAAATATTGATCAATGCAACAATGCAACTTAGGTAATTCCTGCTGTCTTTTCTTCACTTTACTTCTTTGCCCACTAGATTGGACCACTACAAGCCCACCTTGTCCATCAGTTGTTGTGCTTCTAAGTCTTTCCTGTTATGCCCCCTCCCCCCTGCCACACGCGCACACAATGAGAAACAGGGATGGGCAAAACAGGAGTCTCCATCTGCTTATTCATTTTCCCTCTCCTTGCCTATTTGTTTATCCTCAAAGATATATGGACCCTCTAAACATCCAGCGAAAATGGAAGCACGTCAGAAATATCACCCATTAAATCAGAAGATTTTGATACATAGACAAATTGATTGCAAGTCCCATATGAAATTTAGGCCTCCCATCACAAACTAAATCACCATCCAATCTATTGAGCACACTCTAATCCTCTGACGCATTATGCCCTTCCTTTTTCTCCTTCGGATGACTTTCCTCACTAGCCTTTGTTTTTGAGTCCGAACTTCGATAATTAATGTCATCACTATTTCTTTTCAAAACATACTTACTCCCACATCAAAACTATTTGTCTATCAACACAAGGATTTCACTTTTCCAATACCTTCTGCCTTGTACGAACCTTGGTTGTCATCTCTTGGTTGTAATCAAAGTCTTAAATTTCAGAAATTTTTTTGAAATTTTGGATCTGAGAGTCCATTTTGAAAAAAATTGGCCAAAATTTTGGGAATTGTCAGAATGTCAGTAGAAATGCCAGATATTTTGGGAATTTCAGTTGTAATTTTGGAGATTTGAACGAAAAAAAAAAGGTGAGAAATTTAGTATTTTTATTTTGTTTGTAAATTACTCACAATCATATATTTTAATATTTTCCAAAGTTCCTTTCATAATTTCCTTAATTTATTTTAAGTGTCCAGTGTTTATTTAAATCGAAATCAAAATTTCCATAATTTGAGACCCTCCAAACTGCCGTTGAAATCGAAATCTTAGTTCTTGGTTGCAACGCCTTTATTTCTTAATATATATATATATATATATATATATTTATTTATTAAAAAAAACTTAGCGGCTACAAGGATAAATCCATGCTTTCTCAAAATTTTAAATATAGCACTTAATATAGTATCAAAAAATTGACCGATCTTCTAGTTACTTTATTTCAATGGCTAATCAATACTAACTTAAAGAAGCATAATTTAATTAAAGAAAATAATAAAAAACCATCACCATAACGTTGGTTATGTAATTTAACACAGAAATCAATGTATCTATTAATAGCTTAAGCAGAACAATAATATTCCAAGGACTTTAATAAAATATTTCTAAGAGTACTAATTCTATTATGCACAATAATACAATGTCTTGATATCATCAAGATAGTCAAGAAACCTTGAGGCTAACAATTATGACTATTATTAAAGAATAGTTTTATCAAAATAATCAATCTCATCATTGGCATAACGTAATAATAATAATAACATTTATTATTTGTGCATATGTGCATTACAAGACTATATAATAATAATAATAATAATAATAATATTTATTATTTGTGCATATGTGCATTACAAGACTATATAAAATGTTAGTACTATAGGTTTAGTGGGGTAATCTTATTGAAATAACGTTAGAATACCCCTGTTATGCCAAACACTACAATCTTGTTCAGGAATCCTGATGGGGTAGTTAAACAAGAATATTCCTGCGAGGTAGTAATACTAATCCCATTATTGGGTATAATACCTAGAAAAGTGATGCCAGGAGAGCATTTAAGGTAACCCAAGCCAGAAGCCCCTTCTGAATTTTTTACTAGTGGACAGAATATGACTGGTGTGCATATTTTAGACCTTGTTGAATTTTTGTATTGTAAATGATTAGATTCGTACATGGGCTAGCATGCCTTTGTTGCCCTTCAATATATCAGTGAACTTATAAAAAATAGTTGCCCCTTCTGAATTTTTTACTAGTGGACAGAATATGACTGGTGCGCATATTTTAGACCTTGTTGAATTTTTGTATTGTAAATGATTAGATTTGTACTTGGGCTAGCATGGCTTTGTTGCCCTTCAATATATCAGTGAACTTATAAAAAATAGAAGTGGCCAATCAAGGATTTTTTAAAATTTTGTTCCTACACCATGGGTGGGCCTTCAGTTCCTCATTCATTTGTTGTTGCTGCTGTTCAAATATATTGACCACAATTACTTTGTAATCGTGATTTTTTTTTTTAAGTGCAGGTCTCCATCTCTGGAATCAGACAAGGCAACAGTGGATTGGAAACAAAAGGCTGCAAAATCAGAAACAAGTTCAAGAACCCAGATTAAGGTAGATAACTTAATTATCCACAGTTTAGTAATTAATACACAGAGCCCAAACTTGGCAATGGGAGTTGGGACAGCTATGCTGTCTGATTGTCCTAAAGACTTTTGGTGCTGGACCTGCTTACCTCCTGACCCTCTATATAGAAAAAGCAGGCATATAGGCCCAAGGTTACCAACTCCAATAGCTACTTAATCATCCTTTTGAATAATTGAAATTGTTTGAATTTTCAAATACTCTGTTGTTAATTCAAATGCGATTTAATTTATTTGGGTCTAATCAAGTGTAAATTGTCATCTGTATTGAAGAACATGTTTAGTTTTATTTATTAATATTTTGAGCAAGGGTGGGGCGAGGTGTTGTAAATTGGGTCCAAGTAAATATCTTCTTGGTTGTGTTTGTGTTTATTTGTTAAATATTCTCAAGTTAGGTTTGTTTGTATTCCCCTTGTGGATCGTGTTATGATATTTTAAGAAAACAGTGAAGATCTAAATAATGGTGAGCTGGTGACAACCATGGACACTTTTTAGTAGGTTGTGGAAAGCACACTCTTATTTGTTATTTATTATTATTGTTATTATTTGCATTAGCAAACATGTTGGCGACACAGATTCACACGTTTTGTAGTTCAAAACTTCATGCTTTGGAGCATGTGTCATAATTCATACTACGATCACATAAACACATAAAACATGTAAGCATAAACACAGCACAAAAAACATGGTAAGCTCACTAGTACATAAAGCAAACATGGAATTCTTCAATGAAACTTTAGAAATGGTTAATAGATGTGATAACATAAGTTTTAGGACTAATATATTACAAGTTAAATACATCTATGTTGTGTATGAGGTGGAAAAGTTGTAATATTATTTGTGTATCAAACATATTTGTAAGATAATGCGCATTAAACATATTCAATTAATGCGAACGGAATTCCTAAATAATTTAAATATTATTCATTATACAAATAATGATAATTTAGACATGAATGGTAAGATAAAAAAATGTTCTTGTAAGTTTATTTTCATATAATTTCAAAAGCCCCTTGTATTAATCTTTTTGTTTCAATAAAAAATATAAAATAAATTAAGAGAAATTTCACTTCACTCCTAAATCCCTCATTTGAATTCCAAGGAAATTTTGTTCTATAGTTAAAATTTTGACAAATTTTGAGACTTCGATGAATTTTGGATGATTTGTTGAAATTTTGATGGAAGTTATAAAATGGAATTGACTGCCATTTTGATATCGAGGGTGATGGAAATTGGAAATTTCGAAAATTTTGTGTAAATTTAAGACCATGCCAATCCCCTCCCCCCCCCCCCCCCACCCAAAAAAAAAAGAGGTATTCCCCTTCTCTGCTGAGGTCAGTTCCTAACTATTTAAACTTTTAGGGTAAGTGGTGATTTCACGTGGTATTGGTAATGATCTCCAAATAGCAGGCCTGATGGTGTTGTTTGGATTGCTCTTGGAACTGCAGGGAGCTGTTGCTGAATCCACATCACGAATGAAATGGGATTTGTAATGGGTTTATAAACTAATTGGATATGTCCGCCTAATAATTTCATTGTTTAGGTTAGGTTCCAATTCTTCAGTTAGTATGTTGCCCAATTGTGTATGGAATATTTTTCTCCTGTTTCTGTCATTGTATGAGAGGTTTTTTGGTTATCCATTATGTGCAATATGATATCAGAGCCATGTAGTTACTTGTCAGTGGGTTCTAGGTGTATATCTTGTTGGCTGTGTGTATGTTTATTTGTTAGATGATCCAAAGTTAGGCGTGTTTCTATTCCCCTTGTGGATGATGTTACAATGACTCAAAAGAATAGAGAAGATCTAAATAATGGGGACAATCGCAATGTAACAGTTGCAACAATCATAGATGTTTTGTTTAGTAGGTAGCAGAAAATGCACTATTGCTTCTTTTTTTTCCCATTTTTTCATCAATATTTGAAAAGGCTCAGTCAAGTCTTGAAGAGGCATGCTAAAAATGCCTTGAGGCAAAGTCTAAGCAACCCCAAAAGTCTAATACATGACATGTGAGGCTTATGCATTTTTGCAAAAGGCATGCCATTTACTGCCTTTTTACACGAGGATTATGCATTTTAGGTGTGTGAGCTCAAGTTAGATTTGGATAGAATCGTAGAAAATTTTTTACTACATGTTTATATAAAAGGAATGTCACAATATAAGTTGATTTCTAAAACTCTTGAACCTCAAACCTTTCCAAAGTCATTGGGAGTTGTATCTTGGATCTTGAAAATAATTTGAACTTTGTGATGTGTCAAGATTTGCTTAATGAATTCAAGTTAGTATTTTTTGAATGGCCAAGTAGTTTCCAAATTATATGTGATTTTTATATTTACATTTTATTTTCAAAATATGTAATTTATTTGCATATTTTTATCTAAAAATAAAATTGTCAAAAGGCTTAAGCCTCAACCCCTTAGGCTTATGCCTCGCTTCTTAAGGGTTAAAATGCCTTATCACTCCTTTGCCTTTTAGAACATTGTTTTGCATTAGGAAACATGTTGAAAACACAGATTTTATATGTTTTGTGGTTCAAAACTTCGTATTCTGGAGTTTGCATCATTATTCATACTATCATATAAACACATAGAACATGTAAGCATAAACAAGAGAGTGCATAAAACATGGTAGAATCACGGAAGAGCTTAATGTATCTCTCTCTCTCTCTCTCTCCATTCCAATACAGAATGTGTGGATGATTATCATAACCTTCATCTCTTTCATCACCTGAGTTTGAGAGCTAGTAGCCCTAGTTCTAGGGCTACCTTCAATTCCTTCAAACAGGTAATAAAAGGAATGCACATTTTGTTCATCTTGATGTGCTCTTAATATCGTGTTGGTGAAGAAGGATATTAAGAGTAGGGAAGTGACTGTTGTTAATCGTACCCTACTTGGAATTGTGTTATGTATGGTGGTGGTTAACTAGGATGTGGATATGAAGGATAAGCAGGAAAGGGTGTAAAGATTGGATTTAGAGTAAGCATATGTAAGGATAGGATAGTGTATGTAGCTTGGACGATAAGGCGGATATGTTGTGAGGGTTGTGGATGTGGAGGATGTTGATATGGCCTGTATAGTTTTGCCTGTTGTGACTATGACTGCTATAAGAGAATGACTCTCCAATACCAATCTAGAAAGATTTTTCCCATATCATATGAGTCTGAAAAAGTTTCATGTTCTCACTAACTTATTCAATGTTCACTACCACTTGTTGCACTGGCCCAGTGCTTTGATTGACCACCTTAGGTTTGTGAGGAACAGGTGATCTAAGAAGTAGAAGTGAGGGTACATCTATATCAAAGTCATGAGGCAAAGTTGCTAGAACATAATCTCCTCCAAAAGCACCACCAAGCTTGGCTTGCTCACCTTTACCACCACCACCTCTAGCGCAATGTTTAAAACTATCATCACCACCTGGCGGAGCACCTCTGTTATCCCTCTAAGCTACAGATGGACTATATCTTTTAGACTTCCGTGTCGCAAGTTTTTTGAGTAAATTGAATTACAGTACCAACATTAGCATTATCATCATCATGATCATCATAATCAATCTCTAACCAATCAAAATTGTTAATCCATCTAACACAAAAGCCTCCCTTTCTTCTAGCTATGGATTTAATGGATCATCCTAAAAATGTATTCAAGGCTGATGGTGTCAAGGTTTTCTATTTTTTGAGCTGTTTTTAAAGTGGCATGCCTTCACTTATTGCTTATTTTCTTTGTCGGTGTGAACAAGGCTGAGCACTCAAATTACACTCATAGTTTGAAATTGATTGGCTTAATGACTTCCCAACAATGCAGTGTAGTTCAGGTCTGCTGGATGGTAATGGATCTACAGTTTAGCTGCATTGTCAAAATCTTTCATTCTTTAGCTATGAATGATTTATATACAATTAGTGGCTCATCCTCCAACCAATCAAAGTTACCACTTAACTGGGATTTGTTCTTCCAACTCTTTGTGCAAATGGGGTTTCAAATGAATCTTTCTTGCACTTATCCTAGAAATCAACATGTGTAAAAAATGCAATTACTAGAATCCAGTTTAAGCTCATCAACTTGATGGTTATTAAAATAAATTATTCAAACTAAGCAATCAAATACATGTTCTTACTTGGTAGATTGTCTCAATTTGATTGTGACATGGTTTTAAATAACGGCCGCGACCGTTACATAACGACATTATGTAACGGTTTTTTGGGTTACCAATACTGTTACACATTGCGAAATTGGTGGGAAGAAAAATCACGGCCGTAGCAGCCGTTACAGACTACGACCATTACGTAAAGGCTACTATGACCATTACGTAACGCTATAGTACAATAATACCAAAAAAATTGTAAGCGGAAGCCTTGAATTACATTGAATTAATTTTTTCATTTTTACATCCCAATTTTATATAATACAATCACCTATTCTAAACAAGGACACAATCCCCTTACCAAATAATATCAAATCCCACATTTACCTACTTTCCTAATTTGTTTATTATTTACAATGATACTTGGGATTTTAACACTCCCCCTTAAGTTGGATCATAAATATTAATCATCTCCAACTTGCTAATGAGATCATCCAAGTTCTGTCGTCCCAACCCTTTAGTGAAGATATCTGCAGTTTGTTCCTTGGTAGGTACATAAGTCATACAAATAATTCCTTCTTCAATTTTCTCTTTGATAAAGTGTCTGTCCACTTCCACATGCTTAGTCCTATCATGTTGAACTGGATTGAGAGAGATGCTGATAGTTGCCTTATTGTCATAATAGAGTTTGATAGGAAATTTCATCGGGACCTGTAATTCTTCCAAGAGTTTCCGTAACCACAGTCCTTCACATATCCCTTGAGCAACTGCCTTGAATTCAACTTTAGCACTACTACGAGCTACTACATTCTGTTTTTTGCTTGTCCAAGTTACCAGATTTCCCTAGACGAATGTGTAATAACCTGTGGTGTACCTTCTATCTTCCACTGATCCTGCCCAATTTGCATCTGTAAAGATCTCTACTTCCTTGCTTTCACATTTCTTGAAGAAGAGTCCTCTTCCCGGGGATCCCTTGAGATATCGAAGGATCTTGTACATGACATCTAAGTGGGCTTCTTTTGGTGAATGCATGTGTTGGCTTACTACACTGACTACAAATGCAATATCTGGTTTAGTATGTGATAGGTAGATTAGCTTGCCAACCAATCTTTGATACCTTTCCTTTTCAACTGATATTCCACAGTCTTCAACCCTCTTTATTGCTTCAATCGGGGTTTCATTGGGTTTGCATCCAAGCATACCAGTTTCAATTAGGAGATCAGTAACATACTTTCGCTGAGAAACACTAATTCCCTTTCTCGTTCTCACAACTTCCATGTCCAAAAAATACCGCATTTGTCCCAAGTCTTTAACTTCAAATTCAGCAGCCAGAACTTTCTTCAATCTCTCCATCTCTACTGTATCATCACCAGTAAGGATTATATCATCAACACATACTATTAGAATTGTTCTCTTACCTCTTTTAGACTGTTGGAAGAACAAGGTGTGATCTGATTGCCTTTGTCAATAACCTTGATTCTTTATTACTTTTGCAATGGGTGATTGTTTGAGTCCATACAAGGACTTCTTGAGTTTACACACTCTGTTTTCTTCACCTTTTCCTCTGAATCCTAGTGTTATAGTCATGTATACTTCTTCTTCTAACTCGTCATTTAAAAATGCATTTTTAATATCAAGTTGTTGTAGTGGCCAATCTAGGTTGGCTGCCAAGGACAAGAGGACCCGAATTGTATTTTAGTTTGCCACTGGTGCAAGTGTTTCCGTATAGTCAATGCCGTAAGTCTGTGTAAATCCTTTTGCAACAAGTCTGGCTTTATATCTTTCAACTGTCCCATCAGATTTATATTTCATTGTGAAGACCCATTTACAACCCACTAGCTTCTTCCCTCTCGACAAATTTATCAACTCCCAAGTTCCATTTTATCTAGGGCCCGCATTTCCTCCATGACTGCCTCTCTCCATTTAGGTATTTCTAGAGCTTCCTGAATGTTCTTTGGAATTCTCATTCTGTCAAGGTTAGAGACAAGCTCGATATCCTATAGACAATCTTTTATAAGACATGTATTTAGACCATGGGTATTGAGTACATGACTTGGCTTGTTTTCTAATTGCAATAGGTAAATTGATATCATCAGGTGCAGGATTATCAGAAGAAAGCTCAATTACCAGATCAAGATTGGGCGTGGACTCATGGTTATTCGGAGTCATCACTAGTCCAACGCTCTTGGTGCCTCAGGTATGAGATTCTCCCTATTCTTTGTGTTCGACTTTCTTGAGTAAACAAGTATGTCTGCGTTGTTTTGCTTTCCTGTATCTCCCCCCGAGGTTAAGTGTTCTGTTGTGTTTGGCAGTTCTGGAAGTGATGCAATGGAAGGCTTGATAGATGGATTAGGGAATGAAGCAATGGGAGACTCAATAGTTGGTACGGGTTTAGATGGCGTGGATTCAGTAGTAAAGAAGTCAAAGAACCGATCTTCACTCCATTTCTCCCCCTGAAGGGAGGGCTTTGGGAAATAAAGAGTGGTTTCAAAGAAAGTAACATCAATACTAACAAATAGCCTTTTTGAGATAGGATCATAGCATTTGTAGCCTTTCTAGGTAGGGGAATAACCAAGGAAGACACATCGAATTGATTACTTTCCTTTGCCACTCCTCTTCAGAAATTCCAGAAACACTTTCCTACCTCTCGACTCCCCTCCAGTCTCCCGATGAAAATCTTCGGTTGTACTGCTTTTGTTCATGTTCAAGCACACTACCGGGATAAATTGGATCCCCGTGCCGTTAAATGTGTCTTCCTTGGTTATTCCCCTACCTAGAAAGGCTACAAATGCTATGATCCTATCTCAAAAAGGCTATTTGTTAGTATTGATGTTACTTTCTTTAATATTTTAATACTATTCTGGGAACTTATCTTGAAGAAAATGGGATTGTCTTGTGTGGATACCCCTTAAAATATTCTGTACCATTATCAATACGTAAAATTTGAATATAAGTCTAGAACTGTGTATGAATCATGGAATGAAAACTGATGAAAATGGAGCGGACTTCAGTTTTGTCTTTCAGCAAGTAAACCCAGCAAAGACGAGTATGATCATTAATAAAAGTAACAAACCATTTTGTATTGGGGCGATTGAGGGAACGTGAGGGACCCCAAAAATCACTGTGAATCATAGTAAATGGGCGAGATGGTTTGTATGTGGATGATGGGAAAGAAGTACAGGGGTGTTTTGCAAGCTCACACAGTTCACATTGAAACTCAGTAGACATTTTATTTGAACAAATAGAAGGAAACAAACGTTTAAAATATTGGAAATTGGGATGACCCATCCTTGAATACCATAACAAAAGTTCACTATCTCTAGAAATAGATGCAGAATCACAAATTGCAGTATTACATAGTTCACTCAAGCTTGCCTCCTCAAAGTAGTAGAGTCCCTCATATGCCTTAGTAGTGCCAATCGTCTTCCTCGATGATAGGTCCTGAAGAACACAATGAGATGAAAGAAATTTAGTAGAACAATTTGAGTCTTGTTAACTGGCTGATGGATAACAAGTTGCAAGATAACTTGGGAACATGTAGGACAGATTTTAAAGTTACAGAGTCAGATATGCGAATACTTCCTAACTGCTCAGGACTGAATGCACTACTTGGGGAGGTATTATTGGTTTTTTCTCCTTGTAATTTTTCAGTTGACCCGTCAGTGCTAGCCTGATACCCACGATTTTTTTGATATTGTCTTGGCCTTCCAATATGCCGGTTTTTCATGAATCTCCCAGCAGGTATCTTTTGAATGACCTATTTTGCAATCGTTGACTGGATCCCCCTGGGCCTTTTGATACAAGGGCTGAGACATCAGGCCTATTAGTGTTCCCATTTGAATTTGGGTCGGATACAAATAGGTCCAGCCTAACCTAATCACCTTGAGGCCTCAGCATCACACGCTTCCTACTCTCCTCCCTCCTAACTTCTGCGAAGACCTCTTAGGTTGAAGGAAGAGGTCGCCGGCCAAGGATGCGTTCCCTCACGTCGTCCAGATCTCGGTTGAGGTTGGCAAGAAACTCGAAGACCCTTTCGTTTTCGAGCCTCCTTCAGTATCGTGTGCTGTTGCCGGAGCACTCCCACTCCTCGTCGATGCTCAGATCGAGCTCCTGCCAGAGATGGGTCATCTCCATGAAATACTCCTTGAATTCCCTATCACCTTGCCTCATCTGCCACAACCGAGATTTGATGTCAAAGATTTGTGAATAGCTCTCAACATCGAAGTAGGTTTTGTAACGGCGTCCTAGACATCCTTCGCCGTGGGTAAGAACAAGTATATTTTACCAATTGTTGGCTTCATCGAGTTAACGAGCCAAGCCGTGACCATGGAGTTTTCGGATCTCCATGTTTGCAAGGCGACAACATCAGTATGGTCGGGCTTTTTCCTTTCTCCAGTAAGGTAACCTAGTTTCCCTTTTCCTTCGATCACCAACTTTATGGATTGAGCCCATTCTTGAAAGTTTTTCTCGTTCAATTTCTCCACTGAGAGTGGAAAGGTTGTATTGTCTAGCCCATTCAAATCCCCAGCGGACATAACCTTGGAATCCTTGTCGGATTTTCCAGATGAGGTTGCCCCTTTGCTTGTGTTGCTGGCCATTGTTAGCTAAGGTTAAGTAACCCTAGCTTTGATACCATGTAAACGGAAGCCTTGAATTACATTGAATTAATTTTTTCATATGTACATCCCAATCTTATATAATACAATCACCTATTCTAAACAAGGAAACAATCCCCTTACCGAATAATATCAAATCCCCCACATTTACCCACTTTCCCAATTTGTTTATTATTTACAATGATACTTGGGATTTTAACAAAAATTATATTATTTTTTTACCTCTTCTTCTCATTTTTTCCCCTTTCATAAATCATTCTCAATATGCTATGTGGCTAGAGGAGGAAAACATTATAATGAGGATGATAATGATACAAAATTTACTATTTTTTAAAATGCTTATAAGAGATGCATTAATTAACAATTTGAAAAATACTAACTAGTTAGGAAAATATTTTATTTTGATAATATTAGTAATTTGATATATATGTTCTATATTTTTCAACTTTAGCCTTCTTTCTTTTCTAGTTATTTATATTTGTATTATTCATATGTCTTATGTGTTTAATAGATTAATGGAATGTATAATGTATTTTGTTTTATTAACTAATTTAGCACTCATAAGAATTTATCACACATAAGAATAATGAGAATTTTAAGTACGCGCACACACGCAATTTTTTCCGTCAACGGTGGTTTAAAACAAATGTAAACTTCTTGCCCTTACCAAACAACTTAGTTGAGCTAAAGGATCCAAAATACACTAAAACTCTTTCTAAGAAGGGTTAAAAGCTTAACACATGCAAGTACACTAATATGCATAAAGTTTTTGCTTGCCGTTATGTGACATCTACTACTCCCGCTTCCCATTACACCCGTTACCATTATGTTAAGCTACCCCCTATTGTGATTTAAAGCCATGGTGTCCATATTGGGTTCCAATCTTGTAATCATCGATTTAACTCTATTCATAACGTCATGGTGTTGTGAAAGTTTGCCACCATACTAAAATTGAATATTTAAGAAATAATTTGAAAAACTAGTAATGCCACCATATTGGAATTGAATAATTAAGAAAAAGCCTGAAAAAGTAGTAATATAATTAGCATAAATCCTCCTTTAGTAAAATTTATAATTTTGGGCAAAAGACACTCACCTCCTTTGAGGTTTGGCAAAAAGATAGAGACCTCCCCTGAGATTTCAAAAATACCACATTCCTGCCTAAGGTTTGCCAAAAAGACAGGCTTCCCCTAAAAAAAATTGTCTTTTCGCAAAATACAAGGGGAGGTTTGTGTCTTTTTGGCAAACCTTAGCCATGGAATTCTTGAATCTCAGGGTAGATCCTTTGAATTTTTAAAACCTTAGGGGAGGTCATTGCATTTTTGCTAAACATCGGGGGAGGTCAGTGTCTTTTGCCCTATAATTTACTAGGTTTAATGTACTTGCTGCGGCATGGAAGTGACTTTGTAGTTGAAAAAGTTCCCGCTCTTATCTTTGATTGTAGTTGTTCAAGTCCTCATGCTGGGATCAATTTCTCGCAGTTCTGCTAGCAGGAGAAGATGCTGGAATTCTTTTTGCATGAGCATTGCTGGCGTGTGGTGTCCATGCACCGCTAGCAAGTGTCCTTCAGCATTGGACTTTCAGATGGCGGTGTATCAAGGGGTGGTGATTTCTGTGGCAATGGCGGTGTGAAGAGAAAATACTAGGAAGTTAGGAATTTTGAAGGGGAAACGGCTGGTGTAGCTTCAGGTGGTGCGTGGAGGTTCTGCAATGGTCAGATGGCAATGAAATTTCAAGGGAAGGCCTTTTAGTGGTCTCTGTGTTCAGTGGTGATGGAAGTGTGGAGAAATGATGCCTGGAAGTAAACTATTAAAAAACAACCCCAAAATGCTTAAAATACACAAAATACCCTGAAATTAACTAAACCTCTAACATAACCAAAATTGTCCAAACTAAAATAGAATTCCTTCTTCAAAAGCTTTAGCTTCAATGCGAGCATCTAAACTTCTCCATTGATGGTTCTCCACCACATGGTTTTGCTCGTCAAAGGGTGTTAGGCTAGAGGGTTTGTCATCTCATTTTTTGTTCATTCGTCTTGTGGATGCTTTGAGTATAATGATAGATAGGGCAGTGGATAGGGGTTTTGGGGTGGGGAATAAGGGGTGTTAAGTGTCCCCTTTACTGTTTGCAGATGATATCGTTGTCGTCGTGGATGATCATAGATGAGTCCTTTTTTGAATATCCTCACTATATTTAGGTTTTTGAGTAGATGTTTGGGGTAAGAATTAATTTGGGAAGTGGGATTTAGACTATTAGTCTTAGTTTTGACATGGTGTTGGAGTTGACTTTGTTAGTTGTATGTGCTGTACTAGATTGACCTATAACTTAGGAGTTCCTTTGGTTTGTAATCCTAGGTATTTAGGCTTTTGGGATCCAACAGCGTGTAGGTCCTTGGATGGGTTCAAGGGCACTTTACCCTTAATAGTTTGTCTTTTTAACCCTCATTTAGGCATGTGTCACTACTATTCCTTCTATTTTCCTGTGTTTAGAATTCCTCTTGTGGTAGCGAATAAGATTTAAGAAAATTATGAGTGATTTTCTTTGGCCAAGTGTAGGGGGGAAGAGGGATCATTTGGTTAGTTGGGAGGTACTTTGTGAGTCTAAGGAGGAGGGGGGATCTTGGGTCTTGGAATAGTTGGCATCCAAAAGCATGACCCTATTTGATAAATGGTTATGGTGGTTTCCCTTGGCAATGAACTCTTTGTGGCAAAGAGTTATAAGAAGTAAGTTTGTCTTGCGAGTAAATGATTGGGATGCAAATTAGGGTATTAGATGTCCTTTTTGAGAGTAGGTTAATTTCAGAAGTTTACCCTTTATTTATTCCTTGAGTAAAAATTGATTAGGGCTCTCACATCTGCATTTCGAAGGATATATGTTTAGGGGATTCTGCCTTAGCTATTATTTTTCCTTATATATATATATATCGTATTTTCCTGGTCCATAATGCTGTCATATTTTTTTATTTTTTATTTTTCTTTATTGATAGTAACTGTAATTTGCATTTTTGTTTTTGAAGAAATTTAAATGTTAGGGAGGTGGATGAGCTCTCTTTTTTGTTTTCTTGTTGGAGGAGTGTCACCTTGATGCAAGGACAGCATCAATGATCTGCAGCCATGAGAGATGGAAGAGGGGGGGGGGGGGGGTTGGGGGTGGGGGAGGAAGAAGGAAGAGGGAAGAGAGGAGGGAGGAGATTCAAAAAGGGAACATGTTCACTTTCTCAATTCAAATTCAACAAACTTCTACATCGATTTCATGCACTTTTTATAACAAAGCCTCTAAACATGAAATTGCACATTTACCCCTAAAAACTAGATGAAATCACACACATTCCCCCAAAATTACTCAAACCTTACTAACAAACCCCCAAATACATAATCCTAATACAAGCAAACTAAATGAACATAATTAAACAATTGCCTAACTAAGCACATTTGGGTTTAGATGAACCAGAAGGATATGACAAATTTTTGGAGGAAGGATATTGCATTGCACTGTCTCTACAATGGAACCAATCCTGAAGGCAAGTAAGCAAAAATCATGGACCTTCAAGTTGGTATCACTCGCCCAGGCAATTTTGTATGGATCATGATGAGGTTCACCATCCAAATTAAATTTTTTCACAGCTTCTTTAGAAATTACATTTGTACAACTTCCAGGATCAATAACCAAAGTACTAATCTGCTTTCGGCAAGTCACTTGAGTTTGAAATATGTTGGTCCACATCCAATCATTTTTTTCTTCAACCTTGTAGAAGAGTTCATATGTCAAAGCACTAAACAGATTTTACATTTGCCATCATCATCATCTTCTTTTATTGCAACAGCCATGACTTAGGGCATTGTGCAGCTCGATGCCTAAAATCTTGACATTTAAAGCATTTGAGTGATGGTTGGCCTTTAAAAGTTGTTCTGGAATGTGTAGGAGTCTTCCAATGGGTATTAGTCTGAACTCCTTTACTGATTGCTCAACTGTCTTCTCTTGTACTCTTCTCAAACTGAAGGGTTGATGTAGCTCTAGGAGGATTATTTTGCATATCCTCCTCGGTCTGAGTGGCAACCTATACTGCATATCCTTTCCTGCACAAAGCTATCATCACATCCTCTTTCCATTCTATGTTAGCACGAGTAGCCAAATGATAGAATCTGCTAGTGTACTTTGTCACTGTCTTTTCTTCTAGCTTTAAATCAAAGAGTAGGAGATCAATATGCTGCTGATAATTGGGAGGTACAAATTGCTTGCTCCTGCATAGCTTGTTTCATCTCATCCCATGTTGTAATCTCATGAAATCTCTTTCTTCTAAAGATCTCCTATTGTTTAATTCACCAAATTCAAGCAGTTCCCTTCAATTTTGATTCAGCCAAATGCATTTTTCTATCCTCATTTATGTCATACCATTCGAAATAGTACTCTAAGGAATGCACCCGATCATTAAATTCATTTGGAGAACCATCACCATTAAAATTTGAGATTTATAGTTAATTCTCTTACCCAATGATCATTTTGTCCTTGACGTAACTCAGAAGTACGAGGGACAGCAGCTATTTCACCTTCTTGTTTGGTGGAAAAATCCATGGGCCTTTACCTAAGGCTGCAACATTGGTTGTTAGCCCATTCAAAGCATTAGTAATAGTCTCCAACAAAGCATTTTCCATGTTTTGTACCCTACAGGACAATAATTCCACCTTCGCAGACAATTCAACATTGGTCACCATGTTGTAATTTTATATCACCAAGGATTCGTAGACAATTTGCTAAAAATCCTCATTCTATTCATGCAAACCACGAACTTCACACTCAACTTCTTAAGAACAATCTTCAAGTAAAACAAACCCGCATAAACAACTTACAAACGGCAGCAATTTGGTCTGATTCTTGATGTTAATAATCAAATTTCTAGCATTTCAAATCAAATTATCCTGCTTGCTTTCAAAATATCATGTCCACGATCAAAATATCTTGTTGCAGGTCAAAATAGCATGGAGAAAACCCAAGATATTGTGGGTGGAGGCAATATCTCACAGAACTGGAAAATGCAGATAGTCTGGGATCAGTCATATTCGTGTCACTGGCATGTGGGGCGCATGTGCCACCAGCTGTGACCTTCTGGCAATGATTTTCTGGAAAGTGTTAGATTTAAGGGTGTTGAGTTGAATGGTAGTGGTGGGATGTCAAAACGACTCCGGCAAGGTTGGATTTTGAAGGGGTCGACGGCTGGAAAATGTTTGGCTGGCATGCGGGGGATGAAATTTTAGGGGAAGTGGTTTTGTGGGTTTTGATTGTGATGGTGTGGGAGGTGTTGAGAAAACCTTCCAAGAATGGGGTGTTCAAAATTTTGGGGACATGATTCGAATTTTCAAAAAAAGTTCAGATCTGCTCTTCGATATTTCTTTGGACTGAAATTTCAGGGCAGAGAACAAGAAATCAGAATTAAATAGATACATGGGTCAGGGAATGGAGGAGATAGGGAAGAAGATGGAAAAAGGGAGAAATTTGATGAAGAGAACATAATTAGAGAACAAAACAGAAATAGATAAAGAGAACAAAACAGAGAGAGAGAAGAATTAGAGAGGAGGAAGAAGAACAGAAGAGATGAAGAGTGAGGTAAATCTGGGGGTTGGAAATGGAAGATTGGATATTAATTTGGGCTCTGATACTAAATGATGCAGGGATAGCATCAATGATCTACAGCCTTGAGAGGTAGATGGGAGGAAAGGGGAAGAAGAGGGAAGAGAGGAGATGCAAAGGGGAAACATGCATTCACTTTCTCAATTTGAATCCAGCAACCAACTTGTGCATGACTTTCACACATTATTTATAAGAAAGCCTCTAATACATGAAATTACACATTTACCCCTAAAACTAGATGAAATTACAAACATATCCTCACAATACTCAAATATTATAGACAATCCCCTAGAATACATAATCCTAATACAAGAAAACAAAACAAACATAATTAAACAACAATGTAGACCTGGTAAAATGGATAAAAATCTGTTAATATGAACTGAATCCGACTTGTGTGAACCAAATCATAATCAATCCGCATATTAATTGAATCAAATAGGGTTTAAACTATTTTTATCTGTCTCTAAATGAGTTGGTTGGTGAATTTAGGATTTTATCAGTTGGATATTCGCCTATACGTTAATAATTAATGTTTAAATACATTGATAATCCTATGCCCATGCTTATTAGGCATCAATTCAATTAGCATATGTTCTATTGGCCAAGGCCTAGCCCCACACTCCAAACTCTTGCACTACTATGTGTGCCTTTGTGTCTGCCCCATCCCCACATTCAAATTCAAGCCCAAATACTCAATTTTCTCGTGATCAAAATAGAAGTCCCTAAATTCATGGTCTGAAAAATTAAAAAATTATAATTTTTTGATTGGTTATTAAATGTTTAATAATTACCAAATTATAATTTTAAAAATAACTTCATTTATTATGTTACAAAATAAATTGTTCATCAGATGATAAAAAAAATAATATTA
The DNA here is from genome assembly GCF_029873635.1 of Malania oleifera. Taxonomy (NCBI): domain Eukaryota; kingdom Viridiplantae; phylum Streptophyta; class Magnoliopsida; order Santalales; family Ximeniaceae; genus Malania; species Malania oleifera. The sequence continues at coordinate 90,367,239 of NC_080419.1, read as the reverse complement.
GAGATGGGAATTATGGATTATCCGCCATCTGCCATGGATTATCTGATTCAAACCACCATAAATCTGCATCTTAATTGAGTTGGATATGGATTGTAATATTCTCACTCCATAATCTGTCTAATTTGCCATAGATTATCCAACTTGATCTGCTTTGCTAGGTCTACAACTAACTAACTAAGCACATCTAGGTTTAGAACCCAATAATCCATTGACCCTATTCTTTGACATAGGCCTCCACATTGACTCAAAATGATCCATCCAAATACTCGCTTCTTGTCCTACATCGCACCCTTAAAAGGAATAAAATAAAATAAAAGAAATAATCTTCTTCGCATCATGCTTTTATATAGTGGTAGTGGCTAATGTAGTGTAATGTTATCTAGTGTAGCAGAAAGCAGGATCAGTGGATGTTATATAATGGAAAGTGGGCCATAAATTTTTTTCTAGCACTCACAACCTTATCTATATTGGTATTTGCGTGTTTAAGCCCTCAACTTTTAGTTTATCGAATGTTTGGCATGTGGCATCGATTAGTAAATATCTAACGTTTTGTTCAACAATTTACAAAAGATAATCGTTGTCTCTTTGAATTCCATCATTCTCATTTTTTGTGAGGGCTAGGCAACAAAGGAGCCACTTCTTCAATGGTCTATACAAGCTTCTTCTAGGAATTGTGTTGCCAAGTCATGATGACCACCTATTTGCCTTATTTAGTGAGAACATCTCCATAGAATATTGACATGCATGGCTTGGTCATCTGAATTTTAGAAATTATTGTTAAAAATTTTCTTTTCTCTTGTTCTTATAGTAGTTGTGTTCCTCAAATTAAATGTTCAACTTATTGTCTTGCTTTAACAAGTTAGATAAGTTTTGCCCCACTTGATGTATCTCAACCCAATGTTTGGAACCCTGCTGCTATCCCTTCATCTAGTAGACAGAATTATTTTGTGCTATTTATTGATGATTTCTCAAATTTTATTGGTTGTTTTCTCTATCTTACATGAACGATGTCCTTATTATTTTCTTAAAATTTGAAGCTATGTTGGAACACCAATTTAATTCCACAGATAGAATAGTTCACTCAGATTTGGGAGGCAAATATCTTAACTTGACTTCCCATTTCTGAATGTGTGGGATTATTAGTTGTTTCTCATGCCCCTAGACCATGAGCGAAAATGGTATATCTGAATGTAAAATTCATTGTCTTGTTAATACTAGTCTAGCCCATCTAGCTTATGCCCAAGTTCCTTTCAAATTGTTATTTCCTTATTCATTGTCTCCCATCTCCCAATTCATTTCATCAATCTCCCTTTTAACATTAGTCAATTGAGTGGCCAATCATTCTTAAGGTTTTTGGGTGGGTAGTTTATCCCCCTTCTTTGATCGTATAATACTCACAAATTTTATTTTTGCATTCATTGATATGTTTCCTTGGATTCTCCTCGTCATTAAGGGTATGGATCTCACCACAAAAATATAGTACTTTCGTATATTGCTCCTCATATTATTCCTCCATGTTTGCTTAAATTTTGGTTGCCTGCCTACAATGCCAAATAATTGCGTATGGCTAATGGTTAGTACCATGCTCTTATACGTGGTTGGGCCCATTTTGAAGACATCTACCATATATGGGACTCACATGCAACTTTATGAGCATACACCGACTCCCACAGACACTATACACCATGTCCACACCCCAACTCCCATGAAAATTCTCCGCCATCCTTATCTCCTATCCACTTTTGACATACATATTCCCACTCCAATGCAAATTCCTACTTATCCTTATCGCCTAACCATCTTTGTTGTCTACCCACTTGCATGCATTGTTTTAAAAGGCGAAGGCGTAAGGTGAGGCGTAAGCATTTTGGGATTGTATTTTTTTTTAAATAATTCATCATTAAAATAAATTTATATATAGTATAAAAATGAGAAAAATTTTCGAATAATGGAGAAAAAAATAATAAAAACATAATTTTTAAAGACACTAGCAGAGAGTCTCCTGGGAGTCTGCGACGAATAGCATTGGAGAGAGAGTTGAATACTTGAATTAATTCGAGGAGAGACCTTAGACTGAGAAGAGACCTTGAAGCAGAGAGGCTATAGGGGGTCTTGGAGAGAGATGAGAGGCTGTAGAGGGTCGCTGGAGAGAGACGAGAGGTCCAAATGGGTTGTTGGAGAGAGACGTTGGAAGGGGTCGTCGGAGGCAGATGAGAGGTTGGAAGGGATCATCGACTCGTCGGAGAGAGATGAGAAGCTAGAGGAGTCTTTGAAGCCAGGCACAAGCTTGGAAAGAGACGAGAGGACTGAAGGGGTCGTTGAAGAGAGACGAGATGTCAGAAGGGGTTGTCGACTCGTCAAAGAGAGACGAGAAGTTGGAGGAGTCGTCGGAAATGGACGGAAGCTTGAAATAAAGAAGACTTCATCGAGAGAGGGGGGTTTTGATGCTCGTCAAAGCCCAATCAGTTTTGTTTTTTTGTTTTTTTGTTTTTTTTTTTTTTTGATATTTTAAGTCAGTCTGCTCCCAAAAGGCATACGCCTTCCCATCTGAGGCATAAAAGGCGCGCCTTTTTTCCTGAGGCATACGCATTCTCCCTTGAGGCGTACACATTTTAGGGTTTACGCCTTTTAAGTTACACCTTAGGGTGTTTTATACTCAAAATGCATCATGAGGCACGCCTCACGAACGCCTTTTAAAACACTACTTGCATGCAACCACCTAATCTCTTCCCTTATAGCAGCACTTAATATTCCAGCACACTCCAAGTCAAACTTCTGTTCAGATTCTCTTTGGATAAAGTTAATTCCAACTCTACCTCCTTCACTCTCCTTGTCACTCAGCATGCAACAAATCCTATTCCTTTCATGTTCAAAATTTAAATGGGCAGATTTGTGCTTGTGAGCTGGGGTGAATATGAGAAACCAGATCTGGTTTTTACAATTGTTCAAGCTTGGTAAAGGTTATTGTGGCAGTAGGACAGAGGACTTATTGTGATGCCTGTGGAACAATTTAGAGTGTCTTCATTGTTGACGTTTGTCAAGCAGGCCATGTGTGGATTTGGCTATGGTCTTCTTTACCTTATTATACTTCGATCCCGAAGCCTTCATAGTATCCTTTTTATAGGCAACCTTATTTGTATGGAGAATTCGTGGTTGACAGTTCTCACCCAGTGTCCCCCTTCTTCCCCTGCTGTCTCTCGAACCACGGCTATATTACATACCAATGGCACAATCTCTTTACTGGGCTGACATCAACACCTATGCTGAATGACACAGCTAGGGGACAAATGGGATTAGAAATGCGACTGTAATGCTAGTCATGAGCAGCAAAGCTGGATAGGCTTTTTTCGGTCGGAAGCCCCAAAACTAGGTATTGTATAGTAGACAACTAATGCATACCTACTCAACTAATCTCATGAGTAAACACCTGTTTGTGTTGCAACTAATAGAAAAACACTACTACTGGACTAGACTAGTATTTGAGTGCTGCTTCTGATCTTGACCAGGTCTGAGATTCCAAGCTCTATGCTGTTGGGGAACTCTGCAGAATCCAACTTATTATGGACCTTAGCTCTCCCACTCCATCTGGTCATCCAACCTAATTCTTCTCCACCCAAACATACCTGTCCTATGCAACTATGACTATCTACTCTTAACTCAAACCAAACGTGTCACATTGCTGCCATACATCCTTCCCACAGGCAAATAAGTGTGCTGTGTGGCAATCTGCCATGGCTGAGAAACTTTAGACCCTAAAAAAAATGGAATATGGGTTCTTGTGCCTGCCCTCAAAAAATACAAGCATTGTGGTCAATAAATGGGTGTGACAACAACCACCATAATAAGGCTTGCCTCATTGCCAGAGATTACACTCAACAATCTAGGATTTAATTATACTATCACCTTCAGCCTCGGTGTTAAAGCCTGGACTGTGCTTGTTATTGCTGTCTCCAGAGATACGCCTCTTAGTTAGCTGGAGATAGCGTTGTATCCCTTCATGGGAATCTAACAAAGTTGATGATTTAGCATGGTGAGGAACAGAAACAGAGAAAGTGAATTAAGATAGTGAAACAATGAAGAAGAAGATAGAAAGTAAAAGAGACTGATGCAGGACATAACATGAAATAGAATTAGTGGAGAGAGAGAAACAGAGGGAAGGAGGTGGAAGAGGGAGAGGAATAGAACAGAGAGAGAGAAAGAGGGAACCAGTTCTGAATTCAAATATATAATTGTCTAATACAAAAGAAAGTACTTATCTACATGACAACTTAAATAATTACATAACAACTCTTAAGCACTTAAAGTACATAAAATAAATTTAAATCATCTGAACTTATAAAATATCAACATTTACTAATTCAAAACAAATTTCCTAATTTTTAAATCTTCAAAAAAAATATGACTGCGAGAATTATCTACAAGCGATCTTCCATCAGTGCTTCTACATTCATCAACCCGAAATTTTTGTTGACTCTCAATACCCTCTCTTTTTCTGTATTGCAACAGTCCTTATATGGCTTTAAATAGGCCTCTTGTGCTTTTTTCCAATGCTTGAGCAACTTCTTATCTCCTCTTGGTTTTCTTTGTTCTCAAATGAATCCCTCCTTATTTATCTCCTAGGCATGGCCTTAAATTTACACAAAATTTTCGAAATTTCCAATTTCATCTCCCTCGAAATTGAAATGGCAGTCGATTTCTGTTTTACATAATTTCCATCAAAATTTCAATGAGTTGTCGAAAATTTATTGAAATCTCAAAATTTTAGCAAAACTTGTCAAAAATTTCAATTATAGAACAAAATTTGCTCGGAATGCAAATGAAAGGTTTAGGAGCAAAAAGAAATTTCTCTTTTAATTTATTTATTTTTATTGAAACAAAAGGATTATTACAAGGGCTTTTAAAATTGTATGAAAAAAATAACTTACAACATTTTTTATCTAACCATTCATGTCTAAATTATTATTATTTGTATGTAAAAATGATTTAGATATTTCATTTGTATTAATTGAATATGCCTAATGCACATTATCTTACAAATATATTTTATACAAAAATTATATTACTACTTTTCTAGCTCATACCACATAAATGTACTTAACTTGTAATATATAAATTCTAGAACTTATATTATTACATCTATTAACCATTTCTAAAGTTTCATAAAAGAATTTCATGTTCTTCTACTGATTTCCATTATTTTCAAATCGAAATCAAAATTGACATCAAAATCCAAATTTTTGGTCAAAATTTTCGTACTTTTAGAGCTTCAAAATCTGATTCGAACTTGAAATTTGGACCTTGCTCTTAGGTTTTGATTTATATTCTGGTGTGCATGGACAATAACATTATTACCAGCTATTGCTCCACTATGATTGGTCAGTCTAATTCAGTCCTTGGCTGCTGCCTTTTCCATTTGTGATCTGAGCCCTCTTCACTGTTTTTGTCTTTCCTCATCCCCAAGGACTCAACCTTTTCAGCATAAATATCTCCATAGACTGCATCAATGAACCTAGAACGGATGGCGCTAGGGGTGTGCTTGAGTTGAGTCAGGTCGACACAATGAAATACTTGAACTTGACTCAACTCGACTTGAAAATCAAAATTGTTGTACTTGAACTTGACTTGACTAAAAGTTATTAAAACTCAAACTTGACTTAATTATAAATTAATATTAAATACATATATAAATGTATATAATGTACATGTAATATTATATATATTTATGAAAAATATATTTAATGACTTGTATTATATAAAAATAATAAAATTAAAAAGCTCGATTAGGTTTGAAACTCAACTTGAGTACTATTATCAAGTTGAACTCAACTTGTTAAAATACTCGAGTAGTTCAAACTCAACTCGAACTTGAGTAGAATGAAGTCAAGTCAAGTTAGAGGACGAGTCGAGTCCGAGTGGCTCACAAGCAGGCTTGATGGACTTTTATACACCCTCACATGGCGCCAAGCTCATCAAAACAACTATGGCCACCACGAAACCACCCCTTTTCTCGTAGCTTTTCATGGTGCTCCTTTGCAGGATCTGCATGTCTATTGCTGTACTGTGGGTGCCTTACAATATTCCATGCTAACCCAACTGGGACTTGCATTTATCTTTACTCATTGTGAAAAAAACTGTATTCCCCAGTGGGCATTCATTGACTGGCTGTGTAAAACACTTGCTTAGATATGTGAAATGCTGTTCCTTGTGGTTGTGGGCTATTTATTGCCAAGCCTGACACACATTCTTTACGGCCCTCTGATGTTGGTGGGTTTCTCAGATGATTGCAAACTAATTAGCAGCTTTTCTATTTTTCATGGTCAAAATTTGATTCTTAGTCTACTTGCAAACAAGTCATAATAGCTTGCTCGTCTATAATATAAAGCTTTTGTTAATGCCACCACCGTATTATTTGATTGTATTCTCTTCATGAATTTGATCATCCTCTTACGTCACCACTTGTGTTATGGTGCGACCCATCTCTCAGGCCATCCTATTTTCGATGCTTGCATGAAAATTGATGGTGCAACCCTTCTCTCAGCCCATCCTTGTGCACTGGTTGGTTTTTTTTTTCTTCACATTCAAATGCATCATTTGCATCCAATTTCATTACCTAACAGCTGTTATGCCATAAACTACTGATTAATATCAGTGTTACTCATTGTTTATATCTCTTCAAGTATTGCGGCTGCATGCTCGGGGAATGCTGAAACTCTTAAATTAATTGTTGGCCTACAACTTATTACCCTGAGCTTTTGGGGTAATGAGTGATCTAACATGATGGTATTATTTCCCTGGTTCCATGAGGTCCTAAGTTTCTTTGATATATTTGTAGTGTCATATGATTTTTGTCTGCATGCTCAAATTGAATGTGTTCATTCCTCCATGTCTACAAGAGGGTCACATGTGAGGGAGTGTGCTGAACCTAGTAACAGCTTAAGCTTTTAGGTCAAGCATGACATTAGAAAACCCTTTTTTCTTTGGTCCATGTGATTTGTGTGGGGCGGAAGGTAGGGGGCAGGGGTGGGGGATGTCCTTGTCACTGGGAGCTGCCCTGTGTCTAATCTTTTATTCAAGATAACTAATTATCCAAGCTCCCAAGCAATCACTTTTGATACATGAAATGTAGAAGTTGCCAAGTGGCCTCCTTGAAGGATCCCATGGCTCAAAAATTACACATCATCCTTTGCAAATCATTTTTTTTTTTCTCATGTGTATGCACACGTGCAACAGACATTGACTAGGCAAAGGTTCTACTAAACAGGGCTCTAAGCCTTAATTTTTGTGATTTTGTTCATGCATCTGTCTTCATGGCTAATTTCAATGTATGATTCATCCATTTTGTTTTGGTAGTTGGAATGCAACTTATGAGAGTCTGCTTGGGACCAGCAAGCATTTTCCGCAGCGCATTCCTCTCCCTGTAAGTCTTCTCATGTTTTAGGTGGTTTGGTTACTGATACTGTTAACCCTTCCTAATAGTTTGTTTGTCATTGCTTGTGATATCCCAAATGACAGGAAATGGTGGATTTTCTCGTTGATGTTTGGGAGCAGGAGGGATTGTATGACTGACCAATCAAGGGGGAGTGTAACATGTATATCTCGCTTTGGCCCTGAAAAAAATGATTAGAGCAGTCTGTTTGTGTTATCAACTTTAATATTCTTGTGTTTTGATTTGTCTGATTGGTTTCTTTCTCCGAGTCTTTGACCCACCAGAGAATGTATTTTCTGCAGACTCTTCGCCCATCATTGTTAATTTTATTTGGAATTCCAATTCCAATACAGGGACGAGCACGAGCACAAGGTAACATTACCCTGCATGCTTCGATTCTTTAATCGTCCAAAACTCCTGGACGGCCTAATACTAAATGTTGCATTTGTTGTTGAGTAGCAATATAACCACTCTCCAGGAAGTCAAAATTGAGGATATGTTTATTTTCACATTTGGGGGCCTTGTGCTTGAGTTTGAAATTGGGTTAGTCAGACAAAAACTCTACTCTTGTACTCCCCTTGCTCCTGGAAGCCGAGCTGTGTTACTTCTTGCAATTCTTAATTCAAAGTCCCCGCCACATAATGTTTGCCGAGTGAAATACAATGAAAATCGGAAGAGTATAAAGAATTAAAATAATAAATTTTTTTTTTTTATTTATTCCACTTGATTTTATTCCATTCCTAGGGCAATATCTGGGATAATCTATTAATCAGAAGTCCTAGCTTGCCGGACCCCAATTGGCTCAACGCTTATAGGATTTTCTTTGGCTCAGTGATGTTGTTCTTTTCAAGGCAATGAGGGGCTGTATAGTCTTTCTATAGATGGTATTTTACAGTTCAACCATATTATTAGTCCTTGAGAACGAAAAAGTGTCTAACGTGCCATGATGCTGCTATAAGAAGTCAAGCCGGCTATTCATAATTTTTTCCCCTTGAAAATGTATCTCCAATTTGGAGTATCAGGAAGGTTGTGATTGACTTAAATTTGAGTTTGAATTTATGTGAGTATACAAATAATAGCAACAATAATAAATTAGGTCTTAACTTCCTTAACTCCAATTTTGTTATAAATCTTATATTTTTAACCTTTTTCTCCTTTGCCAATTCTAAGTTTTAGCATTCTACTTTGTTTTTATTATATTACTAAGTAACTTCATCATCTTCTTTTGTATCTTCCTCACTTTGTATACATTTTACATTGCCTATTTTTTTCTCTTACTCTAAATGTCTCATTTCCTTTTTATTTTTTTGGTTTTTTATATCTAATCTAATATATAAATTATTATATGATTTTTGTTTAACTTCACTACAGCCTTTTTTGCATCTTGCCTCTTTGTACTTTTCAAAGTTTTCCATGTTTCTACTTTTTTGCCATGTTTTGTATATATATATATTTGGCATATACAACTTTTTGGGCATATCTTGATTTCACCACCAATTTTCTTTGATATTCTAGAATTTTCCTTTTGATTCATCTAAAATCTCGTTTATCTTTTTAATAGAACTAGCTATCCTACTTCAAAGAGTGTTTGTGTCTGCACCATCCTTTGTTATTCAATGGACATCTTTGAACATTTGATCATTAAATTTTATTATATCTTATCTTTTCAGGTTTAACCACCTAGTTCCTTAGACTGGTTTATTTTATCATTTTTTTTTTATTTTTTAATATTTATATATAACACTTAAACTTTATGGCGTGTAGTTATTCTTATAAAACAATTTACCTTCCCAGTTAAGAAAAAATCTATTTGGTTTTTATTTTATCCACTTGTGAGGGCTAGTAAGTGTTCTCCTGTCTTCTTAAAGCAAGTACTCTATGTAATAAAATCATATGATATGGCGAAGTATAAAAGATCATCTCCCCAAACTCATTTTAATTTCCATATTCATATCCTTCTTGTATCATCTCAAAACCTTTATTATCCGTTCCAATATGCCCATTCAAATATGCTTCTATGAATATTTCTGAGTCCCTAATACCTCTTGGATAATAATATCTTCCCACAATTGTCACTCAAAGTTTTATGCTAAGCCTATTTTAGGAGCATAAGCACTAATGATGTTTATTATCTCTTGGCCAAATATCATCTTAATTTTTATAATTTTATCATCTACTCTTTGGCATCTACAACACTATCTTTTAAGTTTTGTTAACAGTAATTCCTACCCAATTCTTATGTTTTACTTTTCTAGTGTATCAAAGTTTGAATCCTAAATTTTTTCAATTTTTTCTTTCTTTCTCCCTTACTAACTTAGTTTCTTGAAGGCATATTGGAATAATTTTTATTCTAATCAATGTATTCATAATCTCCATGCTTTTACCTATAAGTGTTTTTATATTATATGTTGCTAATCTAATCCTAGTCTATTGAATTATTTTTTTATTTTTTATTTTTTTTATCCACCCACGTCTAGAATGATGCGGAAATCCTTGTATATTTGATACCATGCTCAGGGTGGCGACACTGCACATAACTTTGAGGTGATGATCGAGCCCATCGAATAATTGTAAGAAGTCATATCATAGATATGATAAGATTGAAGTTTGTTTTTAGCTCCTTAACACAACCCTCCTCCTTTATCCAAACTTGGGACGAGTTGTGTATGAAAATATTATGATGTTAAAGTGTATCACTACTGAGGTTTTTAATTAAATATAAACCTTATAATATAAAAATATATTACTTTTAAAAAAAAAATTTATACAAATTACACTAAGATTTTAAATTTAAGTTTCCAAACACATTATTATTAGTTAATAAAGTATTGTTACGGATCATTATAGGCAAAGAACATGAATAATGCAAAGAATAATTTAAAAAACACAATCTTCTGGATAGACAAATGTAAATTTTTGGATAGGTGCAACTTGTGGGTTTGCCCAAACTTGTGCCTCCTCTTTAGGATGATCTTAAGCTCGTGGCCATACATATATAGGGTAAAAAAAAACTTAGAAACAAATAAAAAAAAAAAAAAAGAACAATTTTAGTGAGATGCTTGTTCCTTTTTTTTCACCATTAAAAACTATTGGGTTTCGATTCTCTTTTTATGTGGAGAAGGGTCTAAGCCTTCACTTAAGAGAGCTTAAAAAGTGTTTATACTTGCCACTTAAATAAATACTTTTACAAAAAAAAAAAAGTGATCTTTGACTTGTTTTATTTGTAAAAAGTACGTTTCTAGAAATGCTTTTTGAGTAAAATTTTGAGAAGTAATGGATAGTCATTCATTGATTGATTTGACTAAAATTTAAATAAAAGGTAAAGGACGACTAGTTCTCAATTTTGAAGGGTGTGACTTTTTTTATTTGGACACCTCTAGGTCGGTCATTTATGTTCGTGAAAACAATAATTTGGAAAATTTTTTCTTTTCTCATTTTCCTCATCTAGTATTTGCTTCTTTTCCATTAAAGTGATTATTACTAATTTTTTTTTTTTTAAAGGTGAGAATGTATATTAGCTCAGAGGGAAACATTACAAAAAGTTCAAACAGAAACTTTATGGTTGATTACAATAATGCTTCCCTTTTACATCAAATAAAATTTTGTTTACTATATACTATCTACATTCATAGAGATAGGTTAAAAAAGAAAATTGGTTTGATTCCTCCAAATTTGATAAATGGCTGAATTCCAGATGAGTTTGGAGACATTTTTCTTATTAGTTGGTGATGAGATTGAGAGTAACTCTTCATTCCAGTTTGAGCACCTTTTAGGTAGGTTCATTAAAGAGAAAGTCTTAAAGTAAACAAGCTCTGAAATTTTACATATAAAAAATAAGTGATCTCTATCTTCCTTTACTTTGTTGCATAATTTGTAAGTATTATCTTGTATTTTCCCCCAAAAAAGAAGGCTTTCTAGATTATTGAGTCTATTATAGACAGCCAACCAGCTTATCACGAAGTGCTTGGGAATGTTACCTTTGAACCACATGATACTAGCCCAACTTTCTGTAGGATTCTACTTCCTTGTGTGATTCCAAGCTGAATTCAAAGTAAAAATACCATTTGAAGTAGGAATCCACTTTATAATATCTTGTCTTTCTGAGTTAGGAGTAAAAGTTATAGAATGTTCTAAATTATCCGCTCTTCCTAAGCCTTTCCTTGGCCATTTCAGGCCCCTTCCTTCAATTATTTCATTTACCTTTGCATTTAATTGGGCTCCTATATCATATTGAAAAGAATATCCATAATGTCTGATTAATGGGTTATGAACATGCCAATTATCATATAATAGGGATGTAGATCTTCCATTAACTATTATATGTTTAATACATGAGTATAGTGATGTGAATGGTGTATTCCCAAGAGGGAGGGAGGGGTGAATTGGATACTTAAAAAATTTTTTCTAGGTTATGTGTGTTCAATTTGAAACTACAGCCAGTATTACACAACTTAGGGTCTTTTCTACATAATCTCAAATCCTAGAAATATATAAAGCATGTATGTAAAATAATCAATCACAATAAATAAACATACATGTATGGAAATTAAATAGCGTAGGGAGAGAGAAAGACACAATATTTGTTATCGAAGTTCGGCCAATCGTACCTACATCCCCGCCTTAGGTCAACAACTCAAGGATTCCACTAAGTGCTCACTTAATCGGGCGGAGTGACGCTGTTTACAATACTCCTTACGAGGCATAGTCTCCTTAGCTCAATTATGGGGTTAAGCCACAACAAGTACTCCTTACGAATTTGAGTCACCTCAACTCAATTACAGGGTTGAGCTACAACCAGTTCTCCTTACGAGGCGGAGACACCTTGGTTCACTTTTCGGGCTTAACCAAGTCATACACACTTTACAGGATGATGCACCTCCTAGTGTATGTAACCGGGTTCAAGCCAAATCGGGACTTCTTACAGGGTGAGTCTCCTTCTTTAGGCCATGCTTGGAATACAAAGAAATTAAAATTTGCGTACAAATAAAATGCTTCTACAAAAGCAAAGATGTACAAATTGAAACTTTAAAATGCACTCACACAAGATATGAATTAAAGCTCAAGTGAGTATAGGTATTTTCTCACAATAATTTTGTAATCTTTGAAAATGATGTAAATGATAAAGTGCTTCAAAGATTTGAATCCTAATAAATATTTCTCCAATCCTTTTTTTAAAAGAATAATAGGAGAACTTAGGGTTTTGCCTTCAAATAAGTTTTGCCCGAATAAATATAAGAGACCTTTCAAGCAAAGATTGTGTATATGAAAATATGCTCAAGGTACTCTTAAAGATCTTTAAAAAAAAAAAAATTTCAAAACAAATGTAAGAGAAGTCTAGTGTATTTAGCTAAAAAATATTTTTACAAATAAACACAAGTGAACTTATGAATCTTACAATGAATGTGCAATGATTCACACCCTATAAATAAATTATTCACAAAAATATTCATCAAAGAAACACTATGTGAAGAACCTTTAATCTTACTTTCAAAGATGATTTTCAAAAGTAAAGGCTTAAGAGAGTAAGTGCTTTTTAAAATATATATGTGCCCAAATGAATGCTTCTTAAACAACTCTCAAATGCAATAACTTTGCAAGTGAAAGAAGTAAAAGAACAAGAAAAGCTCTCTTTCAAAATAATTTTTCAAAGGAATTGAGAGAAGGAGAGTAAAACTGAATGAATCACAAAAATTATTTTTTGGGAGGATTCATGATCTAAGCATTAGTTAAAAAGTGAGTTATGAAGGGGTATTTATAGAGTCTTGACAAAATATGACCATTAGGGATACAAAGAGTATTTTAGAAATGTTTAAACAAAAATTAATTATGTTTAAGCACTGAAAAATTAGGCAACATGAGAGGTTCGGTCGATTGACGAAGGCGTCGATCTGCCAACCACACAAAAATTCAAGCCTTTCAAAGAGGGTCGGTTGGCTAACCAAAGCGCCGGTCGACTAACCCTTGTAATTTTCAAAATATTATGAGAGGCTCGGTCGACTGAGGAAGTGGCCGGTCAGCTGAACCAAAGGCAATTTCCGAACTTTCGTAGGTTGGGTTGGCTAAGGCTTAAATTAGTTTATTTTGGCCAGTCGACTGAACATGCAAAAAATGGTTGAGTATAATGGTCGGTTGACTGAGGAAGTTATGTTCATTTTGGGTTGGTCGACTGAGGCATTGTAAACATGTTAGATATGAAGGGTCGGTCGACTAAGGTGTTTATAACGCTTAAAGGTCGGTTGACCGAGGTCTTTGAAAAACCAAGATATGCCCTTAAAAAATTTTACCCCTATATGTATGAGTATGACCTTTTAGTTAGGGGATTTTTCATGAAAGGTTGGGTTCCCTAAAGTCAGTTTATGGTTCCGTGTTTGAGTTTTCAATTCCCATCATGCATGAAATGCATTATTACAAATCAAAATACTAAATGCAATTACAAATGAAATAATATATGTCTTCTTTCTTCTTTACTTTTCTATTTTCCATGGAATACGCCAGACTGTATGATCTGTTAGTTCCACGTGGTTTCCATTTCTCTTCATCCTTATGTGTGTGCTAAGATATAAACCTGTTCAAACACTCAACACACAGATGAGATACCAGTGCCTTGTTAGCATCAAAATATGGATCAGGCTCAAAAAGTCAACAAATATAACTTCTCTCACTTTTAAGAGAGATTTTCAAGTAGAGGTACTGAGTGGATCAAGGGGGTTTGATAGCCCAAATATTTCTATCATTGAGTTTATAAGCGTGAATCCAAGAACACCAAATAGAATCTTTTCTGATAATTAGCTTCCACAACAACTTTAGAGGATAAACAGTGTTCCATTCAGAGATATCATATATATTCAAACCACCTTTTGAGTAGCATTTAAAAACATTAGCTTATTTCACCTTATAGCCAGAAGTTTTCCAATCATTGACTTGCCACAAGAGAGATTTAAGTCTTTTGTTTAACTCATTTGTCATTGAGTTTGGAAGGTAGAAAATAGAACCCCAGTAGATGCTTTGATGACAAAGGACCAAGTGCTTGATAAGTTTAAAATAATTTCAAGCTTTAGTTGAAAGATAGATATTGAAAAAATCTTAAATACATTTGTACTAACAAAAATGGTGAGTATTCTGGGTTATTTGATGAGCATTGCAGATAATAGGGTATTAGACATAAAAAAAAAACTCCCCCTAAGATACCATAGTTATATGGTTTGGAAAGAAAATGAACTATATGCTCCAACAGATGACATTATCAATAAGCAGTTTGAGATACCTACAAATCTATTGGTAGGCTCGCCAAGGCTTGGGTCCTTAAGTACCAAAAATAATGTTTATAAAACTTAACTTAATCCCAAGTTCAGTAGAAAGTGGAGAAGTCGGATGTCAATCAATGGGGATTAGAGTGCAGTTATCAACCTTTTTCCAGATTAGTTTATTAAAGCTTTGTATAAAAAGAAGTGTAAAGGTGGGATTTTTGTGGTGTTTCTAATAACTAATGGAAAGCATATAAAATCTAAAGTGCCCTACTCCTACAAAGTGATGCTTCGACTTGAATCAGACGTTAGACGCCTTGCCTCTGACTACACTCCACTAGCTATCCATAGAAGTACTAACCCAAGAATCTCAAGCCAAGAGGGAGAGGGTCATTCGAGAGCACAAGGTAGCAAGAGTGCACCAACCATCTGGATCATGGTCGGGAACCGAAGTATACCCTGTCTCAAAGATCACGAACACCTCCACGGTTCCGTAGCCAACTATTTTTATTTGGTAGAGACTGTAGTAGTGCTTATCCTTATCTGCAATCTTTTGTTAGAATCAGAGCAGTAGATTGAAAGCAGTAATGAAAGCGATTAAAAGAAAGCATATAAATGAAAGAAGTAAAGTGAAAGCATGTAAAAATCATCCCTTGGTATTCGAGTTGTCTCTCACAAACAACTGTCCCTGCAATGGAATGACCATCTAATCTACTCGAAAAATACGAGAGTGCCGCTGATTGTCACAGGCCATCGAACACCTCTTGCACAATCCAGAACTGATATTGAAATCTAATCCAACTAATGTACATTGGATCTCAATGGTGTTCTAAGTCTGTCACTAACCTAAAATCAGCCAAAGAGGAAACCCTAGAACATATTTGTAGCTAATATTTATACCCATTAGGGTTTACAACGTTTGAATTTCGAAATAGGAAATTTTAGCACAAAATCTCGCGCAGAAGATCGTCATTGGAGACCAGGTCGCACCCCTATTTTTTCTAGTCGAGCTGTTGGTCAAGATGCTGGTTGAGATCTAGACTTGGTTGCCCCTTAAGGTCTTGCTGGTCGAGCACTCGGTCGAGACTCTTAGTATTTCAATCTTTAGTTCAGCTCAGGAACTCGACCTGATCGCCCCTCAAGGTCTTCTTGGTCGAGCACTTGGTCGAGACTCTTGGTATTTTTGGGCTCAATAAGTTTCAGTATCTCGACTTGGTCACCCTTGAGGATCACATGGTCAAACAGAGTATTTTTCTCTTTTATGTGTGTTGAGGCATTAGGAGCTTGACTAGACAGTTGATTTGAGCTTTAAGTATCCTAAATACTCCATTGGCTTCTCGTATTGCTTAACTCCTCGGTTTTAACCTATTTTTCTTGAAACACGAACAAACATTACATAACTCCGAAATATGATAACGAAGGGCATATACATAATAAATGAAGACAAAGCAAAGGTAAATGAGGGCCTAAAATCATGCATTTTAGGGACTCATCACAACCCCCAACTTACACTTTTCTAGCCCTCGAGCAAAGCAAAAACTAAGAAAACTAAGGAAATCCCATCTACCTCCTCTTTCATGGGAAACACAGTTGCATTTGCTATATGCAATAAAACTTTAAACCCCTACGTTGAACCTAGTGGACAAGTTGTAGTCTCGTGAGGGTTTCCAAGGCAATACCTACAAACACCAACTTAGTGAACATCAGATAATATTGCATGCAACACAGTCATACCATTTTACATACAAGAATATAACCTAGTTACATATAGGCCTTTTCATACATGACTCCATTATACACACACTCCGTAGCAATTAACTTATGCAAGTCTCTACAATACCTAGCCATAAAAAACAATACACTCATAGAGAATCATCTAGCAATTGCAATTCAAAGCTAATATTATTATGTAAATTCAAGCATAGATAGGTTACATCGCAAGGCATGTGTAAAATGTATGATCTGCCACACTTAGGATACCCTTAGACACCTACAAAATGGTTGTCTTGACTTAGCCTCACTAGTATACCCTAAAAAATACTCAAGAAAGATAGGTTTTCTCTTATATGTGAGGAAGAATGTCATGATCAAACATACCACATATTTTGAAGAACCGATGTTAAACATGGAGTAAACTAGTCTCATCAGAATGGGATCCAGGGAAACACGAGGTGTCGGGTCCTTCACCCTAACATCTTCTCACCTACTCTCCACGTCCAATCAAGGCCACCCTAGATTGACTTATTCATATATCAGGCGTGAATACAACTTATGCATCGGACAACTGAAGAGTCTTGTAGAATTATGTGTTATGTCTCTAGCTTGTATTCTACATAGTTTTTTTTATTTCTTTTTCTTTTTCTTTTTCTTCTGACATTTTTCACAACTTTTTATGTCTTTATATCACCAATGGGATGTTAAGCTCGAAAAGGGGTCCATGAATTAATTCTGTTTCTTGGGGTGGCTCAATTTTCACGTCTTGAGTAGGTTACAAGACCTAGGTTTATATCTTCCCACTATACATCACCTCTAGGCTAGCAAATGCAAGAACCGAGACTAACGAGTAAATAAAATCCAAAAAGAAAGGGAAAGTTGAGTTCCATAAACTCAAAGTTTGACGTCAACAACTCAAGAAATGAATGAATGGTTCAAAAGTGCTTCACAAGGTGTCATAGTCTCCAAAGTTGTTCTCTCAATGCTTTCAAGGAACCCTAAGTGCTACAAATCACGTGTAAATGCCTTTTTAGCCTCGTGACGTACCATGTGAATACAAGAGTTTACATAACCACATTAACACAAATGCATCACTAGTGAACCCACATAAATTGTTATATTTGCACATAGGCTATGTTATGTGAAACTACGCATAAATAACTCACTACTTTGTTAGTAAGCATAATAAGGTCATATAACTAATAAGCCTATGCATGTAATGTCTAGGTAATATAAGCGTATGTAAAGATAATAATAGATGTTAACATGTCATTAAATACCTAGTGTTCACAAAAATATTTTAGAAAAGGTGTCATTTTTTGTGCTTTGAAATGTGTCATGTAGTGGTTTCCTACCCCCTACCCCTAACTTAAAACTTCAGTGTCTTCATTGAAGTGTGGAAAGAAAGAACCTAGGAATTATGGGAGAGAAAACACGACATGGGGCAATAAAAATCAACTAGAGTACCTGCATAAGTAAGAAACATTAAATCCAGACATCGCATGCAATAATACACTGAAACACAAAAGACATGGAGATACCAAAAACACCATGTATTTTCATTTATATTCATAGGCAGTACAATGTATATAGATCATCAAGAGAACAAGTACAACCCTTCCAAAAGCATGGTGATGTGCAAGACAAAATAAATAAATAAATAAATAAGCGAAAAGAAATGAAAAAAAGAAGAAGAAGAAGAAGACAATATATACACAGAGAGTGCATCAAAAGAAAATCTCAAGAACTAGCCTTGGCCTAATCTAAGTCAATAGCACCTCCAACTTACATATGACCTACTCTAAGGACCCTAAACACTATATACTCTATAATGTACAACCTACGAAATCAAAGGAGAAAGAACAATAAGAAATACAACTGGGTTACCACTATAATGCTCACTTAAACGGGTGGAGCGGCACCTATATAAACCAGGTTAATTTAAGGGGTTGACCTCAACCAACATGCCTTAACAGGATGGTGCTCCTAACTTTCCTAACCGGGCCTAAGCCAATCCGTGACTATTCCACAGGGCTAGTCTCCCTCTTCAGGCCCATGCCTGAAATACAACCAATTGTTATAAAATGTTTGTATACAGAAATGTGCTTCTAGAAAAGTAGATGTGTGCACCAATACAGCTCAATCAATAATGTAAGCACAAATGATATGTAAATATGCTCAGTGCTCTAATGTGTGCTAAACACTCAGTCACGTATAAGTTTTCTGTTCAGATTTAGAGTGTATACCCAAGCAATATTTAAAACACACTATGTGACTAATATAATATCATATCAGTGTTTCAAATTGTGCTAAGCAAGTTTAAACAAACAAACTCAATACAATATTCTAATATTCAAAGCACACTAGAGTTGTTTGAAGCACTAGCTTTTGAAACAAGTTTTTGCACATAAAAAAAATCTAGGTTTAGGTAACTTGCAACAACAATGCAAGAACCACAACCCTCAAAGTTTTTCCACACTAAATTTATCAAATGAAATTGGTGGAAAAACCTTAATGCTAAATTCTCACAAAAAATCAATTAAACAATAATGTAAATAAGAGTTCTAGCTATAGAGATCAAGCACAATAGCCTTAGAAAATACTCACAATGCTTGCAGAAATCAAGAATGAGGAGTATGTGAGTGTTTGGAAGTATTATTTGGCTAATAAAGGATTTTGGGTGTTGAGAGAATTTTTGTCTAATCAAGTTTGCTAATCCTTGCTAATTATGACAAATGAATAAGTATATATAGGCAAAGAGGAATTTTTGACCGTTGGGGACCCAATGGAAATAATTAAAAAAGTTTTAAACAATTTTACAAAAATTAACCCCATTTAAAAAGGATAACCGCGGTAAAAAATAAGGGGCAACCCAAGAGCACCGGTCGACTAGGATGGATTCGGTCGACCGAAGTTCTTATGGCTCGGTTAATTGGGCCAAATTTGAACTTCAGGGTCAGTCAACCAGATAGGTATGTCCGAGGCGATTTTTACAAATTAGCGCGGTTCAGTCGACTAGTGCTAGAATGAACTAAGTTGGTCGGTCGACCAGACCGTTGGATCCCACACGTGGGAACTTGGTCGACCAGGTTGGTGCAGTACAAATTTGTCTCGGTCGACTAGGAAGTCAAACTGTTGACTTCAAGGGGTTTCGGTCGACTGAGGTCAAATGAACTATCAGGGTTTGGTCGACTGGGCTGTGGTCAACTAGTTGACCCGAACCAGGTTCAGTCGATCGGGGGCAAAATAAACATAAAGGGTTGGTCGACCAAGTGTGCACATTTTGTACAATTCGGTCCTATTTCATGCACCAAACACCCTATTCAAGAGTCTAATCCATACATGTGCAATAGTGAATGTCCCAGGGTCATTTCTAAGCCTTTTTGAGTGCACCAAAAAAATCCGGTGTTGGTCGACCGAATGGTGTTCCCTAAGGTCTTTCTATAGTCTGTGTAGGTACCTAAAGTCCAACTAAGGTCGATTTGAGCAAACCTACCAATCATGCATGATGCAAATTATTACAAGCCATATTAGTGTACAGTCTATAATAAAATTATATCTCAGAATGAAGAAACAGAATCATAAATACAAATACAACACAAAATTCTTCATTCATCGGCACGAACACCGCACGCCATCATAGTATGTCTTTTAGTCCAAATACACGTGCCTAGTGAACCTGCATGCAAGTCTTAGTACAACCATCAGTACCAAGAGTATTTGTCATAATCAAAATTAGGTGTGACCAATCAGGTCAACACTCTCTCATTTAAATTTCGCACTTTAATTTCCGCATGTGTATAAATGTTTATTTATTGTCATTCTTATTTTTCATGCACGCTTTAATTTCAAAATGAGATTTAATGTGGTGAATCAGTGAAGTTTAAATTAGTAAAATATTTTTTAAATCTCAATTCACCCCCTTCTTAGGATCACACCATAACTCTCAATTGATATCAGAACCCGGTTACAATAAGTTTAACCGTTTTTGCATAAAGATTGCAAAGACTCATATTTGGTGTATCCCTCTTTTGAGGGTCGAACCTTTGCAAATCCTCCACTACTTTTATTTTATAGATTTTACCATTTGAATATTGAAAATGATTTTTGTAAAATCAATTGATTGGAAGTTTTGGAAAGTGTTTGTCAAAGGATTTTTATCTCAATAAAAATGATTTTAAAAATTCATAGTTTCCAAGTTTGAATGTGAAATGAATGAGCATGACATTGGTTTTAACACATATCATTTGCATGTCATGCATTATTTATTGTGCTTTATGCTACTAATGTTTTTTAAAGAGGTTTATATCTTGTACTAGTAGTGCTAAGGTATTTTGGGAACATTAAGAAGCGTGGAAAAACCGAGAGAGAGGAGAACACCACTTCAAGGATTTTGGGCTTGAATGACAAAGGAGTTAAATCAAAATAGGTACATCTTCCTCCTCCAACTTTATTAAATATTCTATGCCATGATTCATGTGATATTTTTGCGTTAATTTTTTTATGAATCATGTTGTAATAACCCGAATCCAAAAACTAAAAATAAATATAAAAGAAAGAAATAAAGGGAAAATATAATTTGGAAAAAAAAATGGATTTTGGTCGGTTCAGGAGAAAATCGGCAACAATTTTCTGGAGACAAAAGAAAATCGGCGATAGTTTTCGGAATTTACTGTGGGATGGTAACTAGTTAACGGTAAATTTGGGCCGATTAAAAAGAAAATCGACGACTGTTTTCTATAGGCCTGGGGAAAGTGACGACGATTTTCTTCATAGAGGTGGCTATAAAGAAAGTTCTGCGAGCATTCCTCAAGGAAATCAAAATTTCTTTTTCTTCCTCTCCAAAAACCTATGACTCTTCCCTTTATTTTCTTTGATTTCTCGCTCCACTAAGGCTTATTTTGAAGATTCGGAACCACCACAAGGTTCGTGGGATCATTCTCTGCAAAGCTATCGGAGCAGATCGTTGATTCGGGATTTTGGGGCACCATCCTAAAATTAGGGTAAGCGAGATATTTTAAAGTTTTATTATTATATTGAAGTATATGGAACCTAGGAAGTATTAAATGAATATTGTTTTGAGATTTGAGTAAGTTGGGATTTTCGAAATACAGGGTCTCATGTTCCGTTCAGTTTAGGTAGAAATTTGAGGAGTAGGTAAGGGGAAAACGTTATAGCAGCTTTTTAATTAATTTTAAACCTATTAAATTTGAGTATAAAATTATACATATTTAGGTATAATTATCTGAATGGGTAGACTGTTGGAACAAAAATGATTTTTATAATATATATTGTATTTAGGAAAAATTCGTGTGGTATGAAGATAACTTTTATAATTAAATGGTTGCAAGATGCGACTGTTGTTTGCATGTGGCTACTGATTGAGTTATAAATTCTACTTGGTTGTGAATACTGTTTAGCTATGAAAATTGTTGGATTACAAATACTGTGGTGAATGCGTTGATGTACCTGGATGATTGGTTATGCTATGGATGTGTTTTGTGCTATGGTTCATGAAAATTGCGATATAGTGTTGATAGTGGTATAAGGAGGTCATTATATCGTACTTGATATAAATCTTCATATAACATTGGCAGTGGTATAAAGAGATTCTTATATGGGCATTTATATTAAGGGGTAAAACATTGGTAGTGGAATGAGGAGTTTGTTTTACCGATTTACTATGAACGGGGTTGTTTGTGTGGATTTGTAACCTGTGTGGTTGTGGTGCTTGTGTGGGCTAGGATGTATTCTGTGAAGATGTTAGTCTTGTGTAGACCAATCCTGTGTGGACCGTATATTTTGTGAATGGTTAGTCCTGTGTGGATCGTGTATTCTGTGATGGTGCTAGTTCTGTGCGAACCAGTCATATGTGTTCATGTGTTTTGTATGAATGGGAGTCCTGTGTGGACTGTATTTTCTATGTGGATATAGACTATGTGTCGATGTGAATGAAGTATGTGTGTATTTTGTGTGGATTGGTTATGGTATGCGTATATACGTGAATCTCTGTGGAATGATGGCATTAGATGTGTGTAACTATAATTACATAAGTATTTATGGTAAAGTAGCCACTTGAGGGCTTGCTAAGAAAGGGGAGTGCCCTAATAATTTTCTGTGGTGCTAGAATAGAGGGAAGCTACTTGTATGGGAGGGTAATCTTCCCTATTCTTGGAGACTTTGCCTGGATACATAACCCAATGACTTACTGAGTAAGGTGAGTGCCCTAGCATTAGTGTTAAAGTAGAGGGAAGCTACTTGTATGAGTGGGTAAACTTCCTTATTCTTGAGAATTATAGTTAAAAATAACTATGATTGTGTGTATAATATTAGATGACGGTGTTGTTATTGATGAAGTGATTTCTCAGCTTTTATGTTATTGATTATCAGATAATTATTTTTGGTATGTATTAAACTCTCTGCCACACACTGTTATGGCTTTTTCTACCTTACTGAGAGGTGTCTCACCCCGTTGAATTATTATTCTTTTCAGGTCCTTTAGGTGATCGAGCTTAGATAGCTTTGGGGCGGAGTTTAGTTGTGAGTGGTTAAAAGAACATGTTTATATATAGTTTTATGTTAAATTTTCCTAACTATGCAATATGGAGGATTTGGTCATACTCTTTTAAGGGTTTGTTTATATATGTATATAAAACTCTGGTATTTTGTTTAAGGTTTTTTTAATTAGTTCTGCTATGTAAATGGTATCAGAGACACCTGATTAGTCTCATAACACCCTGGGCCCCACTTGGCGAGTTCAGGGCGTTACAGTTGGTATCAGGGTTTTAGGTTATAGATTCTGCAGAATTTATAAGGATTAATACCAGAGTATAGGTTTGAGTTGAATAAGGATATGAATGGGTAGATTAGGATATTGATAGGGATTTGAGTTTTGTTTCGTAGCTTGGAGGCAGAAATCCCTTGACAGACTTTTGTGATTTTTCGAATCAGTCGACGGTTTTAGAAAACCACGGTAAATCCATCGATGGTGATGTTTCCAAGAAGAGAGACTGAAACTTGGAATTTTAACTTGAAGGTTAAGATGATTGTGGATAATTGGGTGTTGGATGTTTAATTGAGGATTTGGATATTAATTTCGTTACCTATTTTATGATTATGTTAGATATGTTAAGATGTAGAAATTTTAAAATTGCCTTTGTTATATATGTTTAGGATGGATTTTAGAGCTAAAAGCATGGACGATGAAGGAGGAAATGAGTTGGGAGCTTCCAGCGGTGATGAGATTGAAACCTAGCGACTATTGCGAGGTATAGCTCGTTAGGTCAAGGAAGAGATGAGACGAGATTTTGGGGGATCGAACTACCCACCAGTGAACTAGGGTTGTACGATTGATCAATTCACCTGCCTAAAACCCTCATATTTTGAGAGTGACACTAATCTGATCAAGGCTGAGACTTGGATGCAAGAGATGGAGAAGATATTAGCAATGCTGAATTACACCGAGGAGCAAAAAGTTCTTTTTGCCACCTTTAAGCTGACCGGAGAAGCTGAACGGTCGTTGCAAGCAGTGAAGCTGTTGGAAGAGCAGCGAGCAATACTTATAGCGATGACCTGGGGTCATTTCATGTAGGTCTTCTACGACCGATATTTTCCCGCCACACCAGAAATAAGAAGGCGGAGAATTTTTCAACTTTACTCAGGGGCGTCTCACTGTTTAGCAATATGCTGCTAGGTTCCTGGACCTCTCCTATTTTGCACCTTTCATGGTCCCAGATAAATATCAAAAGGTAAGATGGTTTGAAAGGGGCATAAATAAAAGGATTCATGAGCATATGGTGTGTTTGCAGATACAAGACTTCACAGAACTGGTGGATAAAGCCACCGTTGCAGAGTTGAGTCTGCAAAGAGGTGTAGAGGCGTCAGAACGAAGGAGGAGACCCGTTTCTCCTAGACCCCAAGAAAATGTTAGACAGGGGTCATGGAGAAGAGACAGGGATACTACAGGTTAGAAATCAGAAAGGAATGATCGAGGATGATAAGGAGAATCGTCACACCCCCACTATTCCAAATGTAATCAAAGGTATTGGGGAGAATGCGGGGATAGGGGTGTCGTGTGCTATAGATGTGGAAAGTATGTCCATATAGCCCGGGAGTGTCAAAAATTGCCGAACAATGCAACTACTCCACATCAGAATTAGAGGAACAACCAGGTGCCTCGTGGCGGCGACGACCCGACACATGTTTATATGCTTGGCACAACAGAGGGAGACAATGCTAAGAGCGTAGGTAATATGTTTATGTTTGCATAAGTAATAATCTTGTTTGACTTTGAGTGATTTGATGCTCCATATGTTAGAATTAATTAAAATGTATGAGTGTGGTTAGCTAGTTCTTAAAATTGTGAAAATATGAAATTGACGAATTTCGAGGACAGAATTCTTTAGGATGGGAGAATGTAATAACCTGAATCCAAAAATCAAAAATAAATATAAAAGAAAGAAATAAATGAAAAATATAATTTGGAAAAAAAATGGATTTTGGCCGATTCAGGAGAAAATCGACGACGATTTTCTAGAGAGGAGAGAAAATTGGCGACAGTTTTTGGAATTTACTACGGGATGGTAACTAGTAAATGGTAAATTTGGGTCGGTTAAAGAGAAAATCGGCAATGGTTTTCTGGAGGCCTGGGGAAACCAGTGGCGGTTTTCTGCGTAGAGGTGGCTATAAAGAAATTCCTACGAGCATTCCTCAAGGAAATCAAAATTTCTTTTTCTTCCTCTCCTAAATCCTACAGCTCTTCCCTTTATTTTCTTCTATTTCATGCTCCATTAAAACTTATTTTGATGATTTGGAACCACCATGAGGTTTGTGGGATCATTCTCTGCAAAGCTACCGAAGCAAAGCATTGATTTGGGATCTTAGGGCACCATCCTAAAATCAGGGTAAGTGAGATATTTTAAAGTTTTATTATTATATTGAAGTATATGGAACCTAGGAAGTATTAAATAAATATTGTTTTGAGATTTGAGTAAGTTGAGATTTTTGGAATACAGGGTCTCGTTTTCCGCTTGGCTTAGGCAGAAATTTGAGGAGTAGGTAAGGGCAAAACGTTATAGCAGCTTTTTAATTAATTTTAAACTGGTTAAATATGAGTATAAAATCATACATATTTAGGTATAATTATCTGAATGGGTAGGTTGTTGGAACAAAAATGATTTTTATAATGTATATTGTATTTATAAAAAATTTGTATGGTATAAAGATAACTCTTATAATTAAATGTTTGCAAGTACTGCTTGATTATGACTGTTGTTCACATGTGGTTACTGATTAAGTTATAAATTCTGCCTGGTTGTGAATACTGTTTAGCTGTGAAAATTGTTGGATTGTAAATATTGTGGTGAATGTGTTGATGTGCCTGGATGATTGGTTATGCTATGGATGTGTTTTGTGCTATGGTTCATGTAAATTACAATATAACGTTGGCAGTGGTATGAGGAGGCCTTTATATCATACCTGATATAAATCGCCATATAACGTTGGCAGTGGTATAAGAAGATCGTTATATGGCCATTTATATTAAGGGGGTAAAACATTACCAGTATAATGAGGAATTTGTTTTATCGATTTACTATGAACGGGGTTATGTGTGTGGATTTGTAACCTGTGTGGTTGTGGTGCCTATGTGGGCCACGATGCATTCTGTGAAGATGTTAGTCCTATGTGGACCGTGTATTCTGTGAAAGTGTTAATGTTGTACGGACCAGTCCTATGTGGACTGTGTATTCTGTGATGGTGTTAGTCCTGTGTGGACCGTGTATTCTCTGATGGTGCTAGTGCTATGTGGACCAGTCTTGTGTGACAGTGTGTTTCGTCTGAATAAGAGCCTTGTGTGGATTGTATTTTCTGCGTAGATATGAACCCTGTGTGGGTGTGAATGAAGTATGTGTATATTCTATGTGGATTGGTTGTGGTATGCGTATATACGTAAAACTCTGTGAAATGATGGCATTAGATGCATGTAATTATAATTACATAAATATTTATGGTCAAGTAGAATTCTCCACCCGAAGGCTTGCTGAGAAAGGCGAGTGCCCTGGTAATTTTCTGTGGTACCAGTGCAGAGGGAAGCTACTTGTATAGGCGGGTAATCTTCTCTATTCTCGGAGACTTTTCCTGGATACATAACCCGATGACTTACTAAGTAAGGTGAGTGCCCTAACATTAGTGTTAGAGCAGAGGGAAGCTACTTGTATAGGCAGGTAAACTTCCTTATTCTCAGGAATTATAATTAAAAATAACTTTGATTGTGTGTATAATATCATATGACAGTGTTGTTATTGATGAAGTGATTTCTCAGCTTTTTATGTTATTTATTATCATATAATTATTCTTGGTATGTATTAAACTCTCTGTCACACACTGTTATAGATTTTTCTACCTTACTGAGAGGTGTCTCACCTCGTTGAATTATTATTCTTTTCAGGTCCTTCAGTTGATCGAGCTTAGACAGATCTAGGGCGGGGTTTGGTTGTGAGTGGTTAAAAGAATAGGTTTATATACAGTTTTATGTTAAATTTTCCTAGCTATGTAATATGGAGGATTTGGTTATACTCTTTTAAGGGTTTGTTTATATATGTATATAGAACTCTAGTATATTGTTTAAGGTTGTTTAATTAGTTTTGTTGTGTGAATGGTATCAGAGACACCTAATTAGTCTCATAACATCCTGGGCCCCACTTGGCGAGTTTGGAGCGTTACACATATGATATTAGTATACCATCTTATGAGATGCTACATAGGAATATTTTATATACTCATAAGATTTTAGGAAATAATATAAAAGGGGTTATAATACTTTAAATGCTTAAGTAGTGTTTTATGCTTAAAATTTTAAATTTTAATATACACTATTGTTTTATTAAGAACCATAGAAGAGCATGCCAATAAAAGAATTTTAGTGAAATATCCAATCTAATAACTTAATATATATATCATGATGATTGGTTAGTATTTGATTATATTGGCTATAGCATGCTTAAATAAATTATCATTTCTTGAAATCTTAGAAGCATGCTTAAGTGAAACTCTTCTCAAGTGGACATATGTGTTCTTATTTTCTTAAAGCTATATATATGCTTAAAGTCCTAATTGTTGTCCATCACATTAAATTGAGTTTTAAGGAATCAATTAATGCTAAGTATCATATATCCCTAAACTCTTCATTGAGCTTAAATGATCAATCATATTCAAATGCATTTAAAACTCATCCCCTAGTAGAAAATATTAGCTATGTCAAATATTGCTAAGTGAATATATAGTTATTTAGATGATTTGCATGAACTGAATTACTATCCATTCTTTACTTAATGATTATATTATCTGATCGATGGATAATTTATAACAAAAATTGTTATTTAAACCATATTGGTATACATGCTTGTTCTGAATGCCAACTGCATGGCTGATGCAGTATTGTGAATTGCATGCTGGTAGTTAGTTAGGATCTTGCATGTTGAATTAAATTATCATATAATCACATGCCATCTAGTTAACTGAAATCATGACTTCATAAGACTTATTTTTGAATTCTAAATAGTTTCACAAGTCTTATGCAGTTTAAAATTTGTGACCATGTTGAACATAATATTTTATCTTAAGTGGTCATTTACAATGTTATATGTGTTTTTCCATTATTGAATATTCACTATTGATGCATGCTGAATTATCATGGCTTGAAATCCACTACATGCTGGTTGGACAAAAATAATATATTTAATGCATGCAAATTAATTGAATAGATTAGTACATGTTAAATCCAAAATGCTATATAAATTGAAAACATGTACACATGCTATAATCTTAGGTAGGAAATTCTAGTTCATGAACACCATTTGATCCAAATCTTTGGGTTATATACTTTCACTTAGGACCTAAATGGAAAACATCTTCCTTGTATTTAAACGACACATATTTTGATGATGGTCCATAAATTAGATCAAATGCATGACATAGGGGGATTTTTCATTTGTAACACACTCATTATGTATTTTGAGTTGTGCCATCTTTATATTGAACTCCTATTGCATAATTTTTGAGTATGGCCTTGATTGGTTATCAAGCGCTAATTGAAATGCAATATGTCATGCCTATATGATAAAAGTCTACTATTTGTTGCATGCCGAAAACCTTTGAAAGGATGAATATACGATGAGTGCGTGTAAATGAATATCATCCTTGAACTAGTTGCATTCATGTATGCATGCAAATATACAGGGGAGCTCAAGGGGCACATGATTAGTCATGTGGACCGTAAAAACAGACACGTGGATACCCAGTGCGTAATCCAAAAAAAAATACAGGGGAGCTTAAGCCCTATCCTTATGAAAAAGAATTTAAAAGCACCTACATTATGGATTCATATGCACTGTTCTTCCATTATTTTTATCTTTGAGTTCTGATGGTATTCTGGAATACCTTGTGTGCTAAATGCCTATAATCTCTCGCATGCTAAGTTTTATTATAAAGGATGAACATATGATGAATGTTTTTAAATGAAATTCATCCTTAACTATAAATGCGCTTATGTATGCTTGAGAGTATAAAGGGGAGTTGTGCCCCATCATTAGAAATTAAAATAGAGCTTTATTGTAGCATATGTATCATTGCTTTTGTGTTTGAGTCCTAATCTTTTATGGATCCATGAACATCATATCCAGTTCATTATAGAATTATACTATGATATGGATCATTCTTGAATATATGAACATCATTCTAGGACTAAATTTCAATTTTCTGATGCATGTAAATTCTATGGAATGATTTTACTAGTTGGATGAAATGCCAAATCTTTATCCAGTAATTTTTTTAAAAAATTGTTGCTTATACTGTCATAATGAATTTTGCACCATTGGTATCAGTATAAGTAGATAAAAGCATCTAAGTTAGGATTCAAATCGAAAGGGGGAGCATCTAAAAATAATTTTCTATCTTATTATGCTCACCAACATTTTTGGCTTAGATCTATTTTGAAATTCTATGTGGTTTGTGTACTTTAAAGCATGATGATTTTATTGAAAAACTTAAGTGACAACTTGTTGCTTGGGACAATCTTTTAAAATTTTCCATATGATCTTAATCTAAAATTTCAAAAAAAAATTTTAGATCTATATGGTTGAGTTTTTTGGTTATATTATGGACTGTTCTTAAATATATACCATAAAATTCTTTGCTTGTTTGAGTCCTTAGGTTAAAGTTTCTTTTTCAACAAGCATTGTCCCCATAACTTATTAGTAATATCCAAGGGGGAATTCATTTTTAAATTTTTATGGAAAGAATGATTTTATAATTTCTAAATTTTATCTCTTGCTTGTGAGCTTAAATGCATTCATGACATCTTTTACTAAAATTTGTTTGTGTCATGAAATTTTACATTTTAAGGGCTTTACAGTTTTAAATGGTCTTCTTTTCAAAGAAGATATTTTTTTTTGGGCCCTTTTGCTGATGACAAAAGGGGACAAAGATCTATGAGCAAAATTAAAATTCATTTATTCTCCTGCTTTTATTGTACAAAAATGGAAATTGATAAATGTGCTTAATTGAATATTTTTTACGTAAGCTTCAAACATATATTGCACATTGAACCACTGAGCTTAAATGTATAACTTGGAAATTTGTAAAGTCTTCATCTATGAAAAAGAACTTTATTGAATATCTTTTAAATTATGCACAGTGTCAGGGGGAGCCTTGTCAGGCGAACCCAATTTTGCTCTTGTGTTTGTTATCATCAAAAAGGGGGAGATTGTTGACTTTTTGAGTCTGGTATGTTGACCTTATAGGTCTCACCCAATTTTGATATTGACAAATACTCTAGTATTTGATAGCTTTCAAATTTGTGTGTAGGTTTATATTAGCAAATCAATTAATGACACATGAAGTAAAGCTTGAAGACCCTGAAAATTATTTTTTTTTTGTAATTTATATTATTTGGGTCTGTAATAATTTATATTGGTCTTTAATAATCTCTACATGTCATACATGTAGGTTTTGTAACCTCAACATGACCATAGACTGACCATAGGGTACCAAATGTCATTAGGGCACCCTTCGGTCAACCTTCGGTCGATTAACGCCGGATTTTTTTAGTGTCCTCAAAGACCTTAGAAAGACCTTAGGTCCCAGCACTTACACGTAAAATAGTCTCCAACATCACTCATTATATCAGGGGAATTAAATAAGAAAAAAATTTAGACGTAATTGAAAAGGTTGAGTGGGTTCGGGCGACCGAACCCAAGTTATGTAAAACGGCTCGGACGACCAAACAAATCAACCTGTTGACTTCATGTTTTAGGCACCTGAACCTATATTGAGTGTAGCTCCCTTGGGCACCCAAACCGGTGTCAGGTTCCTTTTCAATTACTTGGGCGCCCGAACAATCACATTCAAAATGGGCTTGGGCGACCGAATTGGCTGGTTCGGTTAACCGAACTTGGAACTAGGCACCCGAACCTACGATGCTATTGACTTTGGTTCCGGCTACCGAGCTAATATTCGGGCTACCAAAATATTTTAAAACATTTTTTAAAATGATTCTATTCGGGCGACCGAACCTCGGTTCAGCCACCCGAACCTTCTCGGGTTAAATTTATTTTACGCGAGGTAAATAAGGGTTAATTACTCTTAAGTGTCTTTAGACTTTCTAAGAATACCTAGTAGGTCCCAAACGGTTATTTTTTTTACCTTGTCTATAAATATGGGTTCATTTGTGAAGATTAAGTGGAGATTAGCCAAAATCATTAGCAAAAATCCTCTCTATCTCATAATCTCATTTTGTCCAAAATACTCTCAAATATTCATTCCCTAGATACATTTTGATATTGTGAGAATTTATTGATTTTTCTTTTGTTTATTAGATAGTGCCAATACTCTCATTTGTTTGGTTGATTGTTTGATATTGCTTTGGAGAGTTTAGTTAGGTTTATCCCACAGATTTAAACATCATAAATCTTGTGTTGAGATAAACTAACAAGGTTAAGGATCTTTGCATTGTCATTGCAAGATTCATATAACTTTGATTTTGTTGTGCAAAATATTTTTCTACAAGCTAAACTATTTTCAAACTACTATTGTGCTCATTACATTGAACGAAAATATTTTGAGTTAAGTTTGAATATTTGATTAACATCTTTGAAACCCTGATTTGCTATTGAGATTTCATTTATCTTGTTTCAAAGATACAACTTGCTTAGAACACTCTTGAACACTATTGTGATCCTATCTTGTTGAGTGTTATTTGCACATATATTCACATCACTAAGCTTACATTACCTATACTGTTGATGTACATGTGATATATTATATTGGGTACATATATGATTTACTTGAGAAGCATAATCACTATACCAGTTATGTTGTGAAAAATACTATTGTATTTCAGGCGTGGCCTAAGGGGGTGGTAATCCAGCCCGTAAGGATTGTTAAGGCCTTCTCCGCCCCACAAGGAGAATTTATAAAGGTTGAGGTCAGCCCTATGCTAATTAACCTGGTTGTCTTAGGTTCCGCTCTACCCGTTAAGTGAGCATTAGTGGAATCCTCGGGCTTGCAAGTTAGAGGGGGGGACATAGGCATAGTTGGCTGAACCCAAATAACATATCGTGTGTATTCTTTATATTTCCACATTTATTTTCCGTGCTTTTATTTTGCAGCACATGTATGTTGTATGCTTGATTCATTATATGCAATACATGTGTTGATTGAGTTTATAATTAAATAGAAAGACCCTAAGTTTGTGTAATGCTACTGCTAGATTGGTTAACCTAGGGACAAATTTTTTAAATACCCAATTCACCACCCCTCTTGGGAATACACCAAAGCTAACATGGTCCCTGTTTTGATTATGGCAAACAATAGCATCTCACTTTTGTACTTAGTGAATATATAGGTTTACAATTCTGGAAGCACAAGTGAAGGATGCAAAATGGAAGTTGTAAATGCACTTCAAGCTCGCACCAATTGGCGTACGTAGGATTGGTCGAACTTGGATAACAGGTCTTCTCTCTCTCTCTCTCTCTCTCTCATTTAAATTCCGCACTTTAATTTTTACATGTGTATGAATGTTTATTTATTGTCATTCTTATTTTCCATACACGCTTTAATTTTTAAATGAGATTTAATGTGGTGAATCGGCGAAGTTTAAATTAGAAAAATATTTTTTTAAAATCTCAATTCACCCCCCTCTTGGGATCACACCATAACTCTCACCTTGCATGCTTCATCTTTGGAGGCTAAGAAAAGTACTCAAGTAAACGTGGAGTAGTCATCAACTATGACAAAAGCATATTGCTTTCCTCCTATGCTTTGTATTCTAGTAGGACCAAATAAGTCTAAATGAATAAGTTCTAAGGGTCTAATAGTAGAAATACGTTTCTTCTTTTTAAAGCTTGTGTTGACTTTGGTGCAATCCCAAGAGGGAGGTGAATTGGAGATTTTAAAATTTCTCCCATAAGTTCAACTAGTCCAGCAACAATATTACATAAACTAGGGTCTTTTTAAGATAAACTCAATTCCCCAAGCAAGTGTGTATGCGAATATTTAAAGCAATTAAAACATTCACAGCAGTTCAAGTACTAGCATATATGTGTGGAATTGAAAGTGCAGAAAAATGAATAGAGAGCCGACACAAAATATGTTATCGGGGTTTGGCCAATACTGCCTATGTATCCGCCTTGGCTCACAAGCATAAGGATTCCACTACGGCTCACTTAACGGGTTGAGCGGCACCTAATACAATCAGGTCAAGTTAACACAGGGCTGACATCAACCTTTACAACCGATCCTTCCATACTAGATTAACGCCCCCTTAGGCCATGCCTGGAATACAACCAATTCACAATATAAGATGTGTACAAAATATATGCTTCTTCAACAAGCAGATTTGTACCAGTATCAATCAATGCACATCAATAATATATGAACTATAAGCTCAGTTCTATATGTGTGCAACAACACTCAAAATACTACCTATGATCAATCAAGTGCAATTAGTGTATTAACAAGCTAATCTTTGAAACTACGTATAGATGTAAATCTCAATCACAGTTTAGAATTTCAAAGATTTCCAACAAGAGTAATCAAAATATCTCTAAAATAATTTTCTCAAGATTCAAGCACAAGAGATATTTGAAAAATATGCTTATGAAAAAGGTTTTGCTCAACCAAAAAAAAAAAAAAACAAGCTAAGGAGTCTTGCAATTCAAATGCTAAGACCCACAAGCTTTAAAATTTTCCTCACAATGAATTTATTGAGTTAAACCAGAGGAAAACTTTAGCTATAACTCTCAATAAAAAATAACCAAGCAATCACTCATTGAGAGTTTTTAGCAACTAGGAATAATATAAAATCACTCAAGATACTCTCACAAGGCTTGATTTTACAAAAGAGTAGTAGTATGTGATGGTATAGGCTTTGTATGGAAAATTTCAGAGGATTTCTTTGTTAATCAAAATTCTAATCGCCTCTTAATTGAGCAAATGAACCTATATTTATAGACAGATCCAAAATTATAACCGTTGAGGATACCACAAGGATTATTAAAATTGTTTTAAACGAGTTTAATAAAAATAACCTCGTTTTAACCTCGGTAAAAATCGAGCAACCCGAGAGTTTCGATCGACCATATTTGAGGTTCGGTCGACAAAATCACTAAGTTTAATCAACCATGGCATTTATGAACTAAGATTTTGGTCGATCATATTTAGGCAATTTTGGACCCTCCGAGTTTCAGCCGATCTGGATATGTTTGATTGACCAAATTCATAGGTTCAGTCAACCAGGTCATTTTTCAACTAGAAGTTCAGTCGACCAGGGCGCTGGGAATCAGCCATGTGCTAATTCGATCGACCGTGCGGTGCAAGTTCATTTTAAAAGTGGTCGACCAAATGGTCAACAGTTGACCATAGGAGGTTCGGTCAACCGAATAGTCTCTGTAGGTTTGGGTTCGGTCGACTGAGCATATTAAAATTGTGCATTTAACTCCAGATTTTGAATATTAATTTCCCTGATAGCATATATGAAAATGGGGACTTACTCTAAGTGTCTGTGCAAGATCCTAGGGTCTTTCTAAGGTCTTTTTACCTAGACCCAAATATCTGGTGTCAGTCAACCGAAGGGTGATCCCTAAGGGTCTTTCTATACCAAAGCCAACTGGCTTTGATCATGGCAACTAAGCATGTAACTTCTTGAGAAATTAAATTTTTGAAATTTATATAATATACATTATTAACTTTATAAGTAGTGAATAAGACTTCATGTTTTCCCGGATTTTCAACTATGCAATATCTTGTTTATAGATTATGTCAAACCTCTTATCACTTAGTTAACTTATACTTAAAACATTATGTTTTAATCCATCTACTTACAAAACATCGTCTATAGTTAAGGAAGGTTCTTTACCTATTTTTCCGATTCCGATGATTTTACCTTTAGCGTTGTGGCCAAAGGTGACATGCCCTCCATCT
Organism: Malania oleifera; assembly: GCF_029873635.1. Lineage (NCBI taxonomy): Eukaryota > Viridiplantae > Streptophyta > Magnoliopsida > Santalales > Ximeniaceae > Malania > Malania oleifera. The sequence continues at coordinate 90,332,379 of NC_080419.1, read as the reverse complement.
TTTTGCATTAGGGTGGTGAATTTTGTTCTATCCCCAGTCATGTGTCTTGAGCACCCGCTGTCCAAGTACCACTTGTCCTTTGATGGAGTGGTCCTAAAGCATACCTACAAGAATGATTTAATGTGTTATTTTTTTTAGGTACCCAAACCTTCTTAGGTCTTTTTATTTCAAATTTATTTTCTTTGACTTTCCATACTTTCTTGACTTTAACATTTTTTTTCTTTTAAATGGTCATTTAAATTTTACATGTCCCTTTTTCTTACACAAGAAGCACGTAGTGTGTTCATACATATTTGTGGAAGATGTGCTTGCGTAATACTTTGATTTCTTTACAAAGTATCCCATATATAGATTCTTTTTCTTTTTGTTCTGAATTCCATTATATCCAATTCCTTCTTTGTCTAATGATATTCTTTGGGTTCCAATCAACTTTTCAAAATTCTCTTTTCTTTTTGTAAAATTGTAGATGATTTTATCCTTATCCTCAATTTTACTTTTAAGATCTTTTATTTCTAACTCTTTCTTGCCTTCACCATTTACTTGAAGTTTTACCAACTCTTGAGACATTTTGTTGATTTTCTTCATGAGTTCATCAATGAATGATTCCTTTTCTTTTTCAACTAATTTTGAAGTTTCTAGTTGATTTTTGAGTGTTTCATTTTGTTCTTTCAAAGCTATATTCCTTTTAGTTACTTTTATAAACCTATTGTGTAAGGCAAATAATTCAGTCTGGATTTCTTTGTATGAAGGCATACTATCACATGAATCACTACATGACTCATCACTAGATTCTTCAGATGAACTATAGTAGGAGTTTACCTCAGCATTGTGAGCCATGAAGCATATGTTTGCCATTTGTTCACTTGATTCGTTCTCCGATTCACTTGAGCTTGTTTCATCCCATGTAGCTTTCATTGCCTTCTTTTTTTTTTCTTCTTGTCTTTCTTCAGTTGTGGACAATCAGATTTAATATGTCCAACTTTTTTGTAATTGAAACAAATAGGAGGTTCATTCTTAGTTTCTTTTTTACCTGTTTCTCTTTTTTTTTTTTTCTTTTTTTTTTTTAGATTTTGCACCTCTAAACTTTATGGAAAATTTCTTATTTTTCTTGAAGAATTTTCCAAGTCTTCTAGTGAGTAAAACTATTTCATCATCATCTAATTCATTATCATCTTCTTCTTCACTAGAGTTTTCTTTTTCCGCCTTAAGGACTATTGATTTCTTTTGTTTGTTATCTTCAAAATTCCTTTCATTCATAGCCATCTCATAGGTAAGAAGTGATCTAATTAATTCGTCTAGGGAGGTATTTTTGAAATTTCTTCCTTCCGTAATTGCTATGACTTTAGGTTCCCAAATTGGTCGAAGTCCTCTAAGAATTTTTTGAATTATCTCATATGTAAAGTAGTTTTTCCCTAAGGCATTGAGGGAGTTTATTATATGAGTGAACCTAGTGTACTTACTGTTGGTGTATATGTGTGCACTGCCCACCTCCCACGAATTAATTGGCACACTTACTTGACATATGGTTTAGATGAGGTCGAAGTGGTAGACCATAATGGTACTACAAAGATAGAAGAGATTCCCTTCCAAGATATAGGGGTTCGGGGGCAACGCCCCCGAGATGGTATGGCCTATCCAGTATGAACGGTGGGAACGGTACGTAAAAGACCGCCACTAATGTCAAAGTCAGCCACTAATGTCTAATTCGACCATGATAGGTGAGCTACCACCACCTACCATGGTAGGTGAGCCACCCATGTGCTTCTACCACGGACCAGAGGCTATAAATAAGACCCCCCCCCCCCAACTAGGGCACTACACACATCTCGACTGCATGATTGTGTCCTCTTTTGTTTTTCTATTTGTTATCCTATTGCCATTGAAACTCATTTAGTGAGTGCATGGTTGGACAGATGTTTGTAATAAAAATTGTGTTATCTCTTCAATCGTTTCTTCAAAATAGATCTTGGTGTTGTTATTCTACATGGTATCAAAGCTGAAGGCTACTAAGAACAAACAACTATAATTGTTGAGATGTTGCAATGGCAGGAACTTCATCAACCACTACTGCATCTTCACCAGCACTTCAAATACGTCCACCAGCATTCATAGAAAGAAAGATAGATGGCACGAACTACACTTTGTGGAAGTTCAAGATGAGTGCTATTCTGGATTCATATGAACTACTTGATACAGCTCAAGGTATAGATCTAGAACTGATTGACATGCCTGATCCCACCAATCCTAAGGTAATCATCCCTCTAGATGTCTTGTCAAAGCATGGAAAATTCGGAATGCAGATGCACTTTGTGCTATTGTCATTAGGGGTGAGCATAATTCGGGGAAAACTGAATTAACCGAATTAACCGACCAAAATTGGTCGGTTCGGTTCGGTTAAAAAAACCAGTTCGGTCGGTTCGGTTTTACATTCCAATATTTCGGGGAATCGGGTTTCGGTTCGGTGAATAGAAAACATTAATTCGGTTAACCGATTAACTGAATTAATAATTAATTAAATTTTAAATTTAAATTAGAAAAATTCCTGTTATCTTCTATATTTCCATTCCCTCTCCGCCTCTCGGCTCTCACTCTCCGTCTCACTCTAAGTGCTCTCAGAAACTCAGAAGTCAGAAGGCCGCCTTACTCTCACTCACCCGAGCTCAATCCACCGCAGTTCGCACCACCATCTTCACGCGATGCTATCGCCGGCGACCATCGCCATCATCGTCGCTGGTCATCATCACCGGCACACAAGCTCCCTCTCATTCTCATTTTTATTCTCTCACAGTCTCGCGCACAGAGCAGTTCACTGAGAACCACCCCGGCTCGGCGGCTCCTCCTCACTAACATCAAGCTCGCCTGAGCCCAATCGTCTCCCTAACCAACCACCTTTCCTCCACATCAATCTCCACTTCTCAGTTCTCCGGTTCTCCCTCTTCGCGAATCGCCTCTTCCTGGCTTCGCGGCTTCACCTGAGCCCCTCTTCCAGTCTTCCCAGTTCGTGACCCGTCCTGATCCCGAATCCCTCTTCGATCGGCTCTTCCCTCGCGTGGGCATGGCGATGGATCAACACTCAGTGACTCAGGACTTCAAGGTTTCAACCTTCCCCCAACTTTCCTTGTTTAAGACGGATACACAGTCCAGTACACCTTTCCCCCTTCCGTTCCTCGTTTCACGGTTAAAATCGGTTAACCGAATTACCCGAAAATAAATTCGGTCGAGTTCGGTTCGGTGAGACCAAACGGTTCGGTCAGTTTGGTTAATAGGATTCTTTAACCAAAATTTTTGGTTAATTCGGTTAATTAACCGAATTTAGCCGAACCGACCGTTTGCTCACCCCTAATTGTCATAAGTGTATTTGATTCTGTAGTTACGTTGATCCAGTATAGATCCAAGGCTGCAGATGCTTGGAATGGTCTGAAGAATCAATATGAAACAAGGAACCAGACATGCATTCAAAAATTAGAGAATCAACTTGCTACAGAAAAGCTACATGACGGAGAATTGGCAGAAGTATTCATCACCAGAATAAAAAATTTGTATGATCAGATGGCGGCAGTGGGCATAGCAAAGACCAGTGAGGAGTTAGCTTAAAGATGTATTCGAGTGTTGCCATCAAAATATGACAGTTTGGTAACTACTCTTAACATGCAGATTAGAACTCCTGCACTAACCTTTACGGAATTTTGTGCTCTACTGCTAGAGGAGATGAGGCTGAGAACCAGAGGAAATGAAAGCTGCAATGCTTTCACCGTGCAAATCAAAGGCAAGGACAATAAATGTTGAAAAGAAAAAGAGAAAGAACAAGAACAGATTTTCTGGTACGTGCTACTACTGCAACAAAAAAGGGCATATAGCCAATGATTGTAGAAAATGTATCCATGATGAAAAGAACAACACATTGAAGCCTACGTGGAATGTCAAATAGGTAGCAAATTGTGCTAAACCAGAATTAGATCTTTTCATGGTTACAGAAGAAATGAGCTCAATCGCTCAAATAGTACTAGGAGATTGCTTATGGGTACTTGACAGTGGAGCTTCCTGACACATAACCAACAAAAAGGACGGGTATGGTTCCCTTAAGCCTCTACATGAACCTATGAATGTGATTGTCAGAAATAATGCATAGTGTCCAGTAGAGGGCATTAGATCCATTTCCTTAAAAACCATGAATGGCCAAGGTAAAACTCTTTCAGATGTCCTTTATGTTCCTCAAATTAAGAGGAATCTTTTAACTGTAGCTGCTATCACTAACCATGACTATGAAGTATGATTTATGAAAACAAAAGATGAGATCATTAATAGCAACGGTAGCATTGTGGGCGAAGGTATTCAAAAGAATAACCTGTATGAGTTTGTGGCACTTGTCGTAACAACTAGAGATACAACAAGCAAACTTTGGCATGAAAGGTTTGGAAACATCTCCTATGTAGTTTTGAAGGAGATGTAGAGAAAGGAAATGGTGGTTGATATGCCTGTAGTAGTTGATACTATAGAGCCTTGTGAAGCTTGCATGTTGAGCAAGCAACATCGTATATCATTTCCACAAGAGAGTAACAACAAATTAAAGCTTCCTTTAGAACTGGTACATGCAGATCTTTATGGTAAAATGACTACTCTTGCACTAGGAGGATCTTTCTATTTTATGATGTTAGTCGATGATTATAGTAGAAATATGTGGGTGTACTTTCTTCATGATAAGGCTGAGGCTGTTGTAAAATTTAAAGTGTGGCATAAACTTGTTGAAAATGAGACAAGTTTTCAGTTAAAGAAATTTGAACAGATTAAGGAGATGAGTTCACATTATGGGAGTTCAACAATTATTGCAGTGCATTTGGCATCAAGCGCCAATTGTCAGTACCAAAAACTCCATAACAGAATGACGTTGTGGAACGAAGAAATTGCAGTGTGATGGAGATGGCCAGAGCAATGATGAAGGCACCAGACCTTCTAAAATCGTTTTGGGCAGAAGCTGTTAATACAACTGTGTATATCCTCAACCGATGCTTCACTAAAGTTTTGAGGAATAAAACACCTCACGAGGTTTACTCTAGTAAGAAACCCTCTGTTTCTCATCTTAGAACATTTGGTTACAGATGTTTTGTGCATGTTTTAGATGACAGTCGAAGGAAGTTAGATGACAAGAGTCGCAAGTGCGTCTTCTTGGGATATAGTACAGAATCAAAGGCATATCGTCTGTATGATGTAGAGGCAAATAAGATTGTCACAAGACAAGATGTGGTATTTGATGAAGTACCACACTCAGTAGGAGATAGAGATCAGCCCACTTTATCATCAACCAATAAAGTAACCCACTATGTGTGTCACTCAGAGTAGCAAATTGAGGTGGATGATGAAGAAATTCAAAACTAGCCTATTGTACCTGTAGCACCTGTTCGGAAGCCACACCCTAGGTGGGTACAACAAATTTTTGATGAAGGCAATCCAAAACCTGTGAATCAAAGTTCACAACCTTATGGACCTTGAAGGTCAATGAGAATAGAGGAACAACAACGATCAGAAGAACACTTGGTAAATATGGCCTTAATGGCTGATATAATCAGTATAGTTAAGGAATCAAGTAGCCTAGATGAAGCGTTGGCTGATCCAAAGTGGAGAATGGCTATGGAAGCTGAATATGAAAGTAACATGAAAAATAATATTTGGGAGAATGTGGATCGTCCCCCTCATAGGAAGGTAATCGGCGCAAAGTGGATATGGAAGGTAAAATATAAAGCTGATGGTTCTTTAGAGAAGTACAAAGCATGCCTTGTTGCACAAGGATTTTCTTAGGTGGAAGGTTTTGATGTTACTGAAACCTTTGCACTAACAGCTCGCATGGAAACAATCCGTTTGATTTTTGTTACTACTGCACTCAGAAGCTGGGTGCTATTTCAAATGGATGTGAAGTTTGCATTCCTTAATGGCATCTTAAATAGGAGGTTTATCTGATGCAACCACCTGGATTTGAATTGCCAAATTCAGACAGCAAAGTGTGCAGGTTGAAGAAAGCCTTGTATAGGTTGAAACAAGCCCCCAGAGCTTCGTACCAGAGGATTGATTCTTTTTTCGCCAATTATGGATTTTGTGGAAGTACCTCTTATGCAAATTTATATGTAATGAAGGAGAATGAGATGTATGTAATAATTGTACTATATGTAGTTGATCTTGTGCTTACATATAAAGTTTTGGAGCATATAAATATTAAAGGACACGCTAGGCATTTTAAAATTTATTTAATTCAAAATTAATGACCGTTTTGCACTAAAAATTTGTCCAACCTGAGAGGTCCGATCGACTAGGGAAGGCGCCGGTCGACTGACCTTAGGCTTATCTTCAAAAGTTTGAAAGGTCTAGTTGACTAGGCAAAGCTTCAGTCGGTTGGCCTCAGGCGATTTTCCAAAACCGTTAGAAACGGTCTGCCGACCAAATGATCCGGTCGACTGGGCCTTGACGACTGGTTGTCCGGGGTTTAAAGGGTAAAATAGAGCCGATCGGCCGATCTTTATAATTCTAGCCTAAAAGTATGGTCGATTGATTGGACTTTAAAGCCTTTTAACATGTCGGTCAGCTGGGCACGTACAAGCCTGGCCAAATAGGCAAACCGGTCTATTCAGCCATTTATATTTAACCGAGGCCCATTGACTGGGGCCTTTGAACAACTTAAGTTTAAGTCCCTTTTTGACTTCAAACCATTTTAAAAACCTTTGTAAGATTTTATTATTTTAGAAAACGGTTTTTCATGAAAGGTTAGGTTCCCTAAGGTCTGTCTATGGTCATTCAAGCTTTGCAATCATAACATATAGAGCATGCATTTTACAATTGAAATAACTTAATGCATTATAAATAACTTCTTTTGCTCTTCAATTTTGCTTGGAATAAGCCAGACGATATGTTCCTTTAGTACCTCATGCTTCCATTTTTTCTTTCCCTTATGTGTGCGCTGTATTATAAACATGTTCACATACTAAATGCACACATAAGAAATTTGTACTTTGTCATTACCAAAAAAGGGATTGGACTCAAAAATTCAACATAGAATCCATGAGTCCGTGAAGGGATCTGACCCCAACGAAACTGAAAGTACATCACCATCACTACAAACTGAATTTCCTTCTTAATCTACATTTGAAGTCTCTTCATACTTTTCACCATTTCCTTAGCATTTCCTTTCTTCCAATCCGAACACTCCGGTTTAACATGCCCTTTTTTATCGCACTTATAACACCGGATATCTTTTTTCTTCTTGGATTGAGTATGGTATTTTTGACAAATTTTTCTCTCTCACGATCATAGTTATCTTTCACCACAAGTCCTTCTCCGTGTGAATTTTCATCGTAGATTTTCAACCTTTGATGAAAATCCAACAAGGCACTTGTCACCTCTTCCAAGTTTAGGATCTTTTTCCCCCATATAAGAGTGGTAACTAAATTTTTATATGTGTGTGTTGCTGGCAAGGAATTCAGTAACATCAATCACTACAAAAAACAAAGTTATTAGTGATGGTTTCAAACCGTCACTAAAAATCAAAAAACTGTCACTAATAGTATTAGTCACAGTTAGATCATTATTAGTGATGGTTTTAAATTAGTTACCATATATGTGGCAACAAATACTTATTAGTGACGAATTATAAAAACCATCACTAATAGCCTACAACCGTCACTAAAAATTATACATATTCTTAGCTCAAATTTGTCACTAATACGACGTTATTAGTGACGGTCAATAAACCGTCACTAATGTTACTCTTTTAGTGACTGTTATTAAAACTGTCACTCATAATAGGACAAATATTAGTAATAGTTATAAAACTGTTACAAATATTTGGCCTTTAGTGATGAATTTGAGCCAAGAATATGTTGATTCTATAGTGACGATTTTAGTCTTTTAGTGACAGTTAGAAACTGCCACTAATACTTCATCCTTCTATTATTAATAACGATTTTTCAAACTGTTACTAAGACTTTGAAATATAAATTTTTTTTAAAAAATTCCTGTAAAAACCTGTAATTACATTTTAACATACATAAAATTAAACCAGAATTACTAAAAAATTCATAAATTATTATAATTTAAAATATAAATTGTTCAAAATTAAAATACATGCAAATACAAATTCAAATTAAAATATACAAATTAATTTTGTTTAGATAACAAGAAATACAGGAAAAGTCAAAAGTTGCGTGCATCCGACTCGACTGTAGTGCCTGACATCGTCTTAGTGTTCTGACAGGCGCAAACCTTACAAAATAATAGTTATACAAGAAATTAGCAAGTATACAATGTTTGAACATGCATATATATATATATATACTATAATAAAAAATGATTTGATAGCAAAAGGATTGGACATTCGGACATAGTGTAAAAAAAATGATACAGTTGAAACTAACTAAGTTTGATCAGTCGGAATTCACCCCACTCGGTTCGAATCTCGTACGCTCGAATTGTAAGCTAAGTGCTTAAAATGAACTAAGTTTATTAAGTTTGTTTGTATTCTAACTTTACTCCTAAGTGGGGAAAAATCTCTCAAGGAGAAGTTTTTAGGCATCGTCAGCTCTAGCATGTCCAGGTCAATGTGACGGATGTGTCGGGACTGACCCCATTCAGTTTGGACCTCGTATGCTCAAATTGGAGACATGGGTGCTTAAAATGAACTAAGTTTATTAAATTCACATCTAATCGCATAATTTTCAATCGGGAATGAGTTTTTGGGCACCGTCAGCTCTAACACATCCAGCTCAATGTGATGGACGTGTTAGGATAGACCCCACTTGGTTTGGACCTCGTATGCTTGAATTGGACACTTAAGTTCTTAAAATGAACTAAGTTTACTTTGTTTGTATTCTAACTTTACTTCTATGTGGGGAAAAAGCTCTCAAAGAGGAGTTTTTGGGCATTGTCAACTTCAACATGGCCAGGTCAATGTGACGGACGTGTCGGGACTGACCCACTTAGTTTGGACCTTGTATGCCCGAATTGGATAGGTGGGTACTTAAAGTGAACTAAGTTTAGTAAATTCGCATCTAATTGCATGATTTTCAATTGGGGAGGATTTTTTGGGTACCGTCAACTCCGGCACGTCCAACTTAATGTGACCGATGTGTTAGGACTGACCCCATTCATTTTGGACCTCATATGCCCAAATTGGACACCTAGGTGCTTAAAATGAACTAAGTTTACTATGTTTATATTCTAACTTTGCTTCTAAGTGGGTAAAAAGCTCCCGGAGAGAAGTTTTTGGGCATCATCAGCTCCGACACATCTATGTAAATGTTATGGACATGTCGAGACTGACCTTACTCAGTTGGGACCTTGTATGCCTGAACTTGGCACTTGGGTGTAAAACTATGAACTAAGGTTACTATGTTTGTATTCTAACTTTGCTTCTAAGTGAGAAAAAATTTCCAAGGGAGGAGTTTTTAGGCACCGTTAGATCCGGCATGACCAGGTCAATGTGACGGACGTGTCGGGACTGACCACACTTGGTTTGCATAAATGAGACACAAAGTTTGATAACATGTATAAGAATATTCAACTTCTTGAATATATAGATAATTATAGAATATCTAGTTACATAGACCCAGGTGTGGAGAATTAACTAGTCGAGAAGGCGTTCAAACTTCGGCTGTATTTTATAGCAAGATTTGCAAGAAGATCATTGTGCGTGTTATGAACCAAAAATCCTTGTACAACAAGTAAAAAGTATAGAAAAAAATTGGGACATTGATCATTACCATAATATAGGTATAAATAACACATCCACAAGAACTGAGGATAGTTAATCATTTGCTTAAATCAATCAAACTGGGTGAGATGGGTGCAAGATTTTTCTCTCTTCCAATGCAAGCTTCTTGTGCAGATGCTTCTAATGATCTGCAAACTCCACGAATAAATCCCTTAACCACTTAGTTGTCATGTATTCTTTAGTTCCTAACTGATAGAGCATTAATTCTTTGCCAATTCTAGCATTTGTGCTCTGTAATTCCTTCTACAAGATGAGAATCATAAAATCAATTAAATGCAATTCCACAATAGAACTCCAACACTAGCACAAAATCTTACTTTTCTACTTAATGATATTTCCTAAAAAAATAATAAAAATAAAAATGAAAGATTTATTTAATAGCCCTAACAGAAAGTTGTTGCGAGAATAACAATAGGGTAGAAGCAGTGGAGTAATGCAGAAAATCAACTAAAAGCATGTCTTCATTTATGTCCTACCCATGCTATACAAGAAAAACAGATGCTTTCCAAGCAAATTATTCTAGTCAATAGTACTGAGGTGTAGTGTCATAGCACACCAAAACATATAACCTTTTTAATAGTACAAGATACAAGCCCTTTTATCTATTTTTCCAATAAATATTCATAATATAGTAAGCTAAGAGCTCACCTAAGACTTCTCATTCAGGTTTCCAATTAATGGTTTAAACAATTCATGCCTTGGTATCTTTTCAGTTATCCCCCAAGACTTGCAGAAAAGGAACAATGCAATGAAAGATAACTAACCATAAAATGATCAAAAACACACACATCACTTGGCATTGGATTGGGGAATTTATAGGACCATTAAAGAATTCACTTATTCAACGAATCCTAAGTCATGAACATATCTAAAGTTTTCAAAAAAAAGTGCAATATTCAGTCAAAAGGTTAATTTACATTGGGTTTAATATGACAAGGGAAATATAAGTTCTAATGAAAGCAATTACTCCAAATCCAATATAATCCGATATAGAAATAGAGGAAAAAGGCAGACACTATACAATCAACAATGAATCAGCACTAATGGGGCTGGCATGTTTGAAAGAGGTTGCTTCTATTAGCAAAAGTGAGAAAAAGATCTCTTCAGAACCTGATTCATTGAAGAAGCTAAAAATGAGTCATTTCCCCGAAGCCTTTGCACAATACTACGAAGTATGTCTCAAAGAAACTGAAAAAACGTTCGGTAAATGATGAAAGTGGGACTTCCTTAGGGGCAAAGTTATATAATATGATGTGTATAAGGGCTCTGCCCCCAATTAAACCTAGGAAATGCACTTCTCTTTGTACTTTATCTTCAAATTGTCCAGATTCTCATTTGTGGTATCAAGTTGCTTACTGGACAATATCAACAATTGTTCTTATCTGTCCACGGCTACAAAGATGGTCTCCTAATGGCCCTTCTAAATTTTTAATCATCTTCATGAGCAACCCACCCATATATAGATATTAATTTGAACAAAGCTATTTCTTGATTTCGTGCATATCCCATCCATTTTTACTTTAGAAAGTAGAATGATTTTGGGAGATGACACCCACATTGCTTGGAATCTATTTGGATACCTGACCAAATCCTAGTTTGAATCATGTATCGCCTGTCTCTTAAATTGCTCATTCAAAATGTACATGATTTTGGGTAGCATTGCTTGTTTTGAGCATCTTGGCCATTTAGTGACATAGAACACTAATGGGGATGGCATGTTTGTTTGGCACAGCAAGGTGATTCCTTGGCCATCTCTATCTCTGTGGGAAGGCCTAACCTTTAGGTTTGGATTATCTATAAGTTAAACTACTTGTTTTAATTATTAGTGACGATTCCATAAATTGTTACTAATACAAGACTATTAGTGACGGTTTTCCTAAATCGTCCCTAATAATAGACTATTAGTGACAGTTTTTATAAAACGTGACTAATATAGTCAAATAAATTATTTATATATTTTTTAAATAAGAAGCACTATAAGTGACAGTTTAATAAATTCGTCACTCATAATACGATATTAGTAATGGTTCTCATAAATTGTTACTAATATAGTTGACTTTTCCCAGTCAACAAATGCATTATTAGTGACGGTTAAATAAACCGTTACTAATACCAAACTATTAGTGACGGTTTGCATAAACCATCACTAATAACAGACTATTAGTGACGATTTTTTTTAAACCATCACTAATATATTAAATAATTTTTTTATATTTTTTTAAATAAAAAATACTATTAGTGACAATTCAACAAATTCGTTGCTAAAAATTGGCTATTAGTAACGGTTTTAGTAAACAATCACTAATAGTGTTTGACTTTTTCCAATCAACAAAAGTATTATTAGTAATGGTTTATACAACCGTAACTAATACATGACTATTAGTGATGGTTTAGAAGAACCGTCACTAATAATGCATTATTAGTGATAGTTTTTATTAACCATCATTAATATTGTTGACTTTTTCACAGTCAACATGCATTATTTGTAACATCTTATAGAATCGTTACTAATATGATACTATTAATGTCGGTTAATTAACCATCACTAATAAATTCCTTTTAGAAACACTTTTAATTCATCACTAATACCTCAGGAAACATCGCTCATATTTTTTTGGGATAGTTTCCACGCGAAAAGTGGTTTCTAGTGATGGTTTGAACGAGAAGATTGGGTTTTAGTGATGAAGTATTAGTGATGATTTTTAAAACTGTCACTAATACTTACACTAGTAGTGACGGTTTCTGAAAACCGTCACTAATAAGGCACTTTTAGTGACAAAATTAAAATTATTTCTAATAATTTCATCACTAAAAACTAGTTTTTTTTCTTTTTGTAGTGAATGCCTTATCATCCTCTTCAAATTTCACATCAACACACATTAAATCACTTATGATTTGATTAAATGCGTTGATGTGTTGATTCAAGTTCGAAATCATCAACCATATTAAGCCAATAAAGATGTTGCTTAAAAAATAATTTGTTAGTAAGGGATTTGGACATGTATCAACTTTCAAGCTTTTGCCAAACAACCACAAGAGAATCTTCCTTCATAACATGATAGAGTACTTCGTTGGTCAAATACAAACGTATTATAGCAACAGTCTTTGCCTCTAATTCTCTCCAATTAGCCTTATCCACACCTTTCGGTTGAACACCTTACAAGGTCTTCACCATCCCTTGCCACACAAGAAAATCTTTCACTCTCCTCTACCACAAACCAAAGTTTCCAGTTCTATCAAATTTGACAACATCAAACTTTACAGATGAAGTGCCCGATGCCATAACAACAACGCTTTAATACCAATTGTTGTGTATGAATTATGAATTTGCATAGTGGAATTTAAACACAACAAATAATGAAGAACCAAAATGGAACATATAGGCAGTATATCGGAAAGCAAGAATAACAACATGAAGATTTACGTGGTTCAACAATGCCTACATCCACGAGAGCAATCGACAAAGGTTTTCACTATATAAATGTCAAAGGAGATAATAAAATACAATTTATAATGATTTTATTTCTCTCAATACACTCGGAAAAGTGTATAAATAAAGTTTCCTTTGGAGGTTTCCCCCCAAAACCCAACCAACTTCACGTTCAAATTCAAAATTTTGACTTCAGCCTCACAGTCCAGAATAAAACCGTCGACGATTTTCCTAAAACATTGATAGAATAAAATACTGAGAGCAAATTTTTGAGATTTCAGTAAAAATTGTCGACGGTTTTTATAAATAAAGTTTTCGTTGGAAGTTTCCCCCTTGATTACGCGCTTAAACTGTGTAATTAGGTGCTTTAATTCATGCATTGAAACTTATATTTTTAGTTAAATACTTAATTACTCTCAATATTTTAACACGGTGTCCTATTTATAATATTTAGATTTTATGGAGTAATTTATGAATTTTTGGTATTTTTAGTTGCAGGGCGACTATTGGAAGCTAAAAACCAAAGGTACTTCGTAATCTATGCGTAACTCTCTCATTCAATTTCCGATTCCAATGATTCAAGATTTTATTGAAAGATAAGAAAACTCTCTACAATTTTCATGTTTTGTGTTTTGAGAAATAGTAACTGCATCAAGGTCGAAATCGGACGCGAAGTTACTATATGCTATTTCATGGACTATTTCGACATTACTTCATAATCTAAGCGTAACTTTCTCATCCAAACTCCGATCGAGACGATTCAAAATTTTAGGAGAAAGAGTTCTACAACTTTCATGTTTCGATCTTTGAGAGATACATACGTTTACTAGGTCAAAATTGGCCTTGAAGTGTAGAACCGATTATGTATTAACAAAAGGAAGAAAAAAGAAAAAAGAAAAAGAGCTTGATGTGACCACGTGAGGGCCACATGCAGCAAGCTGGGATGTGCGAGTCTTCTAGTAGCTGGGGCTGAATTGTAAAAGGAAGGGAGATTTATGGGTTATTTTGAAAAGTCAAAGGGATGGATGTAGGGTTTTCTTTAAGCTTTTTTTTTAGTTCTTTAGGAGTGGCTTTTTGGGGAGGGGTGCAAGGGGCAGCAACTGGGCTGCCACTTCTACATGGCCAGCACTCTCCTCTCTCTTCTTTCTCTTTCTCTCTCTCTCTCTCTCTCTCTCTCTCTCTCTCTCTTTGAATTTAATAGTGTAGAATTAATTTTTGTTAAGAATTTAGTTTATTTCAATTCTAAGTAGGGATTAAATTTTTTTTTAAGTTAGTTTTTAATTTAAGAATATTATTATTAGATAAATCTTTGCTCCATCTCTCTTCTTTTCTCTCTCTTTCATTCTCTCTTTTCCTTTAAATAATTGTTTTAGTTCATCTTGCTTATTTAAGTTGTATTTTAATTTAAGTCTTGGAATTTTTAATTTATGTTTGGTTATTATTAAAGTTCAGTTTTTAATTTATGTTTTGTTAAGATTTTGATTGTGTTAAAATTTTAATTTTGGTTGCCTTAGTGGTTGATTGAAGATTTTAAGGTTGAATGTTTCACTTGCGTAATAAAGTTTTCGTTTTTACGCTTTTGTCCAAAATTCTAAACGTAGGTTTTATTTCCTATCTGAATGGTTAGATGTAGGATTATTTTTTCGCAGTTAATTTTATTACCACCTATTTTATTGTACTTGTTTCCTATTTCTTGTCGTTAATTTAGTGCATGTTAGGTTCATAAATTAAATTTCATATTGTTTTAATTTTGTCACAGAATCTCAAAAATCCCAGGAAACTAAATCTGAACTATGTTTAGTAAATTTTTCTTTTCTTAATTTCTTTTGGAATTACATGGGTTTGGAATTAAACAGCATTCCCTGAGGAGACGATCTGGCATTTGGGCTGAATATTACACAATAGAACTTCTATACTTTGGATAACTTCCGAACTGCTCATTTTTTGAGTGAGTTAAGTTTTTGGTGCCGTTGCTAGGGAATGTTGGTCTTAGTCTCAAATTAGTTTTTTTCCCATCATTTTAATTAGTATCATGAAAAAGAAAAAAAAAAAAAGAAAAAGAAAAAAAAAAGAAGAAAAAAAAAATTGAGCTTTGAAAAAATTATGGCTACACATGCACCACGTACGCTTATGAATTTTTTTGCAGTTTCAATACACCACTGCACCATCTTACACTACTTTACCTAATGACGATCTTAATTTCATGATGCAGTGCGGGAGGAAGTCATTGCTACCTTAGTTCTACGAGACGGAATCTGAGTGCCCTTATTGGCACCTGACAGAGTTCGAGTTGACTTGCAATATTTTTTTTTCTCGTGCAAGAACTAATGAATCTACTAGACTACGTTTATTTCTTGCCTCTTTGAAGGATAGGGCACAGATGTGGTTTAATTCTTTGAGACCTCATTCTATCTCTAATTAGGCTGATGTGGAGTGTGAATTTCTACGTAGGTTTTGTCCTTCACGAAGAACTCAATTTTTGAAGGAACAGATCATTCAGTTTACAGAGAAGGGTGACGAGACTTTTCGGGCTTGCTGGGAGAGATACAAGGATCTACTAAATACTTGTCCATATCACGGGTTTGAATCATGGAGGTTAGTTAATTGTTTCTATACAACTCTTAATCTTGATTGCAAACACTTTGTGCAGATCATGTGCAATGGAGAACTCTTCAGCAAGGAACCGGATCGGGCACTATCATTTTTTGATTACCTAACTGAAAGTGTCCCACAATGAAATACATGATACAATCAGGCATCTATGACAGTACAACTTATCAGCACAATCAGTGGTGGAGATAAATATGAGCCAACATATTATCCAGACACTCTTCTTGTAGCACCCTCAAAACTTCTCTATATATATATTTTTATATCTATATATCTATATCCATACTTAAGCAGCGGAACACAAATCACATGACCATATATATATGTAAGTACTATACAATACTAGAATCCAGTATATATATTGACGATAGCCATACAAAACAAATCCCTCCAGCATCATCTACCCCAAAAATAAAAAATTCTGTCAAAAACTCACCCTATAACCAGGGTAATCAAAATACTCTCTATCCGTGAGCCTGATCTGCTCGCCTAACTGGCTCACCTGAAAAATGTTAAAGTCATGGCGTGAGTCGACGCTTAGTAAGTGGAAATATGCTATTACTAGTGTGTGACAAGTAAGTTAGGAATACTATTTAAATAACAAATAAACTGTAATACAATAGTAAATCTATAAAGCATATTATTCTTTTCACAATTTAAAATATAACTGTATCATCTATGTTTTCTACTCTTCATACTGCTAATATCATACTATACCCATCATATACTATAAAATTATATACATATATATAACTGTTCTTTATCCCTGGAACTCTGTATGTCATGATTTGACCCCTCATGATAGGGTTGTGCAGCCCGTAGGAGGGACTTCATCTGGTCGGCCCTCCAGATAAGATAATATATTCTACACTACCTCAGCTCGGTCAAACTGCATCCACTCCCAGGCTCGAGATTGACTACTACCTTGTCAAATCGGCCCCCTCCACCCAGCGAACTGGGGAGCTATATACTCTTCGAGCACGTTCAACGGTACCTACACACTATTTGAGATATGTAGTTGCACTCTATCTGTATCTAACAACGGTACCATGCTTTGTATTCTTTATCTATATCTATTTGTAATCTTTCCTCAGGGATCTGATACTATATATATACACACACACACACATATATACTCTTTTACTGTTTTTATCATGTTTCCAAAATTACCATAACACTATCTTTCTGTATTGTAAATACTGTAATCTCTGTATACTATATCTATAACATCTTGATGCTATCTCTGTATATTTGTCTGTATTCTCTGTCTATATACTCTGTATGTTATGGTAATAGAAAACATGATATACTATAAACACTATATGTACTGTTTTATATAAAACTGTAATATATATACTGATTTGAGTAAAACTGTTTTATGAAACTATTCATATAAAATTTGTATATGCATGCATATCTTTCTGTATAATCTCTGTGAATATATAACTATATCTATATATTATGTATAACTCCATGTACTGGAAAAACTATATAAACTATATATACTGTCTATATCTATGTATTCAGTATAGTATGATACACTGTAAAAACTATATAAGTTCTTCATCACATAAATATCCACTCAAGCCACACAAGCATTTAAAACTCATATTCTGTAAAACTAGGTAACAAGCTGGTATATACATATGTGTAAAATCTCTGTTAACATTATAACAATTCCTAGTATGGCATATTTTCCTTACCTTAACTCTGAAAAACCCTTACTAAATTCTGGCCCTATACCCGCAGAGTTCTCCACTCAACACCCTAAAAATCAATTCCCTCAGAACAAAACATTAGTATTTTCTTACCTAAAATATTTCTTATAACTATGAGAAAGGCATAATCTAAATAAAATGTCTTACCCTGAATTTGGGATTGATTTTCAAACCAACTTCCCCCATGATCAGCCTTAGAAGACTTGTAAAGAACTTCACCAAGAGCGTCGTGGTGGCTTCAAATCTTCAATCAGGGGAGAAATAGAGTCGGAATTGAAGAGAGAAGGCGAGAGCGGCGTAGAGAGAGAAAAAGGAGGTTTCTTGCGCCAAAATTCTGCTAACAATCCGGGTTTTGGCAATTTATAGCCCTGGGTTCGTCGACGAGACACGTCATCTCGTCAACGAGTCGTTAAGGAATTTCATTGACAAAATCCCTCCCTCGTCGACGAATTTTAAGCTACCCCAAAAACTCTCTCAGTATTTTCTCGTCGACGAGGTGTAGCTTCATCGACGAGGTCCTTTATGCGCTCGTCGACGAATTCCTTGTGTTCGTCGACGAGGCCCTATGTAAGAGTTTCGGGTTAGCCTGTTGCCTCCTTCCGTTTTTGTTTCCATTTCCCTCTCTCTTTAATATTTAAATATCATTATTTTTCGAGTCGTTACATTCTCCCCTCCTTATAAAATTTCATCCTCGAAATTTACTATCTGTATCTCCATCTATACACTCCATCATCCAATAAAGGAAAAAGGTCTACTTATTTTATTACCTGCTCTCACTTATGGCAGAGGAATACCGTGGTTACATTTATGTTTTGGGAGATTACGTATATAAAACTGAAACTATCTACTCACTAGATCTATACATGTACCTGCAAAAGAAACTTATCTAAGTATTATACTTTACCTGAGTACCTCTATACCTCTTGGAACAATTTCGGGTATTTCTATCTGATCTGTTCCTCAAGCTCCCAAGCAGCTTCCTCTATAGCGTGATTCTTCTACAAAACTTTTACTAATTGAATTTCTTTGGTGCGTAGTACTTGTATCTTTCTGTCTAAAATTTGTACTGGTGTTTCTGCATAAACTAATGAATCCTTCAACTCTATCTCTGCATAACTGATTATGTGGGACGGGTTTGGGACGTATTTCCTTAACATAGAAACATGAAACACGTCATGAATTCTAGCCAAAGATGGCGGCAATGCTAACTTATAAGCAACTCATCCTCAACTCATCCTATTCTCTCAAGTATCTCAAAAGGGGGCCAATGTACCTAGGGCTCAACTTGCCCTTCTTTCCAAACCTCATAACTCCTTGTAGAGAAACTATCTTCAAGAATACTCGATCTCCCACGTCAAATTCTAACTCTTGGCGGCAAGTATCTGCGTAGCCTTTCTGCTAACTCTGTGTTGTACTAATTCTTTCTTTAATTAGTCGGACCTTGTCACAAGCCTGTTGTACTATCTCTGGACCCAAAACTCACCTTTCGCCTACCTCATCTCAGAAGAGAGGAGAACGACATCTCCTACGATACAATGCCTCATATGGATCCATGCCGATACTAGCCTGGTAGCTGTTATTATAAGAAAATTCAACTAACGGCATAAACTGAATCCAACTTCCTCTAAAATCAAGCACACAAGCACGAAGCATATCCTCTAGTGTCTGAATCGTCCTCTCAGTCTGACCATCTGTCTGGGGGTGAAAAGCAGTGCTAAAAGCTAACTGCATACCCATAGCCTCCTGAAAACTTTTCCAGAATCGTGAAGTAAATCGAGGATCTCAATCTGAGACTATGGATACTGGTACTCCATGAACACGAACTATCTCCTGAACATATATCTCTACCATTCTGTCCATGGAATAACCGATTTTAATAAGGATGAAATAAGCGGTTTTCGTTAGACGATCTACAACCACCCAAATCGCATTCAGTCCCTATCGTATTGGTGGTAACCCCATAACGAAGTCCATCGAAATGTGGTCCCATTTCCATTCTAGAATGAATAGTGGTTGCAACTGTCCTACTGGTCTCTGGTGCTCAACTTTAGTCTGCTGACACATCAAGCATTATTGAACAAACTCGGCTATCTCCCTCTTCATTCCACTCCACCAAAAATATTATCGCAAGTCTCTGCACATTTTAGTATTTCCAGGATGGACTGTGTATAGAGATCTATAAGCCTCTTCTAGTATAGTTCTAATGATCTTAGTATCTGCAGGAACATAGAGTCTAGTACGGAATCGCAGGGCTCCGTCATCTAATATGCTGAATTCCTCTCCTTGACCATCCCGCACCCTAGCCATAACCTCTGCCAACCCCGCATCATCACCCTGAGTTGCTTTAATCCTCTCATAAAGCGTAGGCTAAACCACTAGACTAGTAATGACTGCTTGTGGACCCTCCTCTATTAACTCTAAACTGAGCTTCTCCAAATCCATTAAAATTGAATATGGAATCTCCATAGCTGCCAATATAGGTCCCCCTGATTTCCTGCTCAGAGCATCTACCACTACATTTTCTTTTCCTGGGTGGTAACTAATCGTGCAATCATAATCTTTAATAAGCTCTAGCCACCTTCTTTGCCTCATATTCAAGTCCTTTTGGGTAAAGAAATATTTCAAACTCTTATGATCCGTGAAAATCTCGCACTTACCACTATATAAATAATGCCTCCAGATCTTGAGAGCATACACCACTACAACAAGTTCTAAATCATGGACAGGATAATTCTTCTCATATTCTTTAAGTTGTCTGGATGCATATGCAATGACCTTGCCGTATTGCATAAACACGCACTCAAGACCCTTTAAAGAGGCATCACTATATATTACAAACCCGTCCTCCCCTAATGGAATAGCTAATATCGGAGCTGAAACTAACCACCGCTTTAACTCTTGAAAACTCTGCTCACGGTCATCAGTCCATTCAAATTTTGCATTTTTCCTCGTAAATCGTGTTAATGGACCTGATAACCTAGAGAAACCATCCACAAAACACCGATAATAACCTGTTAATCCCAAAAAACTCCTGACTTCTTGAACATTTCCTAGCCTTTCCCAACTCACCACTGCCTTTATTTTTCTTGGATCAACTGATACACCTGCTTCTGAGATCACATGGCCGAGAAATGTGACATGTTTTAACCAAAACCCACACTTCTTAAATTTTGCATATAATTTCTTTTCTCCCAATATCTGCAACACCAGCCTCAATTGATGCTCGTGCTCCTCAAAACTCCTTGAGTAGACCAGTATATCATCAATGAACACAACACAAACTGGTCCAAATACTGATGAAACACTCGATTCATTAGATCCATAAATATTGTTGGTGCATTAGTCAACCCGAATGGCATCACTAAGAACTCGTAATGCCCATACCTAGTACAAAATGCAATCTTCGTAATATCTTCTTCTTTAACTTTCACCTGATGGTAACCTGACCGCAGGTCAATTTTAGAGTAAACCTAGGTCCCTTGGAGCTGATCAAATAAATCATCGATCCTAGGAAGAGGATATTTATTCTTGACTGTTAGTTTGTTTATCTCCTTATAATCGATGTATAATCTTATGGTTCCATCTTTCTTTTTCACGAACAGAACTGGCGCTCCCCAAAGAGACACACTGGGCCTGATGAAACCTTTATCCAACAGTTCCTATAACTGTTCTTTTAATTCTATTGAGGCCATACGATATGGTGCTTTTGATACTGGTGTAAATCCTGGCAACAAGTCTATAGTGAACTCAATCTCATGATCAGGCAACAAACTAGGTAATTTTTCTGGAAATACATCTGGACACTCTCTTACTAGTGGTATATCAGCTTGTCTCAATGCTTCTTTTGGCAATTCTCTTATGTATGCAACATACCCCTGACAACCATTCTGTAGTAGTCTCCTCACCTGAATAGTCGACACTAGTTGTGGAGAGGCACACACGCATGAACTCGTAAATCTAAATTCTGGCTCACCCGGGGGTCTGAAAATCACTTCTTTCTGATGACACTCTACACTAGCATAATGAGTAGCTAGCCAGTCTATGCCCAATATCACGTTAAACCCCTACATATCAAGGATCACAAGATCAACTAACAGCACCCTCCCTTGAATACTTATTGGAAAATTTCACAACACCCTTCTGCATTTTACTACTGATCCCATCGACGTACCCACAGATAATTCTACATCTAGTAGCTGAGTCTCTACCTCAGTTATTCTAACATACCCTGCTGATATAAAAGAGTGGGTGGCACCTGTATCAAACAAAACAACAATTTTATATGGTAAAGCAGTAAGGGTACCTATGACCACGTCTCCAACCGTCTCAGCCTCTCCTGGTGTCAACGCGTAGACCCTTGCCAGCGCAGTGTTCCTCTGTTGACCACCGCGGGGTGCCTGATATCCACCAACATGATCAAGCCATATAACCTGGCCTCCCACAACGATAACAAACATTATCCCCCAAGTGGCACTCACCACGATGTCTCCGTCCGCATCTAGGACAAATGGCAGGGAACTGTCCGCCCTGAAATCCCCTATGCTCTACCATCTGTCTCTGGCCTCCGCTAGATCTACCTCCTCTCCAAGGGCTTCGGCTGGGATCAGCCTGAAAACTCGAGGGCGCAGTCCTTTTCCTCTGACTCTGTGTCTCCATCTCTTTAGATAGACTCTCCTCCGCTATAGTGGCCCTGTCAACCAATTCCACAAAATCCTGGATCCTCAGTACCGCCACCTATCTGTAAATGTCTCGCCTTAGGTTCCTCTCAAACATTCTGGTCTTCTTCACTTCATTGGGGACAATATATGGATAGAAATGCGAGAGCTCGATAAATCTCGCCGCATACTGCTAGATGGTCAATAATCCCTGGGACAGGCTTAGAAACTCTTGTACTCGAGCCTCTCTAACTGAGGGAGGGTAATATCTATCGAAGAACACGTCCCTGAAATGAGCTCAGGGCATCGGCGCTGGTATAGCCCTCTACTCCTCCAACAACCTGGTGGCTGCCCACCATCTCTCGGCCTCCCCTGCCAGCTTATACGTAGCATGTAAAACTCTCTGCTCGTCAGTGCAATGAAGTACTATTAAAATCTTCTCTACCTCCTACACCCAATTCTCAACAACTGCAGGTTCAATCACTCTAGAAAAAGCTAGCGGATTCATCTTCATGAATTTCTCTATGGTGCATCCCTGAACTAGAGATGGACCTCCCTGCTCTCTAGAATTCCACGCTATCTCAGCCATAACTTGCTGAGCCACACTACGTAGCGCAGTATCTGAATCCCCACCTACTACGCCAGAAGGACCAGCACCATCATTCCCACTACCGTGAGCGCTATTGCCTCCTAGGTCCATCCTACAAACACATAGAACACCATTTCA
The DNA here is from genome assembly GCF_029873635.1 of Malania oleifera. NCBI lineage: Eukaryota > Viridiplantae > Streptophyta > Magnoliopsida > Santalales > Ximeniaceae > Malania > Malania oleifera. The sequence goes on along the minus strand of NC_080419.1, from coordinate 90,309,488 downwards.
GAATTCTATTTCCCTACAGACCCAACATATTCAACTAAAACCCCAAATTCTCTATTAATTATCCCTCCTGATCCTAACCCCAACATCCACTCCTGCAATCCCAAACACATGACTCATCGACAGTTTACTATGGTTTTCCTGAAATCGTCACCCCAGGAAAAACACAGAAACTACTACGAAATCTTGTATCCAGATCATAGAATAAAACCTCAAATCTTTTTCCTATATTCTGGCATTGTTTTTCTGCTGCACTCTAGAGTCTACAGAACCTAGCAACCTAGGCTCTGATACCAAAAATGTAACACCCTCAAAACTTCTCTATATATCTATATATCTATATCCATACTTAAGCAGTGGAACACAAATCACATAACCATATATATATATATATGTAAATACTATACAATACTAGAATCTAGTATATATATCAACCATAGCCATACAAAACAAATCCCTCCAACATTATTTACCCCAAAAATACAAAACTCTGTCAAAAACTCACCCTATAACTAGGGTAATCAAAATACTCTCTATCCACAAACCTGATCTGCTCGCCCAGCTGGCTTACCTAAAAAATGTTACAGTCATGGGGTGAATCGACGCTCAGTAAGTGGAAATATGCTATTACTAGTGTATGGCAACTAAGTTGGGAATACTGTTTAAATAACAACTGAACTGTAATACAATAGTAAATCTGTAAAGCATATCTTTCTTTTCATAATTTAAAATATAACTGTATCATCTATGTTTTCTACTCTTCATACTACTAATATCATACTATACCCATCATATACTCTAAAACTGTACACATATATATAACTGTGTTTTATCCCTAGAACTCTGTATGTCATGATTTGACCCCTTAAGACAAGGTTGTGTGGCCCATAGGTGGGACTTCATCTGGTCGACCCTCTAGATAAGTCAATATACTCTACACTACCTCAGCCCGACCAAACTTCATCTACTCCTAGGCTCGGGACTGGTTACTATCTCGTCAAACTGGCCCCCTCCACCCAGCGAACTGGGGAGCTGAATACTCTCCGAGCACGGTCGACGGTACCCACACACTATCTAAGATATGTGGTTGTACTCTATCTGTATCTAGCAATGGTACCGTGCTTTGTATTCTTTATCTGTATCTGTCTATAATCTTTCCTCAAGGATATGATACTATATATATACATGTATACTCTTTTACTATTTTTATCATGTTTCCAAAATTACCATAATGCTATCTTTCTGTACTATAAATACTGTAATCTCTGTATACTGTATCTGTAGCATCTTGATGCTATCTCTGTATATCTATCTGTATTCTCTATCTATATACTATCTCTGTATACTATGTATGTTATGGTAATAGGAAACATGGCATATTATAAACACTATATATACTGTTCTGTATAAAGCTGTAATATATATATACTGATTTGAGTAAAACTGAATACATGTGTGTGTATGTGTGTGTATATATATATATATATATATATATCTATTTTATGAAACTATTCGTATAAAAGTTGTATATGCATGCATATCTTTCTGTATAATCTCTGTGAATATAAAACTATATCTATATATTATGTATAACTAAAAATCCGGGTTTTGGCAATTTATAGCCCTAAGTTCATCAACGAGACATGTCATCTCATCGACGAGTCTTTAAGGAATTTCGTCGACGAACTCCCACCCTCGTTGATGAATTTCATGCTACCCCAAAACCTCTCTCGATATTTTCTCGTCGATGAGGTCCCTTATGCGCTTGTCGATGAATTCCATGTGTTCATCGACGAGGCCCTGTGTAAGAGTTTTGGGTTATTCCATCCAAAATGCAATGTCATCGACGAACGCAAAGCATGTTGCCTCCTTCCTTTTTTGTTTCCATTTCCCTCTCTCTTTAATATATAAATATCATTATTTTTCGGATTGTTACACTTCTGCCTCAATACCAACCACAACAGATCCCTCAGAGCTGTGTGCTGTCAGGATTTCAATCTAATGTAGCACCTGCTCCACCGGGGATGTCTCCTGAGGATGCCTTCCGACAATTCATGCAAATTCAAATCAATTAGTATACTCAGGACATAAATGAATTGTGGGACGTCGTTAATGTGATAAGCACGCAATTAGATATATTAGAAAAAGAGGAATTTCCAGTGGAACCTCAACCTAGTCTTCAAGAATACCAGCAGCAATAACAACAAATACATAATGTTTCTCTTGAGATAGCGGAGGCCGCTATTACTTCGAGAAGCGGGAAAGAAGTTCCCCAACCTGAGATGCTCATCGACAGACAACCAGTTATCCTGGCACCTGAAGTTACAGCTGAGACAGATGAAGTCAAAGAAAAACCAGAGGAAGTGAACCTAGAAGTGAAGCAGTCAGTTAATAAGGAGGCTGATATTAATAAGGAGTACCAACCTGTGGTACCTTATCCTCAAAGCTTGGCAGCCGTGGAACCATCACTCCCAACTGGAATAAATGTCAAGGAGTCCAATGTTGAAGCAAATCCCTATAGTGGTAAGATGATTTGTAGACCTGATAAAGACAGTGAGTAGAATGGTGAATGTTTAACTTTCAAGAAATCAGGTAAAACTTTTAATGGTAATGCTTCTGAAGAACTAAAGGTCACTGTTCTAACAACTTTTCCTCAAACACCAGTTCGTAAAAAAGTAAATTTCTTGGAAAATATGTTGAATAAAGACCATTTCTTGTTAAAACAAGAAAGTCGATATGCACATATATTGTCTCGTATTTTGAAGAGTATTAATTCATTTGAGGCTGATTTTCATACAGGTATGAAGACTGATTCATTGTGGCTGCTTAAATTTGAAGACCCGCTAGTTCAATTTATAGATCTGCACCCACCAGATGAAATTCCTCTAGAACCTCCGCTAGACAACTGTGATGTTTTTCTTTCCCTTCTTTTCATTTTTTTTTACCTTATTTTATTTTTAGTTAATTTTCAGGTACATTTTCTTGTAGTTAAAATTTTCTTTTCCATTACTTCTACACCTAGGTACGCCCTACTTCTCCCATGCATAGTTTTTATATTTCCCATATGCTTTCACATTGAGGACAATGTTCCACTTTAGTTGGGGGGGTGAGCATTTGCATGTGACATTGTGCACGTCTACTTGCTGGGTTTTATATAAAAAAAAAATTTATAAAAATAAAAATAAAGAAAGAGCATTGAGGATAAATGATTATGCCAAGATGAACACTGACTTTTACCTTTTACATACTTGCATATAACCTAAGAATTATACACTTGAGTCATTTATGCGTAGTTTCTCTTTATATGACTTTATAATACCAAGAAGAATTGATTGGTAATACAGTTGTGTTAATCTGGCTATATAAACTCTTGTATTTACACGACATCTCATGAGGCTGAATAGACACATTCACGTGATTCATTGCACTTAGGATTCCTTATGAGTACTGAGAGAATACCCATGGCGACTATAACACCTTGTGAGATATCCTTGAACTATTTATTGTATTTTTGAGTGTTAACATCAAATCAGAGTTCACGAAACTCAGTTCTCTTTTCTTCTGGATGATTCTTTATACACTAGTCTTTGTTTTTTATTTGTTAGCCTAGAGATGACATCTAGTGGGGAGATAGAAACCTAGGTCTTGTACCCCACTCAAGATGTGAAGGCTAAACCACCCCTAGAGATAGAATTAGTTCATAGACCACTGTTCGAGCTTAATTCCCATTGATGGTATGAAGACAACAAAAGAAGTGTAATGATTGTCCTAATTGACCAAGAAAATACATAAAGTGAAGAATGAGCATAAGAGAGAATAAGAAATAGAAATGCACATGAAATGAAATTCTAATGTCTGCTCCACTGAAATACCACAAAAAGTCAAGGACATGACACATGTTCTCCACATTTGAAAATTCTTCAACCGTTTGATGGCTTAAATGTACTCACGCTTGGTTTGTGAATAAGTTTATCTAGGGTGGTCTTGGTTGGATATGACAAGTAGGTGAGAAGATGTTAGGGTGGAAGGACCCAACATCTCACAAATAGGTTGGATCCTTTTCAGACTAGTCCACTCTATACATTTAGCGTTTGTTCCTTAAAATATGTGAGATGTTTGGTCGTGACACTCCTTCTCACATATGATGAGTGAACCCGTTCTTTATTTAGTATTTTTTTTAGGGTATACCAGTTAGGTTGAGTTAAAATGACCATTCTGTAGGTGTCCACTAGTATCATAGGTGTAACGAGTTACACAAATTACACATGCCTCAAGATTTTGCCTATTTATACTCGAGTTTATATGGCTACATTAACTCTGAATTGTAATTGCTGGTTAACTTCAAATGAGTGTCATGTTCTTAATTACTATATAATGATGAAATTCACATGAATGACTTATTTCGGAGGTGCGTGCATTGTATATGATGAGTTAGTGTGTAATTTGGTGATATTCATGTATGTAAAATGGTATATTCGTGTTGCATGTACATTCATTTAATGTTCCTTGGAATTGGTGTTTGTGGGTCGCCCTGAAAACCCTCACAAGACTACAACTCGTCCACGAGGATTGACCTAGGGGTTTAAAGCCTTATTACATTCAGTAAATGCAACCGTATTTCCCGCGAAAGAGGAGGTAGATAAGATTTGGTAGCTTTCTTAGTTTTTTTTTCATTTTGTTAGGGACTAACAAAACTTTAGTTGGGGGGGTGTGATTACGCGCTTAAATAGTGTAATTAGGTGCTTTAATTCATGCATTGAGACTTATATTTTTAGTTAAATACGTAATTACTCTCAATAATTTAGCACAATATCCTATTTATAATATTTGGATTTTATTGAGTAATTTATGAATTTTTGGTATTTTTTTTATTGCAGGGTGACTATTGGAAGCTAAAAATCAATGGTACTTCGTAATCTGTGCGTAACTCTCTCATCCGACCTCCGATTTAGATGATTGAAGATGCTATAGAAATATAAGAAAACACTCTACAATTTTCATGTTTTGTGTTTTGAGAAATACTAGCTGTATCAAAGTTGAAATCGGACGTGAAGTTACCATACGTTGTTTCAAGGACTATTTCGACATTGTTTCGTAATCTAAGAGTAACTTTCTCGTTCGAGCTCCGATTGAGACGATTCAAAATTTTATAAAAATATGAGAAAGAAGTCTACAACTTTTGTGTTTCAATCTTTGAGATATACAAACATTTACTAGGTCTGTAACACCCCGACCCCGAGGGGCCTGGGATATTAACTTTTTACTACTGATTTACAGCGGAAGTAAAATAAACTCAATTTTTATTAAACCAGAGCGCCAATTATTCATGTTACAATCACTTATTTCAAAAGAAGAAAATTAAACAAATGTAAATATCTGAAATCATACTAATGTTTCTAATTAATCTTTATTTTTCTAATCCCCACCCGCATGCTTGCTAAGCCTGATTTTCGACATGTCCTTCAGAGTTATCTGAAATAAAATATGATCGGGGTGAGACGACGCTCAGTAAGTAAATAAGATTATTATTAGTGTGTGGCCAAAATGAGCTTTTAAAGAATTTCGTAAAACAATATTTAATACTATAACTTCAAAACTGCTTTTAGAATAAACATAAATTTAAAAATTCCTGCATAAAACTTTTTCATCAATTTTAACAGTAAATTTTTATAATCATATACTATAACTGTTAAATTAAACTTTTAACTTTAAAACTGTAAAAATATTTAATGATAAACATACATATACTTTTCCTTGTACGTTTTCCTTAGATCGTCATTTAAGCACCAAAATGATCCTTTTCACGTAAACTTACACTTTTCCTTCAAATCATCAGTAACTTTGTACACGTAATTAAATATGTATAAACATATATTGTAAAAACCACCCTTAGGCCTGTTTGCCGTAAGTCATGTTTACCCCCATGACTGGGTTGTGCGGTCCGAAGACTGGACTTAGCTGGCTGGCCGACCAAACTAAATCAACGTACGTAAACTTTAAGTGAGATTTTCCTTATTAAGTCCTGGACTTAAACCAGGTGTGCACTCAGGAGAAATCCACTAACATAAATAACCACTCTGTAAACAGTGTGGGTGCACTCTGATCCGTATAAACTTTAAGCTGCGGTACCGAGCATCTGTAACTTTGAACTTCCGTTGCCATAAAGGGTTTTAAAATCATCTTATTATAATTTATGCAATTTAAAATAATATCGTGAAAATCTCATCTTTACTCATATTTTCATAAAAAATGTAATGTAAAAATAAACTCATGCCACACAATTTTTGTGTTAAAAATATATATAATTTTATTTTTGAATAGAAATAAATGCTGAAAATTTACCCGAGGGGATTAGAACATTTCTTAACCCAAATATAGATGCAAGTATATTAAAGATAGAACTGGTATAATTAAATATGCGTAAAAATAAACTCATAGAAATTTTGTGGAACTAAGTAACATAATTAAAATTTACGTACAAAATAAACTCGGGTATGAATTTAAAATAAAAAGAAACTAACATAATCAAAATTTACTTACAAATAAACTCGGGTATAAATTTTGAATAAAAATACTAACATAATCAAATTTACTTACCTTCTTCTTTTACCGTGTGTTACGAACACAATAATTATCTTTAAGAAATGAGATCGGAAAAAGTGGGTGATTAAGAATTTATTCAAAAATTCTCTCTCCACCACAAATTCTTTCACTCACTAATCCTTCTCTTCCTTGGAAAATTGTTGTGAAAAATGAAGGTTGAGAGCTCCCTATTTATAGGAAAATTTTGGGGAAGAAATAGAATTTATAAAAGTGTGGGGAGATGGGTGAAATTATAATTTTAAAAATTAAAGAATGGGCAAGGGATGGGCAAGGTATGGATTGAGTGGAGGCTATTTGGGAGTGCTTGCCACCATTCCCACTAAATAAATTTTTAATTAATTACTTACCTAATTAATTACTCCATTACCTAACTAATTATTTTATTATTTTATTATTTTTCTTAATCATTATTATCATTATTATTATCATTGTTATTAATTTTAAACTTGAGTGGAGGCCATTTGGGAGTGCTTGCCACCATTCTCACTAAATAAATTTTTAATTAATTACTTACCTTATTAATTAATCCATTACCTAACTAATTATTTTATTATTTTTCTTAATCATTATTATTATCATTGTTATTAATTTTAAACTATATTTAGTATTTATTTTATTTTATTTTATTTTTGAACAAGAATTAAATTTAAATTTTAAAAACTCATGTGGGCCCCACATGGTCTTGTGGGCCCCACACAACTTCGAGACCCGAATGGATCCTACGTAACTCGAATAACTCTTATACGATTTTATGCATCCTACATAGCTTTGAGACTTGTGAAAACCTCCATACGGCTTCGGGACTCATGTGGGCCCCACACAGTCTTGTGGGCCCCGCATAGGATACCTATATTATTATTATTTTATCATATATTTCTACAAATTATATCAGTTAAAATATTATTTTATGTACTTATTTACGTATATAAACAGTGTCTTGTGGCTCCGGGATTCATGTGGACCCCATGTAGTCTTGTGGGCCCCACATATGATACCTATATTATTATTATCTTATTATGTATTTCGACAAATTATGTCTGTCAAAACACTATTTTATGTATATATACTTATTTACGTGTACAAATAGTGTCTATCCTGTTTATCTTATGAAATTCCATTTTGACCAGGCCGACCTCCAGGGAGCGACTGAGCCGCAATGGTCTCTGAGCACTCGCTAAGACAAGGTCTTTCTTAGGCATCAAACATGGAATCAAGGATCCTACAGAAAAACACTTCTGTATTGATATTAACTTAATGACTATTTTTATTATTTTATTATTATTGTACTTTAATCATATATATATATATATATATATATATATATTTTTGGGTCATCACAAGGTCAAAATCGATCTTAAAGTATAGAACCGATTATATGTTAACAAAAGGAAGGAAAAAAAGAAAAAAGAAAAAAAGCTTGATGTGACCACGTGAGGGCCACATGTAGCAAGTTGGGACGTGCGGGTCTTTTAGTAGCTGGGGTTGAATTGTAAAAAAAAGGGGGGATTTATGGGTTATTTGAAAAGTCATAGGGATAGATGTAGGGTTTTCTTTAAGCTTTTTTTTTTAGTTTGGGATTTATGGGTTATTTTGAAAAGTCAAAGGGATAGATGTAGGGTTTTCTTTAAGCTTTTTTTTTTTTTTAGTTCTTTAAGAGTGTTTTTTTTTGGAGAGGGGTGCAAGGGGCAGTAGCTGGGCTGCCACTTCTACACGGCCAGCACTCTCCTCTCTCTCTCTCTCTCTCTCTCTCTCTCTCTCTCTCTCTCTTTGAATTTAAGAATTTAGTGTATTTCAATTCTAAGTAGGGATTAAATTTTTGTTTAAGTTAGTTCTTTAATTTAAGAATATTATTATTAGATAAATCTTTGCTCCATCTCTCTTCTTTTCTCTCTCTTTCATTCTCTCTTTTCCTTTAAATAATTGTTTAAGTTCTTCTTGCTTATTTAAGTTGTGTTTTAATTTACGTCTTGGAATTTTTAATTTTTGTTTGGTTAATATTAAAGTTTAGTTTTTAATTTACGTTTTGTTAAAATTTTGATTGTGTTAAAAATTTAATTTTGATTGCATTAGGAGTTTAATTGAAGATTTTAAGGTTAAATGTTTCACTTGCGTAATAAAGTTTTCGTTTTTAGGCTTTTGTTTGAATTTCAAACGTAAGTTTTATTCCTTATCTGAATGGTTAGATGTAGGATTATTTTTTTGCTGTTAATTTTGTTACCAGCTATTTTTTTGTACTTGTTTCCTATTTCTTGTCGTTAATTTAGTGCGTGTTAGGTTCATAAATTAAATTTCACGTTGTTTTAATTTCATCACAAAATCTCAAAAATTTCAGGAAACTGAATCTGAACTATATTCAATAAATTTTTTATTTCTTAATTTATTTTGGAATTACATGAGTTTGAAATTAAACAACATTCCTTGAGGAGACGATCTGACCTTTGGGTTAAACATTACACGACAGAACTCCTATACTTGAAATAGCTTCTGAACTGCTCATTTTTCGAGTGAGTCACCCCCAAAACCCAACCAACTTCACGGTCAATTTCAAATTTTGAATTCAACCTTGTAGTCCAGAATAAAACCGTCGACGTTTTTCTTGAAACCGTCGATAGTATAAAATACCGAGAGCGGATTTCTAAGATTTCCGTAAAAATCGTCAACGAATTTCCCCAAAATGTTGATATTAACTATGTTCTCCTCCTTGTGTATGTTAACCATTCCAAGAAATGAGCCACCAAACACAATAATACACAACCTAATTAAATACTTGTTTTCTAGGAATCCAAGGCGAGATAAATTAGGCATACGAAAATAACAATATTTCAATTGATGTTCTCTCACAATAGGAAAATGTGTAAGACCAAGTGGCATATGCCTTATTAGAATATTTCATGAGTAGATTGCCCAGCCAGACTGACTCAAATGATAATGACAACTTATAACTTTGGTGACCCTAAGGTCAAAGGTTCGATTCTCCCTCGAGAGTTTGCCCCAATTATCAGGAGTGTGTTAATGGATAGATAACTTTCACCCTCGAGTTTAGTACTGTATCATAGTGTTTAAAGTGGCACGATGGTGACTGGAAACCCCGAGTTATCAATTTATATATATATTGGGAGTAGGTTGCATGCACATACTTTCCCATTAAATATGCTTGAGAGAGAGAGAGAGAGAGAGAGAGAGAGAGAATATAATAGTCAAAGACGATTTGTGGTTGAATGGGAGATTGAATGAAGATGGAATTTAAAATATGGAAAATGCGACAAGTGGGTAAATAAAACGTTGCATAATTTAAGAAAGTAATAAAAGTAGTATAGCCGTGTTCTTAGGCATGACATGTGATGAAGAGGAGACCGGGCAGCTTGGAGTTTTGAGGACTACTCCGAACGTCCCCCCTTGGCCTCTGCATGGGAAGTCACGTTAGCCTGCTAGCTGGCACCGCATTTAATATTTGCAAATATAGATAGAATACATAATGTCTGTACTGTCATTCAAACAAACTCCCATGTGCCTGTACATTTTAAATTCAATCTTCTGCCCTTTTCTTTTTCACACATGAATTTGCAAATTGATGTTTTAAGTGGGATCAAAGAACATGTGGGACTCGTATGACTTGTGCTACCTTAATTTGTTAACTAATAATAAGGATAACATTATGAAGCAAAAACATTCATTCATTTTTAAGGGGTCTAACTTCACGATAGTTTTCTTTTTAATTTCTCTACATTTTTCCCAACAATCACGTAGGATTCGTCTGATTTACCATATTAAATTCATAAAATAATATTCTCGAACTTTTTATTTCTTAAAATAAGTACTTTTCATATATATATATATATATATATATATATATATATATATGGTTTTTGAAATTTTGTACACGTTCTTTAAGTTCATGTTTATTTAAACTTTTGAAATATTAATGTGCATTTCAAAATGATTGTTTTTATAGTACTCTTTGTTAGGATTGCAGGATCTTAGGAAAAAAATCAAATTTAGAAAATTATGTGATTTTGAGATACGGATAACTACTGTCTTTAAGGTAATATTTATCCTCACTTGAATGAGTTTGCTATAAAAAAAATTATAGAAATCACCTCAAAGATCGATACAAAAAAAATTAGAGCATAAAAAATTTACATATAACAAATTAGATGCTTTCACGGTAGAATTTCAAAGTAATATTTTTTTTTTTAACTATGGAAGAAGATTTCTCAATAGAACTTAAAAACAATACTTTACCTATGAAAGAAATGAGAGAGGGAGGGAAAAATGAGTTTTGGTTTGATTGGAGAAGGAAGGAGGAAAACAAAGATTGGTTTGACTAAAGCGATATTTTATTTATAAATATGAAGAGTTACTAATGATACATTTTCAAACATAAAATATTGTTAAAATAGTTCTTAATTCTTCTTCTTCAAATGATCTGGACATTTGTATTCAAAATTTAAAATAAATTTAGAATCGATAATTAATTTTGACATTTGTTTCTCAACAACAATATTGTCTTAAGTTTAATTATTAAATTTGAAAATTCTAATTTCAAATATAGTAATTAGTAAATATCATAAATTTATAGTTAATAATGTGGTTGTACTTGCTTTCCATCCAAATTCAATTCTAATTAATGAGCGAAATAATTCATTCTCGCTCAAAACCCTCACATTCCAATCATCTTCTAGGATGCAATCTTTGAAGCAAGCTAAATTCGATCCATCTTTTCTTTTACTACCTTGCAAATTATAGCATTACCATAACCAAGTGCTCAAATGTCTCCTCAATATATTGAAACCATAGATAAAGGGGCATTTGAGCGAAGTAGTTTATCTCAAAAAAAAAAGAGAGAGAGAAAAAGAAAGAAACAATAAAACAATCAGTAAGGTGAAGATTAGGAAGAGAAGATTAGCTATTCATGGTGCTAACTCTCTCAATACTATATTGATGATTTGTGTTGGACCTCAAATGTTTTTTATCCCTTTAAAATTCAAAACCCTTGATTTTAAGAAATGTGATGGGCAAGATTATCCCATAATGCATTTGAAAATGTATTGTGTGCATAGACCCTACAAAAATAATGAGAAGATGACGTTACATTGCTTCCGATGCTGTTTGTTTGGACCTTCCATATGGTAGTTCTTCCAACTAGATAATGTTAAAGGAGTGTGACTAAGGCCAATATTAATCATACAACAAAAGATATCGATAAAATTTAAATCAAGATCAAAGGCTAATCTAATCCCTCCTTTAAACTAAGGCCAACACTGACCATACCTCCTTTAATTAACCTCCAATTGTCTTTTTTTTCTTTTTTCTTTTTTATATTTCCCACTAGGTTCAATTAAATTCCTTATTAAAGAATTTTTTTTTTTTCTATTAACATGCAATTTGTCAATTTCAAGAATTAATATTGTGATTGAAGGTTGCACATTTTTTTTTCCTTCTAATAGATGCTAGGAAATACAATCTATTTTCTTTTCTTTTGCACAAAGATTGTAGGAAACCTAATCCAAACACTACATCTATTTTCTTTTTTGTTCAGAGATCATATGTAGTCTAGTTTAGCTAGCATACAATTCCTTCCCCCCCTTTACACAAAGATGGTAGGAGCCGTTGTGTCTTCTTCTTTGTGTGGAGATGGTACGTAGTTTAATCTAGTCACTACACTTTTCCTTTTCTCCCCAATCAATAGTTATTTTTTTACCAAACATTTCATAACTTAGTTGAAGAATTTGTGAATGGAGCTAAAACAAAGGGCGGTAAACTAGCTACTTAAAGGCAGTCGACCGACACCTTCCCCTTCTCATTTTTCATGCATGTGGGAAAGTGTTTGGTGCCAACCTAATAGCAGTCAGCCAGTTACCATAGAGCAATCAAGTGGTTCTATTTAAATTCAAATTTTTAATTCCTTTCTTTTGATTGGCTATTGTTTTTGGGCGTGCAATGTGTCCTGGTCATTAATATATATCAAGCAACTAACCATGACCTTGGTGGTTATTGGTTGATAGTTATGAAAGTTGAAATTTTGAATTCGAATTTCAAAACTTCAACTTCCTTTCCCTCCCATGTGAGGTCTATAAATAGACCATGCATGAACCATTTTGGGGCATATCCGAGTGGGGAAAGGGAGAAATTGCTATGAGAGAAACTCGTGTTTGGTGTATTCGTTAAAGAAGGTTCACATTTGACTTTTAAAATACATACTCTTCTCTCGATCTTTCATTCTTCATTTCCTATTTCCTTGTATGTTTCTTTTTTTAGTGTTTTACACTAGAATACAACAAGTTCTTTGATTGAGTTAGTCCTCCACAAAATAGCTCGGCACGAACAGCTCGGACAAAATAGCTCGACAAAACAGCTCGGCATGAGCAGAGGCAGAACGGGTCGACTCGTGAAAAATCGCTTCAGTAAAAGGCTGAGGGATCGGAGGAGGAGCAACGTTGATCTCTTCTTGATGGACACCTAAATCACCTGTAGCAGGTGCATCCCTTTGGGAAGATTCCCCCTCAATCTCCCTTCTCTTCTTCCTACTCCTGCTCACCCTTTGCTTTTTGGCTTCCCTAATGAGAGATTCATATCAAGTGAAGTCCATATCTGTAAGGATAGAGAGAAAAAAAGTTAACACTAACAATAGAGATAATATCCAAACACATACATATAGAAATCAAAGGCGAGGAGAGACTTGAGGAAATGGGGCTGATCCCCCACTGAACGAGGACATGCTCTTCGAGCAGCCCCTCATGAGGGATAATACCCTGCTCACCAAGGCCTCGAAGCTCTTTCAGGATGGCCTGCTCGTCGAGTGAAAGCCTTAAAAGAAGGTGGCGCACCCAAACTACAAAGGAAAAGGGACGAAAGGAAAAAGTTGAGTCAGCGGATAACCTACTGGTAGCCCTGCAGAAGAGGGTGGAGAAGGGAGAGACCATGTTACCATCAAGAGGAGAAGACTAGACCAAAGAGCCTTTGTAGTTCAACTCCCACGAAGAAAAGAAGTAACGAGACTTCCAGTTATGTATGGAAGAGCTGCCCAGCGAAAAAAGTTTATAGCCTGGTAGAGAGTTGAAATAGTACAGCTCCTTCTCTACAGAATGTGTTCGCATTTGGAAACAACTCCTAAAGAGAGGAACTATTGGCTGGTGGTCGAGGCAAAGCAGAAGGACGGAAAAACAGGTGAGCGAGAGATAGGAGTTTGGAACAAGTTGGGAAGGCGCTATCCGGTAGAAACGTAATACACTAGAGACAAAGGGGGAAAAAGGAAGCCTGAGACCCAAATCTAAATAATCTGTATAGAGGCAGAGCTCTTCGGAACCTAGATCAAGGGCTAACTCAGAAACGGAGGGTAACCTAACAGTAATACCCTGTGGTATAGCAAAGAAGTAATGAACATTCTATAAGTCAGAAGGGGTGAGGCCGCAACGGGCGTTCCTCACCGTAGTAAGAACCCTTAAAGGTTGTGAAGAAGACTCCATGAGGAGAAACAAAGCGTGAATGAGACAATACCCTTACCAACGGATCAAACGGGCAAGCACCCAACAAAAAAAAAGAAGAAAAGATGCCCAAGCAGATCAAAACAGTAAAATTCTGCACACAAATAGCAAGGCCGTCTTACAAAAAAAGATCAAACACACAAAGTTAACGCAAGAACAGCGAAGAACATGAAGAACAACAAAACAAACATATAGTAGAGAAGGGGAGCATACTTAATGACAGAAGGGAGACCCCGTGGATTGAAGAAGAGAAAAGAATGAAGGAGCCCTCTACTCGGAAGATGTGTGCAGAATGAAGGAGTCTCCTCGCCTTTATAAAGAGAAGACTGCATGAATCCCTGAGGCGGGAATCTTAAAATTTCTCATTTTCCAAAAAAGGATTGCGTCTCGAGGGAAAAAAGGACACAGAGAATCCCATAAACCTCTGACATATGCACACCGTGACTTCCCGAGGACAAACGGCGCCTCGGAAAGACGACATTGCCTCGGACACAACGTCAGACAAGGGACCATAAATGAGAACGTTTCATCCGACCCACTTCCCAAGGTATGGTGCATTTAAAACATACATTTATCAATTTTTCGCAGGAAAAGAAGGATGTGATTACGCCTCGAGAAAATGAGTAGACGAAATACCTAATAAAGGAGCACGACTCACTAAGCATGACACACCTGTGGCTGAGGCGATGCTGCCAAGCGTGGCTCCAAAAACGGCCTAACAGATGAGCACGACTCATCAGGCTTATAGACCAAAACGACAAGCACGACTCGTAAGGCCAAAAACAGTCCAGCAGATGAGCATGACTCATCAGGCACAGAGGCCCAAATGACGAGCATGACTCATCAGGAAAAGAGGCCCAAATGACGAGCACGACTTGAAAGGCCAAAAATAGCCAAGTAGACAGACATGAAATGGAACGCCAAGAATAGCCCAACACATAAGCATAGCTCAGACAACTTGTCTAATTTCCCTCCATGGGACAGGTCGGACAATTTTCATGCATGGAACAGCTTAGGTCGGCCAAATATCCTTCTTGGAGGTCTGATAATTTCCCTCCATGAAGCAGGTCGGGCATGTTGGCAAAAATTCCCTCAATGAGAAAGGTCTGTCAAATACCTTTCATAAAGGTCGGATAATTTTCCTCCATGAAGCAAGTCAGACCAGTCGGCAAAATTTCCCTCCATGGGACAAGTCTGCCAAATACCCTTCATGGAGGTTGGATAGTTTCCCTCCATGGAGCAGGTCGGATAGGTTGGCAAAAATTCCCTCCATGGGACAGGCCTGCCAAAGTTCCTTCATAGAGCAAGCTGGCCAATTTCCCCTCAGGGAGCAGGTAGGACAGGTCGGCAAAAATTCCCTCCATGGGACAGGTCTGCCAAATTCCCCTCATAGAGCAAGTCGGCCAGTTTCCCCTCATGGGGCAGGTCGGACAGGTTGGCAAAAACTCCATCCATGGGACATATTTGCCAAATTTCCTCCATGGAACAGGTCCGACAAGTCGGCCGAATACCCTTCATGGAGCAGGTTAGACAGGTCGGCCAACGTCCCTCAATGGAGCAGGTCAGACAGCTTGGCCCGAGCATTTTTTCAAGTAGCTCAGACAAAACAGCTCAGCACGGACAGCTCGGACAAAACAACTCAGCAAAATAGCTCGGCATGAGCAGCTTTTCAAGCAGCTCGGACAAAACAGCTCGACAAGACAACTTGGCAGAACAGCTCAGCCTGAGCAGCTTTTCAAGCAGCTCAGACAAAACAGCTCGGCACAGACAACTCGGCAAACAGCTCGGTCCGGGCAACTTTTCAAGTAGCTTAGACAAAATAGCTCGGCACGGACAACTCAGAAAAAACAGCTTGGCAAAACAGCTTGGCATAAGCAGCTTTTCAAGCAGCTCGGCACAGACAGTTCGACTCAGCACGGACAGTTCAGACAAAATAGCTCGGTATGAATAGCTTAGACAAAACAGCTCGGCACGAACAGCTCGGACAGCTCGGCACAAGCTGCTCAGCACCTCGTTCGGTAAACCATGCAAAAAAAAAAAAGGAGAGAAAGAGAAGAGAGAAGAAGAAGAGGAAGAAGAAGAAGAAGAAGAAGAAGAAGAAGAAGAAGAAGAAGAAGAAGAAGAAGAAGAAGGAGAAGGAGAAGAAGAGGAAACAAATATAGATTGGGAACATTAAACCAAGATGCAGAAAAAACAATTATTCAAAATTCTTTCCAGAAATTTGAAACTGAGGGGGGGACAACTGATACGCCCAAAATAACCTAACCAATGAGGGCAGGTCAATGCCCATCTTGCACCTTCTCCGGGTTTGACATCCAGACGAGTAATCAGCTCTAACCCAATAAAGAGGAGAAGAGATCCATGCCAGCGGCTTTAATAGCTGAATAATAGGTGCACGCACTTATGGCTAGAGAGTGATTCACGCCCCCGCGCAATAAATTCAAGCCAACCTACGGTCAACTCGAGCCCCCATAAGAAGAGATTTGGAGAAAAGGCCAAGGTAAGTCACTAAACACTATTCTACTGTTGCGTTCAGCCTCTCTAAAAGCATTCCTCTTACTTAGGCATCAGAGTGATCCCCCGGAGTATACCCTGGGTCCTTCAAGCCTTTCTTTTCTTCCCCTTTCAGGTCAACAGGAGTCGAAGGAGCATCCCTGCTATTTTTACCCAGCAACAAAATTCCATGTTTGAATTTTATATATGTATGCATAATTGTGCATTGATGTGATTTTATCATATGGTTTTTGATCTAAATTAGGACTTAAGTAAGATGGTGTGTTTGATATTATCAGCAAAGTTGCACTTGCAGGTTTTGTAACTAAATCAATTTTGGCATTATTTATTCCAAAACATGCAATTTTGAGAAATACTTTTTCTACCCATTTTCTTGTATTTGCATTTGGATTTTTGACATCAGCATGTCATCTACAATAGGTATAGATAAGGTACATGTTTTGGTTTTGTAAGAACTTACATAAAAATATGAAAAAGGTGAAAACTATATTAGTCAGTCAACTGGCCACGAAGGTGCGGTCGACCAGTCAACTGCGGTTATTCTTGTGCAAGTGATTGACTGGCTACTAAGGTGCAGTTAACCGACTAGTCCAAAGGCTATTATTGGACACTTTCTAGACTTTTCTTATTGTCTTGAGTCTTTACTTGGTTTGAACACTCTCAAGAGTGTCTAGTTGAGTCTTGAAATTAGGAATAGCTTCCCAAAAGGGGGGTGAATTGGCTTCTAAAAATTTCTTTTAATTCCCTTTAAGATATCTTAAACTTCTTTTATTTCTTTTAACCAATTCTTGACTTGTTTGTTTAATTCTTTAATCAATCAAAAACTTAGTTCTTTTATCCAATCAATAACACAATTAAACAAACCAATCAATTAAACACAATCAAACATTCAATCTTTGACCACGCTTTGAAAGTAGAACAGTCAAACAATTAATCACAATTTCCAAACCAATACACCCAATTTGATTGCCAAATATAAATTCACTTCAGCACAATAAGATTGATGTAAAATTCAAGATTTAACACTTTTGGAATACAAACACTATCCAATCAATCTCAAGCTTTATACCATTCAATCACAATATATCTTTTGTTGTCAGCCCTAGATATGAATTTGTAAGCCCAATAGTTGAATTATAATTTATACTTTGCTGATATAGATTTGCTTCTTCAATATGCTTTTCAACAACACATTCACACTCTTCTCAATATTCAGAACTCAACTAAACTCTCAGTTAATTTATCCTTGGGCTGTTAACCAAGTAGCGTACTCTCGTATGGTTTCTGCAAGGTATGATATAACCAACGTACTCTCTTTCAGTTTCCGCAACCCAAATAAAAATTAAACTTTAAGTTTACTTGATTTCTATATTGCATAGTATATATGATTATCAAATAAACCATCCACGCAATTTCAATGTGCTAAAAATAAATAGTAGGGAAAGAGAGAGTGAGACGGGGATTTTTATGAGATTCGGCTTATACCCAGCCTACGTCCTCGCCTTTGGCAAACCACCAAAGGATTCACTAAACTTGTTCCATTGATGGGTGGAACAAACCTTTACAACACTCCTTGGTTAAGGTTAGAGCCCGCCTTCTCCAAATGATATCCCCTCGTCTAGTCACTCCTTACGTAGGCTAGAGCCCGCTTCTCTAAGCAATATCCCCTTGCTTAGCCAACCATCCAAACAACCCTTGGAATCGTCAATCTACAAAAAATAAAACCACAATATGTGTACAAAAATTTTGCTCCTCAAAGAGCTGATTAGTACAGCAATTACAGCATAACTAATATACTTCAAAGTAAAGAACAATATGGAAATTAACTTGAAGCTCAATGAAGTATATCACCAATTTAATTCTTTAAATGGATAAAAGATTTCAGAATTTTACTACTAACTTGGTGAGTAAAATCAACAAGAACTCAGTAAGCTTCGTGCAAGTGGAGAGCAAGAGAGAGCCTTGAGAATTTTGAGAGCAATTTGAGAGAGTTAGTGAATTTTAATTCTTGGTTGTATGATTCAATGATCTTTGAAGCTTATTTATAGATGTTAAAAGGTAGGTAACTTGGTCCCCAAGTGTGTTGAAATATCCCCCAAGTTTCCATAAATTTTGAGCCACAAACAACCCCATTTAAAAATTTGACCGTAATGAGAAAAATCAAAACAGCCGTATGGCAGTCGCTTGCCCCAATCCGCTAGTCGCCTACCATGTTATTTTTAAAGAAATAGCAAGTGCAGTAGCCTAGAAGTCGCTTACCAGAACTAAGCCAGTCGCCTGCCACAACCACCCAGGCACCTGGCATGTTCAGGCAGTCGCCTGGCATGCACATATGCTGGTGTTAGCTTCAAGCACCCTTCTGTTTTTTGCTAATAACGTTTTTTGTATAACTCCAAATTTGATAATCTTGGTGTCAAATGAAAGATAAGAGAAAATCCTACAACTTTTATGTTGAACACTTTTTAAAATAAATAGTTTTTAATAGATAAAAATACACCTCAATGCAGATATAGAAAAATTAACAGCATTTTGAAAATCCTCTTTTTTGTGCTTTTCATTCCAAAAATGATTCTAACCTTTTTGAAATAGTTTTTGACCTTATAAAAATATTTTCCAAGTATGTTCAAAGGTATCTAGGTCCAAGACATTAACCTAAGAGTTTCATGTATCCATATTGAAATTATTTGGAGTACTTACATGAAATTTCCTATAAACTCTTTCAAATTTTCAATTCTTGAATTTCTTGAGGTCTTTATGCTTACTTCATCTTTCTTTGAGTGTTCCATGTTGATCACTTGGGCTTTTATTCTTGAATCTTTTTCTTTAATATCAATGCTCTCATGATCTTCAGGCTTTATTCCATACCTCAAGCTTTGATATAACCATCCTTCTTTGAAGTACAAGCTTTCATGAAATCTTTAACCTTGCATTCATCACTGAGTCCTGAAAATGCATCACTTAAACAAAGCATATTAAGTTCTACTTGTTTGTTAGCATCAAAATAAGATGTTAAGCCCTGTAAGGCCAACAATCTCTCCCTTTTTGATGATGACAAACAAGAAGCAAAAATTGGAGTGAGCCTTAAGAAGACTCCCCTTTCAATAAGCATCATCTTAACAATATTTGCAAGATCAATATCAATTTCAAAACCTCTTTTACAATCATGCTCATCACTATCAAATACTTCTCCTTTTGATATATATTACGTTCATGCTCAGTTTTTGTAATTTGCAATACTATGCTCTATTTTTGCTTTAAAACTTCTCCCCCTTTTGACATCGATCAAAAAGAAAAAAAAAATGATTAAGTTCAAGTAAAATCACATGTTAAACATATCATTAAACATGCATATCAAACATATGTACACACTCAATTTATACTTTTTCAATATAGCTAGTGTGTTATAACATTCAAGTATATGAGTTGTAACTTCATTACTAACAACTTTTTCCTTTAGACAATATTCAAGATTTCAATTGTTAATTTTATGATACCAATTTAAAATTGAATTCATGATATCTATTCAAACTTCATGATACCAATTGAGAATTGATACCCATTGAAAATTTAATTCATGAAACCAATTGAAAATTCTCTGAATTGATTAATAGGGAAACAATCATAATATAAGTAATATGACATAGCACTCCCCCTGAATTCAATACATTCAGTTTTGTTATCAATTTTGCTTTCATCATCCTATGTATCAAAACATTGATTCTTATCACGTATCAAATATCAATATCATACTAATATCATCAATGTCATACTATGCTCATTCATACTTGTCATGCTCAAAAGCAAATTTAACTTTTAGATTGTGATACCAAGTGAGCTTTTTAAAATTGTGATACCAATTAAAATTTTTAAAATGTGATACCAAAAATATTCATGGATACCAAAGTCATTATCACATTATACACAGCTCATGGATACCAATATAAAAAGCAGTAAGTCTATCCATGTAATTCATCAATAGCATGCATGATCAAGAATTAATCTCGTGTCAAAATTCATGCTTATACTCAATAATCTCATGCTCAAATTTTCCACATAATAAGCCATAAATTTTCAATATAAGTCAAGCATATCATGTAGCATATCATATAGGCATGTAAGCATATAGAATCTCATATAGTCATTCATTCTCAAACTTATCTTAAAATTCTTCTTTAAGTTTTTCTATTTTAACTAGTTTGTTTGTTGATCATGAATTAAGTTACTTTCTCAATTTTTAAAGGGAATGACATAATCCATGGAGTTTTTCACTTATGAACTAGTCTTTCATCTTGGTACCCATACTTTCTTGGGTCCGGTTGGTTTAACAAGGGATGATTCCTTAATTCTTCATATTTGTTTAATTTTCACACCCTTTCTCTTAAATGGACATTCAAACTTTATATGCCCCTTTTTCTTACATTGATAGCATATGGTGTTTGTGTAGACATTAAAGGATGTGCTTGCATTATCTTTGGAGGCTTTTGAGAAATAACCCATGTAAAAATTCTTTTTCTTTTTATTTTCAATTCCATTGAAACCAATGCCTTCTTTATTTAGAGACATTCTTTGTAAGCCAATCATCTTATCAAGGTTTTCCTTTCCTTTTGTGAAGTTGTAAATTTTATCCTTATCTTTGATTTGATTCTTGAGATCATTTAACTCTATGTCTTTCTTGTTATTAACCTTCTTTAATGATTTCTCTAATTCTAGAGATAATTTTCTGATTCTGTCCTCTAATTAAGAAATATACATATCTTTCTCATATACGATAGAGGATAAGGATCGAAGGTCTTCTATTATTTGTTCATTCTTGTTTTCTAGTTTCTCAATTTTCAAGTTGTTTTCTTTTTCAGCAAAATTTTTGGATTCTATTTCTTTCATTGTTGATTCATACTTATGTTCTAATTTCTTGAATTTTGAGTCTTTATCTCTTTTAGCATTCTTTAAGAATTCTAACTCTTTCATCAAACTTTCATTCTTATTATTCAATGAGGTGTTTTGTTTATTTGCTTTCATCAGCATCTTATGTACTTTGAATAGATCATTTTGAAGTTCATCATAAGATGGCATACCCTCATCACTTGATTCATCACTATAAGAATTATTTGAAGATTTAGTTGAGGACCTTTCTTCGTTATCCCATGCCATAAAGCGCGTGTAAGCAACCTCTTGGTCACTTATTTCATTCTCCAAACTACTTGTACTATCCCAAGTAGTGGCTTTCATGACCTTCTTGTTTTTCTTTTTAGACTCTTTCTTTAATAGTGGGCATTCTGATTTTATATGTCCAATTTTATTGCAATTATAGCAAGTAAGAGTTTTATTCTTTGATTTCTTTTTGCTGAAATCTTTTTCTTCTGATTCGGAGTCTTGATTTCTTCTTTTGAATTTGTTTCTCCTTCTTAGTATCCTTGCTAGCTTTTTAGATATGAAGGCTTCTTTATCTTCATCCATTTCACTACTTGAGTTTTCCTTTAAGGCTTTAAAGGCTATTTTTTCTTGGACTTTGGTTTTCCCACTCTTTTCATTCATTGTCATTTCATATGTGAAAAGAGAACCTATAAGCTCATCTAAGGAAGTGTTTTTCAAATTTCTTCCTTCGGTTATGGTAGTGGCTTTTGGTTCCCATACGGTTGGTAGCCCTCTAAGAATTTTCCTTATCATTTCATAAGTAGTGTAGGTTTTTTCTAGTGCATTTAGGGAATTGATTATGTGGGTGAACCTAATAAACATATTTGTAATTAATTTATTCGAGTTCATCTTAAAGGCTTCATACTCGCTTGCGAGCATATCAACCCTATTATCCCTAACATCCGTTGTTCCTTCATAGTAACTTCTAGCTTATCCAATATTTCCTTAGCTGATTTGCAAGCCATTACTCGATTAAATTCATTAGTATCCAAGACACAATATAAAGCATTTATAGCACTTGAATTTGTTTGGAGCATTTTATAATCTTGATCGGTCATATCTTTCTTCTCTTTTGGGATTTGTTTTCCATCTACTATCTTAGTGGGAATTTGATCTCCATCTATAACAACTTCCCATACTTTCCAATTCATCGTTTGGAGACAGATTTGCATTCTCTTTTTCCAAAACGTGTAGTTCAAACCACAAAATATCGGAAGCCTAGTTGAAGATTGTCCCTCTCCAAAGGGAGCTACGCCTAAGTTAGCCATTTAGATCTTTTTATAGCTATTAGTTAAGATTTGCTATAACCCCGCTCTGATACCAACTGAAATTAGGAATAGCTTCCTAAGAGGGGGGTGAATTGGTCTAAAAATTTCTTTTAATTCCTTTTAAGATACCTTAAACTTCTTTTATTTCTTTTAACCAATTCTTGACTTGTTTGTTTAATTCTTTAATCAATCAAAAACTTAGTTCTTTTATCCAATCAATAACACAATTAACAACCAATCAATTAAACACAATCAAACATTCAATCTTCAACCACACTTTGAAAGTAGAAACAATCAAACAATTAATCACAATTTCCAAACCAATACACCCAATTTGATTACCAAATATAAATTCACTTCAGGACAATAAGATTGATGTAAAATTGAAGATTTAGCATTTTTGGAATACAAACACTATCTAATCAATCTCAAGCTTTATATCATTCAATCACAATTTATCTTTTGTTGTCAACCCTGGATATGAATTTGTAAGCCCAATAGTTGAATTATAATTTATACTTTGCTAATATAGATTTTCTTCTTCAATATGCTTTTCAACAACACATTCACACTCTTCTCAATATTCAGAACTCAACTAAACTCTCAGTTAATTTATCCTTGGGTTGTTAACCAAGTAACGTACTCCCATATGGTTTCTCCAAAATATGGTATAACCAACATACTCCCTTTCGGTTTCCGCAACCCAAATCAAAATTAAATTTTAAGTTTACTTGATTTCTATATTACGTAGTATATATGATTATCAAATAAACCATCCACGCAATTTCAATGTGCTGAAAATAAATAGCAGGGAAAGAGAGAGTGAGACGGGGATTTTTACGAGGTTTGTCTTATGCCTAGCCTACGTCCTCGCCTTTGGCAAACCACCAAAGGATTCACTAAACTTGATCCGTTGACGGGTGGACCAAACCTTTACAACACTCCTTGGTTAAGGTTAGAGCCCGCCTTCTCCAAACGATATCCTCTCGTCCGATCACTCCTTACATAGGCTAGAGCCCGCCTCTTTAAGCAATATCCCCTTGTTTAGCCAACGATCCAAACAACCCTTGGAATCGTCAATTTACAAGAAATACAACCACAATATGTGTACAAAAATTTTTCTCCTCAAAATAAAAGAGAAGAAAGAAGAGAGAAAGAAAGAGAAATAGAGAGAGAAAAAGAATAAGTTGGTCGTGTTTGGAGTAGCAGGCAGCAGGAACTGGGGCAATAACAACAGTGGGAGCTCTCAGCTGGAAGATTTCACCACAACAAAGGAGCTTAGTTTGAGGGAGATTGTAGGAGTTTGGATGGCAGCCACAGCAGCTGTTGCAGGATAACATCTCGGCTAGAAGCACATGTACGAAAGAGGAGGAGGAGGAGCTCTCGGCGGTGGCAAGGTAGCAGCCGCAGCAGCGGTTGCAGGAAGTGGATCTCGACTTGCTGGTTGCAAGAGGCTAAGAGAGGGAGAGAGGAAGGAAAAGGGGAAGAAATGAGAGAGCTAGAGAGAAGGGAGGCAAAGAGTTAGAGTGAAAGGAAGGGGAGAGGGTTGAGTTGAGAAAGGGAGCTAGGGTGCAGTGTGTAAGGAGAGAAAAAAAAATCAATTTAAAGGCTCTTGGAGGCAGCTCTACCCAGTGCATGGCGGGAGAGGATCTAGTTGCATGGCCGAGGCAAATCACTTTTCTTTTTTTTATTTTCTTTGCTTGTTTCTTCCATGTTAACATTTCTTTGTTTCCCAGCGAATAAGTCCACTTTTGATCATCCTAAAGCCCATATCTCTCGAAGCTTAAAACACAAAAGTTGTAGATAATTTTCTCAGCGTTCTCCAAAATTTTGAATTGTCACGATTGAAGCTTGGACAAGAAAATTATGCACAGATTATGAAGTAGCGTCAGTTTTAGCTTCTAATAATTGCCTTACGATAAAAAAATACCAAAAATACATAAACTACTCAATAAAACCCAAATATTATAAATCGGACACAATGATAAAATATTGAAAGTAATTAGGTATTTAATTAAAAATATAATTCATAATGCAAGAATTGAAACACCTAATTACGCAATTTAAGCGCGTAATCACACCCCCCCCCCCAAACTAACGTTTTACTAGTCTATAGCAAAAAACGTGAATGAATTCTAAGGTGGTACCCACAAATACTAACTCCAACAAACATGAAATGACTGCACATGCGACACAACCATACCATTTCACATGCAAGAATATAACCAAATTTCACACAAACTCATCATATACAATGCACACAACTCCGAAGTAAGTCATTCATGCAAGTTTCATCGTTATATGGCTATTAAAAACAGTATACTCACATGAAGTTAAAAAGTTTCATTTTTCTCAAATTTTCTTGCAAACAGTCGATCAAACATTAAAGAAAAGGGTTAGAAATATTGAAAAAGAAAGAGAGCAAAGGGAAGAATGAGAAAGAGAAAGAGCATAGAATGAGAAAGAGAAATGTTCGAATTGGTGTATTCCCAAGAGGGGGGTGAATTGGAATTTTAAAACTTTCCTAAGTTTAATTCTTGTCCACAAGCAGTGTATTGCAACCTAGGGTCTTTCTAAACAGATTCCAATACCCAAATGATTCAAAGCATGTATGAGGAACGATCAAAGCAATAAATAATTAAACATACATGTGTATATATCAAAGTGCAGAAATATAAAGAGTATAAGGAAAAGTGAGAATGACACACCGTATGATATTGGGGTTCGGCCAACACTGCCTACGTCCCTATCTTAAGCTCACAAGTAGGAGGAATCACTACCTTTGCTCACTTACGGGTGGAGCGACACCGTTTACAACACCCTTTCTTTACTGGGCGAGGGAAATCCCAGGTCAAATTCACAGGGCTGACCCCAACCTTTACAACCTGATCCTTACAGGGTAGATTTACATCCCCTCGGGTCTCGCCTGGAATACATTCAGATAATATAAAATTTGTGTACAATGGAGATGCTTCTTACACTAAGCTGATATGTACCACAATAAGCACAATACAACCAATGCACTTAAATATGATAAGAGATAATGCTTAAGTGTGTATATTAAATATATCTCTCAATCAAATAAATTATATGATAATGTGAGAGATGCTAATGTGAAGTTATCAACTCTCAAGAATGTGTGCGTATATATATATGAGAGCGAGACCTTTGATTCAATATAGTCAACAAATGAATAATCAAAGGTCCTTTAAAAACCCTGCGCAAATATCTCAAAATATTTTATCAAATATCAAGCACAATAGATATTAGGGTTTAAGCTTGCAAAAAATATTTTTATCAAGAACACAAAGCAAGCTTTTGAATCTTGCAATAAGGATGCAAGTTCTCAAGCTATGAATAGTTTTTCCCAAGAGATATTTATTAATGAAAATACAATGGGATAAACTTTAGCTAACTCTCAAAAAGCAATTTCAACCAATACAAGTATGAGAGAGTTTAAACTTTAAAGAAATGTATACATGCCCACAAGATAAGAGTGTTCACTCAATCCTCAAGTTGCAATAACTTTACAAATGAAGATGAAGAACACAATGCACTCTTTCTAAAATATGTAATCAATAGAGTATGAGAAAGAGTTTTAACAATGAGCTTATGAAAATGTGGGAGTATGAAAGATTTTAGTACAATAAAAATTTTAGAGGATTTTTGGCTAATCACTTTTCCTAATCTCACCTAATTAGGACAAATGAGGGAGTATATATAGGATTCCTACAAAATATTACTGTTGAGGACATTAAGGGTAATTTGAAAATTGTTTAATTATGTTTAATGAAAATTAACCCTGTTTAACTACGATAAAAATTTTGCCAACCCGAGAGGTTCGGTCGACGATATTCAAGGTTCGGTCGACCACTTTAACAAGTTCGGTCAACTTTGTCAATTTTGAACTGTAGGTTTGGTCGACTATCTCAGGGCAATTTCAAACCCTTCGTGGGTTCGGTCGACCATGACAAGAGGCCGGTTGACCATTCATGAGGTTCGGTCGACCATGGTATTTTTGAACTGTGAGTTCGGTCAACCAAGTAGTTGGAAAACATGTCAATCTACCGAAAAAGGTTAGTTCAAAACATGTCAATCTACCAAGGCAAGTCAAACTATTGACTGTTCAAAGTTTGGTCGACCGAGGCATTTAGCACACCAAGAGGTCGGTCGACCGAGCTATGGTTAACGTTTTGACCAGAAAGAGAAAGAAAGAAAGAGAAAGAGAGGAAAAAAATTTATATAAATGAGACATGTGTCACCATATGTATGGTACACGTGACACAACCAGGACTGCATCTTTGGAAGGTGGCGTGGCGCAATCCTGACCGTCGAACTTGCATTTTCTCCGGACGATAGAATTTATGTCACATCAGCAATCTATGTCAAATCTCCATAACCAACTAGATGTTGCCACATGGCAGATGATATCATGCTGACGTCACCCTATTGCGTAGGGGTGTAATCAGTTTATTATGGTTTAGTTATGGGTAAAATCAAAAACTGAACCAAACATTGTGGTTTTTAGTCTTCTCGAATCGAAACCAAAACCAAATCAAATTTATTATCCCCTTGAGAACCAAACATTTAGTGGTTCGGTTATAATTTTTTTTTATTTTTAACCGATTTTCTAAATATTCAACAATTACTTTTCACATGGATAGTTGAGAATCTATTGGGCATTTTGATTTCTAAACATTAAATGGACCAACCATGTATTAACATACTAATTAAGTAATTAAATTAATTTTTATATATAATTTAAATTTAAATCAATTTTTTTGGTTTTAGTTATATTTTTGGAAACTGAAATCGAAACTGAAATTGAAAATTTACATTTTCTAAAAGCAAAACCGAAATTGAATACCAAAAAACCAAACCGCTTGTGATTTCAGTCCAATTTTTGATTTTTTGGGAATGAAAAATAGAAAAGTTGCGGATGTCACCCTGCTACGGTAAATTCAAAATAATAATAATAATAATAATAATAAAGCCATGTGTCTCCATTGTTGGTATACACGTGGCCCACTAATCCCAACTGGGTTAAATTTAGTTCAAATTGGTTGAATCGATCTGATTTTTGAATCGCCAGTTTATTTATTTTATTTTAAATTAGTTTTTAATTTTTAAAAATAGAAAAAATCATAAAAAATATTTTAAAAATCAAAAAAATAAAAAAGTTCAATTATTTTGACTTGAATAAAAAAATTAAAAATAAAAATACAAAAAATAAAAATGAGGAAAATTCTTTAAAAATCCCAGAAAATTTTGGAAAATGTTAAAAAAAATTTAGAAACATTTTATAAAATTTTGAAAAAAAATGTAGGAATATTTTGAAGGAACTTTTTGCTCTTATTTAATGATTTTTTATTATTATCTATATATATATATATATATATTATATTTTTGGGTGTGTGCGTCTCAATGATTTAACAAAGGATTACCACAATAAGCACAATACAACCAATGCACTCAAATATGATAAGAGATAATGCTCAAGTGAGTATATTAACTATATCTCTCAATCAAATAAATTATATGATAATGTGAGAGATGCTAATGTGAAGTTATATGTCAACTCTCAAGAATGTGTGCGTATATATATGTGAGAGTGAGACCTTTGATTCAATAGAGTATATTCAACAAATGAATAATCAAAGATGCTTTAAAAACCCTAAGAAAATATCTCAAAATATTTTATCAAAGATCAAACACTAAAAATATTAGGGTTTAAGCTTGCAAAAAATATGTTTATCAAGAACGCAAAGCAAGCTTTTGAATCTTGCACTAAGGATGCAAGTTCTCAAGCTATGAATAGTTTTTCCCAAGAGATATTTATGAATGAAAATACAATGGGAGAAACTTTAGCTAGCTCTAAAAAAGCAATTTCAACCAATACAAGTATGAGAGAGTTTATGTAATAACCCAAAAAAGAATAATAATAATAATGGTCATTTAGTTAGTATCAAAACGAAAGTGTTTCTCTATTAGGATCCTTAATTCCATGTTTCATGCCTAAGAAAGACCTTGTCTAAGCGAGTGCTCAGAGACTATTGCGGCTTAGTCGCTCCCTAGAGGTCGGCCTGGTCAAAATGAAATTTCATAGGATAAAACAGGGTAGACACTGTTTATATACGTAAATAAGTACATAAAATAATGTTTTGACTGACATAATTTGTAGAAATATATGATAAAATAATAATAATATAAGTATCCTATGCAGGGCCCACAAGACTGTGTGGGGCCCACATGAGTCCCAAAATCATGTGGAGGTTTACACGAGCCTTGAAGCTGTGTAGGGCTCATAAAATCGTATGAGGATTATTGGAATTACGTAGGATCCATTTGGGTCTCGAAGTTGTGTGGACATGAGTTTTCAAAATTTAAATTTAATTTTTATTCAAAAATAAATAAATACTAAAAATAGTTTAAAATTAATAACAATGATAATAATAATAATAATAATAATAATAATAATAATTAAGAAAAATAATAAAATATAAAATAATTAATTAACTAATTGATTAATTAATTAGGTAAGTAATTAATTAAAAATTTATTTAGTGGGAATGGTGGCAAGCACTCCCACATGGCCTCCATCCCTATCCCATACTCAACTCATACCTTACTCATCCCTTACCCATTCTTTAATTTTAAAAAAATTATAATTTCACCCATTTCCCCACACTTTTATAAATTTCATTTCTTCCCCAAAATTTTCCTATAAATAGGAAGCTCTCAACTTTCATTCTTCACAACAATTTTTCCAAAGAAGAGAATGATTAGTGAATGAAAGAATTTCTAGTGGAAAGAGAATTTTTGAGTAAGGTCTCACTCACTCACTCTTTCCGATCTCATTTCATAGAGATAATTATTGTGTTCGTGGCACACGGTAAAAGAAGAAGGTAAGTAAATTTGATTATGTTAGTTTCTTTTTTATTTAAAATTCATACCTGAGTTTATTTTGTAAGTAAATTTCAATTATGTTACTTAGTTCCATAAAATTTTCATGAGTTTATTTTTACGTATATTTAATTATATCAATTCTATCTTCAATATACTTGCATTTATTTTTGGATTAAAAATGTTCTAATCCCCTCGGGTAAATTTTTAGCATTTCTTTCTATTAAAAAAAATTTTATATATTTTTAACACAAAAATTGTGTGGCATGAGTTTATTTTTACGTTGCATTATTCATGAAAATTTGAATAAATATGAGATTTTCATTAGATTATTTTAAATTACATAAATTATAATAAGATGGTTTTAAAACCCCTTATGGCAAAGCAAGTTCAAAATTACAGATGTTCGGTACCACAACTTAAAGTTTAAACGGATCAGAGTGCACCCACATTCTTTACAGAGTAGTTATTTATGTTAGTGGAAATCTCCTGAGTAATAAGGAAAATCTCACTTAAAGTTTACATACGTTGATTTAGTTTGGTCGGCCAGCCAGCTAAATCCAGTCTTCAAACCGCACAATCCAGTCATGGGGGCAAACATGACTTACGGCAAACAGGCCTACGGGTGGTTTTTACAATATATGTTTATACATATTTAATTACGTATACAGAGTTATTAATAAGTTGAAGGAAAAGTATAAGTTTATATGAAAATGACCATTTTTGTGCCTAAATGACGATTTAAAGGAAACGTATAAGGAAAAATATATGTATGTATATAGTTAAATATTTTTATAGTTTTAAAGTTAAAAGTTTAATTTAACGGTCACAGTATATGGTTATTAAATTTTACTATTATAGTTGATGGTAAAAGTTTTATGCAGAAATTTTTAAATTTATATTTATTCTAGAAGCAGTTTTGAAGTTATAGTATTAAATATTATTCTACAAAATTTTTTAAAAGCTCATTTTGACCACACAATAATAATAATCTTATTTACTTACTGAGCATCGTCTCACCCCAATCATATTTTTATTTCAGATAACTCTGAAGGGCACGTCGGAAATCAAGCTTAGCAAGCATGCGGGTGGGGTAAGAAAAATAAAGAATGATTAGAAATATTAGTATGATGTCAGATATTTATGTTTGTGTAATTTTCTTCTTTTGAAATAAATGATTGTAATATGGATAATTAGCGTTCTGGTTTAATAATAATTGAGTTTATTCGCTTCCGCTGTAAATCAATAGTAAAAAGTAAATATCCCAGACCCTTCGGGGTTGGGGTATTACAGTTTAAGCTTCAAAGAAATGTATACATGTCCACAAGATAAGAGTGTTCACTTAATCCTCAAGTTGCAATAATTTTACAAATGAAGATGAAGAACATAATGCACTCTTTCTAAAATATGTAATCAATAGAGTATGGAAAAAGTTTTAACAATGAGCTTATGAAAATGTAGACGTATAAAAGATTTTAGCACAATAAAAATTTCAGAGGATTTTTGACTAATCACTTTTGCTAATCTCACCTAATTAGGACAATGAGGGAGTATATATAGGATTCCCACAAAATATGATTGTTGGGGACATCAAGGGTATTTAAAATTTGTTTAATTATGTTTAATGAAAATTAACCCTGTTTAACTGTGGTAAAAATTTCACCAAATCCGAGAGGTTCAGTCGACCATATTCAAGGTTCGATCGACCACTTTAACAAGTTCAGTCGATTGTGACAACTTTAAACTGTAGGTTTGGCCGACTGTCTCAAGGCGATTTTGAACCATTCATGGATTCAGTCGACCACGGTAAGAGGTCAGTTAACCATTCACGAGGTTCAGTTGACCATGGTATTTTTGAACTGTCAGTTCGATTGACCAAATAGTTGGAAAAGTAGATTTTTACAATTTGGTCGACCAAGAAAGGTTAGTTCAAAACAGGGCAGTCAACCAAGGCAAGTCAAACTATTGACTTTTCAAGGTTCAGTCGACTAAGGCATTTAGCACACCAAGAGGTCGGCCGGCCGAGCTATGGTCAAAATTTTGATTCCGGGGCAAATAGTGTTTCGATCGACCATCAGATTATATCATACGAATGGTCGGTCGACCAAGGGCATTAAAATTCCAATTTTGCCCCAAAAATCCAACGTGTGTAAGCCTTGTTTTTGTCCTTGAACTTATTCAATCATGTGTGAATAAGTTATAACATTTAGGTCCTAATGGTCAACCTATGGTTTTGAGCATTAAATACTTATCATGCATGAGATGCAGTTATTATAGACCCAAAATATAAAATATAAATGCATTTACAATTAAAATTAAACGTCTTCAATCTTCTTGCTTGTGCGTCTTCATGGAACGTGCTAGATACATATGATCATGGATTTTCTTCTGACTTCCAAGTCCCTTGATCCTATGTATGCTGAAATTTAGACATGTTCATATACTTAAACACACATAAGATACAGGTGCTTTGTCAGCATTAAAACAGATATCAGACTCAAAGAGTCAACAAGAAAGAAAGAAATGAGCATAGGAGAGAAAAATAAATAGGATGAATAGAAGGTAGTGAGAGAATCATAGAATAGAGAGAAAAAGAATCAAAAAATAGAAAAAGAAAAAGAGAAAGGAGAAAGAGAAAAAATAGAGGATAGATCTGCGGGTAAGAGGAAGAAAAGAGAAAGCAAAAAAAAGGCAAAAAAAAAAAAGAAAGAGAGAGAAGGAGAAAGCGAGAAAGAAAGAGAAATAAGAGAGAAAGAAACGGAGAAAAGAAGAGAGAGAAAGAGAGAAAAAAATTTATATAAGTGGGACATGTGTCACCGTCCATATGGCACACGTGACACAACCAGGGCTGCGTCTTTGGAAGGTGGCATGGCGCAATCCTGGCTGTCCAATTTGCGTTTTCACCAGACGTTTGAATTTTTGTCACATCAACGATCTATGTCAAATCTCCATAACCAACCAGATGATGCCACAAGGCAGATGATATCATGCTGACGTCACCCTACTGTGTAGGAGTGTAATCAGTTTATTACGGTTTGGTTGTGGGCAAAATCGAAAACTGAACCAAACATTGTGGTTTTTAGCCTTCCCAAATCGAAACCAAAACCAAATCAAATTTATTATCCTCTTGAGAACCGAACATTTGGCGGTTCGGTTACAATTTTTTTTATTTTTAATCGATTTTCTAAATATTCAACAATTGCTTTTCACAAGGGTAGTTGAGAATCTATTGGCCATTTTGATTTCTAAATATTAAATGGACCAATCATGTATTAACATACTAATTAAGTAATTATATTAATTTATAAATATAATTTAAATTTAAATCAATTTTTTTGGTTTTTAGGTTTAGTTATATTTTGGAAACCGAAATCGAAACTGAAACTAAAAATTTACATTTTCTAAGACCAAACCGAAATCGAATACCAAAAAACCAAACCGCTTGTGATTTTGGTCCAATTTTCAATTTTTCGAGAATGAAAAATATAAAAGTTGCCATGTGGCGGGTGACGTCATGCTGATGTCACCCTGCTACAGTAAATTCAAAATAATAATAATAATAATAAAGTCATGTGTCTCCACTGCTAGCAAACACGTGGCCCACTAATCCCAACTAGGTTAAGCCTAGTTCAAATTGTTAAACCAATCTGATTTTTGAACCGCCATTTTATTTATTTTATTTTAAATTAATTTTTAATTTTTAAAAATAGGAAAAATCAGAAGCAAAAAATAAAAAATAAAAAAGTTCAATTATTTTGACTTGAATAACAAAAAATGAAAAATAAAAATACCAAAAAGAAAAATGAGGAAAATTCTTTAAAAATCTCAGAAAATTTTGGAAAAATGTTGAACATTTTTTAGAAAAATTTTATAAAATTTTGAAAAAAAATATCTAGGAATATTTTAAAGGAACTTTTTGCTCAAATTTGATGATTTATTATTATTATCTGTATATATTCTATTTTTGTGTGTATGCATCCCAATGATTTAACAAAGGATAAACAGGTATTTCAAGCCTCACTTATATTAGTTTTGAGTGAGGTTTATCTAACAAGATCCCCTCCTTTGGAAGTCTTATTAGTCATTCTTAAATCGCACCTTTTAATTTTTTATTCATTTATTTGTTTATTTTAAAAGAGTAAATTAAAGATCATTATATTCAATTTAGGGACGATTCGTGATTAATTAGGTACCATTCGTAGAACGGGTATATAGGAGGTGTTAGTACCTTCCCCTCGCATAACTGAACTTCCAATCTCAATTCTAATTAATACAGATTGAGACTACTAGTTTCTTGACCTAAGATTAGTCTAGAAGACTAATCAACAAGTAGTAATTAGATGATCTAATCGCACCTAAGAAAATAAGAGGTTAATGACAACTCCATAAAATTTTAAATTTTATTATTTCTTGTCATTTCGGACCCTTTTCCAGAATATTGTGATAGTAACTACATGCTAAAATATAAAACTGTTGTCCTAAAATTGAATTCGCACCTGTAGGCGCAATAGGTGTTCATTAATAAACTTGGCATCATTGCCAAGGTCTTAATATTCATGATAGGGTGGGGTAATATTTGAATTTAAGTTGAGACTTTTAAATAGAAAAGAAAAAAAAAATAAACTCAATATTGTCGTGACGTCCCAAACCCTCCAGAGAACCTCTCAGGTGATGGGTGCGGCTGCAAATTGGGAAAAAGTGGATGTGAGTTTTGAAAAGGTATTTTTATGGAAAAGCATGGTGTATGGAGTCACCACTAACTTTTTGGAGTGCAGTTAGAACACTTGATTGCTACCCCGTCAAGGGTAGAATCGACCTGCGTTATCAAAGTAGGGCCTAGGAGTACAATTATGCGAGGGGAAGATATTATCACCCCCTACGCGCCCATTCTTACGAACGATACCAGATTAATTCAAAATTATCCCAAAATAAATATAATAAGCATTTCAAAATTACTCCCTTAAAAAATCAAATAAAATGCATAAAATAAAATACTATATAAGTATTCTCACATAACCAGGGCAATCCAATACTCCAAAGAGTCCATACCCTTTGTTGCAATCATCGGAAATGAAAATCAAGAAAATAAGGTACAAAATACTCTCCCGAATTTTGAAATCTCATAGGATTTTTCTAAGTAGGAAAAATTGTATTCCAGGAGGTTTTTTGGAATTTGTTCAGGATGAAAATGATTTTTTGGGCTTAAAAAAATATTTTTGTAATTTTTTCTAAGTGTGAAAACATTTTTTTGTGATTTTGGTGTTTTTTTCAATATTTTTCTCGAACTTCAAAATAGCACAAATAAAATTAAGACAAAAACCATGGAAGTCAAAGTCTAAAAATATTTTTGGAGTTTTTCTAAAAATTTTTGAATTTTTATGGATTTTCTGTGAATTTTCTGGATATCTAAATAATAATAAACAAGTGAAGTGGAGAAAACTAGTGTGAACCGATTCGAGGGAGGATGAACCGGTCAAACGTTGACTGGTTCCAGGGAAAAACTAGTTTAAGGTCTTGGTTGAGACCATAAGTCAACACGCGTTGCCTTCCGTGTGGGTTGTGTGTGTTCAGGTATATGTTAGGGTGCATGAATGATGCGTAATGTGTGTATAAGCATGAATGCATGACCATGTGTATGCATGGATGTGTATGTGTGTGAATGTGCATGCATGCATGAATGAGCACGTGCATAAATGTGTGTGCATTGGGTATGTGCATGAATGTGTGTGCATGCATGGATGTGTACGTGCATGAATGTGTGTGCATGCATGGATGAGAATGAGCATGCATGCGTGGTGTGTGTAAGTGCCCACATGAATACGCATGGATGTGCGTGCATGGACTAGAATACTCGTGCATGCATGCATGAATGGACAATGACCTACATGATGATGTCATGGGTGATATCGGGATGCATAAGGTGGGTTGCAAGCATGTATGTGTATGAGTATGTGATTATGTGCATTGCATGCGTGTACATGCATGAGCACGTGAATGTGTGTGTGTTCGAGTGTGAGTGCATGCATGCATGTGCATGGATGTGAATGTGTGTATTTGTGTGACTGCATGCATGTGTATGTGTATGCATGTGCATGTAAGTGTATATGAATGCATGCATTCATGTGAATGTGTGAAATTGCATGCATGTATATGCGTGCATGTGTATGTGGGTGTATGTGAATGCATGCATGTGTATGCCTGAATGGGAATGTGTGTGTAATTGCATATATGTGCATGCCTATGTATGTGAATGCATGTGTATGTGTGAAATTGCATGCATGTGTATGCCTATGCATGTGAATGTGGGTGTATGTGTATGCAGGTGTGTATACATGTGTAACATGTGTGTGCAGGAATGTGTGTAAACAATGTGTGTGAAGTGTGTGCGCAAACGTGTGTAAGGGAAATAATATACAAGTAGGCAAATGTTTGTATGCAAGTTAGCATGTGTTAGTATGTAAGTTAGAGTATAAGAAATTAAACGTTAGTATACAAGAAATTAAAGGTTAGTATACAGGAAATTAAACGTTAGTATATAGGAAATTAAAAGTTAGTATACAAGAATTTAAAAGTTAGTATACACGAATTTAAAAGTTGGTATATAGGAAATTAAAAGTTAGAGTGTAGGAAATTAAATGTTAATATACAGGAAATTAAAAGTTAGAGAGAGCAGGAAAGTAAATATTAGTATACTAGAAAATAAAAGTTAGTATGCATGGGTTAGAGTTAGAATGAATTCAAGCAAAGAAGTAAAATATTAGTAAAAGTTAGTATGAGTTAGTAAGTTAGTTTGTGAGGGTGTGTGAAAGAGTGTGTGAACAGTGTGTGTAAATGTGTGTGAATCAGTGTGTGTAATGGTGCGTAAGGGTGTGTATGTAAGGGTGTGTGTGTGGTGATGTAGGGTTAGTGACATTTAATGAGTTGCAAAAAGCCACAGGGGACTTATGTCAAACACCTGGTGTGCATGTATTAGTAGTGTGTGTAGTGCAGTGTTCAAAAAGTGTGTGAGGTAGGGGTGAATATGAGCAAATAGTGTGTGTTGGTTAGTGAGTTAACAGTGTGTGTGTGTGTGTGTGTGTGTGTGTGTGTGTGTGTGTTGTGTAAATAGAAGGGTATTAGTGTGTGTTGTATTGTGTGCTTTGAGTGTGAGTGAATAAGCATGTGTGCGGGTGTGTGTAGCATGCAGTGAGATGAGTGTGTGTATCTGGGTGTCCAAGTGTGTAAGTGGTGCCAAACTCAAACTCCACAACTCAGCATCTCACTCAAGCATTTCATCAAACAACTTGCACCCATTGGATCAATTCCCACATTATGAGTTCATACACTGCAGAAATAGATCGAAGGAGACCCTGCATCCTAAAAAAAAAATAAAACTCTAGAAATGCACAACAACCTAATATCAACACCTTATATATTTTCGGGAAATTTGAGTAAGCAAACAGAATGGATAACAGACAAGAAACAAAATCACCTGCAATCGTTGATGCCCTTTATTTGCGATGCCGAGAGATGAGAGAGCGGGGTGGTCGAAGTTGTGTTTGGTTGGTTGCTGCTGCTACTATGTTCGGCTACTATGAACAGGAGGCCTCGGTGCTGTGCTTGAATAGAGGAGGGAGCTGTTGTGCTGTATTTGGCCTCCAGCTCCCCAGCAAACGAATCGAGTCGAGAGAGTGTGTTGACCTTATAGGTCACGCCCGATTTTGATTATGACAAATACTTGTTATATCTAATGAGTGTTTGAGATTTTGTGCAAGAACCTTAAAATTGCCAAGATCGAGATGAGCACAAAGAGAAAGTGAAGTTAAAGACCTAATTTCTATTTGTATTGCATTTTTATTCAAAGGCTTGTAATAGTAATTAGGGCCTTTGGCTTGTAATAATCACACACCCACGTGCATGTTTTAATACGTAAGCTCACAATGCTCAAAATGAAAATGACCTTAGAATGACCTTAAGGTCGGTCGACAGACACCGAAATTTTTTAGTGTCTTCAAAAGGACCCAAAAATGACCTTAGGACACTTACCATTACACCTATGAATGTTAGGCACTTGATTAGGGTTTGAGTGGATCATAACAAGACCAAAATGCACATATTGTGCACTTTCGATTGACCAACCTTAGCAGTTCATTCTACCTCGGTCGACCGAAATAGGCTTGGGTCAACAGTTGACCAAGGTCCCAGTCCATTGAACCAATGTAGTTCAAATCCCTCGGTCAACCGAAACCCTCTAAAGTCAACAAATTGACCATTTGTTCAACCGAGACAAAAATGAATACCAACTACCTAGTCGACCAAGGGTCCTCGGGAGAAATCCCAACTATCTAGTCAATTGAACCATTCAGTTCAAAATGGTCTGGTCGACCGAACCTCGGAGAAATGGAAAATCGCCCTTTGGACAGGCACTTTCGATCGACCGAGTCTCCAGTTCAAAAGTGTCCTGGTCAACCGAACCATATGAACTTCGGTCGACCAAAATGGTTCTGGTCGATTGGACATCTCGGGTTGCCCTGATTTTTTTACCGTGGTTAATTTTTTAAAATAGGGTTAAAATAATTAAAAAGTCATTAAATTTTCCTAATAATTCCCAATAGGTCCCCAACAGTCATAACTCATGGGGTGTCTATATATACCCCCTCATTTGGGAAAATTAGTAACAAGATTAGCAAATCAAAGTAAAAATTCTCTCAAGCCAAAAGTATCTTACTGCTCATATTTTCTCTAAAAGCACTCTAGCTTACCTTCTCAAGTTCCAAAATCCTTTGTAAGTGTTTTGAGTGTTTATACAAAAAGGTTTGCTCTCATTGTTTGATTGTTTGAATCGATTTTTTCGAAAGCATTACCTAAGTGTTCTCATAAGCCTATCCTAAACAGACTTTGCTAAACTTCTGAGTATTGCATTTTCGTTGCAATAACTTAGGAAGTTTTGTATTTGTTTTGGCTTACAAAACGTTTTCTAAACTTACTCAAATATCTTGTGGGATTTACATTGATATATTTATGAAAAGATATTTGCATTTGTGATATTGGTCTTTGTTGCAATATTTGTTCAAATACATATCATTTTACTGAATACAAAGATTACATATATTTTGCAAACCAAGCATATACACTATTCACGTGATTGATATATTCTGCACTTTGGAATATTTGAAACTTGAGTGATATCTTTGTTTGAGCACCTTGATTGAGTTGTTGACACTCTCACGTATGCATTATATTAATAGAAAATACATTTGAGAGTTGAACTATTTAGACCACACTAAGCTTACATATTAAATCATTGTGGTGTATGTGATTGAACGCATTTGGGTACAAATCTGCTTTACGTGAAAACACTTTTATATTGTACAATTTGATTGTAAATCTGAGTGATTCCAGACATGGCCTGAGGGGGTGGTAATCCAGCCTAGTAAGGATTGTTGTAAAGGTTGAGGTCAGCCCTGTGTTAATTGGTCTGGTTTGTATAGGTGCCGCTCCACCCGGTTAAGTGAGCAAGTGATAGTGGTAATCCTTGTGATTGTTAGCCAAGGTGAGAACGTAGGCAATCGGCCGAATCTCGATAACATATCTGCGTGTCACCCTCTCTTTACTGCTTTTTGGTGCTTTTGTGATTAATTAAATTGCTTTATTTACTTTCTGGTATACATTTACTTTACCTGCACTAGATTGACCATAGGGTTGTGAGTATATTGGTGTTAGGAAATTGATCTAGGGATTAAATTTTAAAAATACCAATTCACCCCCCTTTTGGGATCACGGTAAAGCTAACAATTGGTATCAGAGCCACGTAGCATAGACTAGTTGTTATTTTGCTAAAAGATCACTCATGGCTCATAGCTCTATGACCCCTTTCCCTAAGGGACCATCTTCCACACGACCTCCTGTTTTCAGTGATGTTAATTACACCTTCTGGAAACAAAGGATGTACATCTACCTTCAGAATACCGATTGGAAGGTGTGGGGATTGTCTCTAAGGGAAACTATGTCCCTATGAAAACTGAGGGTGCAGCTAGGGTTCTTAATACTGAGGATGAATATGATGATGATGATATGAAATTTCTTAGTCTTAATGCCACTGCCATGAATATTTTATACTGTAATCTTGACGTAAATGAATTTAATAGGATTATGGCATGTTATACTGCAAAAGAAATATGAGATAAGTTAGAGGTCACATATGAGGGTACTAAAGATGTGAAAGACAGTAGGATAGATATGTTGACCAGTGAGTATGAGGCCTTTAGGATAAATGTAGGTGAGTCCATTCAGAGCATGTACACTAGATTCACACACATCATAAACTTACTACATGCATTAGGAAAGACCTATCTCACATATGATATGATTAGGAAGATCCTTAGAGGCTTACCTCCTGTTTGGGAAGCCAAGGCTATGGTCATTGCTGAGGGCAAAGACCTTAAGGCCATGACCTTAGATTAATTGATAGGTTCCTTGATTACTTATGAATTGTCCATAAATGAAAGACTTAATGAGCATAATAGGGCTAAGAAAGTGACTGCATTGAAAACATCTAATAACACATCTAGTGAGTGCAGTGAGTCTGACACTGATGATGAAATGGTCATGTTAACCAGAAAGTTTAGCAGATTTTTTAGGAAGAACAGGAAGCCATTTAAAAAATATAGACTCTACTAATGAGAAGGGAGAGTCCAGCAAAAGAAAAGAAAAATCAAATGCTCCTACGTGCTATAACTGCAATAAGGTGGGGCATATCAAACCCGACTGCCCACTACTGAAAAAGGAGGCTAAGAAAAAGAAGAAAGCCATGAAGGTTAGGACTTCATGAGACGAATTCAGCAACAACGACTCGGACTCAGATCATAGTGACACGGAGGTCGCTAATCTGTGCTTGATGGCACACGAGGATGAGGTATTATCTTCTAGTTCATTATCTTCTTTTTATTCATCTGATGATTGTGATTCTGATCGCATGCCTACATTTAGAGAATTACAGTTTGAATATATTCGTGTTTCAAAATTGTTAGGCAAAATGACCAAAGAGAATAATGATTTTAAAAAGAAATGTAAAAATTGGTCAAAATTATTTAATATGGCAAAACCTCTCATGCCTCTATTTTAAAAGAAATTGATGCTACTATTGATGAGCTTGAGAGGAAATTGGAGGATAGCTCCAAAATCATTTTTAAATTCACTAAGGGCAAAGAAAATTTTGAAAAATTACTTGGTGCCCAAAGAAATTCCTTGAGTCAAGTGGGTCTTGGTTTTAATGGTATTGAAAATATTAGACGACCTAATCTTTACTTAGGACACTTTACACATGAGTCAAAATCTCATATTCCTCCTAAAGAATCTAAGTGTAGATTAAGATGTTTTAAATGTAAACAGATTGGTCACATTCAATTTGATTGTCCACTTAGGAATAAGTATGCTAGAATTAGGAAGGTATGGGTAGTTAAGTGTAACGATCTGCTATTTAAGTTGGGTTTTTTTTTTATTTTTTATACTATAACATTTAAAATGTTCTAATACCACACTGGATTAAACCCAAACATCAACCTAAGCATCAAGAAGTAGAAATTAAATAAACATAACCATATGTAATTATATACAATACCAGAGTGCTAAATTGTTTCCCAAAATATACATATATAACTGTTCCCTAGAAATATCCTCAACTAGCTAGGGCTATACAAAAATACTCCCATAAATACTCACTCTAATATCAGGGCAATACTGAGGCCCCTCTATCTGCGAGCCTGATCTGCTCGCCTACTTAGATCACCTGAAAAAAATGTTAAAGTAATTGGGATGAGCCAACGCTCAATAAGACGAAATATGCTGTTACTAGTGTATGGTAGATGAGTTACAATATTATGAAAATATGTTTCTATAAAATCATGTATAACTGGATCTGTAAATACAGTACAAGTAATAGAAACCACCACCATTTCCATGTTGCTTAACATATCAGTATTTTATGTTACTATTTAAAAAATTTCTAATGTACATAAGTATATTCTCTGTCTCTGTAAATCTGTATATACATAATAATAATTGAAAACTTCCCTATGGATAACTGTGTGTCATGATTTAACCCCTTATGACAAGGTTGTGCGGCCCGTAGGCGGGATTTACCCTGGCTGGCCAACCAGGGTAAACCACTATACTCCCTTGGTCTGATCTACCCTCCTCAACCCATATCTGATGGGGAGCCTGTCCATGTCTAGGGCACTATACGATCAACCTACTACCACATATTATCTGAATAGGTGGTTGCACTCTGTAAACTGTATGTAGCTACGGTACCGTGCTCTGTAATTGTATGGTCCAACAGGGTCTGATACCATATAATACATCTCTATATACAACTATCTGATTTACCTTGATTTTGAAATAACTGTATAAACCATGACAATGAAATAAACTGTAACTGTGTCAAGTGTATTTCTGAACTGAACTGTAATCTATAAGTCATGGTATTGGAAACTACATAATCATGGTACTGAAAACTATATAATCATGGTATACTGTAATTACTATAAAACATATTCACTAGCTGTATATTCTGTAAAACATATCCTGAAAATACTGTAAAACATGCTTCTGTACTATATTTATATTCTCAAGCCACACAAAATTTAATACATAATATTCATAATTAATAATCTGTAATAATGTCCTGTTGTAAATAATAAACCGATAAAAATGTACATTTTATACCGGAAATCATTTTAGAACTATCTAGCATAGCATATTTCCCTTACTAGTTTCCTGTTAAAAATCCCCTACTATAACGGGTCCAACACCCGTAAGGTTCTCCACTCAACACCCCGAAAACCATAAATCTCATAACAAAATATCAATATTTTTTTGCCTGCATCATTTCTTACAACCGCTGGAAAGTCAAATTCCGAATAAAAGACCTTACCCTAGATTTGGGATGAATTCCAACTTCATCCCACCGACAATCCGTTTCAGTAGACTTGTAGAGAACTCCGCCTGGAGAATCATGGTGGTCTCAAATTTTCGATCCGGTGAGTGACAGGGCCAAAATCGAAGAGAGAAGAGGGAGAGGTCGTAGGAGAGAGAGAGAGAGAGAGAGAGAGAGAGAGAGAGAGAGAGAGAAGAGAGCGGTGCTGAAAATTCTGCGTAAAATGAGTTTAAGCACTATTTATACTACGGGATTCGTCGATGAGCCACGTCACCTCATTGACGAGTTCTTCAATAATTTCATCGACGAACCTCCTCACTCATCGACGAATTTTAGTCTGTCCCAAAAACCCTTCTTGGTATCTTCTCATCGACGAGTCGTAGCTTCGTTGACGAGGTCCCTTATGCACTCGTCGACGAACTCCCTGTGTTCGTCGACGAGGCTCTGTGGAAAATCTTTTGGATTATTCCATCCAAAATGCAATGTCGTTGACGAAGCCTACTGCCTCCTTCTGTTTCTGT
Source organism: Malania oleifera (assembly GCF_029873635.1). Classification (NCBI taxonomy): domain Eukaryota; kingdom Viridiplantae; phylum Streptophyta; class Magnoliopsida; order Santalales; family Ximeniaceae; genus Malania; species Malania oleifera. The sequence continues at coordinate 90,266,371 of NC_080419.1, read as the reverse complement.
TTCCATTTCCCTCTCTTTTTATTATTTAAAATACTATTATTCTTCGGGTCACTACATTAAGGGAGATCCTGCTACTAACCCACGTAGACTCAACAAAATTTGGGGACCAGCATCAGTCACTTAGCTTATTTTGCAGGTATGCCTAAGATCATCCTCCTCCAAGGATAGATGGTACTTGGATAGTGGGTGCTCACGGCACATGACCGGCGACAAGGGAAAACTCACATCAATTGTTCCCCAAGGATGGAGGCTATGTAACATTTGGGGACAATGCCAAAGGACGTATCATCGGGGTAGGTAAGGTTGGTAAGGATTCCTCTCTTACCATTGATAATATTTTGCTGGTTAATGGAATGAAACATAATCTACTTAGCATAAGTCAGTTGTGTGGCATAGGATATAAAGTATCTTTTGAAAATGACAAACGCATAGTAGAAAATAAAAAATATCACAAAGTGCTTTTTACTGCTGATAGACATGAAAATGTTTATACTACCTCTCTTGATAATTTAGCTTCACAACAAGTAACATGTTTTTCTGCTATAAATGAAGTTAGTTGGTTATGACATAGGAATTTAGGACATGCTAGCATGGATTTACTGTCTAAACTTGCTAGAAAAGAATTAGTTAAAGGTTTGCCTAAGATGTATTTTGTAAAGGATAAAATATGTGATGCATGTCAAATGGGTAAGCAAAAAAAATCTAGTTTTAAGAAAAAGAAATTTATATCAACTACTAGACCTTTGGAGATGCTTCACCTAGATTTATTTGGACCTAATTTTGTGCAAAGTCTTGATGGTAAATCTTATGGCTTTGAAATTGTGAATGACTTTTCTAGATTCACATGGGTGTTGTTTCTTGCACATAAAAATGAATCATGTGAACAATTCACCAAACTTTGTAGGAGAATTCAAAATGAAAAAGGATATAAAATCACTCACATAATAAGTGATAGAGGCACGGAATTCAAAAATGAAAGCATAGAAAAATATTGTGACTTAGAGGGCATATCACATAACTTCTCTGCACCTAGGACACCTCAACAAAATGGTGTAGTAGAAAGAAAGAATAGGTCACTGCAAGAAATGGGTAGAACTATGTTAAATGAGCATAACTTACCTAAATATTTTTGGGCTAAGGCCATTAATATTGCATGCTATGTTATGAATAGGGTTTTAATTCGACCATCAATTTATAAAACCCCTTATGAATTATGGAACAACCATAAGCCTACTATTTCCTATTTTCATATATTTGGTTGTAAATGCTTTGTACTTAAAGATAATCTAGGAAAGTTTGACTTAAAATCCAATGAAGGTATTTTCCTAAGATATGCATTAAATAGCAAAGCATATAGGGTTTTCAATAAAAGAACTTTAACTGTCATTGAATTTATTCATGTTGTGTTTGATGAGTCTAATCCATTTTTCCAATAAAGATGATGAAGATGATATTGATATTAGAAAATGCTTAGAGAAAATGTCTATTGAAAACAATGCGAGTGAAAATCAAAAAGCAAATGAAAAATCACTTGAAGATAATGAAAATGGAAATCAGGAGTTGCCTAGAGATTGGAAATTCATTAGAAGTCATCCTATAGATCAAATCATAGGCGAACCATCTCGTGGTGTAATCACAAGATCCTCCTTGAGAAATATAGTGAATCATTCCGCTTTCTTATCTCAAGAAGAACCTAAAAATATTAAAGAAGTCATAGAGGGTGAGTCTTGGGTGATGTCCATGCAAGAAGAACTTAACTAATTCGAAAGAAGTAGTTCCTAGGCCTAATGAGCATACCATAATTGGAACTAAATGGGTATATAGAAATAAGAAAGATGAAAATGGGGTAGTAACTAGGAATAAAGATAGCTTAGTTGCCCAAGGGTATAACCAACAGGAAGGGATTGATTTTGATGAAACATATGCTCCTGTTGCTAGATTAGAAGTCATTCGTATGCTACTTGCCTTTACTGCTTTTAAAAATTTTAAATTGTTTCAAATGGATGTTAAAAGTGTTTTTCTAAATGGTTTCATTAATGAAGAGGTTTATGTAGAATAACCACCCGGTTTTGAAAATCATAAATATCTCGATCATGTTTACCGATTGTCTAAAGCCTTATATGGATTGAAACAAGCTCCTAGAGTTTGGTATGAGAGACTTAGTGGTTTTCTACTAGAAAATGGGTTTACCAGTGGCAAGATTGACACTACACTTTTCATCAAATCCAAAAATGATGATATGCTCCTTGCTCAAATTTATATGGACGATATCATTTTTGGAGCAACTAATGATGAGTTGTGTAGTGAGTTTTCCAAATGCATGTAAAGTGAATTTGAAATGAGCATGATAGATGAACTTAGTTTCTTCTTAGGGTTACAAATTAAGCAAGCCAATTATGGAACTTTCATATGCCAATCTAAATATATCAGGGATTTGCTAAAGAAATTTAATATGGAAGATTGCAAAATTCTTGGCACACCTATGAATCCTTCCATTAAGCTTGATAAAGATGAGCAAGGACCTGTTGATGTAAAATTGTATCGTGGCATGATTAGGAGTCTCCTATATCTCACTGCTAGTAGGCTTGATATTATGTTTAGTGTATGTATGTGTGCTAGGTTTCAGGCTGCTCCTAAGGAATCTCACTTAAAAGCTGTCAAACGAATCCTTAGGTATCTAGTTGGGACTATAGAATTAGGCTTGTGGTACCCTAAGCATACTACCTTTGAGATTGTTAGTTACACTGATGCTGACTTTGTCGGTAGTAAGGTTGATAGAAAAAGCACTAGCGGAACTTGTCATTACTTAGGACAATCTCTTGTTTCTTGGTTTTCCAAGAAACAAAACTCAGTTGCCTTATCCACAGCCAAAACTGAATACATTGCGGCTGGAAGTTGTTATGCCCAAACTCTTTTTGTTGAATACAAAGATTACATATATCTTGCAAACCAAGCATATACACTATTCACGTGATTGATATATTCCGCACTTTGGAATATTTGAAACTTGAGTGATATCTTTGTTTGAGCACCTTGATTGAGAACATCTTGGAATACAAAGATTGCTTGTTGACACTCACGTACTCATTACACTGATAGAAAATACATTTGAGAGTTGAACTATTTAGACCACACTGAACTTACATATAAAATCATTTGTGGTGTATGTGATTGAACGCCTTTGGGTACAAATTTGCTTTATGTGAAAACACTTTTATATTGTACAATTTGATTGTAAATCTGAGTGATTCTAGGCATGGCCTGAGAGGGCGATAATCCAGTCCTGTAAGGATTGTTGTAAAGGTTGAGGTCAGCCCTGTGTTAATTGGCCTGATTTGTATAGGTGCCACTCCACCCGGTTAAGTGAGCAAGTGATAGTGGTAATCCTTATGCTTATTAGCCAAGGCAGGGACGTAGGCAATTGGCCAAACCTTGATGAGATATCTGCGTGTCACCCTCTTTTTACTACTTTCTGGTGCTTGTGTGATTGATTAAATTGCTTTATTTACTTTTTGGTATACATTTACTTTACCTACACTATATTGACCATAGGGTTGTGAATATACTGGTGTTAGGAGATTAACCTAGGGATTAAATTTTAAAAATACCAATTCACCCCCTCACTTGGGATCATGGTAAAGCTAACAAAGTGTGGAGAGGCAGAGCTAAAACTGCTACTGGGAGCCATGAATGAGGTCAGATCTGGTGGAGCTCGCAGCCGAGGGTGGTGCTAGTATGGATGGAGGTTGCAGGTGGTCACAGGTGGCTCAGCTCTGGATGGTGGAGGTTGCAGGTGAGGATGGATTTGCTTACAGAAAGAAGAGAGAGAGAGAGAGAGAGAGAGAAAGAGAAAGAGGGAGTCTTGAAGGTGGTGAACGCGTGAAGCTATGGAGATCTGGTATAGAGGTTGAGGGCTCGTGAGAGAGATGGTGGTCAGGGCTGCGGCTGGTGATCTGTGGAGAGTGGTGGTGGGCGAACGACTATTTGCTGGTTTTTTGTTTATGGTCGTGAAGAGGGTGGTTGGGATGGAGGTTGTGGTGCTTGGTTCGTTGAGCTAGTTGGTGGTTTATTGAAGCAATGGCTCACGAATGTTGGTGAGGTGGTCGAAGGTTGCTGAAACACCGAGGATGAGAGGTTGAGGATAGTGAGGGAGAGGCGATGGAGAGCAGCAGCGGTGGCCGGAGTTATGGAGGTGCTTGTGGCCGGTAGTGAGGATGCTAAGGAGAGTCGTGAGGTGACAGACGGTGGAGGTGGTGGAGGACTGAGGTGGCTGGCTCCGGTTAGGGAGATTATGGTGAAGATGATGGTGCCAGTAGCAGAGAACAAGCGAGAGAGGGAGATGATGGAGAGAGAGAGAGAGAGAGAGAGAGAGAGAGAGAGAGAGAGAGAGAGAGAGAGAGAGGGAGAGAGAATGAAGAAGATGAGTAGTGAAAAATGGTGACTCCCCCCGCCCCTATGTGTGTGCGTGACCCGTAGCCATTATAGGCTTTTTTGTTTTCTTCTTTTTTGTATTTTTTTGTTTGTTTCGTTTCTTCTTTTTTTGTGTTTTTGATTTGCTAATAATAATAATAATAATAATAATAATAGTAAGGTACTACTTATAATAATAATACTAGTACTAAAAATAAAAGTAATAATAATAATAATAATAATAATAATAGTGTACTAAAATTATAATAGTAACAATACACTAGTAATAATAGTAACAATAATAATAATATTACACTAATAATTATAGCCCCCCTTTTTTGGTATTTTCCCCCCTTTTGTATTATTTTTTTTTATTTTGTATTTTTTATTGACCCTTATTTTTCTGAAAAGAAAGATTTGGCCGAAAGTTAAACTTAATTTCCCCAAAATCGAAGGACCTAGACTCCATTTTTCCTAAGATGCCCGAAATTCGGTGATAACACACTAGGACTCGGCAAAGACAACAGAACTCACTGAAAATGAATTGGAATTCGGTACAGACAAGTGGGACTCAATAAAATAAACCGGGATTCAGTAAAAATACCGGAACTCATTGAAAACAAACTGGGACTCGGCAAAAATACTTGGACTCGTTGAAAACAAATCGAGACTCGATTGGGTCTCTCAGAAGGGTCCTCCAATTTTTGAGACATGAAGTCAACTATATGTGTCGGATCTTCTCAGCATAGCCTGGTTAAAATTGGGGTATCAACAAATATCATCACATATATTTACAAATATTAATTAACATAGACTTATTAATAAAACTAGGTTATATATCATGCCAGGTAAAACAAATTGAATAAATGCCAACCAAACACGTCAATAAATTTTAACGTGTAATTTGAGTAATGACTGTACATAATTAAACCCAGTAGAAGGTAGGGTCCATAAAAGGCAATTACCTTAAAACTCAACTTTTAATACATTACTGTAATATATATAAAAACGAGGGCCCACCAAACAAATACATGCATCTATCTTAAATAAATACGTCCACTAAAGCCTATTGCAAATGCAAGTGAGGGCTTGGAGTCTCTCCGCATGCATGTATCTACCAACTACTTTAATTAACAATGGACCTGCCTAGTTAGCTTCTACTCCAACGTATGTTTGAGTTCGTGAATTTCAGATTTTAGAATTGAATTTAAATAAATTTAAATAAATTTTAATATAATTTTATATTATATCTTATCAAAATTTAATGTAACTCTAAATCCAATAATTTCTTAAATATAGGGTTAATGTTGCGTTGGGGAATATGAATTTCGGATCTTGAATTTGAATTTTAGTAAATTTTAAAAAAATTTCAATGCAATTTTATTTTGGTGTTTATTCAAATTCAATATAACTCCAAATTTAAGACATATCCAAACACAGGATCAGATTATTTTAGATCAAGAATTTTATTTGAGAAAAAGAAAAAGAAAATAAGAAGATGATTCATTTTTTACTCTATTTTCTCTCTATATCAAATACAATTAAAAATGAAAAATTATTTTGATATGATTAGAAATTAAGAAAAATCAGATACTAAGGATGTGTAAAATTAAAATTTTGTTCGCTGATTTAGTATTTTATTTTCTTTTTTTCTTTCTTTGATTATCAAATATGAAAAAAATGAAATCCTTCATATTTTCTTTTCCTTTTTCCAATATTTGTTAAGTTTCATAAATACCATTAAAATTTAGCGAAAAGGCACAAATCTTCTTTTTAGTTTCAAAACAGAGAACACATCGTGGTATGTAAAAATGACACCGACTTCTTTTGAAGCTTACCAAAAAGAAAATTACAATTGTCTTTTATTCTTGGCAAAAAGACAAGCAAAAAATGGTACAAATATTACAAAAATTAAATTTTAGGAGAAATTTGTGAGTTTTTTTAAATTTTAAGAGGGGTTTGGGTTATTATGTCAAATCTCATTTTTAGCTTTTATATATATATTAAAAAACTTTAAGAAGCGTGTGTAGTTTTTTGTTAAATTTTTTAGAAAATTATAGTTGTTGTTGTTATTATTATTATTATTATCATTATTATTGTTGTTGTTGTTACTACTAGGAATCACATTATCTCAACTGTTTCATCTTTCGACTATGGCCACCTGAAAAGAAACAAATAAAATGACTTGGAGGATCCAGGTGTACTCCGGGAGATCTCTTTGATGCCTAAGTTAGAGAACGGGAAGCTCATATTGTAATAATAAATGTGAATGAATGACAATGAGATGTTTATTTTTCTCTGATATCATTTTCTTTCTTTTTTTCTTTTATAGTAACGAGAGCAAGTCTTTCCCCAGCTTGACATTCATCAGGTTGCACCATGTCTAGAGGGGGTTACAAGTAACTCATGAATTGCTAATAACTCATGTGCGGTCAGGTAAGCTATCAATTGCAACCTTCATAACTGTATTAGGGATTATTGATTATTAAGTTAGAGTTTTACGGCATACCTGATGTCGCCCAATGCAGAGCTTGTGGCTATTGTTGTATTATTATTATTATTATTATTATAAAAGTGGTGTCTCTTTCCCAACCGCGAAGCTTCGGTTTAAACCCACATGCTAAGGGACTGTTTGGACACACCTTTATAGGATATCACATATCCCAATTGGCATCAAAGGCATTCCTGTACGTATTATAGGGAGGAGTCAAATGAAGCATTGATTAAATGCCTAGATTGTGCCTAAAGTGTGGATATGGGGATTGGTCCTAAGGCGATTCTTGTTGACCTGCTTTAATTTTTGTATTATTATTATTACTATTATTATTGGCACTGGAGATTACGTGCCAGACTCTGCGGTGGCTTCGGCAATATGGTTTGGCATGGCCGTGTTTGGTGCCAGCACTGGTAGTGACACATACCTGCATGTGGCGAGGAAAATAGTTCTTTCTCAAGTTGCTCTGCCAAACGTGACTTCATTTTTTCTATGATCAATATGTTTTTATACTTAAAAATGCATGCATGTACCCAACCCAAAGCCCAAAGGGCTTTAGCCCTTATTGATTTCCTAGTGTTTTCAATTTTCAAAAGATGATTATATATATAATCAATGTATTTTTATATCATACATTGCATCATACATATATCTCGAAATATAAAATAACTTTTAAAAGATAGGAAATATTTAATAGTTCATCCATATTTTCATGCTCAATGCATTTATGAATTTGTAAGGACTTTTCTTCTTTTAAATAAATAAAAATATATATGTATATTTTTATAATTATTTAAAAATAGATAAAGATTATTTTTCGTAACTTAATAGACTCTTATTATTTCATTGATCTTTATGATTATATAAATTTGTCATATATATATATATATATATATATATATATATATATAGTGTAAATTTTTCATTCCCACATACCAAATATTGGATTAGCATTCCTTTATTTACTCATAAGTAATTAGTATATGTTCATTTGTGAAAAATAATTTTATTTTTTAATAAATAGCAAAAATGTCATCTTGTTTTCAATCACTTGTATAAAAAATGGTAGAAAATAATGGGTTTATTTAGTTGTGAATTTTTTTTTTTAGTTTTAATTTTTAAAAATTTTGAATATTACAAAAATGTCATTTAGTTTTTTATTTCAAAATTGATACATGGAATTAAAAATTAAAATTTATAATAAAAAATATACCTTTTCAACTTTCATTACAAATTTTAAAAACTAAAAAAACAAGGTGTCTTTTTGTAATTATATGAAAACTTAAAATGAAAAATAAAAAGTTTTCCACAGGTGAACAATGCTAAATTATTATTTATTTATTTATTATTTTTTATATTTTTATACAAATATTAGTAAATTGAAAAACAACATGGAATTTTTGTAATTTTTGAAAAAAATGAAAAAAATAATATTTAAACCCTAATAGTTAAGTCATACTCAGAGATAACTAATTAATATCACATAACTACAACAACAACAACCAAGTCTTAGTCCCACTAAGTATGGTCGGTTATATGAATCATTTTTCACTAATTTATGCGATCTAGGACCATTTCTTTTGATAGAATCAAGGATATTAAATCCTTACTCACTATCTCCTCCCAAGTTATTTTAGATCTACCCCCTTTCTACTATCCCCCACAATAACTAAGTCATTATTCCTCACAGGTGCACTATAATGCCTACGTTGCTAGTGTCCATACCATCTGAGTCGTCCCTCCCTTATCTTATCTTCTATAGGAGTTACACCTAACTTACCACGAATATGTTCATTCCTTAATTTATCTTTTAATGTTATACCACTCATCCATCTAAGTATTCTCATCTCGGCAACTTTTACTTTTTGAATATTATATTTTTTCGTCGCCCAACATTTTGATCTATATAGTGTAGCTGGTTTTATAGTTATCTTATAAAACTTTTCTTTCAATTTTATGAGTATTCTACGATCACATAGTACACTTGAAGTACTTCTCCATTGTATCCAACCTGTTTTAACTCTATGCATTACATCATCTTTAATTTCTCCTTCAACTTACTATTATAATTAAATAAAGTTTAATCACATAATTAATAACTAATTAACTGTAATATGTCTAGCTCAGCTAACATATTTTTTTCTTTCTTTTTTCTTTTTATTAAGATTTCTCTAGCTAGTGTGGCTTATCTATTATTTATAATTATTTATAATAAATAATGACTTGCTTCACTATATTTTATGCAACAATTTACAATTTTTTATAATAGGAAAAAATGTAAATATTAGAAATATAGAATTTTAATTTAATTAAATTCAAAAAGAAAGGAATAAAAAGTATAAAAGATTTGCTTGCTTTCAACAAAAGAAAATTAAAATATATATTATATGTGCATGACATGTATTTAACCAATTATAATAAAAAACAAATGAATTCTCATTTCATAGTCATATTTTTTTAACTTTTAAATTCTTAAAATTCTCTCATAACTTCTTATCTTCTTTATTGATCAAAATATTTAACAATAAATTAAGAACATTTGAATTTTTAAAAAGTAAAAAATTGAAAATTAAAGAATCATAGGTTTTACATCCCGTATAGATACATATATGAAAAACTGAAAAAAGAAAATGACGAAAGCAATTGTTTGATATGCATTAATCTTACGGTTGTTTTACATCCCGTACGAATATATATATGAAAAAATGAAAAAAGAAAATGACGAAAGCAATTGTTTGATATGCATTAATCTTACGGTTGCATCATTTGAAATTTTGTTTAGAAACGAAATCGAATTATATATTTTTTATAATTCACAGCTATAATTTATCAAAAAAATATATATATGCACTCTCAAAAACCTAAAATCAATTAAAGAAATTACCTTGTCTGATGCCTGAAAAAAAAAATCAAGTGATTGGAAGGTTAAACACCAGAAAAGGAAAATAAATAAATAAAGACAAGTTGAAGCCTTATTTATTGAGTTTTTTCCCATTTTAACTTTTTTTAAAAAAATATATTAAATAATACCTCATTCTGGGAAGTATTTCCCAGAATGACTCTGACGTAATCTCGCTACTCCAAATAGCGATATTTAACCAAATCTCACTACTTGGAGTATCAAGATTTACTTTTGACTGAAGGGCTCGTGCTAACGCGTGACAAATCTCGCTACTCTAAGTAGCGAGATTTAATTGGGATAATTAATGCTCTGCCAGCCACTTTCGACACGTGGTAAATCTCTGCCAACCGCCTTTTGACGCGTGGTAAATCTCGTTATTTCAAGTAGCGAGATTTGTTGGGTAATTAATGCTCTGCCAACTGCCTTTTGAATTACCATCCATCCGGCTTTCGACGCGTGACAAATCTCGCTACTTGAAGTAGCGAGATTTGCTTCAGAATAACCTCGCCCGTTCTTCCTCCTTTCTTGCTCGAACAGAGTACCTGTTGCAGAGCAGAGCAGGTTACTGTTGAAGGGAGACTCCGAAGCAGGTGACCGTTGTGGGCTTCATCACATCGAAAGTTATATAAGGAGATGGGGTAAGTTATGTTTTCCATGTTCAGTGCATAGATTTTTAAATTGTTTTTATTTCATCCAAAGCTTTGATAATCTGAGAGAGAGTTTGTGATTTGTGTTAAAAGATTCGTGGATAAACATTACTCTTAAGGTTTGTATTTCATTGTTTTGGTATTTGAATTTAATTTTTTGCCGATAATATTTTATTTTTTCCATTCAAACTGTTGTTCAATATTTATTTATTTTTTTTGGATTATTGTTTCATTATAAAATGCATTATCTTTCCTGCCTTAGAATTTGTTGAAGTTTCCTCCACTCACTAAATTTGTTGCATTTCCTTCTACTCTTTTGAATATAATTGTGCAATTATAATTAGATCATATGGTTTACTTTCAAAATAGGAATTTTGTTATTCAATCCTTGAATTTTCTTCTACTGTTTTTAATATAATTGGGCACATCCACTAAAGTTTTTCAAGAACATGTAAATTGTATGGTTTTAATTGATGCTTTGAATTAATGTGAGTGTACATTGTAATTATAAATTGTATTGTCATTTATCATATTAAGTGCATATACTTTTGTATGAGTTAACGAAATTTAGAATTTAAATTTTGACTTATTTTATTTCCTACACAAGTTTTAATAATTTTAGCTCATTTAAGAATGTAATGCCTATGATATATTTCATAGATAACGCATAGAGTATATATATACACGTGCCTTTGATGTTTCTTATATTTAATTTCAAGCTTTAATTTTCCTTATATTTTAGTTTCAATTCCTAATGAATCAAACTCATACCTTAAACCAACCACATAATAAAGTTCAAGTTGAACCGCATGTTTGAAACATTTGGAATAGATTAGAATAGAACTTTATAATTATAATATAAGGAGTATCATTTGTGAATTTTTTATTGCAAATAAGAGGTCCTAGTGACGGGATTAAGTCCACTCTCCCTCTCTTATGATTACTAGAATATAATAATTAATAGGATAAAAGATATTCATTTTTTTTAAGTTTGCTTAAAAGACAAATATTTTTCCTGAAATTTCAAAAATGTCACGAATGTCTTCTCAAGTATCAAAAATGTTAAAAACCTCATTTGATGTTTGTCAAAAGAAAAAGAAATTTATCTTAAAAAAAAAAACTTATCTTTTTGCAAATTTTAAAGTGAGATTTGTGCATTTTTAACAAATCTCAAGAGAGATCATTGAAATTCTTGAAATGTCAGCGAACGTTCTACAAATTCTTAAAACTCCTAGTATAATATTTAAAATTCTTGAAACCTTAGGATATGTGATTGTCTTTTTATCAAATTTTTGGGAAGATTAGTGTCTTTGTCTAAATTAATATACTTTATTAAAATTACCTAATAATTTAGTTCACCAATCACACTAAAAAATTGAAACTTACAAAAATTATATTTAAAATAAAAATAAATAAATAAAAATATCCAAAGGAAGTAAGAGCAGATAAAGTGGGGAATTCATCATGAGACAAGCCCCATATGTATAAGATCCTAGGGTGGGGGGTGCCTGAGGAGGTCACAGTCGACAGAGCACCATTAAAGATGCAACGGTACGAAGGCGAAGCCGGCCTCGACTAGTCACCGTCAATGACATTGACTGGGAACACCGTAGAGATGATAGCTAAAAGGTCACATTATTAGAGGAGAGTAGTAATGAGTTTTTTCCTCCCCAAATTTATGTATTTTTCACCAATATATTGATATAAATGTAGTGTTCACATTTTAAAGCACTTGCCATAAGACGATCCCATTCCCATTTCATGAATCGGGATGTTATGCGTCCTAAGTAACATTTTTCCAAAAGATCCCTTCAACTCCTTTGAGTATGATTGTTTGGATTAGCAATGAATCCTCAAAAGGCTACTTAACAAAATTGAACTTCAAATTAAGTGGCAACCCAACCCATAATGAGGCAGAGTACGAAGTACCATTTTGGAAAAATTACTCTTAAGAGCACCATTTCATAGTTCTTTGGATTCTAAGTTGAATTACAATTTTGAGAAAATCCGAAGTATATGTCATATGGGGAAAATCAATACATATTCATGTTGTTTATTCATAGACGTTGAATTCATCTATTTATTTTCTTGGTGGGAAAGTTAGGTCCAAACTCTAAGTTCATTCATTCATTAGAATTTGTATACATCTATTTGGTTTATAGTTATTAGTTATTTCGTCTCATTTACACATCACTTATACATACAATTTTGTCTTGCGTAGGTTTTTTTTTTCCCGATCGCCGATCTAAATGACAGGAAGCTCAAGCAGTGATCCAGTCACAGTATTTTTATATATAGGGGGGAACATTATAACTGCATTAGATGGTGTTAGGTATAGTAGTTGGCCAGTGCGACTTATTCAAATTGGCCGTAGGTGTAAATTAAGTAAATTATATATGAAGATATATAAATATTTGCATATTGATCCAGATCAATATGCATTGCGGGTGACCGCAAGATACCCTACGTGAGAGTTAAATAATACAGCGTTCTACGAGACTGTTCCGATATCAGATGATTATGGGTTGCGCATTGTATTGGACTCCACACTGTGTCGGTGAGACATATTTAACGATGCAATTGTCTGTCGAGACTATTCCTCAAGTGGGTGTAATTGCAGTTAGGCAACTAGATGAGCCCGCGGAGCAATTAGGTGAAGTCGGTGAAGACACTGAACAAACACATCAGGTCGATGTTAGTGGGGAGGTTCGTGCTATGTCCACGGTCGATTTTAACGAATATTCGAGATCATCATTCCAGCCGTCAGAGTACGAAGCATCTGTTCCTCACACGTTTCCGTAGGGAGGTTGCGAAGACGTCCCGAGTGCGGTACCAGCATCGTTGTTTGCCATTGCGAACGACGCATTGGACGAGGGCACGAACATTAAGAACGATGTTCATATTGAAGACGAACAGATGCTTGAGCAGGAAATGGGTGAAGGGTTAAATGATGTCCCCAATGATGTGAACTTACCTCACCATGACACGGACGACGCAACGTTTGACGCGCAATTTATCGGCGAGCTTCCGATGTACTGTTATATTGACCTAGCTGCTGCAAATTTAACTGCGGTCGATGAGCTTCCCATACGGGTCACTCGTTGGGAAGAATCGTCTGAGTTGAGTAAGGGGATGCTCTTCGGTTCGAAGGATCAGCTGATCGCCGTAGTGCAAATATATCACGCTCGCACCCACCATGAATTCCATGTGGTGCGATCTACTCCTGAGTTGTGGGTTGTTAGGTGTAAGGACCACGATTGCGCGTGGAGATTGCATGCCATGTATCGGATGATAAATCATTTTTTCGAAATCACCCAATATAGTGGTCCGCATACGTGTCTAAATGAACTTATATCGCAGGACCATAACCAAATCACGTCGTCCCTCATTGCTGGGGAGATAGTGAATATGATCAGGGGAGGTGTGTCGACGTCGATCGCTACATTGAAGGAGTTCATTGATCGTCGATTCGGGTATTCAATCTCTTATAAGAAGGTTTGGTTGGGCAAATAGAAGGCAATAGCCTAAGTCTTCGGTGATTGGGAGAAATCGTATGAAACGTTACCGAAGTGGATGGAAGCGATGCGCGCGTACAATCCTGGGACTATAGTCAGGTGGAGGTCAACTCCGGTTCCAGGTAGCACTAACAACACAACCTTCGTATCTGTATTTTGGTCATTTGCAGCATCTATTCAGAGTTTTCGTCACTGCCCTCCCGTGGATGGGACACACTTATACGGTAAGTACAAGGGCAAACTCCTTATTGCGACGTACCTTGATGCAAATAGGCAAATATTTTCCCTTGCATTCGCTATTGTGCAAGAGGAAAGCCTCGACACATGGAATTGGTTTCTGTGTTCTCTGCGTTTGATTACTGATAGGGATGACATTTGCCTCATATCAGATCGACATCCAGGGATTATCGCTGCGGTGCAGCACAATCCTGATTGGCAACCACCACGTGCGCACCACCGATTTTGCATTCGACATGTCGTCAGCAACTTTAATACGAAAGTGCGGAGTGTCAATATGAAGCGAATGGCTGAGCGAGCGGGAAGGGAGCATCAGGTGAGAAAATTTGACACCTGGATGGAGAGGATATTCGACGAGGGTGGAGAGCCATCCAAGTCGTTCTTCGATCAGATTCCTCCTCATATGTGGACTCAGTGCCACAACGGTAGAAAGAGGTATGGAAACATGACGACTAACCTGGTCGAATGTTTCAACGCCGTCCTAAAAGGCGCACGTAGCCTTCCCCTAACGGCTCTCGTGCAACTAATATTTTATCGCGTTACACATTACTTTAATAGCCGACGGGAGTCTGTTCGTAACGCAATATCTGGAGGAAATACGTTAACTCCGCATATATTGCTTGCGATGGAAATAAGTAAGCTAAAGGCGACTGGACAACGAGTCACGACGTTCAACCGATCTAGGGGTACTTTTAGCATCATGACCGCGCAACGGGGACCCCATAAAGGAAACAATGTCCAAACTTTGAGCATCCAGAGGCGCGAATGCTCCTGCGGGAAGTGGCAATCTTTACACTATCCCTACTCGCACCTTCTTGCAGCCTGTGCCGAGACACGGCTAAATGCGAGCCAGTTTGTTGAGCCATATTGGAGTACTTCCGAGCACTATGTAACATATGCTACAGAATTTTATCCAATCATGCATGAGGCATATTGGCCAACTTGCTTGTTGCCAAACTTGTAGGCAAATCCTGCATATGCTCGACATAAAGGTCGGCCTAGGAGCTCACGTATACATAACGAGATGGATGCTCGGGAAGGTTGGAAACATATCACGTGTAGCATATGCCGTTAAGAAGGACATAACCGCACAAGATGTCCAAGAAGGACCCAACCTGGGGATGCAGCTGGACCTTCGCACTGACCTATAACTTATAGGTTATCCGGGATTTGCGTACTCATACTCCTCCCGTCATGACAAGTTTTCAGCTGCCATTCTACTCCTTCCTTCTGAACAATTTGTTTCCAAATGTTAAATCCTCAGACCGCTTTCATTTTTCGGTGAACACGCGAATGCTCCATGCTCAATTTGTCTCTGAGCAATTGAGTCACTGTGTCCATCAATCGAGAATAGTGTATGTTCAGATGAAAACTTGGTGAGATATTTTCATTTGTACACATATAGGATAAACCTTGAGATTTTTGTTCGGTTCGACCATACAAAGCACCAGGGACAGATACTCAATTCTTATGATTTCTATGTTGATGCTTTCAATATTCTGGTTTGTTTGTAGATCGATCTAGGGCCATCCGATACTACTGTACTGAGTATGGGCGATCGTCACCGGTCCAGTCGGGCGTGGACCGAATCGCATGCTGATGTGTTATATTGCCGAGGGGGCAATCAGAGAGTACAGGATAGGATAGGCGCAAACCCTCGCATTATTGATTGGATACGTGACGCGGGTTTTTATGGGATATATCAGATTGGCCATATCCAGTTGGATTGGCATCTTGTGACCGCGTTGGTCGAGCGATGGAGGTCAGAGACACACACTTTCCACTTGTTGCACGAGGAGGCGACTATCACATTACAGGATGTCACGGTGTTGTTCGGGCTACCGATTGATGGGTTGCCCGTCACTAGTCATACAGTTGGACCAGTACAGGATAGAGGCGTCGGTCAGGGGGGAGGACTTCGCCGCATGTGCAAGAGATTGTTAGGAGTGGTGCCTCCAGATGGTGAGCTTGTTGGTGCCCGTATTCGCATGTGGTTTCTAGAGGGGGAGATGTTTTGCCATCTTCTGGATGATGCTAATGATCAGACTATAGCATGTCACGCACGTGCCCACATGCTGCAATTGATATGTGGGACGCTGTTCTGCGACCTATCGGGGAGTTACGCACACTTGATGTTCCTTCCACTACTCGCAGAGCGAGGAGAGATACGCCATTATAGTTAGGGTGCTGCGACGTTAGCCTGGCTGTACAGGGAGATGTGCCACGCTGCTGACGTGTCGCACTCACAGATCGGAGGAGCACTCCGCTTATTGCAGGTTTGGGTGTGGGAGAGATTCACATCGTTAGCTCCTACGCGCCGCGGTGTCCGACGTCTTATTCAGAGGGACGAGGACGACGGCCGATTGACCCAGCTCCACTCGCGTGGAGGTTAGTAACTCAACTTAAAATCATTTCCTTCAGTTGTAGTACGTACTAGTGGTTACACCTTGCTAACTTATGTTTTATTGTGTACAGGTGGAGGGATCAGTTGTTGGCGCCTAATGTTGCGCAACACACGCTGCCCTGGTACAGATTCGAGATGGACATGCACCAGGAGCACGAGGTAGTCTCGGTTATGTGTATTGATAGTATTTTTCAATATTTGCATATATTCCCGTCCCACCTCTGACATTTACTATATGTATACGCGCAGTTCGTATGGGCGCCCTACACTGATGACATTGTTGCCGACCTACCAACTGGTTATGCAGTTGGATCGGACCTCTGGGTTGCCTAAGTGCCACTCATATGTTTTCATATTGTCGAGTGGCATCTCCCAGACCGAGTGATGCGCCAATTTGGCTTTCGACAGGGCATTCCCAGTCGCTTCTGTACTTCGGGGGTCGATGTATGTGGGGAGGACTTGCATGAGATTGATGGTCGCGGTCGGGGGAACACAGATTGGGCTGCTGAGCATGCCATGTACGTGAGTATGTGGGTACATAGGCGCGAGTACATTGTCGAGGGAGTGCGGGCAGATGGCCCGATGCGTCCGGAGGATCCGTATTACGCGTGGTACAGGTCGATCACACGTCGCTTCGTAGATAGGACTGCGGCGGTCTACATGAGCCTCGTACGCTTACTCAAACGTATACCTAATTTGTTACCGTTTACATTAGTAGTTCAATGTTGTAACCACTATTTTCGTATGCTGCAGGCTGACGTATTACACCAGGTCGACTCGCTATCATCAGACCCTGCTGTGAACGATTTAGCGAGAGTTGGTTTGGACATTGTTTACTAGGACAGGCGACGGATCCCTACCCCACGCGGAACTCGGCCCCACGAGGTGGTCGAGCAGCTCCAGTATGAGGGGGTCGACCAGCTACCTCCAGCCGTCCATCGAGTCCGGCCTTCTCACCGCCCATTGTACATGAGGAGTATGTGTTTGGGCCATCCGCACCGTATGCCCCATCAACAGCTGTTGATATTGCGGGACCCTCTAGTAGACCGGCGGATTATTGATCTGACTCTGCCGCGACGCCGTCGATGTCGTACTTACTAGACGACCCTCTCGATGCGGAGGAGGTGGACGCACCCGGCTTGCCAGCTCGTACTCGTCCAGAGACTACATACGACATAGCTCCCCGTACGCTTCACCTAGAGAGGGATTATCCAGTACGTATGGGCGGAGACGACAGACATGTAGCCCCTCGACGTGACCGGACGCCAGATGCGGACGAGCAGCCAGGTGAGGGCAGACGCAGACGGCAGCCACCCCGACACCGGAGATGACCTCCATGCGGTACCGAATAGCCAATATATGTATTTGTTAATTAGTTCATACTTTCATTTGTACATCAGATATATGTTTACGACTTCATTTGTACATAATGTATTTATTCATTATTCATTTGGGCATAATGTATTTATTAATGACTTCATTTGTACAGCATCTATTTGTATAGAATATATCATTTGTCCTTTATTTCTACTTGTTTGGAGTATCATTTCTACATAATGTAATTTTCTTAATTCTGAATCTATAGAGCAGCAATAGGTAAAGTGACAAGCAGGTATCATTTAGTGTACTAATTTGATACGTTGAATGTATACGAATCTGATGAATGTAACGTTGTGAACATACTGGTATCAATAGTATTTGAAGAATGTTTTCTTTGCACAGGTGCGTGGATGGATATGCTCAATTTGTAAACAGGACTCTGCCGAAATTAGTAAAGTATTTTGATAGGTTCAATGTATACGATTCTCGTGAATGTAACATTGTGAACATACTGGTATCAATTGTATTTGAATAATGTTTTATTTGCACAGGTGCGTGGATGGATATGCTTAATTTGTAAACAGGACTTTGCCGAAATTAGTATAGTATTTTGATAGGTTCAATGTATACAAATCTCGTGAATGTAACGTTGTGAACATACTGGTATCAATTGTATTTGAATAATGTTTTATTTGCACAGGTGCGTCAATGGATATGCTCAATTTGTAAACAGGACTCTGCCGAAATTAGTATAGTATTTTGATAGGTTCAATGTATACAAATCTCGTGAATGCAACGTTGTGAAATATAATTTAGTCTCTCTATGTATGCTTCTTAGGTTTTATTTGTACTTTTAATTTCACAATATTGAAAGTAACACCAAACGGGCCCTCGAGGAAAAAAGAAAGAATTCAATTAGGTGCAATTCAACTTGAATAGGGTTGAAATGTATACTCAGTAAAAGAGCTGTATGATATGATGATTTATCTTTAGAACTACCAAAAAAAATATAGGATAAAAAGTGTATACCGAGCCATTTGTATTTCTACAACAGTTGGTTCATGGCATCATTGTATCCTTCGACTTTCGGATGCTTCAGAATTGTATTACTAAAGATACAAAATTTTCATGAACATAAGAATTTTAATGTTTTGACCACAAACATATTGCTAATAGATTCCTTGGCATGGACCATTAATCTTTTGTTCATAATAAGATTGATATGGAAAGGAGGGTATGTCTTCTTATTTTAAATATAAATTAAGATTTTTTGTTAATTAATACCAAGTTGCGAATTTAGATATGAATGAACAGCTTCAATGAAATGGAATTCGAACTAAACGAGGGAAAACATTGGAATACTTTGGAATCATTGAATGCACAAACCAAATGCTAAGCAAAGGCACAATATAAGCAATCATTAAATCAGAAATGTAATGACGATCCAAAATGTAGAAAGTTAAACATAAGCCAGACAAAAATAATAACCTATGATTTGTAAAGGAGGAAGTTCTATTAACTCCTATCGATAATGGATACATATATGATGAAGAAGTAAAAGTTAAAAAACATTAAATGCAGGACAGTGTTGTCCCAACTCTATATGCTAGAACATGTTAATAACATAGAAGAAGGAAATAATTTACAAATTTTAGCTCATTTTGTATGATTCATGAAGGGTGAAACCGTCTAACATTCGGAAATGTAAAGACAATCCGAAGGGGGATTGTCGTCTGAAGGAGAAGCAGAATCAAAATTCACCTTCTCTTAGCTCCTCGCTGCCTTCTCTTCATTACCACCTACCCTGCCGAACACTAAACTGCTCTTCTTCTCTGGTGAAATACATGGATTCTCTGCAGGCATCAAAATGTCCGTTAGTAGCTTCTAACCTACTAGCTGAGGCTGTTGCTTATTATCTTGTCCTCTTTTCTTTCATGCAGTTGTTGCTGTCGATTTAGCATTTGTTGCTACTTGTTTTCTTCTACCCCCATTCTTTCCATGTTCTGGGCGACCAGCTACCACATCCACCTTAAAATCTTTATCGCTGAAATCATCGTTTTCATCTTCCAAATCAGATATCTCTGTAACAGTTAACGACTTTTCTGTGCTGCAGCCTTTGATACTTTCTTCCTCGCAGACACTTGGGGAATTTCATGTTAATTCCCAACATCAAGAACAATAAGTTTTGAAATGAGCAAAAGACTCCATAAGTATAATTGTAGTAGTCATTGGAGGAGTAATGACTAGTCTATCTGATCTGAGATCATTAGGGTGTTCCCTTACTTGGACAAATGGTATGGTTTAGAGCAAATTGGCCAAGGTGATTGCTAATCAGAGATGGATTATGGGGGATTTGAGGGCCTAAAAAAACCTGTAAAGGCTCTTAATGCATCCCATTTCTCCCAACAAAAACTGCACGACATTCTCTCGGATGGTGACCTGCAACTACTACTGAATGAAAGGAGAGGGACTGTGAAATTATAGATGGGAAAGGAGAGGGAATGTGAAATGATAGGTGGTCTAGGTGTGCTGGATCTGAAAGCCTGGCATCTTTCCTTGCTCACAAAAACACTCTGCAATATCCACTCTAAAAAGGCTTTGTCTGGTCCAAATGCGTCAATCAAATATACCTGAAAGGTTCAAGTCTGTGGGAGGCCATGATATCAAATGATGAATTCTCATTATACAAAAAGCTCAATAGAATTAAGAATCAGATTATGTGAAGATGTGCGAACCACCTGGATGCATTGTTTCAGCTTTTGGAGGAAGGGGACCTCGATCAATCTAGCTCTTTCATTTGCTATAACTTTGGATACTAAAGGAACTACGTTCCTTAGGTCCCATGGTGGTTTGGAAGAGTGGAAGTACCCCTATACATGCTTTTACTCTTTCGCTGGGAATTATAAGGAAACTACCTACTTGTGATAGGCGTATTGGGTTTGAAGGAAACCTGTATTGTTCCTTTTGGTTGGTAAGAGAGTTAGTTTGGTTTCTACTATTTATCTCATATGGAATGCCAGAAATAGGAAAACGTTTGAAAGAAAATTCATATCTCTAATGGAGTTGATTGTGACCATTTAGAAACATATATACACAGTACTAGGCCAAAAGGTCCCTACATTTGCTCAGGCTCTCTTAAGATCTAGAGTGTTAACTTTATTGCTTGTAATTTTGATGGAGTTCATTTCCCCCCCTATATCTGCCCAGTGTTCCATATAAATACTCATTTTGATCAATATATTTACTTTTCGATAAAAAAAATAATATGATAAATTGATGGATAATCGCGACTCTCTTTTGCTACAGATAGCGGTAATAAATGGAACATAACATTAAATATTCTACTTAATAAGAAATATATAAATAGTTCCTATTAATTAAAATGAGTTAATCTGTATATACATTTATAGTGTATATTGTTAAAATAAATAAATATTTTCCTATTTAATTTAAATAATTTTAGATAGCGAGATATTGTAGCAAGTGTCAATTTGAGAATTATTTTTTTTAAAAATATTATTTAATATCTAATTTAAAAAATGATTAAATGGGGAAAAAAACTCTGGTTCCTTGTTGCTGTGGTTTGTTTTTTGGTTGTTGATCCCTCTGGGTCTCCAGCCCCAAACGCTTGTGGTCTTCTGATTGGACAATAGAGATGGACTGATGGCTGCTTAGTCTTTTGGACTGTAGCAATATGGCAACCATGGGATTTAAAAATTTTTGTATATAATAATTACTAACATATATGAAATGTGAAATTAGATAAAAAATATTGAATAAAAATTAAACAATATAGCATATGAGTGATGAGATAATTTAAAAATCCCCTCGAAAAAAAATTATTAAACATGTATTCGCTTCTTTTTGTTGTAAATTATTTTTATTAAGCATTCACTTTTTACGTGTCTTATTGTAATTTTATCATTTATCATTATGGAATCTTTTAAAAAGAAAAATTGAAAGAAAAGATAGGAGTTAGGGAGGTAAAATAAGTAAATGTAAAAGAGAATAAAATAATCTTAATTTTGGAATTTAGAGATGGATTTGAGTTTTTAATATTTAAAAAAAAGGGTAAAAATATTTCCAATATATGTATAATACTTAATACATTCTTGGACTTGTAAGTAAAGACTTCATGGAGGCTTGTAACTATGGGGGCGGGGATTTTATCATAACAAATTTGTTGAAAAATATTTAATTCAAAATTTTGAATACTTATATGAAACAATTTTGAAATGAGGATACACTTCTTAATTTTGTTGTCTTGCCTGATCTTAATAAACATTTAAATGGATCCAAAAACATTAAGGGTGGCACAATACAATATTAATGAATTTTTTGTAAAATTATAATTGCATATTATTATTATATATATTATTATTATTATTATTATTATTATCCCCAAGATCCAGCACTATCTATAATAAGTATTTTTGTCATTTGACTTAATAATGAAACTGTCAGATCCTTCTAATTTAAATATTAATGAGTAAAATATTTTTAAAAAATAGGCTAAATCAACAAAATTAGATTAATTTTTTATTTTTATTTTAAAGTAACTAAGACTTAAAATTGGGGACTAAGGAATTGTGTTACAGATAACCTCCTCTTCCTCTTTCTTAATAGTCTCGAGCAATCACCACCTTAGCCTCCCTATTAAAACGAAACTTTTTTTAGAAATAAATTACTACAAAGGGAATTACATTTTTATTGTGCATGTAGTATATAATGATGTGATAGCAGGTCAGAATTCTGAACAGTTGCTGAGTGCATGCACAGTAGGCCTGCATTAGCCATTATTTCCTACTATCTCCTATTTGCTTTACAGCATCCATAAGAAATAAGGATACTCCATAAGCAATAAAATTCATATAAATGTATATAAACATATTTAGTATATTATTTCTATAAAAAAATTTTAAAATCCATCTGGGATGCTGCCCGTACAAAGAGACTAAGCTCTCTGTCAACCATTGAATGTCCAATAAGATACTGGACAAATCTGCGGCTGACGTGGGTCACCAACTCTGCAAAGTTTGGGGCTGTCTGCGCGAGACGATCCATCCAACGAACCAAAAAAACCATAGCACAAGGAAACCCGAGGTTGGTTTGTCCCTATTTATCATTTTGTTTAAAACTAGAGATATTAAATAATATTTTTTACAAACTAATTCTAAATTGACACGTGGAAAATCTCGCTACTTAGAGTAGTGAGATTGGTAACAATATCGTACTCCAAGCAGAAGTAACGAGGATTTTTTTTTATAAAAAATAATGTCCACTCTTGACACGTGGTACATCTCGGTCTCTAGTAAGCGAGAGTTTTTTTACGTCAGGGTATTACGGGAAAGATACTTCCTTGTTGATATGGTATGAGTAATATATTTTTTTAAAAAAAGTTAAAACGGTTCGCGAAAAAACTCCTGGACTCAAGTGGGGCACACGCTGTATAACCCATGCCCTAAGGAGGAAAATTAATTCCTCATCACAAAAATAATCAGAAGTAAGAAAGAAAGGGGGGTAGATTTGATATCTATAATTTCATAGCGAAAGAATGAGCCTAATGACAACTTAATATATTAAAATAAATGTGATTTATATGCACTTTGGCTTGGTGCTTATAGAATTGACAAAAAATTGACTTATGTGAGGGAGGGAAGTATGCATGTGGGGCTTGGAGTGCTAGTATCTGGTCACTCATATTCTCTTTTGCCCTTAAAAAAAAAATATTTTCATGGTAGTGCAGAGTCATTTTCGAAAATTTAAGGAATCTTAAGTCATAAATAAATAATTAACTTAATTAAGTCATTCATTCTCTTTCTGGTTTCTCTTCTAATTAAAGAATGATGAATTAATTTCTATTTTTAAGAAATGATAATCTTTATTTGAAGGCATTATTAGCCTAAATTTTATTAAGCCGCGTATGTTAGTTTTTTTGGTACACAGATAAGCAAAACTCAAACAACATTCCCATGTATAGCCACGTTTTTGATTAGTTCCTTTAATTACTTACTAATAGAGAAAGTTGAAAATAGTACATAAATCATTTACGAAACAGACAACCCAAGCCAATAACTTCAAGCATGCAGAGGTCTACCGGGGGACAGACTAGATGGGTCTAAAACATCGTCTTACCTTACATTTCATAAAGAAATACAATTTCTATTTATATATATAGAATAGGAGAGTTAATTATGTGAGAGACTTTTAAAAGTTAAGACCCATATTCTTAAACAAAGGTAATTTTAATCAAAAATTAGATAAAAAGTTACATTAGAATTTGGACTGTACTAAAGTTAATATTCAAACCTAGCAAAGAAAAAAAATTTTAGTTAGCCCAAAAAAAATAAAAACAATATATATTTATATATATTCTATATATATATATATTATAATCACACAAATTATATCTATATAGTTGAAATACCTTATTCCTTAAATGTATACCGCCTCCTCTGAAGACCTAACGTTAATAGCCTTGGATTAAAATTTATTTAGAACCCTCTATCCAGTCCCAACATTTTTAACTCTAAACAAGGAAACTTCATGTTATGACAAATGAAAAACTTACTAGCTTTTGTGTGGGTACGCCGTTGTCATTTATAAAGTATAGATAGATATGTGTTGTAAATCATTGTAGCAGAAAATATTATTTGTTCTTAAAATTTAGACAAAGAGTTTCTAAAGAACAAACTGCAATACAATTAGATTTAAAAATATGTAAATTTTGTTTTCAAGTAGGTGTGAGATTGTACTAAAAAAAAATCATAAAAAATAAAATAACAAACTTAATGGACTACAAGAATTAAAAAAAGGAGATGATAAAAAATTTTAAAATGAAATGCTATTAATTCTATAAAAAAAAATACCATGTATCATAATAAAAAGCATTATACATTCCTGTCACAACTATCTCAAAAAATTAAACCAATTGAATTTACAGAAATAATTTATTAGCAAATTAAATAATTTGTCTTTATTCATAAAAATTTAAATGCATTTGTACATAGTTGTTTTTAGTTTTTCTTTTTTTCAAATATATTTACAAACTCACATCCACCATCCTAATGAAACAAGTATAAGATTGTGTGCTTTTGCATGAGTAAGAACGTCATTAAAAAATAGATGAGTGAAATTCAAAAAAAAAGTGTTTAAATTACAAAAATATTTTTATTTAATAGATGTTAGCTCGTACCCCTTGATAGTCTAGGGGGGTGCAAGATTGGTTTAAAGTTTAGGGAGAAGTCATCATGACAGACAATATTATTTAGGAGCCGTACGTGTATTTTTTCAATCATTTTCTTATTTGTTAGAGTATTTGCGTATTGCTATTGTGGGTGTGTATGATATTAGGTGGGAGATGGGCGCGTCATATCGCTTGTATAAGCACGGCTCGCATTTGAATAAAAAAATAAATGTAAAATGTTGTTCTTGTGTTGGAACACTTTTATCTACTTGCACTATTTATAACTTGATATTCAATTGTTAGTAATATTAGACCTACCACTACATAAGTTGTAACATCAGAAATACGACAAATAAGCAATAGGTAAAACATTAAAAAGCCGTAATACGAGACTATATACATGAAAGTGGAAGGTGAATAAGATGAGATATAAGCAAACGTGTGTCTATCAACATGTAATAAGTTAATTATTTATTTTTTTTTAAATGTGAGAACATGTGATGCTACCACAGGCCTATATTTGTTAATATGGATATTAGAAGAAGTGTGACCCCGGTTACATATTAAAAGAAAAACATTAGATTTTGATACACTAAATGTATATGATGGATTTAAATTAATTTTTTTCTGTGTATATATTTTAAAACTTAAATAAGATAGCAGATTTGGTGTACACCGATGCATTGATAATTTCTTGTTGTAACATATTTCCAACATCAGATGAGTATGTTATGGTTTATATCCTGCATGAGAAGATCGTTGTATTGGTATTTCACTTTCCACTTTTTTTTTAAACTTTAAAGCAAGCAAGCTTGAACTACGTGCATATAATTAATTTTTGTGATTGCATTAATTAAAGTTTCTCTAGTTAAAATCTTTGATTGAGAATTTTTTTTAAGACTTAAATTCATTTATGTTTATAGTTTACATCTCAAAAGTATTGTTATAGCAAATTTAAATCTTTGTTTGGAATGTGTTTTTACAATGTCTTAAATATTTAAAAATTATTTGAACTCAAATTCACAACTTCGAATATAAGATGGTGGCAATTATTAAAATATATATTGTTTTTTCAAAAAAATTCATATGATAAAGTTAGAATTTAATTAAGACTACTTCAAATAGAAAATTAAAAATTAATTGTCAAATTGTTCATGATGGGATGCAAACTTCCAAATTTCTTTGTTCTTAATACAGAAATGTTTCTTTTCGGCTAACGCAAAAAAAAATTTTTTTGCTAGTTTAGCTAACTAACTCTGTGAATCCTTAAGTGTTGCTCTGTAACATGCACTTTTTTTTTTTTTTAAAGATAAAAAGAACACTTTCTGTCTGACATACTTGAAAAATTTTTACCTATAGAATTAAGATCTTAATTTAAGTTTGTATGAATTTTAATAAAATAAATATTAAAATTTATTTCAAATTCACCCAAATAAACCTAATTCAACTAAAACTAAAATCAAAGCTTCAACAAAAACATATGTTAGTACTGAGAGATATGAATTTAAACAACTCATAAAATAAAAATAGAAATCTATATTGATTTTTAGACACAATACAGACCTCAAACAAGTCCAGGAAAAAAAATCAAAGGAGAGCTCTTCATCTTTAAAAATCAATTAGAAATATTTTCAAATCTTTGATTGCAGAGAAAGAAGAAGCCCAAAGGAAGAAAAGGAGCAAAGCTGAAGCAATTAGTGCTGAGCGAACTCTCCAAAGAAGTCCGGCGTGTGGGAAGAACGGATGGAACATGCCAGTGAAGCCTCGGGGGCGTGGGATCTCCTAGGGGAGAAGAGAAATATACAGAAGGAAGTCTGCGTCGTCGGCGACACCATGAACACGATGGACCACTGGACATCGGCCAGGGCGGCTGCTCCGCGCGGCAAGACGGCCGTAGCTTTGGCGAGGTGCTCCGCGACGCCTGCCGGCGGAGGAAATCAAAACGTAGACGAATGGGGAAGGATGAGAAGGCCCCACCACGGGTTCGACTTGATTGTGTGTGTAGAGGTATACAAGAGGAGCAGGAGAGGGGCGGGAGGAGTTAGGGCTTGATTAGCATCGGCTTATAGTTGAATTTGAATTTCTTATTATACATTATGGTTATATTTGTAAGTCTGAATTTGAGGATCTTAATTTACTTGATAATACATTGGAAGTAGGATTTGGAATGTAAATTTAGATCGTTTTTGAATTATTTGATATAATTTATGATTATATTTTATTCAAATCAACATAATTCTAAATTTAGTGTTTATCTAAATATACTATCAATAAATTTTGTATTTTATTATTCATAAAAATCATCTAACTAAAACTCAATATCTATCTAAACATAGATAAAAAATATATAAGATTCAATTTTCATTCACCATTACCCAAATCAAATTAAAGCTACAAAAAGATATTGATCCGAATACACCTGGAAAAAAAATACTGATATATCCTTCAAATTTTGCCATATATATATATATATATATATATATTATAATATATATATAATATATTTCAAAATTATTTGCTACTACAAGTAAATAGAAGTGAAGTGATATAAATAACATAATGCGAACATCCTTATAGAAAATGATACGAAATGCTAATTTTTTGTCAGGGGAGCTTAATGCGTTCATTTGATTGCCAAAAGGAACAATGACTTCTTTGGAATGATTCTTCCGTTTGTCTTCAATGCAAAAAAATCTTTCACTTGAAGACTTCAAAAAGGAGAGAACCATCACATCGAATGAAAAACTCAATACCGATCGAAAACTTCATTATGCTCTTATCTTTGACAAAATGACATGTATAAACAAACTTAGTATAAGTGCGTGTATATAGACTTACAATGGTTACCAAAGTTTCAAAACTTATAATATTTGAAATTTTTCTTACCAATATTATGTTCCTTCATAATACCTCTTTCTTTATTTATTCGTGATGACAACAATTTTTCCTTTTAGGACCTTACAATGACAGAAAATTTTCGAATGTTGAATTTCTTTATTTTTTGATAATATTTGATTAATGTACACAAAACTTAGGGATTATATACATTTAAATTATTGAATTTCCTTCAGTGATTGTCTCTGTTAAGGAAATGTGTTGGTCAAGAAAAAAACCCTGATTTACTGTTTTTCCGTTGTTTTGTAAGGTGTCATTTTTTTAAAGTTCATGTTGATTTAAAATTATATCATATTAATATTGCTGTGCTGTTCGGTAACTCAGCTATTGGAGTCTCTTCCATTTTTTTCCCCTTTTTATCTCCAACCCCGTCATACCCTGTAAAACTTCTGATCGTAGGAAGATGTAATTTCGCATAGCAGCACTTTCAAGTAAGTTAGGCAGTCGAACTAAAAAGAACTCTTTCAAATTTGACACTTAATATGTTTAACTGTCCTGCGGGCATACTCGAATTAGCATTAACCTATCCCCTCAAACTTGCAAATTAAGAATTTTCTGCATGCAAGCTGGTAAAATAGAAATCCAATAATCTGAGGGGTCCATTAGTTGTGACAACGCGTTGTATTTTTCTTTTATTGACCAATCTGAATGAAATACGAACGAATAACAATAAATAACTTTAAAGTATTGGCTTGTGAAAAATAGTGTAATTTTATTCAAGGGCAAAGGAGGACCAAAAGTCACGGAGTGGGAAGGGTGTAAAGGGAGAGAGAAAAGGGGAAAAAAAGGAGGAGTTCTATTCTAAGTTTCTATTTTGCTTATAATATATAGGAACATTAAATTAAATCTTGAACTTATAATTTTGCGTGGGATTATATATAAGCTTCTTCAAACTACAAACATTTAATCAAGTTTCAAATAATGATTCCAACTATCATTATAAAAATTTTGGAAAATTGACAAAGAAGTTTTTTTTATGATTAAAAAGGAAAAGCACTTTTGCCACAGGGAACAACCTCTTTATTTTATATTTTTTAATATCATTTTTAAAATAGAAAATATCTAGAATTTTTTACAATTTTTTTAAAAAAAATTATTAAATTATAAACAAAAAACTTATTTCCATAACTAAAAAATCTTGATATCGATTGACGATGAACATTGTAGCCAAATTCATCTTTTGCCCAAGTAAATTACAAGAAAATTCTAGTAAACAAACTAGTTATGGTGGCAGCGTGGAAAATTGAGATGTTCTGTTTTAACAAGTTGTTATTAAATTTACTATTTGGGTTTTCTTACCCAAAGCAAATACATTATTTTGTTCCATAGAGTGAAAGTTTATTTTGGGAACGCGGTGTGCAACAATCTTATTATTCATGATTGTAAACCTTCCCCATGTGATTGATTAGATATTGTGATTAAATATTGATTTAAATAACAGTCATATAATTAGAGGGCCTAAGGACTACAAGACTACCAAGTGACAAACTCAAAGAGCAAAGAGAGAAAAGAGGGGAAAGAGAGACACGGAGGGAGAGCGTGAGAATTGTAATTTCCGCGCGATTGTGGAATTGTGGTGTTGTGCTGTAGAGGTAGGTCGATATTACCCAAACCCCGTTAATTTCTGGATGACATTTTCTCGTGTAATAGGTTCTAACAAATGTATCTCGCTCGGTTTTTGAGGCCAGGAATCATGAAAGGGAATGCGAACTAAAGAGGGAAACATGGAATACTTTGGCAATCATTGAATGCACAACCAAATGAGAAGCAAAAAGGCACAATATAAGCAATCATTAATCAGAAATGAATGACAATCCAAACAAAAAAAAAAATGTAGAAAGTTAACATAAGCAGACAAAATAATAAACCATGATTTGTAAAGGAGGAAGTTCTATAACTCCTACGAATGGAGGATACATATATGATGAAGAAGTAAAAGTTAAAAAACATTAAATGCAGGACAGTGTTGTCCCAACTCTATATGCTAGAACATGTTAATAACATAGAAGAAGGAAATAATTTACAAATTTTAGCTCATTTTGTATGATTCATGAAGGGTGAAACCGTTTAACATTCGGAAATGTAAAGACAATCCGAAGGGGGATTGTCGTCTGAAGGAGAAGCAGAATCAGAATTCACCTTCTCTCAGCTCCTCGCTGCCTTCTCTTCATTACCACCTACCCTGCCGAACACTAAACTGCTCTTCTTCTCTGGTGAAATACATGGATTCTCTGCAGGCATCAAAATGTCCGTTAGTAGCTTCTAACCTACTAGCTGAGGCTGTTGCTTATTATCTTGTCCTCTTTTCTTTCATGCAGTTGTTGCTGTCGATTTAGCATTTGTTGCTACTTGTTTTCTTCTACCCCCATTCTTTCCATATTCTGGGCGACCAGCTACCACATCCACCTTAAAATCTTTATCGCTGAAATCATCGTTTTCATCTTCCAAATCAGATATCTCTGTAACAGTTAACGACTTTTCTGTGCTGCAGCCTTTGATACTTTCTTCCTCGCAGACACTTGGGGAATTTCATGTTAATTCCCAACATCAAGAACAATAAGTTTTGAAATGAGTAAAAGACTCCATAAGTATAATTGTAGTAGTCATTGGATGAGTAATGACTAGTCTATCTGATCTGAGATCATTAGGGTGTTCCCTTAGTTGGACAAATGGTATCGTTTGGAGCAAATTGGCCAAGGTGATTGCTAATCAGAGATGGATTATGGGGGATTTGAGGGCATAAAAAAACCTGTAAAGGCTCTTAATGCATCCCACTTCTCCCAACAAAAACTGCACGACATTCCCTCGGACGGTGACCTGCAACTACTACTGAATGATAGGAGAGGGACTGTGAAATTATAGATGGGAAAGGAGAGGGAATGTGAAATGATAGGTGGTCTGGATGTGCTGGATCTGAAAGCCTGGCATCTTTCCTTGCTCACAAAAACACTCTGCAATATCCACTCTAAAAAGGCTTTGTCTGGTCCAAATGCGTCAATCAAATCTACCTGAAAGGTTCAAGTCTGTGGGAGGCCAGGATATCAAATGATGAATTCTCATTATAAAAAAAGCTCAATAGAATTAAGAATCAGATTATATGAAGATGTGCGAACCACTTGGATGCATTGTTTCAGCTTTTTGAGGAATAGGACCTCGATCATTCTAGCTCTTTCATTTGCTATAACTTTTGGATAACTAAAGGAACTACGGTTCCTTGGTCTATGGTGGTTTGGAAGAGTGGAAGTACCCCTATACATGCTTTTACTCTTTCGCTGGGAATTATAAGGAAACTACCTACTTGTGATAGGCGTATTGGGTTTGAAGGAAACCTGTATTGTTCCTTTTGGTTGGTAAGAGAGTTGGTTTGGCCTCTACTGTTTATCTCATATGGAATGCCAGAAATAGGAAAAGGTTTGAAAGAAAATTCATATCTCCAATGGAGTTGATTGTGACCATTTAGAAACATATATACACAGTACTAGGCCAAAAGGTCCCTACATTTGCTCAGGCTCTCTTAAGATTCTGAGTGTTAACTTTATTGCTTGTAATTTTGATGGAGTTCATTTCCCCCCCTAGATCTGCCCAGTGTTCTATGTAAATACTCATTTTGATCAATATATTTACTTTTTGATCAAAAAAATAATATGATAAATTGATGGATCATCGACTCTCTTTGTGCTACAGATAGCGGTAATAAATGGAACATAACATTTAAATATTTCCTACTCAATAATAAAATATATAAATATTTTCCTATTTAATTAAATATAGTTAATATATTAGCATATGAGTGCTGAGCTAATTTCTAAAATCCCCTCGAAAAAAAATTATTAAACAATAGTTTTTGTTAAACTTATTTTTATTAAGCATTCACTTTTTACGTGTCTTATTGTAATTTATCATTATCATTATGGAATCTTTTAAAAAAGAAAAATTGAAAGATTAGGAGTTAGGTAGGTAAAAGAGAAATTAAAATAAATCATAATTTTGGAATTTAGAGATGGATTTGAGTTTTAATATTTTATAAAAAGGGTAAAAAATATTTCCAATATATATTGTATAATACTTTAATTAATTCTTGGCTTGTAAAGTAAAAGATAACTTCATGCTTGTACTATGGGGGGGATATCATACAAATTTGTTATGAAAAATATTAAATTCAAAATTTTGAATACTATATGAAACAATTTTGAAATGAGGATACACTTTTTAATTTTGTTGTCTTGCCTAATCTTAATAAACATTTAAATAGATCCAAAAACATAAAGGGGCAGCAATACAATATTAATGAATTTTTTGTAAAATTATAATTGCATTATTATTATTATTATCCCCAAGATCCAGCACTATCTATGATAAGTATTTTTGTCATTTGACTTAATAAATGAAATTGTCAGATCCTTCTAATTTAAATATTAATGTGAGTAAAGATATTTTTAAAAAATAGGCTAAAATCAACAAAATTAGATTTAATTTTTTTATTTTTTTTAAAAAGTAACTAAGACTTAAAATTGGGACTAAGGAATTGTGTTACAGATAACCTCCTCTTCCTCTTTCTTAATTAGTCTCAAGCAATAACCACCCTTAGGCCTCCCTATTAAAGAAACTTTTTTTTTTTAAGAAATGAATTACTAAAAAGGTGAATTACATTTTTATTGTGCATGTCAGTATAATGGATGTGATCTGCAGGTCAGAATTCTGAACAGTTGCTGCAGAGCATGCACAGTAGCCTGCATATAGCAATTATTTCCTACCATCCTATTTTTGCTAGCATCCATCAACTATGAATGCTAATAAGTAATAAAAATAATATAATGTATATAAACATATTTAGTAATTATTTCTATAAAAAATTTTAAATCCCATCTTGGGATTTGCTGCCGTCCAAAGAGACTAAACTCTCTGTCAATCATTTGATATTGTCTAATCAGATACTGACAAATCTGGGCTGATGTGGGCCATCCGACTTTGCACATTTTGGGGCTGTTCATCCGAGACGATCCATCCAACGAACCAAAAAACACCACAGCACAAGGAACCGAATTTTTTTCCTTATTTATCATTTTTTAAAATATAGATACTAAATAATATTTTTTTACAAAACTAATTCTTAAATTGACATGTGGAAAATCTCGCTACTCGAAGTAGTGAGATTTGGTAAAATATCGTTATTCCAAGT
This sequence comes from Malania oleifera, assembly GCF_029873635.1. Lineage (NCBI taxonomy): Eukaryota > Viridiplantae > Streptophyta > Magnoliopsida > Santalales > Ximeniaceae > Malania > Malania oleifera. Next base: position 90,233,182 of record NC_080419.1, on the reverse strand, counting down.
AGCGAGATTTGTTTTTAGAAAAATAATTCTCCAATTGACACGTGATTAATCTCGCTACTCCAAGTAGCGAAATTTGGTTAAATATTGTTACTTGGAGTAGCAAGATTACGTTAGGGTCATTTTGGGAAATACTTCTCTGAGGTATTATTTAATATATATTTTTTAAAAATCTGAGGTATTATTTAATATATTTTTTTTAAAAAAAGTTAAAACGGGAAAAAAGTCCTTATTTATTAGTGCAAATACAAACGGGCCCTTAAACGGGGAAGGCAGAGAAACGAGCATCTGGTTTTACAAAGGAGTAGTTTCTGGTTTTGATTTGGTGGGTTGAGTGGGCGTGGGGGTGTGGAATACAACGAGGAAGCCCCACTTTGCTGAATGGATTCATTGCACTTGGGTTTTCTTACAGTGTATTGTCATGTACACAAACTTCCGCACCTCCTTCCCAATAATAAAACCTTCATGCCTGTAACATTCCTTCTTCAGCGGAGGTCGTTCCTCACTCCTCTCTTCCTTTCTCATCTTCTTCTCCCCTCTTTTTGCCCTATCTGATAGGGTTTTTTGTTGCAGCTTTCTCCCCTCTTTCTCATGCATTCATCCCCAAAATTTCTTGAGCTTGGCTTCTCGGTCTTCTGCTTCGCGGCTGTTCTCCTTTTTGCTCTCTTCGGAGGGTTTTGTACTGCCGAACGGCGTATTCCAAGTCTTCCGGGGACTTCTCAGCTGCTCTCATGTCTAAGGTCTTTGATTTCACTGGTAAGCTTTGGATCTCTTGCAATTTTGGATCTCCTGCCGTTGTTTCTTTTCTGTCCATGCTTTGACTTTTATGCGTTTCTTTCTCTTTTTGGTTTTTGGTTTTTGGTTTTTGAATCGTGTGATTTTTAGGGTCTCTTGGTTGATTTAGCTGTAGATCGGATGGTTATGTGGTCTATTTGTGGGTAGGTGCTTCTCGGGATGGCTTGGATTTGTAGGTTATGGCTGTGGTGACCCTTTTGTTGGTTGATCTGCTGTGTTGAGTTCTCACTTTGAGGATTGATTGTAATTTTTTGAAATTTAAAATTAGTTAAGGTGATGTCTGAAGATCTGTTTATTGGGTATTTTTAATAGGGTTTCAGACTTAGGTGTTTTTAGTAATTATCATTAGGATTTTATTTGTGATTTGCAATTTATGATTTCTGTTTAGGGTGTTCAGAATTTGTAAAATAATATTGAACTCTAATTTGTATTGCTAATTTTACACAGCCTTGTGTTTTTATCACGTTGTTATAAGAGGGGAAAACTTGTGCATGATTAGCACTTGAAAATAGGTAGTCATGGACAAATTTTATGCACAAGCAGTATCAGATTCATCATAACGCATATAAAATATTTTTCCATTCTGTGCTACTACCTGTGGACGCTTACCTTTGTCAAGAAATTAGTTTTTGATTACAACCACCCTGAAATCCATGTCGACTTTGCGAGTATGATACAGTTGTTGTATGTTACTAAAAAAAAAAAATTGTATGGGAGAATGTTTTCTAAATTAATTTCTGGTTTTTGGGTTTCCAGCAGATGGTGCTTTTTGCCCTGGGGTTTCAATATACTCAAAGCCCAAGGAGCCAAGCCTCTTTTTGTCCCTTGGGAGCCATGTTGATGTGTACTTTCCTTCTTGCAAGAGGCCTCGCATTAGTGCTCCTCTTTTTTTCAGTGGAGATGGGTCTGAGCAGAAGAAGCTTAGCTCCATTGAAGTTCTTCCTGATGAATGCCTATTTGAGATCTTCAGACGCCTACCCAGTGACCAAGAGAAATGTGCCTGTGCTTGTGTTTCTAAGCGCTGGCTTAGGCTTCTAAGCAACATCTGTAGCAGTGAATTCTGCAACAAGAAAATTACCAAAACTTTGAATACCGAGGAAAAATTGATTTCAAGTGAGGGGACATTTAAGTTTGATGATCAGGAAATTGTGAGGGATGGGTATCTTTCAAGGTGTTTGGAAGGGGAAAAAGCAACTGATGTCAGACTTGCTGCCATTGCTGTTGGAACTGCTTGTCGTGGAGGATTAGGAAAGCTCTTGATCCGAGACAGCAATCCTCGCGGGGTGACAAATCTTGGTCTCAGGGCTGTTGCCCATGGCTGCCCTTCTCTAAGGGTTCTCTCTCTTTGGAAGGTAGCCTCTGTTGGAGATGAAGGTATATTTGAGATTGCTAAAGGCTGTCATATGTTAGAGAAGCTTGACCTTTGTCAGTGTCCAGCAATTACTGACAAAGCTTTGATTGCAATTGCAAAGAATTGCCCTAATTTGACAGATTTAACAATTGAATCTTGTTCAAACATTGGGAATGAAAGTTTGCAAGCTGTTGGACGTTGGTGCCCTAAGTTGAAGTCCATTTCAATTAAAGATTGCCCTCTTGTTGGGGATCAAGGAATTGTGAGTCTGTTGACGTCAGCATCATATACCTTGACAAAGATAAAGCTTCATGCATTAAACATCACTGATGTTTCCCTTGCTGTTGTTGGACACTACGGCAAAGCCGTCACTGATCTAGTCCTTTCTGGTATCCAGAACGTTAGTGAGAGGGGCTTTTGGGTCATGGGCAATGGTCATGGTCTGCAGAAGCTGAAGGTTTTCACAATTATATCCTGCCAAGGTGTGACAGATGTTGGGCTTGAAGCTGTTGGGAAGGGTTGCCCAAATCTAAAACAATTCTCCCTCCATAAATGTGCATTCTTATCTGACAATGGTCTGGTGTCTTTTGCCAAAGCTGCAGGATCACTTGAGATACTCCAGCTTGAGGAGTGCCACCGGATCACCCATCGTGGGTTTTTGGGTACCCTTATTAGCTGTGGTATGAAGCTGAAATCACTTGCTTTGACAAATTGCTTAGGGATTAAGGATGTAGCTTTAACATTGCCTCACATGTCTCCTTGCAAATCTCTTCGTTCGTTGTCTATCCGTAGCTGTCCTGGATTTGGGAATGCTAGTTTGGCAATGTTGGGGAAGTTATGTCCTCAATTGGAGTGTTTGGACTTGAGTGGACTCAATGAAATCTCTGATGCTGGGGTTCTCCATCTGACTGAAAGCTGTGAAGCTGGTTTGGTAAAGGTTAATCTGAGCAGTTGTGTGAATATTACAGATGAAGTTGTTTTGAGCATCGCTAAGCTGCATGGTGGGACTCTTGAACTGCTGAATGTTGATGGTTGTGGGAAGATTACAGATTCAAGCCTCATGGCAATTGCAGAAAACTGCATGTTGCTAAGTGATCTTGATGTTTCAAAGAGCGCAATCTCTGATTTGGGCATTGCTGCCCTGGCTTGTGCAAAGCAGCTCAATTTGCAAATCCTTTCCATCTCAGGTTGCTCTTTGATTACAGAGAGAAGCTTGTTTTTCTTGGGAAAATTAGGTCAGACCCTTATGGGGTTGAACCTCCAGCATTGCAATGCAGTCAGCAGCAGTAAGGTTGACCTTCTAGTGGAGCAGCTATGGAGGTGTGATATCCTTTCCTGAGCCAGGATGGAAAAGATAGCCTGCTTCCCGAATTATATCCCAGATCCCGAGAAGGGTGAAATATTCAGGAAGTACAAGTTCTAGTTAGTTTTTATGGTAGCAGTAGTGATTTGTTTTGTTTTTGGGTCCATCAGTTGGGTCTTCTGTTGTCGGGTACCCCGGTTCATTTTTCCAGCGATGATGGCCTATTACTCCCCTTTTTTTTTTTGTGGGTTTCCTAGTCAATTGGGAATCTGTGACAAAGTGTTTTGGCTCCCAATTATAGGACCCTGCATTCCCCATGGCCATATTTCCCTGAGATCATTGAAGCCGGGATTGTCAGTACCTGGTGTTTTTAGCTTTTGCAAAGCATTGGTTAGACCTTCATGCAAAAGCTTTCATCCCCTTAGTCTTTTAATTTGTCTGTTTTTGAGTCTGTCCACTATCCCTTTTACAGTGTCTTCCACTCTTTTGAACTCCTCAGGTTCTGCACATTGTGGTTGGGGCTCTGTTTTCCTTGTAGGGTGGGTTGAAGATTCCTCTAGGTAAGTCATCTGTTGCCATCGTTGCTCTTGGCAGTTTGAACGATGGTGCCTCGTGGTCGTGGGCTTTGGCCATGGTAGCATGTTGTTTCGGTCTGCCATGACACCCCTTGTATGGGGGTTTTTTTTTTCCAAGCCCTAGTTTTGCAGGCATCATTTGTTCGAGCACTGCCCTCTGCGACGATGTTATGTTGTAATGCCATTAGAACTCAACTTCTGTGTTGTATGGATTTTCGTCCTACTTCAGAATGATAAATAAAATCTGCGATCTGTTTATTCTAGGCGTGGGTGTTGTGTTGGTTGTTCCTGCTTTGCTGAGTAATTATTTGTACCTGTTTATGCTTTATCAAGGATGCTGTGTATTATGAAAATAGGTTTGACTAGATAATCTTGATTGCGCAGCCACTAAAACAATAAAGGTATGAATGAATTAAGGCATGCTGGGCCCAATCTTTTGTGCTGAATATCTTTTGCGGATAAACTTTATTTTATCGTAGGGGGGAAAAAACAATTATGATTAAAGGTAAAGCGCGTGGTACATGGTGGAAGGATTGAGGTTTTTCCTTTTCAAGTTTGTATGGCTATGGTATTGAGAGATTTTCATTTGAGTACGAAAGTTCAGGACACTTCTATTAGTCAGTTTGAGAATAAAGAAAAAATTTTGATTTTGTGAAAGGACTAAATTGACTATGTTGGCAGTCCCAAGAATCGAATCCAATTGTTTTTTTTCCAACTTTGCAATTAAGTGGGTGAAAATCTTTCTAACTTCTTTACCACTCAAATAAGGGTATTAATTGTGTGATTAACATAAATGTGTTAAAGGGTTTATTTTAACTACAAATAATAAGAAAAATAAAGGGCAATGATAAAGTATTCTGACTTTTGGCCGGTAGAAAAATCAAACCGAAATTTTTTGGCGAGCTGAGCCAATTGGATTGAATTCAATTTGATTTGTTATTTCGGTTTAGATATATATATTTTTTTCCTAACAGAGTACTAAACTAAATTTGTTGTCTTGAGAAATATTATCTAAATAAACTGAGATTAACCATAAGAAAATATGTATGTATTAAACTAAATTGAAAACATCATTTCTCACCTATCTAGCTAGGAAATTTTTAACACGCTAATAAATAGGTGTTGGAAATATAATAGAAGGACAAAAAATATTTACTAATAAAATTAATATTAAATAAAAATACAAATGCTTATTAGCTTCCCGAGGCTTGTAAGGGTCATTGTCCTTAAAGTCGATTTTCTGCATATGGAGAACATTTTTAGATGCATATAGTTTCCACGCGCACAACCTCTAGGATTACTTTGCTAACTCGATTTTGTGTGCACTCAAATAGCAGAATCATAGGAGATGTAATTTAGTTATCAAACAAAATATTAAATCTCAAGAAAGTAGAAGATAAAGCTATTTAAGAAGAAAAACAGTATGTTGAAATGAAGTTGAATCAAAGTTTATATATGATTAAGTATAACTTTCAGTGCTGCAAACACGAAATCGTTGTAGTAATAGTTAATATTTTAAAAACGTTAAAATTGATATATTAAATTTAACGTATGCTTCCCCTTACCTATTTCTGAAAAAGAATCTGAAACGCTCGAAAACCAAACCCTAGCTTTTTCCCGAGATCAGGAATCTACTCCACTAGGATTGTAGATATTCGTTCTCTGATCCTCGTGGTAACCTCCGATTGTCGATTCGGGCGATGAATGGCGAAGAAACTGAAGAGAGAGAGAGAGAGAGAGAGAGAGAGAGAGAGAGAGAGAGAGAGAGAGAGAGAGAGAGAGAGAGAGAGAGTGTATGGTTCGTGGTTCTAGAGAGAGAGATTTAGCTTTCTTAACGAAAAAGCAAACAAAACTCCTATTTATAGACTCTTGACCCGATCAAATTCGTCGACAAAGTGGTGTCTTTGTTGACGAGCTGTAGAAGGTCGTTCGTCGACCAAAGAAAGGCTTCATTGACGAACCCTAAACCTGATATTTTTGGCTGTTCAAGATCTCTTCGTCGACGAGACTCTGAATTTCAGCTACGAACCATATAAGAGCCTTTGTCGACGAGAACCTGGACCTCATCGACGAAGTCTGCTATTCTACTTCCGAAATTTTTCCTTTCTTATTTAATTTTCCTTATTTTTCTGGGTTCAGGTCTCTACAATCTCCCCTCATAAAAATTCATTCCTCGAAATTTGCTAACTATTTTCTTTCACATCATCTAAACTGTTACTGCTCCGATTCTAGGAAGAGCCGGAGGCCACCCACATAGCAGCCCCGTCCTAAATTTATTACCTGCCCTCACTTATGGCGGAGGAATACTGTGGTTACACAAAGTGTCTCGGGAATTTATATTAAGATACATAATTCTCCGAGAGACTATCCATACATAAACTCATAAACAACTGACAAACTAAACATACTTACCTTACCTGACCTTCATATAAAACTAACACGTACTTGTTCAACCGTACCAATCTATCTAACACTGATCATCACTAAAAAGCTGTGGGTATTTCTTGCGTCTTTCTGTCTCCAACTCCCAAAAAGCCTTCTCAATCGCATGATTGTGCCATAGTACCTTCACTAACGGTATTTCCTTCGTACACAACTGCTGTACCTTCTGATACATAATCTGAACTGGTACCTCCTCATAAGTCAACACATCCCCAATCTCTAAGGGTTCATAGTTGATCACGTGCGAAGGATCTGACACGTACTTCCTCAGTACTGATACATGGAAGACGTTATGAACTCTAGACAATGTTGGTGGTAACGCCACTCGATAAACGACTAGACCAATCCTTTCCAAGATCTCAAACGTCCCAATGTACCGAGGACTCAGCTTACCTTTCTTTCTGAACCTCATCACTCCCTTCATCAGAGCAATCCTCAAGAATACCATATCCCCAATCTAGAACTCTAGCACCCGTCGGCAAGTATCTGCATAACTCTTCAGCTGACTCTGTGCTAGGGGTGAGCAAAATTCGGTGAAAACCGAATTAACCGGCCGAAATTGGTCGGTTCGGTTCGGGTAAAAATCTCGGTTTGGTCGGTTCGGTTATAATTCTACAAAATTTCGGTTAATCGGTTTCGGTTCGGTTAAGGGTAAAAAAAATTTCGGTTAACCGAATTAACCGAATTACTAATTAATTAGATTTTAAATATAATTTATGAATATAAATTTTGCTTATGTAAGTACATTAAGGAGTTTAATTAACCTATTTGGATTCTTTGTTCTATGGTAAAATATTATTTTCATTAATAAAATTAATAAATAAGGTATTTAATTAAGTTGGATTTGGTTTTAAAAAAAATTTATAATTGTATTATATTTCTAACAATTAATTTTAAATGATTTCGGTTAAAATCGGTTAACCGAATTACCCGAATGGGCAATTCGGTTGGGGTCGGTTCGGTGTCTTTCGTCAATTCGGTCGGTTCGGTTAATGGTTTATATTAACCGAATTTTTCGGTTAATTCGGTTAATTACCCGAATTTAACCGAACCGACCGTTTGCTCACCCCTACTCTGTGCTGCCTTTATCCTTTCCCTAATAAGTCTGATCTTTGCAGAGGTATGTTGAACCAATTCCAGTCCCAACACCTACTGTTCGCCTACCTCATTCCAATACAAAAGAGATCGATACCGATGACCATACAAAGCCTCATATGGTGCCATTTCAATACTGGCCTGATAACTATTGTTATACGTGAACTCAACTAATGACAAATCTTATCCAACTACCACCGAAATCCAGTACACATGCCCATAGCATATTCTCCAAAATTTGTATGGTCCTCTCAGAATGTCCGTCCGTCTGCGAGTGAAATGCGGTACTGAAGATGAGTTGAGATCCTAAGGTGTCCTACAAAATATTCCAGAAATGAGAGGTGAATCATGGATCTCGGTTTGAAACTATAGAAATTGGGACGCCATGAAGTCGTACTATCTTTTGCACATAAAGCTCTGCCAGCCTGTCCATGGAATAGCTGACCCTGATCGGAGCGAAGTGAGCAGTTATCGTCAGCCAATCCACTATAACCCAAATAGCGTTCTGCTTATGCACCACCGAAGGCAATCCCGACACAAAGTCCATTGAGATATGCTGCCACTTCCACTTTGGGATGTCAAGTGGCTGTAGTGGTCCTGTTGGCCTTTGGTGCTCGACCTTCACCTACTGACACATCAAGCACTGCTTTACGAAATGGGTGATCTCTCTTTTCATGTTAGACCACCAAAAAGATCCTCATAGATCCCTGTACATCTTTGTGCTTCCTAGATGTACCGTATATAAAGAGCGATGTGCCTCCTCCAGGATGGTTCGTTTAATCTCGTTATCATTTGGCATGCAGATTCTGGTGTGAAATCTCAACACCCCGTCATCAGAGACATTAAAGTCTGTATTCAATCTATCTTGTATTCCACTCATAGTCTCTGCTAGCTCTACATCTTTCATTTGAGCTGATCTAATCCTCTCATGTAAGGTTGGTTGCACTACCAGGCCAGCAATGAATGTCTGGTAATTTCCTTCTACTAACTCTACCCCCAACCTTTCCAGGTCCATCCTAATCTCATGCTGAATCCCAATTGTTGAGACGGATGTAGGCACTAACTTCTGAATCAACGCATCAACTACCACATTAGCTTTTCCGGGATGGTAACTAATAGTACAATCATAGTCTTTAATCAACTCAAGGCACCTGCGTTACCTCATATTCAACTCCTTCTAAGTGAAAAAGTATTTGAGACTCTTATGATCAGTAAAGATCTTGCACTTTTCACCGTATAGGTAATGCTGCCAGATCTTTAGTGAAAAGACCACTCCTGCTAGCTCTAGGTCATGTGTAGGGTATTTCTTCTCTTACTCCTTGAGTTGGCAAGAAGCATACACAATAACTTTACCTTGTTGCATCAAAACACACCCGAGCCCTTTCTGGGATGCGTCACTATAGATCACGTAATCACCATCCCTTGATGGAATGGTCAACACTGGGGCTGTGACTAGACTTTGTTTTTCAACTCCTGGAAACTCTGCTCACACTTGCTAGTCCAGTTAAACCTACTATTCTTTTTTGTAAGTTGTGTCAAAGGACTTGACATCCTAAAAAAACAGTCGATAAAACGGAGATAGTACCCTACCAAACCCAAGAAACTTTTGATCTTATGTATATTCTTCGGTCTTGCCTAGTTTACTACTGCCTCTACTTTGCCCGGGTCTATTGACACTCATTCCCTGGACACTACATGTCCTAGAAATGCAACCTGTTCTAGCCAAAATTCGCATTTCTTGAATTTAGCAAACAATCTCTTCTCTCTGAGTGCCTTAAGTACCAACCTCAAATGAGCTTCATGCTCTGCAGGACTCTTTGAATAAATCAGGATGTCATCAATGAATACCATCACAAATTGATCTAAGTATGCATGGAACACCCTATTCATCAGATCCATGAACGCTGCAGGCGCATTCGTCAAACCAAACAGCATAACCAAAAATTCATAATGGTCATACCGGGTTCGAAAGGCTGTCTTCGATACATCCTCTGAATTAACCTTCAATTGGTGATATTCGGATTGCAGATTGATCTTAGAGAAAACCCCAGTACCCTTCAGCTGGTCAAACAGATCGTCAATACGCGGTAACGGGAATTTATTCTTTATTGTTACCTTGTTAATTTCTCTATAGTCGATGCACATCCTCATCGACCCATCTTTCTTCTTTATGAACAACATCGACGCTCCCTAGGGCGATACACTCGGTCTAATGAAACCATTATCTAGAAGTTCCTGCAGTTGCTCCTTTAGCTCTTTCAGTTCAGTCGGAGCCATTCAATACGGAGCCTTGGAGATTGGCGTCGTCCCTGGAGTCAATTCAATGGCGAATTCAACCTCATGATCAAGTGGTAACCGCGATAAGTCTTCGAGAAAAACATTTAGGAATTCACGTATCACTGGAATATCCTCCAGCTTCAGTCCTTCCTTTGGTGCTTCTTTCACATATGTTAAGTACCCCTGGCAATCCCCAGAAGAAATCTCTTTGCCTAAATCGTTGAAAGGATCCGTGAAGCAGAGCGCACACACGACCCTTCAAATTTAAACTCTTGCTCCCCTAGAGGCCTGAATACCACCTCCTTCTTGTGACAGTCTATGCTTGCGTAGCTGGAGGCTAGCCAATCCATCCCCAGAATAATATCAAATCCATGCATATCGAAGACGATTAGGCTAGCAGGCAGCCTTCTCTCTTGAATATCCACTAGATAGTTTCTAACCACCTACCTGGATACAATAACTGACCTTGTCGGCGTGACCACACCTAACTCAACTCCTAACGACTGAGTATCTACTCCGAACACTCTAACAAACCCCCGAGATCCAAACGAGTGGGTCACACCTGAATCAAAAAGCACAACAGCTTTATAGGAAAACATATAAATAATACCTATAACTACATCACCTGCATGCTTGGCGTCACCCGGCATCATAGAATACACCCGTGCCTGGGTGGAGTTTCCCTAGTGACCACTGTAGGGTGCTTGATTCCCTCTCTTATAATGCTGCTGCTAAGGTGTGTAATTTACTATCGTGGGATAGTCCCGCACTTGATGCCTTGCTACACCGCAGCCGTAGCAAATCGCCATTCCAGCCCTACACTCGCTCCAATGCTTCTTATGGCATTTGGGACAAGTGGCATTCTAAGAACTCCCCTACGAGGCTCGAGATCTCAACACTTGCCACTAGCCCGACGAACTACCAAGCCGCTTCTAGGAGTTTTGGCTGGAGCTAGACTGATAACTTTGAGGCAAGGGCCTCTTCTTTTGGTTCGCCTCTCTCTCTCGTTCATGAATACTAGCCTCTGCCGCCATGGCTCTATCCACCAGTTTAGTAAAGCTCTGGACCACTAACGCCGCCACCTGCGCATGTATTGCCTGCTTTAGCCCTCTCTTAAGCATTCAAACCTTCTTTGGCACATCTGGGACCATATATGGAGCGAATTGGGATAGCTCCACAAATCTAGCCACATATTGTTGCACCGACAAAGACCCCTGCGTCAATTGCAGGGATTCCTCTGCCTTCACCTCTCTAGTGGCAACGGGGAAGTATCTGCTAAAGAATACTTCCTTGAAACGACTCCAGGTGATAGATGAATAACCTGGCCGCTGTTCCTCCACTAGCTTGGCCGACCTCCACCATATCTTTGCCTCTCCCACCAGTTTAAAGGTGGCAAACCTCACTTTCTGCTCCTCTATGTAACAACAGTTCCTCCATCTCCTTAATCCAGTATTCCGCCGCAATCAGGTTCGGTCCTCTTCAGAATGCCGGCGGATTCGTTCGAGAAAACTACTAGAATATGCATCCTCTATCAACCACTAGCCGACCCTATTCACATGAATCCCTTTGAATTTCCTTCCTAGCCTGACGTGCTATATTGCACAGCACAGCCGAGGCCTTAATGTCACCTTCACTGGAGGCATCCACACAATTGTCCCCTCCAGATATGGCCTCCTTTCCCCTGGGTTCTATCCTGAATATAGGATATAAACCGACTTAGACTTTCCACATTTATCATGGTTGATACAAATATGGAATGACTAATAGTTAAAACATACAAATTCATAGTTTAAAGAAATCACTTATACATTACCGCTACAAAACTGCTAAGGTATTGGCCCCTAATCATGACGCTGACACTATATACATACTTTTCCAACCTATCAATCCTAACCTAAATTTTCGAGCTCCAGTCCCTCAACCTAGAAACGAAACCATCAATGGATTTACCATGGTTTTCCTGCAATCATCATTTCAGGAAAAGCACAGAAGACCGTCGAAAGATCACCGTCCCTAGGCTTCCAGTCTAAAAATTGACTTATCTTACCTATTCTTATCCTTAACTTATCTCAATCTATACTATGGTAATTATCACTGATAAAGTTTGCAAAACCTAGCAAACCTTGGCTCTGATACCACCAGCAACCTTCGTCGACGAACTACAGAAGGTTGTTTGTCAATGAAAGAAAGGCTTCATTGACAACCCTAAACACGATATTTTCGGCCATTTTGGATCTCTTCGTCAATGAAACTCTGAATTTCGGTGACGAACCACATAAGAGCCTTCGTTGACGAGAACGTGGACCTCGTGGACGCAGTTTGCTATTCTACTTCCGAAATTTTTCCTTTCTTATTTAATTTCCTTATTTTTCTGGGTTCGGGTCTCTACATATCAAGTACATAGCTACAACTAAACACACTACCTAACAAAAAATATGAATTTATTAAGAGATAAACTCAACCTCACAATCATTATAGTTACACTATTCCAATACCATATGGATAATCAAAACAAGTAATAATGCTCGCCAAACTACTCAATGACTTGTTATTATCCATTGAACCTAATTCATGGGATCTCCAATCATGTAAGTTGGGTTGTCATCATTAGTAGTTTTTATTAAGCCCTTACGATACATCCCCTTCGATGTTTATTCTTTATTAACTTCTTAGCTAATCCTTTAGTTAAAGAATTTATTAATCAACAATTGTTTCTCAATTCTCATATTTCGACCATATTGGTACTAGGTATCCTCTCATTTTTGTTAGCACAATAGTTATAGCTTAATTTGACTATTCAATTAGTTCAGGTTAGTCCACATATACACTAACCAATACTAATACTATCACTATGTTTCTATTATCCACTTGGATAATGCATCACAAAATGACACATTTATGTGTATTAATTATCATACTCGAATTAATTTTCTTGGCTTTTAAGGCTCATAAATTTAGGTGACTCCATCACCACACCAATGCTCTCATGCAAAGACTTTACCACATTTGTACTTATCTCACTTTGCAAAAGCATTAATTGTGACGAACTGCTTAATTTCCATACTTTTTTTCCCCATAATATAAATACAATATCACAAAGTTCAGCAGATCATAGTCCACCTGGACCCGTGGTACCAGGGATATATCAGAACATATAACGGAAGCCTATGCAGTAGGAAATATACAATCATATACATCTCATTATACCATACATCGCAATACCAGAGTTACTACAACCATTGTATTTATATACACAGTCTACAACCTAAAAATAATATCTTAGGGCCATTCCACAAAATACATCCGATCCTATCAAAACACTTACCCTTCGAGAAGGGCAGATCAACCGTACTAGATTAGTGGGGCTTTACCCGCTTTCCTATCGAGGGCTCTTGAAATATTTATAAAATTTTGGGGTGAGACACCTCTCAGTAAGGGAAATAAACTAATACTAGTGTGTGGCAACATGAGTATTCCGTGTTATACATTTATCATATAAAAACATATTTAGCAAACTGTCATGTCATATCTGGGAAAATGTATATATATCATCATAGCATGGCAGAACATACTACATTTTCATAATCATATTTCATTTCATAAAATATAAACAAAAACATTCCTGGTAGGTTAGCTGGCCGTTGTCATGTATTACCCCCACTTGATTGGGTTGTGTGGCCCGAAGGCGAGACCTGACAATGGTTGGCTGACCATTGCCAAGTCAAAAGTACAGTTTGTAAGTCTAATGGGTCTGCCAGACCTGGTTTGTACATTAGGGGCGCTTACACACTTCTTAAAAACCGCATCGACCATCCAATCTCACACCACTCCGTACAGCGGCGTTAACACAAATATCATAATCATGATGACCATGGACACATAGCAACGGTACCGTGCAAGTGGTAGCCTAGACCAAGCCAACCAGGTTCTCATATCACATAACATATACTGAAACTGTGATACATGGATATTTCATATCATTAATTATCAAATCAATCATATCAATTTGTATATATACGTATATCATGAAAATCATCGGCCCATACGTGGTATTTCACATTTTATCATAGCTCGACCCGTACGCCGGCAAATCATACCCATAGCTTAGCCCCTACGCTGGCAAATCATACCCATAGCTCGACCCGTACGTCGGCAAATATATCAAAATCTCAGCTCGTACGCCGGTTTTTCGTTATAAAAATCCATAACATTAACACATTCCCAGAAAACAGTATTTCATAACAATTTCTACTCATACCACACTAAACAGGTTTTTCGTATATTTAACATACCATAATTTTCAACAGTATTTTTTCAAATATAAATCATATATAAATATATTTATTTTCTTGAAATCAAATGCTATAACAATATACATATTTTTCATAAAATACTAGCTTAGTTTATCCCCTTTCCTGATTCCTGAAAAGCCCCTAAAGAAAATAGCCCCGCACTCGCAGGGTTCCCCGTACAACACCCTGGAACCAAAATTTCCCAGAATTAAAGTTCAGTATTTCTACGCGTATTACACTTTCTACAACTGTCAAGAAACCAAATAATGAGTAGAAAACCTTACCCTGAATTTGGGATGGTTTTCACCTCAGCCGTACTGATGATCTGCTTCGGCAGGTTTGCAGAGAACTTTCTTAGGAGTGTCGTGCTGGTTTCAGATCATTGAACCGGCGAAAATCTGGCTCAAAAACTTAGAAAGAAGGAGGAGAAACCGAAGGATGAGAGAGAAAGAGAGAGAGAGAGAGAGAGAGAGAGAGAGAGAGAGAGAGAGAGAGAGAGAGAGAGAGAGATTCTGCGCAGAAAATTTCGGCCAAAAATGGATTTTAGGCCTATTTAAACTATGACCTTCATCGGCGAGCCACGCCATCTCGTCGACGAGGCCAGGAAGAAGACTCGTCGACGGACCTCACCCTCATCGACGAATTTCAGACTTCCAAAAATCCTCTCTCAATATCTTCTCATTGATGAGATAGCACTTCGTTGACGAGATCCTGAAGAACCCTCGTCAACGAAACCCCTATGTTCGTCGACGAGGCCTGGAAAATTTCTTGGGATTATCTTATCCAAAATGCAATGTCGTCAACAAATGCGAATCGTTCGTCGACGAAGTCGACTGCCTCCTTCTGTTCCTGTTTCCATTTCCCTTTCTTTTATTATTTAAATATCATTATTCTTCAGGTCGTTACATTAATAATAATAATCTAGTATATTAATTTAACTCTATATTTATGCACCACAGTCTATTCACATAAGAATGGAATATCAAAACACCTTAACCCCCACAATTAAAGATTATAAATTTATGTGCCTTACAAAAATCACATAATAATATAATTGAAAAAAATATTTTATAATTTTTTCCCACACATGTAGTGAAATGGAATAAAATATTAAAATGTTATCTACTAGAAAATGACAATGCCTCTCATTTATACATATATACATCTCCCATTTAAATAAAAAAGTCAAGACCAACAAATAGGGAGGGAAAAAACCGTTCTAACTAAATTGTATAAGCCACAATTTTTTTACTAGTTGACTCAAATATAATAATAAATCTCAAATATTATTATAGCTGTTATAAAATTGTAATCCCCACAGTTCAATATATTTCCAAATCTGACAATATTTTAATAAGTTTAGTAAAATATTATTACACAACTAACATATTTCTAATACAACTTGTAATGCCCCAAAAATTCTCATAACATAATAACAATAAAACATATAATCACATAATATCTCTGATACCACATCTGTAACAACCCAAACCCAAAAAGGGGTTCTCGGGTGCATCCTTTCCATAACAGAATTTATAAACCTACAGCCAACGGAAGCAAAATAAACCTCCCAAAACCAAACATACCAGAGTACTATCTCACAACCATTATGATAAAACTTCCCAAAACAATACTGTAACCCAAAAATTACCAAAAGCACATATACACAGCTCCAAACCAGCACTTAACCTAACTATATTATCTATACTCCGCATCGAAGCTCCTAGGTTTGATTTCCTGGCGGTCTTGAAAAGTTGAAATATTTATTAGGGGCGAGACACCTCTCAGTAAGACGGAATAGATTACTATTAGTGTGTGAGTAACATGAGTTTTAAGGTAAGCAAAATAGAACCATTAATTTAACTTTTTAATGAAATATCATTTGAAATCTGTACTCACACCTATATATTTGAAAATACATACCTTTCTTCTCAAAACATACTCTGGCTCCATAAATAGCCCTTTTACATAAATCTACATATATGCATAGAAGAACCTCCCTAACTGGAAAATCATATAACATCATGTATAAACCCCCATGATGAGGGTTGTGGGGTCCAAAGACTGGACTTAGATCTAGCTGACCTACCACCAGGTTAAGTCAAAAGACCTCGTCTGTAAGTCTGATTTGCCTACCCAGTATGGTTCGGACTCCCCAGGGGGGGGGGGTACAACAACTGTAATGACCCAAGAAATAATGGTATTTAAATAAAAAGAGAAAGAAAAATGGAAATAATAACAGAAGGAGGCAGTCAACGAACGCTTCGCGTTCGTCGACAACATTGCACTTTGGGGTGTAATCTAATGAATTTTTCCAGGCCTCGTCAACGAATCCCGCAGTATAAATAGCCCGAACTTCATTTTTAAGCTTAATTTTCGGAGCAGAACTCTTTCTCTCTCCTCCCTTTGATTCCCCTCCCTTCTCTCTTCGATTTCGGGCCGAATTTCCACTGATTTGAGGATTTGAAGCCACCACGATGCTTTTGGAGAAGTTCTCTACATATTTGCCGGAGCGAATCGTCGGTGGAATTCCGTTGAAATTCATCCCTGAGTTGAGGTAAGACTTTTTATGTCTAATTTGGTCTTCTTATAGTTATAGGAAACGATATTCACACAAAAATAATGAAGTTTAGTTCTAAGGATTGTTGAATTTAGGGTATTGAACGGGGAACCCTGCGGGTGTAGGACGAGTGAAATTAAGGGTTTTTTTTTTTCAGTACCAGGTAAGGGAATAAATTAAAGCAGTTATTTTCTATGCAAATTATTATCATTTATCAGTAAATTAATTTTCAGAAAAGCATGTATTATATCTGTATATTATGAAAGAAATGCACATTTGGGGAAAATACTACTATTATGTTGAAATGTCTATATATATATATATATAAGAGAAGCCAAAAATTATGATTTTAGAATATAACGTATGGTTTTATACAGCAAATGTGTGGCATGAATATTACTTTACATGAGAAGTATTATGATATGACAATGTTATGGATGAAGTATGTTTTTTAGAGATTATGAAAGAATGCAGTACATTGTAATTTTAAAGTACATGATAAATGATTTATTTATTCCGAATGATATGTATGAGATATTTGGCGCAAGACCGTGATTGATAGCCGGCGCGAGGCCGTGTTTTACGTATGATTTAGACGCGAGGCCGTATTTATGAAATGTTCGGCGCGAGGCCGTATTTATGAAATTATATAAATGCTATCAATCTATTTATATTAAATGTTATATTATCATGTACTCTATGATATCAGAACCCGAATGTTAGTTTAGTTCAGTTTCAGGAGCACGGTACCATAGCTTATAGATCATATATCTATGATCAGATTGGTGCTAACCACCCCATGAGGGGGTGGGAGATGGATAGTCGATGTGGATTTCAGTGTAGAGTGTGTTCACCTGGTAGTCTGGACCAGAGTGTGGTAGGCCCATCGTACTTATAGACATTTTTGACTCGACAATGGCCGGCCAGCCATTTTCAGGTCCCGCCTTCGGGCTGCACAACTCGTTATGGGGGTAAATACATGACATCAACTAGTTATTCATCCTGAGTATGTTTTCAATATTATCAGCTATAACTGACATTTCCTGATCAGTATGAATTATTAGAAAATATGAAAGTATATGATTATTCACTATCTTATGATGTATGTTTTTTAGATATATGAAATATACTGAATATATATAACTGTATTAAATATTCATGTTGCCACACAACTATATTTAGTTTATTTTCCCTTACTGAAAAGTATCTTACCCCCGAACATTAAATGATTTTCAAGAAACTCAGAAGGACCGGCGGGTTGTGGCTGCCATTCAGTTTATTGAGTTACCCCGCTAAGAGGGTAAGTGTTGTGCTAGGATCAATGGTTTTTGTTGTAGGATCCTAGGAAATACTTTTTGGTGTTTTTGGGTATTTTGGAGATTGTATATAAATACAGAACATGAGGGATTATAATTAACTCTGGTATTATGTATTCTATGGTTTGAGAATGTAATTTATATTTACTGCTACTTAGGTTTCTGCTGTGAATTACAGGTGCTCCGTTACTCACAGGTTTGGGTTGATTGTTTTATTTATTTTACTTATATTATATGAATATATAAGCAGGTCGTTACAACAACTCTTCGCGGCCAAATCGACTATCCATACACAAACACTCTCAAAACAGTGTGGTTGCACTAACTCATTCACTAGCTATGGTACCGAGCTTCCTTTACGTATCTGGTCCATTAGGGTTCTTAAACCATATAATGCAATTTATACAATAAAAATAGTTAAACGATCTCATTTTCTCAACATATAAATCATATTAGTATTTCCACTTATCAGTATAAAATCGTCATATCATAACTCGGTATCAAACCGTTATTTCATAATTCATCATTTCTCATATCGGTATAAAACCGTCATTTCATAACTTATCATTTCTCATATCGGTATAAAACCGTCATTTCATAACTCATCATTTCTCATATCAATATAAAACCGTCATCTCATAACTCGATATCAAACCATAATTTCATAATTCACAATTGTTAGGATCAGCGCTTTTGGTTCTTCTAAAACTAATTGGTGCTAGAAGGGGAGCAACTAATTACTTTAAACGGCAATGCAGAGCCTCGCACTAAGCGTCGGGTGGACGTAAGGTGTTGCACCAATCTACGTAAGGGTGCTGCGGGCTTGGCCTACTAAGCCAATGCGATCCTTGGGCCTTGCCCTATTGTAGACAGGGTTGACTGCTGGCCCCCATAAAGCCAACAATCTCCTCCCCAGCTACTACCCTGGGGCGCTCGAACCTGCGACCTCACTCTGATACCACTTATCAAAGATAAATGTAAGCTTTCAAGTCTTTCAATCAGAATGCAAGAGACTCACAAGCTAAAGTAAGATTTTCCCACAAGAATATAAATCAATATGAAAATAATAAGGGAAAATCACCAAGCTAACTCTCAAGCAAGTTTTTTCAATAAGTATAGAAATGTGAGATCATAAGCTTAAAAATACTGTATAGAAATGCTCACAGCAATATATAGAGACTACTCTTCAATCTTGCAATCAAATTTTCAAGAGAGGAGTATAAGAAAATGAAACTCTCTTTTTCAAAATAATTTTAGCAAAGAATGTAAGAAAAAGCATGAAATATTTGGCTTGAAAATTTGAAGTGTAGGCAAATAGGAGTATATAAAATTTGAGAAAATTTATGCTAATCTATTTGCTAATCTGGTTCCTAATCAAAGAAAATGAATGAGTACTTATAGGTACTCCACAAATTATAGTCATTGGGAACTTATTTGGTATTTTAAAAATGTTTAATCAAGTTTTAACCCCAATTACCGTGGTTAAATTAAGTGAACCCGAGAGGTTCGGTCGGCCAGTCCTTAGGGTTGGTCACCTGAACAGACACAATGTTGTTCTTGGGTTCGGTTGGCTAAGAGAAGGTCGGTTGGAATATGCTAGGGCGATTTCCCAACCTTCGTGGTTTCGGGCGCTTGATCTATGGTTCGGGTTGCCGAACCTTACAATTCGGTCGCTCAGGCCAATTTTGTACTACAAGTTTGGGTGCCCGGGGAAGGTCAAAAGTGACAGCTCTAAGGTTTGATTGACCTTGGACATTCAGTTCAATTTTAGTTCGATCACCCAAGTCATAGTCAACAGTTTAACCTAATCTGGTTTGGTTGACCAAGGCACTTATAATGCCAAGGTTTTCGGTTGCCTGAAGCCCTTTCAAGCTTCAATTTTGGTCCTGATTTTGATAAGTAGTCACCCCAATTCATATGCTTATAATGTTGTGACCCGAAGAATAATAGCATTTTAATAATAATAAGAAGGAAGAAAATAGATACAGAAACAGAAGGAGGTCGTAGACTTCATCGACGACATTGCATTTTGGGCATAATTTTAATTTTAGGAAATTGCCAAGACTCATCGACGAATAGAGGGGTTCGTCGACGAGTGTAGAAGAAAATTCTTCAACGAATACAGGGATTCGTTAACGAGAAAATACCGAGTGAGGTTTTTGGCTGCTCTGAATTTCGTCGACGAATACAAGGCTTTGTCGACGAATTTAATGAAAGACTCATCGACGAGGTGACGTGTCTCGTCGACGAATTTGGCCATATAAATAGCTAAAAATCTGATTTTTATTCACTTTTGACGCTTCTCTCTCTCTCCTCTCTCTCTCTCTCTCTCTCTCTCTCTCTCTCTCTCTCTCTCCTACGTCTCTCTCTCCCTTCTCTCTTCATTTCTGGCCTCGTTAGTCGTCGCATCGAAGATTTGAGACTACCACGACACTCCCAACGAAGTTCTCTACAAGTCTGCTAGAGCTGATCGTGGGGAAAACGAAGTTGGATTTCATCCCAAATTCAGGGTAAGGCCTTTTAGTCCCTTTTTGGCCTTATGATAGCTATAGAAAATGATGTAGGCGAAGAAATACTGATATTATGTTTTGGCATATGTTGGTTCCAGGGTGTTGTGTTGGAGGCCCTGCGCGAGTTAGGCTAGTACTCCATAGGGGCTTTCCAGTAGTCAGGTAAGGGAAATATGTTATGTTAGGTATTTTTAAAATATTATACAGTTTATTAAATTATGAAAATTATGTATTAAAGTATGGTGTGGCTTGTGAATATGAATATAGTAGAGAGATATGTTTTACGATATTTCAGTATCCTGATTTAACGAAATTTCAGTACCATGATTTTATGAATCTCAATACCATGATTATACGAATATCAGTATTATGATTATGCAGTTTCAGTGTTACGATTATAAAGTTCTCCGTATTACGATGTATGAATTATAGTATAGTTTATGCAACATCATGGTTATTACGATTATTATAGAATCATGGTAAATCAGATAGTGGTATATAGAGATATATTATATAGTATCAGGTAAAATTTGTGCAGGTAAAATTTGAGAAATGTCCTGTTTACAGCCGGCATGCTGCCGAATTTTCTGTAGACATTTGCCCAAATAATTGAAACATTACTTGTGTGTGCCAAATGCATATATACATGTGAAGTAAGTGTTTCATAATTTGCATACATTTAGGGGGAGCATCTAAAAATAAATGTCTATCTTGTCTTGCTCACAAAATATGTTTGGATTATGTCTACTTTTAAATCAAGTGTGGCTTGTGCTTAAATGGAATGCTTTAATCATAAAATTGAAACATGCTCTTGTTTCCACTGTTACTTGATTTGCCATATGATCATGCATGTGAATCTTAAATTTCTGGATCATTATGTTTATGATTTTTCTGGTTATAATTTAGTATATGCATAATTGACAACCCAGAAAAATATTGCTTGATTATCTTAAAATTGAAGTTCTCTTTTTCATTAAGCAACTTCCCCAGTACCTTTTGCACATATTAAAGGAAATATATATATCTATTTATGAAAGCAAGAACTCTCATATTGGACATACTGTATGTCTTGCTAATGTGCTTACATGCCTTCATGACCTGTGCCTTCCATGTATTAAAATTTTATGTCATGAAATATCTTAAGGGTGTTGCACTATATAATTGGTTCATTGATAATATGTGAAAATGCATGTTAACTGGCTAGACTATATTTATGCTCAAACCTTCTTTTTAGTATCATATGCCGTGTGTCTTTAACTCAAATCTTCCACGGGTCTTATGATGTGTTTCAACTTTAAATGGTTTGTGTATATTTCTGGTCTAGTCATGTTTGATATGTCATTTGAACCTTGTAATAACCAGTTATATCGCTTGTGTGCTTAATTGTTGAGGTTATATTTGTCATTCTTTGTGCATAAGTATGACTATTATATTACTGAATGATTGAAAGATTACACCTCTAATCTATGCGTTCACCATATTGAACTGTTTGAGTAGTTGTGTATAAATTGTTAGAAAATATAAACTCAAACAGGTTACATATTATACAGGATTTATTTTTGGAAAGTCCAATTTACAAATGGCACTCTGCCGAAATTTTTCTAAATCTTTCCAAAAATTTCTCTTGTATAACTGTACTAATTACCCATGGCCTAGGATTTTATTTCGAATGACCCTTTTTGCTATTGCCAAAAGGGGGAGATGGAAAGGTAGCAAAAATAATGGGTTAATGGTTTTATTTAAATACATTAGATGCATATTGTGAGGGGGAGCCTTCTTAGGCTTAACCCTATATTTTTGCTTGTCGTATTTGTCATCATCAAAAAGGGGGAGATTGTTGACCTTATTGGTTACGCCCGATTTTGATTATGACAAATACTCATTGTATCTAATGAGTGTTTGAAGTTTTGTGCAGGAACTAAGCATGATAAGATCAAGATGTGCACAAAGCAAGAAAAGCTTGAAGATCAATTTATAATTCAGCATTTTAATATATTTATATTGGTCTGTAATAGTAAGTAGGTATTTGGTTTGTAATAAGCTCACACACATCACATGTATGATTTACTACGTAAGCTCAAACAAACCATGAATGAGAAAATGACCATAGAAGGACCTTAGGGTTTTCCCTTCGGTCGACCGACACCGGACTTTTTCGGTGTCTTCAAATTGGACCCCAAGTGCTCCTAGGACACTCACACTTTCACATATATTTGTTAGGCACTTAAATAGGGCTTGATTGTGTCAAGACGAGACCGAAATGCACACTTGGTGCACTTTTGGTCAACCGGCCAAATCAGTTCATTTTTGGCCTGGTCGATCGAATCATACCTGGGTCAACCGTTGACCAAGGTCCCAATCGACCAATACCCTATAGTTCATTTGACCCCGGTCGACCGAACCCCCTGGAAGTCAACATTTTGACCTTCCGGTCGACTGACCACTTTTTGTACTCCAACTACCTGGTTGACTAGAGGGTCCTCGGGAGAATTCCTAGCTGTCTGGTCAACCGAACCAGTTAGTTCAAAATGGCTTGGTCGACCGAACCTCGGAAGTTTGGGAAATCTCCCTATCCGGTCGACTGAGCCTTTTGGTTCAAAAAGTCCCTGGTCGACCGAACCATTTGAGTCCTAGTTGAACGAAACACTTCTGGTCGATCGGACCTCTCGAGTTGCCCTGATTTTTTACTGTAGTTAATATTTTTTTAAACAGGGTTAAAATGCTTTAAACATCACTAAACTTTTTTAATAATACCCAATAGGTCCCCAACGGTCATATTTTCTCCTATGTCTATATATATGAGTTCATTTGAGAAAATTAAGGGTGATTAGCCACTTTGATTAGGGAAAAACTCTTTGAAAAATAAAAACCCTATACTACTCGCTTTCTTACTCAAACCACTCATACTTCCCTTCTATCATTGCCTACATATTTTGTAAGTTGATTGAGTGTTTTGCTTAAATTGGTTTGCTCTCCTTATGCTACTTGTTTGACACGATTTTCTTAAGAGCCAAACCTAAGGATTCTTAGGGGGCTTTCGCTAATAAGCCTTTCCTAAGAAAACTTTGTTAGATCTTCTAAGCTTGCACCTTCATTGCAAGATCTTGGGAAGAGTGTTTTTGTTTTTGTTTGCAAAAACTTTTCAAACACTTCCAAATATCTATTGTACTTTTATCTTGCAAAATATTTTGAAGAGATATTTGTTTGTGTGATTGTGATCTTTGTTGCCATATTCTTCCAATCATATATTATTCGCTGAATACAAAGATTACACACCTTTTGCAAACCAAGCATATACATCATTCAAATACTCATATAATTGAGATATCTTGCTGATTGAAATACTGGAGACATTCTTTGTGTGAACTTATTTGTTGAATAGCTTATGATACAAAGATTGTTTGTTTGACACTTTCACGTACACATTACACAGATAGAAAATACTTTGAGAGTTGAACCATCTAGACCACATTGAGCTTACATATTATTTCATATTGTGGTGTATGTTATCGCGCGCATTTGGGTACATATCAGCTTTACACGAAAGCTTATTCATTGTACCATTTGATTGTATTTCAAATACTTTTGTATTTCCAGGCACGGGCCTGAAGAGGGAGACTAGCCCTAGAATAGTCGCGGATTGGCTTAGACCCAGTTAGGAAAGCTAGGTGCGTCGTTCTGTTAAGGCGTGTAGGTTGAGGTTAGCCCCATTAATTAACCTGGTTAAGGTTGAGGTCAGCCCTGTGTTAATTTGACCTGGTTGTAAATGGTGCCGCTCCACCCTTAAGTGAGCTATTAGTGGAATCCTACAGCTTGCGAGCTAGAGGCGGGGACGTAGGCACAGTTGGCCGAACCCCGATAACATATCGTGTGTTTATTTACATTTTCGCACTTTATATTTACCGCACATGTATGTTATGGGAGAATGATGCGTATGACTTAAATTCCACATTATATTTATCCGTGCATTTGGAAATTGAATGGACTGACCCTAGGTTGTGTATATACTGTTGTAAGATAGATTAACCTAGGAGAAAAAGTTTTAAATTCCAATTCACCCCCCCTCTTGGGAATACACCAATTCTAACAGGCCGCACATCCCTGTCATGAGGGGGTAAGTCATGACACACAGATATCCACAGGGAACATTTTCAGTTACTATTACGTATGTACAAATTTCCAGAAACAGGGAATATACCTATGTATAATAGAAGTATTTTGATTAGTAACCTACGATACTGTTATGTTAAGCAACATGGAAAGGGGGGGGTGTATTTTATCACTTGTACTTTACTTATATACTCAGTTATACATGTTTATTTGAAAACATATTTTCATGATATAGTAGCTCATTTGCCACACACTAGTAATAGCATATTTCGTCTTACTGAGCATTAACTCACTCTAGTGTTGAATCATTTTTCAGGTGATCCAGGTAGGCAAGCATACCAGGCTCGCAGATAGAGGGGCTTCTGTAGTGCCCTGTCAGAGAGTGAGTATATTTTGGGAATGCTTATGTATAACCCTGGCTAGTTGAGGGTATTTTTGGGGAACAAATATATGTACATATTTTGGGAAACATGTAGTACTATGGTATTGTGTGATATTGTATATATATATGTTCAAATGATAATGTCTATGTGATCTATGCATCTCACTGCGTAGGTTTATGATTGCGTTTTTTTTGCCCCCAGTATGGTATTAGAGTATGTAGAATATCATAGTATAAAAAAAAATTTACCTAGTAAATTAAGCAGGTTGTTGCATATAACTCTTGAGTTATAGGGGATTTGTCATGAGGTTCTTGGAGACCAAGAGTCAGTCTACGACCTAGGCTTTTAATTAAAACCAAAAATCTGGCGTCGGTCGATCAAAGTCAGGTTTGGTTCCCTACGGTCAGTCTATGGCCTTTTGAGCATTAAATCCAAATCATGCATAAGATGCAAATATTACAGACCATTATCACAGACCCACAAAAAAATATATGGCAATTGAGTACACAAAATAGTATATGAATATAAATATTTATATGTGTATATAAATATATATCCCCCTTATGATATTATCAAGAAGTACAAAGGGTGTGCTTGCCGAAAAAAAACTTTAATTTAAAAAAGCAAAGCAATATTATTCTGGTTAAATATTTAAGCACAATTCATAATACACCCAGAATATGCAACCACATAAATCCCAAATATATCAGAAAAATTAAAAACAGGGATCATATGGTAAGACCAAAGAACCTGTGGCTAATCAATATAATATCATTTAAGATATTCAATAAAAACATCATAATTAAGCACATGAGCCATAATGAATTTCAAAGCAAAATCTAAGCTAAACATGTTGGTGAGCATAATAAGATGAAAATTTTCAATTTAGATGCTTCCCCTTCCCTTTCGATTTGAATGATAGCTTAGATGTTTCTAAGTGCTTATACATATAAAAAATTACTTTCATTTAGTGGGCCAAGTAGTATAAGAAGTTAATTAAAATCTTTTAACATAACTATACTGGATATTAATTAATTCATTTCAATCATGCAGTCAGTATAGTCTTCCTATAAACACATATGCATCAAAAAACATATATTAAGGCATTGCAAAAAGTACTCATAACTTAGAACAATCCATATTAATTCATAGTGCTTTAAGAGCTGGATATGATGTTCCAAGTTTTTCAGAAGAGCCTCAATATACGGAAAGAAAAACGATAATGCATATGAGTCTTTTAAGTTCCTTTTCTAGGGGTGGAGCTTGTTGGGCTTTTGTGGAGCCTAGTTGTGTTTTAATTTGGATGACGACCCGACCCCTATTTAATTAGAGATTTCTATCCTAAGGCTTAGTCCATGGAGCGAAGGCTTGGGCCGTGAGGCTTTTTTGGAGCCTATTCGGAACGGAACCCTAGGCGCAACATATAAAAGGGATGCTTTCGGGTGATTAGGGTGGTGTGTGTGGTTGTATCCACGAGAGAGCGAGAGCGAGAGAATTGTATCACCGCACTCTCTGTGCTTTCTTTCTGTTTACATTGAAATCCCTGCAACTCCGTGGACGTAGGCAAAAATTGCCGAACCACGTAAATATTGTCTTGTGCGTGTGATTGAATTTTTTTTTCTTTGGCGTTATTCTTTCTCTATTTGTTTCTCACAGGTTTTGGGAATTTGTTCGTTTATTCCCAACAACTAGTATCAGAGCCTAGGGTTAGGTTCGAGTGGGAGCAATGGCAGAGGAAGCAGGAAAGGCGTCTGGAATAGAAAAGTTTGATGGCACAGACTTTGGATTCTGGAGGATGCAGATCGAGGATTATCTCTATGGGAAGAAGTTACATCTACCGCTTCTAGGAGAAAAACCTGCTACTATGAAGGACGAGGAATGGACTCTCCTTGACAGACAGGTACTGGGAGTTATAAGATTAACTCTGTCCAGGTCTGTTGCACACAACGTCGTGAAGGAAAAAACTACAGCAGATCTGATGAAGGCTCTATCTGGTATGTATGAAAAACCATCAGCAAATAACAAGGTACATATGATGAAGAAATTATTTAATTTAAAGATGACAGAAAACGCATCTGTAGCACAACATCTGAATGAGTTCAATACTATCACAAATCAATTATCGTCGGTAGAAATTGATTTTGATGATGAGATTCGTGCACTGATCGTTTTGGATTTGTTGCCAAACAGTTGAGAGGCAATGAGGATGGCAGTAAGCAATTCTACTGGAAAGGAAAAACTGAAGTATAATGATATACGGGATTTAATTCTGGCTGAGGAGATTCGCAGAAGAGATGCAGGCGAAACCTCAGGATCCGGCTTTGCCCTAAATCTTGAGACCAGAGGCAGAGGTAATGACCGAAATTCAGATCGGGGTAGATCAAAATCCAGAAACTATAATCGAAACAGAAGTAAGTCCAGACCTGGCCAAAAGGGACAATGCTAGAATTGCGGGAAAACAGGTCACTTTAGGAGACAATGCAAAAGTCTTAAGAAGAAGAGTGAGGATGATTCCGCTAATGCTGTAACAGAAGAGGTACAGGATGCACTACTTCTTGCAGTAGACAGTCCACTTGATGATTGGGTTTTGGACTCAGGAGCTTCATTTCATACTACTTCACACCATGAAATCATACAGAATTATGTAGTAGGAGATTTTGGTAAGGTATATTTGGCTGATGGTACAGCCTTGGATGTTGTGGGTATGGGAAATGTTCGGATGTTACTGCCAAATGGGTCTGTTTGGTTACTAGAGAAGGTACGACATATTCCTGACCTGAGAAGGAATTTGATTTCTGTCGGACAGCTTGATGATGAAGGGCATACAATGTTGTTTGCTGGTGGCACTTGGAAGGTTACAAAGGGAGCCAGAGTATTGGCTCGTGAAAAGAAATCTGGTACTTTATACATGACCTCAAGTCCAAGAGATACAATTGCAGTTGCTGAAGCAAATACTGATACAAGCTTATGGCACCGCAGACTTGGTCACATGAGTGAGAAGGGGATGAAGATGCTGCTGTCAAGAGGGAAACTGTCGGAATTGAAGTCTGTTGATTTTGAATTGTGTGAAAGCTGCATCTTAGGAAAGCAGAAAAGGGTGAGTTTCTTGAAAAGTGGCAGAACACCGAAGGTTGAAAAATTGGATTTAGTGCACACAGATTTATGGGGTCCTTCTCCTGTTGCATCCCTTGGGGGTTCAAGGTACTACGTTACTTTCATTGATGACTCAACCAGAAAGGTATGGGTTTATTTTCTGAGAAATAAATATGATGTATTTGAAACTTTTAAGAAGTGGAAGGCTATGGTTGAGACTGAGATAGGTTTGAAAGTAAAGTGTTTGAGGTCGGACAATGGAGGAGAGTACATAGATGGAGGGTTCAGAGAGTATTGTGCTGCACATGGAATCAAAATGGAAAAGACCGTTCCTGGGACACCACAGCAGAATGGTGTGGCTGAGCGCATGAACAGAACTCTCAACGAGTGTGCCAGGAGTATGAGGCTACATGCTGGATTACCAAAAACTTTTTGGGCTGATGCTGTCAGTACTGCAGCTTATCTGATAAACCGAGGACCTTCAGTTCCCATGGAGTTTAGACTTCCTGAAGAGGTTTGGAGCGATAAAGAGGTAAATTTTTCTTACTTAAAAGTTTTTGGTTGTGTTTCTTATGTTTATGTTGATTCTGATGCTCGTAGTAAACTTGATACAAAGTCCAAAATATGCTATTTCATTGGCTATGGTGATGAGAAATTTGGCTATCGGTTTTGGGTTGAAAAAAACAGAAAAATCATCAGAAGTAGAAACGTGATATTTAACGAACAGGTTATGTACAAGGACAGGTCAACTGTAGTGTCAGATGTCACAGCGATAGATCAGAAAAATTCTGAGTTTATTAACTTAGATGAGTTGACTGAAAATACTGTCCAGGAAAGGGGTGAAGATGATAGGGAGAATGTAGAATCGCAGGAAATTCAAATTACACCTGTAGCTGCGGTCCGTAGATCTTCCAGGGCTACTAGACCTCCACAGCGTTATTCACCTGCTTTAAATTATCTTCTGCTAACTGATGGTGGTGAGCCAGAGTGTTATGATGAAGCCTTGCAGGACAAGAGTTCAAGCAAGTGGGAGTTAGCCATGAAGGATGAGATGGACTCCTTGTTAGGGAATCAGACATGGGAACTAACTGAATTGCCAGTAGGGAAGAAGGCTCTGCACAACAAGTGGGTATACAGAATAAAGAACGAACATGATGGTAGCAAGCGCTACAAAGCCAGATTAGTTGTCAAAGGGTTTCAGCAAAAGGAAGGCATTGACTTTACAGAAATATTTTCTCCAGTTGTGAAGATATCAACAATTAGACTGGTACTGGGAATGGTGGCTGCAGAAAATCTACATCTTGAGCAGTTAGATGTGAAAACGGCATTCCTTCACGGTGACTTGGAGGAAGACATCTACATGATTCAGCCAGAAGGGTTCATTGTCCAGGGACAAGAGAATTTAGTCTGCAAACTGAGAAAGAGCTTGTATGGTCTAAAACAAGCTCCAAGACAGTGGTATAAGAAGTTTGATAGCTTTATGCATAAAATTGAGTTCAAGAGATGTGAAGCTGATCACCGTTGTTATGTTAAGTTCTTTAACAATTCTTATATCATTTTACTGCTATATGTAGATGATATGCTTATTGCAGGGTCTAGCATTGAGGAGATTAATAATCTGAAGAAGCAATTGTCAGAACAGTTTGCAATGAAGGATTTGGGAGCTGCAAAGCAAATCCTTGGAATGAGAATTATTAGAGACAAGGATAATGGTACATTGAAGCTTTCACAGTCAGAGTATGTGAAGAAAATTCTCAGCAGATTCAACATGAATGAATCTAAACCAGTGAGCACACCCTTGGGTAGTCATTTCAAACTAAGCAAGGAACAGTTACCGAAGACAGAAGAAGAAAGGGACTATATGAGCAAGGTGCCCTATGCTTCAGCTATTGGCAGTTTGATGAATGCTATGGTATGTACAAGGCCAGACATTGCACATGCAGTGGGAGTTGTGAGCAGATTCATGAGTAGGCTAGGAAAGCAGCATTGGGAGGCAGTAAAGTGGATTCTGAGATATTTGAGGGGTTCATCAGATACATGTCTTTGCTTCACTGGTGCAAGTTTGAAACTGCAGGGCTATGTTGACGCTGATTTTTCTGGTGATAATGATAGTAGAAAGAGTACTACTGGATTTGTATTTACTTTGGGTGGTACAGCTATATCTTGGGCCTCTAATTTGCAAAAGATTGTTACTTTGTCTACTACAGAAGCTGAGTATGTTGCAGCAACTGAAGCTGGAAAGGAGATGATTTGGCTACATGGTTTCTTAGAAGAATTGGGTAAGAAGCAGAAGATGGGCATTCTACACAATGACAGTCAGAGTGCAATTTTTCTTGCCAAAAATTCGGCTTTTCATTCAAAGTCGAAACACATACAAACAAAATACCACTTTATCCGTTACCTTATTGAAGATAAGCTAGTAATACTTGAAAAGATATGTGGATCTAAGAACCCAGCAGACATGTTGACTAAGGGTGTTACTATTGAGAAACTGAAGCTGTGTGCAGCTTCAGTTGGTCTTCTAGCTTAAGGAGAGGAGGTTAAGTTGCAAGGATGAAGGATTGTTTTTCAGGAGGATTGCAATTGATATTGGTGATTGAACTAGTCTCCAAGTGGGAGATTTGTTGGGCTTTTGTGGAGCCTAGTTGTGTTTTAATTTGGATGACGACCCGACCCCTATTTAATTAGAGATTTCTATCCTAAGGCTTAGTCCATGGAGCGAAAGCTTGGGCCGTGAGGCTTTTTTGGAGCCCATTCGGAACGGAACCCTAGGCGCAACATATAAAAGGGATGCTTTCGGGTGATTAGGGTGGTGTGTGTGGTTGTATCCGCGAGAGAGCGAGAGCGAGAGAATTGTATCGCCGCACTCTCTGTGCTTTCTTTCTGATAACATTGAAATCCCTGCAACTTCGTGGACGTAGGCAAAAATTGCCGAACCACGTAAATATTGTCTTGTGCGTGTGATTGAATTTTTTTTTTCTTTGGCGTTATTCTTTCTCTATTTGTTTCTCACAGGTTTCGGGAATTTGTTTGTTTATTCCCAACAGAGCTCGGCTCCACTAAATGTGTACTTATGCATGAATTTTCATATAAGGATGATGATTAAATATTCAGTTGACTTTTACTTATCCTTTCAAAAAGATTTTAGCATGCATTTTATCCTTATCATCTTGGCACATGGTTTTAATTTGGGAAAATCCTAACGAAATTTTGGCGGCATGCCATTTGTAAATTGAACATTTCCCAAATTTTCATGTACCAACACCTGATAGATTCAAGCAGCAATTTTCAATTTTAAGCATGCAAGAATCTATATCCACTACCAGCATGCAATTCACAATCTACTGCATTAGTCATGTAGTTGGCATTCCATACAAGCATGCATTTCAGTAGTAATACAATAGGAGTTCAGAATATCCCAAGGAGTTCATGTTGTAATCAAGAGAATTGAAATTTTGTCATCCATCAAGGAATTTAAGCATTTAATACACTATGGATAGTAGGCTGAAGTGCTGTTTTCATAAAGGCATACGAACATAAAATGAGAGCATTTAATGGAATCATGAAATTATAAAGAGTAATGCTCCCCTTGAGTTATGCATTTAACCATCTTATGCATTTTCTTAATTTTCAAATTCTTTAGCCAAGAGTTCTTGATTTTTAATAATTTATGCTTGGCTTTGGATGAATAGGCTTAAAGGTCCAAAAAGTCACAATGAATATTTCTTCAGATGAACTAAGCCTATTTGCCTCTTTTTCAATATGTGTGAAGCTCAGGTTCGAATGACTTTGAATTTTATCAACATGTGCATAGGTCTCTTTGAAATGTTATTACATCATCTAAATTTGAAACCTAATGCAAACACTTTAGCCATTCAACATCATTTGAAGCTCTAAAAGATTTTATTGAGGTTTGAGAGCTTGTAGAAAAAATAAATACTCTTAAAGATTAAATTTCTATTATGTTCAAAAGAGTATTTAGAGGTGGTTACAAGTGGACAATATTTAAGATATTTTTTGTGCTAGCGAAAATGTCCATACTGTTTATGCAAAAAGCAACTAGGAGTATAGAAATTTTGATTGTGGCTATTTGGCGATAGGAATGTATCCTTTAGAAATGATTATGGTTTTAGTGCAGGGATACGAACCAATGAATAGGAAGGATCTTTACTAGATATGATCGTGGTGTGGAAAAGATTTTCTACGGAGGAGATGGTGAACCAAAATTAGAGGATTTATATTTTAGATTCAAAGGGAATATTTTCATTTATCAATAAAACTTGAATCCCTTAGTGAACACCTCTAATTTTTTATTATGAAAAGGATGTCTTTTAGTAAGCAACAAAAGAATAGGGAATTTATGATTAATAGTGCTTAAGCTTAGACTGATGACTATCATTTTGATTAGGGCTTTTATGTTCAAAAATGAGTTTAGGGATAGATGATATATGACAATACGAATTCCTTAAAGCTCGAATCTGTGCGATGGACAATAGTTGCTTAGCTTAAGGTGTTTATATTTTGCATGAGTTAAGCATTTAAAATTGTTTACCTGACAAAGATGCCTTGTCTATTTGGAGGTGGTTAAAAGTTAACCATACTAAAGATGTTATTTAGCAAAGTTTGCATGCTTTGGCCAATATTTTCGTGTTTTATCCAATCATTGTGATGTATATATGCATTAAGTTCATATTGGACATTTTACTTGAATTCTCTTGTTAGCTTGATTTACTTTAAGATTCTTAGTATAATGAAAATGTGTATACTAAGATTTTTCATTTTAAGCACACACGACTTCCCAAACCTTTTTAGACATCGCCACTCTTTTATGAGAACTCCTAAATTCTAAGGAAGAATTGCGTGATCATGTAATTCCTATTGGAACAATTTCTTCCTTGAATTTAAAAGGGTTTGCTTTCTTAACAACCCATACCATTTTTCTATCTTTGATTCTCGATGGGTTAGAACTAGGTGGTACTTTGACTCTCTAGACCTGTTTGGGTTTCACACCTTTCCTTTTAAACGGGCAATCAAATTTTATGTACCCCTTCCTTTTACACAAGATTCAGGCAGTGTGAGTATACGGACTAAAAGAGGTACTAGCATAGTTTTTTGATGCTCTTACAAAGTACCCCATGTATAGGTTCTTTCTTTTCCTATTTTCAATTCCATTATAAACTATACTTTCTTTGTCTAAGGTCATTTTTTGTGACCTAGAAGCTTATCTAAGTTTTCTTTGCCCCTAGTAAATGTATAAATGATTTTGACTTGATCCTCAATTTTTCTTTCTAGGCCTTGAGTTTTTGAAATTTTAATCCCTTGCAAATACTTTGTAGTTTTATGAATTCTTTGGACATTGTGTTTGCTTTGTACTCAAGTTTTGAAATGAGAAGATTCTTTTTGTTATCACTAGAGATTTGGGATCTTAAGACATTCAGCTCTTTTTCTAATTTTTCATTCTTGTTTACTAAATTTTTTTTAATTTTCAACTCATTTTCCTTTTCATCAAGAATTTTGTATTCAAATTCTTTCAATGATGCCTCATTCTTATTTTTCAAAACAGTGTAACGTTTAAGTGCTTTAATAAGAGACTAATGAGTTTTAATGTATTCTAGTTTAAGTTTTGCATAAGTGGGCATGCAATCATCATCAGATTCACTACAAGAAGTATCATAAGATTTATTGCAAGAATCATTTAAAGAAGTAGAAGGAGACGAATTTTCCTCTTCGTTGGTTAAGGCTATAAAGAATCGATTTTTTCCTCCATGATCCATTGAGCTTGAGTCACTTGGAATGATAGCCTTTTCTTGTTTAGATTCTCCATACCTCTTTTGAGTTCCTCCCATACTTCTTTAGCATTTTGACATGCCATGACTTCATGAAGGATGTTAGAATCTAAAGCATGCAATAAAGTGTTCATGACATCAAAATTTATTTGCATTAAATCCATATTATTCTCAGTCAACTCTTTTTCAAATTTAGGAATTTCTACATTGTCAACAATTTTCATGGGAATAACATTTCCCTAAGCAATTACTCTCAAAATCCTCCAATTTAATGCTTTAATAAAAATTGTCATTCTAAATTTCCATTCTGTGAAATTTTCACTATAAAACATTGGAGGGTTTATAGATAACCTTCCCTCACAAGATGGGGATACACCAACCCGAGCCATTGCGATCATTTTACAAACAAACGTTTAAGTCTATGCAACAAAACTCTGATCCCAGTTGTCAGGATCAACGCTATTGGTTCTTTTAAAACCAATTGGTGTTAGAAGGGGCACAACTAATTCCTTTAAACGGTAGCGCAGAGCCCCGCACTAAGCGTCAGGTAGACATGAGGGGGTGCACCAATCCACGCAGGGGTGCCGCGGGCTTGGCCTGCCAAGCCAATGCAATCCTTGGGCCCCTGCCCTATTGCAGACAGGGTTGACTGCTGGCCCCCATAAAACCAACAATATTCTCAACATTTTTAAAACCAGTATAATACCATAACTCTTGCCATATAATACCATAAAAATTCCAACAAGTTAATTATACAATAAAAACAAATAAATCATTCTCATGCCACACAATTTATATAATAATTATAATTTCATAAAGTACCCGAGATATTTTCACAAACATATATTCAGTAAATTTAAATAAAAATGCAAGTATGATCAATTTCACCTATTTAATTTAATTTCATTATATTCCAAAAAAAAAAACCCCAATATAATCAAATCCCAACAGTTTGATTTAATTCCAAAATATTCCTCAAAATCTGATATAATCAAATCCATGCAGTTTAATTTAATTCTAAAATATTCCCAAAAATATGATATAATCAAATCCCTGTAGTTTAATTTAACTCAGACATATTTTTAAAATAAAATCTGAACATAGATATAATTAACTTCACATACTCAATTTAAATCGGACATAATTTAATCAACATAAATCTAATTAAATTCACGTACTCAAATTTAATCAAAAA
Source organism: Malania oleifera (assembly GCF_029873635.1). Classification (NCBI taxonomy): domain Eukaryota; kingdom Viridiplantae; phylum Streptophyta; class Magnoliopsida; order Santalales; family Ximeniaceae; genus Malania; species Malania oleifera. Next base: position 90,198,102 of record NC_080419.1, on the reverse strand, counting down.
TATTTTAAAATAAACTTGACATAATCTATTCTCCTTACCTTAGCCCTAGAGTGGTGCCTACGACGTCCAAACGATGAAAACACTCCAGTTAAAATGTTCAGGAGTGGAGTTAGGACCCAAAAGTGATGTTCATTTTTCGATTTGACCAAGAATTAGTAGAGAACTTTAAAGAGAGAGAGAGAGAGAGAGAGACGCTCTGTAAAGGGGGGTTAATCTGAAATCTTGAGTTAAACTTATATATATATATATATGTTATTATATTAATATATTATATTATAATAATTAATTATTATTATTTATTTATTTATTTTTTAGGATCACTACATCCTCTCCTCTTTATAAAAATTTCGTCCTCAAAATTTTCTAACCAAAACTTATTTCAATCCTTTGGAATTACTAAAATGATCACCCAACTCTAGAAAGAGTCAGCAACCACCCACACAACGGCCCCGCCCCAAATTTATTAATAACCCTCACTTATGGCGGAGAAATACCGTGGTTATATAAATGACCTCTGGGAGATTACAAGTAATCAATTAAAAACTCTCCCATAAGCACTCAAAGCTTAAAACCAAAACGTATAGATTACCACCAAATAAACCTATCTAGACAACCTACACAAAACATGCACTTACTTGAAGAGTCACACTTACCTGACTAGCATTGGGTCTCGTTGAATAACTGTGAGTACCTCTGGCGTATTTCCTTTTCTAATTTCCATGAAGCTTCCTCAATGACATGATTACGCTAGAGTACTTTTACCAACGAGATCTTCTGGGTACACAATTCTTGGTCCTTACGGTCTAAGATCCGGACTGGCACTTCATCATATGATAAGGTATCACTCAATTCCAATGACTCATAGCTTATCACATGCAAAGGATCCGAGACGTACTTCTTCAACATGGATACATGAAACACGTTATGAATCCTAGATAGTGATAGGGGTAAAGCTATTATGTAGGGAACTGGACCAAACCTCTTTAGTATCTCGAATGACCCAATATATCTAGAGCTTAACTTATCCTTCCTCCCATATCTCATAACTCCCTTCATTGGAGCAATCCTCAGAAATATCTTATCCCCTACATCAAACTCTAGTTCTCGCCGGCGAGTATCAGCATAACTCTTCTGCCAACTTTGAACGGTTTTGATTCTATCCTATATAAGTTTGATTTTCTCAGAAGTCTGTTGTATAATTTCTAGCCCCATAATTCGTCATTCACCTACCTTATCCCAATACAGTGGCGTTCGGCACCTTCAACCATACAACGCTTCATACGATGCCATCCCAATACTAGTCTGGTAGCTATTGTTGTAGGTGAACTCAACTAATGGCAGATACGAAATCTAGCTTCCTCTGAATCCAGCACACATGCCCGTAACATATCTTCCAAGATCTAGATTGTTCTCTTTGATTGTCCATCAGTATGGGGGTGAAAAGTTGTACTGAAGGAAAGTTGAGATCCTAAGGCTCTCTGCAACCTCTTCTAAAACTGGGAAGCAAACTATGAGTATTGATTTGATACAAGGGATACTAGTACGCCATGGAGTCTAACTATCTCTTGCACATACAGCTCTGCCAATCTATTCATGGAGTAACTGACCTTGATTGGAACAAAATGGGTAGTTTTTTTCAGACAGTCAACAATTACCCAAATGGAATTTTGCCCATGCATTGCAATGGTAACCCAGTTATGAAATCCATGGAGATGTGCTCCCACTTCCACTCAGTAATGTGGAGTGGTTGTAATGGCTCTATTGGTCTTTGTTGTTCAGCTTTCACCTACTGATAGATAAAGCATTGCTCCACGAATCGGGCAATTTCTCTTTACTAATTCCACACTAAATCTTTCCATATCCATCCTGATTTGAAGTTAAGTTACTACTGCTGATATTGATGCACTCACTGACTTCTAACTCAATGCATCAGCTACCACATTAACTTTCCCTATATGGTAATTGATGGTACAATCATAGTCCTTTATCAGTTCTAACCATCTTCTCTATTTCATATTCAATTCCTCATATGTGAAGAAGTACTTGATACTTTTATGATTAGTAAAAATCTTGCACCTTCCACCATATAGGTGGTGCCTCCAGATTTTCAACGCATATTCCATTGCCGCCAATTCCAAATCATGTGTGGGATAATTCTTCTCATACTCCTTGAGTCGACGAGAAGTATAAGCAATGACCTTCCCATGTTGCATTAAAACACACTCAAACCCTTTCTGAGATGCATCACTATAAATCACAAAACCACCTTCTCCTGAAGGAATTGTTAGTACTGGCGCAGTGATGAATCACTGCCTTAATTCCTGGAAGCTTTGTTCACATTCATTTGTCCACTCATATTTTACATTCTTTCTTGTCAACTTTGTCAATGGGCCCGATAATTTAGAAGAGCCTTCCACAAAGAGGGGGTAATATCCTGCCAAGCCAATTTACTGCTGCCTCTATCTTACTAGGATCCATAGAAATACCACCCTTGGATATCACGTGCCCAAGGAATGCAACTTTTTCCAGCCAGAACTCACATTTCGTAAATTTAGCATACATCCTCCTTTCCCTTAACACCTGGAGTACCATCCTCAAATGATTCTCATGCTCCTCGGGACTCTTTGAATAAACCAAAATGTCATCAATGAATACCACCACAAACTGATCCAGATATTCATGGAAAACCTTGTTCATAAGATCCATAAATGCAGTAGGAGCATTAGTCAATCTAAATGGAATAACCAAGAATTCATATTTGGAATGCAGTCTTTGGAACATCCTCTGCCTTGACCTTCACCCGATGGTACTCAGATCGGAGATCAATCTTAGAGAAGACTCATGCTCCCTGGAGTTTGTCAAACAAATCATCTATACAAGGAAGTGGATACTTGTTTTTAACTGTCACCTTATTTATTTCCCGGTAATTGATACACATCCTCATCGAATTGTTTTTTTTTTTTTCACAAATAAAACCGGTGCTCCTCAAGGTGATACACTAAGTCTGATGAATCCCTTATTTAGCAACTCCTATAACTGTTCTTTCAATTCCTTCAATTTTGTGGAAGCCATTCCATATGGAGCCTTAGATATTGGTGCCGTTCTTGGAGGTAGGTTAATAGCAAACTCCACCTCACGTTCGGGAGCCAACTCAGGCAAATCCTCCGGAAAATAAATCAAGGAATTCCCTTACTATTCGGATATCCTCAAGTTTTAATCCTCCCTCTGGTGCTTCCTTCACCCAAGTTAGGTACCCCTGACATCTATCCAAGAGTAGTCTCTTTGCTTGAATAGTGGACAAAATTTTTGGTAAGGAGTGCACGTACGACCCTACAAACTTTTACTTTTGCTCCCAAGGAGGTCTGAACATTACCTCTTTCTTATAATAATCAATACTAGCATAAGTGGAGGCTAGTCAGTCCATTCCCAGAATCACATCAAATCTGTGCATGTCAAACACTACTAAATTGGCAGGTAGCATCTTTCCCTGAATACAAATCGGATAGTCTCTAAGCACTTTTTGTACATATCACTACTATTTCTGTCAGTGTGATTACAAATAATTCGGCATCTAATAGCTGAGTTTCTACCATACATAATTTGATATACCCTAGAGATATGAAAGAATGCGTTGCTCCTAAATCAAAAAAATCAACAACTTTATTTGCAAAAATAAAGATATTACCTGCTACCACGTCACCAGCATTCTCCGCATCCCTCGGTGTAAGTGAATAAACTCATGCCTGGGTGGTGTTCCTCTGCTAGTTGCCTCGGGGTTCCTGATTGCTTCCTCAGAATTGACTAGAAGCAGGCGCATAACTTGGTGGTGCATGAAAGTCTCGTGCAATGTGACTGAGTCTACGGTATCGATAGAAGATCACTGCTCTAACCTGACATTTGCCCCAATGCCTCTTATAACACCTAGAACAAGGAGAGCGTGATGGATTACCCTGATCAGTCGGTGGGCAGTTTTTTCCCCCAGAGTTCCTACTTCCTCCGGCATTTGCATTGCCATCGCTAGGATCCATCCTAAAGATAGGACAGAAACTAATCTTAGAATCCTGTATCATAACATGATCGGTGCAATCATCTAACTAAGAAACTATAAAATGTACTATATCTTCATATTGAAATACTTAGGCTTTCCCCTTAAGAACTTCCCTCGCACCAATAAACCAATTTAACGTCCATCCTCCCAATTTAAGGTTCAGTCTCACTACAGAGAAACAAAACCATCGATGGTTTGCCATGGCTTTCCTGAAACTTTCGTCTAAGGAAAATCACAGAAGACCATTAAGGGATTTCTTCCTACAACCCAAAATTCCACTTTTCTTGTTGTATTTTACTCCACTATGCATCCTATATCTGACCCCCCCTTACAACACCTACCTACCCATTCCTACCCTCATCAAATTCCATACCTATACTCGGGTATCATTATACGCTAAAGTCTGCAAAACCTAACAACCTAGACTCTAATACCACAATTGTAACACCCCAAAAATTCTCATAACATAATAACAATAATACATATAATCACATAATATCTCTGATACCACATCTATAACAACCTGAACCCAAAAGGGGTTCCCAGGTGCATCCTTTCCATAACAGAATTTATAAACAACCAAAAGCCAATGGAAGCAAAATAAACCTCCCAAAACAATACATACCAGAGTACTATCTCACAACCATTACGATAAAACTTCCCAAAACAATATTGTAACCCAAAAATTACCAAAGACATATATACACAGCTCCAAACCAGCAATTACCCTAACTATATTATCTACACTTCGCCCTGAAGCTCCTAGGTTTGATTTCTTGGCGGTCCTAAAAAGTTGAAATATTTATTGGGATGAGACACCTCTCAGTAAGACAGAATAGATTATTATCAGTGTGTGGCTAACATAAGTTTTAGGGTAAGAAAAATAGAACCATTAATTTAACTTTTTAATGAAAGAGCATTTGAAATCTATACTCACACCTATATATTTGAAAATACAAACTTTTCTTCTCAAAACATACTCCGAATCGATAAATAGCCCTTTTACATAAATCTATATATATGCATAGAAGAACCTCCCTAACCGGACAATCATATAACATCATGTATAAACCCCCATGATACAGGTTGTGCGATCCGAAGACTGGATTTAGCTCTGGCTGGCCTACCACCAGACTAAGTCAAAATACCTCGTATGTAAGTTCGATTTGCCTACCCAACCTGGTCCGGACTCCAGAGGGGTACAACAATCCTTCGCGGCCAAATCGACTATCCATATACCAACACTCTTAGAACAATGTGACTACACTAACTCATTCACTGACTACAGTACTGAGCTTCTTTTACATATCTGGTTCATCAAGGTTCTTAAACCATATAATGTAATTTATATGATAAAAACAGTTAAACGATCTCATTTTCTCAACATATAAAACATATTAGTATTTCCACATATCGGTGTAAAACCGTCATATCATAACTCGGAATCAAACCGTCATTTCATAATTCATCATTTCTCATATCGGTATAAAACCGTTATTCCATAACTCATCATTTCTCATATTCGTATAAAACCAACATTTCATAACTCATTATATCTCATATCAGAATAAAACCGTCATTTCATAATTCCGTATCATACAGTCATTTCATAATTCACAATATTCTCAACATTTTCAGATGTCAGTATAATACCATAACTCTTGTCATATAATACCATAAAAATTCTAACAGGTTTAATTATACAATAAAATCAAATAAATCATTTTCATGCCACACAATTTATATAATAATTATAATTTCATAAAGAACCCGAGAAATTTTTACAAACATATATTCAGTAAATTTAAATAAAAATGCAGGTATGATCAATTTCACCTATTTAATTTAATTTCATTATATTCCAAAAAAAAAACCCGATATAATCAAATCTTTGCAGTTTGATTTAATTCCAAAGTATTCCCCAAATATGATATAATCAAATCCCTACAATTTAATTTAATTCCAAAATATTCCCAAAAATTTGATATAGTCAAATCTCTGTAATTTAATTTAATTCAAGCATATTTTTAAAATAAAATCTGAACATAGAAATAATTAACTTCACATACTCAATTTAAATTGGGCATATTTTAATTAACATAAATTTAATTAAATTCCTATACTCAAATTTCATCGAGAATATTTTAAAATAAACCTGATATAATTTATTCCTCTTACCTTAGCCCTACGACATCCAAACGACGAAAGCACTCCGATTAAAACGTTTAGGAGCGGAGTTAGGATCTGAAAGGGATGTTCGTTTTTCGATTTGGCCAAGGAGAGAGAGAGAGAGAGAGAGAGAGAGAGAGAGAGAGAGAGAGAGAGAGAGAGAGAGATGTTCAGTGAAGGGGGGTTAATCTGAAATCTCCTAAAGCATAGAAGCTTAAGGAGTTAAACTTATATATATATATATATATATATATATATGTATGTATGTATATATAAAAAATATAATATAATATTATATTAATAATTATTATTAATTATTATTATTATTATTTAAGGATCACTACACAACTATACTCGAAATATGAAATTTGAGAAACTAATAAATTAATCTAAAATACGCAATACTCAAGCATACACTCATAATGCAAGAAAGTAATAACAGTATCAAAATTTGTGTAGCTCAAATTACCTAGAAAATAGACATAACTTCAAGTTTTCTTTTCTCATACTTCTTAATTTTTCATTTGTTACCGAAATCCATAAATAAAAAAAATAAAAAAAGACGCCATTGAATTAGGTTATTTTTTAATAATAATAATAATAATAATTTGGCTAAAAAATTATTTTCTGAAAATCATTTATCTTTAGATTCATGATTTACAAATAAGATAATATAATAGCACATTTTCATCTTTCGTAAATTTGAAAATAAATCCTTTTGAAGCAAGAAGAAATATCTCAAAACCTCCGACATTCTTCCAAACTTATCAAGATCAGCTAGGCTTAGTGTAGGTAAACGAAGGGGTCTTATCCAGGAATTAACCTAGCAGAGAATCACACCACTTGTCATTTCCAAAGATTAAAATTTTCTTTAGGCAGATCAACCAAAATCTTCCCCTCAAAAACCTCAGGCTAAATAAATTTTAGGCTCCCTATATTTTGAAGCTTTGAACAAGTTTCTCTAGCGATTCACCTCTAGTACAACTTTCTTATCCATTACAATCTCAATTCAATTCTCCTCCTTTTGCTCAATCAAAAATTTATCAGGATCAAATCCAACAAATTTCTTCGATCCACTTCCAAAAGCTTCTGTGCTCCAATTTCCATATGCCAAATTCATTTACACCATAATTTATTCAGCTTGATGTTCAATTCCTATTCAAAAACTTGAAACTCTCCAGAATTCATAGTCAATCTTTACTACGCATGTTAACTCCTCAAGTATGCCAACAGAAGTGGATTCATAAAATAGAAATACTTCAAAAAAAAAAAAAAATTCACTATCCTCCCACAATAGAATATGGTGTAAGAATAAGATAAAAAAATGCTACAGATTAGAAAATGTTTCAAGGCACGTTACAAGTGAAGAAGAGATTGTTGAGAATTCCACTTGTGAGCTTGTCCCACATTGTAAAATTAGAGTGGATGATGGGTGCTTATATACATGGTTGACCCAAGATCCAATAGGCTTAAGCTTTTTGGTCAAGTTGATGTTCACCCATGTGTATCAAACAAATACGTTTTCAGGATACAATGAAACCCAAAATATGATTTGATATCAGTTTACGTTATACACAAATAAAAACTAATCATAAACACCCTTAGAATAATCTGAACAAATTTTCTAGAATTCTATTTCTACAGAAAATAGAATCCAGATTTGAAAAATATATAATTTGTGGAAGTTTTATGTAAGAAATAGAAGGAGAGAATAATGAATTTTCTATATCTTTCATGGAGTTAATTCTATCTTTAAATAGACAGAATTATACCTTTTTCGAAAGGTTGCATCTGTTCAAATCGTGAAGTAGATTCGACCTGGTTGCACCAGGCGTCGACCTAGTCGAGAAATTCTAGAAATTCAATTATTCATTCATGTTCAGTCAATGGTTCCGTTGACTAGGTCGCACCTGGTCTCCTGGTCGTGCCACAAGTACTTGTACGACAACTAAATGCGCCACTAGCGCCCTACAACCCACGCTACGCGCGAGTGCATGTGGGAAGAAATTATTTCACCTTTTCATTTATTAACAACATTTCATTTTCCTCTTTTTCTAATGTGGGACAAACCCACATAACATTGAATACTTCACATGAATGCTTTAGAAAATTCATAAATGAAAGACTTTGAAAACCCGTAAAATGGTATATTTTAGAAAATATGGAGGATCAGAACTATAAGGCACTGCCAGTCCTGGGATCACCAACCAAAAGAACTATCCACACTGAAGGATAAGTAACAAATTGTGTTTATCAAATCGAACTAATGTAGTTGCTATGAATGCCATGCATGAATGTTGCTATTTTTATTATTATTTAGTAAATCAGAAAATACCCCTAAAATCTTTGGTATTTTAATTGAAAATTCATCTTGTGTTCTCTTCGGCTTAGACCACAAAATTTTCATTTAAAATAAATATCTTTCTTTAAGTTATCAAACTTAAATTTACTTTACAAATACTCGAACTTTGAGCAAAATTTTCTTTAAAAATCGCTGCACAATGAATAAAACCCGTAGTACTATTTACATAGTAGTTACCTATTCGATGTACACAAGATAAGCACTGACTGACAAGTATAATGCCTTGAATAAGTTTGACTAAAATGCATGTTAGCTTAGTCCTAAATTTTTTTAATATTACTAATTCGCTCCAAATGAAAATTTATTTCAATAATCTCTAAACTTATGTATGTCTTTTTTATTCGTTATTGTGTTAAGGTAGAACAATTTTTTCTAGTTAAATAATATTAAAATAATTTATTTCCTAATATATTCACATAAATTTTGTTATGACTTGGTGCGGATTTTAACCCAACTAGTCAAACTCTCAAATATTTATTTTAATCATATTAGTTTCTAAATTATTTTTAACTAACTTATTAATCAATCATTAACCAATGTATGAGCCCACATTAGCTTACCAATAATAACATAGCAATGAAATAAAAAAAATAAATAAAAATTATGAAATGATATTATGTGTGCTTGCAAGTATTGCATACTTATTCGCAAAATCAAGTTTATAGAATTTTTCAAAACTTAGAGGAAGATTTGTATCTTTTTACTGTTTGTATAATTTTTAAAATTTCAAGAGAAGTTCATGTGTTTTTGTCATATTTTAGGAGGGTTGTTATCTTCATCCAAAAGGGTAACATCCCTTAATAAGGGAGACGGAAGAGACCTTCATAAACCTTTCTACCACACTAGAGGTTCAAAAAGTAGGACACAAGTTCACAGACCATTTTTCATCTCATAATTAAAATTAAATTTAGAGAAAAATTTAATGCTGCATTTGGGAGTATGGATTTTGGATTTTAGGTTTGGGTTTGGATTTGGACAAATTTCAATGTAATTTTATATTACATCTTATCCATATCCAATACAACTCCATATCCAACACCTCTCAAAACATAAAATAAGTGTATAGAAATAATTAATGTAAAATGAATATCGATAGCTATGTTTAATTTCTAGACACTTGGCACATGAAAATATATATATGGAATTAATTACATTATATCCAAATTAAAATTTTTGAATTTGATAATTAAATTTGAAGATAAAATGATTGTTGGGAGCGCATGTACGTGTCAAATAAGTTAATTTTTAAGAATAATTAATTCAAGCCAATGTGACAGGTGTAAAATTATTAATAATTATTATTATTATTTGCATTATATTAGGATAGAATATTCTTTTTACCTTTCATTCTTGTAGGCTATAAGTCATATTTATCTCTTCTAGAACCCTGATTTTATTCAATGAAAGCATTTTATTTCGCTCCTCTTTGATTTTAACATGGTATCAGAGTAGGTTAAACTCGTTGGGCTGCTGCGAGATTCATTAAGTTGCCGCCACTGAGTTGGGTTGTCATTGGTCTTTATGGCTAGTGGTCGTTGGGTTGTCGTCGTCGTTGTGCTGTCGTCGACGATCTGAGTGTTTTCTATTTAGAATGACGGCGGAACAATAGGAGTTGCAGGTGCTGTCTTCAGCGCACCTGTTTAGAACGACGACTAAGCTTCTCTACTTGGAATGACGGTGTCAAAGACGAGTTTCTGGCAGTTCCAAATCCGTGGATTTTTCTGTTGGGGGATCTTTGGGCGATCTTCGGGGTTGACGTTGCAGGTGCTCTCTTCGGCGCCAGCTGGTGGTTCTGGGTTGATGTAGTCGCCGGCTGGTGGATCTTCGAGCCTGAAGTTGCAAGTGCTCTCTTCGGTGCTGGCTGGTGGCAAGTGCTCTCTTCGGTGCTGGCTGGTGGTTCTGGGTTGATGTCGTCGCCGACTGGTGGTTCTAGGTTGATTCCGTCTACTCTCCTTACGAAGAAGGCGAATGGAGGTTGAAGCTTTGGCTTGTGTCTTCTGATTGTTTTTGATGATTTTCTGATTTAGAGGAATGATATATGGTTTGTATTGATTGCTGGTGTTAGGAGAGAATTTTTTTTGTGAGCTTGATCACCGTGGTGTGTTTTTTTTTGGCTCCATTGCATTAGATATGTGCTTCATTGTTCTGATGTGAACCCACAACCGGATCCCTGAAATTTTGAGAAATTGATGTTTTGTGCGTTAAATATTTGGGGTTAGTGTTCTTATTTGATGCCATTGTAGTTGAGGATATTGTAGTTACCTTGTGAATTTTTAATTCTAACAAACTGTAGTTGGTAAAATCTCGAATATACTTCTTGTTGTTCGTCACGACTAGTAAACGGGAAGATTCTCTACAATCTATTAGTATGCAGTTGGATAGGGAAAATTTTTCTTATTGGAGTTATGTGATGAGAAATTTCTTAAAGGGTGAGAAGATGTGGAGTTATTTCTTAGGTCTGGTTCATAAACCTGTTGTGGCGGTTGATAAATAGGACGCGAGGAATTCTCATAACTCTAAAGTTATTACTTGGATCAATAATTTTGTTGATAGTCGCATTGGGATTCAATTAACGAAATATGAACTACTAAGGAGGGTGGCATATATGTTTTGGATGAGTTGCATATTCTTGATCATATGGCAACATCGGGAGTAGACCTCTCCTTATTCTGCTTGGATTCCTCATCTGTTTTTTATTGTGACATTCTAGACTTGGCCATTTGTCGGCTTCTCGTTTAAAATTTTTGGTATCTAGTGGTATTTTGGGTGACTTATAGATACATAATATTTCTTATTGTAGTGGTTGAAAATTAGCATAGTTTTCTACGTTACCTTTTACTCACAGCATGTCTAAGTCTGTTGCACCTTTTGATTTAATTCACTCTAATGTGTGAGGTCTTGCCCTGGTTGACACAAAAGGGGGGGTTTAGATACTATGTTTCTTTTATTGATGATTATACTCGGTATTTTTGGGTCTATTTATTGAAATGTCGATATGATTTTATTCATATCTATACTGCCTTCTGATCATTTGTTCGTACTCAACACTCTACCGTCGTTAAGTGTTTTCATTCCAATTTGGGTGGGGAGTATACTTGTAAGGCATTTTCTAAGTTGCTCATCTTTGATGGTACCGTTCATCAATCTTCTTGTATTGATACTCCTCAACAAAATGGTGTTGCCAAAAGAAAACATCATCATATTGTTGAAAAAACTCACTCTCTTCTCTTCTCTGCAAAGGTTCCTAGTGAACTCTGGGGGAAACGGTGCTTACCACGGTACACTTGATTAATAGAATCCCCATATCCCACAACTTTGGTCTCTCCCCTTGTGAAAAATTATATGCCCCCCCCCCCCCCCCCGATTACTCCTCTCTAAAAGTCTTTGGTTGTCTATGTTTTGTTCTTCATCCCACTGTTGAGTGTACTAAATTATCGCTACGTTTTGCCATGTGTGTCTTCCTTGTTTATGGAGAGGGACAGAAGGGTTATAGATGTTTTGATCCTGTTGCTCAAAAACTATATGTTTCTTGTCATGTTGTCTTCCTCGAACACATCCTTTCTTTATCGTTCCTACTAGCTCTCCTCATATGGCACAGTCAGACCTTATTCGTATTGACCCTTTCTTTGATGATGAAAGTGGTGGTGATAGTGGTGGTGATGACGATGCAAATGGTGGTGGTGATGATGCCCCTCTTGCAGTCCCCTAAGAATCTCATGTGGTTGTGGATTCTCATTAGTCTCGTTATCCCAAGCGTGCTCGTAAGTCCACTCAGTTACTAGATTTTGTTTATTATTGTTATTCTGGTTCTTTCACTTCCTTCTTAGCATCTACTCACCCACTTTGTGAGCCTACCTTGTATAAGGAGGCTACTTGTGATCCTTTTTGGCAACAGGCTATGGCTGAGGAACTTTCTGTGTTGCATGAAACTCATACTTGGGACCAATGTCACTCCCTCCTAGTAAGAAATCAATTGGTTCTTATTGGGTTTACAAGATCAAAATGAAGTACGATGGTTCTATTGAGTGATACAAAGCTCATTTGGTTGCTTAGGGTTTTACCCATGAGTATGGTATGGATTATGAGGAGACTTTTGCCCCAATTGCAAAGATGACAACTATTCGTGCTCTTATTGTTGTAGCTTCTGTTCGTCAGTGGGCTTTTTCTCAGTTGGATGTTAAAAATGCCTTCTTGAATGGGGATTTGAAGGAGGAAGTTTACATGGTACCTCCGCCTGGTGTCTCTCATAACCCAAGTGAGGTTTGCAAACTTAAGAAGGCTTTATATGGTCTCAAACAAGCCCCTCAAGTCTGGTTTGAGAAGTTTTCGATTGTTGTCACTTGTCTTGGCTTCTCTTCCAGTGCTCATGATTCAGCTTTATTTGTAGAGCATACTTCTACTGGCCGTATCATTCTTTCTTTATATGTTGATGATATGATTATTATGGGTGATGATGTTGATGGTATTGTGGACTTGAAAAAGATGTTGGCTTAAGAGTTTGACATGAAAGATTTGGGGCCACTTCACTACTTCTTGGGAATTGAAGTAGCCTACTCACCCAAAGGTTACTTGCTCTCCCAATCGAAGTATATTGCAAATATTATTGACTGCGCTCGTCTCACTGATAGTCGGACTGTTGATACTTCTCTTGAGGTTAATGCCTGCTACACCACCACTAATGGTATTCCCCTACCTGATCCCACCTTGTATCCTACTAATTGAGATTTGAAATCAAATAAGTAGACTAGACCCAAATCAGATGTTGCTCTCAAATAACGTAGAATGTACTTAATTCCATTCCAATGCCGTCGAGTAGGAGCAGAGTTGTATCTAACTAGTAGATTTACGGCAAATGTAATGTTGGGTCTTGTACAATTGGTCAGATACGTTAAAGAGCCGATGACACTTAGATATGGTACTTCAGGACCAAGTAATTCCTTCCCCTCATCATGAGGTCGAAATGGATCTTTCTTAACATCAAGTGATCGAACCATCTTTTGTGATCCCAAAGGATGAATTTTATCCATAAAGAATTATCTTAATACCTTTTCGGTATATTTAGATTGATGAACAAGAATTCCTCCATTTACATGTTCAATCTGTAGGCCAAGACAATATTTTGTCTTTCCTAAATCCTTCATCTCAAATTCAACCGTTAAATAATTAGCAGTTTTAGTGAGCTCTTCAGAAGTCCCAACTAAATTCAAATCATCAATATAAACAACAATTATAGCAAAACTGGATTCTGATCTTTTAATAAAAAAGCATGAAAAATTGGATCATTTATAAAACCTTCTTTCACAAGGTACTCACTTAATTGATTGTACCACATGCATTCAGATTGTTTTCGTCCATATAAAGACATTGGAGATTAATTAAATACAATTTTTTGGGTTTTGCTTCAGGCAATTTAAATCCTTTAGGGATTTTCATATAAATTTCACTATCCAATGATTCATATGGGTATGTTGTTACTACATCCATAAGATGCATGCTCAGTCGTTCAGCAACTGCTAGCCCAATGAAGAATCTAAATGTGATTACATCCATTATGGGAGAATATGTCTCCTCGTAATCAATTCTGGGTTTCTGCGAGAAACCTTATGTCACAAGCCTTACTTTATACCGAGTAATTTCAATATTTATATTTCACTTGCGCACAAATACCCATTTATATCTAATGGGTTGGACATCTTTTGGTGTCTGGACTACATGTCCAAAAACTTCTCTTTTTAATAAAGATTTTAATTCTGATGTGATAGCCTCTTCCCATTTTGGCCAATCACTTCTATATAGACATTTATTAATAGATTTAGGTTCAGGATCCTCATTACTTCTGGTAATGTCAGTAGCTACTACATATGCCAATGTGTTGTCGACAACAACTTTATTTCTATCCCACATTTCTCCTATACAATGAATTGAGATCTCATTATTATTTTTAGGTACCTATCCCTTTTCAAGGGATGTCTCTTCAGAAGTTTTCTCTTCAGAAGATTCCTCTTCAGAAGATTCCTCTTCAAGAGGTTATATAATAGAGATTTCATTTTCAGGAGAAATGAGTTTGTAAATGTTGAATAGATTATTCACCTCTGTAACCTATTTTGGAGTGTTCACAGATTTCAATCTTCTCCTTCTGGGAGTTTTATCTTTTGCACCAATAGGCCTTCCATGCTTAACTTGTTGTTTAGGTTCATTAGCCAGCTGTTGTCCTTTAGGGACATCAATACGTGCTGGAATATTTGCAGCAGGTATATGAGATTTTAGTATGATTTTGGTATCTACAAAAGAATCTAGTAATTGATTTGCAACTCCTTGCAAATGGATAATCCTCCGAACTTCAAGTTCACTTTGATTTGTGCGAGAATCTAAATGAGATAAACTCATGACATTCCATGTGATTTCATGTTGTGCTTTAGACATTGATTTAGCTCCCCCTAATGTAGGAAATACTGCTTCATCAAAATGACAATCTTGAAATTGTGTTTTAAACAAATCACCCATTAAAGGTTCAAGATATCTAATAATAGAAGAGGAATCAAAACCAACATAAATATTAAGCTTACATTGAGGACTCATTTTAGTTCTTTGAGGAGGGGCAATAGGAACATATACTGCACAACCAAAAGTTCTTAAATAAGAAATATCAGGTTGTTGCCCAGAAACTAGTTGCATGGGTGAAAGATTATTGTAACCAATTGGCCTTATATGAACCAAACATGCAGCATGAAGAATAGCATGTCCCTAAACAGATAAAGGCAATTTAGTTCTCATAATCATGGGTCTAGCAATGAGTTGGGGTCTTTTTAATAAAAGATTTAGGTAAACCATTTTGTGTATGAGTGTGAGCAATGAAATGTTAAAAATCTATTCCTAGTGACATGCAATAGTTATCCAAACGAATTGATTTAATTGGATAATTGGGAAAATGAGCTCGTAATCTAATCAATTGATAAAGAAGTTTAGCAAATGCAATATTACGAGTAGAAAGTAGAGAAACATGTGACCATCTAGTAGATGCATTAATTAAGACCATAAAATATCTAAATGGTCCAGAAATAATAGAAGTAATATAAAAGAATTCTTTACTGCCTTCATTTGTAGTTTCAATGTGATATTCATTAAGTCTTAAATCTTTAAAACTTAACATATTTCTTCTGAATCTACTAAAATATAAAGCTTCATCAATTTGTAATTAAGTACCATTGGGTAACTTTATATTAGCTCTTTTGAAGCCTTCAATCAAATTTGCAGAACCAGATATTATATTAACATTTGTTGAATATATATTCAAGTAATGAAAATATTTCCTATTTTGAAAAATTTTTTGTGTTGTAGCACTGTCAACCAAACAAATTTCTTCCAAAGACATTTTAGAATTGATCTAAGCTTTAAGACAATTCACACTACAACAAATATTTTAAAAACTTATACCATAATTGATAATAGTAGCAATTTATCAAAATACAATATTACTTACTATATATTCTAAAATATTACATCATTATTTTCATCTGAATTTACAAGGAAATCAACAACATCAAGATAAACAGAATTGGATGGTCTAGCATTTATTGGAACAACATTATTAGCAAAACTTGTTTCAACCTTGTTGACTTTTTGAGTCCGATCCCTATTTTAATGCTGACAAAGCACATGTTTCTTATATGTGTTTTTAGCATGTGAATAGATCCATTAATTTAAAACACACATAAAGAAACAACTAGAAGCTTTCAAGACTTAAAGCCTATATGATCAGACGCATTCCATGAAGTCAAAAGAGTAAAAGAAGAAGAATATGACATTTATTGTTTTATCTTGTAATGCATTTAATTTTTATTTTTAGAATTTGGTTTGTAATAATGCATACATCTTGCATGATATGATTTGAATGCTCAGACAAAACCATAGACAAACCGTAGGGAACCAAAGGCCATAGACAGACCTTAGGACATTGAATTTTTCATTAAAAACCTTTTTCATAAAAGTTAACATCATATAATGGTTTTGAAATGTCCTAAGGGTTTAAGTTGGGGTAAACACGAGACGTTGGATTTTTGGGCTTTAATTAAAATCTCGGTTGACCAGACCCTTGGCAGTATAAATGCCTCGATCAACCATATAGGTCAGAAGTCAACATGTTGACTTCACTCAGTCAACCATACTGAATTGAAAGCACCGTCAGCGTCCTCCGTCGACCGAACCATCAAGCTCTGACACCTTAACTACTTGGTCAACCAAACTTTGTAGTTCAAATTGGCCTTGGTTGACCGAATCTATATGAATGGTCAACCAACCATTGCCTTGGTCGACAAAACCCACGAAGGGTTCAGAAACACCCTGATATGGTCGACCAAACCTATAGTTCAAATTTGCCTCGGTCAATCAAACTTATAAAAGTGGTCGACCGAACCTTGTTCTTGGTCGACCAAACCTCTCGGGTTGGTTTAATTTTTAACCGCTAATCGTCATTAATTTTTCACTTAAATTTTTTTAAAATGACAAGTGTGTCCCTCAATGGTTAGATTTCTTGAAAATCTATAAATACCCCTTCCATAACTCAGATTAGCAACTTTGATTAGCCCAAAATTTCTCTCTAATCCATTGTTAATCAAAGTTCCCCCAAAACGTTTTTTTATTGTTAAAATCATTCTTTTGGGGCAAAATCTTTATACAAATCTCTCCAACTCTCTTTCATGCTTTTATTTCAAAATCATTTTTTAGGAGAGTATTTTATTTAAGGCATTTTGTTTGCATATACTCTCACTTGACACTTAATCTTTGAAAATTATTTTTGAGAGTATTGCTTGAGTTTCTCCTGATTATTTTCATGATAAATATTTTTGGAAAAATTATCTATTGCACAAATATTTTTTTTCTTGAGTTTAAACTCTAGATTCTCCAAACACTTTTATTTGTTAAATGTTTATTGGAGAACATATTTATCATTTATATATATTCATAATTTTTATTTGTGCAAAATTTGTTGAAGAGCCAAACCCTAGGTTCTCCTATATTTTCATTGAAATATATTTTTAGAGAAAATGTCTTATTAGGGTTTAAATTTATTTTGAAAGCACCCTTACTCTACTGAGCTTATATCATATCATAAGAGAGTGCATGTATTTGAGCTTTTGATGTGTACATCTTTTCTTGTATTTAGAAGTATGTTTATATGTATGAAAAATATTTTTATGTATTAGTTGGATTCATCCCATAAATTGAACGGGGGAGTCTTAGTCCTGTAATGAGACCGGTTCGGTTTAGCCTGAAAATTGAACTGAGGAGCCTCCGTCCCATAAGGGAGACAAGTTGGGCTTAGCCTTGTAATTGAGTCAAGGTTTACCTCGCCTCGTAAGGAGAGGTTGTAAGGGCTTTTACTTCACCCATTTAAGTGAGTAGGGATAGTGTAATTGTTGGGGGGTATGTCAAAGGCGGGAATGTAGGCTGGTTTGACCAAATCTCGATAACAATTATCGTATGTCTCTCTCTATCTCATTTACTTTCTGCACTTTAAATTCCCTATGTGTATGCTTATTTATTTATTATTATAATTATTTGCATGCACACATTAAATGTGATATGTCACACGTGTATGTTTGAACGTATAGTTTCATCATTTTTTATACACGTTATTATACTAAATGGGATATGAACTGTGGTGAATTGGTGTAAATGTTTAAATTTAACCAAATATTTTTTAAAACCCAATTCACCCCCCCCCCTCTCGGGATTACACCATTTCCAACAATTGGTATCAGAGTCTGGTTACAATAAGCTTAACCGCATTTGCATAAATATTGCAACTGCTCATTTTTCGGTGTATCTCTATTTTGTCAATCTTTTGCAAATCCACCACTATTTTCATTGCGTAGATTTTACTGTTTGAATATTTAAAATGCTTTTGTAAAATCAATTGATTGGAGGTTTTGGAAATGGTTTTGGCAAAGTATTTCATATCTCATTGAAAATAATTTAAATGCATAGTTTCCCAAACATGAAAATGATTTGAAAGTGCATAACTTGAACTTAATGCATAATATTTGAGTGTCATGCATATTGTTTTATGCCTTGGATACTAATATTCTTGTAAAACTTATGTTTTATAGTAGTCCTAAGGAATTTTGGGAACAATAAAAATGTTGAAAAATCTGAGAGAGAGGAGAATGCCACTTGAGCTTAAACAACTAAGGAGTAAAACATAAAGGGTATATCTATCCTCCTTCTTATTTATTGAATGATTTATGTTATGATTCACATGATATATTTTGTGTTAGATTTCTGTTGTGAATCATATAATAATTCCGTGATTATAGCATGCTATCTTATGAGGTTCTTAAAAAGGAATTTCATTTATACTCATAAGATGTTAGGATTTATAATATATATTCATATTGGCATGCTTTTCAATAGTTCTTAGTAAAAACAATAGTGTATATTAAAATTTAGAATTATAGAGGTTATAACGATGTAAATGCTTAAATAGTGTTTTATGCTTAAAATTCTAAATTTTAATATACACTATTGTTTTTACTAAGAACTATTGAAAAGCATGCCAATATGAATATATATATATATATATATATATATATATATATATATATGTGTGTGTGTGTGTGTGTGTGTGTGTGTGTGTGAGATAAAAGATCCAATCCATTTACTTAATGTATACATATCATTGTGGTTGGTTTTTATATGAAAATATTGAATCCCCTGCCAGTGGACAAATGTGTATTTAATTCTTAATGCTATATATATTTGCTTAAAATTTAAAATTCTTGAATATAGCATATTTTGTTCTTCACACAGATTTAAAACTTAGGGAATTCATATTGTATATATATCAAATAACCCTAAATTCAAAAGCTCTTCCCCATATCGGAAAACATCAGTTATGTCAAATATTATTAATTGAATATAAAGTTCTTTGGCTACATAACTGAGGGGAAGTAGACAATTTATTTTTGAACTACAAATCACTATCCATAAATTGTAAAATGTTTAAAATTTCTTGATGGATAGTTAATTATAATCATTGCTCTAAATGCTCACAATCCATCCTTCGCTCAAAGATTAATTATATCTGATGGATGATTTATGTTTGCATATTCTGTTATTTAAGTTGAATGTTTACTATTCATTATTCGCTTAAATGACAATTTCATTTAATGGACAAATATTTTTGCTTGCTCGACTGATGTGCATGCTTGTATTGAATGTCTCTTGCATGGCTGATGCAGTAATGTGAATTGCATACTGATAAATATTATAGGTTCTCGCATGCTCAATTTGAATTGTATCTGCATGATGCAGATTATTTTAAACTACTTGTTTGAATCTATCAGGTTCCAGGCACATGGTTAAAATGGGAAAATGTTCAATTTATAAACGGCATGCTGTCGAAATTTCGGTAGAACTTTTCCCAAGAATAAAATCATGTATTAAGATAACAATCAATTGCATGTTACGATATTTTTTAAAGGATGAGTGAATCATAGAAGAATATAAATTTTTCATCCTTAGTAGAAGATGCATGCACATGATCATATAGGGAAGACTGCACTAGTCATATGGTAAAATGCTTTAATTGATAACTAGTGTTGTTGCATTAAAAGGAGTGCTTATATTGTCTGGTATACTTAGTGAAATTAATTCTTGATTAGTATAAGCAACACATTTCCCTTCTTAAGATGCACAGTAATTGAATAGGTTAGTACATGTAAAATCCAAACCGCTATATATTTTGATGACATGTACACATTTTTTTTGTGTCTTAGGATGAACTTAGTTCATGGACACCATTTGGTCCAAATCTTTAGGTTATGTACTCTCACTCGGGACCTAAATGGTAAATCATCATCCTTGAAATTACACGTCACATGTTCTGATGATGGTCCATAAACTAGGGCAATTGCATGACTTAAGGGGAGCTGTCGTATTGCACACACTCATTGTGTATTTTGAGTTGTGTCGTCTTTTTTGAACCCCCTATTGTATTACCTTTGAGTAAACCCTTAATTGGTTATCGTGTTTTAAATTGAAATGTAATATATCATGCATATGTGCTGAATGACCAATATTTGCTGCATACTGAAATCCTTTGAAAATGATGAATATATGATGAGTGCCTTTAAATGACTATCATCCTTGAATTATAATACAAGTATGTGTGCACGCAAATATAATGAGGGAGTTTAAGTCCCACCATTAAGAAAAATGAATAAGTGCTTAATGCCTATATTCTCTTGTATGCTAAGTCTTGTTATGAAGGATGAATATAGGTTGAATATGCTTGAATGAAATTCATCTTTGATCATAAATGCACTTATGTGTACTTGGGAATATACCGGAGAGTATAAGCCCCATCCTTGAGAAAAGGATTGCAAGCACTTGACCCATGGACTCACATTTTCATTGTTACAACTTTTTGAGTCCGAAATTTTAGGTACTATGAACCTCATATCCTATCTTCATTAAATTATCTTTGATATGGATTGTTCCTGGTACGCATGAACACCTTGCACATGACTTAATTTCAATTTTTTGGTGCATGTGTGTTCTAAATTAGTTTTACTGGAGGAAAATGAATGATTGAACCTATACCCAGTAAAATTCGTTTTAGAATGAAAATAGGACTTATATTGTTTAAACGCTCAATGATTTTTTTTATTTGTACCAGTATAAGTAATTAAATGAATCTAAGCACACATTCAAATTGAAAGGGGGGCAACTAAAAATAAAGTTTCCATTTTGTGTTGTTCACCAACACTTTAGGCTTAGATTGGTTTTTTTTTTTTTTTTTTAATTTTCTGTGGCTTGTGCTTAAATGTGATAATTTTATTGAAATTTTTTTATTGAAATATACTAGTTAGCCATAGTTTTTTGTTCTGTCATGTGGTCCTTGTTTTTAAAATTATCATAATATTTTTAGGATATATATGGTTGGTTTTTCTATGTATTTATTGAAATGCTTTCTGCTTATCTGTTATACCAGAAAAACATCGCTTGCTTGATCTTCTAATTAAAGTTTCTTTTTCAGCAAGCATTAGTGTCATCCCTAGCATTTATCGAAAATTATAAAAGGGTATATATACTTTTTATACATACATACATACATACATACATACATATATATATATATATATATATATTCTTCGCAAGAGTTGATTTAATATAGAATATATTTTATCTCTTGCTTATGTGCTTAAATTCTTTCATGACTTGTGCTTCATTGTATTAAATCTTTATGTCATGAATTTTTTTTTAAGGGTGTTGTATAACTGGTTCATAGATCATATATGAATTGCATATGAACTAGTTAGACCGCTTTTATGCTCAAACCTATATTTGTTATTATATGTTATGTGTGTTGAATTCAAATCTTTCACGGGTCTTATGATATGTTTAAATTGCAATGGTTTGAGGATATTTCTAATATGATCTTGTTAACGTGTCATTTTAATCTTTTAAATGACCAATTGAATTGTTTTGTGTGCTTAATTGCTATTTTTTTAAAACAGTTCAAAATTTTCTATGCCCAAATCCTATACCAAAAAGGAAGAGTTTTCTAAGAAAAATAAAAATTATTTTAAAAGGAGGAGTTCTCTTTTGCTAAGTTGTTTTTAAATGATCATTATGTTTTCTACTTAACTTAGCCCTTTTTGCTGATGCTAAAAGAGGGAGAATTTTTTTATGCGCAAAATGGTTATTACTAAAAGGGAAGTTTTCTTTTAAGGGCAAAAACATATGGGCAAATATCTGAACATGCACTTTAATGCAAAACTTAAATGCATATGTTTTGAAATGTCTTCATTTGTGAATATGCTTGTGCTATATTGTTTACATTTTTAAATTATGCATATTCTTAGACAGAGCCTTTTCAGGCTGTACCCATTTTACTCTAGTGCGTTTGCCATCATAAAAAAGGGAGAGATTATTGACTTTTTGAGTCCGATGCCTGTTTTGATGCTGACAAAACACATGTTTCTTATGTGTGTATTTAGCATGTAAACAGATCCATTAATTTAACAACACACATATAAGGAAACGGTGATGGAAGCTTGCAAGACTCAAAACTTATGTGATCAAGTGCATTCCATGAAGTCAGAAGAGCAAAAGAAGAAGAAGAGGACATTTATTGTTTTATCTTGTAATGCATTTAAGTTTTATTTTTAGAATTTGGTCTGTAATAATGCATATATCTTACATGATATGATTTGAATGTTCAGACAGAACCATAGACAAACCGTAGGGAACCAAAGGTCATAGACAGACCTTAGGATATTGAATTTTTCATTAAAAACTTTTTTCATAAAAGTTAACATTACACAAAGGTTTTGAAATGTACTTAGGGTTTAAATTGAGGAAAAAATAGGTCTTCAGTCAATCGACGTTGGATTTTTAGGCTTAATTTAAAAGTCTGATCAACCGAACCCTTGGTAGTTTAAATGTCTTGGTCGATCGAACATGTCAAAAGTCAACATGTTGACTTCACTCGATCGACCATGCTAAATTGAATGCACCGTCCTCGATTGACCGAACCATTAACCTCTGACACCCAACTACTTGGTTGACCAAACCTTGTAGTTCAAATTGGCATTGATCGACCGAATCTATATGAATGATCAACCAACCTTTGCCTTGGTCGACCGGACTCACGAAGGGTTGAGAAACACCCTGATATGGTCGACCAAACCTATAGTTCAAACTTCCCTCGACTGACCGAACCTTGTCCTTGGTTGACCAAACCTCTCAAGTTGGCTTAATTTTTAACTGCTAATCATCATTAATTTTTCACTTAAACATTTTTAAAATGATGTGTGTCCCTCAACGGTAAGATATCCTGAAAATCTATAAATACCCTCTCCATAACTCAGATTAGCAACTTTGACTAGCCCAAATTTTCTCTCTAATCCATTATTAATCAAACTTCGCCCAAAACATTTTTTTATTGTTAAAAGCATTCTTTTGGGGCAAAATCTTTAGACAAATCTCTCCAACTCTCTTTTATGCTTTTATTTCAAAATTATTTTTGAGAGTATTTTATTGAAGGCATTTTATTTGCATATACTCTCACTTAACACTTAATCTTTGAAAATCATTTTTGAGAGTATTGCTTGAGTTTCTCCCGATTATTTTCATGATAAATATTTTTGGGAGAAATTATCTATTGCACAAATTTTTTTTCCTTGAGCATAAACTCTAAATTCTCCAAACGCTTTTATTTGTTAAATGTTTATTGGAGAACATATTTATCATTTATATATATTCGTAATTTTTATTTGTGCAAAATTGTTGAAGAGCAAAACTCCAGGTTCTCATATATTTTCATTAAAATATATTTTTGGAGAAAATGTCTTATTAGGGTTTAAATTTTTTTGAAAGCACCCTTACTCTATTGAGCTTATATCATATCATAAGAGATTACATGTATTTGAACTTTTAATGTGTACATCTTTGCTTGTATTTAGAAGCATGTTTATATGTATGGAAAATGTTTTTATGTATCGGTTGTGTTCATCCCATAAATTGAACTGGGGAGTCTCAACCTCGTAAGTGAGATATATTCGGTTCAGCTCAAAAATTGAATTGGGGAGTTTCTGCCCCATAAGGGAGACAAGTTGGGCTCAACCTTATAATTGAGTTGAGGTTTACCTCTCCCTGTAAGGAGAGGTTGTAACGGCTTCTGCTCCACCCGTTTAAGTGAGTAAGGATAGTATAATCTTTGGGGGTTATACCCAAGGTGGAGACGTAGGCTGATTTGATTGAATCTCGATAACAAATATCATGTGTCTCTCTCTCTATCTCATTTACTTTCTGCACTTTAATTTTCATATGTGTGCACTATTACAATTATTTGCATACACACATTTGAGTTAAATGAGATATGCCACACGTGTATGTTTGAACGTATAGTTTCATCATTTTTCATATACGCTATTATACTGAATGAGATATGAACTGTGATGAATCAGTGTAACTGTTTAAATTTAGTCAAAAAAATTTTAAAATCCAATTCAACCCCCCTCTTGGGATCACACCATTTCCATCAAACCTCTTTAGTTTTTTCTTTTATAGATGTTTGGTATAGATCTATCAAGTGCCTGGGCATACAATAGGTATGTGACCAATGACATTTTCCTCTACATTTGTAATATTCTGTTTCATGCTGCGTGGGTCGCTGGTTTTGATCATTTACCCGCTTCTGGAGGCCATCCCTCTTCTAGGGTTTATCCCTCTTCCAGAGGGGGGGGGGGGATTATAGCCTCACGTTGATGCCAGTGATTATTTCGACCAAGGCCACGACTAAGTCCACGACTATGCCTGCAGCCTCATCATCAACCACAAGATGTATTCATATTCACTTCAGAGAATGGGGTCGAACCAGTTGGACGAGTTTGGTGATTTTTCATCAAAACTTATTATTTTACTCAGCGACAAGAAGACATGATATAAGTTCAGAAAATTTAGTAAATTTCCTCTCCTTTTATTGCTGCTATATGAGCACATTAGAGGGATGAAAAGTAGAAAAAGTTTTTTCTAGCATGTTTTCATCAGTAATATCTTCACCACATAATTTTAGCTTTGAGCTAATCTTATGCAAGGCTTAGTTATATTCACCAACTATTTTAAAATCTTGCAACCTCAGGTACAACCATTCATATCGAGCTTTTGGTAAAATCACAGTTTTCTGGTAGTCAAATATATCCTTTAAATTTTTCCATAGGATAAGTGAGTCTTTAACAATGAGATATTTAGTATTTAATTCTTCATCTAAATGATGACAGAGGAAGATCATAGTTTTTGCGCGATCCTGCAAGGATGCGATATTTTCATCTAAAATAGTATCTCCCAAGTTCATTACATTTAGATGAATATCAACATAAAAAATCCATGATAAATAATTGTTACCTTTGATATTAAGGGGAGTAAATTCAACTTTACTTTAGTTCGATATCTGAATAAATTAACAATAATAAAACAATTTAGATAACATAATGTAAAAACTAAAATAAAACTAAGATAATAATATAATAGTATTTCCACCCGTTCAGGGTACTTAAATATGTTTCTTCAATAACATTATTTTATTTTTCTCAATTTGTATTCTTCAAGAGTATGATTCCAATTTATAATATTAAATTGAGTAATAATTTAACACTTCTTATGGAGGTTAAATATACTATTTTATGTGGAAAATAAATGTTTCACCTCTTCAGGAGGTCGAATTTAACATCTCTTCGGGAGGTTAAAAATATAGACGAGAAATTTAAATATATTGCCTCTTTAGGAAGACTATCTTTTCGGAAGATATATATACGGAAGATTTAAATATATATAACCTCTTCTGGAGAACTATTATACCATCTCTTCTAGAGGACTTCTGTGTGTGTGTGTGTGTGTGTGGTACACAAATAAAATCGGTCATTAAGGCGGTACAAAAAGAAATAAAACTGTCCATTAAGGCGGTATAAATATATAGAAATATATTAGTTGGGTAGATTCTCGTGAATTAAATAAGAATTAAAAAAAATATGTTAGTTGGTTAGAGTCTCGTGCTGACAACGTGTTATAAAATGATGCAATAATTAATAATAAAATAAATAGATATAAGCAGGAAAAATAAATAAAAACGAGACAAAGATTTTACGTGGTTTGGATATACCTACTCCATGGGCAAATTGGATCAAAGTTTCACTATTTCAGGAGAAATTACAATATGATATGAATTTGGCCTCATACAAAATATTTTTCCTTATTTCTTTTATATCTTTTCCTCTTTCTTTCTACTTCTATCATTCCCTCTTCTTCTTTTTTCCTTCTAAATGCTCCTTACTTCAAGCATGCAATATATATAAGCATGCTTATATGTATGTGTATACAAATGAGAGGGAGGGGGTGCCCTTTTATAGGGCAATAAGGATGGAAGATGAAGGGGTGGAAGATGAATTAGTGCAGACATATAGGACAGGTTCATAGGAATATGAATTAGTGTACATATATGGGGTAAATTCATAGGGACATGGATTAATGTAGATATATAGAGTAGGTTTGTAGTTGAAATGGAGGACATCCACCTATATTTCATATAATAGATATCACATTAAAGATAGTAAATTGTTTCATCTCAAATTCATATAATTTAGTTTTGCGATCTCCCTAATAATAATAATAATAATAATAATAATAGTGGTATGGTTTTGTGAATGTGAAAGCTTTAGTTGAACCAATCCTATGAATGATAGTTGAGAAGCCAAAAGCCGCCGGTTACTTTTGGTGTGCGTTTGGTTGGGGAGGCGGCCATATTAGACTTCGTCAGCTTCTGAAGAGTTTCTTCATTTCAGGTGAAATCTTTGACTGGTGATTTAATTCTCGACTGAGCGGCGAACCCAGTCCAAAACGATGTCGTAACTCCCTTTATGCCACTTCCGTTGCACCTAGGCAATGAGCTCCTTTCTTTTATTCGAGTAATTGGGAGGTTGATTGATTTCCTTTCTTGCATAAACAATGACTTTAGATTTCAGTCATTTCAACTTGAGCCATTTCGTTATTTTTTAATTAGGCAATGATTGATGTGGTGTTAATTTTTTAAGACATGTTGGACCCAATATTTTTTCCCTTTTTTTTTAATGAATTTCTTTTGCAAACCAACTTTATTTTATTTTTAAAAATATGATTAAAGTTAACACTCATGATCAGAGTGGAAGGCTTTTTTTATTTTTTTATTTTTTATTTTTAGATCCAATCCTCTCTCTCTCTCTCTCTCTCAGGCATTCACTTTCTCTCTCTAACTTATTTCCTCTCTCTTCTTTCCTTCTCATAATTGTTGGAGGCCACCCCCTCCCGTTTATGCTATCAATACTATTTTGTGAATGCAAAATTTAGATATGATTTTATGATTCCTCAGGTATGATCTCTTCTACTACAAGAAAGGCAAGTCTGCATTAATTGTATATTTGATACATAAGAATGGAATGGAATTAGATGCAATAGGCGTAATTTTTTTTTTTTTTCATTTCTCCACTTACATCATGTTTTGTTTGCAAATGAAAAAGAATAGAAAAAGAAATAGAAAGAAATATTGAATGAGAAACATGACAAAATCAATTGATAAATACAATTCCATTCTAGTTAATCTCTTTTAATTCCATTTTTACCTCATTTTATTCTGTAAACTAAACATGATGTAAAAGAGTTAATCAAGGATGAAGAATACGTCAACTTCTGAACAATTAGAATGGAATTAGTCGGAGATCGGATATGAAGTAAGGCCACAAACACAAATGTTTGCAACTCAATTACCAAATTGAAGGCAAAACCCCCAAAGGACTTGTATTCACTTTGTAAAGAACCAAGCCAAAAAATGAAAGGGAGACCTTGCGGGGTTGTATACATGTAAAGAAAAAACTTAAAAAAGATATGACAATAAAAGCTTGAAAAATTTTCTCCATCTATTTGGAACGGGAAAAATAAGAAAGATAACAACTTCTCATGTTCAATTATTGAGAAAAGTGAGAAAGAAAATAAAAATATACAAATCAATTAACACAATTTTAATTTTACACATCTTTAACGTTTAATTTTTCTTAATTTTTAATCATTTTAGAATAATTTCTTGTTTTAAATAGTATATAATATAGAGAGAAAATATAGTGAAAAATAAATTTTGTTATTTTATTTTATTTTTTCTCCATTTTCTTAAATAAAGTACAAAGGAAATGAAAAAGGAAAAAATAAGTGATGAGACTATGAACTTTCTTCCATTACTCAACCGATTAACTTTCCCCCATTACTCACTCTATGATGGCATAAAGTAAACCTCCAAATTTTATTGTTATTGGTTCGGTGAAGTATTCATGGTTAAAAAAGTGTTGTACAGAATTTTAAATAATTATTAAATTATGTTTGGAAGCATAAATTTTAAAATTTTAAACTTAAATATATTTTTCTTTAGTAGAGAAAACAATACTAAGATCAAATGTTGTTGATCAGTTGTTTGCCAAAAAATAAAAATAAAAATAAAAATAAAAAGCGCAACTGCTCATCTTTTATAAGACGGGGTTTTAATTTACACTTAATTTGTACTTGGTTTTTTTGAATTGCTGGGTCTCCTAGTATGATATTCCCACCGTTTATGTTATAATCTGTTGGAGGGCATAGCAGGCGTGCACCTTGTACAGAAAGAATGAGAATATTGAACCGAGTGAATCTCCATAAAACGAAATAGCGTATGCTTAATTTCAATATAGCACCCCAAGCTTAATCAATTAAAAAGGAAAAAGGAAAGAGAAAAAGTGAGAAGCATTCCATTTCTTTCTCTTTTCTCAAATTCATATATATGGTAGGATAAGAGAGCAACATCAAACGGAATGTAATCAAATTGGTCACTTTGTTTTCTGCACATTTTACTTTCACACACTTCATTCTGCAAACTAAATGTGACAAACATTTTGAAAGCATAGAATTGGAGCATTAGATTTTGATAAGTTGAAATTTGATTCAAATGCAATTTTATTTTGTGGGAGCGTTTTCCTTTTCAAATCTACACAATCACAATCCCAGGCTTTCAATTCTGTGCTCCCAAACACAGGTGATGAATGAAATTTGCATTCTGACCATGCATGGAAGTTTTATACCCCATTCAAATGACACAATTTCCATCACTTTTAAATGTGGTCCATAATAAATGAATTATTGAAAATATCATACCAGAAAATTCAATTTTTCGCTGGGGGCAATCAGACTTCCAATGCATAACAATGAAACAATAAGAGATCGAGCTAGGCAGGGCAAACCTCATTTGGTTTTCATCAGAACAAGTAATTTAGAGCAGTCCCAGCAACAATTATTCCCTTTTTTTTTTTACATGGAAATGGAGCTTGAAACAAGAAAGAGCATTGAGACAACTGAAACAACTCATAAACATATATTAACACAGCATCAGCCTTAACAAAATAACCAACAGTTCATCAGACAACAGCCAAACATTTTGACCATGAACTATCTAACTGCAATTTTTTCCCAAAAATTTTTTCCCAATTTTTAATAACCAGGCAACTAACTAAAGCAAAATATAAATAGGGGACAACCTGACAACGGGAGCAAACAGTGCTGCGGACAATGTAGAAACCAAATGACCAGATCATCAGCAATCTTCAAAGCAGGCACACAAAGCAACCAAACCTTGCAAGTGACTATGCACAAGTTGACATTAACCCATAACTCAAAAAACCCTTCAAGGCTTCACCATTAAATAATTTAAATCTTGTTCATACCTCCCTTATTATAGGCGAAATGGAGTTGAGCGCTCCATAAATGCAAGATTAATTCCAATTCCAGTGTTCAATGCTCCAATGTAGCCACAGGTTCCAGCGCCAAAGTGGGTTCTGCATGCTTTTCAACCACTCCTCCATCATCCGTGACAGGTTCACTTTCACCTAGCTCAGTGGTTGGAACTGCTGCTCCCTGGGTAGAAGATGGATGCTCGTTTGTTGCATTGGATAATTTGGTCTTTTCAGAAGGCAGTTTGGGAAGGGACTTCCGCAGTGGTTTACTTGGTTGGGCAGGGGCATTTCCTTTGGCAGGATTATTCTGAGACAATTTCTCATCCAAGCTCAAGCGTCCTGATTTGCTAGTGCGAGCATTGTTTTCTTCAGAATCTGCTGTGGGTGAGCCTTTTTTTCGACCAAGCTTGGGAGATTTGGCCCTTGTAGTTGGTATCTTCATTAAATATACAGCATAGTTGACGTCAGAGTAATTTTAAACAGAGTAACACCTCAAAACAAGTTCAAAAAAAGAGGTTGACAAAAAGGAGAAGAATTGAGGACCGTGAATATCAAAGTTTTAATGGTAATGCACCCTGTTAAAAACTTTACAATCAAAATTCCCATCTCAAGCATAAGTCATATATAAGTCTACATCAATAATTTCCATTTGGTTTGAAAGTTAGCTCAGATTCTAACAATATAAACAGAAAGTTCCCTAGATAATACAAATATTCAAAAACATTCCCAGTTCGCTGCCTAAAATAAGGGCGTTGAATGGGCGCAGCCTAAGTGACAGTTGCAGTCCTCCATCAGGAGGTCAACTGGGGGAAGAAATCTAACTTTACACAACTTAATAAAAAGAAGATTTGCAGAGTTAAAAGATGTTTAAGGAGAAGGGAGAATCCATAAATCACATTCTTCTTCATTGCAGCGGGGCTAGAACTTATAGAATCAGGTTTATGCTTCCCAATGGATGTAATGCATGGACCATGCTAGCTGAAAACATGAGATCAGACGTGTTGGGAGGCGTTCTGGATGCAGGGGAAGTGGGAAGGATTTATGGGATGCAATCCCTCACTCAGATTTCAGGATTACCTGGAAATAGGAATTTTCCAGGCAGGGCTTTTGCAGGACAAGAAAAAGGAATGGAAGTGCTGTCAAAGGAAATGAGAAAATCCTCCAAAAGAAATAAAAGGGAAATGCTTCTCTGTTTTGGTTCCCGGTTGAATAGGCTAATTCCAATTATTTTGACTCCGTAAATAGTGCTTATTCTTGTGTGGTTGTACATGCTAGTTTTCGTTGATTTTGTACTTGGGTGACTTCTTTTCAGACTCGGTAATACATTCTATCTTTCTTTCTTCTATCAAAAAATAAAAAAGGACAATACCGTGCAATTGACTCCAATTAAGTTTCTTGAAGCATAATCACATGCAGGGACGCCTCCAAAACCACCTGTGTAAACTTACAACACTGCGCAAGATTCCTAAGGGTATATTTAGTTGTGTAAAACAGTTTTTTTTTTTTTCATTTTCCATTTTTAGTTGAATCACAAAAAAAAGGCTTATTTTTCAGTTTTGCAACATTTGTATAAAACACAAAAAACAATAAAAAGCTTTGGAACTATTCACTTGTAGAAAATGTCCAATTTACAAATAGCTACAAAAAATGCCACCTTGCTTTCCAATTTTCTAAATTTGTAAAGTAATAAAACATCTTTTTATTGGTTCCTAGATTTCTGATTTCTTATATAATTTCTGGAAAATTGAAAAACAATGTGTCTTTTTTGCAATTATTTGGCAACCTAGAATGAAAAATGAAAAATGTTTTCCTCAAGGATTCAAACTAAATAAACGTTATATTTTCTACTTTTTCAATATAAATCTTAAGAAACTGAAAATTAAGCTGGTTCTTTTATAATTCTTTAGAAAACTAAAACTGGAAAATCAAAACTACTTTCCACAACTAAACAGACCCTCACCTTCCAGCTTAGAACCTTCATTTCAAACCCTTACTAGCCTCCTAAGCAACAACCATTTCTCCCTAATACAGGACAGTAGTTTCTGTAATTCCCTCTGTAACTTCTTCCTGGCAACCCTTCGAAGGTACATCTACTTCACCTCTGACCAATAGGACTCACCAATCTAAAGCCAAATAATTGAACAAGGTCTGTGGACCCTAGTATCCCTTGCACCACCCAATGAGACAATATTCAAGACTTGTAGCTCCCTAGTAGCCCTCACATCCATGTCCGAAATTCCAGCCAAAATTCAAAAGATTCTGCAAAAATGAAATTGAAACCTGATTTCCTTTCAAATGCTCCCAAAATCCAAAATTTCCGAAATTTAAGGTCATGGTCCCTGCAACAGCCTTAACAAAAGAATCCTCATCTCCAAATAATACTCCAGTCAAATTGAAGAGTCATCAGTGACAAACCATCATCCACATGATCCAACAGCATGTCCCCGTCCTCCTACAACTCCATATCAAACTTCATGTCATCATCTGAACGCAACCAAGTTTTCCCACTACCATCATGCTTCACCAGAACAGGATTCTACGAATAAATGTACAAGATTTCTTCCTTTCTGGAGCAGCTTAAAGCTCTCTTTAAATCTGCAAAAAAAATCACTTCACAGAAACATCTCCCCTTGAACAAACTCATCCCATCCACTCTCTTAAGACTTACTTGACAGGCTCCTTGATCAGTGAAGAATTATATCTTCTTTTCCACGAACTCTCCAGCCTTTTTTATTTTTCAATACATCCAAGTGACCAACTACAACCTCTTTCAACTTCTCAAAGCAAAGCACGTTGCTGAAATAATTTGATCATCAGTGCCAAAGTTGAAGTTCCTTGTGTCGAATACAACTACCTCATCTTTAAGAAGACCATGCTCCTGAATTTTGGAAACACAATGTCCTCCCTCTAGTGTTCAGTCCAGTCCATCAAGTCTGTGTTCAGACCCAGGCCTTCTTAAGACCCGTTCCATGAACACTCAAATCATAAAAAATGGGCTTAACAAAAAGGGCCTTTTGCCCAAAGCTTGTAAAACTTCAGACCAATTATAAATAAAAAATTTAGGTGTAAAAAATCAAAATTAGAACCATATACAATGAAAAAAAAAAAAAAACTCTAAGCCATTGACAGTTTTAAACATCTCAAGCAAGTGCAATAGTAACCATTACTAATAATATTGAGAGAGAGAGAGAGAGAGCACAATAATATTAAATATAAATAACTAGCTAACCCAAGATAAATATAAAATATAACACTTAGTGCACAAAGCTCGCAACACTATATATAGCCTAGGACGAGCATGATGTACATGGCATTACCTCCACATTAAGAAAGGTTGTATCTGTGACTTGAACCAATAACTCACCTTTGTGCAGCACCCTTACCCCATTGAGTCAAAGGCTTTAGAAGGCTCAATTAAGCTTCACTTGCCTCAGGTCCAAATGAGAGGCACACTCTAAATACAAATCCCAAAAGGGCCAACATGTTATACATTGAACTATAGATTTACACAAAAAGCATGCAATTTGTACCTTTTTAGTTTGGGCTCATGCATTTTGGGTGAATGATCTCAAGTTAGATTTGGCTAAAAAAAGGTTAACCACATGTTTAAATGAAAGAAATGAACTAAGATGAGTTGATTCTAGAACTCTTGAACCTCAACCTTTCCAAAATAATTGAGAGTTGCAAACTTTGATAATGAAAAAATTCAAACTTCGTAATGTTATAACTAATTCTTGGCATGATTAGTTACTGAATTCAATTTAGTGCTCTTAGAATGACAAACAAGTAATTACAAATTACATTTGACTTTTTCAATTTATTTATAATTTTTTTAATTATTTATTTATTTTTTAAAATATATGTAATTTATTTCATATTTTTATATAAAAAAGCAAACTCTCAAAAAACTTACTTGTCAATGCTTTAAGGCTTTATGCCTCACCTCATAAGGGTTAAAACACCTTGCCTTATGACTTTTCCTTTCAAAACATTGAGTTCAATAAAATAAATAAACTTCAAAATATTATATAGGATGAAAAGGCTCTAAAATTTTGAAGTGTGATGAGCTTTATTTCAATAGCACACTACAATAATGCAAATCTTTTCCCAAGACAATTTTTCTGCCATCATTTATGAAGTTGCTTCATTGATGTTTATCACATTATGGCATTTCTTTTGGGTGATCATAACACAACTACATTTTGGATTGATGAAATATTGCCTTAGCACCAAATGTCATGTAATGAAAATATGAAGACTTGTAGTTGGGTAAGCAAGAGTTAAGCTGAAATGACAACACTAATAAGAATCCTTCATGGAGTCGACAACATTGAAACAAAAAAATAAAAATATCAATACCAAAACAAAGGTATTGAAAATTTACAATTTGGTGAGTAAGACTCACTTATATTAACAAGTCCAGCATCATTAAATAATTTTCTTCACTTGGGACTCCAAAAGACTTCAACATTAATGCTCCATTCGGTTAAGGAGACGAGAAGAAACAAAAACTAAAAAATAAAAATAAAAATAAATTAATCAACCCTCTATTTCCTTTATTTTAGTTCTTCAACA
The DNA here is from genome assembly GCF_029873635.1 of Malania oleifera. NCBI lineage: Eukaryota > Viridiplantae > Streptophyta > Magnoliopsida > Santalales > Ximeniaceae > Malania > Malania oleifera. Next base: position 90,163,664 of record NC_080419.1, on the reverse strand, counting down.
AGGTGAGAAAGTGGGAAAATTACGGACGAGTTTCTATCAGCCTACCAAAAATTTCATCCAAAATAACTTTGTAAAAGCTCATCCTTATTTGCCCTTCCTTTCTTCAAATTATCGATCTAACAAAGATATCCAAACCTGCTTTTTTCTTTTTTCCATTGCTTCGTTTCTCCATTTTATAATCCCTCCTCAAGTAAACAAATACGGCACGTTTTTTCGAATCTCGTCTAAGTATCTTGACCAAACAGCATATGAAAGTACCATCATACCATTTGAAAAACAAGAAACACTTGAACTTATACACTGCACAATGAAGTTGGTATGCTCATAACCAACTCATGTACTAGTGATGAACCCTACAAGTTGATTATGACAAATTACCATACCATTGAAATGGTTCCCCTCATCCCTGGGCAAAACAACAAAAACAAAAATATATCACCAACCTTCCCAACACCCCCCCCCCCCCCCCCCGGGGAAAAAATAATAATAATAATAATAATAAAATGAAAAAAGTATGCTTTAAATCAACCCAAATGAAGTACCTTCAAAGGAAGGTGGCTAAAATTAGGTTAAAAAATTAATTTGTTTCAAAATAGAGGTCGAGAAAAACTCCCAGACCATCCATGTGAATAACATGTCCTGCACACCTGCTCCACTTTCCAATCAATGAAACAAAATGACACAAAACTAACAAACAACGTGCACTGGATCCATATTTGCATATTGTGGCAAATGAGTAAACAATCATGCAGAATCTGGTGTCTGATGTAAGAACATAACCTAGTTTATTTCAATAATCAAAAATTTTCTCTCCCTTCTTTCCTTTCTAGTTGGTTGTCGGTAAGAAGTCAATACTTTTGTATGTCAACAATGTAGCTTTCTGATTTTATATTGTGGCTAATGTGCATTAAAAAATTCAAACAGATAATGGAAATCTCAACTACAGAAGATAATTTCTATGGTTTCTCATAAAAAGCAGAACGTCACTGCCATCATCACCGCAACCAACCACAAGAGGTAGCTAAAAAATAAACCAACTTTTATCACTACAATCCTGGCTTAGCTAGACAGCTCAGCATATGATTATCTCTCTCTCCCCCTCCCTCCTTATAGCTGCCTCCACCGCAATGAAGTCACCTTGCTTTGTCAGCACATACATTGTTCTCCATTGTCAACCACCAGAGTCAGTCACCTCGCTTTGTCGACCCAGAGCAAGTCAAACCAGTTTGTTTAATCTCACTTTTCAGTTGTTTCTTCTCCTAAACTCATCCATCATTATCATTACAGGGGCTGTTATGTACTAAGTACTAAAATCTGATTCTGCAAACCAGCTCTTGAACTCCCTTCCCCACCCCCCCACTCTCCTCCTCTTCTCACAGCTGCCTCCACCAGAGTCAAGCCACCATACTTTGTCAGCAAATATCCAAAGCATGTCAAACCTGCTTTTTTAATCTCATTTTTTAGTTGTACTCCTAAATTCTCATGTATGCATTCATTTTTTATCATTTTTTATGCTTTGATCAACATCCACTCATCTGTAATTATCATTGAGGGGGCTTTGGGTAAAATTAAGTGTTAAATATTAAAAATTGAATTCAAATCTGATTCTGCAAACCAGTTCTGAATTTAAGCTTGAATATGAATCTAAATAATGAATTATTTTAATTGTTTGATATTTTGATATCTAATATATGAATATGATTTATTTTCCAATTCTAACCTCGTAAATATATGTTTTATTTGAGTGTTGCATTCGTTTTTCTTTTCTTTTTTCTTTTTTTTTGGACATTCATTTTTCATAAAAGGTAAAAATGGAAAAGAGACATCTGAAATCTTCTCACTTAACAAATCAAATACAGGAGTATGCCTGTTGCGAACAGACCAATTCTTTAGGAATATTAAAATCTCCTACCAAATGCTCTAATATCTTACACTTATTTAGTGACCAGACATAAATTCCATTCAAAGGCTATTTATATCAAACAAACACCTCCTAAGAGTATAATATGATTGTAAAAAATTCCCAAGGAATTATATAGATTAGCACGCCAAAGGCAGTAGTGATGCACGACTAAGGTGTAACAACTTCAATTCTCCATTCTAATTTCCCACACCTAATACATGACGGCCTATTTATAGGCATACACTTGGAAGATAAGCAAATTAATTAAAGAAACCTAAATAAGCTAAAACAATTGTTTCCTAAATAATAATACCAAGAATCTAGAATATATGACTCTAATAAAATTGCGCTAAATAGAACAAACGAAAATACAATAAAACTTGCAAAATTGAAAAAGAACTTGTTTGCACAAAACATTATTCTCACCAGATAAGAAAAAATTTGATCTCGAAATTTAAAAATCCAAAGGATGAAGAATACAAATCATGACCACGCTTGGTGGAGGTCAATGTAATGTGATGGTATCAGAACAAAATAAGATTGTTTGGGACCTCGGGTGAACAGCCCGTGGAAGTACATCTAATCAAAAAAATTTAGGGGGGATACTAAAATCAATTGGTTGCGCATAGGGCTTCAATTTTGAAGCATATGTAATCATCTCGTCGGAATCGAGCTCCAATTTTATTTATGTGCAGTGGTTCTTGAGAATCCTCAGCTACCTTCTTTTTGGACTACCTCTTTCTGAATGGGCCAAAAGGAAGTCGTCTCTTCTTATTTGCAGTGACCAGGATCAAAGAACGAGATAAGGGTGCAAAGCATTGAACCAATTCTAGCATCATTCTTGTCTAAGACAGATGTAAAGGTAGCTTCTATTTTTTTATTTTTTTATTTTTATTTTTTAACAGATATGAACGAACTGGTTTGGTCTGGTCCCGTGCAGCCTGGATGAATGGAATCAATTCTATCTGGACAGATTCTAGCCGACTTAAGCATATTGGATGGTCCGTTTCTTTTAAAACTTTGTCATTCAAGTGCAGCTCCTCAAAAGCACTCCATCAAACTATATATCAAACGACGCACTCCATAATAAAACCTCTTACTTGAGAATCCTCCCTCCCTCCCTCCCATTTTAAGAGACTAATTTAAAAACAGTAACAGGTGTTTTGTTTCAGATAATTGAGATAGGAAGATATATGGGTTTTCAAAGTGAAGAATCTTCAACACGGAAAATGAACTTGACATTTCATTTTCCTTGTTTTCACTGCTCTTGATTAAGAATAAAAAATAATTCAAATGTACATGACAATATTTTCTCAACAGGTGATAGAAAGATAGTTCCCCTTGATAGTGGAATTTAATTCTTTAAAAAATAGTGGTTAGAGGTCAGGGTATGTCCTTACCGTAGTTACATTCCAGGTTGGAGGAGCAGCTAATCCAACTACTTGAGCAGCTAATAAATTGAAAAATGAACCAATGTAGAACAAGAAGCAAGGCAATGGATGGACACTCATTGGAGATTGATTTAGGAGAATTGCATTAATCAGCATAATAGTTCTAGGAGTAATTAATTAGGCTTATGTGTATTTGGGGGTTGGTTCGTGATATATGGGTGTTTTAGGGGTTTATTTTTATCATGTATATAGGGGTTTATGTGCAATTCTTGTAATTTAAAAGAGGGTGTCAAATCCATGTAAGTGTTGGTTATTGTTGAATTTGAATTGAAGGTGTGCTGCCCTCTCTTTCAATATCTCCTTCTTTCATCATCTTCCTTCTTCCTTTCTTGTTCTCCTCTCCCCTCCTCTCCTCTATTTCTCCCAAACTCTCTCTTGGCTGCTGTAATTCCTTGATGCTGTTTATCATATCAAACCATGATCATCGCGCAGACTGTTCACCAACTGCAACTTCCCCGATATTTAGAGTCATGCCCCTTGAATTTGAACCCTAATTTCCAAGCATTATCTCATTGCACCTCCTTACCATTAAAAATACAACCCACCGAAAGAACCACCCCTGAATTTTCATCACCACCCGACCACCAGAGAAGCCCACCTACAGCCTTATAAGATATATTGGGTTGACAATAGCACTTTACATGTTTGCTAAAGGTGTTTGGTTCCAAACCAAATGGGTGACTATTTTTATAATGTTTGGGGTGACATCATGCCCATGAATATTGGCCATCTGATTCTTGGTTCTCCTTGGTTAGATGATTTCGGTGTGACCCAAGGACATGAGAACATATGTCTTTCACTATGATGGTAAGAAAATTATGTTGAACTCTGCTATATCAATCAACCAAGACAAAGAATCTAAAATTAAAAAAGAATCTAAAATTATTGATCATGTCAAAGTCGCTCAACTTGAAGAGACCAAAGTCTTCAAAGCATTCCTATTGTTGAGTTTGACATTCTTAATAAGTTTACTGATGATGAATCTCAGCCTAATTCTTCTCTTTCTCAATTTCTACTAAAGAAACAACGTTTCTTGCATCACTCAAGCATTGGCTTTCTAAAAGTTCCAAGTACTACTTCTGATCCTCCAACATTTCAAAATTTAAGGCCAAATTTTTCCAACTAGGAGGGATTTCATGCAGGGCAGTAGATGGACCCTCATAGGAGGCTAATTAAGGAGAATTCAATTCAATTGGGTTTCAGAAAAATAGATTTAGGAGTACTTAAGTAGGCTTATGTGTATTTGGAGGTTTGTTTGTAATATATGGGTGTTTTTAGAGGTTTATTTGTAATTTCATTTATCTTTAAGAGTTTATGTGCTAATTATTTGTAATTTAGGCTTTGTTATTTTGCTAAGGCTTGATATACATTGTTAACCCACAAACCTAACAGCTTGACCTTTTAGGTAAAGTGGTAGTCCAACAAGGTATCAGATTTCGTTACCAAGAGTTCTTGGATTATAGTCTTGTTGCCTACATTTATCGCCTATTTGTAAAAAAATATCTTATTCCCTATAATGGGTGGTGTTTATTGTTTGTTTATCTTTCCACGTGCTGTTAAGTTGTGAATCTGGGAGAGTGTTGAAGCTTGATATACGTTGTTGGCTCACAACCTAACAACTTAAGCTTTTATGAGAAGTAACAGTTATAATCAGGATGTGAAAACCATGTAAGAGTTGGTTTTGTTGAATTTGAATTGAAGTAAAAGCATGTTTTTTCTCACCCTCTAGTACCTCCTTTCTTTCCTCCACTTCCTTCTTCCTTTCTTCTTCTTCTTCTTCTACTCCAGCCCCTCTCCTCCCCCAAACTCCCGCTTGGTTCTAATTACTTGATGTTGTTCTGCATTACGAACATTTGATTGAACTCTTCGTGTCACCCTAAGATGGGAGAGTCAATTTAACTTGAATCTTGAACCCAATCTTTAATCCAACAACCGTTAATGTTAGAATATGAGAAGTTTTAATTTCACCATTTTTTTTATGTAGAGACCCGAACCCAAAAAATAAAAGAAAAGGAAAATAAATAAAGGAAAGGAAAAATAAGGAAAAGGAAGGAAAAAGGGTTTGGCTAGGATCAAATCGTCAACGGTTTCATGGGACTCAGAAAAACCGTCGACGGTTCCTACAAGGCAAACTGCCGAGAGCATTTAAGTGTCAAACCGTCGACGATTTCGCCAAGCACAGAAAAAAAGGTCAACAGTTTTCTGCAGAGACAGCCTACTTATAAATAGACATTATGTCACTTTTTTAGAAAAATCAGTTCTCTCTCTCAGCTCCGAAACTTTCTCTTTCTCTCTCATCTCTCTCTCTCCTCTAAACCTCCTAGAACACTCTCGAGTGCTCCACGATCCTTTCTCCCTCCTCTCGGCACGTAGGTTGTCGATCCTCGACAGATTTGAGCGGCTAGTTTTCGGGGTTTTGGAAAGTTTTACGCAGAACTTCGAGGAACAAGTAAGGGGAATAAATTATACCAGCTTTTTATTTAAGTTTGAAATGGTTAAATTCAAGTAAATGAGTCTGTGTATATATATATATATGTATGATTTTCTGAATGGATTAGGCATTTGAAAATGATGGTTTTTTATTATAATTCATATTTAGGAAAAAACCAATGTGAGTAGGGTATATTATTTATTTATAGTATATAATAATATGGTTGATACTCAAACCGTAAGGCATAAGAATAACTCTTCATAATAAACTGGTTGTAAATACTGTGGTGAATGAATTGATACGTTTGGATGAATTGTTTTATGTGGTTATTCGTCTATATCACAATATAATGTTGGCATGCATAAGGAGTTCATTGTATTGCCTGGATATAAATTACGATATAACGTTAGCGCCCTGAGGAGTTCGTTATATTGTCATTTATATAAATGGGGTAAAACATTGGCAGGCTTGAGGAGTTTGTTTTACTGATATACCATGAATAGGTCATTGTGAAAGGCAGTGAATGTCGGTTGTGAAGAACTTGTGTAGTATCCTATGTGGATGAGAAACTTGTGCAGTATCTTGTGTGGATGTGAAACTCGTACAGTATCTTGTGTGGATGTGACTAAAATGTATGATTGACGTTCAATGTGTGTGGGTACATGTATGTGAATTTAAATGCATGAATATTTATGGCGAAGTAAAACTCTCTACTCGAGAGCTTACTGAGTAAGGTAAGTGCCCTGATAAGTATCAGTTGTAGCCTCACCCAAATTAAAGGACAAAGTTACAAATAGTATCAGAGCAAAGTGGCATTACATGCATGGGCTTGTAATGTCCCCAATCCTTGGGAACTTTCGCTTATAAATAAAAATTTTGTATGTGTGAGTACAGCTTGCATGTGCCTGTCAGTTGCTATTGATTAACAAACGAGTATATTGTGTATACAATAAAACTTATCTATCACACACTGTTATAATTTATTCCATCATTACTGAGAAGTGTCTCATCCCAACAAATTATTAACTTTTCAGGTCCTTCTGGCGATCAAGCTTAGCCAACTGCAGGGCAGGATTTAGTTTTTGGTAATTATGAGTGGTTGGAAGATATGAAATATTTAAAAGTTAGGTTCAATTCTTGGTTATGTAATATAAAGTAAATAGATACACTTTTTGGGATGTATAGTATAGAACTTTAGTATTTTAATGGAGAATGTTTAATTATTTCCACTGCGTGCATGTTAAATATGGTATCAAAGACGTATAGATGGTCTCATAACACCTCGGGCCCCACTTGGCAGGTTCGGGGCGTTACAAAGTGGTATCAAAGCTTTAGGTTGTTAGCTTCTGCGGAATTTATGTCGGATTAATACCAGAGTATAGGTACGAATTAGGATGAGGATAGGAACGAGTAGATTAAGATACTGTTAGGAATTTTGAGTTGTATTTTGTGGCCTGAAGGCAGGAACCCCTTGATGGTCTTCTGTGATTTTCTGAATCAGTCGCGAGTTTCAAAAAATCATGGTAAATCCATCGACGGTGATGTTTTCAAGCAGAAAGACTAGAACTTGAAAATTAGAACACGAAGGTTAGGATGGTTGATTTATGAGGATAAGCCTCTGAAAGCGAATTTTAGTAATTTAAGTGTTGTGATTTGATGATTGAGATCAATTGGGTGTTTGATGTTTAAATTGAGGATCTGAATGTTAAATTGGTTTCTTTGTTTTATAACTGTACCAATTATGTTAAGATATGGAAATTCTAAACTCGCCTCTATCCTATCTTCAGGATGGATCCCAGAGTTAAAGACGTGGATGCTGGAGGAGATAATGATTTAGGGGCTTCCAACGGGGATGAGATTGAAACCTCCAAATTGCTGCGATTTAGCTCAGCAATTCAGGGAAGAGATTAGGCGGGAACTCGAGAGATCGAACTGCCCACCTGTGAACCAGGGCTGTTCGATTGAGCAATTTACTCGCTTGAAACCCTCTACTTTTGCGGGCGGCGCTGACCCAATCATGGCTGAGACTTGGGCGTAGGAGATGGAGAAGATACTAACAGTGCTGAGTTGCACTGAGGAGCAGAAGGTTCTTTTCACTACCTTCAAGTTGACAGGAAAGGCCGAACGATGGTGGCTAGCAGTGAAACTATTGAAAGCGCAACGGGCAATACCCAGAGTTATAACATGGAGTCGTTTTAAGGAGGTCTTGTACAACCGGTACTTCCCCGCCACCACCAGGAATGCGAAGGCGGAGGAATTTTTCAACCTGACTCAGGGACACCTCACCGTTCAGTAGTACGCTACTAGGTTCGTGAAGCTTTCTCGCTTCTCCCCATTTATGGTCCCAGATGATTATCAAAAGGCGAAGAGGTTTGAAAGGGGCCTGAAACAAAGGATCCACGAGCAAGTGGCAGTCTTGTAGGTACAAAACTTCTCATAACTGGTGGATAAAGCCACCGTAGCATAGATGAGCCTGCAAAGAGGTGCAGAGATATCAGAGCAAAGGAAGAGACCCATGCCTCCTAGCTCTCATGCAGATGTCAAACAGGGTTCACGAAGGGGAGATAGAGATACTGTGGGTTAGAGGTCAGATAGGGCTGATCGAGACTACCAAGAAAATTTATCATGCCACCACTGTACTAGATGTAATCAGAGGCATTAGGGAGAATGTCAGGGTGAGAGTACTGTGTGCTATCGATGCAGTAGATACCACCATATAGCTCGAGATTGTCGTGGACCTCCGAACAACGCACCTACTCCTGATCAGAACCGGAAGAACAATCCGGTGCCTTGCGGCGGCCCAGTGTGTGTCTACAAACGTACCTCGACTGAGGCAGACATTGCTAGAGACGCAGGTAACGTGTTAATGTTTGGGATAAACAATAGTTTTATTTGATTCTAAGTGATGCAATTGTTGTTCATATGAAATGTGTGAAATATGGTTAGGTAAAAAACTTCTAAGTTCGTGAAAAATGATCGGGTAGCAAATTTCAGGGACGAAATTTTTATAAGAGGGAGAGATAGTAGAGAGACCTGAACCCAAAAAATAAAATATATATATAAATAAAAGAAGAGGAAAATAAATAAAGGAAAGGAAAAATAAGGAAAAGGAAGGAAAAGGGGTTTGGTTAGGACCAAACCGTTGACGGTTTCGTGGGACTCAGAAAGACCGTCGACGGTTTTCCTACAGGGCAAACTACCGAGAGCATTTAAATGCCAAATCGTCAATGGTTTCGCCAAGCACAAAAAAAAAAACGTCGACGGTTTTCTGCGGGGACAACCTACTTATAAATAGACATTAGGTCATTTTTGTTTAGAAAAATCGCTCTCTCTCAGCTCCGAAACTCTCTCTCTCTCTCTCTCTCTCTCTCCTCTAAGCCTCCTAGAACACTCTCAGGTGCTGCACGATCCTTTTTCCCTCCTCCCAGCATGTAGGTCGTCGATCCTTGGCAAATTTAAGCAGCAAGGTTTCAGGATTTTGGAAAGTTTTAGGCAGAATTTCGAGGAACAAGTAAGGGAAATAAATTATACCAGCTTTTTATTAAGTTTGAATCGGTTAAATTCGAGTATATAAGTCTATGTGTGTGTCAATATATATATGTATGATTTTCTGAAACGATTAGGCATTTGAAAATGATGATTTTTTATTATAATTCATATTTGGAGAAAAACCAATGTGAGTAGGGTATATTATTTATTCACAGTATATAACAGAATGGTTGACACTCAAACCGTGTGGCATGAGAATAACTTTTCATAATAAACTGGTTGTGAATACTATGGTGAATGAATTGATCTTTTTAGATGAATTGTTTTGTGTGGTTATACATGTATATCACAATATAACGTTGGCAGACCTGAGGAGTTCGTTATATTGTCATTTATATAAATGGGGTAAAACATTGGCAAACCTGAGGAGTTTGTTTTACTGATATGCTATGAATAGGTCATTGTGAAAGTGTAATAGTGAATTTCAGTTGTGAAGAACTTGTGTAATATCCTATGTGGATGTGAAACTTGTGTAGTATCCTATGTGGATGTGAAACTTGTGTAATATCCTGTGTGAATGTGAAACTCGTGCAGTATCCTATGTGGACGTGACTGAAATGTATGATTAATGTCCAATGTGTGTAGGTACATGTATGTGAATTTAAATGCATGAATATTTATGGCGAAATAAAACTCTCCGCCCGAGGGCTTACTGAGTAAGGTGAGTGCCCTGATAAGTATTAGTTGTAGCCTCACCCAAATTAAAGGGCAAAGTTACAAATGGTAACAAAGCAAAGTGGCGTTACATGTATGGGCGTGTAGTCTCCCCAATTCTTGGGAACTCTCGCTTATAAATAATAATTATGTATGCGTGAGTACAGTCTGCATGTGTCTGTCAGTTGCTGTTGATTAACAAACGAGTATATCTGTCACACACTGTTATAATTTATTCCATCCTTACAGAGAAGTATCACACCCTAGCGAATTATTAACTTTTCAGGTCCTTCGGAGGATCAAGCTTAGCCAGCTCCAGGGCAAGGTTTAGTTTTTGGTAATTGTGAGTGGTTGGAAGATAAGAAGTATTTAAAAGTTAGGTTTAATTCTTGGTTATCTAATATAAAGTAAATAGATACACTTTTTGGGATGTATAGTATAGAACTCTGGTATTTTAATGGAGAATGTTTAATTATTTTCGTTGCATCATGTTAAATATGGTATCACAGAAGTATGGATGGTCTCATAACACCCCGGACCCCACTTGGCGGGTTCGAGGCGTTACGTTTTATCCATGCTGGCAATCAAAGCTTAAGCACGCCCAATCCATGGACATGTGGAGGGGAAGAAATGATTTTATTTTACACAGCGGAAAGACATAATTTCCAGAAGATTGAATTGAAAATTAGTGAGGGAGAGGGAGAAGGAATTTAGTGATGCAATTAATAATTGACTCCATACTATTATTGTATTAAGTGGAAAAGAGGTGACTTGAGGTTTTCGCTAATTTAGCTGGTTGTACAACTCTATATTGACCTCTTTCTTATTTGGGTCTCCCTTTAGATGGTAATCTTAACTCTTCTACTTTTGGGATCCGGTGATGGGAGAGTGGGGACGGAATTAGAAGGTTGGAGGAGGGCTACTCATCTTTAGGTGGTTGCATTACTTTCCTCAGCGCTGCTATTTCTAATAAAACCATTTCTTTTCTTTCTCTTTAAGAATTCTGGTAGGGGTGTCTACTTCCTTAAAGAGGGATGGATTACGAGATTTTTTGTGGCCTGGTATAGGAGAAGAGAGAAGATATCAGATTGTTAGTTGGGAGAATGTTAGAAGACCTAAGAGTGAAGGGATTTTGGACCCAAGGAATTTGATGTCTAAAAACATCCCGCTAGTTAGAAAATGGTTGCGGAGGCTCCCTTTGGAGGTTGGTTCCTTATGGCACATGGTTATCAAAAGCAAGCATGGATTGCATCGGAATGGTTGGGATACTAAAGAGAGTGGCAATGTTTCTCAGGCAAGCCCATGGAAGTTTATTACTCTGGTTGCTCACTTCTTTCATCCTCTTACCAATTTTCATGTTGGGAATGGGGATCTTATTTGGTTTTGGCAGGATGATTGAGTGGGGTGAAGTTTCATTGGAGTCTTTGGTCCCTCATCTTTCTAGATGGTCTTCCATGCATAACAAACCAATTAATGCTTCTTATTATTTTGAGGGGGGTCATCTCTGTAGGGATTTTCATTTTTTTATTTTTTTGGGAATCTCAATTGAGAGAGATAGATGATTTAACCATTTTGAAAGTCGTCAAAAGATGGGGAGTGATTCAAGGATTTGATTCAGGGTTCTTCTGGCTCTTTCTCCACAAAATCCTCTCTCCCATCTATTGAAAATTCTAAGCCATTTTATTTTCCTCGAACCATTTACCGAGAAGACTAAGGCTCTTCTAAAAATCAATTTTTTTATGGATTATGACTCTTAATAGCCTTAATACCAATGCTTCACTGCAGGTAAGAAGGCCTTTCAAAACTATCATTCCCGATACTTGTATGATGTGTTTGGAGGCAAATGAAACTAATGAGTACTTGTTTCTTCATTGTAAGGTGGCTAAGCAACTTCAGGTTTATCTATTTTTGGTTCTTGAGGGAATTTTGGTGATGCAGCAAACTATTGATGCATTTTTTGGTGCGATACAAAGGCTTTGGGAAGACTAAGAAAGGAATAGTCCTTTGGAGATGTGCAGTTTTGGACCTGTTTTAGACTGTGTAGAATGAAAGGAATGCAAGGATTTTTAATGAAAAACAAATCCCTTGCTTCTTTAGGATAGAGTTATTATTTTGGCCTCTTTTTGAGTTCATTCATCTGGTTTATTTCAAGTAATTTTGGTATTAGATATCCAGCAGAATTAGAAACGGGTTCTCGTATCATTGTTGTTGTTTTTCTATTTTTGTTTTTTGTATTTATGAGGATTACTTATCCTCCACCCTTGTTTCTCTCTTTTCGCTTAATGAATTTCTTTATCAAAAAAAAATGAAAGAAAGAAAGAAATTGCATACCAACAAAGGGATTGCATCTTAGAAAAATTCTGAAATTCTGGAAAATTTGATCTAGATTTTGAAGCCCAAGGAACCCCACCAATCTCTTTTAGAATATAGTATATCTCTCCTTTTTGCAAAAGTGGAAAATGGAGTCACCACAAAGAAAGGGCCTCAGATGAATGACAAAATTCCCAATACAAGTAAAATATTGCTAGAAGGAGTGGGAGTATTGACACCAACATTGGAGAGTCATTAATAGGATATGCCTTCAATAGCTACTTCCTAGATTTCTTAGAAGACTTGCAACTTAAAGAGAAGAATATAAACATAGAGATTCAACGTGCTAACCAGATATTCCTTGATCAAAACAGATAGAGATTACAATTTATAACCTTTCCCATAAGAAAACTCATACTATTCAGCATAACTGAACATGGCACATTTTTATGACCTTACCTGAGGAAAGAGCAAAAGTGCTGGAATTATTACTGCGCTGAATTATTTTACAGGACAATTAATACAAGAAGAAGAAGAAGCTACTAAAATGCAAACATCAATCCAAGCAGGTTCTAGATTTTCTTTTTATAGCAAAAAAAAAATTTCATTAATAAGGAAAGAAAGCAGGTTCTAGATTCTAACTATAACAGTAACACTGCACAAGCTACAGAACTGGGTAGGCCATTTGCAACATGAAAATAAAGCAATTTCCTTTGTAAACAGATTTTAAATGCTTGTAACTGATGCCAATAATAAAACAATTTAAATTACCTTCTTCAACTCTGTCTTAGGAGGTGGTGGTTCCTGATAGAAGCTTGGCATGGGCGTTGCTTTGAAAGTCAAACTCTTCCTAAGCATCTTGATCTCAGCTTCTTGAGTTTCCTGCAAACAACAACAACAAAAAAATCAAGCCTTAAGTCCACTAAATGGGATCAGCTACATAAATCCTTTTCCGCCAATTTACAGAGTCATGGGCAATTTCCTCCGACAAATTCAGGGCTATTAAATCTTTACTCACTATCTCATTCCAAGAAAGTTAAATAAAATAAAAAATAAGAAACTTTTATAAATATCAGTTAAAAATTATAGCCCACCCAGAAGCATTAAATCTCATATCTAAAACCAAAGGATGACCTTTGACTTGGCTTGCAACGTAGTCTTTTCTACTTCCTTTGCTTGAATCTTTTCCTCAAGTTTAGAATAAAACTGTACAATGAAACAATTGAGAATGTCACAAGCTGAAAATTTAAAGATTCTACTGTGAAAACTGAAAAAAAAAATAACCTCTCTTCTTTTTTTTACTGTGAAAACTATAGTTATTCATGAACGTGGGCAGAAAAATAACCTCTCTTCTTTTCTCAGCTCGTTCATCGCATTTAAAACTGAAACTATAAGATGGAAGTGCACCCACTCTGCGGGGTTTGGCATCTGCAGCTGTGGGACTTCTGCAGATTAGTTAAGAAAAAAATGATTCAAAAAAAGAAGAACAAACACCAACTTAAAAAGTATAATTACCAAAAACAATCCTTATTTCACCCCTTCCTAAACACAAGAAAATTAATGAAAAAAATTAATGATTGAAAGGATACAAAGAAGATTGTGCATTTCCCTCAGCCTTATTAGGGGCCCTTTTATTCAGAGGCTTCAAATTTGGCTTGTCCCTGTACTCCAGAAATCACAGTTGACAAATCACCAGAGAAGGAAGTAGTCATCAGTTTATGTAAATAGAGAATTTAACACAAAGAAACAAATATTATAAACATTTCAAATCAAGATGGCCAGCATAGACTCTCTTGATGTCTTCCCCTACAAAACTGATTTTAGGGCCAACAAGAAAATATGCAGTCAAATAATAAGAACACAAAATTATTAACCATATAAGGACAAGCAGAACATACATTAGGCCTTCAGACTGAGTCACACTTGTGGTAGATGATGCTCCATCAGGCTTTCAAAATTGAAGTTGGCAGAAAACACAAAGTAAAGACAGCGATGATATGGTCAATAAAGTCCAGACAGAACATATTGGTCTCTCAAATGCAATTTGCGGCCATTCTACACAACTAAAAAAAATAGTAAATTAAAAAATATGGTAATTTTTACCTTGAATGGATGAGCATTACTTGGTGTGGATGTTGTTTTCCTGGGCTTGCTCGAATCAATACTGGCAATACTTCCAGTCGGCTGCCTGTCATTGAATGATCTACTTTTAAAGGGCAGCTTGGCACGTGAATTTGCAGCAAAAGTACCATTAACAACAGAAGTTCTCTCTGCATCTTTTCCATCTTTGCTCTTCTTCACCAAACCCGCAGCATTAGGCTTCTCATTCTTGCTCCCCCCTTGACCCTTCTTCTGTTTGGGATTCACTAAGTTACAGGCATCCTTCCCTCCCTCTTCCTACATGTACAAATGCATAAATTGGGTGCTCAACAACTAGGGTTTTCAGTCTGACCAAGCTTAAACTATCAAACCAACACAAACAGAGTGAAATAACTAGTACCTTAGGTACAGTTGAACTCTTGTTGTCTGTGTTGATGTTTGATTCTTCTCCAACTTCCCCTGTAGGGGAGTTAACTTGTGCACTGCCATCTGACTTGACAATGGCTTCTAACTTCCCATTTGGCCCTGCAGTCTCTGTAGTTCCGTCAGTACTGGCATTTACTTTCTCCGAAATCAGGGCTTCCTGTCCAACGTCAGAAAGTTGCTCATGAACACCATTTTGGTGATCTTCATTACTCCCATTAGCAGGAATACTACCATCAGCATCCATGGCACACTGTAAATTATGTAGGGAAAGAAGAGGCAAATGATGCATTTCAATATCAGCACAAATGCTAGGTGAAAAATTACAAACAGCCTGGTCAAAAGAGTATAGAGGGATATAAAAAACAGAAATTCTTCTAAAAGGCCACTCTGATAGAAGAAAATTTAAAAGTATAAGCCTCACTTTAATGAAAAATTCAACAAAATTTATAATTCAAAACATTAGAAGATTTTCAAACAAATATCACCCCTTAAACTATACACAGAAGCTCTCAAATGTGCTAGCACCCAAACAAGTTTGTATTATTTCACTCCGGAAGAACATATCATAAACTAAATTGTTCAAAAAAGACATTTTCAACAAAAAAAAAATTGTCAATAAAAAATTTCATGAGTCACCGTTTGCTCCCATAACAAGAAAATGAATGTTCAAACACTAAGAAATCGTGGAGCTATGGAACGGTCTCAACACATGAGACCCATTAGCTTAGATGCAGATAAAACTCTGGTAAAATGAAAGAAAATAATGCTTACCCAATTATCTTCTCATAAAAAAATGATTGCATTGAGCTGAGCTGAATCAACGCTATTTTCCTTTCAGATAAAAAAAAATTATAATAAGAAAGCTAAGATTCAAATTTCAAAATATATATATTTCTAATAAAATTCAACGCACTGAAACAGTGCTAAAAATCTCCACGAGGGAACAAACGTTTTTAGGGCATAAATCAATCACCTCAACTAGAACGTCGAGAATTGGGGGAAAAAAAATCAAATTACGCCGAACACCTTCGCTAAATGGAAGCAAAACGAATATATTCCACTAGATCCTTAAGATCAAATGCCTAGATTCCCCAAAACACACAGATTCCACCAAAAAAAAATCTCCACACCAACCGCATAAAAAAAAATATCCTAAAACAGATTAACAGCTTCACATTGAGCAATTCCAAATCAAATCAGAGGAATGAGGGGAAAGGGATTTTAACGAAAACAATGCTCCATTTCGATGCAGAGAAAATGTACTAAAAGATATTAATTATAGATACATATGACAGCAGGAAAACAGGAAAAAAAAATTGAACATGATACTCAAGATTCTTCTTCCATTTGCTCGTATTTTCTCGCCAACCAAACATAAAGCTGTACGCCACCTCGAAAAATCTCTTCATTCTTACCTCGTAAGACGTACAACTATCAGAACGCCATCAAAGCAGGTGAGATTCAGGCGACAGTGGTGAGACAGACAAATAGACGACGAAGAAGACAGTGATGACAGAAATGCAACGAAGGATTGAAAAATCCGAACCCTAACGCTAAGATCTTTCGGATTTGCAAAACGAAAATGAGATATCTGATTTTGTTGTCAAATAGTTTCCCCTTGTGTTTCCGTTTTGGGCTTTTGAACTGAAAAGCAGGCCTACTCGCGACAGCGCCTCTGAAATCCAAATTTCCAGGTCACTTTGAACGAAGAGAGAGAAATAAGCCCCCAGGGAGTGAGCAAGAGCGGACGGCCGCTAGAGAGAGAGACATACGGTTTTAGAGAGAGAGGAAATACGGTTAAACGGTTATTTTTTAAGGAAGTTACGCACGGTTAAAAATGGAAGAGGAGCCCGCAAAGAAGGGTTTGGGTTACAGCTTTACATCCATTTCCACTTCCTACAAGTAAACTCTGGGCAAATAAGAAGGGTCAATTCTAGATTCGGGCAAAATCAACGAGAATTGTAAATGGTGAGAGTTCGCTCTATGAGCTAGCGGGAACCGTAGATGGTGAGAATTTTCTGTGAGTCAGCGGAAATTATAGATGGTAATGGAGATATATCCCGAGAGTTTGATTGGTCAAACGTCTAACTGATACACAGAAGCTGTATCCGCATCCGGCCTTTACCCTGATCAGCGAGACCTGGGGACAGAGGACGTTGATCCATAAGTTTGGTATCACACTAGGTGGTTCGAAAGGCTCGTTGGTGGCTGGAGTTCCTATGTAAATAAAAAAAAAACTCTGAGCAAAAGTTGAATTTACCTCTTGCGTTGGCTGTGGAGTCAAACAACGTAAGCGAGGGATTAATCTAAGTATCTCATGTCCCCAATGATTATATATCATGTAATTGGATGAGGCAAGGATGTCAAGACACCTAACACCTAACGTAACTCAAAAAAAGAGAAAAGGGTTTTCTTATTTTATTTTTGTTTTGATCTTTTCAAAAGACAGACATGACATTTTCGGAATGCAAGAATAGTGCCAATTTTTTGTTGCTATTTGTTAGAAAAGTTTTTTTATCTCTTGAAAGTTTTATTTTAACATTACCCTTTTGCAGAGTAATGTAGGTGCTTTACAGTTTTTATTAATTATATATATAAATTTGTTAACTGATTAATTTTTTAAATCTTTCTTTAATAATATTTACTATATTCTACACAAGCGCCATTTATAAGAATTTACTATTTTAGGGGATGGCGGGATTAGAAGCCAATAAAAAGTTATGAAGATTTATTTAAATTTTAAAATAAAAATATTTTTTTTACTTATATATTTTATCATTTTTAAATGTTGTACTTATTAAAATAATATGAAAATTAAGAATATTTTCTAGAGAGGTGATTGAAGAAAAAAGATTAAAAATTGCTCAAACATAATTAATGGCATAGATGAAATGAAAGTAAGAATGAGTCAGTAGGTGGGGACATTAACATGTGTTCTGTTTGTTTGCTCCATAACATAAATTTTTTAAGATTTTTTGGAGAGATAATTGGAGACTTTTAGAGATAATAGGGAGTCATGGCAATCTTCATGTACAAGTTGATATTCAACTTTTCTGAAATTTGACAATAAGACGCTATCAGTTTTAAAGTTTCAAAAACCTATAGAGTCTCCTAAAATTTCAAGAATTTTACAAAACTTTTCTTAAGATTTGTCAAAAAAATATTAACCTCTCATTATATTTTACTAAAAGACTTATTTTAAGAAGTGTAACTGTACCAAAAATTAAAAATCGGGAGAGTTTTGTGGAAATTTTGAAACTTCAAGAGAGGTCCATGAGATTTTCAAAACCTCAAAAAAGTCATTGCCTTTTTGTCAAAAGCTTATGAAAGAGAAGTCAGTGTTTTTTGCCTTTTATTTTTAAATTTTTTATTTTTATTAATAAAATTATATTAGAAAACTTACGGATTTTAACTTTTAATATAAAAAGTTATAATTTAAATTAATTTGTTACTTATCAAGAGGGCTTGTGACATTTTGCTTTTGTCATCGTCGTTGTCGTCATCATTATTATTTTGTAAATAATTAGTTATAAAAGTCATTACGAACTTAAATGACCCATATGTTGAATATTGTTTTATAAAAAGAAAGATATGTCTGTGATTTAATTGAATATCTATATCTATATCTCCACTATTAGAATGGGGATTTCCCTTTCTTGATTTGGTTTTTATCATCCCAAAATACCCCCATAATTACCCATAAATATTCCAAAAATCTCTCTATAACCATCTATAAATATTTCAAAAAACAAAACCTATAACCACCTAAAACTATACTAAAATAATATTTTTCTTAATTATTTTTTAAATATTATTTACTTTTTAATTTATTTTATAATAATTATCACTCAAAAACCACGAAACACACACATCAGGCATGCCCATGGCTAGTCTATTAATAGCAAGAGTTTCTTTTGTTTAAGCAGCTTGGAAGATAACATAGCTTTCAATTTGTACCAATAAAAAAACATTTTAAGAAAAATGTAAGTGGAAAAGTGTCCCTTTTTAAAAAAAATTAATAACTAGTCAAGGGCGTCGCAAGTTATAGTTTTTAATATTGAATTGTGTGCGTACAAAAATAGAGAGTCATAGTCATGGGTGGTTATTATAATAATAAATGGTTATTGTAGTCATGAGTAGGATTTATATTTATTAGATTATCCATTAATTAAACTTTTTTTGAATAAAAATTAGAGGACACTTTTTTAAACATAATGGGAAAAAAAAAAACATTGATTGAAAATTTTCATGTCTTGCTTTTATTTGAATGATGAAAACAAATATATATATATATATATATACAATCAAGCACATAGATTGCAAATTATTATAACTAGGGTTACATTTGATTTGTTGAATGCCTATTTTTAAAAATAAATTAGTTTTAATATATTAGTTACAATTAATTATTTAAGAAATTATATTGTTACTATAAAGTAAATAACAATGTGAAATATTCATAATAAGGAACAAACAAAAAAAACAATTATTTGCAAATTTTATTATGGGGATGTCTATTCCTTTGTTATTGCATGTCGAATGAAATAATTAGGAATATATAAGAAATAACTATTCTCTTGATTTTCAAAGTGTAAACAATATTACAAATTATTTTAAAAAATAAATATTTTGTCGAACCAAACAAGCTGCAATTTATTAATTTGTTATTATTAGCCCAAGTATGATAATTCAAAAGAAAGGGATGGATTGAGTTTTTTTTTTTCAAAGAAGGGCGGCACTTCCATTTATTTATTGATATACCCTCACTTTTGGCATAGGAATATCGTGGTTACAAGACAAGTAATAGAGATTACAATAAAAAAATAAAAAATAAAAACTTTAAAGGCTTCCCAAAAATAACATCAACATCCAACCAAAACAGGACTACAAATTCAAACAAAAAAAAAAAAAAAAACACCCCACGCAACAAAACAAACAAAAGAAAAAAATTTCATATAAGTATAAACCAATACCAACGGGAAATCAGTTAAACGTACCTCATATAAGTCGTATCCATCTTCTTCAGTTTATACAAATCATTAATAACTCTAAAAAGTTGACTACTATTTGTGAACAAACTATTTTTCCCCATAACACCTTATCGAGTTAAAGCATCTGCCACTTTGTTGAATGGATTGAGTTGATAATTAATTTTAATTTAAAAGTTAATTTCAAGCAACTCGCTAAATTAGAAAATAAAGCATTCACAATATATATAAAGTCAAGAATTAAAAAGTCAGGAAAGAAATATGCAAAACGTTAAAGTGGTTCGATCGAGACTCATGCGTACATAAATCTTCTCAATAATTCCCCATTGAGATTTTTACTAAACCCAAACTTATTTCACATTAAAAAAAAAAATCAAATCAGTTGCAATTCCTAATTCTCCACCAACCTTAAGGTGCTAACCTCATTCTATAGTTTTTATTTTACATGAGCCATCGAGAAGGTACTTCCTCACACAAAAGTCATATCATTACATTATTAAGGGATTATCCATCCTCACAAGTCCTCCCACCTAAGAATAAGTTCACACACCCTAGAGTTTTAGGAATAGCAATGACGACATAAGAATTTATATTCAAAACAAAATTATGAGATAGAAGAATTTCAAAAGTAAATAATAAAAAAAAGAAGATAAATATTTAACAACAACTCAAGAGAACAATTAGACAAGCTTAATTCAATTAGCAATAGCAAGTTAGTACCATGCAAATTTTCAATCTTACAACAATTAGCACTCCAACATACTTATAGTTTTAACAAAAGGAAACTCATTAAAGTTAGGAATTTAGAATATACTAATATCTAGTGTGTCACTAATATATGGTATTTTAACAAAATTAATTTATATTTATTGAAATGTTATGTCAAGAGGAAATCTTGTTCTGACCTAAATATATTTAAATAATAAATTAGTTAATAGTGTTTTTGGTATTGGTGCAATTACAAAATAAAAATACTAAAGAAAAACAACTACAAAATTGTTAATTACTGTCGATGCCAAGCTCCGAGGCCTATAGCCAATAATTTGGAGATCAAAATTTGAAGGAAAAAAAAAGAGGCAAAGGAGAGGAGTCTGGTTAGTCGATCTACAACTAGCCTATTTTATTTTCGAATCAAAGAATATAGTCGTCTCTTTATTTTCTATTTTATAAAAGGTAAAAATAAAGAAAAAAAAACTAGTTTAAAATGATTTTGAATTCGAGTACAATTATGGATTTGAAAGGTAATTAATTAATCCTTCAATAAAAAATAATTAACTAACATCATATCAACACCTGTTCAAAGGATAGTTACCACACTAATATGTGTATTTTTGCTATATTCTCAAAAATATTTCTTAAGAAAAAAAGATTTTCGAAAATGAGTAAAAATGATAGAGAGAGGGAATGGTCGACCGCTCCAGGTAGTCCTGGCAAAATGGATAAAAATCAGTTAATCCGAACCGTATCCGACCCGTTCTAACCGACTCATAATCATCCGTTTGTTAAATGAGTCAAATATGAGTTTTCATTTTCATATCCGCCCCCTTAGCGGGTCAGGTTGGGTTTATCTGGCAGATATCTGCCAACCCGCTTACATTATTAAATATTAACCCATAAAAGCAGCCCACTGCCCTTAGGCCAGCCTAGCCGATCCAGCAGCTCCAGCCTCCAGCCCACTAAGGCACTGCCCAAAACTCAAAGGCCCAACGCCCGACCCAAGTGCCCACAACCCACATGGCGCACACGCGTGCCCCTCTTGAGTCTCGGCCCCTTGGCCCTCCCACTCCTAGAGTCCTAGACTCCCAAGCTCCCAACCCCCAGGTCAGCCCCATTCGCCCATTCGAGCCCTAGCCACAGAGTCAGAGACTCAGAGAAGGAGAAGTGGGGAAGTGGAAACCAGTCGACGGCCGCACGAGACCCTTCTTCTTCGACCCTTCGAAGCCCTCTGCCCTTGGCCCTCCGAGTCTCTGACCTTTGGTGACTCGCGAGTCTCTTCAATCCTTTGAACTAGTCCTTGGATACGCGATCGCCATAGCAGGTGCCAGGAGCTTCGAGCTTCGAACCAGCAGGAGCTTCGAACCAGTAGGTGCCACTGCCAGGAGTTTCGAACCAGCAGGAGGTAGGGGTGAGCAAAATTCGGTGAAAACCGAATTAACTGGCTGAAATTGGTCGGTTCGGTTAGGGTAAAAATCCCAGTTCGGTCGGTTCGGTTATAATTCTAAAAAATTTTGGTTAATCGGTTTCGATTCGGTTAAAGGTAAAAAAAATTTCGGTTAACCGAATTAACCGAATTACTAATTAATTAGATTTTAAATATAATTTATGAATATAAATTTTGCTTATGTAAGTGCATTAAGGAGTTTAATTAACCTATTTGGATTCTTTGTTCTATGGTAAAATATTATTTTCATTAATAAAATTAATAAATAAGGTATTTAATTAAGTTGGATTTGGTTTTAAAAAAATTTATAATTGTATTATATTTCTAACAATTAATTTTAAATGATTTCGGTTAAAATCGGTTAACCGAATTACCCGAATGGGCAATTCGGTCAGGGTCGGTTCGGTGTCTTTTGTCAATTCGGTCGGTTCGGTTAATGGTTTATATTAACCGAATTTTTCGGTTAATTCGTTTAATTACCCGAATTTAACCGAACCGACCGTTTGCTCACCCCTAGCAGGAGGGGCTTTAGAACTCAGAACTCAGAAGGTAGTCTGGTAGTCCCTCTGAGCTCCACTCTTTATGGTTTATGCCTTCCACCTCTGTTCGTCTGTTCCACAGTCCACACTTCCACTGTGTATTGTATTTTTATTTTATTTTTCTACTTTTCTTCCTCATGTAGCCATGCTTCTATTTTTATTTAATTTTAAATATATTAAATATTGATTCCTTGGTAATTCTTTAAAGAAGACTTGGTATTTGCTAATACAGACATTAACAGACTAACTTAATATTTTATATTTAATTCTTCACTGGTAAAACATAATTACTTCAGTAATGATTTATAAAACAGTTAATGTAATTTATAAAATTTATAATATTCACCATAATATTTCACTTAAAATAATTATCATAGTTGTTTTAAATGAGAAAAAAAAAAACTTTTCAGAGTTATTAGACACACACACACTATATATATACTTAAAAACATCATTGAATTATGACTATTGTCAATGCTCTCAAAATTTTAAACTGTTAATTCTAATATACACATAGCTTCACTCCATTTGATTATATAATTTTATATATTTAATTATTATATGGATTATCACAATTTCCTTACTTTTTTCTAGTTTTAATTTATTATTGATTAAATTTTCATCCTTTTTTCTTTTTAACGACTTCAATTCATTACTTATATACTAGTATTAAGATTGATACTTTGCCTGTTAATCCTATTTCATAATTTTTTGCAGTGCATAACAAGGGTTTGAGAAAAAAATATTTCAGTCAGTAGCGAATTCAATTGATCAAAATGATGAAATGAGTGAATCAGGAGTTGTTAATTAATATAAATGATTGAATGATTGATATAGTTACTAAAAAAGTTAATACCCAAACTAATTGCAAGTTATCGTATACAATTTAAATCATTATGATAAAAAATAAATTATTAATAAAATTATATTTGACAATGGCGGATTATCCGCCCATCCGCCATGAATTATCCGATCCGAAACCGCCTAATCTGCCACTTAAACGAGTCGAATATGGATTATGGTTTTTTCACCCGATAATCCACCTTATTCGTCACGAATAAACCGACCCGATCCGCTTTGCCAAGTCTAGCTCCTGGGATCTGGTCAATCATTCTAACCCTCGACAAAAATCGGTTGATTGGCCACTAAAGGGTGGTCAATGCTTGCGGACAATATAGAGTTTTGTCTTAATTTTTCAAAAATCATTTTTATCCATCCAACTCAAAGAAATATTCCATGGATCTATGCGTAGGAATTAACCTCACGGAAACTCTTAACTCTATTATTTCTATATATTTTTTATTTATTTACATAAAGAAAAGAAAACGAATGCATAACAAATACATTTTTAAAAAAATGGTTTCACTTTTTTAGAAATTAGTGTGGACCTATCTCTCTTTCAAGAGACATGCTACCTATACATCCATCTTGGGATCAAGCCAGAAGTATGAAATTTTTAGTTTAGAAAAACAAAATTCAAGTTCCTTTTGAAAAAAATCCAGAATTTTTGAAAACTCCTTTGATACTTTGATTTCTAAATTAAGAAAAATAATTTTGAAATCTCTAATTTAAGAATTTTGCAAAAGCAATCTCGAAAACATTCTTGAAAACTTGCTAAAAAACTCTGATTTTTTTTTCGTCGAAAAAATCAATTTCAAAACTCAATTTAGAAATCCAACTTTAGAAAAAAAAAGTATTTGAAAAAATATTTTTCTAAACAAGAAAATATTTTAGTTTTTTTTTTTTTAGAAAAACATAAACCACAACAAATCTCAACATCTTGCTAGAAACTTAACTCTTGTAAACATGGATTTATATAATAGCAAATATCTTAGAAAACTCAAAAGATTAAAGAAAATGCCAAAAGAAAAAAAACTTTTTGATTTGGTTAATTGGTCGGCCAATAAATTGTGGTTCGCCTACAAACAACTTGAGAAAAAAAAAAAAGTTTTGCTCATGGTTCAAACTCTTGAATACATTTAGACATCATAACAAACCCTTAGATAGCATGCAAGTTGATTTTTAGGATATGCAAATGTAAAAACATATGTAACAACATGCAAATTACACTCTATTCATCATACCTCACCGTGACCAACTTTTACATTCATGTCTCTGCATACAAAAACATATATATTTTCTTATTACATTGACTAATAGACATGCACACAACATTCATTCAACACAATACAAAAAATGCATTATGCCATTATCATAACACACTTAAACCAAACACGTGTGATAAGAGATTGATCTGAATTCGACCAAATGGTATAGCAATGGAGAGATGTGAAGAATTAATCAAAAGGCAATGAGAGAAACTAAAAGAAAATGGTAGAAGAATGAACATGGATTGAATGGGACGTAAGAAAGAGATTTGAATCAAACTCTTTGTTTCTGTAGCCAAATACTCACCCTAATAATCCTTCCACACTATTATGTGTGTCCTAAGGTGTCCTATGATTTGTCTATTTATCAATAAGTAAAGGGATGGAAGTTGGAGGGAAAATAACTTCCAAACTTCAAAATTTAAAATCAATAACTACCTTGTGTGAGACAAGGTAATTAATCTTGTCCTAACTATTGCCGGACACCTATTAACTATTGCTTGTCATGGACATGGGGCAAGCCATGGAGGGTCACCCAATCCCAAGAAAACATGTGTTTTTCAAATTTTCCTAGACTGGTCAATTGCCCTCGAGGGACTGATTGCTTGCAGGTTGGAACCATTACTTCGTGTGCGTGTATACAATTTCATGTGCAATGAGGGTGTCACGCCCCGAACCCCGAAATGAGACCCAAGATGAAAATGTAACCTAACCTGTCACTGTATCATACAAATCATCACAAATATAGTACAATGGATGAGGGTCCAACCCCGTGGGATTCCCAGGCACCCTAAACACATCCAACCACAATCATATACGTAGCAGAAAAAGTCATTCTATATCAACATATGCAGTACCATACTAGAGTCTATACAAGATCAGAACATGGCTCTAACCAAACGTACAAACTGGGTGCCCAAATACAACTCAAAATGGCAACCAACAAAATTATAGTCCTAGCACTTACTCAAGCGCTAACGTAGTACACCGGCCACTACGCTCCCTACACCAGGACGCTAGTTCCGGTTACTCGAAGGACCTGTAAAAATGTACGTATAACAGGGGTGAGACACCTCTCAGTGAGGAAGAACATAGGTTATATCGGTGTGTGGCATTTGAGTGTTATCATGATGCAACATACACACAGTTAAATGTAGTCCAGTACTAGTTTACACAGTGCATATACGCAAACATACACATGATCAGCAATTCTGGTGTCGTCACACCCTTCGGCTCGAAGCCGGTCCTGCATTCCAGCGTTGGCTTGTAGCCAACCCGTGAAGCATGGCACCACCGACACATGGCTAGTCCTCGACTCCCAAGGCATCGTACCGGCGCTAACTGGTGGATCCACACCCTTCAGCCTGATCTACCGGGATAGGCTCATGCACTTGGATATAGAGCCGGACACTCTTGCCTACGTGGCAGGCGATAAACACATGCCCTCAGATATAGAGTCGATCACTCTCAGTCCCTGGAATCATTGGAATCGCGGTCCCATCAGCAATTCCGCATATCACACACGCATGCATGCTCATATAACCAAACAAACCACACTCATTTGGTAATTTAAATCATGGTTTTCCAAAAAAATACAGTTTAAACAAAGTCAAGGCACGGTCATCCCAATATCACAGTATAAATCACACCTATACTCGGTTTTCAACAAAACCCATGATTCAGCCCGTCGCCTCCTTTTTCCCAAAACTGCAACAATGAAAAATCCATAGTTTTCCTCATTAAATCCCCCCAAATGAGTAGCCAAAACACACACAGGACTGTGGACCACAGTTCCACCGAGTCCGATTTCGAAAAGAACCAATATAAACACAATTCCCCATACCTTAACCCCGTATAACAAAACCCGAACTCCAAGGCTCCTAAACAGCGAACTGAGTTCCAAAACCTACAAATCGCAGTACAAAATATACTCACAAGACCATCCTCTACAAAACTACCAGATTAAAAATGAAAACCGAGCCTTACCTCGATTTTTCGCCAAAACCTGAAAACCCTCGAAACGAGATTCCGATCCATAGAAGTTGTAGAGAATCTTTCCACGATCCTCGTGGTAACTTTCGTTTCCCGATTCTATCAATGATCGGCGAAGAAATCTAGAGAAAGAGAGAGTAGGGAGAGGTTTAGAGAGAGAGAGAGAGAGATATTTGAGAAACTTA
This sequence comes from Malania oleifera, assembly GCF_029873635.1. Taxonomy (NCBI): domain Eukaryota; kingdom Viridiplantae; phylum Streptophyta; class Magnoliopsida; order Santalales; family Ximeniaceae; genus Malania; species Malania oleifera. The sequence continues at coordinate 90,136,867 of NC_080419.1, read as the reverse complement.
ATGAAGAAGAAAAGAGAATTTCCTTCTACAGCCCCTTGACCCGGGGGAATTTGTCAACAAAATGCTGCCTTTATCGACGAATCTTTCACTAGCTTCATCGACGAATCGGTGGCCTCGTCGATGAATCTGAGATCGCCAGTTTTCCGTGACCCCTTGGCTTCTCCTAGTCGATGAATCTCTGAATTTTGTCGATGAGAAGAACACAGGCTTCGTCGACGAAATCCGGCTTCGTCGATGAATCTACTCTTTTACCAAAATGTCTCTCTCTTTATATATATAAACCCATTATCACGGTTCGCGTTCTTACAATTTCCCCTCACAAAAATTTCATCCTCGAAATTTGCCATCTCTCATTCACAGATTCATACATACAATCAAACACATAGACACAACTCAAGAGCGAACCGGCGATCACCACAGCGCAGTCCCATCATACACACACACATACATACCCTCACTTATGGCGAAGGAATACCATGGTTACATATACAATGGTCTCAGGAGTTCACAATACACACACACTCCCGACGACTAACCACCTATCCCAACCCACAGTAGGATCATGTACAAGTGCTCAAAACAACTATGGATACTTCTGGCGTATTTCTGTTTCCAGTTCCCAAGAAGCTTCCTCAACCTCGTGGTTTCGCCACAATACCTTCATTAATGGTATCTCTTTGGTACGAAACTTCTAAACTTTACAGTCCAGAACCTGAACAGGTATCTCCTCATACGCTAAAGATCTCCAATTTCCAACTCATCATAACTAATAACATGTGAAGGATCCAACACGTACCTCCTCAACATGGAGACATGAAACACATCATGGACCCTCGAAAGTGCTGGAGGTAATGCAACTCTATAAACTACCGGACCCACTCGCTCAAGTACCTCGAATGGTCCGATATACCTCGGGCTCAGATTGCCCTTCCTTCCGAATCTCATCATTCCTTTCATCGGAGCAACACGCAGAAATACCTTACCTCCCACTTCAAACTCTAACTCACAGCGGTGAACATCTGCATAACTCTTCTACTGACTCTGAGCCCATCTAATCCTCTCCTGGATCAAACCCACTTTCTCAGATGCCTACTGCACAAGTTCATGTCCTAACACCTGACTTTCACCGACCTCATCCCAATACAAAGGAGATCGACACCTCCGACCATACAAAGGCTCGAACGGTGCCATCTCGATACTAGACTGGAAGTTGTTATTATAAGCAAACTCTACAAGTGACATAAACTGTATCCAACTACCACCAAAGTTCAACACACAAGCTCGCAACATATCTTCTAATATTTGTATCGTCCTCTCCGACTGTCCATCAGTCTGGGGGTGGAACGTTGTACTGAAAGTAAGCTTCGTCCCCAATGCCTCCTGCAAGCTCGTCCAAAATCAAGAAGTAAAACTCGGATCTCAATCTGACACCATGGACACCGGTATCCCGTGCATTCTCACAATCTAATGCACATACAAATCTGCTAGTCTACTCAAAGGATAGCTAACTTTCATCGGTATGAAATGTGTATATTTCGTCAATCTATCCACGATCACCCAAATAGCATTCTACCCGTGAAGCGCTGGCGGCAATCCGGTTACAAAATCCATGGAAATATGCTCCCATTTCCACACCGAAATAGGCAAAGGCTGCAACAGCCCTGCCGGCCTCTGATGTTCAACTTTCACCTGCTGACCTGTCAGACACTGCTCCATGAAATCTCATGCACATACAAATCTGCTAGTCTACTAAAAGGATAGCTAACTTTCATCGGTATGAAATGCGCAGATTTCGTCAATCTATCCACGATCACCCAAATAGCATTCTGCTCGTGAAGTGCTGGCGGTAATTCGGTTACAAAATCCATGGAAATATGCTCCCATTTCCACACTAGAATAGGCAAAGGCTGCAACGGCCCTGCCGGCCTCTGATGTTCAACTTTCACCTGCTGACACGTCAGACACTGCTCCATGAACTGAGCAATCTGCCTCTTCATACCAAACTACCAGAAGGTCTTGCGCTAGTCCCGATACATCTTCGTACTACCAGGATATACCGTAAACATAGAACAATGCGCCTCCTCCAGAATCGTCCTTCTGATCTCATCGTCGTTCGGAACACACAGTCTGGTCCCAAACCTCAGTACACCTCCCTCAGAGATGTTAAACTCTATAGTTAGTCTCTGCTGTACCTTTTCTATGACCTCTGCCAACTCTGCATCACTAGCCTGCGTGACTTTTATACGCTCAAACAAAGTAGGTTGGACCACCAAACTAGCAAGATAAGTCTGATGATCACCAACTACCAACTCTATACCAGAGCTTTCCAAATCGCGTCTAATGTGACACTGAGTTATAATCGCAAATACAGCCGTAGGCCCTAACTTCCGACTTAACGCATTAGCTACCACATTAGCCTTCCTCGAGTGATAACTGATCGTGCAGTCGTAGTCCTTAATCAACTCTAGCCACCGCCTCTGCCTCATGTTCAACTTCTTCAGCGTGAAGAAATACCTAAGGCTCTTATGATCAGTGAAGATCTCACACTGCACACCGTATAGATAGTGTCGCCAGATCTTCAGTGCATACACAACAGCAGCCAACTCCAAATCGTGCGTAGGGTAGTTCTTCTCGTACTCTTTCAATTGCCGAGAGGCGTACGCCACTACCTTATCCTACTGCATAAGCACACATCCCAAACCCTTCAGAGACGCGTCACTATAAATCACAAATCCACTATTCCCCGAAGGAATGGTCAACACTAGAGTAGTAACCAGCCGGTGCTTCAAATCCTGAAAGCACTACTCACAATCACTGGTCCACCCAAACTGAACTCCCTTCCTGGTCAATCGTGTCAGAGGTCCATATAGTTTAGAGAAACCTTCTACGAACCGACGATAGTAACCCTCCAGTCCCAGAAAACTCCAAACCTTCTACACATTCTTCGGCCTTACCCAGTCGACCATAGCTTCAATCTTGCTAGGATCAACTGATATACCATCCCCAGTAACTACATGACCTAAGAATGCAATCTAGTTCAACCAGAATTCACACTTCTTTGGCTTAGCATACAGCTTCTTCTCCCTCAAAATCTGTAACACTAACCTCAAATGTTCCACGTGCTCTTCCGTACTCCTTGAGTATACCATAATGTCATCAATAAATACCACTACGAACCGATCCAGGTACTCATGGAAAACCCTGTTCATCAGATCCATGAACACCGCCAGAGCATTCGTCAACCCAAAAGGCATGACTAAGAACTCGTAGTGGCCATATCTGGTTCGGAAAGCCGTCTTCACTACATCCTCCACTTTAACCCTCACCTGATGATATCCTAACCGCAAGTCGATCTTCGAAAAGACCCGTATCCCCTGCAACTGGTCAAAAAGATCATCTATACGAGGTAAAGGATAGTGATTTTTCACAGTCACCTTATTAATCTCACTGTAGTCAATGCACATCCGCATCGATCCATCCTTCTTCTTCACAAACAACACTAGAGCTCCCCAGGGCAAAACACTAGGTCGAATGAATCCCCTGTCCAATAGTTCTTGCAACTGCTCCTTCAACTCCTGAAGTTTTGCTGGAGCCATCCGATATGGAGCTTTGAGATCGGTGCCTTACTGGGCAGCAACTTTATCGCAAACTCCACCTCACGATCCGGAGGTAAACTAGGTAAATAATCTGGAAACACATCTGGGAACTCGCTGACTACATGAATGTCCTCGAGTCTCAACTCATCCTGCGGCGGTTCCTTTATACAAGCTAGGTACCCTTGACATTCATTCAAGAGTAGCCTCCTCACCTGTAGTGCCGACAGAATCTATGGCGCTGGACGCACGCACGATCCTACAAATTCGTACTCCTGCTCCCTAGGAGGTTTAAAAACTACCACCTTCCTATGACAGTCGATCACGGCATAATTGGAGAACAACCAATCCATCCCCATAATGACATCAAACCCCGACATGTCATATATCACAAGATTCGCCGGTAGCAGCTTTCCGTAAATTTCCACTGGGCAGATTACTAACATCTTCCTACAGAAATATACACTCCTAGATGGCGTAGTAACAGATAACACCTCATTTATGTCTCGGGTCTCAACCCCACACCGTCCCACAAAATTTATAGACACAAAGGAATGTGTTGCACCCAAATCAAACAAAACATAAGCTTTATTCGAAAGCAATAATAAGGTACATGTCACCATGTTACCCGCATGCTCAGCGTCCGCTGGAGTAAGGGAGTATACTCTGGTCGGAGCTGTATTCGTCTGAGCGGTTCCCCGAGGTATTTGATTGCTCGCTCGGTCCTCACTAACTGCAGGCACGTCTCGCCTCGGTGCTCAACAATCACGAGACTTCTGGCCTGTCTGGCCATAGTTGTAGCAACTACCCCCAAATGACTGGCACTCACCTTTGTGTCTCCTGTGACATCTGAAACAACGACCACTCGTCTGGCTCCCTTGAGAATCCTGGCGCTCGGTATTCTGGCGGTAACCCGAGCCCTTGCTCCTCTTCTTCCACAATCCCTGATGAGATCCTGTCTGAGAACTAGAAGGTACTGTCCTCTTCCTCAATTCCTGATCCACCTCATCCTCTCAAATACCAATCTCGATCACCGTGGCCTTATCCACCAACACCGAGAATTTGCGAATCTGAAGCATACCCACCAGTCTGCGGATATCCTTCCTTAAACCCTTCTCGAACCTCCAAGTCTTCTCATACTCACTCGAGATCATACATGGTGCAAAACGGGACAGCTCTATGTACCAAACCACATACCCCTGCACCATCAAACTCCCCTGAGTCAGCGCAAAAAACTCATCTGCCTTCGCATCACATACTGAAGCCGAGAAGTATCTATTAAAGAACACCTCCTTGAAACAGCTCCACGTCATCTCCTCAGGACCACCCCTCTGCTTCTCCAGCAGATTCACTACAGTCCATCATCGACCCGCCTCCCTAGACAGTTGGAAGGTGGCATAAAGAACTCGCTACCTATCCATGCAGTGCAGGACCTCCAAGATCCTCTCAGTTTTCTCCACCCAATCCTCTGCGTGCGTGCATGTGAACCTCTCAATGGTACACCCCGTAGCAGTAGGAGAGCGCTCGCGTCTCTTCACACTCCGCCCGATCTCCCATAACACCTGCCTCGTCAAACCTCGAGGCACAAAAGGAGACTCATCACTCGCAGTCTCCTTGGAGCCACTTCCCAGGTTATTACCCTTAGACTCCATTCTGCAACACAATAGGAATCTATCAGTATCCCTACAACACATACAGTTAACACAATGAACTACACTAATCGTGTTAATTACTCCTTGCCAGGCCTAGGTTTGTCCTATCACACCGACACGAAAGTCATCAATGATCTGCCCTGCTTTTACTGGAATCGTCATCCTAGGAAAAACACGGAATACCGTCGACAAATCTCGGTCTAGCAACCGAACAACCCTCAACCAACTCTACCCATATCCACATCCTATACTTTGGTATGTACTCATAACTAAGCCTAACAAAGTCTATAAGATCTAGTAACCTGGTTAGCTCTGATATCAAGTTGTCATGCCCCGAACCCCGAAATGGGACCCAGGGGTGAAAAAGTAACCTAACCTGTCACTGTATCATACAAATCATCACAGATACAGTACAATGGATAAGGGTCCGACCCCGTGGGGTTCCTAGGCACCTGAAACACATCCAACCACAATCATATACTCAATGGAAAAAGTCATTCTATATCAACATATGTAGTACCATACCAGAGTCTATACAAGAGTTGAAAATGGCTCTAACCAAACGTACAAACTGGGTGCTCAAATACAACTCAAAATGACAACCAACAAAACTACAGTCCTAGCACTTACGCAAGCGCTAACGCGGTACACCGGCCACTACACTCCCTACACCAAGACGCTAGTTCCGGTTACTCGAAGGACCTGTAAAAATGTACGTATAGCAGGGGTGAGACACCTCTCAATGAGGAAGAACACAGGTTATATCGGTGTGTGGCATTTGAGTGTTATCATGATGCAATATACACGCAGTTAAATGTAGTCCAGTACTAGTTTACACAGTGTATACATGCAAACATACACATGATCAGCAATCCTGGTGTCGTCACACCCTTCGACCCGAAGCCGGTTCGGCATTCCGGCTTTGGCCCGTAGCAAACCCGCGAAGCACGGCGCCCCCGGCACATGGCTAGTCATCGACTCTCATGACATCGTACCAACACTAACTGGTGGATCCACACCCTTTGGCCTGATCTGCTGGGATAGGTTCATGCCCTCAGATATAGAGCCGGTCACTCTCAGTCCCTGGAATCATTGGAATTGCGGTCCCATCAGCAATTTCGCATATCACACACACATGTATGCTTATATAACCAAACAAACCACACTCATTTGGTAATCTAAATCATGGTTTTCCAAAAAAATACAGTTTAAACAAAGTCAAGGTACGACCATCCCAATATCACAGTATAAATCACACATATACTTGATTTTCAACAAAACCCGGGATTCAGCCCGTCGCCCCCTTTTTCCCAAAACTGCAATACTGAAAAACCCATAGTTTTTCCCATTAGATCCCCCCAAATGAGTAGCCAAAACACACACAAGACCGTGGACCACAATTCCACTGAGTTCGATTTCGAAAAGAACCAATATAAACATAGTTCCCCTTACCTTAATCCCGTATAACAAAACCCGAACTCCAAGGCTCCTAAACAGCGAACCGAGTTCCAAAACGTACAAATCACAACACATAATATACTCACAAGACCATCCTCTACAAAACTACTAGATTAGAAATGAAAACCGAGCCTTACCTTGATTTTTTGCCAAAATCCGAAAACCCTCAAAACGAGATTTCGATCTGTAGAAGTTGTAGAGAATCCTTCCACAATCCTCGTGGTAACTTCCGTTTCCCGATTCTATCAACGATCGGTGAAGAAATCTAGAGAGAGAGAGAGTGTAGGGAGAGGTTTAGAGAGAGAGAGAGAGATATTTGAGAAACTTAATGAAGAAGAAAAGAGAATTTCCTTTTATAACCCCTTGACCCGGGGGAATTCGTCAATGAAATGCTGCCTTCGTCGACGAATCTTTTCACTAGCTTCGTCGATGAATCGGTGGCCTCGTCAACGAATCTGAGATCGCCAATTTTTTTGAGACCCTTCGGCTTCTCCTCGTCGACGAATCTCTGAATTTCGTCGATGAGAAGAACACAGGCTTCGTCGAAGAAATTCGGCTTCGTTGACGAATCTGCTCTTTTACCAAAATGTCTCTCTCTTTATATATATAAACCTATTATCACGGTTTGGGTTCTTACAGAGGGACTAGTCAACCACCTATTAGTGGTTGATCAACCACCTATAGACTACTTTTATTCTTTGTCCCTTTTTCTTCTATAATTCAAATGTTTCAATGAAGTTATTAAAAATTTGGTCAAAAAATGACTATCGACACCTACAAGAAGAGAATAGAAGATATTAGGAGGATATGTCATATCTAACACCGAAAAATGTATTTGTTGAACCCAAGTTTGCCAAATAATCTACACATTGATTGGCTTAAAGTAAGGTATGTTGATAGATTAGGCTCCAATCCTAACATTTGAAATATTTGAACTTTACAATAAAAAGCCATAAAAGATGCACATAGGACTTGCATATATTCACAAGTTGAAAAGCTTACAAAGAATCTAACTCAATTACACGATATGTTCTTATATTCCAAACTAAATTGAGGTTACATCAATTACACGAAAGTAACTACCTAATTACCAAGATGATCTATAATAATACCACCAATTCCAACTTGCCTTGGATTGCCTCAAGAGCTACCATCAACATATATTTTCATCTAACCATTATTAGGAGGATTCCATTTAACTAAACAATTAATAGTTGAGTTAACAACTATTTATATAAACAATAGAATATAATTTAAATTAAAAAGTAGATGCATAATGATAAAAGTATGCTCGTTCAAATTTTTTCATCAGTAGTAAAATACGCTAGTTGTTTGCAATTTTAAAAGGGTTTTGAATTTAATTATGAAATTTGAACTCCACTACTTTCCATTTAATAGAAGTAGGTTATTTTTAGTAGCCCGAGGGAGTATAAATAGTTTGAATTTTGAACTTTATTAGAGAAGGTTAAAAAGTGAGTATATTAGCTTAGAAGGGATGCAAAAGGAGAATTTATAATTGACTAACAAAATATATTTGATTTCTTAATACTAAAATTTCTACCTCTAAATCATTAATGATTCTACTCAACAAAATATTAGGATTTACAAGACATTCTTCAAATATCATATAGTTCTTCGATCTCAAAATATGATAAATGCAACCATCTTAAGGAAGTTCAAGTATGACCTTGAGAGTATCCTACAAAACTCAACAATAGTATGCCATATAATGTTTTCATAATCAATAAAGCAATAAATTTGTTAGAATTTGAAATATAATTTCCATTTAGCAAACAAAGGAGTCCTAGTGAGTAAGAGAGTAAAAAAATATGCGTACATTAAATTTGAAGGAGAAGGATATATGGTACATGAGTCAAGATTGTAGCATGAAAAGATCTAGAATATATGCTAGTAGTTTGACTCTTTAAAGAACGTTAGTTCAAATAAATAATCATGGGGACCATACATAGGCTATAGAAAAGAAGTATAGGAAAATATTAATACTACTATACATATAAAATATTTCACAAAATATATTACATAAAATACATAAACTATAGAGAATAAGTATAGGAAAATACTAATACTACTATACGTGTAAAATATTTTACAACATATATTATGTAAATACACCAAAAATAGTATGCAACACACAATCCTACATGTCCATGGATAAGATACATCATAAGTCATCTTATGGTTATCTAAAGACCTAAGGATTTCAAATATGCACTTATTTAACATTATTATAGCTATATAATCCTAGTATGTATATTTTACGATACATAGAACACATATCCTTACTCCAAAAGTAATCAAAATCAAATTGTATGAAATATATTGAAGTTTGAATAAACTATACATGTGTCTATGTAAGTGCAGTATGCTCGGATACCACTTGTTGGCCCGGGAGTATAGAGTTAGATGGGGATGAATGGACTCTTTTCATGTATTTTGAATTTCGCTACAAAATAAAACTCTTGACAAGATTCAAGCAATTGTATCACAATATATCAAATGTAAATCATGCACAAGACACAATAATAAAGAGTATAGGGAGAGAAAGCTTAGCACCAGTATTTTAACGTGGTTTGGCACTAAGCCTACGTCTACGCCTTGAGACCAACTCAAGGATTTCACAATCCACTAAGGAAACTCCTTTACCAACGGAGAAGCCATACAATTCGGGAACAAATCCCTACACTCGAGAACAAATCCCTACCATGCTCACCAAGAGCCACAAGGATCACCAAGATGCCTTGCAAGTCGATTCACCAAGAACGTTCACCAAATGGTTCACAAAGAACCATTTTACAACAAGATGATGGATATAAAGAAATGCTCCTTGATTGAGCAAATATCAATTACAAAGCAAGCCTCACACTATTCTCTCAAGGAGTGATTCACACAAGATTAAAGAGCTAGCAAGAGAGAATGATCACTTGTGAATGGAAAACTAAGATGCAAAGTGTTAGGTTTTGGAATAAAAAAGATATTTTTCACTATGGAACTTGAAAAAGCACCAAAACCATATTAAACAAGTCTAAGGACTTGTATTTATAGCCAAAAATTTGTTGAGGTAATACATTATATGTTTAAATTGAAAACTAGTCGTTGGGGAGTGAATCTCGACACCAATAATCAACTAATAGCACCTATTCGTCGACTAATGGCCCCCATTTGTCGACTATTAACATTCAGCATGTAATCGTCAACGAATTGCACCCAATCGTCAACGAGTGCCCCAAATCAGAAGACGTCATCAACATGAAAGTTGTGGGATTTTTCCTTAACTTTCCATAGATTCCAAGATCGTCCTTTTTGAACTTTCCCAGCAAAGTTATGCCCCAAATACCAAAGGGTGTTCAGGAAATTTTATTGGTGCATAACTAAGGTTTTAAACCCAACCAGGACCAAGTTTGTAAAAGATTATAATACTAATATGATGTAAAACTTGTCCTCATGAGTTTCCCTTTGAATATAAGATATCTTATTTATGAAAACATATTTGAAAGCTCATTTTGATATCTTATATGATAGTATTTCCTATATATAGAAATATACTTGTTTTTCTTGAGTCTTAAAGACATAAATTTGTTTTGTCAAAATCAAGACTAAGTATAAAAATGTTTATAAAACTAGGATGTTAAAAACTTATCCCTTATGAAAACATATTTTGAGTATAGGATTATTTTGTCAAACTCTTGGATTTATCTTTGAAAATTATGAATATTGAGTTTGTAACTTAGTGAAATCCTATATACTCTTGTGTTCTAGTACGCATGTACAAATTGTTAGACTCTTGCTGATAAATCATGCAGAAAGAAAACCGCAAGAGTTACAAAATATACTACCTCAAACACACTCCCCATTACATATAATTTTACATTAAACTTCCTTTGGTTGCGCTTGAGTCCTTTTCGAGTGAGTGTCCATCTGATCTTTCCTACTTGATGTATACTCGGTCTGATCTTTGCCTTTTGACCAATACCTTCATGTATTTGTCACTTGAACCTGTATTAAACACGATCTATAAAGATGGAATGTACTAAAAATAGCAAATAAGTTAATATCATCAAAACACATTAATTATGATTATGTAGCCACTAAGGCTAACAGCATGTATAAACCACAATATATGTTTCAGTACATTTTAACAAAAAAAAAAAAGAGTTTTCTTGAAGCCCTAAAAGCAATTAAAACAAGTCCAAAGTGCAGTCACTTGATAGTCTTAGCAGATGCAACATGACTATAAGAAAAGATCAAAATGTTATAAGCAAAACAAAAAATAGTGATTCTAAGCTTCTTACATTTACTAGGGGGCAACTTTAACTCTCTTTTAGCAATAGCTAACACCAAAATTTTTATCAAAATTTCCACTTACCATGAAAAAAAAGATACAGAGAGATAGAGTCTCCCTATCTTACTCCTTAATCACTTTTAAAGAACCCCTCCATTGAGCCATTTATAGACAAGGAGAAGAATGGAATAGTTATATACTTCATATCCAAGATATGGAAGTTGTGGGAGTCTATAGCTTCAAGAATCTTAAGTAAATTTACTAAATCAAAAGTCTTTTCCAGATCTAGTTTAATAGCCAACTTACAAGCATGTTAATTTAGATGATAATTATGGAGAAGCCTCTGAGCATGGAGAGAGTTGCCTTTTGTAGATCTACCTAATTAACAAACGCAATTTGATTGGCGCTAATAAATTAACCTAGGACATTTTGTACTCCATTTGCAAGTATCAATGCAATGCATTTTATATGTAAGGTTGTAACAAGCCTCTAGCCTAAAATCATGTGGTGACGATGGAATTGCAGATTTAGGGACCAAAATTCCAATTACTGAGCTCATTTTCTTAAGAAACTTTGCAATTTGAAAAGAAGAAGAAGGAGAAGTGATACACAAAATCGACTTTAAAAATACTCCATCAAGCCTTGGAGAACCTAGCATTATAACCATTTAGTCCAAGAGCCTCATCATCTAAGATATAAAAATGCCACTCTATATTTCATCCTTTCCCATTGGTCTAGTGAGCTTGTTTTTTAGCTCCTTGGACCAATCGAAATTGAAAAAGCTTCTAAAGAAAAAAGAGCTATTACAAGGCATAACATTTCCACTTTTTGAACAAAAAAAAAAAATGGAGTAAAGGGATATAGAAGCACCCCTTATTAACATTTTCAAAGGAATCAATTCTAGTACCATCCTACTTCAAAAGAATCATCAAGACCAAGCTCACCATATTAAACACATCCTTTGTCAAAATATAAATCAAGAACATATTATCTAAATAATTTTTTCAAATAATTAACTAACATAATATTCCAAAATTTTATAATTTAATAATTCAAGGAATAAAGTATTTCAAGGATAGCAAAATGAAAATACACTATGTATACGAAGACAATATTTTGTCATCGTCAAAATACATTATGCACACTAAGACAATATTTTGTTGTTGTGTTTTGTGGCTTATATCTTTGAGTGGATGACATACGCAAAGGAGAAAAATATAGTAGAATCAGTATGCTTTGGGAAATTGTCGACGATTTGCTCTTACCATCGACGGTTTGGTTGAATTTTTCAGAATATTGCTCACGGGTTTAATCTATCGAAGGAATTGTCGATGAAATTGTCTTAATGTTATCTCAAACCGTTGACGGTTTGCTGAAACGACAAAAGGTTTCTTTCTGGGCAATGACACTGATTTTGAATTCTTAATATGAACATTAAGTTGGTTGGGTGTTTGGAGGGAAAGCCTCCGTGGTGTTTATAAATATGTCTATTGTGATGTATCTGTAACATTGAAAGTGTCTTTGACACAAGATAGTAATATTTCTTTACTGATTGCTCCCGTGGATGTAGGCATTGCCGAACCACGTAATTCCATGTGTTGTTCTTGCTATCATTTGTTTGCTTTGGTTATGTTTTGTATTTGTTATTTCATTGATTGTTGTATTTGACTTCCATTGTTCAAATTCAAATTTTATACAAAAAATTGGTATCAAAGATATTGTTGTTATGGCTTTGGGTACTTCATCTGTAAAATTTGACGTTGTCAAACTTGATGGAATCAGTAACTGTGGTCTGGGGCAAAGAAGGGTGAAGGATTTGCTTGTACAGTAAGGGATGATGAAAGCATTGTATGGTGTTCAACTGGAAGACATGGATGAGGCTACTTGGAAGGAATTAGAGGCAAATGATGTTGCTACAATAAGATTGTGTTTGGCCGATGAAGTGCTATATCATGCCATGGAGGAGGATTCTCCTGCGGTTGTTTGACAAAAACTTGAAATCCGGTACATGTCTAAATCTCTTACAAATAAACTTTTTCTTAAGCAAAGACTTTATTGGCTTAAGATGACGGAGGGTTCTGATTTGAACCAACACATCAATGCATTTAATCAAATCATATGTGATTTAATGCGGGTTGATGTGAAATTCGAAAAAGATGATAAGGCGTTGATGCATCTGAATTCCATGTTAGCATCTCACACGTATGAGAATTTGGTTACAACTTTTACTTGGGGTAAAGAGACCCTGAATTTGGAAGAGGTGACAAGTGCGTTGTTGGGGTTTCATCAAAGAATGAATGTCTGCGATGAAATTTCACACAGAGAAGGGTTTGTGGTGAATGGTAACCATGATCATGGAGAGGAAAATTTAGAAATGGACTGAGTCAAAAATCCTGATCTCAATTTAAGAAGAAAAAGGATATTCGATGTTATAAATGCAGTAAAAAGGGGCACATTAAACTGGAGTGTCTGGAATGGACGAAAATGAATGCTAAAAAGTAAGAAGGGACTTCAAAATCAGCAAATTTAGTTTAAGAAGGAAATTTAGATTGTAGTGATTGTCACATACTTTCAGTTTCATTGGGGTCGGATCGCCTCACGGACTCTTTGATCTTTGACTCGACGTGTTCTTACCACATGACTCCAAATAAGGAGTGGTTCAACACTTATAGGTTGGTTAATTCAGGTTCAATACTTATGGGGAATGATGTATCATGTAAAATCATTGGCATAGGAAATGTTAAAATCAAAATGTTTGATGGTGTTGTAAAAACTCTATGTGATGTAAGACACATTCCGGACCTACGGAAGAGTCTAATTTCATTAGGTACTTTGGACTATAATGGACACACTTACGAGTCTAAAAGTGGAGTTATGAAGGTGTGCAAAGGTAATCTAACGGTGATGAAAAAGCAAAAGTTAGATGGAAATATATATCATTGCTGGGCACTACAGTTGTAGGTGGAGCTGCAACTGTAGATTCTGAATTTGATGAAATCGTCTTATGGTATATGCGGCTAGGGCATATGAGTGAGCATGGTATGAAAGAAGTTCACAAAAGGAAGCTCTTGAAAAGTATGAAAAATGCAAGGTGAACTTTTGCAAGTTTTGTGTTCTCAGGAAGCAAAGCAGGGTGCGGTTCAAATCAACTATACATAAGATGTATTCTTAATTACATATATACTAATGTTTGGGTGTCGGTGAGACTAGCATAACGGGGAGGACACGTTTATTTTGTGAGTTTTGTTGACAATTACTCATGGAAGGTCTGGGTATACTTCATGCGGCACAAGTTAGATATATTTGCCAAGTTTAAGTTGTGGAAAGCTGAAGTGGAAAACTAGACCGGGAAGAGAATTAAATGTCTCAGTTTAGACAATGGGACCGAGTATGCCGATTCTAGGTTCATGGAGTTTTTTGCACAACAAGGCATTAGGAGACACATCACTATTCGTCGGATGCTGACTTAGACTTCGCAGCTATAGCTCCACCTATAAATGTGGTACCTAGCAGTGTATAGGTATTTCTTGGTAATTTTTACCCCTTCATCATGGTTAAGACACCTTTACTCACTTTCATTACCCCACTTACAGACTTGTAAATAAATCCATTATATTCTAAAGTACCTAATGAAATCAGATTCTTCCTTAACTTTGGTACATTCCTAACATCACATAACGTTCTTATAATACCATCCAACATTTTAATTTTGATATTCCCTATTTTGACAATGATGCATGAAGCATCATTTTCCATCAGAGAAGAACTAGATTTACCAACCTGTAAGTGGTGAACTAATCTTTGTTGGGTGTCATGTGATAGAAGCACGCTGAATCTTAGATCCAAGAATCTATGAGACGATCTAAACCGGATGATACAGACAACATATCCATGTTATCACTCTCTGAGTCTCCTTCTTCCACTACATTCGCAGATTTTGATGAACCCTCTTTATTTTCTACATTCCCCTTCTTCCTCTCTAGACAATTTGATTTTATGTGCCCCATTTTTCCTACACTTAAAACACCATGTGTCCTTCCTCTTCCTAGAATTGGGTCGAGACTTATTGTTACTCAGTCCACTCCAAAACTTGCTTCTCCCTCGTTCCTAGTTACAATTCATCACAAGCCCTTCACTTTGTGAATTCTCATCGTTGGCTTTCTTCCTCTGATGAAAACCCAAAAAAGCACTTGTGATCTCCTTTAATTCGAGAGTTCCTTCCCCACATCAGAGTTGTACCCAAATTTTCGTACCCAGAAGACGCATGTAGGGAATTCAGTAGCATCAATGCCTTGTCTATGAACTTCACATCAACTCACTTCAGATCACCGATGATCTGATTGAACACATTGATGTGTTGGTTCAAATCCGAACCCTCTAATATCTTAAGCCCATACAGTTTCTGCTTAAGATGCAACTTGTTCATCAACGACTTGGACATATATCGACTCTTCAGTTTCAGCCAAATTGCTGCCGGCGATTCCTCATCCATGACATGACACATCACGTCATCAGTTAGACAAAGTCTGCTAGTCTTTACAACCTTTGCTTCCAATTCCTTATAACTCATGTCATCCATGCCTTCCGACTACCTACCGTATAATGCCTTCACCATACCCTATTGCACAACAAATCCTTAACTCTCCTTTGCCATAGTTTGAAATTTCTCGACCTATCGAACTTGACAATGTCGAACTTTGCAGAAGAAATCTCAACCATTGTAACCAATTGCTTTGATACCTATTTGTTGTACAAATTAATGTGTAGTGGAAACTCCTAGATCGTATAATGGAGCAACTAACAATGAACAATATGGAAACACAATAACACAGATAATAAGGAAAGCAAATAAATAATAACACAAGAATTAACGTGGTTCGACAATGTGCCTACATCCATGGGAGCAAGCGGCAATTGAAATTAACTATTAATCAAAACTATGGTTACAACATTGTATTTATGCTAACCCTACACGTACAAAAGGATTAAAAAGTTCCCTAAATACCCCTGTATCAATCCCCGGAGGATTTGCCTCTAAATCCCCAACCTATTGATCTTTCCAATTCAAAATTCAAAAACAGCGTCAAACAAAATTGTTGACGGTTTTCGCAAATCATCAACGACTTCTTATTGAGATTGAAACCATTGACGATTTCAGACAAAACGTCAATGCTTTCTTCTGAAGCCTGAATCATCGATGAAACCGTCGACCAAACCATCGATTATTTCTTCCAATAGACCAACTTCCTTATTTTTCCTCAGCATGTTTTCTTTGTATATGTGTTTCACTTAATATGAGTCATATACTACAATATTAAGGGAAGACAATTTGGAGAAGAACTGGTGGTTGAAAAAATATTATTGAGAGAATTGAATACAAAAGGTGAGGGAAAAATTGAGTAATCAAACACTGAAGCTTGAAAGGATTCAAGTTGCAGAAATTGGAGAAGACTTGGGAGTGAAGACTCAAAGGTTGGGCGGTGGAGACTTTGAAGAGAGTTCGAGCGAAGGAAGAGTAGGTTGGCAAAATTTTAGAATAGAGGTTTGTATTAATTAGTTTAATTCTATTTCAATTTTTGGCATTGTTGAATTTTAAATTTAAGTTGGGATTTGAGTTTGAAACATAACTCTAAACAGAATTTAACATTGTTTCAGAATCAAAATAATCCATACTGGAAAGCCTAAGTCTAAATTTGGATCGGAAAAGCCCAAATCCAAATACCCCTTGATCCGACCCGGGTTCAAGTCAAATGACTAAAAGACCCTGGACCCAGGTCAACTTTGACCTGAATCCGTTGATCCATTGACCCAAATCCAGTGATCTTAGAACCCCAAAACCCATGTTAAATCATATTGAGTCTGGCCCAATTAGCCAAGCCCCAATTGAATTCAGACAAAACCCAACATAATTACCTAGACCTAAATCAACCTATCAGCCCAAATGTTAAAATCAAGTCCAATTAAACCCAATTCTATTTAAATCCTAATTAGACTCAGCCTTATCCTAAGCCTAACCCAATAATTTATCAGGCCAAAGGCCAAATCTAGCCCAAATCAAAAGTATCCCAACCATATCAACCTGATCCCAAATAACCCTAAGCTGTGTTTAGTTCCTGAGAAAATTTTCAAGGAAAATTTCAAAGAATCAAAGATAAAAATTGGAACAAAAATCAAAATAAAAGGAATAGCTCACTTGTGGGTTTCAGATCCATACTTAAAGAAACCGTCACTACCTTTTCCTTTATTTGAATCAACAAAAATAAGAAGAAAAAAAAAAAAAAAACAAGATGAGAAATTGAAAAGAGAGGGAGCTTAAAAAGTGAAAAAAATAAAGAACAATAGAGAGATGCACAGAGGAGAGAGAGTAAGCTTAGAGAAGGTTCGGGAGAGGAAAAGGAAAAGAAAATAAAAGAAGAGAGAAAAGAAAAGAAAAGAAGAGGAAAGAAAAAAAAAGGTTTTTTTTAATATTTTTTTTAAATATATATATATATTTAGTGGGACACATGTGACTATACAGATGGTGACACATGGTACAGCTAGGACCATCTGTTTGGGTGTTTGGGGAGCGATGTGGGTCGATCCTGACCGTCCAATGTGTGTTTTCTTCGGATAACCGAATTGCTACCACGTCGACGATCTGTGATATGCTGCCAGAGCTCATAGCATTCTACCAAGTGATGAGTGATGTCATGCTGACATCACTGTGCTACAATAAATTAAAAAAATAAAATAGTAGTGCCACGTGTTGTCACCGTTGGTTGACATATGGCAGCACTCTTCCCTGACCGGGTCAATTCGATTTGACTCGAGTCAACTTGAGTTGACCCGTTAACCCAATTTAGACCAGTTGAATTGGTCGTACCCATCCTAAACCGTTGGTTTGTTCTTTTACTTAAAAATTAATTTTTAATTTTTAAAAATTTAAAAAATAGTGAAAATTAGAAGAAAAAAAAGAAAAAATAAAAAAATAAAAAAATAATAAAGAATTATTTGAGTTATTTTGACGTAGATAATAACAAAAAAATAGAAAAATAAAAAATATAAAAAATAAATAAAATGGAGAAAAAGTCTTTAAAAATCTCGGAGAATTGTAGAAAAATTTTCAAAAAATTCCTAAATTTTTTTGGAAACTTGGAAATGTTTTAAAGACTATTTTTTGCTCAAATTTGATGAATTTATTTCATTATATATATATATATATATATATATATATATATATATATATATTCTATTTTGGTGTATGTGTGTCTCGATGATTAAATAAAGGGTAAAGAATTGTTTCAGATCTCACTTATGTTAGTTTTGAGGGGGGTTATCGAATAAGAATCTTTCTTTTGAAGGTTTTATTCTACATTCCTAAATTACACTTTATTTAATATTTTCTTTTGAAAATTTAAATGTTATTTATTTATTTATTAAGAAATTAATTAAAGACCATTAGATTCAATTTAAGAATAATTCATAGTTAATTAGGTAGCATTTGTAAAACATGTGTGGAGGAAGTGCTAGTACCTTCCTCTTGAATAACTGAACTCTCGATTACAACTCTAGTAAATGTAGATTGAGACTATTGGTTCTTTGGCTTAGGATTAGTCTAAAGACCAATCAAAGAGTAGTAGTTAGGTTGCAATTACTTGTAATTTTTAAATGGCTTAGAATTTCACGTTGCAATATTTCCATATTCATATATTAAAATTTATATATCCATTATTTTCATTCAATATTCATAAAATAATATTTCGAGTAGATTTCTCATTTTCTATTGTTTCATTCTCAGCATTTCAATTTCACAATTCATCTCATAATAATATATAAGCAAATATGGGAATATATTACATTTCATATATTTCATCATTTCTAGTATGTACATATCAGTATTTCATTTTTTTCCCATTTCATAGAAAATCATTTCCATATTTCCCGTATTCTACATTTCTCAATATTCACATATATCAGTGTTTCATATTTCCACTGTTCCATAAAATCATTTTTGTATATACATTTATTCCTTTTCAATATTTTTCAGAAAATCGTATAACTTTTCCACATTTCATTTCATTTTCTTAGGGATATTCATCATCATATCATTTTCCTAGATTTTCCATTTCAAATCACATTTTACACAATACATTTCATAATTTTCATAAAATCATATGCCACACAATTTCTCATATATTATTCATATCATCATAATAATAATTTCAGGGAAATACCATAATTCATTTCACATATATTTTAACCAGTATTTCATAAAAATACTTGTTATAACTTATTCCCCTTACCTGTCTTACTGAGATGCCCACACAGTTTAATCCTGTGCCCATGACATTTCCAGCAAAAAAACCTACAATTTCCATTTCCCCAAAACATTCAACAGAATTCCAATACAATTTCCATAAAATATTTCCTAGACTCCCAATAACCTAAATAAATTGTTAAATTTCAAAATAATCAACTTACCTCGGTTTTCTTGAAATATGCCCACAGGGTCCCGAAATTACACCCGCGGTGCTTACCCGAGCCCTGAATTCAATAACTCTAATTCAACTTCAGAATGCCCAATATTTAACATTTCCAAATCTACAATAATTAAATAATAATTAGCTACTTAATAACCCTTTAAACCTAATTTTGGGGTTATGGCTACGACGACCCCACGAGAAATCTGCTCTGCTAGATTTGTAAAGAATCATCCCTAGATTCTCGTGGTGATGTCTAATCGTCAATTGGGCTTAAGATTTACTAAAAATTGAGGTAAAAGTAAGAATTGAGTTTGCCTCAAGAGATATGCTTACGCCACTCTTATGACAAATCCGCTCCAATAGAAATGTCAGTGGCGGAGAATGGAGTCCGACAGTATTTTCTGATTTTCGATTGAGCGAATATTAGTCGAGAAATTAAAGGAAGTGGGAGAGAGAGACGGAGGAGCGACGAGAGAACGTGAGAGAGTGTTGGACAATTATAGAGGGGGGGCGCTGAATTGAATGAAATTCAATTCTCTTGAAGTTGGAAGTTTCAGGAGATTAATATATAATTAAATGAATAAATAAATAAATAATATTAATTAAATAATATAATATAATATATATTATATTATATTATTTAATTAATAATATTTATTTATTTATTTTAATTAACTTAATTAATTATTTAATTTAATTTAATTTTTTATTTTTCTTTTTTTTTAAAATATTACACCTAAATATTTTTGGGATCTTTACATTAAATCATATTGGGTCTGGCCCAATTGGCCAAGCCCCAATTGAATTCAGACCAAACCCAACATAATTATCTCGACCCAAATCAACCTATCAGACCGAAGGTTAAAACCAAGTCCAATTAAATCCAATTATGTTTAAAGCCTAATTAGACTCACCCCTATCCTAAGCCCAACCTACCAATTTATCAGGCCAAAGGCCAAATCCAGGCCAAATCAAAAGTAACCCAACCATATCAACTTGATCCCAAATAACCTTAAGCTGTGCTTAGTTCCCAAGAAAATTTTCAAGGAAAAATTCAAAGAATCAAAGATAAAAATTAGAATAAAAATCAAAATAAAAGGAAAAGCTCACTTGTGGATTTTAGATCCATACTTAAAGAAACTGTCACTACCTTTTCCTTTATTTGAATCTGTAAAAATAAGGAAACAAAAAACAAGATGAGAAATTGAAAAGAGAGAGAGAGTAAGATCGAAGAAAGAAAGAGAGCTTAGAAAGTAAAAAAAAAATAAAAAAAAATAAAGAACAAGAGATAGATGCATAGATGAGAGAGGAAGGTTAGAGAAGGTTCGAGAGAGGAAGAGGAAAAGAAAAGAAAAGAAGAGAGAAAAGAAAAGAAAAGAAGAGAAAATAATGAAAAAAGGTTTTTTGTTCTTTTTTTTAGATTTTTTTTAAAATTTATATAATTAGTGGGACACGTGTGACTACACGGATGGTGACACGTGATACAACTAGGACCACCTGTTTGGGTGTTTGGGGAGCGATGTGGCACAATCCTGACCGTCCAATGTATATTTTATTCAGATAACTGAATTGCTACCACGTCGGTGATCTGTGATATGCTTCCAAGCCCATAGCGAGTGATGTCATGCTCACGTCACTATGCTACAGTAAATTAAAAATAATTAAAAAAGTAAAATGGCAGCACCACGTGTTGCCGCCATTGACTGACATGTGGTAGCACTCTTCCCTGACCAGGTCAATCCGATTTAACTCAGGTCAACTTGAGTTGACTCGTTAACCCAGTTTAGACTAGTTGAACTGGTCATGCCCATCCTAAATCGCTGGTTTGCTCTTTTGCATAAAAATTAATTTTTAAAAATTTTTAAAAATTTAAAAATAGTGAAAAATAGAAAAGGAAACAATATAAAAATAAAAAATAATAAAGAATTATTTGAGTTATTTTGACTCCGATAATAACAAAAAAATAAAAATATAAAAAATAAATAAAATGGAGAAAAAGTCTTTAAAAATCTCGGAGAATTGTAGAAAAATGTTGAAATTTTTTTAAACAATTCCTAAATTTTTTGGAAACTTGGAAATGTTTTAAAGACTCTTTTTTGCTCAAATTTGATGAGTTTATTTTATTATTGTATATATATATATATATATATATATATATATCTATTTTGGTGTATGTGCGTCTTAATGATTAAATAAAGGGTAAAGAGGTGTTTCAGATCTCACTTATATTAGTTTTGAGGGGGGTTTATCGAATAAGAATCCTTCTTTTGAAGGTTTTATTAGATATTCCTAAATTACACTTTATTTAATATTTTCTTTTGAAAATTTAAATTTTATTTATTTATTTATTAAGAAGTTAATTAAAGACCATTAGATTCAGTTTGGAAATAATTCATAGTTAATTTGGTACCATTCGTAAAACGGGGTGTAGGAGGTGCTAGTACATTCCTCTCGAATAACTAAACTCTCGATTACAACTTTGGTAAATGTAGATCAAAATTATTGGTTTTTTGGCTTAGGATTAGTCTAAAGACCAATCAAATAGTAGTTAGGTTAACTATATCACACCTACGTAAATAACATGTTAGTGACGACTCCTTCAAACCTTTATTATTATTTTTCACCATTTTGGACCTATTTCCAAGACATTGCAACACCAATAATATATATGAGTATCCATCATTCATTTAATTTTTTCAGTCTGAAATAAACTTACAAGTTAAATCCTCAACATATAATATTAATATTTATTTTTAGACTAATCAAGTTAAGTTTTTGTGTCACTTATCTACACTGGCTGTATAAAGCTTTGTTAGATAAGTACTACATTTCTTTCCATCTTTCTCTTTTTTGTTTTTTTTTTTTTAAATTATTAATATAGGTTTTGCACATATTTTTCATGTTGTTTTTTGTTATTTTGTCTCTCTCTGATCAGGTTCTTATTAAAAGATAGGTTTCTTGAATTGTAATGTACATTCTTTTTTCATTGACATGATACAACATCCAAATAAAGGTAGACATTGATTTCAACAATCATATAATTAATTAATATAATACAATGCCAACCCACCTGCAGATAACTTGGCGTGATTGACTGCATTATCTCCATGAAAAGACACATGATGCATTTTAACCCTTAACCAATCTGTGAGAGTTGTTCTAGGGTGGAAATCATTCATTAGCAAATTACAACAAGAAAAAGGAGTACTTCTTCTCCTCCTTCAAATTGTACTCCAAACTGTCTATGAAAAAGTAAAGATCTAACTCTTTCTCTACCAAACGCCAAAAAAAGAAAAGAAACGTAAATGGAGTACTTTTATTTCAAATGGTTATATTTGTTGTGTCAGACACCCCACTTGTGTCAAGTACCAATACTACAACTAATGCTATTGAATATATAAGAAGCTAAAACAATACAAAAACTAATAATAAAAACAGTAAAAAGAATCAGATAAGAAATTAACGAGGTTCGGTATAAAATTACCTACGTCCTCGGGCGCCGACAATCAATCAACTACTTCTTGATAAAATACAACTTTGAGATGTGTTTTACAAATAGAGAATTGAACTCTTTATATAACTTCAACCTCAAGTTCGAAAAACACTTCTCACGAATGTGGGACAAATAAGGAAAAAATTCAAAACAATTTTTCTACCAATGTGAAACTTTTCTACCAATGTGGGACAAAAAACAACAAATCTCTACCTTGATGATAAATTCAATAAATTTTTAGTCATCAACATTCTCTAGAGTTCCACATCCAGCCTTCCAAGAATATTCAAACTTGCAGGATATTGATCAAGTTCAAATAATGTTTGAACTTGATTGTTGTCACAATCTTGGTCAACATATCTATGTGATTTTCAGCTGTAGCAATCTTCTGAAGGAGTATCTTACCTCCATCAATAATATCCCGCATAAAATGAAACTGAATGTCGTTGTGTTTCATTCGTGCCTAGCAGACTTGGTTTTTTGCTAAATGAATAGCATTCTAGCTATCACAGAACACAACAATGTGCTTCTGAACAACTTTTAAATTTTCAAGTAAATCCTGCAATCAAATAGCTTCATTAACAGCTTCTGAAGTTGCCATGTACTCTGCTTCTATTATCGACAAGACAATGGTAGACTGTAAGGTAGACCTCCAACTCACTGGACCATTAGCAAATGTAAAAACATATCCAATAGTTGATCAACGTTTATCCAGATCACCTGCAAAATCATAATCCACATATCCAACAACACGTTGATCAATAGTATTATTTTTCTCAAATACTATACCAACATCAATCGTATTCATAATATATCTTAAAATTTATTTCATAGCTTGCCAGTGTCCTTTACCATGACAAAAGACACATTCATCTTTAGTAGGTCTCCCACGAGATTGTTGACTTTTTAAGTCCGATCTTTATTTTGATGCTGACAAAGCACCAGTATCTCATGTGTGTTTTAGTATGTAAATGGGTCTAAATTTCAAGACACATAAGATCAAAGGACTTGGAAGTCAGAAGAAACACCAAAATCATACGTATTTGGCGCATTCCATGAAAAGAAAAAGAAAGAAGAAGAAAATTTTGATTGTAAATGCATTTATGTTTTAAATTTGGTCTGTAATAATACATTGCATGCATGATATGGGTAAAAGCTCAGTGATGATCATAGACAGACCATAGGAAACCACAGGACCTTAGGGATCACCCTTCTTTAGCCGACACCAGACTTTTAGTGTAACGCCCCGACCCTTTATACGAACCCAAAGTGTTATTACACATACGTTATACTTGTATCTGATAAACATACATAAATAACCTGCTCTATATAGGGACAAACGGGTATATCTCATACATATCTATATTCATGCATAGCGAAAAATAAAAACATTCTTACGGGATTCTATTAGACATATACCAGAGTTCTATCTGTATTTTCAGTACATAAGATTCATACTTAAAACATAAACTGTATTATATTCCCTTACATTCAACCAGGCTAACAACCCCGTACTGATAAAAAAACTTACGTCTACTAACAAGACTCTACGCACCAAAGTCCCTCTAGAAGACTAGGACTGACGTCCTGTAAGACTTGAAACAAATGTTATAAGATTGGGTGTGAGACACTTCTCAATAAGGTGAAAGATATTACATCAGCACGTGACTATATGAGTTTATTCCAATTTAAAAACAGTTGCACAATATCACATTCACAATACTGTACTATAGGAGATATATAAACATAATTCAGCATCATTACAAGCGAGAGTTCCCGAGGTTAGGGTAGGGCACATGCCTATACACTGTACGATCCCTCCACAAGGTACTTAACCCTATGACTTTACCCATTTTAGTTTTTAAATCATGTATATGAAAATTTAGGACAATGACCAGCTTTGGAATGTTCATAAATATGCCTATTTATTCCGTGCCACAGGTTGTGCACTGATAAACTCTAATAGAGCCTTGTTCATGCAGGCACTGTCAAGCATCACATATATAGTCCGACCGCTCCACCTGATCCATTACTTCACCAGTAACCCCACACTCCTACAAGCCGACTATCTCAATACCCACACTGATTCACATGTGTGGTTGCACTGTACCTTCAGTTAGCAACGGAACCTCACCTCAAGCTATTTAAAGCTTCATATAGCCTGTAGTATCTTTCAACTCTTTTAGAGTGTCTTTCAACTCCTCTAGTAACAAGTTGTGGTCCCAATTTATCATATATATAATTTATAATGAAAACACAACAATCTATGCAATTCTAGTAGTTTCACAATCGTAATCATGCAATCTTTCATGTATTTTTTTCTTTCTTTCAAACCATAGTGTTAACCAGCACAAACGCTCTCAGCTCAACCCTTTTTACATATAAAGCTCAGTGATTAATCGACACCTATTTTCCACATTTTCAAATTACAAAATGGAACTTCAATTCTCATAGTTCATTTACAAGTATAACAATTCAATATATTCCACTTCATATCATATGTCACACTTGTTTTGTCAAAATTTGCTATATATAGTGTATAACTCTAAAAATACCATTTGGACCACAAACATGGGTATCAAGCAGCTCCTTCCTTAGGTTTAAAACAAACAAAGTAGTTTTGGAAAGTTTGGAGTTCATATGCTAAAACCTCATTTTTGCCAAAAATCGTAAAATCGTAAGAAACAAAATTTATACCCAGTAAAACTTTGCAAATAAGCAGTCAAAACGTGCATAAAAACATAAGCTAACTTTCTAGAGGTTTAGTTTTCTAAAATACTGATGTAAACAAATCCCCTTACCTTAATCTCGAAAATCGAAACACGAACGAATTGATCCAAAACAACGACACGAGAACCCCAAAACCTAAAAATCGAAGAACAATACTTCACTATAATCTTGACTACTACATATCTACCAAACCAAAATTGAAATCACATCCTTACCTCAATTTTAGAGGAAAACCCAAAAATCCTCAAATCAAAAATTTGATCCGCTATAACTGTAGAAATTCTCTTCCTAATGCACGTAGTGAGGTTGAATTGTTGATTTCGGCAATAGACGACACGAAATCCTAGAGAGAGAGGGATGGTTTGAGTTCTAGAGAGAGAGAGAATGGAGATAACTTAGCATGGAAGCAATGAATATTCTATTTATAACTAGGTTGACCCGGCTAGCCTCGTCGAGAGTTGAAGTTCTTGTTGACGAGCCGAAGAAGGTCGCTCGTGACCGAGAAAGTGACCTCATCAATGAGCATGAGATTTTAGAATCTCTAAAAATCCCTTGGTATCTTCTCGTTGACGGGCCCCTGCGTCTTGTCGCTGAGCCACATAACAGACTTCGTCGATGAGCTCCGCTGTTTTATCCTTTTTAATTTCCCTTCTTTTTTCTTTATTTATTTTTCGAATTCGGGTCCCTATATTTAGGGTTAGCTCAAAGACCATAAACTAACTTTAGGTCCCAATTTTTTCACTTAAAAAGTCCTATATAACTTAGAAATAAGAATTATGTGAGAAGGGGTGACTTTAGATATAAATTTGGACTGAATGCACAAAGTTAGTGCGTTCGGTCGACCGAACCCTAACTACAGGGACACTTCAGTTGATCGAACCTCCATAGGGTCAACTGTTGACCAGTTGGTCAACCGAATATGAACACACTAAGAACCTTCGGTCGACTAAACCTCTCCGGGGTCAAAAAGTTGATCAGTTGGCCAACCATCCCTAAATGAACTGCAACACCTTGGTTGACAGAAATAGCACATGGGAAATCTGAACGACTTAGTCGACCGAACTTAAAGAAGAAAAATAGCCTAGTTGACCGAACATATGAAGTTCGATTAACCAAACTTAATTTGGTCGACCGAACCTCAGAGGTTCTGAAATCACCTCAAGTCTGGTCGACCATGTCCTCAGTTCAAATGCACCCTGGTCGACCGAATTGAGCAACCCGGTCGACCGAACCTTAAAAATGGTCTACTGAACCTCTCGGGTTGTACAATTTTTACCAAGATTATTTGGAGTTAAAATATGGTTAATTTTATAAAACTCTTTTAAAATTTTTTTAAAAATTCCCCTAGTGTCCCTAACGGTCATAATTTATGGCATGTCTATATATATGCTTCTGAAAGTATAATAGTGTTCCCAAGAGAGGGGGTGAATTGGGTTATTTAAAAATTTTAAGTTTTTTTTTTGAAATCCTTTACTTATTTGTTTAGTACTTTATAACCAAAACTTAAGTAACTCAATTAGTTAAAAATCAAAAACCAAAACACACCACAATTTTCTTCAAAATTTAAACAATCAAACTAACCACACAATGATCAATGCTAATAACCAAAATAACTAAGAAGTTGCAACTTATTGAATTGCTTTCAGGCTTTTGGTAATAGCCCTGTAATACAAATGCAAGCCTTATTTTGATTTGGTTTGTATTGTGTTCTCTTAATCAAGATTTTGGAAAATTAACCAACATACTCCCTTGTGGGTTTCTGCAAACGGTTAATTGAAATGTACTTTCTAAAATTAAGAGTCTTCTTTGAATTTCAATGTTTAAGCCTTGCAACCAGCACTTAACATCCACAAATATAAATATATTACAGAAATTAAAGAGTAGGGTAGAGAAGAACACCAAGTTTTTACGAGGTTCGGATTATCCCCAGCTTACGTCCTCACCTTTGGCAAACACCAAAGGATTCCACTATATCAGTTCCTTTCCGGGCGGAACAACACTGTTACAACCACTCCTCGAATTAGGGTAGAGTGTGCCTCTCCAAATGATATCCTCTCGTTTGGTCCAACAATTCAAGTACCTGAATAGTCAATCAATCTACAAGACAAGATTCAAAAGAAGGTGTACAAGAGATTCTCTCCAAAGAGCTGATTAGTACAAATTCAATCTATATACTTCAAAGTAATTCAAATATGAAACTTAGATTGAAGCTCAAGAGAGTGTATCAACGAATAGTTCTTTCAATGATTGAAAGAATTCAGAATTGTAGCACAAGATTGGTGATTTAGAATCAGCAAAGCCTTAAAAATTTTCATGCACAAGATGAGAGTGAGAGAGCCTTTGAGTGTTGAGAGCAATTGAGAGAGTTTGGATGCTGAATTTGATTCTTGGTATTGAATTCATTGGTCTTGAGGATTATTTATAGATGTAGAAAATCATTTAACTTGTTCTCCAAGTTTACTTGGAGTGGTGTCCAAGTTTTAACCACGTGTGAGCCCCAAGAAATCTAATTTTTAAAAATTTGTCTGTTATAAAATTTGAAATCTGCCACGTGGCAGTAGTCTGATAAAATTTGGCCAAGCGCTTGTCAATAAAATACATAGTTATTTTTCACAGGCAGTAGGGTGACAGTCGCTTGTCACCTTGTGGTCAGGCGTCTGTCACTGAAATTCTTAGTTTAAAGAAAAACAGGCAGTAGGGTGACAGTAGCCTGATGAAACCTAGATAGGCTTCTCAAATTACCTCATCAGGCGCCTATCAAGGTCCAGGAAGTAGCTTGACGACCTTCCATCTGTATGTTTTAAAAACCTTTAAGATGGTAGCCGACTGACAAGTTTAATTAGGCTTCTGTCAAGACAAAATTCTGGTTTTCAAAATATACTTGAACTAACTCTCTTTGCTCCTCATTTCTTGGAATGTTAATTTGTTTTCTTTAAAAAAATATTTTCCAAGTTTATAATAAGGTATCTAAGTCTCTTTTGCCTAATGAGTTTCAACAAAAATTTCATACTTGAAATATACTTGAAGTACTTACAAAGCATTTCCTAATGACACATTTGACTCTTAATTGCTGCTTTGAGTCCTCTTTGTTTTTAAGCTTCATTGATCCTTGAGCTTTTCATATTGATCACCTGAATTTGATATGAGCTTTCAAATGGTTCCTTGTGAAGTATGCTAGGCTTCAATATATGTTTTTCCTGAAACACCATAACTTTGAAGCAAATTAAATAACCTCACTTTGTTATCATCAAAATTAAGAGTCTTAAGCCATGTTTAGGCCAACACCTTCATTTGCAAAGATTAAGTGTTGGTTAGGGCTTTTGATTAAAAAATTTTCTAGAGCTTCACTTCCCCATACTAGCCCATATACTCCACCCTTTTTCATTCCTTTGTTAAAACCAACTTGGTGAGAGTATTTTTGAGATTATCTACAAGCTTATACTCTCATATTGATTGTTGATTTTAGAAAGGTTAAGTTCAAAAGTTCTACCCAGTGATTTAATCCATAAATTCATTTTTGGGGAAACTTATTAAGCTTGTGAGTCTTTGCATTCTTATTGCAAGACTCTTGAGCTTGTCTTATTTGTTTTGAGAAAATATTTTTGACAAGCTCGATTTGAAATATCTCTGGTGCTTGAGTTCCTAAAAATCTTTTTGAGATATTTGACTATATTTTCTAAATCTTTGAAACCCTACTTGTGGTTGAAATATTTACATACATTGTTTTAAAGATATTATTGTAGTACACTCTCACACTCTGATTGCATATTGACATTAGCTTTAGAGTAATCACACATATCTTCACTGAGCTTATGTTTCATATTATTTGGAAGTGTATTGATTATTTCTTGTGCTTATCAGTATAAATCTTCTTTTACTAAAAGCATTTTTATTTGTATGCAAAAAATTGTGCTTACTGATTGTATTCCAGGTGTGGCTTGAGGGGGCATTTGATTTAACCCGTAAGGATCAGGTTGGGGTTATCCTTGTGAATTTGACCGAGGGCCTTCTCCGCCCTGTAATGAGAATTTGTAAAGGTTGAGGTTAGCCCTGTACTAATTGACTTGAGTTTATTTAGGTGCCGCTCCACTCGTTAAGTGAGCCTATAGTGTAATCATTGTGCTTGTGAGCCAAGGTAGGGATGTAGGCAGTTTGCAAAACCTCGATAACATTTTTGGTGTTGTTTCCATTTATTGCTTTATTGTGCATGCTTGGTTAAATTACTTGTGTAGTTTAATTTTTGTTGAATATATATATATATATATATATATATATATATATATATATCATTTAATTTTATATGCACTAGACAGACCCTAGGTTGCGTAATACTGATATTTGATTTAACCTAGGAGAAAAGTTTAAAAATCCTAATTCACCCTCCTATTGGGAATACACCAATTCCAATAGAGATTTATTCATCCCATGAGATTTACTCCTCCTTCCAAGCATATGACTCTGAGAACATCCCCTTATTAGTGCTCCTGTTGTTTCCTTATGGACCTTTTGATCCTTCTTTCTGCATTCAATACTAATTAATGCAGTACAAACAACATCAAAAGTAACTTTATCTTTCCCATACAATATAGTGTTGGTCAGATGTTCTTAATCATTAGAGAGAGAGTTTAGTAACAATATGGCCTTATCCTCATCTTTCACCTTTTCATACAATTTAACAATCGGCCAAAATTTTATTGAAAGCATTTATGTGGTCATTAATCGAAATACCTGGTTGATACTGAAAGCGAAACAATTTCTTTTTCAAATAAAGCTGATTTTCCAAACTCTTGATCATAAATGTATCTGCCAATGTCTTTCACAATTTCTTTGCAGATGTCTCCCTCATAACACAATATTTCTGATTTTTGGCAAGACACAGACGAATCGTACCACATGCCTGACGATTGATCTTTTCCCAATCTCTGTCACCCATATCCACTGGTTTATCATCCAAGGCTATATCTAACTCTTGCTAATACAGGATGTCCATCATCTCACATTGCCACATACCAAAATTATTGGTACCATCAAATTTCTCCATCTCAAACTGAGCATTAGCTATCGTCTTTGGCTATGATGTTGAAGCCGAAGGGATTGAAGTTCGTGCGGACAGAGTTTCTTCTACTGCTGCACTAGTTTCTACCATCTTCTATATATTCAATAGTAGCCAACAAAGCAAAAGACCCAGGATGAATAGTACGTACCAACTATGTCTACTCTGTTTTATCCTATGAAATTTCACTTTGACTAGGCCCGACCTTCAAGGAGTGACTAAGCCACAATGGTCTCTGAGCACTCGCTTAGACAAGGTCTTTCTTAGGCATCAAACGTGGAATCAAAGATCCTAACAGAGGAACACGTCCATATCGGCACTATTCAATTTAGTTCCGATACCAATTGTTGTGACAGGCACCCCACTTGTGCCAAACACCAATACTACAACTAATACTATTGAATATATAAGAAACTAAAGCAATGCATAAACTAATAATAAAAATAGTAAAAAGAACAAGACAAGAAATTAACGAGGTTCGGTATAGAATTACTCGAGCACTGATGATCAATCCACTACTTCTTGACAAAGTACAACTTTGAGGTGTGTTTTACAAATGAAGAGTTGAGCTCTTTATATAGCTTCAACTTCAAGTCCAAAAAACACTTCTTATCAATGTGAGATAAATAAAGAAAAAATTCAAAACAAATTTTCTACCAATGTGGGACAGAAAACAACAAATGAATCATTGTTAAAACCGGAGGAGTCCAAAGGTATGCTTGATACACATGGGTGAGCACTAACTTAACTCAAAAGCTTAAACCTATTAGGTCTTGGGCTACACCATGTATATAAACACCCATCAAATACTCACTTTTTCCAATGTGGGACAAACTTCACAAGCGGAATTCTCAACAATATTATCCCTCCGATGAAATTATTTGCCACTTAACATATGTGGACATCTATTTATTGAAGGATTTGAATTTATGTGAATTTGAACAAAATATAATACACTTTCTGCAAAAATATAAATTAAAGGTTTGAAACCATAATCCCAAACACAATGTAAGGTTGTGTTTGAAATCATAGATTTCAAGACTCAGATTTAGATTGTAGATTTAATATAATTAAGGTAGCGTTTGGGGATATAGATTTTTTGGAGTGTGGATTTGAATTTTTGTGAATTTCGAAAATACACAATACAATTTTGTATTATGTTTTATCCAAATCTATACAAATTCAAATTTAAAATTCAAAACCCATACTCCTAAACATAATACAAGAGTTACTGTTAAAAATTTAAATTATGGTGGTTTGATCTTTAGAGTTTTATTTTCAAATTCGTTCAAGTGTCCATTGAGAGTTTTTTATCGAAGTTGCAATTGAAACATAGATCGACCTATCATAATTTAAAATTCAAAAAATAAAGTACAATTTAAAGAAAGGTCAAATAACTTCTATAATTTATTTATTGAGTAAATAAATTGATAATATACTTAAATGCATATAATTTTATTTCTTAATTATTTTATTGAAAACTTATCACTCGTCACTAATTTTCAATTGATCATCAATCATGTATTTTTTTTTCCAATAACTATGGCCTTCTTTTATATTTATCCAAAAGAATAATTAAATAATTTAAGGGAATTCTATTGAAGCAAAGATAGAAGTGGTGATGAGTACACAATTTTATTATGACAAATATAGAAAGATAGGTTTTGCAATTGTGATAAGTGTACAAATAAAGCTTTTAATATGTAAGCCAAATTTAAATCTCATCCAGTAGAGATTTGAATGAGGAGAAAATAAAATGGCACATGCCTTTTGGTACACACATATGGCTTCTAAATTTATCAGTAGGTTAAGGCTACTAAATGGAGGTAGTCATACATAATCCATCTAATATGCTTTTTCTACTCCCTTAAAATTCAAACCTAAAACATATAATTCGAAAATTCTAAACTTTAACTAGTGAGATATCCCTTAGTAAAGAAAGTAACACTTTAGTAATGCTAATTATCATGAAACGTGTGTGTACATGTAATCTTGATTTTGGGTGCGTCTGATTGGCTATGTTAGATTATATTTAAATTTTGGCATTTATTAATAAAAGATAAATTTATGGAGATGAGTCTCATTTTTTTTTTAAGTATATTTAGAGTTCTCTTTTATCCATTAAAGACTTATTAGGTCTTACTATATAATGGAAAGTAACTCATCTCACATTCCATATTTTTCTAACAATTCTCAAGATTCGAACCCAAATGTTCAAACAGAAAAGTCCAGAATTCTACCATTAAGAATTTGCAATTCATCAAAAAGTGTCATGTAAGTGTCTGAACCCATTAAAGTTGTTAGATAATATGTATATTTGACTAGGGGTATTTTAGTCTCTGCATATATATTAGGTTTAGGTTTCTTTTAATCGTGTATTTAATCTCTTTGTATTTGAGTTCTGTAATATGTATTGAATTCTAGCTTGCTTGTGCGCAGCCCTCTCTCCCTCTTTGCAATCTCTATCTCTCTCTCTTCTCTCCCTTTTGCATTGTATTATACTCTAGCATGCTATCAGAGCAACTGATCCCCTTCGTGGAAATTCGCTGTGAGGTTGTCGTTTAGAGTTTGCAGTCGTTGTAGTTTATGAGCTTTTCCTCCCTACAGTCGCCGGCGACAGTGGTGGTCATCATCGCTCAACCTTCTTTCTTCTTGCACTGAAGCCATCGTTGCCGTCATCATTCGTTCGTCGTCGCTAAGCTTTCTTCCTTCCTGCACTGAAGCCTTCGTCGTCGTTCGTCTCCACCGCACTAAGTTTTGCAATCGTACCCTCCTCGTCGTCGTTGTTCGTCTCCGTCGCACCCTCTCTGGAACCAGCACTGAGTTTTGCAATCGTACCCTCCTCATCGTCGTTGGTCGTCTCCGTCGCACCCTCTCTAGAATAGCAAACTCCAGTATTGCACCCTCCTCTGCCTCACCGAAAATTGCAGACAGTCACCACTGATGCCTATTTTCTGGCTGCCTCTTGGTTTTTGCTCTACTGCATCAATAAAGGTTATTTGCACTCTCACTCGATTTTCTAGCAGCCTCTTGGTTTTCTCCCACTTCTCTATACGATGATGCTCTTGATTATTTACAGTTGACAGAAAGGATTCAAAGATTTCTACGAGTACCAATTATTGCTTTCCACTTTAGGGTCTCTCTTTTGTGATTTTTTTGTGGTGTGCGTCCGTATCTGTTCGCGTGTGTGGGGTACTGATTGAATGTAATGGGCGTTGCAACTTTGATTTGATTTGTATGTTTCGACTTTCTGAGTTTGTTCTGCGAGAGTCCAGTCATCCGACAAAATATAAAGTTTTTGTAGTGCTATTTGTTTCTGAATTTACTAATTATTCTGTTTTCTGGGCAATTAAGCAATTGAGAGTTCTTTATATTTGATGATGGTTGTTAATTTATTTGTCTCATATAAGCTATCTTCCTATGGTCAAAATCTACAACAGACAGTTGTCATTGATGAGTGTAGTTATTGCAAGCAGAAGGGTTATTGGAAGGTATGTCCATTATTATTAAGGGACAACAACAAACTTCGAAAGTTAGGCATTGTCACACTGCAGCCACTACATCATCAGTAGAGTCAACTCCCACCATGTCTACATGATTTCTTATTACAGAACAGTTGCAGAAGCTTTAATCTACATCAAAGCCTAATGTCTCATCTGTT
Organism: Malania oleifera; assembly: GCF_029873635.1. NCBI lineage: Eukaryota > Viridiplantae > Streptophyta > Magnoliopsida > Santalales > Ximeniaceae > Malania > Malania oleifera. Next base: position 90,102,465 of record NC_080419.1, on the reverse strand, counting down.
TCTCCCTCCTTAAGTTTATCCTCCTTATCCACTTCAGGTATATCTCCGTCTACTTGGATTTTTTATTTAGGTGTTACTCATCATATGTCAAATAACATCTCTCTATTTACATCAAATATCTTCTACCTTAATACCTTCATCTGTTTTGGTTGCCAATGGTACCCCAATTCCATTGGTCGATATTGGTTCCATCATTTCATCCTGTTCATGTCTTTCTGATGTTTATTGTATTCCTCAACTCTCATTGAATTTGATTTCTATTAGTCAACTATGTGATTCTGGATACTGTGTTTCTTTTACTCAAACCTCATGTTTTGTGTAGGATCCACATTCCAAGAAGTTGATTGGGATAGATTGTAGGAAGGGGGGATTGTATGTGTTAGAAAAGTTTCGGGTCAAAGAATTTGCTAGTTTTAGTGTTGACTTGTCTTCTTTTCGTTTGGGTTCCAATTCTTATACTTTTTATTTATGGCATTCACGTCTTGGACATGTTTCTAGTTCTCAATTGAGATTTTTGCAGGTGTCCTAGGAAATTTATCTTCTCATGACATTTTTTATTATAGTTGTTGTAAGCTTGCAAAATTCTCTACTTTGTCCTTTAATAAAAGTAGACCAGTCTCTTTTGCACCCTTTGATATAATCCATTCTTATATTTGGGAACCAGCTCCTATTGCCTTAAAGGGAGGGTCCCGATATTATATTTCTTTCATGGATGATTATACTCATTTTACTTGAATATATCTTATGAAGAAACATTCTGATTTCATTAACATTTATACAATGTTTCGTGCTTTGGTTCAAACCTAATATTCAACTGTCATTAAGTGTTTCAGGTGCGATTTTGGGGGGGGGGGGAGGGGATTTAATTCTACTAAGTTTTCCACCCTATTCACCTCTAATGGTACCATACATCAATCATCATGCATAGACACTCTTGAGCAAAAATGGTGTGGCTGAAAGAAAACATCGACACGTCATTGAGAAAACTCACTCCCTTCTCATTTCTGGTGATGTTCCCAAAGTTTTCTGGGGAGAAGCAGCTCTCACTGCCATATATTTGATTAACACAATTGCTACTGTTCTTAATTTGGGAGTCTCTCCTTATGAAAAATTGTATGGCAAAGCTCTAGAGTATTTTCATTTGAGATTATTTGGTTGCACATGCTTTGTCCTTCGTCCTCATACTAAGTGCTCTAAGTTGTCTGCACAATCTTCTATGTCCGTGTTTCTTGGTTATGGTGATGGATAAAAAGGATATCATTGTTATGATCTAGTAACACAAAAACTTTATGTTTCTTGTCATGTCACCTTTCTTGAACACATTCCTTTCTTCTCTATTCCAACAAGCTCTAGCATCTTAAATGAGTTTGAACTTGTTAATATTGATCCATTTACTGGTGATATTGATTTAGAGTCTTCCCTAGTTGTTCCTATTTCTTCTCCTTCTTCTTCACTTTCTTCTGCAGGTTCAAATCCCCCATCCTCCTTGGCGAACTCCTCTTCATCTTTCGATCATGTGGACCTTTCACCTTCTCGTTATCCAATGCAACTGCATAAGCCCCCTTCTCATCTTGATTCATATGTCCTTGCATCTAATTCTTGTTATTCTTATAGCTTTGCTACTTTTTTTTAGTTTCTCTTCATTCCCATTATGAGATAGCTTCCTATAAGGAGGCAGCTTTTGACCCTCTTTGGCAACAGACTATGAATGACGAACTTGCTGCTTTGTATAAAACTGGCACGTGGGAGTTGGTACCTCTTCCTCCAGATAAAATGGTAGCGGGATGTCGCTGGGTCTACAAGATCAAAACTAAGTCTGATGAATCTGTTGAAAGATATAAGGCTCATTTGGTTGCAATAAGGTTTACTAAAAAAGTTGGTTTTGATTATGAGAAGAAATTTGCACTAGTTGCTAAGATGACATCTATACGTGCTTTGATTGTAGTAGCTTCTATTAATCAGTGGAACCTCTCACAGTTAGATGTAAAAAATGCCTTCCTAAATGGGAATCTCAAGGAAGAAGTCTATATGTCTCCACCCCTTGGTGTTTCTCATTGTCCAGGGGAGGTCTGTAGACTGAGAAAAATTTTGTATGGTCTTAAACAAGCTCCTAGGCTTGTTTTGAGAAGTTCTCTAAAGTACTTTGTTCTTTTGGCTTCCACTCAAGTGATCATGATTCTGACTTGTTTACACGTTATACATCTATTGGGCATATTATTCTCATTCTTTATGTAGATGATATGATTTTAACTGGTGATGATACAAATGGGATTGCAGAATTGAAATCAAAGCTGCACCACCACTTTGAAATGAAAGATTTGGGACCCCTGAGATACTTCCTTGGTATTGAGGTAGCCTATTTTCCTAAAGGTTATCTCCTCTCTCAGTTTAAATATGCAGTTGATATCATTCACAAGGCTCGTCTTACTGATACTCGAACTGTAGAAACTCATTTTGAACTCAATGTTTATTATACCTCTTCTGATGGGGTTCCATTGGCGGATCCAACTTTATACCGTACTATTGTTGGTAGTTTGGTTTATCTCTCCATCACTCGACTTGATATTACATATGCAATTCATATTGTGAGTCAGTTTGTCTCCTTTACCACTACGATCCATTAGGATTCTGTTCTCCGTATCTTATGTTATATCATAGGTACATTGTATTAGAGTATGTCACTTCCTTCTACATCTACTTTGGAACTTCGTGCTTATTCTAATACTGATTGGGCTGGAGATCCTACAGATCGCAAGTCCACAACTGGTTTCTGTGTTTTTCTTAGTGACTCTCTCATTTCCTAAAAAAGTAAGAAGCAATCTGTAGTTTCTTGTTCTTCAATTGAGGCTGAGTATCATGCCATGACTTCAACTATTGCTGAAATAGTTTGGTCGTGTTGGTTACTTGCTGACATGGGCATCTTCCTTGCTGAACCCATTCCTATGTATTGTGACAACACCAATGCTATTTAGATTGCTCATAACTCTGTTTTTCCATGAACTCACTAGGCATATTGAAATTGATTGTCATCTCACACGTCATCATCTTCACCTTGGTGCCATCTCTCTCCCATTCATTCCCTCTATACCATGCAGTTCACTGACTTCTTCACAAAGTCCCACACTATTAGTTGGTTCCAGTTTTTTACGTGGCAAACTCTCAATGCTACTTGGTATGCCATCGTGAGGTTAAGGGGGGATGTTAGATAATATTGTTGACCTTATAGGTTATACCCTGTTTTGATTATGACAAATACTCTGGTATTTAATGTCGATCAAGTTTTTGTGCACGTTCATACTACCAAGATTGTATGATGACATATGTTACCTTGAAGCAAAAGAAGACCTAGAAAATTCATTTGTTGTATTAAGTTTAATTTGGGTCTGCAATAGTAAAGTAGAAAAGGTCTGTAATAATTAATGCATATCATACATGTAGGAACTAATAAGCTCAAAGACCTTAGAAAGACCCTAGGTCCTTGCATTTGCACTTAGGTATGTCCCTAAAATCACATACACTATCAGGGGAAACAATTGAATTGAAATAGGACTTAAAGGACTTAAATAGTGAGGTTTCAGGCAACTGAACCTTGGTGTTCAGAACACCTCGATCGACCAAACCATTGAATGGTCAAATAGTTGACCTGGCTTCGAGCGACCGAACTCAAATGAACTGAGTGTCCACAGTCAACTGAACTCAAGCCCTAATTTTTTATAACAACTTAGGCACTTAAACTTCATGTTCAAAATACCCTTGGGCGACCGAATGTTCAAGTTTGGCATACCGAACTTGAGACCAGGCGGCCAAACCTCGTACAGATTGGAAAATTGCCTTGGTCAGCAAACCGAACCCTCATTCAAGCATCTGAACTTCAAAAATCATCTTTTCTGTTTGTGAGTGTTCAGGCAACCAAACTTATGGCTTGGTTGACCGAAACTCTTGGGTTGGCTTAAATTTTACCACGATTAATTGGGATTAAACTGGGTTAATTTTCTTAAACTCGTTTAAAACAAATTTAATTATTTCCTATGTATCCCCAACGGTTATAATTTAGGAATTCTCTATATATATGAGTTCATTTGCTCAGATTAGCGAGTAATTTAGCAATCCGATTAGCAAAATATTCTCTCTATTTTTGAGAACCCTTTTGCAAAATACAAAGCCTATACTCTTTCATACACTCATTCCTCAGCTAAACCAAACCTTGTGAGAGTTATCTAAGTGATTATAAATTGCTAGAAACTCTCATTGCATTGTTGTTGTTTGATTTTCATATTAAGAGTTAAGCAAAGATTTTTCTCTCGATTTTATTTAATAAATCTGTGTGCGGGAAAAAATTTATAGCTAGTGAGTCTTTGCATATTCATTGCAAGACTTATTTAGCTTGTATTTTTGAGTGTGCAAAAAAAATCTTTCACAAGCTTATTTTTGAATATCTCTTTGTGCTTGAATATTGAGAAAATGTTTTTGAGATATTTAGAATACTCTTGGTAGAAATCTTTGAAACCCTAAACTGTGATTAAGATTTTCATCTATACATAATTTCAAAGATTAACTTGTTGATACACTCTTCTGTGTGATTGAATATAGACATTACTCTGAGTGTTGTTTGCACACATATAAATATGAGCATATAGTTCTTACATTATCGGTATGTGTTGATTATACTATTGCAAATCTGCTTGATTGAGAAACATATAATTTATACACATTCTTTATTGTGATTCTGTTGTATTCCAGGCGTGGCTTGAGGGGATGTTGATCCAGCTCGAAAGGATTGATTGTAAAAGGTTGAATTCAGCCTTGTGTTAATTTGACTTGGTTTTATTACGGTGCCGCTCCACCTGTGAAGTGAGCCTTAGTGTAATCCTTGTGCTTGTGAGTTAAGACGGGGACGTAGACAGTTTGCCGAACCTCGATAACATATCTGGTGTTATCTTTTTTTACTTGCTTTACCTTGCATACGTAATTAGCTTACTTGTGTAATTTAATTTCAGCATATATATACATATATATATATATATATATTGATTTATTTTGTATCTGCACTAGATTGACCCTACGATTGTGAAATACTGTTGCTGGTTAATTAACCTTGAGGAAAAATTTTAAAATACCAATTCACCCCCCTCTTGGGATTATAGTAAAGCTAACAAATATGTATATTTGACTAGGGGTATATTAGTCTATGCACATAAATTAGGTTTAGATTTATTTTTATTGTGTATTTAATCTCTTTGTATTTGAGTTTTGCAATATGTATTGAATTATGGCTTGCCTGTGCGCAACCCTCTCTCCCTCCTTGCAATCTCTATCTCTCTCTTCTTTCCCTTTTGCATTGTATTATACTCTAACAGTATACAACTTGTTTGATAAAAAAATCAAACACTTTTAAAAAATGATGTGGATTTGAATGGGTAGATTGTAAGGACCCGAACTCGAGTGGGTTCCTACATATAAATTTTTTAGTAGACACATTTAATTATTTTTTACCAGAACACTAATTAACTTTATTACATATATACATATCAAATGTTAAAATTAAAATTTCTAAAATTCTAAAATACACAAACATATTGTAAATTGTATTATGTTAAATTTTTTATTCTACCATGTTCTTTCTACTCTCGCACATGCACTTGTTACGCCAGATTTCTGGTACCCTCTTCAAAATTATTTGATATGTAAAATAATAATTGGGTGAGACGATACTCAGTAAGTAAATAAGATTATTATTAGTGTGTGGCTAAAATGAGCTTTCATTATATTATAATTTCGTAAAATAATATTTAATACTATAACTTCAAAACTTCTTTTAAAATAAATGTAAATTTAAAAATTTTGTAAAAAATTTTACTATCATCTATAGCACTAAAATTTTATAATCATATACTATAACCATAATACTCAATCATGTATATATATACTTTTCCATATATGTTTCCTTCAAATCATCATTTAGGCACAAAGATGCCCCTGTTCACATAAATATATACTTTTCCTTTAAATTATCAATAGCTTTGTTCACGTAATTAAATATGTATATACATATACTGTAAAAACCACCCTTAGGTTTGTTAATCGTAAGCTATGTTTAACCCCATGACTGGGTTGTGCGGTCCGAAAACTGGAGTTAACTGGCTAATCAGCCAAACTAAATCAACGTATATCATCATCATTAAGTAAGATTTTACCTATTAAGTCCTCGCCCGGAACCAGGTCTGCACTCAGTAGAAATCCACTACCATATATAACCACTCTGTAAACAGTGTGGGTGCACTCTAATCCGTTTAAACTTTAGGCTACGGTACCGAACATTCGTTATTGGCCTTACAAGGCTTAACATCCTATTTTGATGCTAACAAACAAGAAAAACTAAACATATTTGGTTGAATAATAATATTTCAGGACTCACAAGGATCAAGCATGAAAATGCAAGGTCAAGGATCCATTGCAAGCATATACTTCAAAGAAGGATGATCATATAAAGCTTAAAGCATGGATTTCAATGCAATATTTTAAAGCTTGAAGAAAATGAGAGAAAACTTAAAAGTATATCAAAGCTTGAAGAAAAGCAAGAGAGGCAAAAGAAAGCAAAGCAAGAAATTTCAAAGAAAAGACAAGCATGAAGACTCAAGTGCTAAGAATGTTCAAAGTTTTAAAAGTCTTTATGTAAGTACTTCATATTTTAGATATTTTTTGAAAAAATCTTGAAGCTCTTTTAGGGTTGAATATGGACTTAGAGACCTATTTTAAAATCTTGAAAAATGTTTTATGAAAGATCAAAGTAAGAGAGCAAAACTAATTTTGAAAACTAAAAATGAAAAACAAGAAAAATGAACTGGTCAGCCAACTGAACAGTTTGCACAGGGTTTCCTCAGCCGACTGACAAAACTACATTGGCCAAAATAAACTGCCCAGCCGACTAACAGTTTGAATTAGAAACAGTCAGCCGACTGACAAGCTCAGCCAACTGACATTTAATTAGGTTAACTTCTGAATAGGAAAAAAGGTGTCAGCTGCCTGTCCAGCCGACTGACCTGTAAAAATTGTCTACCCAGTCGCCTATCTAGTTGACTGACTCTACGGGAATTTGAATTTTTGAACTTAACGGGAAATTTTTAAAAATTAGTTTTTCAAAGGTAAACGTTATAAAAACTTGGGGGACACTCCAAGCAACCTGGGGAACAAGAAAACTCTTCCTAAAACCTCTATAAAGTAGACTCAAAGTAGACTAAGAGTCAAGAAATTGAAAAATCTGCTAAAAGCTATCTTGCAAACCAGCTGTTCTCTCTTGCTCAAATCTTTGCCCAGCTGATATTGCTGAATTTATGAAAAAGCTGATCTTCCTAATCTATTCCTATTGCTAATCCTTATTTAAGAAGAATATTGGTGAATTCGATACTTGAGCTTCAATTCTATTTAATCTTGATATTTAAATTCTTGAAGTACATAGTGTTGAATTTGTACTAACCTACTCTGTTTGAGAGTGTTCTTGTACGCAGCTACTCTTTTGTATTCTTATAGTATTTTTGACGATTTCAAGGTGTTTGGATCGTTGGCTAAGGGTGGGGTATCACTTAGAGAGGTGTAGCTCTAGCCTAATTAAATGAGTGACCAAGTGTGAGGTATCACTTGGAGAGGCGAGCTCTAGCCTATTGAAGGAGTGTGTAACAATGTTGTTCTACCCGGAAAGGAACTAGTTTAGTGAATCCTTTGGTGGTTTGCCAAAGGCAAGGATGTAGGCTGGGGATAAACTAAACCTCGTAAGATTCTGGTGTCTATCTTTTTCCCTTACTCTCTTTAATTTCTAGCATACATATAAACTACGTGGATAACTTAATTTCTTAATCATATATACTATGTAAATTTGGAAATTAAGTAAAATTAAAGTTTAATTTTGATTTAGGATTATGGAAATCGAAAGGGAGTACGTTAGTTGATCAATACTTTGCGGAAACCTCAAAGGGAGTACGTTGATTGGTTAACACCCAAAGATAAATTAATTAAAAGTTTATTTAAATTTTGAATTGTTAGGAATTTGAGTTGTGGTTAGCATTGAAGAAAAAAATTTCATTCTCTACAGGGCTTGAATCAAACTTACATATATTTACAAGGCTGCAAACAAATAAAAAGCTGAATCTTCTATCTTTGGTTTGGATATTGTGGTTGATTGGATAATTGATTGATTAAATAATTGTGTGGCTATGAATTGTATCAAGGCTTAAGTTTTTGTTGTGTATTGAATAAATCAACACGAAGTGAAGAATTCATTAAAAGAAGTAAAAGAGGTTAAAAAGTCTTAAAAGGAATTAAAAGAAAATTTTTAAATTCAATTCACCCCACTCTTGGGACTACAACTTAGTTTTCAATTGGTATCAGAGTGGGGTTATCGAAAATCTTAATTAGTAGCTATACAAAGATCTTAATGGCTCACATAGGCGTAGCTCCCTTTGGAGAGGGTCAAACCTCAACTAGGCCTCCCATATTTTGTTGTTTAAATTATACATTTTGGAAACAAAGGATGAGAATATATCTACATACCATGGATTGGAAAGCTTTGAAGGTTGTCACACATGGTGACTTAATTCCTACTAAAGTAGTAGATGGTAAGGAAATACCTAAAGAAGAAAAAAAATGGACCGACAATGACCATAGGATGTTACAAGTAAATTCTAGTGCTATGAATGCTTTATATTTGTGCTCTAGACATGAATGAATTCAATAGGGTCATGACTTGCAAATCAGCCAAAGAGATTTGGGATAAATTAGAAGTTACTTTTGAAGGAACCATTGATGTAAGAGATAGTAGAATAGACATGCTCACAAGCGAGTATGAAGCTTTCAAGATGAACTCGGATGAATCAATTACTAGTATGTACACTAGGTTCACCCACATAATAAACTCCCTAAATGCATTAGGAAAAATATATACCACTTATGAAATGATTAGGAAAATTCTTAGAGGGCTTCCACCTATGTGGGAACCAAAAGCCATTGCAATAACTGAAGGAAGAAATTTGACAAATACCTCCTTCGATGAAATTATAGGTTCTTTCCTCACATATGAAATGATAATGAATGAAAGAAGTGAAAAAACTAAAGCTCAATAATCTATAGCCTTCAAAACATGAAAAGAAAACTCTAGTTATAGTGAAGAAGAGATGGATGAAAATGAATTAGCCTATATATCCAAGAAGCTAGCAAGAATTCTTAGAAGAAAGAACAAATTTAAAAGAAGAATCCAAAACTCCGAATTAGATAAAGAAGAAACCAACACAAAGAAATCAAAGAATAAAATCCCCACATGTAATAATTACAAAAATGGACACATAAAACTGGAATGTCCACTACTTAAGAAAGATTTTAAGAAGAAAAAGAAAAAGGCTACGAAGGCCACTACATGGAATAATCTAAGTAGTTCAGAAAGTGACTCAAGTGATCAAGAGGTTGCTTATACTTGCTATATGGTTTGGGATGATGAGGAAATCTCCTCATCCAACTCCTTGAATAGTTCTTGTAGTGATTCATCTAATGAATCCAATGATGAAAGCATGCCATCTTATGAAGAGTTATAAAATGATTTATTCCAAGTGCATAAGATGCTAGTCAAAGTAACTAAATAATATACTTCATTGAAAAATAAGAATGAAGGAGTTATGAAAGAGTTAGAATCCCTCAAACTTGCTGAAAAAGAAAAAGATTTAAAAATCAAGAAAATAGAAAATAAAAATGAAGCTGTGATGAATGAACTAGAGTCTAAAAATCTTACTGAAAAAGAAAAGAATTGAAAATCAAGAAATTAGAGAGCAAGAATACAAAATTGATGAAGGAAGTAAAATACTTGAGATCCCAATCCTTTATGGAAAATGAAAAAGACTTATGTATTTTTGAATTAGAGGATAAAATTACTAAGATGCCTAAAAACCAAGAAAAGGGTAAAAATGTAGAAAATTCTGAAATTTATGATCTTAAGAAAGAAATTGAGGATCAAGCCAAAATCATTTACAATTTCACTAAAGGAAAAGAAAATTTTGACAAAATGATTGGCTCACAAAGAATGTCTTTAAATAAGGAAGGCATAGGATTCAATGGTGTTGGAATTGGTGTGATCCTAAGAGGGGGGGTGAATTGGGTTTTAAAACATTTTTCGCTGATTTAAACAATTACGTCGATTCACCACAGTTCATATTCCATTCAATATTGAAAACGTATATGTATAACAATTAAGTTATTAGTGTGTGCGTACATACACGTGTGCTGCATATCTCATTTAAATTAGTTTTGTGTGCATGTAGGATGGTTATAACTGATTACGCGCTTAAACTACGTAATTAGGTGGTTTAATTCATGCATTGGGACTTATATTTTTAATTAAATACCTAATTACTCTCAATATTTTAACATGGTCTTCTATTTATAATATTTGGGTTTTATTGAGTAATTTTTGAATTTTTGGTATTTTTTTATCGCAGAAAAATTATCAAAAGCTAAAATCGGCATTAGTTTGTAATTCGTGCATAATTTTTTCGTCTAAACTCCGATTGAGATGATTCAAAATTTTAGAGAAAGATGAGAAGATTATTTACAACACCTTTTTTTTTTTCTGAATTTCGAGAAAAATGAGCTCTAGAAGGGTCAAAATTGGCCTCATTTGCAGAGAAAAAAGTTGAGAAAAAGGAAAAAAGAAAAGAAAAAAAATAATTTTAAATCTGCCCTAATGTCACTTGGCTATGTAGTTGGGTCTAGGTGCTGTTCGGATCCCTCACTGGTCTGGGTGTAGGGCAGCCTTCCCTTATCCATTATATATATATTTTCTTTCTTCTTGGGAACAGCCTCCAGTTGACCCTCTTTTTCCCTTTCTTCTTCCCTTTTCTTCTTTCTCTTTTTTTCCCTTCTCTCTTGTTGTCTTTCTCTTCTCTCTTGCAGCCCAACCTCCCTGTCTATCCTGTCTCTCTCTCTCTCTCTCTTCTTATTTTCCTTTGCTCTCCAGCTGCAACCCAAACTCTCCCTACTACTTCCAGCCTGCAGCCACCCCGAACCCTTTACTACCATCCCTTCCCTTTCTTCCTCCTTCTCTCTTCCCTTGTCCTTTCCTCTCTCTCAACCTGCTGTTGTAGCTGCTGCCAGCCATCCCAGCCAAGTCCTCCAAGCTGGTCTGTTGTTGTTGTCGTGTAGCTGAGGAGACAAGACCACCGTTGCTGCGTGAGGGCCTTCTGCTGTTGTTGTCCGCTGCTACACCCAAACCACCCTTCAGTCAGCTGCTGTCCATGACAGCTACTCCCTACTCCTTGCTTTTGCTGAGTAAGGCCGAGGTCCAGCTCCTCAACTTCCCCTACGACCAACTGCTACTCCCATATTCTCTCTTCTTTTTTTGTTTTTTTTCTTGTTCTTTCTCTTGTTTCTCTAGTTTTTCAAATTGAACAATTAATATTTCTCTGTCATTATTTCTTTGGTAGAATTTTGAGCAAAATTTTTAGTTTTTAAATATTGTGTGGGTATTATTAAAGCGTATTTGTGTGCTTCCTTTTCCTAATTAGTGCTATTATTAGAGTTAGTATTCCATTGCGTTATTTCTCTTAGAATTTAAATCTTGCCGTGTCTTATTTAATTTAAAGTCGGTTTAATTAAAATCTGATTTTTTTTTTCATGTTTAAGTTTATCATTTAGTTGTTAAAAATTGAATCTTAGTTTGAGTTTTTATTTAATTAATTAAAGCTTGAAATTTTTTATCGTGTTAATTTTTGGATTAGTTCTTAATTGCGTAAAATCTTTGGTTTTTGAGTTGTCATTCGTTTGAGATTTTTAAAATTGCGTGTTTTAATTTACGTAGGAAAGTTATCGTTTTTAATTTTTGTTTCGAAAATTTAATGCGTGTTTCAATTCCTGTTTGATTGAATGTGGATTTCTGTTTCTCGTTATTTAATTCAATGCATGTTATGATTTAGAGTTTAAATTGCATGTTCATTTAATTTGTCAAAATAAATTTCAAACAATCTAGGAACACAAATCTGAAGTAAGTTCAGTGACTTTTTACTTTCGATTGGAGAAATATAAATTTGAAATTAAACGCATTCCCTGAGGAGATGATTTGGCCTTTGGGCTAAATATTACACGATAGAACTCCTATACTTGTGATAGTTTCCGAGCTACTCATTTTTTCGAGTGAGTCAATAACAAAACATGAACAAGCATACACATGTTGATGTTTAAGTGTAGGAATTTAAATAAGATAGAGAGAGAATGACACACAGATTCATTAACGAGGTTCGGCCAATACTGCCTACGTCCCCGCCTTAGGCATACCCCCCAAGGATTCCCCTAACTCTGCTCACTTAAACGGGCAGAGTAAAAGCCTTTTACATCCTCTCCTTACGGGGCGAGGAAAACCCCAGCTTAATTACTAAGCTGAGCTGAACTAGTCTCACTTACATGCTGAGACTTCCTAGTTCAATTTCCCGGTTGAACTGAACCGATCTCACTTACAGGACTGAGACTCTCCAATTTAGTTAACGGGCTAAACCCAACCAGTACATTAAAAACAATTTTTGTACATAATATAATGCTTCCAAATATAAGCAAAAATGTACACATTAAAGCTCTAAGATGTATGCACTCTCTTATGATATGATTTGAGGTCAGTATAGTAAAGAGTGTTTATCTAAATAATTAATGCACAAATAAAACATATGAATATATAAAATGATTATTATATTCTCCAACAAAGATATTTGCAAATAAAATTATTTGGAGAATCTGGAGTTTAAGTTCAAAAGGATTTGTGCAATAAATAATTTCTCCAAAAAAAAAATGTTTATAAAAAAAATAACCGGAAGAAATATTAAAGCTACTCTAAAAAAACGATTTTAATAAATGAAGTTGCAAATGTGAGTAAATGTAAATGAGTGTAAAATAAATGCCCAAAGTAAAATATTCTCTTCAAAACAATTTTCATAATAATGATGGAAGAGATTGGAGAATATAAACTATAACCCTAAAAAGATTTTGCAATGAAAATATGTGTGAGGGAACTTTGATTAAGAAAATGATTTGAGAGGTTTTAAAGTTAATCAAAGTTGCTAATTTGGAATAATGAGGGGATATTTATAGAGTTTGTGAAAATTATGACCGCTGGGGACATAAAGGTCATTTAAGAAAAAGATTAATGATGTTTAATGAAAAAATAACCTCGTTTACCGTGGTAAAAAATTCAATAACCCGAGAGGCTCGGTCGACCATACTTGAGGTTCGGTTGACCATAGTGTCCAGTTCGGTCGACTAGGGAAAAATTGTGTTGGAATTGGTGTGATCCCAAGAGGGGGAGTGAATTGGACATTTAAAACTTTTTGGCTAATTTAAAATATTTCACCGATTCACGGCAGTTTATATCCCATTCAATATATATAAGTGTACGTAAAATGAGTTTAATAATGAAAGCAAACATACACGTGTGCAGTATCTTACTTAAATCAATGTGTGTATGCAAATAATTTTTACATTAAATAAACATTCATACACATGCTGAAATTAAAGTGCAGGAATTTAAATAAGATAGAGAGAGCGACACCAGATTTGTTATCGAGGTTCAGGCAAACCAGCCTACGTCCCCGCCTTGGGCATACCCTCTAAGGATTCCACTAACCCTGCTCACTTAAACGGGCGGAGCGGAAGCCTTTTACATCCTCTCCTTATAGGGTAAGGAAAATCCCAGTTCAATTTTTGGGCTAAATCGAACCGATCTCACTTACGGGGCTGAGACTCCCTAGTTCAATTTTCGGACTAAACCGAACCGATCTCACTTACGAGGCTGGGCTCCCCAATTCAATTGACGAGCTAAACCCAACCAGTACATGGAAAACATTTTTGTACATGAAAATGCTTCTGAAAATACAAGTTAAGATGTACACGTTTAAGCTCAAACAAATGCACTCTAATATGATATGCAATAATGCTCAGAAGAGTAAGAGTGCTTATCTAAACAATATTTGTACAAATGAAATGTATATGAAAAATGAGTATCATTGTTCTCCTATAAATATTTTTGCAAATAAATAATATTTGGAAAATCTAGGAATTTAAGCCAAAAGTATTTGTGCAATAAATAAATTTTCTCCCAAAAATATTTACCAAAGAAATAACTAAGAGAAAACCCAAGCAATACTCTCAAAAAATTTTTTTGAGAGATAAAAGCTATGTGAGAGTAAAAGCAATTAAAATGCCCTAAATAAATTACTCTAAAAAAAATGATTTTGAAATAAATGCATGAAAGAGAGTTAGAGAGACTTGTATAAAATATTTGGTCCCAAAAGAGTGATTTAAACAATAAAAAGCATTTTGGGGGAACTATGATTAACAATGGATTAGAGAGAAAATTTGGATTAATCAAAAATGCTAATCTGGAGTTATGAGAGGGTATTTATAGATTTTCTGAAAATTTTGACCATTGGGGACACGCTCGGTATTTTGAAAAAGATTAATTAAATTTTAATGACAATGCTTTTAAAAAATTTCAACCCGAGAGCTTTAGTCAACCACTTTTGTGGTTTGGTCGACCATGGAATTTTTGAACTATAGGTTCTGTTGACTCTACGAGTCCAATCTTGTTTTGATAATGACAAATCACTTGATATTTGATCTGTGCATTGAGTTTGTGAACAAGACTTACACTAAGCATGCACGGAAAGTTAACAAATCTTAGCAAGATCCATGGAACTCAAAGAGTACAAGAATCAAGATGCAAGCGGCAAAGTTCAAGAATATCTTGGGAAAGGGTATTTAGAACTCATGTACTTACATTTTCGTATAATTTAATTTGAGACTCATTATAACTCAAAATGGTTTTAGGATTCATGCATTTCATGTACATCTTTAGGAAACTCTCATGGACCTTGAAATGTTTTCAAAATCATGAAAAATATGTTTTATGAAAGACCCAAGAAAAGGAGCCAAGCAGATTTTTAATTAGAAACGAAAATTTGAGAAAATGGGGACTTTGGTTGCCTGAACTCAAACCTCAGGCACCTGAAGAATTTCTTCTGTTGCCTGAAGATTAAGTTCAGTAGCATGAAGAATTAAATGGAGAAGACAGAACCTGGCCGAGGCTCTTCGGTCGCCTGACCTTGGAACCTCAGGCGCCTGAAGTCACCACTTCGGTTGCCTGATCCTGTATTCCAATGTGATTTTTCAAGGCTTAAGGAACTTCGATCGCCTGGACCTTTACCCTCAAGCGCCTGAAGTTGCGAGGTTGCTAAAAACCAGAATTTTATTAAGTGAACTCGCGAGCCATCTGATTGATCCAACGATTGAGATCAATCCTAAGGGTCATTTACTATATATACTAAATGTCTAAACCCTAGAAGAAAGCTAAGACACACAACCAGAAAAATATACATCCCATTGCAAGACTTGAACCTTAAAGCTGATTTTTTTGCACTCCTTCCATCTTCATTGGGCAAATCTCTTCAGAAAATCAAAGGGGTTTCATTATCTCTTTCAACTGTACCTCAATCATCTAGTGAGGTTTGATCTTTCAAGTTTTTATTTTTCAAGAACCTTTCATCACATCTTGTGTTTTCTTGAGTATCTTTAGAAAAAGTTTTAGATCTTGAGTGTGCATACACATATAAAAGTTGATTTTTGTAAAAATCATTTTGTGAGAAAGTCTTGTTAGCTTGGTTCATTGATTGTTGGATTCAAGAGTATATAAACATATATATATATATATATATATATATATATATATATATATATATTTTGTTCATAGGGCCTTTTTATTGAAAAACCTAGTTTGATGGAAAGATTGAACTTTGAAAGAAACTTTGTGAGTTTATTGTGTTTGTTTTCAAGACAAAGTTTTTGCTAACTAGTTTGCTTCAAATATACTTGTGCATCTTTACAAAGTGAATCAAGAACCCTAGTTGACTCCAAAGCATTTCAAATATATTTTCACTTGGGAGTTTTGATTAAATAGGGATTTGTGTGCTCAAGCATATCATACATAAAACGAGTTTATCGTTTTCATACATTCACGAGCTTCAAGTTATATCATAAGTTAATGTGCTAGGAAATTGAATTGTACTCACAAGCTTTTGTTAGAAGCATTGTTTTGAGTGTTATTTTCAGATTTCATTGTAAACACGGTTCGGGTTGTGAACCGGGTGTGAGGAGGAAGTTGTACCTCTTGTGAGCAGCGGATAAGGAAGGAGCTGTACCTCTTGTAAGCAGCGGTTTGTAAGGGAAGCTCCGTTCCACTTTAAGGAGCGGGGTTTTAGTGAATCCTTGAGTAGTTGCTCAAGGCGAGGACGTAGGCCAAGTCGGCTGAACCTCGTAAAATCGCGTTTGTATTCTCTCTTCCCTCTACTCTTTATTTTCCGCGTTGTATTTAAATTGAATATATTGCATGCATAGATAGGATTGCCACACACATACATAATTGAGCAACAAGAAGCAGTTGGTAAATTTAGAAGAAGTGTGTAAAAGGAAATTAAGTGGCTTAAATTTTTTTTAAATATCCAATTCACCCCCCCGTTGGGATTACACCTTAATCAACAGGTTCGGTTGAATAGACTTTAGGCGATTTTTAAACATCCGAGGTTCAGTCGACCAAATCATTTTTAACTACAAGGTTCGGTCAATCGAGAGGTTAGCGTTTCCCATGTGGAGGGTTTGGTCGACTAGGGTGTTGCCCATATAATTCTGGTCGATCGACCGGGAGGTCAACTTGTTGATCGGAGGAGGTTCGTTCGATCAGGTCTTGCCTATATATATCTAGTTGGTCAACCGAAAGGTCAACCTATTGACCCGGTGGGAGTTTAGTCGACCGAACATGTCATCCTTGGGCATTTTGATCTTTTTTCCTTTAATAAATTATCCCTAATTATATAATGTGTATTTTCAAGACTATGAGGGACATTTTTATGCAATATTCAGGGTCTTGAGGTCAGTCTAAGGCCTTTGAGGAATAACCCTACAAATTTGGTGTCAGTCGACCTTCCCGAAGGGTGCCCTAAGGTCATTTGGTCCCTATGGTCATTCTACGATCATCTAAGCATTTAAAACATATTATGCAAGACGTATACATTATTACAAACCAAATATAAAAATAAAAGCATATACAATTTAAAAAAAATGTCTTCTTCTTTACTCTTCTGTCTTTCGTGAAAAACACCAGTTGATGTGAGCTTTCTGGCTTCCATCTTCCTCTTTTATGTGTGTATTTTGAATTGTAAACATGTTCCAAACACTAGACACACACATGAGATACTTGTACTTTGTCAGCATCAAAACAGGGATTGGACTAAAAAAGCCAACAAATGGAATTGAAAATAAAAGGGAAAAAAATCTTTACATGAGATACTTTACAAAAGCATCTAAAGATTATGCTAGCACCTCCTCAAATGCCTACACGCGTACCACATATTTTCTATGTAAGAAAATGGGACATTCTAAGTTTGAATGTCCATTAAAGAGGAAAGGTTTGAAAACAAAACAAGTTTGGAGAATTAAAGAAATATCCCTTGTTAAACCATTCGGACCCAAGAAAGTATAGGTACCAAGATAAAATACTATGACCAAATCCTTCAACTAAAATTAATATCAAATCTATGGAAATTCATATAAAAATATTGAACAAATTGAAATAGAAAATAAGGATAAAATTTTTTTCAAGCTTATAATGAAAATTGTTGGCCTTAGTCAATGAATGAATAATACAAGCCTTAAGATTAGAAAGTATTAAGATATATGAAGATTGAATGTTTATATGAAATCAAAAGAAAAAGAAAATTTGAAGCAAATAGAGCTTATTGATAAAGAAGAAAGCTTGGCAGAAAAATTATGAAAGAAATGATAGGTTAGCCGACTGGACCTAAAATCAGCCGATTGACTGAACAACGCCTTTAAGGAGAAAGGATAGGTCAGCCAACTAGACATAAGCTCAGCCGACTGATTGAAGGTAAAACTTTTAAACAAGTTTGAAATGAAATACTTGAGCAACACAAGAACAATCCAAACAAAAGTATAATGCAATGCACATGATAATGATATACTCCATGCTTATATATACAATATGATACATGATTGGTATCTTAAAATCTTTAAAGATAATGAAAATACTGATGATGTTGACCTTATAGGTCACGCCCGGTTTTGATAATGACAAATACTCATTATATCTAATGGGTGCTTGAGATTATGTACAGGAACTTAAATTGATAGATCATGATGCACATAGAGAAAGTGAAGATTGAAGACCTAATTTCTTATGTTGTAATTAATTTCATTTATGTAAAGGGTCTGTAATAGTAATTAAGACCTTTTGTTTGTAATAATCACACACATCATATGTATGGTCTAATAGGTAAGCTCAAATTGAATCATAAATAAAACAGGACTTAGAAAAGATCCTAGGACACTCACACACTCACTTGTATGTGTCATACTTTTGAATAGGGTGTATACTGCATGAAACATGACTGAATTGCACAAAATGTGCACCTTCGATCGACTGACCATTTATGTTCATTTGGCCCGGTCGACCGAACCTAGTCCGGGTCAACCAGTTGATCACATGCCGGTCGACCAAACTCTTGTAGTTCAAATGGCCCCGATGGACCGAACCTCCCTAAAGTCAACATTTTGACTTCCTGGTTGACCAAGAGAAAATTGTATACCACCAACCTGGTTAACCGAGTTCCCATGTGTGGGAACTCAACGGTCTGGTCAACTGACAGGCTTAGTTCAAAATCAGCCTAGTCGATCGAACCTTAAAAATATTGAAAAATTGCCTCAGACATACATATTCGATCGACCAAACGGGCAGTTCATTTTTGGCCTAGTTGACTGAACCCCAAGAACTTCGGTCGACCGAACTTTTCCTAGTCGACCGATGCTCTCGGGTTAGACCTATTTTTTACCGCTGTTAACTCGGTTAAACGGGGTTAAAATAATTAAAACATCATTAAATCTTTTTTAATTATTCCATCTATATCCCTAACGGTTATAATTCAGGGGAAGTCTATAAATATCCCTTCATTTGGAATAATTAGGAACTTTATTAGCAAAACCTGATTAGGAAATTCTCTCTCATTCTCAAAATTCCTACTACTCTTTTTAAGCTCTATACACTCAATCTTACCTTCCCATATCACTGAAAATCATTTGTAAGTTGATTTGAGTGTTGCTAAGGGTTGCTCTCCCAAGTGTGGTAATTGTTTGTGACGATTTTTATTGAGAGCCAACCCCAGAATTCTTAGGGGACTTTGTTAATAAGTCTCTCCTAAGAAGACTTACATTAAAATTCCAAGTATTGCACATTCATTGCAATATTTTGCGAAGTTTGTATTTTTTTTTTGATTGCAAAAACTATTTCAAAACATTTGTAAATATCTTGAGTGATTTATCTTGACATAGCTTTGAAAAGATATTTGTTTACGTGATATTAATCTTTGTTACAATATTCATTGCTTGCATATCATTTTCTGAATACAAAGATTAAATATCTTTTGCAAATCAAGCATATACATTATTTGATATTTGCACGATTGAGATATTCTACTAATTGGAATATTTGAGACTTGATTGAAATCTTTGTTTGAGCACGTTGATTGAATATTTTGTGATACAAAGATTACACTGGTTTGCACTCTCACGCACTAATTACATTGATAGCAAATATATTTGAGAGTTGATATATTAAACCACACCGAACTTACATATTAAATCATTTTGTGGTGTTTGTGATTGAGCATATCTGGGTACATATCTGCTTTACACAAAAGCACAATCATTGTACCAATATTCTTTGATTGTAAAATCTGAGTGTTTCCAGGCATGGCCTGAGGGGGCGTTAATCTAGCCCGGTAAGGATTGATTGTAAAGATTGAGGTCAGCCCTATGCTAATTGACTTGATTTGTTTAGGTGCCGCTCCACTCGTATAAGTGAGCAAGTATAGTGGTAATCCTTATGCTTGTTAGCCAAGGCGGGGACGTAGGCAATTGGCCAAACCTCGATAACATTTTTGTGTGTCACTCTGGTTTACAGCTTTCTGGTGCATGTGTTGTAAATTATATTGCGTTATTTAATTTATGATATATTTACATTACTTGCATTAGATTGGCCCTAGGGTTGTGAATATATTGGTGTTAGAATATTTACCTAGGGATTAAATTTTGAAAATACCAATTCACCCCCTCTCTTGGAATCATGGTAAAGCTAACAGATGATTTATGGCTAACTATATTTTGAAAATCTGAGCATAAAGTTATTAAGCATGATTTAGAAACATGAATTTTGGTATGACTTGATTAATTCTTGACCATGTATGCTTATAATGGATCACATGGATAAATGGATAAATTTGCATCTAAGTAATTTAGTATTCATGAGCAGTGCATAATGTGACATTAGCATTGATATCTATATAGTATATTAGTATCCATGAATATATAAATTGGTATTTGAGCATGACAAGTATAATTATATTCATGAGTATGTTGTGACATTAATATCATATTGGTATTTGATATAAGTATCCATGAGCATATACATGATATAAATCAAATGTTTGAAACATGAGAGGATAATTTTAAAAACATAATTGGTATCAAAACTGAATGTATTAAATTCAGGGGAAGTATTATGACTCATTGCTTATATTATGACTTTCTCCCTAATTTTTTTTAAAGATTGGTATCATGAATTATTTTTTAATTGGTATCATAAATTTTCAATTGGTATCATTTTATAATGTTTCAATTGGTATTAAAAATTCAAAAGTTCAATTGGAATTAGAATTAATGAAAATCTAAATTGGAATCATATGCTTGATATGCATGTTTGATATTTATATGCTCAAAATATGATTTATTTTTTATATCCTACTTTTTTTTATTAATGTCAAAAGGGGGAGAAGTTTTGAGCAAAAATTGAAAAATTGAGCTTGGTATTCAAAAATTTTGAAATTTGTAGCAAAAGGGTGAGAAGTATTTGACATTGAATGTAAATGTTGATATTGAAATTACAAATATTTTTAAGATGATGCTTATTGTAAAGGGGAGTCTTTTTAAGACTTACTCAAATTTTTGCTCCTTGCTTGTTATCATCAAAAAAGGAGAGATTGTTGGCCTTACAAGACTTAACATCCTATTTTGATGCTAACAAATAAGAAATACTTAACATATTTGGTTGAGAAATAATATTTCAGGACTCACAAGGATCAAGCATGAAAATATAAAGTCAAGGATCCTTTGCAAGCTTATACTTCAAAAAAGGATGATCGTATGAAGCTTAAAACATGGATTTCAATACGATATTTTAAAGCTTGAAGAAAATGAGAGAAAATTTAAAAATATGTCAAAGCTTGAAGAAAAGCAAGAGAGGCAAAAGAAAGCAAAGCAAAAAAGCTCAAAGAAAAGATAAGTATGAAGACTCAAGCACCAAGAATGTTCAAAGTCTTAGAAGTCTTTATGTAAGTACTTCATATTTTAAAATATCCTTTGAAATATTCTTAAAGCTCTTTTAGGGTTGAATATGGACTTAAAGACTTATTTTAAAATCCCAAAAAATATTTTATGAAAGGTCAAAGTAAGAGAGCAAAATTAATTTTGAAAATTAAAAATGAAAAACAAGAAAAATGAACTGGTCAGTCGACTAACCAGTTTGCACAGGGTTTCCTCAGTCGACTGACAAAACTATATTGGCCAAAATAAACTGCCCAATCGACTAACAGTTTGAACTAGAAACAGTCAGTCGACTGACAAGCCCAGCCGACTGACATTTTTGAAATGTATTCAGTCAGCTGACTGACATTTAATTGGGTTAAATTCTGAACAGACAAAAAGGTGTCAATCGATTGTTCAGCCGACCGACCTTGTGAAAATTGCCTACCCAGTCGCTTGTCCAGCCGACTGACTCTATGAGAATTTGAATTTTTGAACTTAACGAGAATTTTTTTAAAATTATTTTTTCAAAAGTAAACATTATAAAAATTTGGGGGACACTCTAAGCAACGTGGGGAACAAGGAAACTCTTCCTAAAATCTCTATAAATATATGGTTTTACAAATCAAACTAGACTAAGAGTTAAGAAATTGAAAAATCAGCTGAAAGCTATCTAGCAAACCAGCTATTCTCTTTTGCTCAAATCTTTACCCAGCTGATTTTGCTGAATTTATGAAAAAACTAATCTTCCTAATCTATTCCTACTGCTAATCCTCATTTAGGAAAAATATTGGTGAATTCTATACTTGAGTTTCAATTTTATTTTATCTTGATATTTAAATTCTTGAAGTACATAGTGTTGAATTTGTACTAACCTACTCTGTTTGAGAGTGTTCTTGTACATAGCTACTCTTTTGTATTCTTGTAATATTTTTTACCATTCCAAGGTGTTTGGATCGTTGGCTAAGCGTAGGGTATCACTTAGAGAGGTTTAGCTCTAACCTAATTAAATGAGTGACCGAGTGAGGGGTATCACTTAGAAATGCAGGTTCTAACCTATTGAAGGAGTGTGTAACGGTGTTGTTCTGCCCAGAAAGGAACTAATTTAGTGAATCCTTTGGTGGTTTGCCAAAGGCGAGGACATAGGTTAGGGATAAGCCAAACCTCGTAAAAATCCAGTGTTTATCTCTTTCCCTTGTTCTCTTTAATTTCCAGCATACATATAAACTGCATGGATAACTTAATTTCTTAATCATATATACTACGTAAATTTGGAAATTAAGTAAGCTTAAAGTTTAATTTTGATTTGGGATTGCAGAAACTGAAAGGGAGTATGTTAGTTGATCAATACTTTGTGGAAACCTCAAAGGGGGTACGTTGATGGGTTAACATTCAAAGATAAATTAACTAAGAGTTTATTTAAATTCTGAATTATTGGAAATTTGAGTTGTGGTTCGCATTGAAGAAATAAATTTCATTATCTACAGGGCTTGAATCAAACTTACATATATTTACAGGACTGCAAACAAATAAAAAGCTAAATCTTTTATCATTGGTTTTGATATTGTGGTTGATTGGATAATTGATTGATTAAATAATTGTGTGGCTTAAGTTTTGGTTGTGTATTGAATAAATCAACAAAAAGTGAAGAATTCATTAAAGGAAGTAAAAAAAGTTAACAAATCTTAAAAGGAATTAAAAGAAAATTTTTAAATTCAATTCACCCCCCTCTTTTGGGACTACACCTTAGTTTTCATTCGTAATTTTCTATATCCTCTGAACCATAAGGGGTTTTGAAAACATTTTATTATATAAATTATGTAATTAAAATAATATCATGACGATCTCATTTTTACTCATATTTTCATGAAATATGCAACGTAAAAATAAACTCATGTCACCTTTACTCATATTTTCGTGAAATATGCAACGTAGAAATAAACTTATGTTTCACGATTTTCGTGAAAAAATATTTTCTTAAATAGAAATTAATTTTGTAAAATACTCGAGAGATTTAGAACATTTCTTAACTCAAAAATAAACGCAAGTATATTAAAAATAAAACTAGTATAATTAAATATGCGTAAAAATAAACTCAAAAAAATTCTCAAAAAAATAACTAACATAATCAAAATTTACTAACAAATAAACTCGAGTATAAATTTTAATAAAAATATAATATAATCAAATTTATTTACCATTTCTTAACCTTGTGAAATAGCCACTACGAATATATCTGAAAATGAGATTGGAAAGAGTGGGTGAGTGTGAATTTTAATTATTACAAAAATTCTCCCTCCACCATTAATTCTTTCACTCACTAATTCTTCTCTTTCTTTGAAATTTTTTTTTTGAAAAATGAAGGTTGAAAGTTTCTTATTTATAGGAAAATTTTGGAGAAGAAAATAAATTTTATAAAAGTGTGGGGAGAGGGGTGAAATTATAATTTTTTTAAAATAAAGGAATGGGTTATGTATGGACTTGGGATGGGAGGTATGGGATGAGGATGGGGATACATATGGGAAAAATGGGAGTGCTTGCCAACACTCCCATTTAATTAATTTTTAATTAATTTACTTAATTACTTAATTTTTTTTTTGTATTTTTTTGAAATTATTATTATTATTATTATTATTATTATTATTATTATTATTATTAAGCTATGTTTTAGTATTTATTATGAAAAAAAATTAAGTTCGAATTTTGAAAACTTATGTGGGCCCCACACAACTTCGAGACCCAAGTGGGTCCCACATAACTCTAATAGTCCTCACACGTTTTTATGGGCCCTACACAACTACGGGACTTATGTGGATCCCACATGATTTTGGAACTCATGTGGGCCCGACACGGCTTTGGGAATGATCACCTGTACTGCGAGATTTAAGAAGTATATATAAGGACACTGATGTAGAACGGAATTGGTCGGCCTATATTGTAAAGATCCGAAAAATATAATATTAAAAATAAATAAGAAAAGGATGGAAAATGGTTTGGTGTAGACCAAACCGTCGGCTCTTTGGCGGGAAGCCCAGGAAATCGTCGATGGTTTTATAGTTACTGCAATCCGGTAAAAGGGTAAACAGTGAAAACGGTTTGGTTAAAGACCAAACCGTTGACGATTTTTTGAGAGCCCAAGAAAATCGTCGACGGTTTTTGCCTGGAACAGAAATCTATATAGGGTTGCATGTTAAATTTTTCTTGTTAAATTACAAAAGCTCTCTCTCTCCTTTCTCAGCTGCAAAACCTCTCCCCTCTCTCTCTCTCTCTCTCTCTCTTCATTTTCTCACTCTAAACTCACCCCATCAACTATTAGACTTCGTATCTAAGGCCTAGTGGTGATCCTCATCAATTTAACCATAGTAGAATTATGTTTGGAGGATCCCAGACACCATCACAAAACAAAGGTAAGGAAGTTGTTTATGATGTTGATTGGTGGTTTAACTGGTTTAATGGGTGTATATGCCTAGGAATGTGAATATGAACATAATTCTGGGGTTGAACTAATAATTTGGGATTTGTGGAATACAAGGTTTTGGAGTGAACGCTGCAGGCACGAGTTTAGGGTTTCTGCGGGCGTTTCCTCAGGGAATGAGGTAAGAGTGATAAATATTTAATTGTTTGGAATTTCATTGATAAAATAGAGTATGTGGGTTTAGGAAAATGTGAATGTGATATTATTCTGGGGAAATACATAATTTCAGGGTTTTTGAGTTCTAAACACTGTAGGTGTCAGCATAGAGATTTTTAGCAGGCCTCTCGATAATCAGGTAAAGGGAATAAGTTAAGCTAGTTAATTTCAGGAATTTTATCAATTAAAGTGTAACATGTGTTTATGGGATTTTAGCATATGATTTACTAGATGTTACTAAATATAAAATCTAGAGTATGAGATTTGAATTTTACATTTCTCATATGTTTGGGAAAATTCAAAAATTTTGAGATACAGGAAAATTTTACAAATGATATATATTATTTTTTATTTAGCAGGAAAATACAATTTTTCCCATACATATTATAGTATAAGAGTTTCATTTTCCTGGAATTGGTGTGTTCCCAAGAGGGGGGGGGGGTGAATTGGAAATTTAAAAATTTATCTCCTAGGTTAAACTATCCAGCATCAATATATACACAATCTAGGGTTTGTCTATACAATTCCAAATGCATATATAAATATAATGTGTGGAAATTAAATCATGTACAACATTCACAGCCAATTGAGAATAACATGCATGTGCAGTAAATATAAAGTGTTGAAATGTAAAGTGCGCACACGATATGTTATTGGGGTTCAACCAATACTACCTACATCCTCGTCTCAACTTGCAAGCCTAAGGATTATCACTATTGCTCACTTAACGGGCGGAGTGACACTAATTACAACTAGGCCAAATTAAAGTAGGGATGACCTTAACCTTTACAAACTTTCCTTGCGGGGCGGAGAAGACCCTAGGTTAAATTCATAGGTGTTGACTTTGGTGTGATCCCAAGAGGGGGGGAGGGGGTAAATTGGGTTTTAAAATATTTCGGCTAATTTAAAAATTTACACCAATTCACCACAGTTTATATTCCATTCATAATGCAAACGTGTATGTAAAATGATTAAGCTATCAGCACAGACACACTTATGTGCAACATATCTCATTTAATTAAATGTGTGCATGCGAATAATTATAACAGTGAACAAGCAAGAATACACAAATGGAAATTAAAGTGCAATAATTAAATGAGATAGAGAGAAAGCGACACACGATATTTGTTATCAAGGTTTAGCCAAACCATCCTACGTCCTCGCCTTGGGCATACCCCCCAAGGATTACACTAACCCTGCTCACTTAAACGGGCAGAGAAGAAGCCTTTTACATCCTCTCCTTACAGGGCGAGGAAAACCCTAGTTCAATTTTTGGGTTAAACCGAACCGGTCTCACTTACGGGGCTGAGACTCCCCAGTTCAATTTTTGGGCTGAACCAAACCGGTCTCATTTACGAGGCTAAGACTCCCAAGTTCAATTCCGGGTTGAACCCAACGGATACATGAAAAGCATTTTTGTACATATGAAAAAGCTTCTAAATACAAGTATGGATGTACACCATTAAAGCTCATTACAAACACTCTAGTATGATATGAAATATATGCTCAGTAGAGTAAATGGTGCTTGTCTAAATAATTTGTACAAATAAAATATGTATGAAAAATGAGTATTATTGTTCTCCTAAAAATATTTTTGCTAGAGAAAAATATTTGGAGAATCTGGAGTTTGAGCTCAAGAAACTATTTGTGCAATAAATAACTTTCTCCCAAAAAAAAAATGTTTTTCAAAAGAAATAATCAGAAGAAACCAAAGCTATACTCTCAAGAAAATGATTTTCAAATATGAATAATATGTGAGAGTCTAAGCATGTATATATAAAAATAAATGCCCAAAATAAATATACTCTCTTCCGCAATGATTTTGAAATAAGTGAATAGAATGAGAGTTAGATAGTTTTTTTTAAAACATTTTGCCCTAAAAGAATAATTTAAATAATAAAAAGCATTTTGGGGGAACTTTGATTAACAATGGATTAGAGAGAAAATTTGGGTTAATCAAAGTTGTTAATCTGAATTATGGAGGGGGTATTTATAGATTTTTAAAAAAATATGACCGTTGGGGACACGCTCGGTATTTTGGAAAAGATTGATTAAATTTTAATGACGTTTTAGCTCTTCAAAATATTTCCAACCTGAGAGGATCAGTCGACCATTTTTAAGGTTTGGTCGACCATCTCACTAAGTTCGGTCGACTGGGGGATTTTTGAATTACAAGTTCGATTGATTGTTCAAAGGCGATTCTGAACCTTCTGACGTTCAGTCGGCCAGACTAAATTCGGTTGACTAAACTTCATATACTTTGATCGACCAAGTCCTTTTGAACCTAGAGGTTTAGTCGACCAGGGTGTTAGGACTTCCCACGTGTCTGTTCGGTCGATTAGAGCGTTGGTATACATTTTAAGGTCGGTCAACCGAAGGGTCAAAGAGTTGACCCTGGGAAGGTTTGATCGACCGAAGAGCTGTGTGCATTGGAGTTCGGTCGACGAACATGCCAACATTGTGCATTTCGGTCCTATTCCTTTTATGAAATTGTCCTTAATCACATGATACTTAAGTATAAGACAATAGGGGACTTTTTTCATGTAGAATTATGGGTCTTAAGGTCAGTCTAAGGCCTTTGAGAAATAACCCCAAAAATTCGGCGTCGGTTGACCTAGGGTGCCCTATGGTCATTTGGTTCCATATGTTCAATTTAAGGCCTATCTAAGCATACAAGACATATCATGCAGATGCATGCATTATTACAAACCAAATATAAAAATAAATGCATATACAAGTAAAAACAAATTTCTTCTTTATCTTCTTTACTCTTTAACTCCATGGAATATGCTAGATTTGTGCTTTAAGACCTGTCTTGGCTTCCATGTTCTCTTGATCTTTTGTGTGATCTGAATAATACCCGTTCACGCACTGAAACACACATATAAGAAACTTGTGGTTCGTCATTATTAAAACCTGGGATCAGACTCAAAAATCTAACAATCTCCCCATTTTTGGTAATGACAAACACATCATAGCTAAATGGGTACAACCTGAAAAGACTCCCCCTGAGAACATGTATGATATAAAATACAAACAATAAAGCTCAAGCATAGTCACAAAAGAAGACATTACAAATGATCATGCATTTAAATTTTTGCGTTAAAGCACATGCTCAGAAATTTTATCCCTATATTTCGGTCATTATCATTTTGCTAATAAACATTCTCTCCCTTTTGGCATCAGTAAAAAGGGCTAAGCTAAGTAGAAAAGTTTGATCATTTAAAAACAAACTTAGCAAAGAGAACTCCCTTTTTTTTTTTGTGAAAATATTTTCAATTTGTTTAGAAAATACTCTCCTTTTATGGTTTTGGCATTTATTTTTCATAAAACAATAAATGGTCATTTAATATAAAGAAAAACATGATAAACATGGCCAGACCAGGGGTATCCTCAAAGATTGAATTTAAAAGCACCCAACAAGTGAAAAAGTAGGTTTGAGCAAAAACATGATCTAACAAGTTCATATACGATTCATGAATAATCCATGAACTAGTTATGCAACACCCTTAAAAAATTTCATGACAAATAATTTTAAAACAAAATAGAACAAGTCATGAAGCATAAAGCACACAAGCAAGATATAAAAATATATTTCATGTAGGTTCGTTTCTTGCTTTTGAAATATGTATATATATATATATATATATATATATGTATGTATGTATGTATGTATAAAAATATATCCCCTTATGATTTTCAATAAATACTTGGGGCGATGCTTGCTGAAGAAGAAACTTTAAATTAAAGATCAAGCAAACAATGTTTTTCTGATTTGTCATTTAAGTGCAATCCATAATATAACTAGAAAAACCAACCATATAGATCCCACAATGATTTAGACAAATTAAACTTAGATCATATGGCAAGACTAAAACACTATGACAAATCAAAAATATTTTCATTTATGATATTCAACAAAAACATTACAATAAAGCATATGCCACAAGGAATTCTAACATCAAATCTAAGCAAGAAAAGCTGGTGAGCACAACGAGATGTGAATTTAATTTCTAGGTGCTCCCCCTATCAATTTGAATATGTGCTTAGATTCTGTTAACTACATTTTATTCTAAATAGATTTTACTGGATATATGAATCTCATCAGAAAAATGTCCTTAAACACCCATGCGCTAAATATCAAGGAATATGTCTTGTAAGGTGTTTATCCATACCGTGAACAATCCATATCAAAGAATGATTCAGTAGAGATAGGATATGATTTTCATGGTACCAAAAAAAATTTCAAACTCAAAAAGTAGAAACAATGAAAGTATGAGTCCATGGGGTAGGTGAC
Source organism: Malania oleifera (assembly GCF_029873635.1). Classification (NCBI taxonomy): domain Eukaryota; kingdom Viridiplantae; phylum Streptophyta; class Magnoliopsida; order Santalales; family Ximeniaceae; genus Malania; species Malania oleifera. Next base: position 90,073,099 of record NC_080419.1, on the reverse strand, counting down.
TTAAAATCCTTTTCCCAAGGATGAGGGTTAAACTCCCTGGTATAGTCTTAGACATACATAAGTGCATTTACACTCAAAGATGAATTTCATTCAAGCACATTAATCACATGTTCATTCTTCTTAATTATTACTTAACATGCAAGAGATTATTGACATTAAGCTCTTATTTATTTTTCCTAAAAGTGAGGCTTAATCTCCCCCCGTATATTTGCATGCACGCATACTTACAATAAAGTTCAAGGATGATAGTCATTTAAAAACATTCATAAAAAGTTCATCCTTTCAAAATATTTTAGCATGCAGCAAATATTGAACATTTAGCACACAACATGACATATTGCATTTCAATTTAAATACACAATAGCCAATCAAAGCTATACTCAAGGGTAATGCAATAGGGAATCAAAGAGGATGACACACCTCAAAACACAATGAGAGTGCATAAAATGAAAAACTCCCCTTGAGTCATGCAATTGTCCAAGTTTATGGATCATCATCAAAATATAGCATGTTCAATTAAAAGGATGATGCTTTACCATTAGAGTCCTGAGTGAAAGTGCATAACCCAAAGAATTGGACCAAATGGTATCCATGAACTAGTCCCTCCTAGGATGATAGAATGTGTACGTATTTTTGATTTACATAGTGGTTTGGATTTGACATGTACTTACCTATATAGTTAATTTGCATGCATTTTCAACAAAGGGTGAGAATAATAATTTCATTATGATTCACTCACCCTTTCAAAAATGTTTGGGCATGCATTAAAATATCTATCCAAATACATGGTTTCATTTATGGGGAAAATTCTACCGAAATTTTGGCAGCATTTCGTCTGTAAATTAAAAATTTCCCATTTTTCCATGTACCTAAAACTTGATAGATTCACGCAATCAATTTATAATTCAGCTCAAGCATGCGAGAACCTATATCCACTACCAGTATGCAATTCGCATAACTGCATCTGCCATGCAGGGGGCATTCAATACAAACATGCATTCAGTAGTTTAATAAATATATCAAATATGAACTATCCATCAGAAGATAAAATCATTACGTAAGTAATGGATAGTGTCATTCAGCTCAAAAATAGTTTATGTTGAAAAATATAATCCATTCATCAAAAAATATAATCATTTTGCACAAATGGATATTTGCATTCAGTACCAACGATTCATCCAATAAATATAATAAGATAAGTATAATATAGTTTATTGCTTATTAGATGAGTTTTGAAATTTCTGCTCCTCCTTTGTTATGCAGCTAAAGAGTTTTATATTCAATCAATAGTATTTGGCATAACCAATATTTTCTAATATGGGGATGAACCTATGAATTCTTTAAATTTAAACATCTAAGAGCATTATGAGTTTAGGGTTGTATGATATACAATACTATGATAAATTTCCTAAACCCCATTGCTAAGTGATGGACAAAATATTATGCTATATTTAAAAATATTTGTACTACAACACTTATAGCATCATTTCACGAATTAAAACCATTGTCCATTTGAAGGGGATTTTCAACCAAAATCATTTTACAACCAATATTGTTATATAATAGCCAATCATAATGATATTTATTTATATTAAGCATAGATTGAACATAACACTTTAAATTTTCATATTGGCTTGTCTTTCCTTTGGTTCTCTGAATGATAATAGTGTATATTAACATTTAGAATTTTAAGCATAAACACTATTTAAGCATTTAAAGTATTATAACCTCTTACATATTATAAATCCTAACATATTATGAGTATTAATGAAATTTACTTTTTAAGAATCTCAAAAGCAAACATGCTATAACACACGATTCAACAAAATATTTAATACAATATATATCACAAGAATCATGGCATGAAATATTTCATGATGTAGAAGGAGGCAGAGATATACCAAAACATTTTACTCCTTCTTAGACATTTGAGTTCGACGTGGTGTCTTCCTTTCTCTCGGATTTTTCATAACTCTTTTGGTTCCCAAATATCCCTTAGTATTACTATAAAACATAATTCTTTTCAATAGCATTAGTAACTAAAGCACAAGATAAACACATGCATGACACTCAAATGATATGCATTAAGAAACATGTCATGCACTTTTAAATCATTTTAGGTTTTGGGGAAATTATGCATTTTAAAATCATTTTTCTATGGGATATGATTTCCTTTGACAAATATTTTCCAAATCCTCCAATTAATTGATTTTACAAAAATCATTTTCAAATTTCAAACTATAAAATCTACACAATAAAACCAGGGAAGGATTTGCAAAGACTTGACCCTCAAAACAGGGATACACTAAAATATGAGCCATTGCAATCTTTATGCAAATAGCAGTTAAGCTTATTGCAACTGGGCTCTGATACCAATTGTTGACTTTATTGTGATCCAAGAGGAAGGGGGGTGAATTGGATTTTAAAACATTTTAGCTAATTTGAACATTTACACCAATTCACCACAGTTCATATCACATTCATAATGCAAGCGTGTATATAAAATTATTAAGTTATCAGCATAGACATACATGTTTGCAATATATCTCATTTAAATTAAATGTGTGCACGTGAATAATTATAACAATGAACAAGCAAGCATACACATATGGAAATTAAAATGTAGTAATTAAATGAGAGAGAGAGAGAGAGAGAGAGAGAGAGAGAGAGAGAGTGACACACGATATTTGTTATCGAAGTTTGGTCAAACCAGCCTACATCCCCGCCTTGGGCACACCCCCCAAGGATTACACTAACCCCACTCACTTAAATGGGCGAAGCATAAGCCTTTTACATCCTCTCCTTACGAGGCGAGGAAAAGCCTAGTTCAATTTTCAGGTTAAACCGAATCGATCTCACTTATGGGGTTGAAACTCCCCAGTTCAATTTTCAGGCTGAATCGAACTGGTCTCATTTACGGAGCTGAGACTCCCCAGTTCAATTCTGGGCTGAACCCAACCGATACATGAAAAATATTTTTGTACATATGAAAAAGCTTCTAAATATAAGCATGGATGTACACCATTAAAGCTCAATACAAACACTCTAATATGATATGAAATATATGTTTAGTAGAGTAAAGGGTGCTTATCTAAATAATTTGCACAAATAAAATGTATATGAAAAAAGAGTATTATTGTTCTCCTGAAAATATTTTTTCTAGATAAAAATATTTGGATAATCTGGAGTTTGAGCTCAAGAAACTATTTGTGCAATAAATAACTTTCTCCTAAAAAAATGTTTCTCAAAAGAAATAATCAGGAGAAACCAAAGCTATACTCTCAAGAAAATAATTTTCAAAGATGAATAATATGTGAGAGTGTAAGCATGTATATACAAAAATAAATGCCCAAAATGAATGTACTCTCTTTCACAATGATTTTGAAATAAGTGAATGGAATGAGAGTTGGAGAGTTTTGATTAAAACATTTTGCCCCAAAGGAATGTTTTAAACAATAAAAAACACTTTAGGGGGACTTTGATTAACAATGGATTAGAGAGAAAATTTGGGTTAGTCAAAGTTGCTAATCTGAATTATGGAGGGGCTATTTATAGATTTTCAAAAAAATATGATCGTTGGAGACACGCTCGGTATTTTGGAAATGATTAAATAAATTTTAATGACATTTTAGCACTACAAAATATTTACAACCCAAGAGGATTGGTCGACCATTTTTAAGGTTCAGTCGACCATCTCACTAAGTTCGGTCGATCAGGGGATTTTTGATTTACAGGTTCAGTTGATTGTCCAAAGGCGATTATGAACCCTCCGAGGTTTGGTCTACCAGACTAAGTTCAGTTGACTGAACTTCATATATTTCGGTCGACCAAGTCCTTTTGTACTTGGAGGTTCGGTCGAACAAGGCATTGGTATACATTTTAAGGTCAGTCGACTAAAGGGCCAAAGAGTTGACCCTGTGAAGGTTTAGTCGACTAAGGAGCTGTGTGCATTGGAGTTTGGTCGACTGAACATGCCAACACCGTGCATTTTGGTCCTATTCCTTTTATGAAATTGTACCTAATCACATGATACTTAAGTCTAAGACAATAGGGGACTTTTTTTATACAGAATTATGGGTCCTAAGGTCAGTCTAAGGCCTTTGAGAAATAACCCCAAAAATCCAGCGTTGGTCGACCTAGGGTGCCCTATGGTCATTTGGTTCCCTATGGTCAATCTAAAGCCTATTTGAGCATACAAGACATATCATGCAAATGCATGCATTATTACAGAATAAATATAAAAATAAATGCATGTACAAGAAAAACACAAATGTCTTCTTTATCTTCTTTACTTTTTAACTCCATGGAATATACTAGATTTGTGCTTTAAGACCTGTCTTGGCTTTCATGTTCTCTTGATCTTATGTATGACCTAAATAATACTTGTTTATGCACTAAAACACACATATAAGAAACTTGCGATTTGTCATTATCAAAATCAGGTATCAGACTCTAAAAGCCAACAATAGGGTTGACCCCAACTTGACCCTTACAGACTAGATCAAAGCCCCCCAAACCACGCCTGGAATACAATAGATAGTATCAAATTTTTGTGTACAATTCTAATGCTTTTAAACACATGAAGATTTGTACCAATACGCACATGCAATAATCAATGCACACCAATAATGTAAGAGCTATAAGCTCAATGGTGTATATGTGCAAACAACACTCAAGGTAATGATTATCTAAAATTTAAACACAAGAGTGTATCTATAAGTTAATCTTTGAAACTATGTATAGATAAAATCTCAATCACAGCTTTAGGGTTTCAAAGATTTGTATCAAGAGTAATATTAATATCTCAAGAAAAATGTTTTCTCAATATCAAAGCACAAAGAGATATTCAAGCATGAGCTTATAAAACGATTTTTGCACACACAAAGATATGAGCTAAGGTGTCTTACAATATGAATGCTAAGACTCACAAGCTCTAAGTTTCCCCACAAAAAATATTTATTACATTAAATCTGGAGGGAAAACTAAGCTTAACCCTCAATCCCAAAATCAACAATGTAATAAACAAAAGAGGGTTTTTAGCAATAGCACAAAAGGAATAACACACTCACGAAGCTTGATTTCTCAAAGGAATGGTAGTATATGAGTGTATAGGGTTTTTATAAGAAAATGGGGCCTAAGAATTTTCGAAGAGTTTTTTTCTAATCACTTTGCTAATTGCTTACTAATCAGAGCAAATGAGCCCCTATATATAGACTTGCCCAATTTCATAACTGTTGGGGACACATAGGGTATTATTAAATTTGTTTAAAACATGTTTAGGAAAATTTACCCTGTTTTACCCCTTTTAATTGCAGTAAAAAAAAGGAACAACTCGAGAGTTTAGGGTGGCTGACCTGAGGTTCGATCACCCGAACAGACACATAAGAAAAAGATGGTTTGCTGAATTGAGACAATTTTTCAAAGGACTGCGGTTTGGTCGCCTGATATCAAGTTCAGTTTACCAAACTTGAACATTCGATAGCTCGAGGCAGTTTTGAACGTGAAATTTTGGGCTACCGAGTTGGTGAAAAATTAAGAATGGACATTCGGTTGATCGAGGACGGTGGTGTCCTTTTCGGTTCGGTCGCCTGAAGTCTAGTCAACTGTTTGACCTTTTAATGGTTTGGTCGACCGAAACCCTATTTTTTTAGTCCTTTTAGTCCTGTTTAAATTCAATTGATTCCCTTGATATTATATGTGATTTTGATAATTTTCTTAAGTGCTAGTGCAAGGACCTAGGGTCTTTTCTAAGGTTTTAGGCATTTTAAGTTAGCCTAAAAAATCTGGCGTCGGTCGACCAAAGTCTTGTCTAAGGTCTCTCGATTTCCAAGTGATGTGTAGGGATCAAGGGTCGTTCTAAGGCCTTTGAGCTTGTAGTTCCTACATGCATGATATGCAGATTATTATATACCTTATTTGAATAAATAAATATTACAGACACAAAAGACTTAAAATAAAGATTACAACAATTTAAATACTTTGTCTTCAAATCACTTCAAGACCATGTGCACCATATGATATTGCCAATTTGATCCTGCACACAAATTTGGCAAACATTAAATACCTTGTATTTGTCATTATCAAAAACGAGATAGGACTCAAAAAGTCAACACATTTAAATTGTGTGGCATGGGAAATAGTAGATATAGTACAAAGATTTAATACATAAATTTGTACAGCTTTTACAGAACCATGCTATTATAGTTTGTACAGAACCATGATTTATAGTTATTACAGAACCATAATATATAGTTATTACAAAGCTATGATTTATAGTTATCATATAGAATTGTGGTTATTTTAGTTATTATATCGAATCATGGTAAAATAGTAATATACAGACATAGTATTATATAATATCAGATCCCTGATGGACCAGATCAGATTACAGAGCACGGTACCAGAGCTAATACAGTAAAGATAGTGCAACCACACATCTCAGATAGAGTGTGGAATGATAGTCGATTGTACCCAGTGGAGAGACGAAGAGCTCCCTAGTAGTCAGGACCAAGTTGAGGGGGCTAATCGTACTATAAAGGTTTATAGTTTGACTTAGCCTGGTAGGCCAGTCAGAGTTAAGTCCAGCCCACGGGTCGCACAACCCGAGTATGTGGGGTCAATTCATGCATACAATTATCCATCTAGGAAAGCTTTCACAGTTATATAAATAAATGTATATAGTTTTATAGAGAACATGAATTATCTATTATAGTTAAAAGTATGTTCAATAGAAAGCTTATTTTAAAAGGCATAGGTGTGAGTTATGATATGCTTTACATTGAAATGTTATCATAGTTACAGTTGAATTAATAATTATGTTATTCAAGTAAAACTCATTTGCCACATAGTGATTGTAACTTATTCTGTCTTACTGAGAGGTTTCTCATCCCTAGAATTCCAAACTTTTCAGGTGATCCAGATAGGCCTTCAAAGTGAGATCCAAGATAGGGAGGACTTTAGTACTGCCCTCGCTATAGGGTAAGTGTTGTATTAGGAGTTGTGTTTTGAGTAGTTCTTAGGAGTTTTTGTGGATTTTCTAGGAGATGTATATGTATGTTTGGGGAAATACTAAAACTCTGGTATTGTAAATAAGGTTAATGTATTTTTTATGTTTTTCGCTACATAGGTGGTATGTTTTGTGAACAAGTATCCTTGGTACCACTTGAGGTCCGAGACTTTATAGTGGATATTATTATAGGTATCAAAGTAATAATATATTGTTGCACGATATATATATATATATAATGGTAATAATTTTGGGGTCATTATATATGTCCTACGGTTCAACCCTCACACAAGCACATACACTCAAAACACACTTCAATTCATAAGTCTTTGTAGGTACATATAGATTACGTGAATACTTTTGGTGCATGAAAACTGTAGTTGATATGCCGAAACAAGTTTGAGTCCGAGACTCGTGTGGGCCCCACCCGATCATGTGGGTCCCGCATAAGATACCTATATTATTATTATTATTATTATTATTATTATTATTATTATATATTTCTACAAATTATGTCAGTCAAAATATTATTTTATGTATATGTACTTATTTAGGTGTACAAACAGTGTCTACCCTATTTATTTCATGAAATTCTATTTTGATCAGGCCAACTTCTAGGGGGTGACTGAGCCGCAATGGTTTCTGAGCACTCGCTAAGATAAAGTCTTTATTAAGCATCAAACATAGAATTAAGGATCCTATAGAAAAACACATATGTATTGATATTAACTTAATGACCATTTTTATTATTTTATTATTATTAGTATGCTTTAATTGTATATACATTTTTGGGGTCATTACATAGATGGTGGATTGGATGTTAACTCTCATAAAAAATGGAAGGATAACGATAGTAAGAAACTTAAAAATCATAAAAATCATAGAAAGAGGGAGAAAAAGGGAGGTGAAAATACTTAAATTAGGAGATGTATGGAGAGATAGAGAGAGAGAAGAAACTAAGAGGAGAAGAAAGTGAGAGAAAAAGAGATAAAGTGATAAGAGGGACAAAAGGTACTAGGGTCTGTTTAATGTTGATCGATCGCATGATGTTTATTGAGTTTAGTTCGAGATCTCCTTACAATAATCATTACACATATTTATATCCTTTTAAGGTCAAGCCTACATTAATTATATAGTTACCAGCATAAATACAAAAATAACAAAACCTAACGACAAAGGAAATTTATAAAACATTTAAAACCTAATTATAAATTGGGATTGTTTCATATCATTAAATGTCCAGATAATTATAGTTGACATCCTTGTCCAATACTTATCCGCCTTATTGATTAATGATGTGTGATGACCTTTGCCTAAAAACTTAGACGACCATCGTCCCCAAATACGATGGGCAAACGTCGGCTGAAAGTGTTAAGTGATTCTATCCGTTAGGTGATTTGTACCTCACCTGTAGTATTTAACTTATGCCCTTTTCACTACAAAAAATCAGGGTATTAGTGAAGGATCAAATCCATCACTAATACTTATAAGATCATCACTAATAGTATTAGTGACGAATTTATAAGTATTAGTGACGGTTTTAAATTAGTTGCTATATCTACAGTTACTACGAAAAATTCGTCACTAATAATACAATATTAGTGACATATTATAACGGTCACTAAAATCCTAATATCATCATTATAAATTCTACATCGGTTCTGCTCAAATTCGTCACTAATAGTAGGGTATTAATGACGAATTACAAATTCATCACTAATAGTACAGTATTAGTGAATGATTCAAATTCATCACTAATAGTAGGGTATCAATAACGAATTACAAATTCGTCACTAATAGTGCAGTATTAGTGAAGGGTTCAAATTCGTCACTAATAGCCTACTATTAGTGATGAATTTGAAAACCGTCACTAATACTGTACTATTAGCCTACTATTAGTGACGAATTTGAAAACCGTCACTAATATTCTACTATTAGTAATGAATTTGAATTCATCATTATAAATTCTACATCGGTTCTGCTCAAATTCGTCACTAATAGTAGGGTATTAATGACGAATTACAAATTCATCACTAATAGTATAGTATTAGTGAATGATTCAAATTCATCACTAATAGTAGGGTATTAATGACGAATTATAAATTCATCACTAATAGTACAGTATTAGTAAAGGTTTCAAATTCGTCACTAATAGCCTACTATTAGTGACGAATTTGAAAACCGTCACTAATATTCTACTATTAGTAATGAATTTAAATCTTTCACTAATACTGTACTATTAGTGACGAATTTGAATCCTTCACTAATAATTAAAAAATTAAAATATTTTTTTAATACTAATTTTTTTTAATCATCAATTCTTGTAAAAATCTGTAATTATATTTTCGCATACATAACTTGAAACCATAATTACTACAAAATTCATAAATTATTCTAAATTTCCAATTCAAATACAAATTCAATTAAAATAAAGAAATAACATCTATTCAGATAACAAAAAAAATTTCCAAAAATTCAAAATTCAAATACAAATACATTATACAAATTCAAATTAAAATACAAAAATTCCATTTGTTCAAATAACAATAAAAATTACAAAGAAATAATCAAAAGTTGCATCCGACGACTGTAATGCATGCATGCATGGCATCGTGTTGATATTATGATAGCCGCGAACCCTACAAATTAAGAATCATAAAAAAAAAATTAGTATACAAATGGAAAGCTGGTGCTCAGTATAATTAGGAAGAAAAATATAGAGAGGGCGTCGTACAATAATTTTCAATCCTAAACGAATAACTGAAATGAATGTGAATGGTGTACGTATGAATATATATAGTTGCATGCATCAAACCACGCACATAAACACTTGAACTCGTTCTCAAACCAGAATATCCCTGGTACTGGACAAATGATAATGTTTATCCATAGTCAAGAGCAAATGATATGCCATGTATGTTAATAGTTGCAAATTTAGGGCTTAATGAAATGACTTTTCATTTAACTTTCACTCATCATTTCAAAAATATTTTAACATTCATTTTATCATAATTATCTTTGTACATGATTTTTTTTGGGAAAAATTTTAACAAAATTTTGGCAGCATGCTGTCTGTAAATTGGACATTTTCCTATAAAACCTGTACCTGAAACATGGTTGTTTTCAAAAAATAAAACATTTCAAGCATGCGACAACCTAAATCCACTACCAGCATACAATTCACAATGTACTGTATCAATTATGCAGTTGGCGTTCAAACACAAGCATGTATTCCAGTAGTTCAATATACAATTCATATCACATAATATCATCCATCAAGGAAATATTACTAGGAAAAAGTTAAAACACAATTGAACTAAGGTTTTCTAGTTTTGTCTAGAAAGTTGCTTCTCAAGCATTCTTGATGCAGCTTGGGTTGTGCATGAAGTTGTTACTTAGATTCTGTGATGTTGCTGTTGGTTTACAGGTAGAAGTTTTTGGGTCATTCAAGATAGGGATTTATCTTTTGAGTAGTGATATTGATGTAAGCATATTGCCTCCTGTTTGTTCTCTGTATTTGAGTCCCATACATTTAAATTTTAGGTCACAATTTTTTGCACCATAGTTTGTTCTTTAGCTTTGGATCTTGCTATGGTTACTTGCAAATTGGATTTTATATTCTCTTTTTGCTAGCTTATGAGCTAAATGTTTACTTCAAGTTGAAAAGTGAGGCCATTCAATGTATTTAAATCCAGTGTACGTTTTCTTTTGAGTGTGGCTATAATGAATTTCAGAGGTTAAGATGCTTAATGCCACGAAAAAGGAATTTATGAACTGTTTTAATTCAATTTTGTTCAATTGAATTGGTCACTGTAGTTTCTTGCATTAGTGGATTAGTTAGTTAGTTAGTTTTGTACTTAAACAAATTTAGAAAACACACTTGCCTTCATAAATGAGTATAATAACTTTCTATCAGGAGTAGAGTAACTGTTTTTTAATTTTCTTCTGACGTTGGTGGTGCATATAAGTTTTGAAAGATACTAGAATTTCTTTTTGGAGGTGGAAAAGATTGTTAACTATTAGTAAGTATTGCTTTGAACTAGGGGCCAGATGAAAGAATCCTTGGTGTTTTAAAATTAAGATTGCTTGGCTACTTTCTTCAAGCTGTGGATGGATGTAGAAATAATCCTCATTGATCATAGTATCATGTCTTTAGGTTGATTTAATAAGATTTTGGTATAGTGCTACTGGTCTGTTGAGAGTGATATGGTTGATGATGCAGATAGGTCAAATAGCACGAAAACACACCAACTGAAGGCCATAGTAATGCTTTCATTTTTTATATAAACTATATAGTCACTAATCAAGAAATTGCAATATTTTAGTCTCATTTTTTTTTTTGTTTGTGAATAGAGTAGGAACTTCAAAACGAAATTTATATGATCCATAATATGAGATTTTGTTGTTGAATTGATGGATTTCTTGTGCAGATGATTTACTTGGTTGTTTTCTTTTCTTTTCTTTTCTTTTTAATAAAAAATTAATTAAGTTTAGAAAGTTTATGTTTAGACTTATATTGAGTGAAGAAATTGGAGAAACTGAATTTTGTAGGTTGTCATTCTAGGATCAAATATCAGAACTCCGCAAATTGGTTTGGTGGCTCTTTCTTGGGCATTATCACAAAGAGGCATTGCAAAAAATATGCAGGTAATCCTTCTGATGACTGAATGCTACTTCTACACAAAATTGCTGTTTAACTTATATTAGAAAGCGTACTCACTACCAAAACGTCCACTAAGAACACAAATATCAGCACAAGCAAACAAAAATATCAAAACAACAATCCCAAATTCAGGGCTTAATGAAATGACTTTTCGTTTAACTTTTACTCATCCTTTCAAAAATATTTTAATATATATTTATCATAATTATCTTTGTACGTACATGGTTTTTTTTTGGAAAACTTTTAATGAAATTTTGGCAGCATGCCGTCTATAAATTGGACATTTTCCCATAAAACATGTACTTGAAACATAGTTGTTTTCACAAAATAAAACATTTCAAGCATGCAATAACCTAAATCCACTTCTAGCATGTAATTCACAATATACTGCATTAACCATGCAGTTGGCATTCAACACAAGCATGTATTCCAGTAGTTCAATATACAATTCATATAACATAATTGTAATGACTCGAAGAATAATGGTATTTAAATAATAAAAGAAAGGGGAAATGGAAACAAGAATAGAAGGAGGCAGTCGACTTCGTCAATAACGTGAAGCGTTCATCGACAATGTTGCATCTTGGATGGGATAACCCTGAGGAATTTTTCAGCTCCTCATCGATGAACACAGGGGACTCGTCGACGAGGACAGGATTTGTCGATGAGAAGATACCGAGAGAGGATTTGTGGAAACCTGAAATTCTTCGACGAGGGTTAAAGATCGTCAACAAACTTTCTACAGGACTCGTCGACGAGGTTCCTTACCCTTCGGTTCCTTACCCTTCTCTTTAAGATCTCGGGCCGATTCTCTACCGGTTCGACGATCTGAAGCCACCACGACGCTCCTAGGAAAGTTCTCTGCAAATTTGCCGGACTGGATCGTCGGTGGGGCTGAGTTGGAAACCATCCCAAATCTAGGGTAAGACTTTCTACTCATTATTTGCATATTTGATAGTTGTAGAAAGCGTAGTACGCGTAGAAATACTATACTTTAGTTCTGAAAAATTCTGTTATCGAGGTGTTGAGCGGGGAATCCTGCGGGTGCAGGAGTGTTTGACTTAGGAGCTTTTCAGAACATAGGTAAGGGGATAAAATAAACTAGTATTTTTATGGAAAGTATGTATAATATTATAGCAATTGATTTCAGGGAAATAAATATATTTATATATGATTTATATTTGGGAAAATATTGTTAAAAATGATGGTATGTTAAATATGCGAAAAACCTGTTTAGTGTAGCATAAATAGAAATTGTTATGAAATAATGCTTTCTGGGGATGTGTTATTGATATGGATTTTATAATGGAAAACCGGCGTACGGGCCGAGATTTTGATATATTTTTTGACGTACAGGCCGAGCTATGTGTATGATTTGCCGGCGTACGGGCCGAGCTATGTTTATGATTTGTCGGCATACGAGCCGAGCTGTGTATATGATTTGTCGGCGTACGGGCCGACTTATAAAAATAATTTGCTAGCCTATGGGCCGTGTTATGATATAATTTGCTGGCGTACGGACCGAGCTATAGTAAAAAATGTGAAATACCGGTGTATGGGCCGATGATTTTCATGATATACGTATATATGCAAAATGATGTGATTGACTTGATAATTAATGAAATGAAATATCCATGTATCACGGTTTTAGTATATGTTATATGATATCAGAACCTGGTTGACTTGGTCGAGGCTAGCACTTGCACGGTACCGTTGATATGTGTCCATGGTCATCATGATCATAATATTTGTGTTAACACCACTGTATGAAGTGATGTGAGATTGAATGGTCAATGTGGTTTTTAAGAAGTGTGTGAGCGCCCCTAGTGTATGGACCAGGTCTGGGAGACCCATCAGACTTACAGATTGTACTTTTGACTTACCAATGGTCGGCCAACCATTGTCAGGTCCCACCTTTGGGCCACACAATCCAATCATGTGAGGGTAATACATGACAATAGCCAGCTAAACTACCAGGATTGTTTTCTTAATATGTTATACAAGATAAATTATATTTATGAAAATCATGTATGTCTGCAATGATTTGAAAATACATGTTTCCCAGATATGATACAGACAGTTATACTGATATGTTTATGTATGATTTTATATAGAACATGGAAATACTCATGTTGCCACACACTAGTGTTGATTTATTTTCCTTACTGAGAGGTGTCTGACCCCAAAATTTTGTAAACATTTCAAGAGCCCTAGATAGGAGAGCGAGTAAAGCCCCGCTGATCTAGTACTGTGGATCTGCCCTTCCAGAAGGGTAAGTATCTTGATAGGGTAATGTATTTTGTGGGATGACCCTAAGATATCTTTTGGGTTGTGTACCTTGTGTATATTAAAACAGTGGATGTAGTAACTCTGGTATTTTGATGGATGGTTTTGTATTTGTGATATTACTGCTTAGGCTTTCGTTATGTGTTCTGATCTATTCCTGGTACCCACGCGTCCAGGTGGATTATGATCTGTTGAGTTTTGTGATATTGATTTTATTATATTATGGAAAAAAATATGTGGAAATTAAGCAGGTCGTCAAATACCATCCATTAAGAAAATATTATCAGGAAAAAGTTAAAACACAATTTAACTAAAGTTTTCTAATTTTGTGCAGAAGGTTGCTTCTCAAGCATTCTTGATGCAGCTTGGGTTATGCATGAAGTTGTTACTTAGATTATGTGATGTCGCTGTGATAGATTGAGTTGGGGTTTCTTCAAAATAATTAAATTTACAACACAATCAATAAAGTTCTAGTATCTCCCAACAATTCAAAATTTAGCATATGAATACAATTAAACAACCAATAGAGCTACCAACATGCAGTTCAAATTACGTTTTACATATTGTTATCTTTGGTGTATTCTCATAAGAGAGGGGGGGGGGGGGGGAGGTGCTTTGGAATTTTAAACTTTCTTCCTAGGTTCAACTAGTCCAACAACCAGTATTGAACAACTAGGATTTGTCTATGCAATTCCAATATGCACAAATAAATATAATGTGCAGAAATTAAATCATGCACAATATTCACAATATAACATACACGTGTGAAAATATAAATTTCAAAAATATAAATAGTGCACACACAATATGTTATCAGAGTTCGGCCAACTGTGCCTACGTCCCTGCCTCTAGTTCGTAAGCTCGAGGATTCAACTAATGCTCACTTAACGGGTGGAGTGGCACCAATTACAACTAGGTCAATTCACAGGGCTGACCTCAATCTACACATTACTAGAATGGTGCACTTAACTTTCCTAACCGGGTCTAAGCCAATCTTGGACTAATCAACAGGGCTAGTCTCCCTCTTCAGGCCCATGCCTGGAATACAAAAAATGTAATACAATTTTGCGTACACAGAAATATGTTTCTTCAACAAGCAGGTATGTACATCAGTATAGCTTAAGCAATAACGCAAGCATGAATGATATGTAAATATGCTCAGTGCTCTAATGTGTGCTAAACATTTAGTCACGCAAGCATGAATGATATGTAAATATGCTCAGTGCTCTAATGTGTGCTAAACATTTAGTCAAGTATAGATAATCAATCAAGATCAAGAGTGTACATCAAAGAAAGATTCGAAACACAATATTTGAATATTACAGTATCAGATTAAGGTTTCAAATATGCTAGTTAGATGATTCAAACAACCTTATTAAGATGTTCTCAATGTACTAAGTACAATGGACGTTTGAATGCAAGCTTTAAAAATGATTTTTGCATACAAAACTATAGACTAAGGTAACTTGCAATGACAATGCAAGAACCACAAGCCACTAAGTCTTCCCACACAAGATTTATCAAATAAAATTGATGGGAGGACTTAAAGCTTTACTCTCAACAAAAAATCAAACAATCAATATAGCAAATGAGAGTATGAGCTAGTGAGATTAAGCACAAGTACTTTAGAAATACTCACAACACTTGATAGATCAAGAAGAATGAAGTGTATAAGTGTTTGGGAGTAGTATCGAATAAAAAAGGGATTTTTAAATTTGAGAGAGTTTTGACCTTAATCAATTTGCTAATCTTTGCTAATTATTGCAAATGAACATGTATATATAGGCAAGGGCTGATTTATGACCATTGGGGACCCAATGGAAATTATTATAAATGTTTAATGAAATATTAGAAAAGTTAACCCAGTTTACCCCATTTTAACTTGGTTAAAATTAATTCAACTCGAGAGTTTCGAGTGCCCAGTCCAAGTGCCCGAACAGACTCAAAGCCAAACATGTCATTTTGAGGTTCGGTTTCCTAAAATATGCTTCGGTTAGCCGAACAGAGGCGATTCCCTAAAAAGGCCATAGTTCGGGTGCCTGAAGTACAATTCGGTTAACCGAACTGAGTAATTTAGATGCCCGAGGCCAAAAATGAATGCAAAGGTTCGAGCGCCCGAGTTGGTGAAAAGTATTATGACACCGGTTCGGGTGACCGAGGAAGATACGTGTAATTTAGTTCGGTCTACCGAACACAAGTCAACATGTTGACTTGTCCATGGTTCGGTCGCCCGAGGCATTTTGAATGCCACTGGTTCGGTCACCCGACCTCTCACAAGATTTTCAATTAAGGTCCAATTTGACTTCATTTAACTCCTCTGATATAATAAGTGATGTTGGGCACTATGTGCACTAGGTGTAGGTTCCTAAAGTCCATTTAGGATCAATTTGAGCATACCTACCTATCATGCATGATGCAAATTATTACAAGCCATAGGTGTACAGTCCATAATTAAATTTACATCCCAAAATGAAGAAGATGAATAGAAAATACAAATTACAACGCAGATTTCTCCATTCTTTTGCTTGATCACCGCACGCCATCATGATATGTCTTTCAATTCGAGTACACGCGTAGGGTGAACCTGTATGCAATCCTTAGTACAACCATCAGTACCAAGAGTATTTGTCATTATCAAAATTGGGTGTGACCTATCATGTCAACACATACCTTCAAATGAGAGGAGCCACCTGCATCATCTGGTCAAGATTGGTGTATCATTTGTTCGAACTGCGCTTGCTTATTCATCATGGCTTCCAACTGGGCTTGAAAGGTGGACACCGTATCTTTCAATTGCTAGTTCTTCACTACAATGGTGGACACCATGTGTTTCAATTCCTGATTCTCCACTACAACGGTGGACACCATGTCTTTCAATTCTTGGTTCTCCATTTCCACCATCTGCATCAGTCGAACCATCTCCTCCCCTCGAGACTCAGCGTTTTGACGCTCTCGTTCCATGTATGCTCGAGCCATCGCACCTATAGATGATGTTGCTGTTGGGGCAATGTATCAACTTCTAAGACCTTTCACCTAGCCCCCCACTCGTTCCTTAAGCAATTGAGCGGTTTTATGGTAATCCGTCATTTGCTGACTCCCCTCTGAAACAGGTGCATCCCTCAGCTCGACCATCTGTGCCTAATTTCAGTCATGAAAATGATAAAAAGGAAGAAGTAAGAATACAACTTTGATTTTTTAAATCAAGTAATAAACTAAATATTTTCTTTGACTTACATATTTGCCCTGCGCACCCTTGCACCACTCCCTCGATCGCCGTTGGTGTGTTCTCTAATAAAGATCTGGCAGCGGCTCCTCTGCGCTAGTCTTAGGATCACGCTACATTATCATATAAAACATCATTAATATTAAGTCAGGTAATGGTCAGATGGTTTTATATATAGTAATTACCCTTTGATGATTTACGAATGACCTCGACCCACCGCAATGTGTCGTAGGGAGTTTGCTGCTGTTCGTAGCATTTGTTTCACATATAGCCTACAAAAAAACATGTAATGACTTTTTATTAGTGACATCAATGTGAAAAAGTAGTTATTATAATACAAACACATCACCTGATAGTGTGGGTTGCGAAAATGGTGACACACCACCTCCCAATCCTCTTGGGATATCTTATTGTATGGGCGTGCTTCTGCTTGATCTCCCATTGTCTAAAAATGCTTGCGTATTTTGGAGCGATAGCTCTTAAATTTACTACACAGTTGGACATCCACCGCCCTCTTCACATGGTCAGCCTCGAGAATGTCCATATTGAACTCCTCCTACATAGGTAATACAATTAGAATGTTAGATAGTTGTTTGGCTAGTATATTAAAAGTAAAAGCAAAAAAAAAAAAAAAAGGTTTGGGATCACTTACCGAAATGCGCATGTAAAGAACTATGTGCTGCTCCGAAGTCACCTACGGCCAGTTGAAGGTGGTGACTGGAGTATACTATTGACATATAATGCCAAGTTTCTGGGTCCACACTGTGCACGAATTGTTGAGCGAGGCAGTGTAGCCTGGAGGAATGTCAATCTGAATTTGCTGCTTAGTCCTCTCCAGGTGCTTCTTCAGCACTATGTTCTTCGTTGCGTCATGACCTGACCTCACCGTGGATGTAGATGCTGAAAGAAGAGTTAAATTAAGAACAAAATTTTAATCATACACGTGAATAACCATCAATAGTTGAAATGTAAATAAATTAATCGTAACCTTACTAGTGCTGCTCATCATGGTCGGTAACTCACCCTGCATATCAGTCGCAACTGTGGTTTCCATGTTTGGCCGAGGTTTGGATGGCTCAGACAATGGGGGTGATGTAAGACCACGGACATGCTCCGCCAGTCTCGAGGCCTCCGGATTAGCCTCATGTGATGACGTAGTCGATAGCCTAGAAGGAAGTCGTCCATGACGACCTCCTCGTGCCATGTCTGCAAAATATTAGACAAGTAAATATAAGAAGTAAGAATATTAGATAGATGCATAATAATTATATTTTTAGTTATTTACATATGTCAGATACATGGTGACAACCTTCACTTGCTTACCCCCTATACGTCCTCAATATCGATATCATCCTCACTTTCTAAAGTGTCTTCCTCTACACTACAATATTCGACCCCTGTTTCATCTTTCCCATCAGTTTCCTTATTCTTGATGAAGTGAACGTCTATAGAAGGTTCAATTGTAATGTCAGTAGTTCCTACGTGTTCTATCGTGGCATCAATCCTATGCAATGGTATAAGATCGACTCCTTCTTTGATAACATTGAAAGCAGATTGCGCTACTACACTGATAGATGACTCATCTTCTTAGAATGTAGCCTCACTAGCACTTATCTCCCCATCTACAACTTCTGTAATAGCATACAAATTTCGGGGAGGAATCTTTTGGACCACATGCCATTCACTCTTCAATTTTGTGTCTTTAAGGTAAAACACTTGTTCTTCCTATGTCGCTAGCACAAAAGGGTCACTTTGATACCATGTCTTACTAAAATTGACACTAGTAAAGTAGGCATCCATGTTTATCCCAGTCTTTTTATTGCCAATGTCCCACCAAGTATACTTGAATAGGTCGACGAGTCTATTGGCTCCATAACTAAGCTCTATAATATCATCCAAGACACCAAAGTAGTCAATTTTTTCATCTCCTTTTGTGCCTAGCTTCACAACCCCACAATTTTGGGTTCTTCTATTCATTTCGAGGGACTTTGTATGAAATTGTAACCCATTGACAATGCAACCTCTGTAGCGGTTAACTCGTTGATCGGGACCATGATGGGGATCAACATTCCCCAAACATAAAATTCGCTAAGATGGTGTCACGTGGATGCATTCGCTAGGATGAAGGCAACTGCGCACCTGTACAAGAAAATGCATAACTTCATCTATAGAGGCCCAAATAATTCGATTCCAATTGGGCTGGAAAGAAGACTCCCATACCTTTCTTTGGGTTTAGGTAAAACCATGAAATTAAAATTGTGCACAGCTTGGCAGCCCAATAATAGTAAGCATTCGTCCAGAAATTCTGCATCACATGGACGGCTGCACACCTCTCACCAAATATGCCATAACTTTCCCAAGAAAAGTTCAAATGGAGTGGTTCAAAGTGTGTTGAAAAGAAGACTTCCATATATTTAATTTTTTATATGGTAGGTGAGCTAATTAAAAGTATGTAACGTCTAGAAGGCCAAAGAATGAGACTATTTGTTTTGAAAATTCTACATTTTTGACTTTTTGGTTTCACTTTATCATTTTCCATTCAAAGCTTGTTATATTTTATTTACTTATGGTTGGAGGGTTGTTCCAACATATATATACATAGCTGGACATGTAAGTTATTAGGGACATCAAGTATTTTGAATTGAATCAAGATTTATTGCCTTGTGCTTAAGCTTTAAGCTTGTTCCCTCTTTGAAAGTGAGTGGTGAGAGACCACATCCCTTCTCCTTCGGAGACTGAGTGGTGAGAGGCCACGATATTATCATTATCCATTTTCCATATTACCATTTCAATATCTATTTTGTGAGATTATTACTTCAACAGTCAAGCAGATCAATCACAACCCCAAGAAGCGCCGAGAATCACCATCCAGGATATCGAGCAAGGTTCGAGTGTGTTGTGTTCATCATTCCGAATAATTTCAGTAAGCTCATTTTAATCACTACCAAAATAACTCCTAGATAGCCAATATGATATTTACCTTCCATTAGCCTTTTCAAAATATCCGTTGCATGTCTTTGAATAATCTCTGCAGACAAACTCTTCAAAGTCCAAAAGATTTTCATACTTGAATGTTTGATTGTGTCTTATTCTAAGGATATATAATTTGCATGTTTAGGCTTAATTCTAAGGCTTGAATTTACCATCTTTCAAGTAATTATCTTATCCTACTTGATTAGGTCCTTAAGGACAAGTCTACATGAATCCTATAACTTTTTGAATTTTCCACAACCTGTAGTTCTCGCATATAATTTATATTGGTCATTGCAGTTAATTAAATTCTCATCTTAACGTGTATCTGGTGTGTGCATTTGTGAGAGGGTCTTTAGTAGGACTAAGGTTCCTAGAATTGTCCTACATCATATTGGTATCAGAGCCTAGGTTTGGCTAGGTTGGCTAGTTTACATAGCTCAACTAGTGGATTGACCCTCCTTTTTACTTTGGTTGAATGACCCATTGGGTGTTCCTTGTGTTGGTATAATACCCATTAAATGGAAACTAGGTCTGGAAATGCATACCGAGGTTGTAGATCTGATTATGAACGGGATAACTCCTTGATGATCTCCAAGAACAAGTCCTTAGATTGAATAGGGACCTAGAAGAGACCTTAACTAGAATTGAGAGGTTGGAAACTCAAAACCCACAAGACCCACCTCAAGGAAGCATAGAGCAGCCCTTAGAACAAGAAAATGAAGGCCAAGGGAGACCTCCATCTAGGGAACGACCTCTGTCCCCGAGGATTCGACCTCACTCTCCAAGAGGATGACCTCCTCCTCCACCAAGATGACCTCCTCCCCGAGCTAATTATGGAAGACCCCAACATCGTGATCCTTATGACTCATACTGGGATGATGAGGAATATGACTTGGATGAATTTCAAGGTCAGGGACCACACCGTAGGGATCGACATGATCCTTACGAGGACATGACTAGGAAAGTGAAGATAGAAGCCCCTACATTTGATGGTCAAATGAATCCCAAACTTTTTCAAGATTGGTTAGCTGAGATGGATGCCTACTTTGAGTGGTACAGGATGATTGACCCTTATTGGGTCCAATTCGCTAAGATGAGGTTGATTGGACAAGCAAAACTCCATTGGATGAATGTGGAGAGGCAAGAGGCTCGCCTACGTCATAGGCCCATTGAACATTGGGATTTGATGAAAGATAGGCTCACTGAAAAGTATGTGCCTATTAGCTATCAAAAGCGCGTTATGGATCAACTCTATAGCTTGCGCCAGGGTAATATGACTATTTCTGAGTATATGACCCAATTCGATAAGTTGTCTATTAGGTGTGGAGTTGATGAGATAGAGAGCCAACAAATTGCTAGGTTCCGCACTGGATTAATGCCTGAATTAAGGAGAGAGATGTTTCCCCATCATATAACATCTCTTGAACAAGCATTTAATCTAGCTCATGACTTTGAGCAGATGAACAAAGGGCAAATGGGAAGGCGGTATGGCAACCCCTCAAATGAAACCTATCCTAGGAAAATCCAGGGCACTGATAAGTCTAAACAAGCATCTGCAAGGCAAGTCACTTCTCGTGGGAGCAACCCCACAGTCCAACAACCAGTGGACAAAGGGAAAGCCCCGATAACGGGATCCTCTCACCAAAATTCTGGCATAGAAGTATGTTTCAAGTGCCACAAAAAGGAACACTTTGCCAAGCAATGCCCTAATAGGAATTTAGTAATTGAGAGAGAAGAAGAAGAGGAAGAGGAAGAAAATGATGCACCATATGATGCTGCAAATGAAGCAGGTGAAGATGTGCTAAGTAGTGAGGATGATGAGAATGCGCAGCTAAGTGTGATGAGACGCCTTATGGTAATGCCTAGGGGAGAGGAAGATTGACATCGTACTTCTATTTTCTACACTTATATCAAGTGTGGGAGTAAAAGCTGCAAGATGATCATAGATGGTGGGAGCTGTATGAATGTGATTTCAAAGTCAGCAGCTGAAAAGTTGAGATTAAAAACAGAGCCTCATTCCAACCCATATAATGTTGCATGGGTCAATGCAATGACCATGCCAGTAAGCCATAGGTGTTTAGTCCCCATTAAAATTGGAGAGTATGAGGACCAAATTTGGTGTGACGTGCTGCCTATGAATGTTGCTCATATTCTAGTTGGGAGACCTTGGCTATTTGACATGGATGTCTCACATAATGGGCGTGCCAACACCTACTTTTTTAAGTGTAATGGAAAAAGAATTATTCTCAGTCCATTTGAGCCCAAGAGTGGAAAAAGCAAGAAGAAAGAGGAGACGAAAGGAAAACAAGTTGGTCAACCCTTACATATTCTAAACAAGAAGGACTTTGAGTTTAAGAGTCAAGAAACTCAGGTCGTTTATGTGGTTGTTGCCAAGGAAGCCGAGCAAAAGAGTCTTGAACAGGAGACACCTCCAGAAGTATTCCCTATACTTTCTGAGTTTGAAGATGTCATTTTTGAGCCACCTAGTGAGTTGCCTCCGATGAGAGATATTCAACATGCTATTGATCTTGTTCCTAGTTCATCTCTACCTAATTTGCCACATTATAGAATGAACCTAAAGGAACATGACGAGGCAAATGGATGAACTAAGGGAAAAGGGTTTTATTCAGGAGAGCATGAGTCCATGTGCATGTCCTACCTTTCTCACTCCCAAAAAGGATGGCACCTGGAGGATGTGCATTGATAGTAGAGCTATCAACAAGATCACCGTCAAGTATCGATTTCCCATACCTAGACTTGACGACATGCTTGATCAGATGGTGGGATCCAAAATATTTTCCAAGATAGATCTTAAAAGTGGATACCATCAGATTAGAATCCGACCAGGGGATGAGTGGAAAACTGCTTTCAAGACAAAGGATGGGTTATATGAGTGGTTAGTGATGCCCTTCGGCTTAACTAACGCACCAAACACTTTCATTAGAGTTATGACCCAACTATTAAGACCTTTCATTGGGCACTTCCTAGTAGTCTACTTTGATGATATCTTGATCTATAGTCAGACTAGGGAGGATCACCTTCTCCACTTCAGGAGCGTCTTTGAGGTCCTAAGAGAACAGAAATTGTATGCAAACCTAAAGAAGTGTGTCTTTATGACCACACAAGTCATCTTCTTAGGGTTTGTAGTCTCTGACAAGGGAGTTTCTGTTGACCCTGAAAAGGTCAAAGCCATCAGGGATTGGCTCACTCCTAAAAACATTCATAAGGCAAGGAGTTTTCATAGGTTAGCCACATTCTATAGAAGGTTCATTAGAAACTTCAGCACTATCATGGCTCCTATTACAAACTCTCTCAAGAAAGGTGATTTTTCTTGGTCAAAATCTGCAACTAAAGCTTTTTTGGATATTAAGGATATGATGACTAGAGCACCAGTGTTATGTCTCCCCGATTTTCAAAAACTATTTGAGGTTGCATGTGATGCATCGGGAGTTGGCATAGGAGGAGTGCTTAGTCAAGAAGGTCACCCAATTGCCTTCTTCAGTGAGAAGTTGAATGAGGCAAAATAGAGATATTCCACTTATGACAAAGAGTTTTATGCTGTAGTGCAGTCATTGCGACATTGGAGACATCACCTTCTTCCCCAGGAGTTTGTTTTATACTCTGACCACCAGGCCCTTAGTTATTTGCATACTCAAAGGAAGTTGGGGCATAGACACATAAAATGGGTTAAGTACATACAATAATTCACCTTTGTGCTCAAATACCGAGCTGGTGTCGAGAACAAAGCAGCTGATGCTTTAAGTCGAGTCGTAGCCACATTGCAGACACTTCATATTAAGGTTATTGGCTTCGAAAGCATCAAGCATGAATACCCTCAGTGTCATGACTTTTCTGATATATTCTCTAATCTACTTCAGGGTACTTCTATTACTCACCCCGATTTTGTCATTCATGATGGGTTCCTCTTCAAGGGAACGAGATTATGCATCCCATCCACGTCTCTACATGACCAGTTGATTGAAGAGTTACATGCGGGGGGCGCCGCAGGTCATTTTGGTAGGGACAAGACAATTGCTATGGTAAAAGATAGGTTTTATTGGCCTAGTATCAAGAGGGATGTTGCCAAAATTGTTTCCCACTGCTGCACATGTCAGATAGCTAAGGGCAGGAAACAAAACACTGGGTTATACACTCCATTGCCAGTACCACATGTACCTTGGCAAGACATTAGCATGGACTTTGTGCTAGGACTCCCTAGGACTGTGAGGGGAAATGATTCAGTATTTGTTGTTGTGGATAGATTTTCCAAGATGTCACATTTTATTCCATGCAACAACATGATGAATCTAAAATTGCCACCACATTTTTTCGAGAGGTAGTGAGACTTCATGGTCTTCCTAAGACTATTGTTTCTGATAGAGATGATAAATTTGTTAGCTACTTCTGGAAAACTTTGTAGGCAATGCTAGGTACCAAGCTCAAGTTCTCAAGTGCATACCATCCCCAGACCGATGGACAAACTGAAGTGGTAAATAGGAGCCTTGGTGACCTACTACGCTGCTTGGTTGGAGAGCATATCACCACATGGGATTTATGTCTTCCTATGGCAGAGTTTGCATTCAATAGCTCAGTGAATAGGACCAAAGGACTTAGCCCTTTTTCAGATCGTCATTGGTTATAGTCCTAGGAAGCCTATAGACCTCATTCCATTGCCACCAGAGTCTAGAGTTAGCGAGTCAGCTGATACTTTTGCAAAACACATACATGACTTACACTCTGAGATCAGAATGAAAATTAATTTAAGCAATGAGCATTATAAATCTATTGCTGATATACATCGCAGGTTGCAGGAATTTTCAAAAGGTGATATGGTTATGGTTCGAATTCGTCCTGAACGAATTCCTTCAGGAAGGGTAAGAAAGCTTCATGCTAAAAAGATGGGACCATTTAAAGTCTTAAAGAAAATAAGCTCTAATGCATACATGTTAGATATTCCTCTTGATTATGGCATAAGCAATGTATTTAATGTTGAGGATCTAACTCCTTTTCTTGAAGCCAATTCTTTTTCAGAACGTAGCCATACTAACCCTACAGGTGATCTTTCCCCATTTATAGACACAGATACTATGAAAGAGCCAAAATTGCCTTTTCCACCACCATTAGTTCCACCCAAGAAAACTGAGCAAATTGAAAAGATTTTGGATGATAAAACAACACACACACGGGCTGGATCATATAAAAAATTCTTGGTCAAATGGACAGGCAAGCCCCTATCAGAACGAAGTTGGATCTTAAAGGAAGAAGTTTTGCGCCTCAACCCAGAACTATACACTGAGTATCTTCAACAAAATTCTTTGGGACAGAATTCTTCTCAGCCAAGGAGAGATGATGGGGATCAACATTCCCCAAACATAACATTCGCTAAGATGGTGTCACGTGGATGCATTCGCTGGGATGAAGGCAACTGCTCACCTGTACAAGAAAATGCATAACTTCATCTACAGAGGCCCAAATAACCCAATTCCAATTGCGCTGGAAAGAAGACTCTCATACCTTTCTTTGGGTATAGGGAAAACCATGAAATTCAAATTGTGCACGGTTTGGCAGCCCAATAACAGTAGGCATTTGTCCAGAAATTCTGCATCACATGGACAGCTGCACACCTCTCACCAAATATGTCATAACTTTCCCAAGAAAAGTCCAAATGGAGTGGTTCAAAGTGTGTTGCAAAGAAGACTTCCATATCTTTAATTAGGTATATGTTAGGTGAGATAATTCAAAGTATGTAATGTCTAGAAGGCCGAAGAATGAGACTGTTTATTTTGAAAATTCTACATTTTTGACTATTTGGTTTCACTTTATCATTTTCCATTCAAAGCTTGTTATATTTTATTTACTTATGGTTGGAGGGTTTTTCCAACATCTATATATATAGTTGGGCATGTAAGTTATTAGGGATATCAAGTATTTTGAATTGAATCAAGATTTATTGCCTTGTGCTTAAGCTTTAAGCTTGTTCCCTCTTTGTGAGTGAGTGGTGAGAGACCACATCCCTTCTCCTTTGGAGATTGAGTGATAAGAGGCCACGAGATTATCATTATCCATTTTCCATATTACCATTCTAGTAGCTATTTTGTGAGATTATTACTTCAACAGTCAAGAAAATCAATCACAACCCCAATAAGCACCGAGAATCACCATCGGGGATATCGAGCAAGGTTCGAGTGTGTTGCGTTCATCATTCCGAATAATTTCAATAAGCTCATTTTAATCACTACCAAAATAACTCCTAGATAGCCAATATGATATTTACCTTCCATTAGCCTTTTCAAAATATCCATTGCATGTCTTTGAATAATCTCTGCAGACAAACTCTTCAAAGTCCAAAAGATTTTCATACTTGAATGCTGATTGTGTCTTATTCTAGGGATATATAATTTGCATGTTTAGGCTTAATTCTAAGGCTTGAATTTACCTTCTTTCAAGTAATTATCTTATCCTACTTGATTAGGTCCTTAAGGACAAGTCTACATGAATCCTATAACTTTTTGAATTTTCCACAACCTGTAGTTCTCACATATAATTTATATTGGTCATTGTAGTTAATTAAATTCTCATCTTAAAGTGTATCTGGTATGTGCATTTGTGAGAGGGTCTTTGGTAGGACTAGGGTTCCTAGAATTGTCCTACATCAGACCACATGTCAACGCGTACAAATATTTACTTGCCATTGGTTCCTTATTGTAATACATGACTTTTATCTATTAAATAAATAGGAGTTTAGAAGAGTAAACCATCAATAGTGAAAACGTACATTGCATTGTACTCAGGCAGTATTTATTACTTACATGACTCCCAAACCAATTGACAAATTCCTTCTTATGTCTTTCGTCAATAATCTTTTCATTTTGGGCAAGAAGTTCAACTTTATGTTCACTATATGCAACAGTAGTACATGTTAATATCAACTAAGTATATAAATATGGATATGTAAATACAATGCAAAGTAAGGAGTTTGAAACCACGTACTTGATATATGGAACAATTTCATCACAATTATTGAGAACGTAAAAATGGGTCTTTTTTAGGTCGTCCATATCAATGAAATCATAAACCTGTGCACCGAACGACCAAACATTTTCTCAAAATATAGAACTCCTCGGTTCTACATCTTTGGCATTAATAGCATGAACGTCTGCATTTCGCTCCTCACAAGTGAACCTCATGTCAATATCATGTAGATACATTGAGCAAAATACAAGACATTCACAGTCAATATATGTCTTAATGATTGAACATTCTGGTCGTGCCTTATTGTGTACATACCCTTTCAAAGTGGACAAGAAATTGTTCATTTTACATAGCATTATTGACTTGTAGACACAAAAAAGAAAAAAAAAAAACGAGGAAATCACGTGACCATTATAGAAGGACTTTATGATTTACCTCTTAATCGGATACATTCAACGATATTGGATCGGTCTTCCAATTATGACCTCCCTTAGTAAATGGACAGTTAGGTGAACCATCACATCGAAGAATGCTGGCGGAAATATTTTCTCCAACTTACATAGTATGATCACAATGTCATTCTTTAACCATTCAAGTACGTTTACGTTTGATCTTTTGGAGTACAACTGTCGGAAAAAGATCCCTAACTCAATCAGCACTGAGCGAACATCTTCGGTCAAGTGCCCACGAAGGAAAATAGGTAGAACCCATTGTAGAAGGACGTGACAATTATGACTTTTCATTCCTAACATCTTCCTTTCCTTCGTGTTTATGTATCGAGTTATGTTTGATGCATATCCATCCGGGAACTTCACTGATTTCAACCATTCGAAGAATTTATTCTTTTCATCATTCAAAAATGTGTAACAAGCTGATGGCATAAGAATTTTGTCCCCATCACGAAATAGGTGCAACTCAGGCCGTATTCTCATATCTTCCATATCCTGGTGAGCATTTGCGGTGTTCTTTGTCTTCTCATTTATATCCAACAATGTACAAATGACATTCTCACAAATGTTCTTTTCGATGTACATGATATCTAAGTTGTGGCATAGTGGAAGATCTTTCTAGCACGGTAACTCTAAAAAGATGCTTCTCTTTATCTAATTCAACCCCCACTCAGTGCGTTTTCTTTTTTTACTGGTCCGTGGTTTCCCAAATTTCACATCTCCGATCAACCTGAGCTAGTTTAATACCTTTTCCCCACTTAGTCGCTTTGGCTGCAACCTTCGTTTAAGTTTTCCATTAAAGCTTCTAACGCCACGAGTCCTCCAAGGATGTCTAGTTTGTAGAAAATGATGATAACACATAAAACATAACTTACGGCTATGCTTCAAGGATAAGGACCCACCATCCTTATTATAGACTGGGCATGCTAAGTAACATTACAGATTTTGATTTCAAATTCTGATTTTTGCAGCATATCAACAGAAATTAAAAATCTTTTCTCACTTTAGTTTCAGATATATATTTTTTTATTATTAGGAAATTACTAGCAAAGGGCGATGGAAGGGGGAGATGGAGGTACTTGCTTGCTCGCGTGAAGGAGATGGAGGTGCCGGAGGCTCGAAGGCAGCGTTGAAGGCGTCAAAGCTATCAGATGTGCGGTTCGAAGGGCGACGATTGTGGGGTTTGGGGGGAGTTGCGTTTCGGATCTATGCCGTTAGATCTCCGTTGGGCTACGACGAAGAGAGAAATAAGGTAGGAAATTGGGGGAAATGTGGGAAACTGTGAGCAAATCGGGAGGGGAGGCGGGAAATGAGGGAGAAATAGAGGGAAATGGGGAGAAATGGGAGCAAAGTGTGAAATAATACATTTTTCATTTTTTTTAATAAAAGAGGTATTAGTGACGGTTCCCAAATTCGTCACTAATAAGGGGTTAATAGTAATGAATTTTCAAATTCGTCACTAATATTCTAAAATAAATTTTTTTCATTTTTTTAAAATAAAAGACGTATTTGTGACGGTTCCCAAATTTATCACTAATAAAGGGATAATAGTGACGAATCTTCAAATTCATCACTAATATTCTGAAATAAATTTTTTTATTTTTAAAAAATAAAAGATGTATTAGTGACGATTCTCAAATCTGTCACTAATAAGGGGATAATAGTAACAAATCATCAAATTCGTTACTAATACTCTGAAATAAATTTTTTTTTTTAATTTTTAAAAATAAAAGACATATTAGTGATGGTTCCTAAATTCGTCACTAATAAGGGTCTAATAGTGACGAATCTTCAAATTCGTCACTAATATTTTGAAACATATATTTTTCATTTTTTTAAAAAATAAAAGATGTATTAGTGACGGTTCCTAAATCCGTCACTAATAAGGGAATAATAGTGACGAATTATCAAATTCGTCACTAATACTCTGAAATAAATTTTTTTATTTCTTTAAAAATAAAAGATATATTAGTGACGATTCCCAAATCTATCACTAATAAAAGGCTAATAGTGACGAATCTTCAAATTCGTCACTAATACTCTCAAATAATTTTTTTTTAAATAAAAGACGTATTAGTAACGGTTTCCAAATCCGTCACTAATAAGTGGTTAATAGTGACGAATCTTCAAATTTATCACTAATACTCTAAAATAAATTTTTTCTATTTTTTTTTTAAATAAAAGACGTATTAGTAACGGTTTCCAAATCCGTCACTAATAAGGAGATAATTGTGATGAATCTTCAAATTCGTCACTAATACTTTGAAATAAATTTATTTTTAATTTTTTTTAAATAATAGTAGTGACGGTTATTTAATTGTCACTAATAAGAGTTTTTTAGTGACGAATTTAATTCGTCATTAATATCGCAGAAATCGTCGTTAATATTTTCTCGAGATAATTTCTGTGTGAAAAATATTTTCCTGTGATTTTTTCTGAATTTTAGTAACGAAATTATTAGTGACGAAATTGAATCCGTTACAAATATTTGGACAATTCTCCACTTAATCACTTAAAAGAACACCTAAATAAATTCGTTTATCATGGAATAACTAGCATCGAAAAAAAAAAAGAAGTATTTTAAAAGCAAACTCCCATCACATGAAGTCGTATCAATACCTACTTTTGCTTTTTATTTATTACAACAAAATATTCTAATTATTAATATTTTAATTAATGATAAAGTATAGAAAGCATAAGGTTAGCGTGCAAAGTAGCTCATTTTCCCCCCACTTAAAAGTAAAGGGTCTGCACACACTCTATTGATTAGTTTAAAATACTAAACAACAAGTGATTAGTAAAAACTAAGCAATTAAATGGATTGGGCAGAAGAGAAGGCACAGAGCGTTTCTGTCTTTTCCAAATTTCCCATCCACACCTAAACCATTTGAGAATCTGTGAGATTTTTATTCATTGTGAGGTTGAAAAAACTCGTTCCAGTAATCCTACACAAATGGACAGCAAATTCTGTGCCACATGGCACGTGATGCACCCAGTAGAATAGCCCATGAGGAGGCATGGAGATAAGCACTGCACAGCACAGGCGCAGGGTACTGACCCAATTGATGTCGTTTTGTTTGCTGGGCGCTGGTCACTCACTCCCTTGCATTCCCACGTGCAATGTGGGTCCAACTCGGGGCATGGTTGGCTTATGAGGCCCACAGTGGCCCTCCTGGCACGTGCGAGTGTCTCTAGGCCCCGCTCTCAAACTCCGTTGTTTGAACTTGCTGGTGAATTTTAGTTCAAGAGGAAAAAAAGAAAAAGAAAAAAGAACATATTAATGTTGTGTTTTAGGTATAAATTTTGAGTGAATCCAAATTTAAGGTCCCTCCCAAATATAAAGTAAAGTATTTTTATTTATTTTTTGTTTTATTTGAAATTGAATGCATCTTCAATCTCTGTCTTGTAATATTATGTTATTCGTTTGGATAAAAGATATTGACATTTTTTTAAGATTTCAGAGTGATACGCAAACTTTTCATAAGATTTCAAAACTTTTAAGGACCCATTTCGATGTCCGAAAAACTTCATATGAGGGGTTTATCAAAATACACAAAACTTTCAATACTTATCTTGTACCCACGGTATTCTTTTGTTAAAAGAGAGGGTATATTAATAAATAATTAGAGGTGTCATCATTCTTTCTTAAAAAAAAAAGCACAAAAGTCATTTTATATTTGATAATAGACAAACTTTTAGAAGGCCATAAACATTTAAATAATCAAATGTGAATTTTTGGAACCTCATGAGAACTTGTGTCTTTTGCCCTCTTTGTTTCCATAATGTGAATTATTATTGGGCATCTTTAGATAAACTAGGCATCTTTCTTGAGTTTTGAAATCAATTAAATAAAATTTTAGAGTCATACCACGCATTGGATGAGAGTTTTCATTCAATGTTAGTTATATTATTATGTATTTAATAAGCCGTTTTTGTGTTAAATGATATTAAAATATAGTAGTTTAATAGTGTAGTCCCTAAACAAAGGTAGGTTTTAATGGTAACTTTTAAATTAGTTTGATTTAATTTTCCATTTCATTTACCACTTGAATTAGTTGAATACAATTTACATTATAAGGACAAATTCAAATTTTTTGGGTTAGCAAGCTTCATGCTGCAAATCATGGATGCTATTAGATTTTTAGAATTTAAGGACAACTATTAAATAGTAAAATCTATTTGATATATGAGATAAGTTTAGTTTCTTAAGGATTTATTTGGATCAAAGATTGTTTTTTTTTTTTTTTTGGGAAAATGAAAGGAGGAAAAATTAGAAATAAATTTATTTTCTATTATGATTTATATTGATATTAATTATCATTAAAAATAAAACTTTATTCTAATATGATTTAAAGTTAAGGAAAATAACATACTAATTATGTATAAAATTAAAATTTTGTTCATTAATTTTCTATATATTTTATCTTCTTTCTAACTTTCTATATTCTTTAATGTTTTTCAAGTTTCAAATGAAGCCCGTATGATTTAAAAAGTAGGGGGAAACAATATAAGGTAAAAATTCACCAAACAACCCATCAAATTTTTGAAAATGAAATTGCAACAACCATGCGTTTTTAAAAATATCCAGATATTCCAATACTTTAAAAAGTTAATTATGTAAATTCCCTACTATTAATAATTGCTAAGTTTGTAAATTTATCATAACAAAATGTATTTTCCCTTAATTTTACTCATATTTAATTACTAAATTTATACTTTTCACTTAAAATGTCATATTGTGTAATTTATTTTGCACATGAACATATGTGTCTTTTATGTCTGACTTGAATATTAGGCATTTCGAGCTGGATTAGGCTAGGATTGGATGACATTTCAGTCATAGTAAAATATATGTTTCCTAAGATTGCATAATTATATTTAAATAATATATATATATATATTATAAAAAATGTTTAGACTTGATTAAAATTATTTAAAATTTAAAACATATGAAATATATACATATATATATATGTATATAATTTAATGGCACTTGTTATATTTGTGTGTGGTTCTTATACTTAGTGGGATTCACAAACAAAGGAAGAAAAACATGAGTTTTGAAGTATTCCTAGTGGCAGCACAAGACTTATTGATAAGGAGATCCAGAAAGCAAGAAAAATTCAGAGCTCCTGAGATACCAAGAGCATAAAATGGGCTCGATGACGAATGCCCTATTCTCGTCGACAAGTGTCCTTTTTGGTCTTGTCGATGAATCCCTTGTTCTCGTCGATGAGAAGTTCTGAACTGCTAGCAGTTTTTTGAATTTTGAATTTTGAATGTTGGGGTGGTTGGGTAGCTGAAGGGGAACCACCGAGGGACTGTTATATATTTGTCATTTTGGACATGTATTAACAGAGAGAGAGTGATCATTTGAGAAGTGTATAGTGTACTTTGAGATTTCCTTAGTGAAATTCTTGTGTCATTACTTCCATGGATGTTGGCTTTGCCGAACCACATAAATCTTATTGTTGTTCTTGCTATTTATCATTTTTTGGTTGTGTTTCATTTACTTGCTATATTTATTCCACTATGCTTCGTATTTATCTCATCCATATCACAGCAAATTAGTATAAGAGCGATTGTTGTTATGGCATCGGGATCATCTTCTGCAAGATTTAACATCATCAAATTTGATGGAACTGAGAACTTCGGTTTATGGCAGAGAAGAGTGAAGGGCATCCTTGTACAACAAGGAATGACTAAGACTCTACTTGATACTCAACCGAAAGGAATGGATGAGACAACATGGGTAGATTTGTGAATGTTGTTCAAGAAGGAAGTTTAGCGTGTAGTGATGGTGATGTTTTATCAGTTTTAGCGAGGTCGGAAAATCTAACGGACTCTTGGATACTTGACTCTACATGTTCTTATGACATGACTCCGAACAAGGAGTGGTTCAACACTTACAGGTTAGTGAATTATGGATCAATTATTATGGGTAATGATGCTTCTTGCAAGATCATTGGCATAGGAAATGTAAAGATAAAAATGTTTGATGGTGCTGTAAGAACGTTGTGTAATGTAAGACATATACTAGAGTTGAGGAATAGTTTGATATCACTCAGTACTTTGGATTGTAATGACTTTAATTACAAGTCCAAAGGTGGAGTTTTGGTGGTATGGAAAGGTAATCTAATTGTAATGAAAGGATAGAAACTGGATGAGAATATCTACACATTGCAGGGAATTACTGTTATAGGTGGCGCTACAGCAATATATGCTAAATCAGATGATACCATCTTGTGGCATATGCGCCTTGGGCATATGAGGGAACACGATATGAAATAACTACACAGGAGGAAATTGTTGAAGGGCTTGAAATCATGTCAACTGGAATTTTGCAAGATTTGTGTTCTTGGAAAACAGAATAGGGCAAAGTTTAGATAAGCTAAATACAAGACAAAGGATATTCTTGATTATATGCATTCAGATGTTTGGGGTCCGGTTAAAGTTGCATAAAAAGGTGGACATGTGTATTATATGAGTTTCATTCATGGTTATACATGGAAGGTCTAGGTTTACTTCATGCGTCACAAATCAGATACGTTTGCCAAGTTTAAGATTTGGAAGGTTGAAATGGAAAACCTGACAAGGAGGAGAATCAAATACTTAAGGTCGGATAATGAGACCGAGTACGCTGATTCTCTGTTTATGGAGTTTTGTGCGGAGCAGGGCATCAAGAGACATTTTACAGTTCGTCGGACACCTCAGCAAAATGGTGTGGCAAAACGGATGAACCAGAATCTTTCTAAAAGGGTTCGGTGTCTCAGATTAAATGTATGGCTACCAAAGAACTTCTAGGCCGAGGCAATGAGTATGACTTGTTTTCTGATAAACTGATCACCAAGGGCGTCACTAGAGGGTAGAGTGGCAAAAGAGGTTTGGACGGAAAATGTAGTAGACTACTCTGAATTGAAGGTATTCGAATGTCCAGCCTATGTTCACATATCTAGTGAGAAGAGGTCTAAGCTTGATCCAAAGTCTCGTCGTTGCATCTTTGTGGGATATTTAGAGGGTGTAAAAGGGTATAAGCTGTGAGATCCAATGGCAAACAAGGTGGTGATTAGTAGGGATGTAGTCTTTGATAAAAAGGCTATGGTGAAGCGTACTCAAGAGTGTGATGAACAAAAATAGGAGCCAGAAAGTTGGGGTAGTGATGAACATGTTATGCAAGTGGAGTTGGAAGCTCAAAGCAACGACAATGTCATGGTCTTATGGTTGCAGGGAGCTCTAGCTCGGGAAACTAGTAATTCGACGATATTCCTATATGGAGATCTAGATGCACTATCAGACCTCCATTAAGGTATGGATTTAAAGAGTTAATATCTTATGCTTTCCTTACTAGTTGTAACGATCCAACTACATTTCAAGAAGCAGTGTACGACCAGGAGAAAGATAGATAGATGGCTGCGATGATTGAGGAGATGAAATCATTACATAAGAATCAAACTTGGGATTTGGTGGAGCTTCTAGATGGGAAGAAACCAATAGGTCGTAAATGGATATATAGGAAGAAGGAGACAATTTTAGAAAAGGAAGGAGAGAAATTCAAGGCAAGGTTGATGGCAAAAGGATACTCACAGAAGAAAGGGATAGATTATGATGAGATCTTTTCTCCAGTGGTCCGACATACTTCTATCATAATTGTGTTGGGGTTGGTAGCCTATTATGATCTTCATTTGGAACAAATGGACATGAAGACAACGTTTCTTCATGGTGACTTAGAGGAACAAATCTATATGGTACAGCCGGAGGGATTCATTGAATCGGGAAAAGAAAATTTTGTTTACAGGTTGAAGAAATCTCTTTATGGTGCTGAAATAGGCTCTAAGGCAATGGTATAAACGGTTTGATTCCTACATGATCAAGATTGGCTACAAAAGGTGTGAGTATGACTGATGCATATATATGAACAAGCTTGAGGATGGTTCTCTTATTTTCTTGTTATTGTACGTCGATGACATGTTGATAGCTGCAAAAGATTTAACTGAGGTGAATCAGTTAAAGGACTTGTTGTATAAGGAATTTGACATAAAGGATCTTGGCTAGGCCAAGAAAATACTTGGGATGAAGATTCGCCATGATAAAATTGTAAGGAGATTATGACTATCTCAGGGCGGTTGTGTACAGAAGGTGTTTGAGAGGTTTAGCATGACTGATGTAAGACCGGTGTGTACACCTTTAGCGAATCATTTCAAGTTGTCTACTCTAGATTGCCCAAGTACGGATGAGAAAATCTGGGACATGTCAAAAGTCCCTTATGCTAGTGTTATGGGGAGTTTAATGTATGCCATGGTGTGTACGAGACAAGATTTAGCTTATGCGGTGAGTGTGATTAGTAAGTTTCTCTTTAAACTAGGAAGGCAGCATTAGGAAACTATCAAATGGATACTCAGATATTTTGAGGTACATTAGGATATGACATCATGTTTGGCAAGCAACAGGGTTGTCCTTCAGTTATGGGGTTTGTTGATGCTGATTATGCTGGAGATATGGATGATAGAAGGTCTACAATGAGATATGTATTTACCCTTGTAGAAGGAACGGTATGTTGGAGATCCATGGTATAGTCTTTGGTAGCATTATCCACGACTGAGGAGGAATATATGGCAGTTGCTGAAGCTACAAAGGAAGCCTTATGGCTTACCGGTTTAGTTAGAGAGCTGGGGTTACAACAAGATGGAGTGGTGCTGCGTTATGATAGTCATAGTGCCATTTACTTGGCGAAGAATTAGATATACTATTCTAGAACCAAGGACATGGATGTCAAGTTCCATAGGGTTCGGGAATTGATTGCTTCGGGTGAGCTTATGTTGGAGAAAGTTCACACGTCTAAAAATGCAGCAGATATTCTAACTAAATTAGCTACTTCTGATATGTTCAAGTATTGCTTGGACTTACTCCATGTCTCCAATTGATAGAAGGGAGACAAACCCAACCAAGCGGTTCAAGTTCAAGGTGGAGCAGTTAGATATCTTTTTCGGGATTCTCCTAAGGGGCATATAATCGCCAAGGTGGAAATTGTTATATTTGTGTGTGGCTCTTATACTTAGTGGGATTCACAAACAAAGGAAGAAAAACATGAGTTTTGAAGTATTCCTAAGTGACAGCAGAAGACTCATCGACGAGTGTCCTGTACTTGTCAATGAGGAGATCCAGAGAGCAAGAAAAATTCAGAGATCCTTAGATACCGAAAGCAGAAAATGGGCTCATCAACAAATGCCCCGTTTTCATTGACAAGTGTCCTTCTTGGTCTCGTTGATGAATCTGCTGTTCTTGTCGACGAGATGTTTTGGGTTGCAAGCAGTTTTTTGAATTTTGAATTTTGAATTTTGAACGTTGGGGGTGGTTGGGTAGCTGGAGGGAAACCTCCGATGGGCTATTATATATGTCATTCTGGGTGTGTATTAATAAAGAGAATGATCATTTGAGAAGTGTATTATGTACTTTGAGATTTCCTTAGTGAAATTCTTATGTCATTGCTTCCGTGGATGTAGGCTTTGCCAAATCACTTAAATCTTGTTGTTGTTTTGCTATTTCTAATTTTCTAGTTGTGTTTCATTTACTTGTTGTATTTATTCCGCTGTGCTTCATATTTATCCCATCCATGCCACAACAACACTTTGTATACAACAACATCATTTTGAGGTCACTAGTTCGAGGAACAAAGTGGTGATTTTCATCTATCCACAATAAGATGCCTCTAAGTAAAATTGACAAACTTTTCCCTTTTGGACCAACTTCTTTATGTTTTGGGCATTGGATCTTTGTGTATGTTCTCCTTAATCCGCTCTTGTATTGTTATGGAAACCTTACTTACTATCAATGGGTTTCCATTTTGAGGATCATAAGATCAATCTTCCTACTTAGCACATTTGTGACCTGGTTCATCCACCCCACCTAGTTTGCAAGGAAGAAATTGAATTCCCTAAGGAATTCAAGCTAATGAGCTTGTTTACAACATAGCTTTTATTATGTAAGGAAGTAGTTAACAACTAATTTATTCATCTTTACTACAAATTGCAACCCAAGTTGGTAGTATCTCCACAATTGAAGGAAATGGATCTCTACTAATATTTTTTTTTTCTGAATTTGTATTTTTACTTTGCTTCACTAAGCATACAACTATTGTATGCAATAAGACACCTTCGTATAATAAGACACCATTAAAAGCATAGTCAACTGCATCCATCTATGCTTTAAAAGGTTTCACGATATTCAAAACCACAAATACTGAATTTTTCATCATAGCTTCTTTCAAGTTATCAAATGCTCAATACCCTTTCATTTATTTCCATTTGTAACCCTTCTTCATCAATTCTAGTACTGGGGTGGCCCTCCTCGAGTATCCCCCTTAGTGAATTTATGGTAATAGTTGATGAGACAAAGAAATGGACGCAATTCTTTTATTGTCATTGGGATCTTCGAAGCTTGGATAGCCTTTGCCTTTTCCACATCCATCTGAGTTCAATTTAATCGCATGGTTGAACAACTTGATATGCCCATATCTAAAGGAGCATTTCTCCTTTTTCTTATATAATCTATTCTACTTTAGCCTATTAAACACATCTAGAGTAGAACTATAGAAAACAATGATGTTGATATATAAAATGACAAACTTGTCAAGATAATCGCTAAATAGTCCATTCATCAATGTAGAGAAAGTCATTATGTGTTAATTAACTCGAAGGGCATCACCAAGAACTCAAAAGTCCCATGCCATATCATACAAGTAGTCTTCTACCCATTACTTTTTGCTATAGTTACATGATAGTAGCTTGACCATAAAATAAGTTCAGTTAAGCACTTGACATAACAAATCAAACAAATCAACAATAAAAGGAATGAGATAATTATTAAACATACTGGTTTTTTTTTTTTCATTGAGAAATCCATACATAACTACATGCCCCCATTATGTCTAGTTAGGTTGTGGATGAGGAGCAAGGTTCTTTAGACCAGTTAATTAATCACAGTTTGATGAATAGGGGATATGATAGGTGAATTGTAGGTAAGTCAGTCCTCTTAACTTAAGGAACACACCTTATCTTCAATGCATACAGGGGTGGAGGTGTGAGATTTTCCTTGTGGGACTTCATGTGAAAGATCCATGAGGTTACAAACTTAAAGTAGTGTAGACACCCCAATTTTAACTAGGTCCCTACCCCAAGAAAATCCAATGTAATAAAATTTGGCGTGGAGTCTTGAACGAAACTTTTTTTTCCAAAATTAAGACCCTAAGACCCCAATTGAGTCCTTTTGATTTTAGAAAATCAAGCTCATTAGAAATGGCAGATCCAAGTTTTGAGTTTTCAAAATAGAGTTTCTTAGTTTGAGTCATTTTGATTTTAACCAGTTTTCATGATTAGGTCAATTGCAAAATTAATCTATTTTAAAATTTAGTTGAAGCCCCATGATGAGTCTTTCTTGATCATAGTCTGAGCTTGTCTAGTTTCTAGTTAAATTGTTTAAATTTTGAAATTTAGTCCTTGTGAAGGTTCTTCAACTTGGTTAATTTCACGACTAGCTTTCTTTCATCAATATTAAGTCTCGTAGTTAAGTGTTCTTAGAACTTGGAGTGAAATTCTTCAAAATTTCAAAATTTTGTTTTATCAAATAAAAAAGTCAAAATGAGTTTTATTAAGTCATGAATTAAGTTTTGAGTTGGGATTAGGTATTTTGTTTAGGAATCAGGTACTTTGTCAGGAGGTTAATTTTTGTGAAATCAGGAACTAGCTGTTTGTGCAAATGGGGCAACTTTGAAGTCAAAATTGAAATGCACTATATTAAAGGGGGGGGGGGGGGGCACGTGTAGTGGAAGTCCACACAGAGAGATGTACACACATGAGTTTTACAACAGAAAGGTACAAAAATAAAATGACATACATACTTTAAAAAGGATACAGGAAACGTGTACAAGTAGTGGGTGCAGTACAAAGAGGGGTGGGGGTACATCCAATTATAGGGGTTACAAATCAAATCAAGTACATAAGCTTGTACAGATAATAGTTGTAGGGGAAATAACTCGGGGATACATACTGATCACATATAGAAAATAGTAAATAA
Organism: Malania oleifera; assembly: GCF_029873635.1. Lineage (NCBI taxonomy): Eukaryota > Viridiplantae > Streptophyta > Magnoliopsida > Santalales > Ximeniaceae > Malania > Malania oleifera. The sequence continues at coordinate 90,033,458 of NC_080419.1, read as the reverse complement.
AAAAACACAAGATTGGATTTCAAGCCCTCCACTCTGGGGCTACCACGTCGATTGTCCAATTCACTTGCGCACAAAATGCAATGAGATCAATTAATTGGAATTCCAAATAATCAAAGAAAATGCAAAAAGTCACATGTGCAGAATGCAATCTGTTATCTTTTTGAGTCCGATCCCTATTTTGATTATGACAAACCATGACATCTCATTTATGCGTTTAGTTTTTGAGTAGATTTATGATACAAAAGGAGCAAATGAGGGATGCAAAATGGAAGCCAAGGAGTACCTAATCAAGCACAAATTATGGCATATTCCATGGAGTATTAAGGAGCAGAAGCATGAAGATTTTATTTATTCTTTAAGTTGTAATAGTAATTAGGTTTCAATTTGTGCATGCATAATCATATGATTGGAATTGAAGTTCTCAAAAAATGACCAAGACCTTAGATTGACCTTAGGGGCATAAACTTCTCATGAAAACATTTTTCCAAAACAATTTTTTTTCAAAAAAAAAAAAAAAAAAAAAACCCTTCATGTTTCTTCCATCGCATTAATGAGCACTTTTTTCTATTAACAACTCCTTATCTTAAAAAGTGTTCAACATGAAAGTTGTGATATTTTCTCCTGGCTTTCTATTTATACCAAGTACGTTCAATTTGAAGTTGTATAGGAAAAGTTATAATTAAAATACTCAAGGAAGTTCGTAGTAGAAAAATTCCCTTCATGTTTCTTTTGTCCCATTAATAAGTAATTTTCTCTATCGAAATCTCTTTATCTTAAAAAGTGTTCAACATGAAAGTTGTGAGAGTTTCTCTTACTTTTTTGTTGATATCAAGAAATTCTAATTTAGAGTTATATCGAAAAAGTTATGTATAAAAAACCGAAGGGTATCCGCGCAAAAAGCGCCCCAATGGCCAAAAAATGGCTAGTTTTCAAATTAAATTATATTTTAATACCCTAATGGCAATAGAACGGCTAGTAATGAGTTTTTCCTATAAATATAAGCCTAAACTGCTTGAAAAATATTAGAAAAACCATTTGGGAGCATTCTTGCATATTCTCTCTTTCCCAAACATATTTTATACTCCATTTTTTAATATCAAAGCTTATTTCTCCTACTCTTCTTCTTGAAAATATTTTTGGGGGAATTATTTTTGGGATTTACAAGTAAGGTTTGATCTTGAGTATATATTTATACTAATATATATTGCTTGAAAGGCTTCTTGCCATTTGATGCTTTTCAAAGGTCAATCTTGAAGAAATTCACTCTCCTACTCTTTCTTTGAAATATCATTTTTGGAGAAAATTCTTGTTGAGTATTACAAAAAGCCTTGAGCATATTTTAATTCATATATTAATTGCTTAAGAAGCTTCTTGATTTAACAAAGGTCATTTGAAGAGAAAATCATTTTTCATTCTCTCACTCAATTAATTGCAAAATATTTTTGAGAGGTTTTATCATACTCTAGCGAGCTTCATTTGAAAATCATTTGAGAGTGTATTAAGAATTTTATTTGTACAAATCAGCTTATTTGATAAGCATTTTACGTGTATGCAAAATTCCATATCATTTTTATTTATGATTCGAGTTGTGAACCGGGAAGAGGTAGTTACGCCTCGTATAAGCAGCGGATTGTAAAGAGGTAGTTACGCTTCATGTAAAAAGAGGATTGTAAAGGGAAGCTTCGCCCTGGTAAGAAGCAGATTGTAATGGAAAGCTCGTTCCAGTTTTAAGAAGTGGATAGTAGAATCCTTGGGTGGTTTTCCCAAGGCTAGGACATAGGCAGGAGTTGTCAAACCTCGTTAAAAATTTTGTGGTTGTGCTCCCTCTTCCCTACTCTAATTAATTTCCAAACTTGTACGCTTATGTTCAATTTGTGGGGAATGTTATAATTATTTAAAATAGTTGCATACATTATTATTTTTGGGATTCATGCTTGTTTAGAAAGACCCTAAGTTGTATTATACTGATTGTGGAATTAAAATAGGGATAAATTGACCTAGGAAGAATTTTTTAAAGACCCAACTCACCCCCCTCTTGGGACTACACCATAACTCTCATAATATGTTAGAAACAATCATTCCTTACCAGCGCAGGGAATTCTGTTAGAAGGAAAAATTGGCACCAAAAGGGCTGCCCAGCCTCCCTATAAATAGGGAGGCTCACATTGTAGCTGGACACCACAAGAGAGCATAGCAGAATACTATAAAAATTGAGAAAAAATCAGGGAGTTATAGTAGAAAAGTTCTACAAAAAATCAAAGATAAAAAATAAAGTGTTACAATAGAAAAGTTCTGCAAAATTCATAGAGAAAAGTGAGAATTGGAGAGCCTTCAGAGAATGAAATTTTGCAAGAGTTGAGAGCAGTGGAGCTGAGAAAGAAGAAAATCAGGGAACTAGACTAGACACCAGGACAGACCATCAAACATGTAAAGACCTGAAAAATTATAAATATTAAAATAATTAGGAAAGATAATAAATAGAGTAGATAAATAAATAATAAAGGGAAAAAGGGGAAATTTTGAAAGAAAGATCAACAAACCTTGCCAACGAATCTTTTGTCCTTGTCGACGAGTGTTCTACTAGAGATCGTCGACGAAGTTCAGTCCCTCGTCAACGAAGAGATCCCGAGTGAGCAATTTTCAGATTTTAAGCTTCCTCGACGAATGAATCCTCTAGTCAACGAAATCCCTTTTGTGGTTTGTCAATGAATCCTATCTTCTCGTCGATGAAGCCACGTGGCAACATCGTGTATAAAAGGATACAAAGTTGCTTCTTCGCTAAGAAACTCATTTTCCTCCATTCTCTCTCTCTAGAACAATTTCCTTTGCCTTCTCTCTTCAAATTCTGACTGGATTCAGCCATAATCAACAAACAGAAGCCGCTATGGTGTTCTAAGGGTGATTCTCTACACATCTAGTGGAACATATTTCTAAACTGAGCTTTTTAAGAAACGCTCTAAGGTTGAGGTAAGGGTTAGGATTCCTATTTTTTGAGGTTTTAAAGGTTTATTTGAGGTTTATAGGTTGACAAAATGTTGAAATAGTAGGTAATTTGGGGTTTATTTGATTAAATTAGGGTTTTTGATTCAGGGTTCGGGTGAGTGCCACAGGCATCATTTTGGGGTTCCTGTTTGCATTGTTCAAGAAAGTAGGTAAGGGGAATATATTAAATCTGGATTTTTATTAAATTAATTGATAAAAATGGAAAATTTATGTATATATGTATATGATTTTTATGTGAGTTTTGAAAAACCAACCGTTTAAAATGTAAATCTGAGCCTAGGCCTATGTTGCTAGTTATTATTTACGAAAAAGGAAGAATAAAATGACAGTTTTTTTGGATAATTGTGTAAGAAATTAAAGGTATATTTTCAGTTTATTAAATAAGATTGTGGGTTGGATTATTTTATGGTGAATGTATAAATTATGTTGATAAATTGTGTGGCATGAGTAAAATAAAATTTTTGTGTTGAACTATGATATATGTATGAGATGTAGGAAATAATAGAAATGTATTGAGAATAAAAATGTGATATGATTTATTCTACATGTGTTTGGAATTGTTAAATGATAATGTATGGTTTGAGAACTCTGGTAAACTGGAAAATGGGCATAGTACTGTTGTAGATATATTTGGCGGAGTTAGTGCACCCACACGTCTTAGATAGAGTGTGGAGATGGAATGGTCAATTGTGCTAGGAAGGGTAGTGTCCCCTTGGAGTCTAGACCAGTGTGGGAGCAGCTAATCGGACCTATAGATAGTAAAATGTGGTTGACTTAGCTCTGGTGAGCCGACCAAAGTTAAGTCCAGCCTTTGGGCCGCACAACCCATCATGGGGTGGAAGCATGACTATGATACAATTGGTATAGAGAGTTCTAAACGCATAATTGTTATTTTAAAGAGAACAACGGAAATGGAAATTGGCAAATGGAAATGATATGGACAAGAATGATATGGAAACAAATTATAAGAATATGGAATATGAATATGAATGTAATGAATGATACGAAGATAACAGATATAGAGTAAAGAAAGAAATTTATTATGTATTGTAATATTATATGTATTTGGGGCGGGGTATACTCTTCACTCGAGGACTTGTTGAGAAAGGCGAGTGTCCTTATAGGTATCAAGTGTAGCGGTGTGTGGCATAACGTATTAGGGTAGAGGGAAACTACTTGTATGGGGTAGGTAATCTTCCCTCTTCTTAGGAACTTCTGCCAGTAAAGCTTTGTGTGAATGTGTGAGTACGAGATAAACTATCGACCTGAGGGCTTATTGAATAAGGTAAGTTCCTTGATATGCTTCAGATGTGACCGTAGGTTGTATTAAGTATCAAAGCAGAGGGGTGCTACTTATATGGGTGGGTAATCACCCCAATCCTTGGGAACTCTCGTTGATAAAATACTTTACTTGTGAATGATTAGGAGCAGAGAATGGCTTTATAATTATGGTTTCATTTGAAAATAAAGAATATAAACGTATGTTGTACACAAATCTCATGTTAGTCACACACCGTTTTAATGTATTCCGTCCTTACTGAGATGTGTCTCACCTAATAGTGGAATTTATCTTTTTCAAGACCTCCGCGGGATCGAGCTTAGGGAGCTCGAGCTATTGTATCACTTTTGAGTTAGAGGGTATAAACTATAGTTTTAATATTTGGGGTTGTAGTATATTTATGTTTTGTGAATATTTGGGAATGCTGGATGTTGGATTATATTTTTGAGATGTATACAGATGTAGAAACTCTAGTATATTTTTGAGGATATGTTGTTATTTCCGTTGCGTGATTGAGATTATGATATTAGATACAGGAGATATAATTTGTATAACACTCCGGACCCTAGTTTTGGGTTCGAGGTGTTACAAAACAGACACCGGGTAGATACAAAGAAGAGGGGAAGAAGATAGGAGGAGTGAGAGTTCGCAAGTAATCCCCCTCCCCACTTTCTAATTCTGTAATGTGAATTAAGCTACCCTGTCATGAATGCAGGAACTCCCACCTGAGTTTTAGGTTTGTGCGTGAATCTGAATTAAAATGCCGAGCCTGAACCCAACCTCGAGTTCAAACCTAAGCCCAAGCCCTAATCTGAACTCAAACTCCTAACTATGTGATTGGGACCATCAGACCTGAACCCTTTGACCCAGACTCAAGTTCGGTTTCGAGGTCACTTAACTCAGCCCATACATGTGTCTAAAGGGGAAGCCCATACTCGTTTTTTGAAAACCTAGCCCACTAAGGTTTTAAAACCAACCCATGATCATTTTTGAAAAAAACCAATACACAAAGATTTTAAAACCAACCCAACTCTCTATTTCAAAAGTCACTTAGCCCAACACCAGTCTAAGCTTTAACCCCAAACCCAACCTACCTGTCTTTTAAAATTTAATCCAAGCCCATTTTTAAAATCCACCTCGGGCTAGCCCATTTTCAAAATCTAAGTCTGGCCCATTCACGATAAAATTAAATGCCCATGACCCAACCTTTTTAAAATACCCCAAGCCCATTCTTTAAAATACCCCAAGCCCATTTTTGAAATCACCCGACCTAAGCCCATTTTGAAGACTCAAACCAAGCCCACATGTGTTAACCTCACACGTGCCCTAGCCTACTCAAGCTTTACCCGAGGCCACGTAACCCACTGGGTTGACTCATGCGAGTCAACCCGGGCACCATTCACTGGGTTTAGAAGAGTTTCCTTGTCTACAACCCCGAACCAAACCAGGAACCCTAAGCCAATTCAAGCATAAAGTCCAGTATTCAAAAATCACAAAAAATTTAGGCAACAATATCATCATCATTTTCAGATCACATACACTAGACCTCAAACCTCAAACAAAAGTCTAAAAAACAAAAAACACAAAATGGAAAAGAGAGGAACTTATCCTTTTTCGGAATGGCTTTGGGAACTAAGTGACCCTTCCCTCCCTCTTGAGCTTTCGATTGCTTTGAAACGCCCTTTTGGGCTCTCAATGTTCGCCACTATGCCCAAAAAGTGAATCTTCGGTTGTTGCTTATGAGAGATTCACATCGGAAGGCTTCAGAAAGACCTTTGGAGAGGAACTTGTAGAGAGAGGGAAGAGCTTTAAATTTTTTTTTTTTTTTGCAAAAACCTTAGGGTTTTTGAATTTCTGAGCTATAGAGGAAAAAAAAAAAAAAAAGAGGAGAGTTGCAAAAAGATGGGGGGAGGGGGTGTCTCTGGTCTGAGTTGCAAAGAGGCTAGGGATTAGATTCGAGATTTGTAGGGAGCCCTTGGTTGAAGAAGGTAGAGAGAGAGTGAGCTTTGAAATGAATAGGGGGGAAAAATGGATTGAACAAAAAAGAAGAGACAAAAACCCTAGAGTTTCTATTCGTAGAGTTGCAGAGAAGGAAAAGACGAAGGGGGAGAGAGAGGAAAGAGAGTGGGAAAAAGTGTTTTGAAAATAGGAAAGTGAAAATGAGAGAAATTTTTTTTTTTTTAGGGTTTAAATATGTTTGTGCATGGAGCCATTAGATCACAACACATGGCATGATCCTACCCATACACGCGAAGTCTTGCGTGTTCCTTTTGACCACCGCATGATTGGTGCTTTCCACGAAGGGCCAGGACTTGGCCACATCATAGGGATGAGTCGAATGAACCTTAACTGTAGGATTTGTTTTTCTTGGGAACGGTAAGGATCTTCCCTCCTCAGCAAGCCATGTAAATCTTGTTTCTCACCATCCAATACGAATCATTCCAGATGGTCAAGATTTGCCAACGTCAACAATCCTGACGCGACTCACCTCTACCGTCGGATATCCGCTCCGCATCAACGGCTGAGATTGCTTCATGTTAGAAGCATTAATTGTTGCCGGCCCCTTCCAGTCACGCGTGCCTGTCTCCTTTACCCGCCACACGACACGTGGCCACCTTGTACCCCTTTAGTTAATGCAGCAAACTGCTTCATCTCCTGCCATAAGTGAGTGCTTAGGATGCTGCCATGTCCCCCATATTGTCCCTCTGTAGTTAGCTTGTTGAACATAACCATGTGGCACGCTGGTCCTGACCAGACCTTAAACTAGTTTCCCCCAGACTGGTTAGTGTTTGATCAGTTTGCTCCCTAAACCGATTTCCATGGGTTTTCTTCGTCTTAATTTATTAAAATTTAAATGCTTAGATAATTCATTTAAAAATCTGTTGACCCTATGGGTTATACCCTGTTTTGATTATGACAAATACTCTAGTATTTAATGGTTTGATGAGTTTGTGTGCAGGACGAATCAAACATATCATATGGTGCACACACGTGGATTTGTAGAAGACGAAGACTCAAAATGTGTATTCATTGTAATTTATATTTATCATATTGAGTCTATAATAGTAAATAGGAAATGGTATGTAATAATTAATGTCTTATCTGCATGGTAGGATCGATAAGCTCATGACCATAGATGGACCTTAGGGAACACCAGGTCGACTGACACCGGATTTTTTCGGTGCCCTCAAACTAAAAAGGACCTAGAAATGACCTTAGTATACTCACTCATGCATATATATGAATGGTCATTTGAATAGGGTGTTTGAATGCTTAAACAGGACTAAAATGCTCTAAATAGGTGCATTCGGTCGACTGTACTTCAATGTACAAATACACCCGGTCGATGACTCACTCGAAAAATGAGCAGCTCGGAAGGTATCCTAAGTATAGGAGTTCTGTCGTGTAATACTAAGCCCAATGGCTAGATCGTCTCCTCAGGGAATGCGTTTTAATTTCAGATTTTACGTCTTTCCAATTGAAATTAAAAAGGTACTGAACTCAGTTCAGATTCGGGATCTCAAGATTGTTCAATTTCACTTTTGACAAATTAAATAACACGCAATCTAAACCCTAAAACTAACATTCACTAAATTAAAAAGTAAGAATGGAAACCCTAACCTACTTAAGGAAATATTGAAACACGTGCTAATTAAAGATGGTAACTTTGGACACGGAATTAAAAGCACATTATGGAAACTCAATCAGATTCAAGCACACACTAAAAATCGGAACTTTAACAATTCAAGAACTCAAACCAAAATTTAGTACATTAAACACCTAAACAATATTGAGACAATATCAAAGAAAACAAACTATAACAAGAAGGAACGTAGATTAAACCAAATCGCAATTAAAAATTAAGCTTTTAAGAAAAGAAGGCAACTAGTTGAAGCAAATAAATAGTTGAAGCATAATAATATTAAAACAAATGACCTTCAAAATCCAATTTTTTTTTTTTCAATTAAAAACAGTAACAATCACTAACTTAATAATGGAAGAGAAAAGAAAAGGAAAGAAAAAGAGAAAACAGGAAAAAAGGAAGAGAGAGTAATTGAAACTAAAATAAAACAAAGAAAAGAAGAGAGAGAGAAAGAGCATGAGCTGTGCAGGGGCTGCTGTGCTTGCTGGCGTGGCTTGAACAGCAAGAAGGAGCTATGCAGCACTGGTGCTCGAGGAGTTGCTACTGCTATGGTGGCTCGCGGGTGGACCTTGCTGAGTTTGTGCAGAAGCACAGCTGGTGCGGAGGAGTTGCTGCTATGGAGAGGTTTGCTGCGGCTGTAGCTGGTGTTCTACTGTGCATGGGGACTGCTGAGGATGGTGGAGGAGGCTGGCCGTGCTGCAAGAGGGCAGAGGAGGCCAAGAGAAATAGAGGAAAGGGGGAGAGTGAGGGAGGAAAGACAAAGGGAAGGAAGAGAGACAAGGGGGAGAGAAGCAGAATTAAAAAGAACAAAAAAACGAACTAAAGAAGAAGAAGAAGAAGAAGAAGGAGAAGAGGAGAATGGGGAGCCCCGGGGGCTGCCTACACAGGGAGAGGAAGAGAAGGGGATTTAAGGGGGAGCTGGGTTGCCCTAGGATCCATGAAGCCACGACCTAACCCGTTTGGAAAGGGTTGACCCGGCAACTTGATTTTTTTATTTTTTTTCATTTTCTGTTCATCGCAAATCTGACTCTTCTGGAGTGCATATATCACAAAACTCAAAACATGAAAGTTGTAGATAATCCTTTCCTCTTTCTCCAGAAATTTGAATTGTCTCAATCGGAACTCAGACAGAAAAGTTATGCATGAAATACGAATAGGTATCAGTTTTGGTTCTTGGGAATTTTCCTACGACAAAAAAAAAAAAAAAATACCAAACTTCATAAATAGTGTAATAAAGTTCAAGAATGATGATTTTGGACTTTATTAAAATATTGGACAATTTTAGACATTTTATTAAAAATATAAACCATAAAGCCCCGTTTAAACGTCTAATTACGCAGTTTTGGCGCGTAATCACACCCCCCAACTAACGTTTTGTCAGTTTCTAGCAAATGACGTGAATAAATCTCAGGGTGGTATCTACAACTACATACTCGAGTAATCATGAAATCAATGCACATACGTCATAATTATACCACTTCACATACAAGAATACTACTCAATTTCACACCAGTTTGTTCATATTCAATGCACACGACTCCAAAGCACGTCACTCATGCAAGTTTCATCGTTTATATGTGATTTGAGAGTAGTATACTCACATGCAGTTAATCAGTGGCAAATTCAAAGTTAATGCAATTATATAAGTTCGAGTATAGACAGGTAAACTCTCGAGGTGTGTGTGATGTGTGTGACTCAGTACACCTAGGACGCCAGTGGACACCTACAGAATGGTCGCTTTGACTCGGCCTAACTGGCATACCCTCAAAAACACTTAATGGAATGGGTTCACTCGTCATATGTGAGGAGGAGTGTCGCGATCAAACATCTCACATATTAAAAGAAACAACGCTAAGTATATGGAGTGGACTAGTCTGGAAAGGATCTAGCCTATCTATGAGGTATCGGGTCCTTCACCCTAGCATCTTCTCACCTACTCGCCATATCCAACTGAGACCACCCTAGATCAACTCATTCACAAACTTGTCGTGAATACATCTGAGGCATTAACCGGTTGAGGAATCTTCATACGTGGAAAAATATGTGTTGTCCTTGACTTTTTGCGATATGTATTTGGACCGGCATTGACATTTCATTTCATGTGCATGTGTATTGCTTATTCTTTATTTTCTGTCTTTTCTTGAGCAATAAGGACAATATTAACACTTCTTTTGTAATCTTCATACCATCAATGGGAATTGAGTTCGAATAAAAATTCATGAATTAAGTCTATCTCTAGGGTTGGCTCAGCCTTCACATTTTGAGTAGGCTACAAGACCTACATTTCTATCTCTCCACTAGGTGTCACCTCTAGGCTAGCAAATCAAAAACAGAGACTAGTGTACAAGGAATCATCCAGAAAAAGAGAATTAAGTTTTATGAACTCTGATTTGATATTAACGCTCAAAAGGACGATAAATAGATCAAGGATATCTCACAAGGTGTCATAGTCGCCACGAGTGCTCTCTCTGTGCTCACTGGAAACCCTAAGTGCAATGAATTACATGAATGTGTTTATTCAGCCTCGTGAGATGCATGTAGATACAAGAAATTATATAGTCAAATTAACACGAGTGTACTACCAATCAGTTCTTCATGGAGTCATAAGATCATATAGAGAGAAACTATGCATGATTGACTCAAGTGTGTCATTCTTAAGTTTTATGCAAGTATGCGAAAGGTATACGCAATGTTAAGCATGGCATAATGCAATGTAATTCCTCAGTGCTCCTCCTTTCTTTCTCTCTTTCTTTTTTATTTTTTGATTTTTTTGATTTTTTTTTTTGTTTTGTTTTTCTTAAACCCAGTATGTGTACGTGTACAGTGTCACATGCGAATGCTCATCCCCCCCAATTAAAGTGGAACATTGTCCTCAATGTGAAAGCATAGGGAAAATAGAAAATATTGTGCACGGGAAAAGTAAGGTGTACCTGAGTGGCGAAATAATGGAAAACAAAGATCAAACTATGAGAAAATAGACCTGAAAACTAACTAAAAATAAAATAAGATAAAATAAAAGGAAAATAAGGGAAAGAAAAACATCACAATTGTCTGGTGGAGGCTCAGGAGGAATTTCGTTTAGTGGCCGCAGGTCTATAAATTGTATCGGCGGTTCTCCAAATTTGAGCTGCCACAATCGATCAGTTGTCATACCTGCACGAAAATCAACCTCAAATGAATTAATGCGTGTCAAAATACCAAATAATTTGTGTGCAGGTCGACCCTCATGTGTGGATAAGAAAGGGTCTTTATTCAACATTGTTTCCAGGAAATGTGCTTCTTTATGAACTAACAGTTGAGAGAAAGTGATCGGAATAATTACCTGCAGTTCTTCAGAAGCATTAACATTAAAGGTTTTTACCTGGTTCTTTGAAAATTATATGCTCACCAGATTGGTCACTCTCTTTATCGGGTGGACATATCATCTCACCACTGCAAGAGTCTGCCTCCACATTAGGCTCCTTAACATCTGATTCAGGCAGAAGTGACGATTTCACGATTTATGAGCTCGGAGTATGAGGTACCATAGGTTGGTACTCCGTATGAGTATCAGTCTCCTTATCAACTAACTGCTCCGCTTCTAGCCCTGTTTCCTCTAATTTTTCTTTGACTTCTTCTAGTTCAGCTGTGACTTCTAGTTCTGGGACAACTGGTTGTCCGACGATGAACATCTCAGGTTGGGGAAATTCTTTCTCGCTTCTCGAAGTAGTGGTGGCCGCTGCTGCCTCAAGAGAAACATCGTGTATTTGTTGGTGTGGCTGCTGGTACTCTTGAGGACTAGGCTTAGGTTCCACGGGCAATTCATCGTTTTCTAAGATGTCTAACTGCGTGTTTATCGCATTAATGGTATCCCGCAATTCATTATTATGATCGACTTGAGTTTGCATGAATTGTTGGAGCATGTTCACCATCTGTGTTATGCTATCCTCGAAAAAGTTTGACAACGTACAGCTCGAAGAGATCTGTTGTGGCTGATATTGAGGCGGAGGATTGTTTGGGCATTTTGGTGGTTCATATGCATCACCACCACTAATTGTGCTGATAGGGTGTGCAGTCATAGGTGTCTGAGTGCATCGTGTGTTCCATTGTGGGACATTGTCAGCTAAGTAATCAAAGAATGATAATACCTGATCTGGATCCTTGCTGACGAGCTCTCCATTAGACATAGTTTGGACAAAACACTTGCAATCAGGAGTAAGAGCAGTATAAAAACAATCAGCTAACCTCCATGAGTCGAACCCGGGATGTGGACAAGTGCTTAGTAGATGCTTGAATTACTCCCAGCAAGCCCGAAATGTCTCGTCATCCTGCTGCACAAAATTAAGAATCTGTTCCTGCAAAAATTGAGTTCTCTGTGAGGGACAAAACGCATGCAGGAATTCACGCTCCATATCAGACCAATTAGTGATAGAATAAGGTCTTATAGAATGAAACCAAATCAGTGCCCTATCCTGCAAAGTAGCAAGAAATAAATTCAGTCTAATAGATTCGTCAGTTTTAGCATGAGAGAAAAACATGTTGCAGGTTAATTCAAACTTTGTTAAGTGCTGATATGGACACTCAGATTCCATCTCGTAAAACTCGGGTAGCAATGATGTCCTCCCACGCTGCATCATGAAATTAAGCTCGTCATAAGGCAAAACAGTGGAAGAGGATGCAGTGGCATATTCAAGCTGCAAAAAGTCCATTATCGTGCACGGTGCATGTGCAGCCATTTTTCAAAACTCGATTTTTTTTCCTTTTTTTCTTTTCTACTTTTTTTTCCTTTTTAGTAAAACTAATAAAAATGATGGGAAAAATGCAAAATTGAGACTAAGAACAACATTCCCCGGCAACAGCGCAAAAAACTTGACTCACTCGAAAGATGAGCAGTTCGGAAGCTATCCCAAGTATAGAAGTTCTGTCGTGTAATACTAAGCCCAATGGCTAGATCATCTCTTCAGGGAATGCGTTTTAATCTCAGATTTTACGTCTTTCCAATAGAAATTAAAAAGGTATTGAACTCAGTTCAGATTCGGGATCTCAAGATTGTTCAATTTCACTTTTGACAAATTAAATAACACGCAATCTAAACCCTAAAACTAACATTCACTAAATTAAAAAGTAAGAATGGAAACCCTAACCTACTTAAGGAAATATTGAAACACGTGCTAATTAAAGATGGTAACTTTGGACACGGAATTAAAAGCACATTATGGAAACTCAATCAGATTCAAGCACACACTAAAAATCGGAACTTTAACAATTCAAGAACTCAAACCAAAATTTAGTACATTAAACACCTAAACAATATTGAGACAATATCAAAGAAAACAAACTATAACAAGAAGGAACGTAGATTAAACCAAATCGCAATTAAAAATTAAGCTTTTAAGAAAAGAAGGCAACTAGTTGAAGCAAATAAATAGTTGAAGCATAATAATATTAAAACAAATGACCTTCAAAATCCAATTTTTTTTTCAATTAAAAAAAGTAACAATCATTAACTTAATAATGGAAGAGAAAAGAAAAGAAAAGGAAAGAAAAAGAGAAAACAGGAAAAAAGGAAGAGAGAGTAACTGAAACTAAAATAAAACAAAGAAAAGAAGAGAGAGAGAAAGAGCATGAGCTGTGCAGGGGCTGCTGTGCGTGCTGGCGTGGCTTGAACAGTAAGAAGGAGCTGTGCAACACTGGTGCTCGAGGAGTTGCTACTGCTATGGTGGCTCGCGGGTGGACCTTGCTGAGTTTGTGCAGAAGCACAGCTGGTGCGGAGGAGCTGCTGCTATAGAGAGGTCTACTGCGGCTGTAGCTGGTGTTCTGCTGTGCTTGGGGACTACTGAGGATGGTGGAGGAGGCTGGCCGTGCTGCAAGAGGGCAGAGGAGGCCAAGAGAAACAGAGGAAAGAGGGAGAGTGAGGGAGGAAATACAAAGGGAAGGAAGAGAGACAAGGGGGAGAGAAGCAGAATTGAAAAGAACAAAAAAACAAACTAAAGAAGAAGAAGAAGAAGAAGAAGAAGAAGAAGAAGAAGGAGAATAGGAGAATGGGGAGCCCCGGGGGCTGCCTACGCAGGGAGAGGAAGAGAAGGGGAATTAACGGGGAGCTGGGTTGCCCTAGGATCCATGAAGCCAAGAGCCCGACCCGTTTGGAAAGGGTTGACCCGGCAACTTGATTTTTTCATTTTTTTCATTCTCTATTTATCGCAAATATGACTCTTTTGGAGCCCATATCTCACAAAACTCAAAACATGAAAGTTGTAGATATTCCTTTCCTCTTTCTACATAAATTTGATTCGTCTCAATCAGAACTTAGATGGAAAAGTTATGCACGAAATACAAACAGGTATTAGTTTTGGTTCACGGGAATTTTCCTGCGACAAAAAAAAAAAAAAAATACCAAAACTTCATAAATAGTGTAATAAAGTTCAAGAATGATGATTTTGACACTTTATTAAAATATTGGACAATTTTAGACATTTAATTAAAAATATAAACCATAAAGCCCGATTTAAACGTCCAATTACTCAGTTTCGGCACGTAATCAGTCGACCGAACCCAGACCAGGTCAACAGTTTGGCCACAGTCCAGTCAACTGAACTTGTTAGTTCAAAAGTTGCCGATTGATCGAACCCAGACCAGGTCAACAGTTTGACCACAATCAGGTCGACCGAACTGATATGGTCCTTTAATGCCTGTACGACCGAACTCTCTTTTAGTCAACTTGTTGACCACTTGGTTGACCGAGCCCAAAATGAACTCCAACTGTCTGGTCAACCGAGGGTCCTCGGGAGATGTCCTAACTTCCTGGTCGACTGAACTTTATAATTCAAATACTCCCAGTCGACCGAACCACGCTAACTGAGAAAATCGCCCCTGAACCTTTATGCTCGGTCGACTGACGATATAGTTCATTTCTTGCCCAGTCGACCAAACCTTAAGAACTTCAGTCGACCGAACTTAGTCTGGTCGACCGGACCTCTCGGGTTGCCCCAATATTTTTACCGTGGTTAACTTTTTTAAATGGGGTTAAAATAATTAAATTGTATTAAAACTTTCCTAATAATTCCATATGTGTCCCTAACGGTTATATTTTAGAGGTTGTCTATATATACCCCTCATTTGGAATAATTAGCATGAGATTAGCAAATATAATTAGCCAATATCCTCTCAATCTCAAGAAACCTATATTTCATATTCAAGCTTTAAACTCCCACTCTTACTCTTTCATATTGCAAATACTTCTTTGTAAGAGTATTCTTGTGCTTATTTCACAAAGCTTAAACTCTCTCTTGGTTGTTCTATTTGAGATTCATATTTCATAGAGAGTAAGCTCCAAGTTCTCCTAGGGGGCTTCGTAAATAAGCATTCCGTAGGAAAACTTCTTTGGACTTCAAAATTTTGCATTCTCATTACAATACTCAAGAGTTCATATTGTGTTTTGGTTGCAAAAATATTATACACCATTTTCAAAAATATCTCTTGTGCGTATCTTTGAGAAATCTATTTTGAGATATTTTCTTAAGTGCTAAAAGATTTTTGTTGCTACACCTTTTGATTGAGATTATTTTTTTATTACAAAGATCAAATAAATATTTTGCAAACCATTTTTAAATATCTTTTGTGGTTTATATTGAGAAATATTATTTGTTGAGATATTTGAAGTGTGCTTGTGATCTTTGTTGGTGCATTGTAATTGAAATATTATTTTGACACAAAGATCCTATCATTTACACTCTCACGCACTGATTGCTGTATTTGCATAAATATTTGAGAGTAAACACTTAGACTACACCCGAGCTTATCAAATCCTATCTTTTGGTAGTGTATTAGTTATACTGTGCGTATTGGGTACATATTTGCTTTACACGAAAGCACAATCACTGTACCATTTGATTGTATTTCAAATCTATTGTATTTCCAAGCACGGGCCTGAAGAGGGAGATTAGCCTTGTGAAATAGTCACGAATTGGCTTAGACCCGGTTAGGAAAGCTAGGTGCGCCATTCGGTTAAAGTGTGTCAGTTGAAGTCAGCCCCTTGAATTGACCTAATTGTATTAGATGTCGCTCCACCTGTTTAAGTGAGCATTATAGTGGTAATCCTTGTACTGGTGTGGCCAAGGCAGGGACGTAGGCACTGTTAGCTGAACCTTGATAACATATCGTGCGTGTTCATTTACATTTCCGCAATTTAATTACTGCATGTGTATGTTATATTGTGAATGATTGAGTTTACATTTGCATAGATAGACCCTAGGTTAAGTAATACAATTTATCTCATTCAACATAGGCTATAATTTTAAAAATACCAATTCATCCCCCCCCCCCCTCTTGGGATTGCACCGTTTTTATCAAAATCCATAAAAATCATAAAAATTACAGAAAAATTTAAAAAAAAATCAGGAAAAATTGGGAAAATTTCTAAAAATATTTCTAAGTCAGTTTTAATTGCTTTTCATCTTAAAATAATTTTTATGTTAAAAATCACAAAAAATAAAAAATACAAAAAAATCATAAAAATATACTTTAAAGCTAGGAAAATACTTTTACACTTAGAAAATCATAAAAGAATTCAAAAAACTCAAGAGAAATTTTAAAAAGGTTTTTTTGAATTGATTTTCATGATTTTGCTTTAATGCCTTTTTGTTATTTCAAAATTCAAGAGAAATTATAAAAATTCAGAAAAATTAGGAAAGACATTTTGAGACTTGAAAAACATTTTTGGCACTCTTTTCTACCCCAAATAAATTCAAAGCCTCCCGAAATATTATTTTCCTTAGAAAAATCCTACAAGTTTTCAAATGCAAGGAGCTTATTTTGTACCCTATTTTCCTGATTTTACATCCCAATGATTTAAAATGGAGACATGAGCTCTTCGTAGTATGATATGCCCTAGTTTTGAGGGAATACTTGTATAGTATTTTATTTCGTGCATTTCTTCACTCTTTTTGAAAGGGAGTAATTTTAAAGGCTTATTAAAGTTAGTCTGTGGGATACTTTTCAATTAATTAGGTACCGTTTGTAAGAACAGATGTGTAGGGGGTGCTCATACCTTTCCCTCGCGTAACCGTATTCCTGACCCCTAATTTGGTAATGCAGACCGATTCTACCCTTAATTGGGTAGTAATCAAGTGTTCTAATCACACTAAAAAGGTTAGTGGCGACTCCATTACACCATGTTTTTCCATGAAAATACTTTTTAAAACCACTTCGTCCAGTTCACGTCTAGGAACATCGCGACAAGTAGGATTTAGGTCAAACGAGTATAGAAATACAGAACAAACTTTTAACTTGTCGAAAAGTAGGTCGTGTTGTCATTTACTTTCAATAAATGAAGAATAAACGAAGAAAATTTATAAAATATTTGAAGAACATTCAAATGACCTTCAAAGATGCATTAGATTAGTGAACAATGCATGGAGAATTACACAAAAAAAAAAAAAAAAAGAATGTTTAAAGACATACCTCTAAAATTCATGCACTAACAATCTCACAACCTTTTTTCTTAAAATGAGCTGAAGGCCACCTCAGCTGTAAAAACCCGGGTAATTTTTAAATAATTTAAGATAATAAAGAAGATAGAAAGGGAAGGAAGAACAAATTCAAAAAGGTGGCAGCAATCGTTCATCGACAAATGGATTGGTTTCGTCGACGAGGGTATGTGTCTCGTCGACGAGGAAATACCGAGAGGGGGTTTTTTCACGAACTGAAATTTGTCGACGAGTTTACTATTTTGTCGCCGAAATTTGTACAGGACTCGTTGACGAATCGATGTGTCTCGTCGACGAGTCCCTGCGTATAAATAGTGGATTTCTTTCATTTCTGCGGGAATTCTCTGCATGTTTTCTCTCCCTCTCACTAAAATTCGGCATTACCACCTTCTCTCTTTGATTTTGGGTTGGATTTCCGTCAGTTTGACAATCTGAGGCCACCACAACACTCCTAGAAGAGTTCTCTACAAATCTGCTGGAGTGGATTGTCGGTGGGACTAGTTAGGAATTCATTCCAGATTTAAGGTAAAAATTTTTGTATCCCAGATTTAAAGTAAAGATTTTAATGTAAAATTTGGCTTCACCTTAGTTGTAGGAAATATTATATGTAAAGAAATACTGAAGTTTAGTTCTGGGAGATGTGGTTTTCAGGGCATTGAACGGGGAACCCTGCGGGTGCAAGACTGGTTATTTTAGGAGGCTTTTCAGGAATTAGTTAAGGGG
This sequence comes from Malania oleifera, assembly GCF_029873635.1. Taxonomy (NCBI): domain Eukaryota; kingdom Viridiplantae; phylum Streptophyta; class Magnoliopsida; order Santalales; family Ximeniaceae; genus Malania; species Malania oleifera. The sequence goes on along the minus strand of NC_080419.1, from coordinate 90,015,346 downwards.
AAATATTTTATAATAGCTTTTAGTAATTATTAAAATGACTAATTTTGGGTAAAAATCTTATATATACAGGTATAATTTTCTAAACCAAACTGATATTGAAAATACTGTTTTAATTATATAAGTATTAAATTGGGAAAAAATTGTGTGGTTGAAACCATTTTGATTATTAAATGACTGTTGAGTTTAGTGGAATGAGGAAATTGTTGAGATTGTGAATGTCATTTGACTGAAATTCTTGTCTGGTTGAATATACTGATTGGATTGTGAACATTGTTTGATTGAAAATACTGGATGGTTAAGTATATTGTGGTATTTGCGTGGACATGGTTGATTGGTCAGGTTTGTGATTGATCTGTGGTGTGTGGTTCATATAAATGACGATATAACATTGGCAGTGGTATGAGGAGGTCGTTATATCGTACCTGGTATAACCGTCATATAACGTTGGCAGTGGTATGAGGAGGTCGTTATATGGTCGTTTATACTGGGAGGTAAACATTGACAGTGGTATGAGGAGGTTGTTTACCTATTTATCATGAACGAGGTGTTTGTTTTGTAATCTTTGTGGTTTGAGTAGTCCTATGTGGACATTTATACTGTGCTTGATTAGTGCTGTGTGGACGTTGATGTTGTAGTTGAGTAGTCCTATATGGACATTTATACTGTGCTTGATTAGTCCTACGTGGACCAGCCCTGTGTGGACCAGCCCTGTGTGGACATTGATGTTGTAGTTGAGCAATCCTGTGTGGACATTAATGTTGTGTGATTTGATTAGTCCTGTGTGGACCAATCCTGTGTGGACACTGATGCTGCGTGATTTGATCTTGTGTGGATTGATTATGATATGGGCGCATGCGTGAAATTCGGTGAAGCAATTGTGTTGGCTGTGTATGAATGTTAATTAATTAAGTATTTAGGGTAAAGTAGATTACTCCACCCGAGGGCTTGCTGAGAAAGGCGAGTATACTGGTAATTAATTGTGGATACCAAAGTAGAGTGAAGCCACTTGTGTGGGCAGGTGATCTTCCCTATTCTCGGTGACTTTACCTAAATACACAACCTAAAGGCTTACTGAGAAAGGTGAGTGCCCTAGTGTTAGCAGTAGAGCAGAGGGAACCCACTTGTATGGGCGGGTGTATTTCCCTCTTCTCGAAAACTAACATTAAAATACCGATTGGTTATGAGTATGTGATTGGATGATAAGGATGTTGATTTTGTGTGATTATGGGCATGTTATCTGGCTTCTTGTGAACTGTGTGTACACCTGAGATGGATATTTTAAGTTGTATTATAAACACTTCAGCCACACACTATTATAAACTATTTGTTCCTTACTGAGAGGTGTCTCATCCCATTATATGTTAAATCTTTTCAGGTTATTCGGGAGATCGAGCTTAGATAGCTCTAGGGAGGGGTAGTTTTGTGAGTTAAATATAGCAGATCGGATATGTATTTAGTTTATGTTCAATATATATTAATTCTGGATTTATAACATGAAGGATTAGGTTGTAATTTTTATTGATCAATGTATGTAAATATAGTACTTTGGTATTTTCTATTGAAGATATTTATTATTTCCGCTGTGTGAATGGTATCAAAGATGCGTGTCAGTCTCTTAACACACCGGGCCCCACGTGGCAGGTCTAGGGCGTTACAGTTGGTATTAGAGCATAATGGTCTTGTGGACTTTAGGAGGATTAATACCAGAGTATAGGTTTGAATTAAATAAGGATAGGAATGGGTAGAATAGGGTATTGATAGGAGTTTGAGGTTGTTTCGTGTTTCAGAGACATAAATCCCTTGACAGACTTCTGTGATTTTTTGAATCAGTCGACGGTTTTAGAAAACCACGGTAAATCCATTGATGGTGATGTTTTCGAGTTGTGAAACTGAGATCTGGAAATGTAATTTGGAAGTTTAGATGACTGTGGACAAATGGATGTTGGATGTTTAATTGAGAAAATGTATATTAATTTAGTTTTACGTTATGGTGTTTACGACGTATATATAAAGATGTGGAGATACTAAATTACCTTGTTGTACATTTATATCCAGGGATGGATCCTAGAGGCAAGGGGGTGGATGAAGGAGGAGGAAGCGAGATGGGATCTTCCAGTGGGGACAAGATTGACACCTCTCGGCTGTTACGAGGAATAGCTCGTCAGGTTAGGGAAGAAATGAGATGGGATTTTGGTGGAACAAGCTATCCACCAGCGTACCAGGGTTGCACCATTGATCAATTCACTCGTTTGAAACCCTCGTCTTTTGAGGGTGGCACTGATCCGATAAAGGCTGAGATGTGGATGCAAGAAATGGAGAAAATTCTTGCCATGTTGAATTATACCAAGGAGCAAAAGGTCCTCTTCGCCACTTTTAAACTGGCTGGAGAAGCTGAACAGCGGTGGCATGTAATGAAATTATTAGAGGAACAGCGAGTGGTGCCTATAGCAATGACTTGGGTTCATTTCAAGCTGATCTTCTACGACCGGTATTTTCCTGCCACCACTAGAAATGCAAAGGCAGAAGAATTTTTCAGCTTAACCTAGGGACGCCTCACTGTTCAGCAGTATGCCGCTAGATTCCTAGAGTTGTCTTATTTTGCACCTTCTGTGGTTCCTGATGAATTTCATAAGGCAAGGTGGTTTAAGAGGGGCCTGAATCAGAGGATCCACGAGCATATGGCGTGCCTGCAGATTCAGGAATTCACGGAATTGGTGGAGAAAGCTACGGTGGCAGAGTCGAGTCTGCAGAGGGGTATAGAGGCTTTTGAGCAAAGGAAAAGGCCTGTGCCTCCACGATCCTAATCAAATGTCAGGCAAGGGTCATGGAGGGAAGATAGGGATGTTTTGGGCTTGGGGTCAGAAAGAAAGGATCAGGGATGGCAGGGTGATTCGTCACGTCCCCACTGCCTTAGGTGTAATCAATGACATTGGGGGGAATGTCGAGGCAGGAGTGTTATATGCTATAGGTGCGGCAAACAGGGTCACATTGCTCGGGAATGTCGGGAACCTTCGAGTAATGGTCCAGCCCCAAACCAAAATCAGAACCAAAGGAACAACCCGGCACCTCGCGGCGGCAGAGGCCTGACGAACGTCTATATGTTGGGTACACCTGAGGAGGGAAAAACAAAGGGCCCAGGTAATATTCTTATGTGTAATATGTTTACATTAGTATGTGTGTTAATTTTGTTTGATTTTGCATGATTGGATGTTGCATATGTTTGAATTGTTTGAAATTCGTGGATATATGGTTAGTTAACTTTTTGATATGTAAATAGGTGACTAACGAATTTCGGGAACGAAATTCTTTTAAGAGGGGGAGAATGTAACAACCTAGGTAATTTTTAAATAATTTAAGATAATAAAGAAGATAGAAAGGGAAGGAAGAACAAATTCAAAAAGGTGGCAGCAATCGTTCGTCGATGAATGGATTGGTTTCATCGACGAATGTTCTTCTGAGCTCGTCGACGAAGGTATGTGTCTTGTCGATGAGGAAATACTGAGAGGGGATTTTTCATGAATTGAAATTCGTCGACGAGTTCACTTTTTCATCGCTGAATTTTGTACAGGACTCATCGACGTGTCTCGTCGACGAGCCCCTGCGTATAAATAGTGGATTTCTTTCATTTCTATGGGAATTCTCTACATGTTTTCTCTCCTTCTCACTAAAATTCGGCACTACCACCTTCTCTTTTCGATTTCGGCCTTGATTTCTGCCAGTTCGACAATCTGAGGTCACCACGACACTCCTAGAAGAGTTCTCTACAAATCTGTTGGAGTGGATCGTCGGTGGGACTAGTAAGGAATTCATCCCAAATTTAATGTAAAGCTTTTTATGTAAAATTTGACTTTACCTTAGTTGTAGGAAATATTATATGCAAATAAATACTAAAGTTTAGTTCTGGAAGATGTGGTTTTCAGGGCGTTGAACGGGGAACCCTGCGGGTGCAGAATTGGTTATTTTAGGAGGCTTTTCAGGAATTAGGTAAGGGGAAATATTTTATAATAACTTTTAGTAATTATTAAAATGACTAATTTTGGGTAAAAATCTTACATATACAAGTATGATTTTCTGAACCAAACTGATATTGAAAATACTGTTTTAATTATATAAGTATTAAATTAGGAAATAATTGTGTGGTTGAAACCATTTTGATTATTAAATGATTGTTGAGCTTAGTGGAATGAGGAAATTGTTGAGATTATGAATGTCATTTGACTAAAATTCTTGTCCGGTTGAATATACTCATTGGATTGTGAACATTGTTTGATTGAAAATACTGGATGGTTGAGTATACTGTTGTATTTGCGTAGACATGGTTGATTGGTCAAGTTTGTGATTGATCTGTGGTGTGTGGTTCATATAAATGACCATATAACGTTGGCAGTGGTATGAGGAGGTCGTTATATGGAATTTTATACTGAGAGGTAAACATTAGCAGTGGTATAAAGAGGTTGTTTACCTATTTATCATGAACGGGGTGTTTGTTTTGTAATCTATGTGGTTTGGCTAGTCCTGTGTGGACATTTATACTATGCTTGATTAGTCCTGTGTGGACGTTGATGTTGTAGTTAAGTAGTCCTGTGTGGACATTTATACTGTGCTTGATTAGTCCTGTGTGGACTAGTCTTGTGTGAACGTTGATGTTGTAGTTGAGCAGTCTTGTGTGGATATTGATGCTGTGTGATTTGATTAGTCCTGTGTGGACCTGTCCTGTGTGGACACTGATGCTGCGTGATTTGATCCTGTGTGAATTGATTATGATATGGGCGTATGCGTGAAATTCTATGAAGCGATTGTGTTGGTTGTGTACGAATGTTAATTAATTAAGTATTTAGGATAAAGTAGATTACTCCACCTGAGGGCTTGTTGAGAAAGGCGAGTACGCTGGTAATTAATTATGGGTACCAGAGTAGAGGGAAGCCACTTGTATGGGTGGGTGATCTTCCCTATTCTCGGTGACTTTACTTGAATACACAACCCGAGGGCTTATTGAGAAAGGTGAGTGCCCTGGTATTAGCACTAGAGCAGAGGGAACCCACTTGTATGGGCGGGTGGATTTCCCTATTCTTGGAAACTAACATTAAAATACCAATTGGTTATGAGTATGTGATTGGATGATAAGGACGTTGATCCTGCGCGATTATGGGCATGTTATCTAGCTTCTTGTGAATTGTGTGTACACCTGAGATGGATATTTTAAGTTGTATTATAATCACTTTAGCCACACATTATTATAAATTATTTCTTCCTTATTTAGAGGTGTCTCACCCCGTCATATGTTAAATTTTTTTAGGTTATCTAGAGATCGAGCTTATATAGCTCTAGGGCGGGGTAGTTTTGTGAGTTAAATATAGTAGATCATATATGTATTTATTTTATGTTCAATATATATTAATTCTGGATTTAAAACATGAAGGATTAGGTTGTAATTTTTATGGATCAATGTATATAAATATAGTATTCTGGTATTTTTTGTTGAAGATATTTATTATTTCCACTGTGTGAATGGTATCAGAGACGCGTGTCGGTCTCTTAACGCACCGGGCCCCGCGTGGCAGGTCTGGGGCGTTACGTCGGCCACATGAGCAAACGATGGACATTTAAGCTAGGGGAATAAGGCAAGGCATATATAAAAGTGGAGAAGGGTAAAAATAAGACAACTTCTATTATTGTTGCCAACTTCTATACCTATCTCTCCTATTCTGTTATACTTTGATTTAAGCTTTGAAGAGATCCCTTGAAGGTCACACTAAATGTTACCAAAGCTTGTTTTCTTTTTTTGCAAATGGATTGACATTTCATCCAATAAATTTTGATGGCAACAAGTTGTCCCTAATGTTACATGTACTATCACAATAACCCAACCAAAAAAACATTTCAATGAAAAATTTTCAAATTAGAGGATGAAATGATAACTTGAACAAACAATATATAGTAAGAATATTTTAGAATACAACATTTTGAAACAATTATTATAGGATTTCTTTGTTTCAAACTAGATCATTGATATATAACATAATAATCCATTTTCTCCATCACATATTTAGATCATAAAATATAAGTTATTGTAGTGCACCAAAAATATTCATATCATTTACACTTAGCTCTTTATGTTGAAAGAGGACTAGAAGGCTAGCATATTTTCTTCACATGCTATCTCAAAAACTGAAACAATAAATTGGTAACAACAATAAAACTAACTAATTGAGATATTCCAAAATGAACCAATATATGGTAGGCTTGCAGACCAAAGTTTGCCTATAACTGCCAATAAGAGGCATATAATATTTATTAAAAAACTCAAATAATTATTACAATTTCCATTACAAACTTTAGTTTCTCTAAAAGAATGAATGTTTTAAGGCAAATCTTTTTTTTTTGGGGGGGGGGGGGGGGGGGGGCATAGAGAGAGAGAGAGAGAGAGAGATGGCATACATTGAGGCAAAGTGAAGGGATTTGGAGATGGTGGAGGCAATCATTGTAGTGGTAGGCGGTGATTGCAATGAAGGTAATCACCATGGGAAGGGATTTCAAAGGGAGATTGAGGGTTGCATTGGGATGAAGGTGAATAGTGCCATTTATTAAGGGAGGGGGGGGGGGGATTGGATTTTTCGAAGTCTAACAAAAAAGACATCGTTTTAGTCATAGAGCTACTACCGAAGAAACCAAAACATAACATTTTGGCCTCATCATTCATGTGTGTCCCTTGGTGACGACATTGTTGGTGTACGTCCAATCCCCCATCACCTCTGTGAGCAGTTTCAAAATCAGTATAAGATCCTCTTAACTCTCTCTCCTTAATAAGGATGAGCTCTCTAACTTGGTATTAGAGTTGGGCCTTGGGCTGCTTGGCTCCTCCATGGGTTGGACTCCTCCTCACTTCATTTCTCCCCATGGGCTCTCCTCACGTCATTTCCCTCCATGGGCTCGAGGGGGAGTGTTGTTGTATGTCCAGTCCCACATCGCCTCTGTGAGTAGTTCCATAACCAGTATAAGATCCTCTTAACTCTCTCTCCTTAATACCTAGGTTTTGATGATGAACTCTCTAACTGACAATATTTTTGCCTAATAAATTAAAAACATTAAAGAAGTCTCTTTAGCATGTGAAACCAAATTTAATTTCTCATGTAGCGTTTGGCAATAAAGGTAGCAAAGCTATTGTAGAAAGTATTTGTTCTCAAGGTTTTAGCAACAATTTTACATTTTCTCACTAAAAGTAACCTTTACTTATAATAAATATATGCACAAGTGTGTAGTATGACTTCAAAAGATAACTTAAGAAATGAAAATATTTGTGGCAACTAAATTAGGCACAGTGACACCAATAATAGATAAGAGAAAAAAAGTTAAGATGGTTTCAACACGATGGATGCCAATTAAGTAATCCACACTATCAAGAAAGACTGAGCTAATTAATGATAGTGTGAGAATAATAGGGTAAGGGTGAACTCATAATAACTTGAAGTGAAATTGTGAGTGATTAAGGATTATATGACATCATTTCAATTGTTAGAATATAGCGCCGAGTTAAATTATATGAAATTGCCAAAGCAAAATTTCCTCTCCAACTGTTGCCAAAGTACTTGAAGCTTGGTTATTGTTGTTGTGGGTGTTGTCGTTGTCATGCATTTAATTTACCCAATAGTTTGGTTTAGAACTAATACTTAATGACTATTGGAACATCCTATGAAAGGGTGAAAGAGATTTTTCTTTTTGAGTGGGGATATTCATCACTAGAGGTCTATTCGAGTCGAATTGAGTTGACACATTAAAATCCTCGAACTTGATTCGGCTAAAAAATGTTAAGCTCAAAACTCAACTTGAACTCAACTTTCTCAAAATTGCTAAACTCAAACTTGACTTAACTACAAGTTCTTAATACTCGAGTTCGACTCAATTAAACTCGACTTCGTTATAAATTAATATTAAATATATGTATAAATATACATAATATACTTAATAATATTAAATATATTTATAAAATATATATTATATAACTTATATAATATAAAAAAAATAAAATTTAAAAACTGTATTAGGCTCGAAATTCGACTCAAGTACTATTATCAAGCTCAAACTAGACTAAAATCAAGCCAAATCGAGTTAGAGAACGAATTAAGTTTAAGTCACGGGTAAGTTTGACTTCTCATCAAATTATGCATACATGTATATAGATACACACACATACATATATAAGTCTCCTAGTCCCAGCTCGCTAGCAGTTTGCGTCAAGAGATGGGGGTTAATGAACATGAGAGAAACAAGAAGCAAAAATTCCAACGCATAGGCCACAGCATGCAACATGCAACATGCAACACCCAACCCACATACATATGGAAACAAGACAGTAAGGACTGATTGGGGGGTTTCCATTTTCACTGTCTAGGAAGCAAGGGACCATGCATATATATACATATATGCGTGTGTGTGTGGAGCAAATTAATTAACGACAAAGACCAATCACTGTCTAAGAAACTCCACTGTCTGTTGTTAGTACTCCAACCCCTTAAGCTGATTGTCTGTTGTATGGTGTTCCTTTGGAAGGGGGAATTGAAGGAAGTGGATCCATCCAACATTGCCACATTCATTGGCGTCAGACATTGCTGTGGAATTTTGGCCTTCAAATTTTCACTCATGACATTTTGTCCTATATTAAAAAATAGTTGAGTAGAGAGTATAGTTGTAGTCACCCATGTATACTAGTTTTTCTTGCATGGACTTTTCTTACGGTAACAAATGATAATGACTTAGACTCAAAATTAGATCTTCTTGAAAGAGGAGCGATACGGATCTTACATATACTAATCTCGTACATAAATACTCTCATAATTTACTAGTTTCTCAGTCCGTGGCTAATTAATGGCTCATAGTTAGTTGGTTGTTTTATACTTGAGTGATCCAATAACAACTTCCATTTAAAGAAGAGGTTTAGGGTAAAGGTTGTCCGAAGATTTCATTAATTTACGAATTTGTCTCATAGTAAAAATTTAGTCGAAGATGAGTATATGAAGCCTACTTGTGAAATAATTTCATCGTTGAAAATTATGATTAATGGGTTAAGTAGAAAATATTTTTTAGATTTTTTTTTGAATGTGCGTGTATGCCTGGATGATTCTCTTGTTTGATAACGATATAGACCCAAATAATCTTTTTGGCTAGTTTTGCCACGTGATTCCACGTGCGGTGGTGTGGGAACCTTCATTAATCATGAAAGAATGTATGACCGGGTCAATTGTAAGCTTTAATTTTGAGAGAATATGATAGCTAGTCGGAGATATTTTATTTGTTATCTTCATTCTGGATGAGTTTCAAAACCTAGATAGCTAGGATTGCGACATAAGATATGAGTTTTGGAGTTTGGCCCAAATGCATGTCTTAATTTGGATACTCATATATAGTTGATTTTATTAATTAATAAGCACAACACCTACATCAAGTTTAATTAATTAATTAATTAATGTGCTCATTATATAAAATTTAGTCATAAATGATGAATTATCGATATAATTTGTCATTTTGCTCACTTAATTTTATTGATGATTTTGATAGAATGAGTCAAATTTATACTACTTTTTTTGCTTTTTATAAGATTCAAAGTTGAGATCTTCAATATAAAATCATAAACTTTAACTACTGCAACGCCTCTTAAAAGACAATGCATTTCTATGATAATTTGTGTGTTGAAGTACTACTCATAATATAGTGAATAATTTTAAAACTATTTGTATTGGTTTATACTTAGTTCGCATCACTATGTAGCCTTTTAATTTGAATCTATTTGAAAGGGCAAATTGGTTGTTAGCATGTAATTGTTTTTGAATAAATTAATTTTTTTTGTTAGGCTTGAGGGTTTACAAATTTAATGCTAGATGATTCATAATTACTTAGTGTTTTTAATTGAAGAACATTTTCTATCATTTAATATTATTTTCATTCATTAGGGAATTGATTTATGTTGTAAATAAAGATCGGATATAGGATGTAAAGTGACTCACTCTAAAAATGAGTAGTTCTGAAATTATCCCAAGTATAGGAGTTCAGTCGTATAATAATTAGCCTAAGGGTCAGATCGTCTCCTCAGGGAATGCAGTTTAATTCCAAATTTTGCATAATTTCAAAAGAAATTAATAAAAGAAAAGTTTACTGAACACAGTTCAAATTCGGTTTTGGGATGTTTGAGACTTTTTTGATGAATTAAAATAACGTGAAATTTAATTTATGAATCCTAATACGCACTAAAATAACAACGAGAAACAAGAAAAGGTAGAATGAAATAGATGATGACAAAATTAAATACCAAATACAATCCTACATTTAATCAGTCAGGCAAAAAATAAGTCCCACGTTTGAACTTAGGACAAAAAGCCTAAAGACGATAACTTTACTACGTAACTTAAGCATGCAACTCTAAAAACCTCAATCAAACACAAAAAAAAAAAAAAAGATTTTTATAGAGACCAAACCGAACTTTAACAATGAAAAATAACCCAACTAAAATTAACTCTAATAATAACCCAACATAAATTTAAAAGTTCATAACTTTAATTAAAATTCACCTAAAAATTAACAATGATCAACCAACTATTTAAATGTAAGAAAGGAAAAAAACTAGAGAACAAAAGAAGAAGGAAAAAGAGAGAGAGAGAGAGAGAGAGAGAGAGAGAGAGAGAGAGAGAGAGAGAGAGAGAGTAAGCAAGCCGCAGTAGCATAGTAGAGAGGAGACAGCAGGAGTAGCACCACTCGGAGCAGTTGAAGGTAGCAGCAGCAACAAGGCAGAGCTCTCGGGTCCGTGGGATATTCAACACAACAGGGGCAGCACTCGGGTTCCTCCTCTTCGTAGCAGCAGTCGTGTAGCAACACAGCAGTATGATCGACAGCACAATGGGAGAGTATAGCAACTTTGGCAAAAGGGAGCAATGCAGCAATTGAAGGCAGCAGTAGCAAGAAAACACTCAGGTTGCAACAAAAAGAAAGAGAGAAAGCTGAGAAACTAACAGGGAGAAGAACTGAGAGAGAAAGAGAGAGGAGAGAAAAGAAAAGAAAGGGTTGAGAGATTGAGGGAGAGCGAGATAGTTGAGAGAAAAGAGAGACAAGAGGGACAAAGAGGAGTTGAGAGCTGCGACAGAGAGGGGGCAAAACAGACTGGAGAACTTTTAAAACCCCCCAAAGGGAGCCCTACTCCCAGTGCACACAAGCCCACACGCTCTAAACCTCTCCCCCCGCCTTTCTTTTTTCTTTGCATGGCCGGATCACATCATGACCTGGCCTGTGACGCCTCGACCCGCCAAGTGGGGCCCGGGTGCTACGTATTCCAATCACCTGTATCTAATACCATAATTAACATGCACGCAGCGGAATATAAATAAATAACCTTAAATAAATACCAAAGTTTTATATAACAACCCAAAAATGAATACTACAACATCCAGATATCCATATCCACAACCAGCATTTAAAACATAACTCAAATATAAACCTTAAACAAAATCATCATTTTCCACTACTCAAGCTGTTCTAAAAAACATCATATAGATAAATAATAAATTTCATATACTCGTAAATAATCGATTCACCTTAATAAAATACTAATATAATTTTATTCCCCCTTACCTAATTTCTTGAACCACGCCTGCAGGGTTCCCAAAATTGTACCCGCGACATTCACCCGAACCCTGATTCAATCAAATCAACCCTAATAAAATATTATTTTAACTATTCCTAATTTACAATAATTAAATAACAATTAATTTCTAAATAACCCATTTATCCTAGTTTTGGGGTTATGCTTACAACGACTCCACGAGAAATCCGCTCCGCTAGACTTGTAGAGAATCATCCCTAGATTCTCGTGGTGGTGTCTAATCGTCAATTTGACTTAAATTTAAGAAAAATTGAGGTAAGAGTGAGAATTTATCTTACCCCACGAGATATGCCTACGTTGCTCCTACGACAAATCCACTTTAGTAGAAATGTCGGTGGCGGAGAATGGAGTCCAGTGGTATTTTCGGACTTTCAATTGGGCGAAAATCTGCCGCGAAATCGTAAAGAGAGGAGTGGAAAGCATGAGAAGAGATAAAGTGGTGTGATAGTGTTTTTTTTTTTTTTTTTTTCCTTTCCTTCCTTTCTATTCTGTTAGCAGCGGAAGAGGTTTTTTTTTTTCTTTTCCTCTTTCTGTTTTTTTCCAGGAAGCTTAGACACGAAGCTTCCTTTATTTATTTATTTATTTATTTTCCTTTACTTTATACATTATTATATACTTATATATATATATATATATATAGAATAATAATAATAATAATAATAATAATAATAATAATAATAATTTATCATTATATGTATTTAAGCATATATATACACATAACCCTCAGATTTCTTAATTTAATTAATTTCCTTAATAATAATTAATATTTATTTATTTATTTATTTATTTTATTATTTTTTTCTGGGTTACTACATTCTCTCGTCCTTAAAAGAATTTCGTCCTTGAAATTGACTAATCAATCCTTTTACAAAAATCTAAAATTACTTAATCATCATTATACCACAAATTTAATATGCTCCACAATTCTAAGTAAGCATATGAATCTAAAATCAAATCAATCTTTAATATAAAATCATACCTACTCTTGAACCACGAGCAATATCCTTATCAGTTGAAACCATGGTATACACACGCGCCAGACCACCACAAGGTAGTGGCTCATTCCTCTAGTGTTGATCAGAAGCGGGTGCGTTGTTCGGCAGTCCTCGACAATCTCAGGCCATGTGGCCGTATCTGCCACACCGATAGCACTTAATGTTCCTGGCTAGACATTCTCCCCAATGCGTCAACTTACAACGAGCACAATAGGGAGGTGACGAATCGCTTTAACGTCCTCGATCACCTCTATCAGAATTTTGTCCCCCAACATATCTATCTCTCTTCCATGAGCCCTGTCTAGCATCATTAGAAAAACTAGGAGGCATAGGCCTCTTCCTCTGCTCTGCTATTTATGCACTCCTCTTCAGATTCAATTCTGTTATGGTGGCTCTATCCACCAGCTCTGAAAAGCTCCGTACCTTCAGGATTGTCACTTGTTCGTGAATTCTTGGTTTCAATCCCCTCTCAACCCACCTCACCTTCTAGAATTCATTTGGAACCATAAAAGGTGCAAAATGAGAGAGCTCCATGAACTTCGCAGTATACTGCTGCACAGTAAGTTGCCCCTGAGTTAGGTGGAAGAATTCCTCTGCCTTCACAGCCTTGGTGGTGGCAGAGAAGTACCGATCGTAGAAAAGCTCCTTAAATCGACTCCAGGTCATATCCGTGGCTACTGCCCACTGTTCCTCTAGCAGCTTCACTGCTTGCCACTAGCGCTCGACCTCCCCTATTAACTTAAAGGTAGCGAAGAGAACTTTCTGTGCCTCAGTGCGAGATAACACTGCCAACATTTTCCCTATTTCTTGCACCCAGCTCTCCACTACAAGTGGTTCAACACCGTCCGCAGATGCAGAAGGTTTCAGGTGAATAAATTGGTCAATCAAATAGCCCTGGTTCACAGGTGGGTAGTTTTGTCTTTCAAAGTCTCGCCTAATTTCTTCTCAAACTTGTCGAGCTAAACCCCGCAATAGAGTGGAGGTATCGATCTCTCCCACACTATTAGCTCCTACATCATTCTCCTCTCCAGCATCAATGTCCTTTCCCTTGGAATCCATCCTGTAGACAGGACAAAAGCGAATTTAGAATCTTCATATCACATTAGGTACTATTATAGAACAACAAATCAGTTTAACATTTAAATCCTCAATTAAAACATCAAACAGCCAGCTTATCCCCAAATCAACCTAACCCTTAAGTTCTAATTCCGAGTTCCAGTCTCTCTACTGAGAAACATCACCATCAATAGATTTACCGTGGTTTTTTGAAACTAGCCGAATTTAGAAATTCACAGAAGTCCATCAAAGGATTTCTGCCTCTAAGCTACAAAACAAAACTCAAAATCTCCTATCAAAATCCTAATCTACTCATTCCTATTCTTATCCTTATTCGTACCTATACTCTAGTATTAATCAATCCTAAAGTCTGCAGAACCTATAACCTAATGCTCTCATACCACAATGTGATGCCCCAAACCTGCCAAGTGGGGCCCGAGTGCCACGTGTTCCAATAACCCGTATCTAATACCATAATTAACATACACGCAACGGAATATAAATAAATAACTCAAATAAATACCATAGTTTTCTATAACAACCCAAAAACGAACATGACAACATCCAAATATCCGTATCCACAACCAGCATTTAAAACATAACCCAAATATAAACCTTAAACAAAATCATCATTTTCCAGTACTCAAGCTGTTCTGAAAAAAATCATATAGATAAATAATAAATTTTATATGCTCGTAAATAACTAGTTCACCTTAATAAAATACTGATATTATTTTATTTCCCATTATCTGATTTCCTGAACCACGACTGCAGGGTTCCCAAAATTGTACTCTCGGCGTTCACCCGAACCCTGATTCAATCAAATCAACCCTAATAAAATATTATTTTAACCTTTCATAATTTACAATAATTAAATAAAAATTAATTTCTAAATAACCCATTTATCCTAGTTTTGGGGCTATGCCTACAACAACCCCACGAGAAATTCGCTCCTCTAGACTTGTAAAGAATCATCCCTAGATTTTCGTGGTGGTGCCTGATCGTTAATTTGGATTAAAATTTAAGAAAAATTGATATAAGAGTGAGAATTTGTCTGACCCCAGGAGATATGCCTACGTTGCTCCTACGACAAATTCACTTCGATAGAAATGTTAGTGACGGAGAATGGAGTCCAGTGGTATTTTCATATTTTCAATTGGGCGAGAATCCGCCATGAAATTGTAGAGAGAGGAGTGGAGAGCGTGATGAGAGATAGAGTGGCATGAGAGTTTTTTTTTTCCCTTTCCTTCCTTTCCGTTCTGTTAGCAGCGTGAGAGGTCTTTGTTTCTTTTCCTCTTTCTGTTTTTTTCTAGGAAGCTTAGACACTAAGCTTCCTTTATTTATTTACTTTTCCCTTTACTTTATACATTATTATATACTTATAATAATAATAATAATAATAATAATAATAATAAAATAATAATAATAATAATAATAATTTATTATTATATGTATTTAAGCATATATATACACATAACCCTCAGATTTCTTAATTTAATCAATTTCCTTAATAATGTTTAGTTAATTAATTAATTAATAATTAATAATTATTTATTTATATATTTTATTATTATTTTTTTGGGTTACTACACTGCCCCTTTGTTTTTTGGTTTTTTTTTTTTTTTCCATTTTGGCTCCAGCTCCCTCACGTGCATGTGTCTTCATTTCAAAGCCCACACGGCCCATCTTCATTTCAAAGCCCACACGGCCCATCTTCATTTCAAAGCCCACACGGCCCATCTTCATTTCTTTAGCTCCAAAGTGTGGCAGGCCTTGCTTTTTGATCAAATTCCCATCAATGCACTCTCCATATTCGTGCATGGTTCGGCTTTAATTTCGAAAAGATTATTCTTTAAATATTCAAGAAAACCCCGGAGGCTCATGGTCTTGTCTTCAATGCACAAGACCTTGATTTAAACTCCAGCTTATGTACACGACCCTCCACGAACACGACTTATTCACGTGAATTTTTAATTTCGACCTCGACGTCTAAAAATTATCCTACAATAATAAAACACAAATGCTCGTAAATTTTTGACAAAAATAAGATAATTATTTTAAAAATTATCAAATGAGCTCACGGATTAAAATAATGTACTTAATCAGGCATTTAATTAAAATTATAATCGTCAATGCATGAATTTAAATACCTAATTATGCATCTTTGATGTGTAATCACAAAGCGGAATAAATATGCAACAAACAAATCAATCACAATGAGTAAACAAGAAATAACAAGCACAACAACAAGATTTACATGGTTCGGCAAAACCTACATCCACGAAAGTAATGACATAAGAATTTCACTAAGGAAATATCAAAGTGCACAATACACTTCACAAATGATCACACTCTATGTCAATACACGCCCAGAATGACATATATAACAGTCCCTCAGAGGTTTCCCTCCAATTACCCAACTTTCCCAACGTTCAAATTTAAAATTCAAAAGACTGCTTGCAGCCTTGAAACACTCATCGACGAGAATAGGGGATTTGTTGATGAGACAAAGAAGAACACTCATCAACTAGTTTAGCCACTCGTCGACGATCCTTTAAATCTGCTCTCGGTATCTCAGAAACTCTGGGTTTTTCTTGTTCTCGGGATCTACTCGCCAACAAGGACAAGGCACTTGTTGGCGAGTCCTTGCTACTGCTTTACACCAAGAACACATTCATATGTTTTTCTTCTCTTTGTTTATAAACTCATAAAGTATAAGAGCCACACCATAAACAACAATCTCCACCTTGCCAATTATACGCCCCTTAGGAGAATCCCAAAAAACATGTTTAACTGCTTCACCTTGAATTTGAAAAACACTTGGTTGGGTATGTCTCTCTTCTATCACTTGAAGACATGGAGTAAGTCTAAGCAATGCTTGAACTTCTCAAAAGTAACCTATTTTGTCAACATATCCGTTGCATTTTTAGAAGTGTGAACTTTCTCCAATACAAGTTCACCTGAAGTAATCAACTCTCTGTGGAACTTCACATCAATATGTTTAATTCTAGCATGGTATACCCGATTCTTCGCCAAGTAAATGACACTCTAACTATCACAATGCAGCACTACTCCATCCTACTATAATCCCAGCTCTTTGACCAAACTTGTAAGCCATAAGGCTTCCTTTGCAGCTCCGGTAATTGGCATATATTCCGCCTCAGTTGTGGACAACGCTACTAGAGATTGAACTATGGATCTTCAACATATAGGTCCTCCTACAAAGGTAAAGACATAACCCGTTGTAGATCTTCTATCATCCATATCTTCTGCATAGTTAGCATTAACAAACCTCATAACTGAAGGACAACCCTATTGCTTGCCGAATATAATGTCATATCCCGATGTACCCTGTAAGTATTTTAAAATCCATTTGACGGCTTCCCAATGTTGTCTTCCTAGATTAAAAACTTACCCACCATGCTCATAGCATGTGCCAAATCTGGCCTCTTACACACCATGACATACATTAAACTCCCCACTGCACTAGCGTAGGGGACCTTTGACATGTCCCAAATTTCCTCATTTGAACTTGGGCAATCAGCAGTAGACAACTTAAAATGACTCGTTAGAGGTGTATACACCAGTTTTGCATCAATCATGCCAAACCTCTCCAACACTTTTTGTACATAACCGCCCTGAGATAACCATAACCTCCTTGTAGTTCTGTCTCGACAAATCTCTATCCCAAGTATTTTCTTGGTTGAATCAAGATCCTTCATGTCAAACTCCTTATGCAACCGTTCCTTTAATTGATTCATCTCAATTAAATCTTTTGCAGCTATCAATACGTCCTCGACGTGCAATAATAAGAAAATAAGGGAACCATCATCAATTTTGTTCACATATACACAGAAGTTATACTCACACCTTTTGTAGCCAATCTTGATAATGTAAGAATCAAATCTTTTATACCATTTCCTTGGAGACTGTTTCAACCCGTATAGAGATTTCTTCAACTTACAAACTAAGTTTTCTTTCCCTAGTTCATTGAATTCCTCTGGCTATACCATGTAAATCTATTCCTCCAAGTCACCGTAAAGAAACGTTGTCTTCACATCCATTTGTTCCAAATGAAGATCATAATGGGCTACCAACCCCAACACAATCCTGATAGAAATATGTTGGACCACAGGTGAAAATATCTCATCATAATCTATTCCCTTCTGTTAATCACTATCTTAAGTACGCTTCACCATAGCCTTCTCATCAAAGACTACATCCTTACTGATCACCACCTTGTTTTCCATTAGGTCCCACAACTTGTACCCCTTTACACCTTTCGAATATTCCAAAAAAAAAAAAAAAAAATCGATGAGACTTTGGGTCAAGCTTATACCTCTCCTCACTAGACACATGAATATAGGCTGGACACCCGAATACTTTCAATTTGGAGTAGTCTACTGCACTTCCCGTGCATACCTCTTCTACCACTTTACCCTCTAGTGACGCCCTTGGTGATCGGTCTATCAGAAAACAAGTCCTACTAACTACCTCGGCCCAGAAGTTCTTCGGTAGCCCTACATTAAGTCTGAGACACCGAGCACTCTCAGCCAGAGTCCGGTTCATCCCTTCCACCACACCATTTTGCTGAGGTGTCTGGCGAACGGTAAAGTGTCTCTTAATGCCATACTGCTCACAAAACTCCATAAACCAAGAATCAACGTACTTGATCCCATTATCCAACCTCAAGCATTTGATTCTCTTCCTTGTATGGTTTTCCACTTCAGCCTTCCAAATCTTGAACCTGGAAAATGTATTAGATTTATGCTATGTGAAGTATACTCAGACCTTCCATGAGTAATCATCAATAAAACGTACATAATACACATGTCCACCCTTTGATGCAACTTTAACTAGACCTCAAACATCGGAATGCACATAATCAAGAATACATTTGGTCTTGTGAACAACTGACTTGAAATCTAGCTGACATGATTTTAGACATTTCAAGAGTTTCCTTTTGTATAATTCTTTCATACCATGTTCCTTCATATGCCCAAGACGCATATACCACAAGACGATCTCATCAGATTCAACATCTATGGCTACAACTTCACCTACAACAGTAGTTCCCTACAAAGTGTAGAGATTCCTATCTAATTTTTGCCCTTTCATCACCGTCAGATTTCCTTTCCATACTTTTATAACTCTACCTTCGGACTTGTAATTGAAACCATTACAATCCAAAGTGCCAAGTGATATCAAACCCTTCCTCAACTCCAGTATATGTCTTACATTGCTCAGGGTTCTCACCGTACCATCAAACATTTTTATCTTAACACTTCTTATGCCAATGATTTTACAAAAAAATATCATTATCCATAAGAACTAAACCAAAATTCACTAACCTGTAAGTGCTGAACCACTCCTTGTTTGGAGTCATGTGGTAAGAACATGCTGAATCAAGTATCCAAAAGTTTGTAAGATTATCCGACCCCCAATGAAATTGAAAGAACATCACCATCGCTACAAACTGAACCTCCTTCGTGAATGACATTCACTGACTTTGAAATCCCCTCATGCTTTTCATCATTTCCCTTCTTCCAATCTGGACGCTCCGGTTTCACATGCCCATTTTTTACTGCATTTATAACACCAAATTTCTTTTTTCTTCTTTGATTGATTGCGAGATTTCTGACTTGACCCATTTTTAAAATTTCCTTTGCTACACTCATTGTTACCTTTTACCACAAGTCCTTCTCCTTCATCACATAGTTTCAGCCTTTGATGAAAATTCAGGAAGACACTTATTACGTCTTCTAGATCAAGAGTCTTTTTTCCCCACATAAGAGTAGTAACCAGATTTTCATAGGTATGAGTTGATGGCAAGGAGTTTAGCAACATCAACGCCTTATCATCTTCATCAAACTTAATATCAACTCTCATCAAATCACTTATAATTTGATTAAAGGCATTAATATGTTGATCTAAGTTTGATCCTTCAACCATCTTAAGCCAATAAAGATGTTACTTAAGAAAAAGTTTATTATTGAGTGATTTGGACATGTACTAGCTTTCTAACTTTCGTCATATAGCTGCTGAAGAATCCTCCTCCATCACAAAATAGAGAACTTCATCGGCCAAACACAAGCGTATTGTAGAAGTGGTCTTTGCTTTCAAATCTCCCCATAATGCCTCATCCATTCCTTCTGGTTGAACATCAAGTAAAGCCTTAGCAATTTCTTGTTGCACAAGAATATCCTTGACTCTTCTCTACCATAAACCAAAATTTTCGGTTCCATCAAATTTGACAATGTCAAATCTTGCAAAAGATGATCTCGATGCCATAACAACAATCGCTTTAATACCAATTTGTTGTAAATAAGGATCGAATATATAATGCACAACGAAATAAATATGCAACAAACAAATCAATCACAACCAGTAAACAAGAAATAACAAGCAAAACAACAAGATTTACATGGTTTGGCAAAGTCTACATCAACGGAAGCAATCACACAAGAATTTCACTAAGGAAATATCAAAGTACACTATACACTTCACAAATGATCACACTTTCTATCAATACACGCCCAGAATGACATATATAACAGTTCCTCAGAGGTTTTCGCTTAATTACCCAATCATCACAATGTTCAAATTCAAAATTCAAAAGAATGCTTGCAGTCCAGAAACACTCGTTGACGAGAACAAGTGATTTGTTGACGAGACAAAGAAGGACACTCATAGACTAGTTTAGCCAATCATCGATGATCCTTTAAATATGTTCTCAGTATCTCAGAAACTCTGAGTTTTTCTTACTCTCGAGATCTACTCATCGACGAGGACACGACACTCATCGACGAATCCCTACTACTGCTCTACACTGAAAACATATCCATATGTTTTTCTTCTCTTTGTTTATAAACCCATAAAGTATAAGAGTCACACCACAATTTTCACAAATGTACGACTCAATTAAATGCTAAAATGACATGAAATTTAAAATTAACCTTCAAGATAAAGTTAGAAAAGTTTGACATTTTTTCTTCTTTAAAACCAACTAAACTCTATTAATTCATGGAAGTATAAATGCAAATTCTTCAAAAAGATAAGAAATATATAATGTTTAGATACTCCAATATCCAAATTAAAAATAAAAATTTGCCATCTAATTGGCCAATCTCTAGCCCACTTAATTAGCCTCAAACCTACTGGCTTTTTCAAGAAAAAAAATTGGAAATTATGGAGACAATAGGGAGTTATATATAATGATATTTTATAATTAATTATTTTATTAAATTACTTAAGTTTTTTTGGTTTATAAATTTGGTCACTAAATGGCAACTTATAAGACTAAAAATATTATAAGTAATGAGGAAAATCGTGAATTACCTTGTCATCCTTTAATTAATTAATCGTAGAGATGTACAAATAGGGTAGACTTATAAAAGCAATCTAAATTTTCTTGACCAATGAATCACTCCAACGATTTTGGTTCGATATTAAAAGGCTTAAGTATTTTAGTTACTGCAACTCATTTTATTAACTTTTGTTTGGCTACCAAAAAAATCACTAAAAATCTAATATTACTCTGTCAACGCATAATTGTTTATATTAGCTATAATAATTTATTCAATTTTTCTGTAAAATGTGTGCCTATGAATAAAATAAGTTTGATGAAATTTATATTATGTGGCTATCAAGAAAGTTATAAACCCAAAGAGAAATTAATGTTATAAAAATTGACTCAGTGGTGAAATAAGTTAACTTAGGTATAATTAGTTCGACATTTTTCTTTATATTAAAATAAAATTTTTTGAATTTGTAAAAATTTAAATAAAATATAAAATAAAAAATATTTAATTTCTTACAAATCCACACAAATCCACATGACTATAATCCGTGCTTCCAAAAGATTACTTCGTTTTTACAATTTTAACTTTACACAACAACAAGCTATCTTATGTTGAATTACATTATTTTTTTTTATGCATGAATTTCGGATTTTAGATTTAAATTTGAGTGGATTTGGATAAATTTTAATATATTTTTATATTATAATTGATTCAAATTCAATACAAATCTAAATCCAAACCCTCTCTAAACATAAGGTTAGGGTCATTTTGACTTTGTTGAAAATATAAACTTGACAAAGGCAGGAGAGTCAAATTTGGATGTAGCTATCTCCACCAATCGCAGCCATTTATGTTGAAATTGTTGAGCTGCGGCAACTACCTCCACCAACCAGTCTACATCGTTGAATTAATATCAACCTATCATTCATCCTTTGCTATATATAGATGTGCGTGTGTGTAATGAAAAATGTCGTGTAGAAAGGGACATTAACTAGTGACAAGAGAGAATTTTATTTTGAAATTCCTCTATATTTTGTTTCAAATTATTTATTGAAATCAATTGAGTGTTTTGTGTGCAATTGTGTGCAATGCTCACCGAATTTAATCACAACCAGTGATTGAGTGAATCCACTCCACGCATAAGTGGTATTAAAGCGCCCAAGTTCGCTGTAATTCACCAAACAGAGGTGAATAGAGGGGAAATCTAAATTTTTTCCCAGATTTGAAGTTGTTCGAAATCAATTTCTGAGCATACCATCGCGTAGTACGTGCTGGGATGAGTCCAAAGGTGAAAACCACATCTCCAATGGAGTCTGGGTGAGCTTCCACGCACTCACACGCGCTGCCAGCTGATTCAGCATCATCTTCACGCGCTGGCGAGACTGTTTACTGATGATGTCACGCACTACATGTGCCTTCACGTGTCCTCCTCGCTTAACTAACATAATCCGACTCGGAAACCCGATCCGCAATTCGGCATAACAACCTGCAACCTGGATCTAGACTTGCGAGCACGACCCGACTTGGCTGATCAACTCGTATCCAAGACCTATAGATCATCGCGACACGTGGGACACCTAGAATTCGCCATGTGTCCTAATGGTAATTACTGATGCCGTTAATCTCTATTAAGTCAAAAGGGTTCAGAATTGTTTTTTAGTCGGTTCAGTGTTATTTAGACCTGTTCTTTGCAACCCAAAACCAATTCCTAAGGTTTTTTGACCTTCTAAACACACTGGTGGCATCAGATATGCCGAAATCGATCCCCATTGCTCTATTTTTGATATATTAAATCCGATGGCGAATGGTATTGCACAAGCGGTCATTCCAAAGCTGACAAAGGAGAACTACAACAACTGGTGCATTCAAATGAGAGTCCTACTAGGTACTCAAGATGTCATGGACATCATTGAAGATTAGTACAGAGAAGCCCCATCAAAAGAAGCTGAAGCACCTATGTCTGATGCTCAAAGAAGGATCTTGCGAGCTGATTGAAAAAAGGATTACAAGGCAGCGTCCATAATCTACCAAGGCCTTGATGAGGCCACATTCAAAATCATCTCTTCTGCCAAGACATCCAAAGAAGCTTGGGACTCTCTCGATCGAACACACAAAGGTGCATACAAAGTGAAGAAGATTCATCTTCGAACATTGCGAGGTCATTTCAAATCCTTAAGAATGAAATCTACTGAATCTATTGTTGATTACTATACACGAGTTATGGTAGTATCAAATCAATTGAGAAGAATTGGAGAGACTCTCACACAAGAGAGAATATGTGAGAAAATTTTGCAATCTTTGGATCTAAAATTTGATTATATAACTGTTGCCATTGAAGAAACAAAAGATTTGGAAACGATATCCGTAGAAGAACTTGTGGGCTCACTCTAAGCCTATGAGCAGAAAGTCAATAGAAGGAGTGATGATAAAGCACTAGAGCAAGCCCTCTAAATGAAGTTGTCCCTCACTACAGATAGATACGACAAAAGGGGGACGTCACAGTGAGGAAAAGGATGAGGCCGAGGATCTCATGGAAGAAATTATTGAAATTTTGAATCCAGAAAAGGTGACAGAGGTGGAAGAGGTCCCACTAGAGGAGGACACAATCAACAGAACTATGTCCCACGAGGCAAAGGATAAGGAAGAAAAGGGGGGTACAATAATTGCCCAAACGTAGAAAAAAGATACATTTAGTGCTACAACTGCCACAAGTACAAACACTATATCAACAAGTGTTTGAAGCAACAACAAGAAAGGGTTAGCGAGGAGGCTAACCTTGCTGAAACTAAACATGCAGATAGAGAGTCGTTGATGCTAATGGAGCATAGCTCAACCCAGGATCAAAGTGTTTGGTATCTCGATTCTAGAGCCAACAACCATATGACTGACAGAAAAAACCTATTCATTGAACTTGATGAGAAAGTTCAAGGGGAGATCTCTTTTGGCGATAATTCTAAAGTCCTAGTTCGAGGGAGAGGAGATGTTCTATTTTAACTAATTTGTAGTTGATAGTCACGGTTGTGTAATTAATACCTGGGCCGATATCATTAACCATGCTAATCTTGGTAAGTTCATAACCCTTGGGCCTTTTACCCCCATGCGACATTGCTCCGTCAGGCTTTCGCCCATTGCGTAAAATTCCCCACTGCTGCCCCCTGTAGGAGTCTGGGCCGTGTCTCAGTCCCAGTGTGGCTGATCATATCCTCTCGGACCAACTACTAATCTAACAAAAAAATTCCTTCTTCTTTCAACATTTCAATCTTCCCATTCATTCCCTGAGGATCCTTCATCCACTAATTCTTTCCATTCTACCAATGAGTAATCTATCATAATTCGCAAATCCAGATCGACTAATTGTTCTCGGATAGCACCTACTCCAGTAGAGATTTCTCGATTTCTAAATGTATTGAAGCTTTAAGTAGTTGTTTTGATCAAGAAAAAATTCTGGAGATCATGCTTACATCTCCAACGTCTATTACATACTAGACATGAAGACTAACATCTTAAGTCTCAGACAGCTTGTGGAGAAAGGCAACCGAATTAACCTTAGAGATAAGCAGATGATGATAACAGACGCTTGAGGTAAGCTCGTTACTCGAGTACAAATGGCAAAAAATTGAATGTTTCCGCTCACCATTTAACATGATACACCATGGTGTTTAAGCATTACAAAGACTAGCTATGACATCTTAGGTATGAACATTTGAACTTTGAAAGTTTGAAATAGTTGGGAAGCAAGAAGATGGTGAAAGGCCTACCCAACATCCACCAACCAAATGAGATATGTGAAAGTTGTGTTCTGAGCAAGCAACACAAAAACAACTTTGGAAAGCAAGTCGATAGGAGATCTACCATGCTGCTTCAACTAGTACACACAGACGTGTGTGGTCCATTGAGACTATTTTTAAATGGACAGAACCAATACTTCCTCACCTTCATTGATGATTACAATAGTAAGACTTGGGTCTACTTCCTAAAAAGGAAGTCAGAAGTGTTCGACAAGTTTAAAGAGTTCAAAGTTCTTGTAAAGAAATAGAGTGACTATTTGTTGACTTTACTGTAATCCCAAGAGGGGGGTGAATTGGATATTTAAAAATTTCTTTCCTAGGTCAACTAACCAGCAGCAGTATTTCACAAACCTAGGGTCAATCTAGAACATGTAAGAAGTAAGCCAATAAATACAACTATAATTAATTTGCTCCAAATAAATCAAGTAACCATGCACAATATAGTAAAGCAAATAAAATAAGGATGACACCAGATGTGTTATCGAGGTTCGGAAAAAGTGCCTACGTCCCCGCCTCTAGCTCACAAGCCCAAAGATTCCACTAATCTCACTTAATGGGTGGAGCAGCACCGTATACAATACCAAGTCAAATTAATAGGGCTGACATCAACCTTTACATCTAATATTTACGGGCTAGATTAACACCCCTTCAGGCCACGTCTAGAATACAAAAGATAATGAAACACAAATTTCGTATACAATATACATGCTTCTCCAATAAGCAGATTTGTACCAGTATAACCAATGCACTTTAATATGATAGGATATTATAAGCTCAATGAAGATTATATACCTACTCTGAAGATAATGCAAGTAAAGCAATCACAGTGTAAGAGTGTGTGTAGGGATATTTGATTCAAAATAACAATATCAATCACAATGCTCAATATCAAAGATCTGAAATACTCAAGAAAAAATCTTGTAAATTTTTTCAAAAGATAAGCACATGAGATATTTCAAAAACTAGCCTGTCAAAAATATTTTCTTCAGAACACAAGACAAGCTCTTGAGTCTTGCAACTAGAATGCAAAGACTCACTAGCTTAAAATTGTTTTCCCAAAATAAATTTATGGATTAAATCACCAAGGAAAACTTGTTGGCTTACTCTCACTAAAAACGAAAATCAATCCAAGTATATGAGAGTGTAAGCTCGTAGTAACAGTGTAGGTTATCTCAAGATAGTCTCACCAAAGATGTTTTTGCAAAAACGAATGAGAAAGATGGAGTATGTAAGCTTGTATATGAAAAATGGCTCAAGGAATTTCAGAGGATATTTTTGATAATCAAAGTTTTAATCAATCCCTAATTTTTCCAAATGAACGTATATATATAGCCTTTGATAAAAATATACCTGTTGGGACACGAAGGGAATTATTAGAAAATTTAAACCGACCTTTTCACCCTAATTACCGTAGTTAAATTAAGGCAACTCAAGAGTTTCGGTCACCCAGTCCCTAGGGCCGGTCACCCGAACAGACATAGATAAAAAAGATAAGTTTTTGACTTCGAGTGCTCAAAGAAAAGTTCTAGTGGTTGGGCCAAGGCGATTTTGTAGACGTTCAAGGTTCGATCACCTGGTGAACGGTTCGGTCTGCCGAACTTCATAATTCGATCGCCTGGGGTGATTTTGAACTTAGAGTTCGGGCGGCCGGGGAAGGTAAAAAATGTCTGCTTTTATGTTCAGTCGACCGTGAATAGTATGTTCATTTTGGACCGGTTGCTCTAGCCAAGTCAATTCATTGAATTTTTACCTATTTGGTCGACCGAGACATTTTTAATGCGCTGAGTTTGGTTGGCCAAAGACCTTTCAAACTTCAAGATGATAAGTCCCGTTTTTGCTTAAATTTTACCCTTATTTGCATAGATATGACTTGTGAGTTAAAGGAAATGTTTCAAGTGATGTGTAAGGACCTAGGGTTGATCTAAGGTCATTGAGCTTATAGTCCTACCATGCATTCAATGCATTAATTATTACAGACCCAAAATGATTAAAATATTAAATATAAATAAAAACAATTTGGTATTTATTTCCCTTGTATCTCCATATGCCACCATGTGATGTAAGAATGGACCTGCACACAAACTCAGAGCATAGATAAGATACAAAGATATTTGTCATTATCAAAACGGGATATTACCTATAAGGTCAACACTATTGCATCAAGTCACCCTGATTAGACCAAGGAGGGGAGTACAAAGACAAAGCTTTCTTGGAATTCCTTGGGCAACAAGGGTTTCAAAAATAGTTAACACCATCATACACTCCCCAGTTGAATGGTGTAGCTGAAAGAAAGAACCACACAATCCTTAACATAGCCAGGAGCATGTTAAAGGATAAGAATATGCCCAAAAATTTTTGGGCAAAAGTAGTTGTTGACCCTATGGGTCATACCCTATTTTGATGTTTTGATTATGACAAATACTCAGGTATTTAATGTCTGCCGAGTTGATGTGCAGGTTTATCTTGGCGGTATCATATGATGGCACTCGGAGACCCTTGGAGGAAAATGAAGACCTTGAAGACAAATTTCTATTCAATGTTGTAATACATTTAATTTAATTGGTCTATAATAGTAATTAGGGCTTATGGCTTGTAATAATTGCATGCATCACCTGCATGATTTGATAGGTAAGCTCTAACCAACTCAAACCGAACCATGAATGAGACAGGACCTTAGGGTGCCCTTCGGTCAACCAAAGGTCGACCGACACCGGACTTTTTTGGTGTTTCCAAATTGGACCCCAAGTGACCTTAGAACACACACATTCACATATATTTGTTAGGCACTTGAATAGGAATTATTTGGGTCGATTCGGGACCGAAATGCACACTTGGTGCACTTTCGGTTGACCGGCCAACTCAGTTCAATCTGGCCTGGTTGACCGAAACCGGTCCGGGTCAACTGTTTGACCCAGGCCCGGTCGACCGAGCCCTTATAGGTCATTTGACCTCGGTCGACCGAACCTCCTGGGAGTCAACTTTTTGACCTCCTGGTCGACCGACCAGATTTGTTCTTCAACAACCTGGTCGACCGAAGGGTCTCGGGAAAATTCCCAACGGTCTGGTCGACCGAGCCATGCAGTTCAAAAAGGGGCCGGTCGACCGAACCTCGGTGTTTCTGAAAATCGCCTTTGCCCAGTCGACCGACCACTCAGTTCAAAATTGTCCTGGTCGACCAAGCTACTTAAGTCTTGGTCGACCGAACCACTTTTGGTCGACCGGACCTCTCGGGTTGGTCCAATTTTTACCGTGGTTAATATTTTTCTAAACAGGGTTAAAATGCCTTAAACGTCATTAGACTTTTCTAATAATACCCTATAGGTCCCCAACGGTCATATTTTCTCCCTTGGCTATATATATGTGTTCATTTGCAAAAATTAAGAAGGGATTAGCCACTTTGATTAAGTAAAAATTCTCTGAAAATCCAAAAGGCCATACTACTCATTCTTAAACCTCCTACACTCATACTTACCTTCTCATACAAATTAAACCCTTTGTAAGTTGATTGAGTGCTAGTCTAAGTAGGTTTGCTCTCCCATTCATATTTGATTGTTTTATTATCTTTGAGAGCTAAACCTTGAGTATTCTTAGGGGACTTTATTAATAAGTCTATCCTAAGAAAACTTTGATAGATCTTCTAAGATTTGCACCTCCATTGCAACATTTTAAGAAGATTGTATTTGTATTTTGGTTGCAAAACATTTTCAAATATCTACTGTGTTATTAATCTTGAAAATATTTGATGAGATATTTGCTAGTGTGATAAAATCTTTGTTGCAATACTCGTTAACTCATATATCTCTTGCTGAATACAAAGATTGAATATCCTTTTGCAAACCAAACTTATACGTTACTAGAACTTCATATACATATGTGTATTGAGAAAACTTGTTGATTGAAATATATGAAGTCTGGATGATATCTTTGTTTGAGCACTTAGATTGAATATCCAGTGATACAAAGATCATTTAGGTTTGCACTCTCACGTACGCATTACACTGATAGTAAATCTATTTGAGAGTTGACATCTTAGACCACACTGAGCTTACAAATTATTTCATATTTGTGGTGTATATTATTGCGCGAATTTGGGTACATATCTGCTTTACTTGAAAGCACAATCACTGTACCATTTCATTGTAATACACATTTGTTGTATTTCCAGGCACGGGCCTGAAGAGGGAGACTAGCCCTGGAATAGTCCCGGATTGGCTTAGACCCGGTTAGGAAAGCTAGGTGCGTCGTCCTGTCAAGGCATGTAGGTTGAGGTCAGCCCCGCTAATTGACCTGGTTAAGGTTGAGGTCAGCCCTGTGTTAATTTGACCTGGTTGTAAACGGTGCCGCTCCACCCTTAAGTGAGCGTTTAGTGGAATCCTCCAGCTTGTGAGCTAGAGACGGGGACGTAGGCACAGTTGGCCGAACCCCGATAACATATCGTGTGTTCATTTACATTTCAGCACGTTATATTTACCACACATGTATGTTATGGGTGAATGATGCGTATGACTTAATTTCCATTTTATATTTATCTACGCATTTGGAAATTGAATAGATTGACCCTAGGTTGTGTATATACTGCCGTTTATCTGGTTTAACCTAGGCGATAAATTTTAAATTCCAATTCACCCCCCCCCCCTCTTGGGAATACACCAATTCTAACAGTAGTGTTATTTGCAGTCTATCTACTCAATAGGTTTCTTATAAAGAGTCTTGATACAAAGACACCACATGAAGCCTGAAGTACTCACAAAGCCCAGTGTGAGTGATCTTAGTGTGTTTGGCTCCACAACCTATGCCAAGATCCCAAAGGCAAAAAGGACAAAGTTGGAAGACAAAGGAGAGAAGTGTATCCTTACTGGATACGACAATAGCACCATAGGATATCAACTTTACAATCCCATTAACAAGAAAGTCATTCACATTTGGGATGAATGAATCCTGGAAGTGGGACCAAGCTGAATCTTCCAAAGATACAGAATTGGCGCTTGAAGGAGAAGAACCCACACAGGCAAGAGAAATGACTATCAAATCACAAGTTCCTGAGCTGCAGACACCTCCACATGGTTCAGCATAGAGGAATGAAGCTCCATCACCCATTGAGCGTGAAATCTCAGACATGAGGCATAGAAGAGACCGTAATCTAGCCGATTTTTATGAAACTACAGAACCTCTAGAAGAGTATGTTACTCTATACTATCTGTTATTGATTAGTGACCCAGTTAGCTTTAAGGAGGCTTTCGAAGAAGAAAAATGGAGAAAATAAATGGATGAGGAGATTCGATCCATCAAGAAGAACAATACTTGGGAGCTGACAAATTTCCCGAAGGGCTACAAAACTATTGGTGTAAAATGAGTCTACAAGACCAAGAAGAATACTCAAGGAGAAGTCTAGAGATACCAAGCAAGTCTTGTTGCCAATGCCTACAGGTAGAAAGAATGGATTGATTATGGAGAAATCTTTGCCCCGATTGCCAGGTTAGAAGCCATCAGATTACTAATTTCACTCTTTGCACAAAATGGATGAAAGATTTACTAGATAGACATGAAATCAGCATTTTTGAATGGTTTTCTAGAAGAAGATATCTATATCGATCAACCTTTTGGATATGTGAAGAAGGGAAAAGAAGATAGAGTGTACAAGCTAAAGAAAGCACTCTATGACTTGAAGCAGACACCTCGTGCGTAGAGCAGAAGGATTGATGACTCTTTCCAGAGAATGGATTTGAGAAGTGTCCCTATGAGCATACACTATACATGAAGATGGAGACAGATGGAAGCATGCTGATTTTATGCCTATATGTTGATGATCTAATCTTCACCAGTAACAATCCAGAGATATTTGCCACTTTCAAGAGGAGCATGGTCAAAGAATTCAAAATGGCGGATATTGGCTAGATGGCTGATTTCCTTGACATAGAAGTTGTGCAAAATGAGAAGAGAATCTTCATCTTCCAAAGCCACTATGTAAAAGAAATACTGAAGAAGTTTGATATGGACAAATGCAACCCTATGACAACTCTGGTTGAAATGGGATTGGAGTTGAGAATGAATAAGCAAGGAGATGTTGACCCCACATATTTCAAGATTCTGGTTGGAAGCTTGAGGTATTTGACATGCACTAGATCAGACATACTCTATGGAGTTGGACTTGTCAGTAGGTACCTAGAGACTCCTAACCAATCTCATCTAAATGGAACGAAGAGGATACTTCGCTATGTTAAGGGTACCATCACAGATGGTATGTACTATTCATCAAGAGGTGATTGGAAACTTATCATATATTTAGATAGCGATTGAGGAAGGGATCTTGATGAAAGAAAAAGCATGACTGGATTCACATTCTTCATGTGAGATACAGCATTTACATGGTCATCAAAGAAGCAATCTATCGTAACGTTGTCATCATGTGAAGCTGGGTATGTTGCTGCTAGCTTAATTATTTGTCATGGTATATGGATCAGAAATATACTGAAGTATCTAGGATTTCTTCAAGATGACCCCACAGAAGTCTACATCGACAACCAATCAGTGATTGCACTTGTGAAGAATCCACTATTCCATGAAAGAAGCAAACATATTGATACTTGATATCATTTTATTAGGAAGCATGTCAAGAAGAAAGAAGTTGAATTGATATCTTGCAGAATGTATGATCAGATTGCTGATATTTTCACGAAACCACTTAGGCATGATATTTTTGTAAGACTGAAGACAATGCTCAAAATGACAAAGCCGGAAGAGTCAAGTTTAAAGGGGGATGTTGAAAATATAAACTTGACAAAGGTAGGAGAGTCAAATTTGGATGCAACTATCTTTACCAACTGCAGCCATTTATGTTGAAATTGTTGAGTTGCGGTAACTACCTCCACCAACCAGCCTACATCGTTGAATTCATATCCACCTACCGTTCATCATTTGCTATATATAGATATGTGTGTGTAATGTAAAATGTGGTGTAGAGAGGGACATTAACCAATGAAAAGAGAGAATTGTATTTTGAGAATTCTTCTGTATTTTGTTTCAGATTATTTATTGAAATCAATTGAGTGTTTTGTGTGCAATTGTGTGCAATCCTCACCGAATTCAATTACAACCAGTGATTAAGTGAGTCCTCTCCACCCATAGACTTTACTATGAGGTGTTTCTTTCTTTAGTCTATATGACATGGTAAACCAAGTGCATCTAATAATTATTTAATTTATATAAGCAGCAATTGTAGATTAGATCTATGGAAAGTCGATAAACAAACTGCAATGACACTAATAATGACATCAAATAACACCTACAATTAATAGTGCCGTACATAATATTATATGTTCATTGATAATAAAACAAGAAGATGACATGCATTGCAAACTTTGCCATGGGAGAGCATGCTTATTGTTTGCAGTTGTATTGCTGATGCATGTTACGAAGTCGAACTCGAAACACATTAAAAAGGAAAAAAAAAAAAAGAATATGAGGAAGAGATATTTTCACTAATCCAAATAATAATAATAATAATAATAATAATAATAATAATAATAAAGTCTTGTTTGGTTTCATTGCTATTTTTTATTTTCTATTTTTGTTTCGGCATTAGGAAGAACTAGATTGTTAAAAAACATTTATTTGTGCTGCTAGTTTTTAAATTTTGTTATTGATTTTTCAAATTTTATGAAAAAATTAAAAATATGCTCTTATAATTTTCAGTAGTTTTGACAATTTGTTGTCAGAAATTTTAATATTTAGAAATAATTCTTTTGGATTAAATCATTCATTTTACATACTTTTAAATAAAAATAAAAATAAAATGATTATATGAATTTAAATAGTTAGAATAAAAATATACATAAATTTTAAAAAATAATAATGAAGCTAATTACAAAATATTTTTATTATTTTTCAATTGTTATGCTGAATAAAATTTTTATTATAAAGTAAATATTGAAAGTATTAACAATTAAGTAAAAAAATTAAAATAGTTTTTTTATTTCTATTATAGTATTTTTTTAATGTGTATTATTTTTCAATTTTATTATTTTAATTATATTTTTATAATATTATTTGATTTAAAGACGAAAATGAGCATTTTTAATTAAGTTTTTTTAAAAAAAAAATTGTAAATATTGACTAAATAGTTGCTAGTTTCTACTTTTTAATTTTATTTATGATATTTGATTTTTTTTGTTTTCGTTTTTATACTTTTTGATAATAATACCAAGCCACCCCTTGATTATAAAAATTTCATTCCAAAAACTCCAACACTAGTTGAATACTCGTTGGTAAAAGTTTTGGGTCGTTGTGTTGTGTTATGCACTGATTTGTAATCTCTTTAAGCAGCTTGCATAATATTTGGAAGTGTAATTTTGATACTGCATCTTTAATTACAAAAGGTCGGTTCCTGAATGCTAGTACCATTTTGGGTGACGAGCAAAACAAATGCTTATACCGAACCAAATTAAACAGTTTGATAGCGTATCTCATAGGATCACAGTCTCTTCTTCTTCTTCTTCTTCTTCTTCTTCTTCTTCTTCTTCTTCATAGATGCTCCTTCAGATTGACATGGCTACTGCTAAAGGGAAGGCTTCCATCATGGCGTCAGACTGATCTGAAATGAAGGAAGAGGTGCAACCTAGGGCTGGGATGTCATATTCAAGGGCCAAGTGCTGTTAATTTGTACTCCATATATATCAATCTCACTCACAAAACTGGAATTTGGAATGAGTACTATCTCCCTTGAGGCTTGCTAAAAATACGACCTCCCCTTGAAAAATGTAACTTCCTTTAACATTTGGATCCTTGAACACTAACATCCCCTTCCAACGATAGAAGCTTAACACGTTAGAAAAAAAAAAAAAAAAAAAAATTAATAGGACAAATTTGCCCTTTAAAAATTAGGCGGCTCGTTCAATATCAATCCTCCCCTCGAACCTCCCCTATCCCAACCACCACTCGTACACCGCCGCCGCTTGTATGCCACCATTGCTAACAAGTCATTCTTCCGGGTAGTTCTCATTTAGTAGTGTGCGATTGGTTCCCATTTCCCCTATAACTCTCAATCATGCCCTGGAACCTCCTCTTTCCTAGTCGCCGCTTGTTACGCTGCTGCTCACAGCTCATTGTGCCATCGCTCATTACGCTGGCCCTCACAGCAATCAAATCGTTGTGCCGCCGCCCCTCCCTCTCTCGTATAGCTTGTCATTGAAGAAATATTCAAACCCCTAATTGTGTTGGGGTTTGCAGGAAGAAATCTCCTTCCTCCGACATTGGTGGTTTTGGGGAACAACTGCAATTCATGGCTTTAGGGAGAAGCACATGTGGGTTTGGAGAGCATCACTCGTTGGACTCCCTCAAGCACCATCTCGATTCAAGGTCTCTCACTCTAACTTTGTTCATTGTGTGTGTATGGAATTGAAGAATGCAGTTGAGATGTTTTCCTTTTCTAATTGATTTCTTTCATTTTGTTTGTTATGTGTATGACTTTCAAACTATTTGTGTGTATTGTTGACATTCGTTCAACTTGAACACGCGTAGCGAAAGAAAACAATCAATCACGAAACACTCAAAAATCACTAGTGCAATCACTCAATGATGAAATATATTTAAGAAGAAATCAAACAATAATAAGAAGAATCAGAAACACAAATAAAACACACAAGATTTACGTGGTTCGGCAATAGCCTACATCCACGGGAGCATCACTTCGGTTTCCATTATGATTAATGTCAAAGCTTACACTTTTGGGATACCAATATTGTTTATATAACAATCCTATGTGTACAAAAGAGTTCTAGTAAACCTAAACTGCACCTGTATTGATCTCCCGGAGGAAAAACCTCTAGATAAGCCCAATCTACAAGCCCTCGATTTGAAAATACATAATCTGCGCCGATGGAAACTGTCGATGGTTTGCCCTCCATGACTGCACCTTGCTTCTCCCTTTATCCCTCGTGTCATGTATCTTTCTCTGGTACATGTGATCTTCTTTGAATATGAGCCACATCCCCAACAATTTCCACCTTGGCGAATATTCACCACCTTGAAAATATAAAAGCATAACTACTGCTCCACCTGGGCTTGTAGATCCGGACCCGTTTCCCCTCTAACACTTGGAAACGTAAATCAAGTCCAAACCACACTTGAACTTGACCGTGGTAACATGAACTTCACCTAACTAAACACCCATCAATTTGAACGATCCTTCGAACCACAATATTACCTTGGCAACCTCTACCTCTACTAAAAAAACTCCGCTTCAGTTGTAACCAGTGCACCCTGAGATCATACCCCAAACTTCCAACAATTACGCTTTCCCACAACGCACCCCATTACAAGCCTTTTGTCTTCCAAGCTTTCTATGTAGTCTCCATCTGTGAACCTCACAACTGACGAAACCTCTGTTTCCAATCAATGTACCCAACTGTACTAGTGTAGGAAACCTTTGACACGACCCAAACATTACCGTTCTTCTTCGAGTACTGAGCGGTAGAATGTTTACTTAGATTCGCCAACAATGTACTAGCGATCGATTTAACATCAACCAAGCAAAACCTCGCCAACACCTGATCCCAAAACCACCCTGAGATAACCACAATCTCCATGTAGTTTTGTACATACAATCGCCCTAAGATTAAACCAATCTCCTCACAGCTTTAACATTGCGAATCTCCAACCCAAGAACACTTTTGGCAGTACTCAACACCCTCATGTAAACTTCCTTTCTCCTTTCTCAACAGAGTCCTCAACTAATTTACCTCAGTCGGAACCTTTCCAGCAATCGACATGTCACTCACATAAAACCATAGATTACCTGCCCACTTGCAACCTATCTCCCTCTCCTCCTCTAGGACCACCACCAACCCCCCCCCCCCTCGGTCTGATTCTTATACAGTACCTCCATCTCCTCCAACATGGCACCTATCTGCCTATCCTTCTTCTGGCCGTGCACTACCTCCTGAAAGGTATCAGGATCCTCCTTGGTAGTAATGGTTGCACAAGACATTAGATCACACCTAGGCAGTGACCTGATAGTGCCTTTGAGCCTATTATGATCCTTCTAGTCTCCCGAGCTCGAACTCCCTACATCATGACCAATGTCATCTCTGCCCTGAGTTTAAAACTCCACCTACATCACAATCTCCTTTCTGTTCTAATTTATCTTGTGATACGGCAAGTCTCCTGAGTTAGAACTCCCTGCACTCTTGCTCTGATTCTCCAACTCCACCTGTAGAACATGCTCGTTGCTTCTACTGCAGCTTTCTAGCACCCGTTTCTCTTCATCTACTTGAGTACGCTGTCCTATGACTTTAACACCTAAAGCCATGTCTCCATTAATCGCCACCCTGTTTTCCATTGGATCATCTAGCTTGAACCCATCTTTCTTATATACCAGAAAGATGCACTATACGGATAATACACTAAGTCTAGATACCACCTCATTAGAAACGTGCAGAGGTGAACCTTTGTTGGCCTCATAAGGCTTAGAATTTTGTTTTGATAACAACAAATCAGAGGAACTTAACATGTTTGGTTAAGTGATGATTCAGGACTCAAGTGTTCAAGTTCAAGTGACTCAAAGTAATTCAGATCAAGAACAAGTGCTTGACAAAGTCTGCTGAAAAGCTCAAAATTATTGCTACAAGATTTTATGAAGCTAAAGACTATTGAAGCTTGAAGTCAAGCTATACATGAAGAAAAGAAGCTATACATGAAGACTTAGTGAATAAAAGCATCATAGTTGTTTAAAGGTCTTATTTAAGTACTTCGCATATTTTCAATATAAGTGTTTGAAGCTTATAGGATTCAATATTAACTCAGAGACCTGATTTTGAAAACCCTAGAAAATATATTTTCAAAAGTCTTAAATTAATATACCAAGTATGAAAGCTAAAAAGGTTTTGGAAACTAATTTGTCAAAAGTACATGTTTTGAAATGCCAAGCGACTGATGCTACTCCATCAGGAAATTGATATACTTAATGCTAAATAAATTGACAAATAGAAATAGGCCAGGCAACTGACAAGTTACCCTCAGGAAACTGATGATTTATATGTTGTTATAACTGAACAGACGGAATAGGCACAGTCGATTGACACTTAGGGCACATGTGATTGACACCCTTCTGTGTTTGACAAATACATTGATTTCAAAGGGGACAGGCAACTAACCCATATACGCAGTTAACTGACTGTCATATTTTAACAATAAGAGAAAGTTTCCAAATTTGATTTTTTAGCCACCAAACTTTATAAAAAAATTTGGGAAATATTGCAAGTAAACTTAGGGAACATGAAATATTATTTTTTATATCTTTAAATACATACTAAACTCGAGGATTACACACACCAACAATTACAAGCAATTAGTTGTTGATCTAATTCTCATACTTTCAAAGAGTTCTTGCTGAATATTTGCTAGCAAGCAATTGCTGAGTATTTGCTGAATTAAAACTTGAGGTTCTTGTGCACTAATTGATATTTTTTTCAAATCTAAAGAACCCTGATGATATTTACTTTGAGCTTCATCTCTTTATATTGATTATTTTCTGAAGTATATTGTACTTTTAACTTGTACAAATCAGCTCTAACTGGGAGTATTCATTGTATGGCAACAAGTTTGCTATTTTGTGTTGTTTTTTGATGATTCAGGGTTGTTAAATCGTTGGCTAATGAGAAGGAGTATTCTTGTTAGA
Source organism: Malania oleifera (assembly GCF_029873635.1). Lineage (NCBI taxonomy): Eukaryota > Viridiplantae > Streptophyta > Magnoliopsida > Santalales > Ximeniaceae > Malania > Malania oleifera. The sequence continues at coordinate 89,977,889 of NC_080419.1, read as the reverse complement.
AAGGGATCTCCACTTGAGAAGGAGAGAGGTTGTAACTTTTCTTAATAAGAAAGTTGGAATCCTCACAGCGGTTACTTAGGGCAAGGACGTAGGCTATAAACCTTGTAAAAAATCTGGTTCTAAGCTCTTCTCCATACTCTCTTTATTTTCTACAAGTATTAACTGCATGGATGATTTTTATATCTTGCTAAACTTTGGGGAGTGCTGGAATCTTGTTTTGAAAGCAAATTTAAATTCACCATACATTAACTTGTTGGTTGGATTGATAAATTCTTTGAAGTTTTGATTTTGGAAGATTAAAACAGCGAAAAATTATTTTGAATTGAAAGTTTTCAAAAATACAATATCTGAAAATCATATTTCATTAATTAGAGTAAAGGAATAAAATCTAAGTTTTGAAATCGAAATTTGAGTTTTATTTTTTATCTATCATAATCTGATTTTTGGAAATTAATCAGCTAAAAGATTTGAACTTGAAATTGAATGTTAATTAAACTTGATTAATTATCAATAACGTGATCATTAAGGGCTGATTACTTGCTGAAAGTAAACACTGCTGAAAGTAAAATTCAACCAAGGGATTTCTAAATACAAAGTAAGGAAAGAATTTTTAAAACCCAATTCACCCCCCTCTTGGGAGAATACCTAGATTCTCAACATCCAAAGTCTACCGCATAACCAGTCCAAGTCTCTCCTGAAACTCACCCATCTAATGATTCCTTTGGCGATCGATTAACCAAGAAACACGCCATACTCGCTGACTTCACCAAGAAGTCCCTTGCAAGCCCTACATACACCATCCCTTGCTCACAAAACTCTTTGAACACTAGCGTACTCAACAACAATATTTTACCTAAGGAACTCTCTCCCGATCTAGTACTCCACCTTAACCACAAGTTACACTTGGCAAATAACTCCAACTTGTGTCGCATGAGATACCCCGAGACCTTTCGTGATAACCTCATGAAATACTCATGTCCAACTCGTGATGCTGCTTTCATCAGTCCCCAAACATCCACACCAATGTAGTTAAGAATACCCACCATTTTACGTGTGGTTACATTACACAAAACGGTATTTCCTGACTTAGAACTCTCAATTGCAGCTCCACCTACAATTGTATTATCCTACAATACATAAAGATTCCCTGCTATCCTCTGTCCCTTCATCACCATCAATATGCCATCACACACCATCATCATCCCGCCTTTGGACTTGTAACTATACCCATTACAATCCAAAGCACCCAATGATATCACATTCTTCCATAGATCGGGTACATGCCTTACCCCACACAACATCCTTATCACATCGTCATACATCTTGATCCTCATATCCCCCATTCCGATAACTTTGCAAACCGCACCGTTTCCTATTAGAACGAAACCAAGATTCACCAATCTATAAGGGGTGAACTAGGCTTTGTTGGGTGTCTTGTGAAAAGAACATCCCGAGTCTAAGATCCAAGAACCTATGAGGCATTTTGAACTTGATGAAATAGTAAGCATCTCACCATCACTTCTTCCTGAGTCCCCTTCTTCAACTATATTCAGGATTTTGACAAACCCTTTTGAGCTTTTGCCTTTCCCTTCTCCCACTTCAGACATTTTGATTTTTTCTGCCCTAATTTCCCGCACTTAAAACGGCGAACATCCTTCTTCCTCTTGGACTGAGTTTTATTACCATTTGGTCCACTCCAGGATTTGCCTCTCCCACGATCCTGATTATCCTTCGCCATGAGCCCTTCACCATGTTAACCCTCATTGTTGGCTTTCTTCCTTTGATAGAACCCCAACAATGTACTCGTGATGTTCTCTAACTCCAGGGTTTCTTTCCCCCAAGTTAGTATCGTAACCAGATTCTTGTATGTAGGCGACATAGGTAGGGAATTCAGCAACATCAACGCCTTGTCCTCCTCCTCGAACTTCATATCAACTCGCCCTAGAGCACTAATGATCTAATTAAATGTGTTGATGTGCTGAGTCAAATCAGGTGCGCTGGTGGTGATGAAAGAAATAAGGAAAAATAACTTGTATTATTTACATGGTAGTATAGTTATTGACTCAACAACTATTGTTTCTGAGAAAAATGTAGGTTCAGATATAACTAGGTTATGGTATATGTGATTGACATATGCAGGAGAAAAATTTTTGCAATAATTAGTTAAGCGAAGTTTGTTAAAGGGTGCAAAAGTGTACAAACTTGAATTTTGTGAGCATTGCATTCTGGGAAAACGGACTAGAGTGAAATTTGGTACTGCAATCCACCAGACTGAAGGTATTTTAGACTATATCCATACAGATGTATGGGGGCCCACAAAAATGGCTTCATTGAGTGGTATGCATTATTTTGTCACTTTTGTTGATGATTTTTTCTTAAGAGTTTAAGTGTATTCTATGAAGCATAAAAATGAAGTGTGTGAGATTTTCTTTAAAGTGAAAAAATTTAGTTGAAACTCAAAATAACAGAAAGATTAAACGGCTCAGATCAGATAATGGTGGTGAATACAGGAGTGACCCATTTATAAAGGTATGTCAAGATAAAGGTATTGTTCAACACTTCACAGTTGGAGATACACCACAGCAGAATGGGGTGGCAGAGCGCATGAATCAGACTTTGTTGGAGAAAGTTCAATGTATGTTGTCTAATGCTGGGTTGGACAAAAGGTTTTGGGTTGAGGCTGTTAGATATCCGTGTCATATCATCAACCATCTACCATCATCTGCAATAGGAGGAAAAACATCCCATGAGATATGGTCTAGAAAGTCTGCTAGTGATTATGATTTTTTACATGTATTTGGTACTATGACTTATTATCATGTTAAAGAATTTAAGTTAGATCTAAGAGCTAAGAAAGCAATATTCTTGGGAATTAGTGCAGGAGTAAAAGGATACTATCTTTGGTGTCTAGACACGAAAAAAAATGATTTTAAGTAGGGATGTGACTTTTGATGAACTTGCAATGATGAAGAAAACAATACGCACTGAGTCACGAGTTGAAGAGAAGACCAGTGGTACTCAACAACAGGTGGAGGTTGAGATAATTTGGGGAAACTTAGTGAGAAATGAGACTACATAAGGTAACTCTCCAGTTACGGTGAAGAATAGTGTACAAAAAGAGCGGATTTCAATCCGAGAATCTTTACAGCAACAAGAATCAATTGCTTCTCAAAAGCTAAGACGAGAAATTCGAAAACTTGCTTGGTATACTAATATGGTGGTCTATGCACTTCTAGTTGTAGATGATGGAGTTCCTTGCACTTTCAAAGAAGCAATGAGGAACTCTGAATTAGACAAGTGGAAAAGAGTAATGAATGAAGAAATGCAATCTTTTCATCAGAATCAGACTTGGGAGCTAACCCAGCTGCCCAAGGGTAAGAAAGCAATTGGCTGCAAATAGGTTTATGTAAAGAAAAAAGGATTTCCATATGCAAATAATGTTCACTTCAAAACTAGATTGGTAGCTAAGGGCTACGCACAGAAGGAAAACATTGATTATAATGAAGTATTTTCTCCAATTGTTAAACATTCTTCCATTCGAATTTTGTTGGCTTTGGTAGCACAATTTGATCTTGAACTGGTTCAGCTCGATGTAAAAACTGCATTTTTACATGGTGATTTGGAAGAGAAAATTTATATGACTCAACCAAATGGATATTAGGTTGCTGGAAAAGAAAATTGGGTGTGTAAACTGGGTAAATCATTGTATGGTTTAAAATAGTCTCCAAGATATTGGTACAAATGATTTCATTATTTTATGATGGATCAGAAGTACATCAGAAATAAACATGATCATTGTATTTATTTTCACAGACTACAAAATGGATCTTTTATATGTTTACTCTTGTATGTTGATGATATGTTGATAACTTCAAAAAACAAGGAAGAAATCAACAAGTTAAAAAGTCAGTTAAATCAAGAGTTTGAAATGAAAGATCTTGGTGAAGCAAAGAAGATAACATGGATATTTGCAGAAACAGAATAAGAGGAAGAGTTAGTTTGTCTCATAAACAATATTTGAAGAAGGTAATCTAGAGTTTTGGCATGTCTGAGCAGTCAAAACCAGTAAGCACTCTTCTTGCTCCTCATTTCAAACTTAGTGCAGTTTTATCTCCTAAATCAGATGAGGAATGCAAGTATATGTCACAGGTTCCTTATACAAGTGTTGTTGGAAGTTTGATGTATGCAATGGTTTGTACTAGACCTGATATTTCACAAGCTATTAGTATGGTGAGCAGGTATATACATGATTCGGGTAAAGGACATTGGCAAGCTGTGAAATGGACTTTGAGATATGTTATGAATACGATTAATGTTGGTATAATATTTGAGAAAAATAATACTATTGATCAACGGGTTGTTGGATATGTTGATTATGATTTTACAAGAGATCTGGATAAACTTTAATCAACTACTAGATATGTTTTTACATTTGCTAATGGTCCAGTAAGTTGGAGGTCTACCTTACAGTCTACCATTGTCTTGTCTACAACAGAAGTAGAGTACATAACAACTTCATAAGTTGTTAAGGAAACTATTTGGTTGCAGGATTTACTTGAAAATTTGGGAGTTGTTCAGAAACACATTGTTGTATTCTATGATAGCCAGAGTGCTATTCATTTGGCAAAGAACCAAGTCTACCATGCACAAACGAAGCACATCAACGTTCGGTTTCATTTTGTGAGGGATATTATTGATGGAGGCAAGATACTTCTTTAGAAGATTGCTACAGCTGAAAATTCCACAGATATGTTAGCCAAAATTGTAACAACAATCAAGTTAAAATATTGTTTGGACTTGATCAATATCCTGTAAGTCTAAATATTTTTAGAAGACGCCGATGATGTGGAACTCCATAAAATGTTAGTGACTGAAAAATTTGTGAAATCTATCATCAAGGTGGAGATTTGTTGTTTTTTGTCCCACATTGGTAGAATAGTTCCATATTGGTAGAAAAAGTTGTTTTGAATTTTTTCTTTATTTGTCTCACATTGGTGAGAAGTGTTTTTTGGACTTGAGGTTGAAGTTATATAAAAAACTCAACTCTCCCTTTATAAAAAACACCTAAAAGTTGTACTTTGTCAAAAATTAGTGGATTGATCATCGGCGCCTGAGGATGTAGGTAATCCTGTACCGAACCTCGTTAAATTCTTGTCTTATTTTTTTTACTATCTTTTATTATTAATTTCTGCATTACTTTAATTTTTTATATATTCAATAACATTAGTTGTAGTATTGGTGTTTGGTACAAGTGGGATACCTGACACAACTGAGACCCCTCGTCACTATCATCAATTCTTTAAGTAGCCTTGATTATAGTCGTCTAGCCTAAAAGACTAGGAAAAAGTGAAAGAGTTTGGAGTTCTAACGATTGAGGGAGAAATCCAAGAAAGAGGAAAAAGATAGAAGGATAGATATAAATAAAAGGAGCATTGTTGGCGAATTACTAGAAATGCCTTAAACTCTTTGGTTAACATAATAAATAAGCTTAAAGCAAGAATAAGAGACTTACCCATGATGGCAATAGAAGATGATCAATTGTTCTACAATTATTTGTTGATTCTAGCTCTTTTTATTCTAGAAAAGAAAGAGATATAAATGATGGCTTATTGTAATTTAATTTAATATTATAAAAAAAGGTAATATCCAACCATATAATGCCATATAATTTTTTTGGGATAAGAAATTTAGAATTACCAAAAAAACAAAATAAAGTTGTGTGGATGATGGAGAATGAAAGTCAACTTGTTTTTAAATAAATTAGAAAATGTATGATTTCTGAACATAATTCACTTTAAAACATCGTAAAAAAATTTAATTTAAATTTCTTGTTATTATTTAATATCATGTATGCTGCTATGTTATATCAATAATAGAACAACTTTATATTGGATGACTAGATTTATCATGATATTTTTTGTTGTAAATTGTTAAGAGATGGTAGTTTTCCTATATTTACCCATGATTTTTTAGACAAAACTCATTGGAAAGTTTCTTCCAACATAATTTATTAAGTGAAATGGGGTATAGTAGCAATCAATATTCAACAACTTTTTATTAACTTGAGATAGACAGATACATAGATTTTGGAGTGTGACATGATCGTCGAGCAATTTTATATATATATAATTGACTACTATTGTTCATTTTGAAATAAATGTAATTAATGGACTCATTTTCCCACTAAAATATAATAAATCTAATAAATTGTTAAACATATAGCATACAACTACAAGTATTAGATTTTATTAAAATCTATTTCTATACTTATAGCATTACCCCCTTTTTTTTTTTTATTACATAGGAACTCTAGCCACCAACAAGCCCTTCAGACCCCCTGGTGCGATACCAAACCTATGAATCAACGTCCTTCCCCTAGGTCTCGCTGATCAGATAAAGTCTGGAATGCAGACACGGTTTCCGCGCATTAGTTGGACGTTCGGCCAACCCAACCCCCGGGACACATCTTCATTACCATCCACGGTCCCCACTGGCTCACAGAGAACTCTCACCATCCACGGTCCCCGCTGACTCACAGAGCAAACTCTTACCATCCACAGTCCCTCCTAGCTTACAGAGTAAATTCTCACCATCCACAGGTATCGTTGGTTTCATGAGTATATCTACCTGAAATTGAACTCTCGATGCTCATTCTTACGTGCTGATGTCTTTCCACCGTGCCATGCCCATGGGAGCGTTATAACATTACTCTTGCATCTATAGAGTGTTGAATTAATTTTATCCTTTAAATGATATTTCAAAATAACATCAATTTAATAAAATTAAATAAAAAATTGGTTTGTATAGTGTTTTAAAAACTAGATAAATGAATTGGTAATCAAATTAAACAGTCTAACCAATCCAATCACTTTGAGTAAACCAATTGATATTAACATGACAAGATAATTTTATTATTAGTTCAATTTTTTTTAAATAAATATAAAAAATAAAAATTACTAATAACTCATAAAAATATCTAGTAATTATAATACTACAAAATGTTTGTTGGATATAATTTTCATAAAAATGTAATGATTAAGCACATTATAAAATAAATAAAACATAATTCAATATATTTAAATTTAAATAATCTATCAGTCTTAAAAAATATATAAATTAAAATTTCAAAATTCATATTTCATAAATTAAAATTACAAAATTGAATTTTAGTTCCTCTATGTGTAAAATATGATGCTAAATGGATAAAGAAAACTCAAATTTATATTAATTAGTTGACTTTTGTTTAGTCAATTTACCAATTTTTCTTATAATTTTATCCAAATTGCTATGATATTATGGGATTCAACTAGGCCTAGAAATGAGCTGGCTAATCCAAGCTAATTTTTAAACTATATTTTATTTTTTAAAGATATATTTAGTTAATTAATTTGTGTTGTGAATAAAATCGTATTTGCACAGCGGAATTTAAATGCAGCAAACAATGAAGAACGAATATGGAACACACACGCAGTATATCTAAAGACGAAACTTAACAATGCAAAGATTTATGTGATTCCGCAAAGCTTACATCCACGGGAGCAATTGGCAAAGGTTTTCACTATGAGAATGTCAAAGAACACAATACAATACAATACAATACAATGATCTTCTCTTTCTCAAAACACTCAGACAAGTGTATAGATAAAGTTTCTTTCAGAGGTTTCCCCCCAAAATCCCAACCAACTTAACGTTCGAATTTAGATTTTATTCAACCTCGTTGCCCAAAACAAAATTGTCAACGGTTTTCCTGAAACCGTCGACGGATTTCCCCAGATTGCTAATATTAACTATGTTCTCCTCCTTGTGTATGTCAACCATTCCAAGAAATGAGCCACCAAAGACAACAATCTCCACCATGACAAATTTTTGCCCCTTAGGAGAACCAAAAGAACATAGCTTGATACTCCACCTTGACCTTAGAACGTTAGGTTGGCTCCGTCTCCCTTCTAGCACTTGGAGACATGAAACAAGTCAAAGTAATGCTTGAACTTTTCGGTAGTAACTGATTTTGTCAAAATGTCTGCTACTTGTTCAGATATATGAACCTTCTCCAATACAAGTTCACCTGAAGTAATCAATTCCCGGACCGGGTAGAACCTCACATCAATATGCTTGGTTCTAGCATGGTTTACTTGATTCTTCGCTAAGTAAATAACGCTCTGGCTGTCACAACGTAGCACAACCCCATTTTTCTGTATACCCAACTCTTTGACCAAACCAGTAAGCCATAAGGCTTCCTTTACAGTTTCAACAACTGTCATATATTTCAATTTAGTTGTAGACAATGCTACTAGGGATTATACCATGAACCTCCAACATATAGGTCCTCCCACAAGGGTAAAGACATAACCCAATATAAACCTTCTGTCATTCATATCCCCTACATAATCAGTATCAACAAATCCCACAATTGATGTACTATCATGTTGCTTGCCAAACATAATGTCATAACTAAAAGTACCTTGTAAGTATTTGAAAATCCATTTGACAGTTTCCCAATGATGTCTACCTGGATTAGAAAGAAACTTACTCACCACACTCACTACATGTGCTAAGTCTGATCTTGTATATACCATGACATACTTTAAACTTCCCATGACACTAGCATAGGGTAGGGGTGAGCATAATTTGGGGAAACCCGAATTAACCGAATTAACCAACCAATTTCGATTGGTTCGATTTGGTTAACAAATCAGGGTTAGTCGGTCAGTTCAGTTATGGGTTCACTAAATTTCGGGTAATGGGTTATCGGGTCAGTTATGAAAAAAATTAATTCGGTTAACTGAATTACCTGAATTAAAAATTAATTAAAATTTTAAAAAAAAATATATATATATTATAGGTTAGGAATAAAGGCAGAGGCCAGCTGCAGCTAGGGCTAGGGTCCTCTCCTCTGTGCCCGACTGTTCGTGTCCTCTCATCTACGTCGTAGCCTCTCAATGACTCGGTCTCGGACCCTCAGTTTTCCTTCTCCTTCAAAGTCTCCTTTGCGTCGTAGCCTCTCCCCTCTTGGGTCTCAGACCTCGGTTCTCCTTCTCCTTCAGTCCTTCTCCACTTCTCCTTCTCCCTCTTCGCAAATCGTCTCTTCAGTCTTCGTTGCTTTACTTGAGGCTTAGGCCCTAAGCGCCAGCGGCTAAGCTCCTCTTCCCAGTTCTCAGTTCTCGTCCCGATCCCCATCCCAAATCCCTCTTCCAATCTTCCTTGAGCTGGATGGGGCCACTCGGTAACTCAGGTACATATTCTATTTTTTAATTATTAATTTTAATTATTTCAGTTAGATTTGGTTAACCGAATTACCCGAAAAGGAATTCGATCGGGTTTGGGTAGGTAGCTCTCCTTATTTGGTTAGTTCGATTAACAGGATTTATTAATTTAAATTTTTGGTTAATTCGGTTAATTAACTGAATTTGGTCGAACCGACCGTTTGCTCACCCCTAGCATAGGGGACCTTTGACATATCTCGAATATCATACCGGTTTAGCATCAGTCATGCTAAACTTTTTCAACACCTTCTTCACATAACCGCCTTAAGATAACCACAACCTCCGTGCAGTTCTGTCCCAGAGAATCTCCATCCTAAGTATGTTTTTGATTAAACCAAGATCTTTCATGTCAAACTCTTTATGTAATAAATCTTTTAACTGATTTACCTCAATTAAATCTTTCATAGCTATTAACATGTCATTAACATACAACAATAAGAAAATAAGAGAACCATCATCAAACTTATTCACATACACATAGCAGTTATACTCACATCTTATATAGTCAATCTTGATCATATAGAAATTAAATCTTTTGTACCATTGTCTTGGAGACTGTTTTGGCCTGTAAAGAGATTTCCTCAACTTGCAAACTAAATGTTCTTTTCTTGGTTCACTGAATCCCTCCGGCTGTACCATATAAATCTGTTCCTTCAAGTCACCATGGAAAAATGTCATATTTACATTCATTTGTTCCAAATGCAGATCATAATGAGCTACTAATCCCAACACAACCCTAATGGAAGTGTGTCAGACCACAAGTGAAAAGATTTCATCATAAATATTCCCTTTTTTCTGTGAGTACTCTTTTGCCACTAACCGTGCCTTGAATTTCTCTCATTCCTTTTCAGAAATTGCTTCATTCTTCTTATATACTCATTTGCAACCTATTGCCCTCTTCCCATCTGGAAGCTCCACCAACTCCCAAGTTTGATTCTTATGCAGCAATTCCATTTCTTCAATCATAGCACCCATCCACCTACTTTTCTCTTGGTCGTGCACTGCCTCTAGAAAAGTAGTTGGATCATTGAAACTAATAATGAAAGCATAAGATACTAACTCTTCAAACACATACCTTGGCGGTGGTCTGATTGGTGCATCTGGATCTTCGTATAGGAATATTGTCGACTTGATGGTTTCCCGAACTAGAACTCCCTACAACCGTAGAACCAAGATCATTGTCACTGCCCTGAGTTTCTAACTCTACCTGCACAACATGTTCGTCTCTGCTCCAATTTTCTAGCTTCTGTTTTTCGTCATCAAATTCTTAAGTACGCTTCACCATAGCTTACATGTTTTCATTCCTTTCAAGATTTTTCTCTTGTGAAGTTTTTCATACCATGTTCACCCATATGTCCAAGTTGTATATGCCACAAAATGGTTTCATCAAATTCAGTATCTACGACTACAACTCCACCTACAACCGTAGTTCCCTGCAGTGTATAAATATTCTCATCTCACTTTTGCCATTTCATCACCGTTAGATTACCTTTTCACACTTTCATAATCCCACTTTCGGACTTGTAATTAAATCCATTACAATCCAAAGTGCCAAGTGAGATGGGACTCTTCCGTAGGTCCAGTATGTGTCTTACATTACTTAAGGTTCTCACAGCACCATCAAACATTTTAATTCTAACATTTCCAATGCCAATGATTTTACAAGAAACTTCATTGCCCATAAGAACTGAACCTGAATTTATCAACCTGTAAGTGTAGAATCACTCTTTGTTTGGAGTCCTATGGTAAGAACATGCCAAATATGGAATCCATGAATCCGTGAGGCTATTCGACCCCGACGAAACTAAAATTACATCATCATCACTGCAAACTGAATTTCCTTCGTGAACTACATTTGCTGATTTTGAAGTACCTTCATGCCTTTCATCATTTCCTTTCTTCAAATTCGGACACTCTGATTTAACGTGCCCCTTTTTACCACACTTTTAACACTGGATATCCTTTTTCTTCTTGAATTAGAGTTCAAGATTTTTGACTCGATCCATTTTTGAATTTTCCTTTCCTATGATTATAGTTACCTTTCACCACAAGTCCTTCTGAGGGTGAATTTTCATTGCAGATTTTCAACCTTTGATGAGATCCTAACAAGGCACTTATCACATCTTCCAAGTTCAGAGTCTCTTTCCCCCATGTACGAGTGGTAACTAAATTTTCATGTGTGTGAGTTGCTAGCAAGGAATTCAGTAACATTCACGCCTTATCATCCTCTTCAAACTTCATATCAACACGCATTAAATCACTTATGATTTAATTAAATGTGTTGCTGTGTTGATTCAAGTTTGAACCATAAACCATCTTAAGCCAATAAAGACGCTGCTTAAGAAATAATTTGTTAGTAAAGGATTTGGACATGTACCGACTTTCAAACTTTTGCCAAACAGCCGTAGGAGAATCTTCCTCCATGACATGATAGAGTACTTCATCATCCAAATACAATCATATTGTAATAACAGTCTTTGCCTGTAATTCTCTCCAATTAGCATTATTCATACCTTCTGATTAAACACCATACAAGGCCTTCACCATCCCTTACTGCACAAGAAAATCTTTCACTCTCCTCTGCCACAAACCAAAATTTCAGGTTCTATCAAATTTGACAACATCAAACTTTGCAGATGAAGTGCTCGATGCCATAACAACAACGCTCTGATACCAATTGTTGTGAATAAAATCATATTTGCATAGCGGAATTTAAACACAACAAACAATGAAGAACGATTATGTAACACATACACGCAGTATATCTGAAAGCAAAGCTTAACAATGCAAAGATTTACGTGGTTTGGCAAAACTTATATCCACGAGAGCAATCGGAAAAAGTTTTCACTATGAGAATGTCAAAGAACACAATACAATACAATACAATACAATACAATACAATACAATAATCTTCTTTCTTAATACACTCAGACAAGTGTATAAATAAAGTTTCTTTTGAAGGTTTCCCCCAAAAAACTCAACCAAATTAACGTTCGAATTTAAATTTTGAATTCAGCCTCGCTGCCCTAGAACAAAACTGTCGACAAGAGCCGATTTCTAAGATTTCAGTAAAACCGTCGACGGATTTCTCCAGATTACTAATATTAACTATGTTTTCCTCCTTGTGTGTCAACCATTCCAAAAAATGAGCCACCAAACACAACAATTTGCATAAAAATTGTATATAACAAATATTTTGAAATAATATAATTATTTAAGTATTTTTTTTCTAAATTATTAGTATTATTTATTCATTTTTGGTATATTTTTAAAATTTTAAATAATAATTTAATTATGTTGTTATACTTATATCAACTAATTGATCCAAACCAGTTAAGCCAATTAGACGTGCCAATCTGAAAATTGAGTGTACTTACAAGTTCAATTTTCAAAATATATTCTACTCGACTGAACAATTTTTTCAACTTAATTTATTAAATTAATGTCATTTTCTTTAGTTATTTTATCACATTTGAAAAAAAAAGGTAAAATTTTAATTTAATAAAATTTATTTTTTTTCATATATGCTTAATAGTTGACTAACAATCAACTAGCAAAAGGTTAATTTTGTCAATAAATTTAAACCTTAGCAAGTTATTTGATAGTTTTTAGAACAGAGAGTAGAGCATCATTTTTGAAAAAAACTCAAGAGGTGTTAGATTTTAACTGATAGAACTTTGAATAACTACACTTTAATATCTGTAAAGTAAATTATGATAATATATTCTTAATTTATTTCAAAAATATATCTATATTTAAAAAAAAAATTACAAAAATATTGTACACTATTATTCACATCACAAGATATATTTATAGGCAATATAATCATAGTCGAGAAATTATAGAGAGTAAAGAAAAAATTTAGGTGTTATTTTAAGTTTGAAATTACAAATAATTAATTAAAATATAATTTTTATTAATTAAAATTGATATTTTTTTTATTAAAAAAAATTAGAATGAGATCTTTATCATACTAATGGATAGATATAAACAAAATCACGTTTCTTAAGCTTTTTGCTTCACAAGATATGATTTATTTAAGTGAACTAGAGAAGTACTTAAAATAAATAAATATAAAAATGAAGAACACATAAAATAAGTATCCTGCAAGAGGAAAACAGCGGCACATCAGGGCCACGAAAGTGACACCTCAGACTTGTCACCTACAACCGTCCAATTTGTATGAACCCTTTGAACAAGTGACACCTAAGAATGGCAATAAGCTTACCAAGTGATTGCAATCAGCTGACAAGTCACTCTCTTTTTGGCCAATTATATAGAAGTTTCCAGGAAAGTGCAATACAAAATTTTGAAAGTGGTCCATTTGGTTGTCGAGAAAATTGATGCAAGGAAACAAAAGCTGAAATTACATTTTCTACTGCCTGGCTCCCTAACAAAAGTAGATTACTCCTATTCTGAAACGTTTCTGGGACTGGGTAATATCTGCTTCCTCTCCGCAGAAAATATAGATAAATCTAATATTTTGTTCTCTATCATTATCATAATACTTACTGATATAGACAGTGTTGCTTCTATATAGGATGCTAATTTCCCAGAATATGAAGAGAGAGAGAGAGAGAGATCGGGCTAATCTCAAGGAATGCTAATATTTCAAGACAAATAACAAAAATACAATTTCATGTATCGAACCTTATTTGAGTATTGGAAGAGAAATAGCAAACAAGGAAAAGCTGTAATGAAGAAGTCATAACAAAAAATTCCACCTTGCACCAGAATTGATAAGTTTGATGTACGCATTCCTAAAATCTTCAAAGAACATATTCTGATTGTTGGCATACCTTGTGATCCACCTGTGCAGACAATGAAGGTTTAAACACCATTAGATGAACAAATAAAAGATACCAATGCCCCAATTGAATCTGCTTTGTTCCAGTACATTATATTTTTAGCTGGAATTTGATGGATTCCTCATGCAAATGATTATCACCCATTCATCCCTGGTGTTAATGATTGGCGGGAGTTGAACAGACAGGAAATGTGTAGCCAGTGTCCAGCATAAAGCTGAATGTGAACCAGAGTCGCTGCATATTTTAGATCTATGTATTTGTTCAATCCACCTCAGGCCCATAGTTAATAATTTAGATTCATAAATCATATGACCTCTGGAAAAAATGCTCTTGAATTTGATTGGGGAAGGAAACAACGCATGAAAAAAAAGTAAAAATAACCAGCAATTGGTCGTACAGATTATGCAAAAATAATTCCAATATTTTCCAACTTACACATATGGAGTCTGAACCTCACCAGGAACACAACCATCTTGATATTGTGCAATTTCCAATTATTGGAAAAATCTGGAGTTACATATTGCATAATACCAACCAATAAACATGTTTCCAGTTTTAGCTGCTTCCTCCCATATTGGTTTCAGTCTTGTTTCATCAATGAAAATAATCATCTATCCTGAATATAGGTTGATCGAGGGTGTGTGTGTGTGGGTCAGAGAGAGAGAGAGAGAGAGAGAGAGTGAGAGTACAATTAAGGGCAGGTTATGACTAACCTTAAGCATTCGTCATCCTCTACGAGGGCGTGGTCTGTAGGAAGCCCAATCATACTTGCCATGCCAGCTGCAAATGAAAAATAGAATCAACAGATGAAACCATGATGAGAAAGAAAATTGAGCAATAATTATATATCACCGAGCAAGCTAAAAAAAATTAAAAGCCCATAGTTAAATGATCAAGCAATAATTTGAGTGACTTCTTCCTTGGCAATCTGGCATTGAACAATCAATATCTTTCTTCACCAATTCAATTTCTCATGATTTAATTTTCAGATTGAGTGGACTCCAGCCAGATGCAAGAGTGACATGCATTGAATGATTTGTTTTGATTGACGATTCATCCTTCAATGAGAATCACGTCAGTCCTGAAGGCATCCATCCCTTTTTAGTTTCCTGAGATGTTATTCACCTGAAGACATCCATGGCTTCTCCAAAAGAACTTGGAAGTACGAGTTGTCAAATACAGTTGGATTTCCAAAACCTTTATTTCCAAGAGTATGAGCTCCAGACAACGCAACAAGTTCTTGTGTCCTGCCAAGAAAACATAACTAAATATCATTGAAGTTATTCATGGTAATATATGCTTGTGATCTAATTCATACAAGTAATAAACTCTGTTGGTTCAGCCAAGCATAGAACTCCAAAAACTGTTCAACTCTGATTCTCTGGAGTGAACTCCTCTTCATCACCGACCAAGTAAATTCATAATCAGCACTAAGCATAGATTTGAGGACTAGGTGCCTCATGGATTCCAGTGAGTAAATATCAAGAATTCAGAATCAGCTAAGGTGCATGCTCCTTTCTAGAGCCATCATAAAACAGTTACACTGTTAAAAAATCTGTCTAAATTGCTGAAACCATCAAATTAATATGAGTGTTTGCTCAATCGACCATTAAATAGGACCTGCATTAATGGTAGGTCATAATCATTTGCATGTCGAAATTTTTTGGGAAGAGGGTATGAAGTGATTACCGAAACACAATAGCCCAAGATCTTCCTTCCCTTGTTCAAATCAACACTAAATAGAACAATCAATAACCAAATATCCCGAGTGATAGAAAAATCAACATACAAAATCATCCAACACATAAAGAAGACATCGAGATTTACATGAAAAGCCCTTCAATGTGAAGCAGAAAACTATAAGACAGAAGTCTGCTTCCAATCTTTCACTATGTCATAAATAATAGGATTACGATGACTCTCCTAGTTAAAACTAGACAAAACTAGAGACACATATTAATAATCATCAACACAGTATAAGTCATCACCAACAAGATGGGATCAAACAAGAATGAAAGATGTAGGGCCTCCCAGAAAACAGAAGCCACTGCCCCTGAAACAAAAACCAGCACTAGAGAGCTTCAAATCACAATCACAACCATGCAAAATGGAGAAGGATGAGTTGCAAACATGCCATTTATTTCAGCTCAACTAGACAAGAAGTCACCATCCAATGGTTGAGAACAAGCTAATTGCGCAAGCCCCTTCAACCCAAAATTTTCAACAAACCTTTTCCCTCTTAATCTCGCTCTCTTCTTGTTTGTCCCAAGGCATGCACAAACCAAAAAACTTCAGGCAAGATTTCGTTTCCCAGAATTAAATTACTTCTCTAAAAATGACTACTCATGTTCCGAAGCAAATTAAAACTTATAAATGAATCAAATTCCATTGCATGACTCTCTAACCAAGTGGAAATATATGTGTGCCATCCCCCACATAGGAAGAAAACCCAACAAAACTCCCTCTTCTGAATATTTTGAGTTCACAATACTAGCAATCTTGCAACAAGTTTTGTGTCTCTTTTGATATGGATTTTGTCATCATGTCTAAACCAGTATCACCACTATAGATCTTCTCAAGTTTTAACAAATTGCAATATAATGCATCTGTAATCCAATAATGGTATTTCACATCAATGTGTTTTGATTGAGAATGAAATGTCTGAATCTAGATGAATATCACTCTATCACAAAGCAACACATATTTCTTTTGCTTGAACCCAAGCTCATGCAAAAATATCTTCATCCACAACACTTCATGATCAGAGGTTCCAATAGCTGCAACAAACTCTAAGTAGAAAGGTTACAACATTTATATAACTTGAACAGCCAAGTTACACCTCCCCTATGAAAGTAATCAACTACCTTGACATAGACTTTCTAGTATCAACATTTCCAGCTGTCTCCATTTACATAACCAACTAGTAGAGATTTTCCATTCCCAAAGCAAAGACATAACATTGAGGTACCTTGGAGATACCTAAGAATCCATTTCACTGCATTCCAATGATCTATACTAGGATTGGAGGGAAATTTGCTAGAAAAAACAAGAGCATGAGCTATGTCTAGCCTCCTGCAAACCATTACATACATAAAAATTTCTATTGCTAAAGCATATGAAACTCTTCTCATCTTTTCCTTTTGTTTCTTGGTAGAAAAGAACTCAAATTGAATTGATTAGTCCATGTTGAATCTTTCAAGCACTTTCTCAATGTAGCTTTTGTGTGATAACCACAACTTCTTGGCTTTCCTATCATTTCACTGGTGATTAACAAACCAAAAAATTTCCTTGTTAGGCCACAATACTTACTCAAATCTTTCTTCAACTCATCAATATTTGATGCATCCTGACCAACAATTAGCATATGCTCAATACAAAGCAATAACAAGAAAATCAACATCAGAATTTCATATACAACTCCCTTAGTTCTTGCTTCAAGCCATGCAAACTTTTTATTTCACTTAGAAATCAAAATTTTCTTTCCTTTAACCTGAAAACCCTATGGAGAAAAAAATATTATCATAGTCAATTCCCCACTTCTGGCTAAAACCTTCCACAAGTAAACTTACCTAGTACCTAGGCTATGAAATATGCTTTTTACACTTTAGTGTGTATACCTATTTGTTCTTAAGAACTCTTAAGGGCAACTTTACTAGGTAAAATGTATGGTTTTCATGTAAAAATATTAACTTTTATTGTATAGATTTCAACCACTCATCTCTATGCTCATGTTCTATTGCCTTCTGATAACACTATAATTTTTTCTAATCAATAAGCAATACACATCCATGTGGGGAAGACCTACTTATGGTTGAGTCCCTCAATGATCTCTTTAATGGTATATCAAATGAAATTGGTGGCATTGTTGTTCTATAACTGGATAATCACTTAGTTCAATTACCTTATTGAGAATCTACATCACTGGGCCCAACCCAATCATGCTATACATCATCTCCAACTTGATATGAAGTCATTAAGATGAGGAATGACATTCCAAGTCAACCAAATCATTATTGTGTCTTTTTATTTTCAATGACTTTTTTTAATGTCTTCAATAGTTTGGTCTTCAACAAATTCATACTTACTTCTAATCAATTTCTTCCCAAGTGGATCATATAGCCTATGCTTGAAATTCTCATGTCCATAGCCCACAAAGATACATTGCTTAGTTTTTGCATCAAGCAACGACCTCTCATTCATCGGAATGTGCACAAAAAACTTTGCAACCAAACACTTTCACGTGACTGTGGGAAAGATGTCCACCCCAAACACTTTCTAGCATATCACATTGCAAGGGAGAGCATGAAGAGAGATTTATAAAATGGACAACTAGTCTACTATGCTTAGTGCCTCATTCTAAAAAGATTTTGGCAACTTAGCATGTGACAACAAGCATCTCGCTTTCTCTACAAAACCATTCGACTAACAAGTTTTTGAAGGATTTTTCAAATGTCAAATGTCTTGCACTCTTCAACATTCATCATATGGCTCTAAAAATTCGCTTAGATGAACTTAAATTTTCTTTGTATTTAAACACATCTAATAGTTGGTCTTTGGTCTTCAAGTTGTAAACCCATACTTAGCACAAACTATCATTAATAAAAGTATACTTGGCAAAGTGGATCAATTCGGACAATTTGTAGTGGATTAGGCGGATTATCAGGTAAGGATGTTACAATCTACATCCGACTCATTTAAGTTGCAGATTTATAGAGGTTCGAATCAAATAATCCATGGCAGATGACGGATAATCCGTCGTTCCCATCCCTAATATAATTTTTTTTACCATCCGATGAACAATTTATTTTGTAACATAATAGTTGAAGTAATTTTAAAATTATAATTTGGCAATTGTTGAATACTTAATAACTAATCACAAAATTATAAATTTTTTATTTTTTAGAACATGAATTTAGAGGCTTTTGTTTTGATCACGAGAAAATGAAGTATTTGGGTTTGAGTTTGAGTGTGGGAATGAGGCAAATCCAGAGGTGCATACAATAGCACAAGAGATGGGAGTGTGGGTCTAGGCTTTTGCCTATAGAGTTTATGCTAATTGAATTGATGCCTAATAAGCATGGGTATATGGGATTATCAGTGAATTTAAAGATTAGTTGTTAGTGGATAGGCAGATTTCCATCGGATAGGAAGATTAGTTGTTAGTGGATAGGCAGATTTCCATCGGATAAAATCCTAAATCCGCCAACCGACTCATTTAGAAGCAGATAAAAAAAGTTGAAACCATTTTTTACTCATTTAATGTGCAGATCGGTTATGAGTCAGTTTAAGCAACTTGGATTCGACTCTAATTAACATATTTTTATCCATTTTGCCAAGTCTAAATAAAAGAAACACATTACAATGAACCTCCAACTCCAAGTGTTCTAGTTCTTATAAAGCCACACATAGTTGAATGCACCTAAGTTTGAAACATTACATTTTTAGAAGGATAAGCACTTCTAAGGTTACTCCATGTTGCTTTCCTATTAAACAACATTCACAAGGCCTTGGAGACAAACCTTTCATTTCTTCCTGACTAGAAATTAAGTCTTTTCTTACTCAAGTTTAAACCTCTTCTGCCCCAATTTTGAAGCTAAAACATTCCCACTGCATTAACCATGCTCTTAAACAGATTTACTTGCATCAAATAGAGTGTCAAACACTTCTTTCACCTAACGAAAGCCACAGATCCTTTAGTGAGCTTCCATTGCCCATCACCAAAGATGTTGCAATACCCTTCATTATTAGTTTTTCTACAGAGATTAAATTCAATCTAATATCTAAAATATGTCCCACATCTCTAAGAAATAACCTACAACCTTTGTTGGTTTGCAAGTACATATCTTCTATGTCAACAACTGTAGATATGTCATCATTTCCCATTTTCACCACAGCAAAATCACTAGGTGTATATGGATCCCTTCTTAAAATAGCATAAATGAATGCATTGTCTATCACCCAATTGGTCTTTTGGCAAGCACGATTAATTTAACCATCATCACAAATAATTGCACAAATTAGTCCTGGTCTTCATCTTTACTTTGCTCTTTCTTCCACTTTTGACAATTTTTTTTATATGACCATTCTTGGTGCAAGCAAAGCATTCTATGTCTTTCCTAAATTAGACTTGCTTTTGGATGGTCACGATTTCTTAGGACCTTTGCTTTTGCTTCTCCCTTTATTTTTTGTGACAAAAGATTTTGGCTTAAGAGGATAAAAAATTTGCAATTTTTCTCCTCGTACCTTTACTCAACAAGCTGCTTTTTATCAAACTCATAGACACAACTCCTTCTAGGGTTGAGTTTGTGATAGAAACTCTAAAAGTATCACAAGCATCTAGTCAAGAATCAAGAAGCCGTAAAGCCTGCTCATCAAAGGAAATTTTAATAGGGCAACGTATTTATATTTTCCTTTATTCCATTCAAATGATCATTAATAGGAGTGCCATCCTTTTATTTCTAATTCATAAACTTTTTTTATCATGTATAATAATTTTCCCCCCTATTTTCTATCATGAAGCTTAGCCAACTTTGTCCAAAGTGACTCTGCATCAATTTCATCACTTACATGATTATGGACATCATCATCAAACCATTGTCGAATACAACCACACACTCGTCTATTTAACAATTTAAATCTTCCCCAATTTTATCTTGCTGACTCACAAAGAATAGGAGCATGAAATTTTTTTAAATAAATAAAGTCCTTCATTTTCCCTTTCCAAATATAATAATTACTCACATTCTGTTAGCCCACTTTACCTAAAAGTGGCCCAACAATGCATATCAAGCAGTAACACACCCCAGCACATGCAGCTCGACAGCATGTGAGAAGATAAACATATGATAAATAACACCCATTACAGGGAATACGATAATTTTTTAAATACCAAACAGTAAATGTGGGCAACAAGACTACAACTCAGGACCTCTTGGTAACCAGCTTTGATACCATGTTAGATTACCACTTTACCTAAAAGCTTAAGTTGTTTTGTTGTGGACCAACAATGTATATCAAGCCTTAACACATTCAAACTAATCACTCTGCTAGTGTTCATCTCACAGCTACACTGAACAATACTCAATATTTCAAGTTTTCAGTATTTAACAACACAAAATCAGCCACACACATAAAGAAGACGCAAAGATTTACATAGAAAGCCCTTTGTTGTGAAAGGAAAAACCACAATATCAAAGTTCACTTCCAATGTTCACCATGTCAAAATAGTAGGATCACAATAAGTCTTTCCAACATGAAACTATAGGCAGTACAGTAGCACAGATGAATAGTAACTATCAAGAACAACAAAATTCTTTGCATCCACTATTATACAAGTCATCACCAACAAGGTGGAATCAAACAACAATGAAATATGAAAAACTAGAAAAACATACTGCTACCATCCCAGCAATGAAAATCAGCACTAGAGAGTTTCTAATCACAAATGTGCCATCCAACATGAAGGACAAGTCACAAATATGTTAAAATTTCAGCTCAATCGAGAAATCACCATTTGATCATTGACAACAAGCTGACAGCTCAGGTCTTTCAACTTAGGATTTTCAGCAAATATTTTCCCTCTCATTCTCTCTCTTACTTTATGTTCCAAGGCATGTATGAACCAAAGTTTCCAGCAAGCTTTTTGCTTCCCAAAGAATTGAATTTTCTCCTCCAAAGATGACTACTCATCTTCCAAAGCATATTACAACTAACCAATAACTCAAATTCCTTTGCATGACCATCCAACCAAGTGGGCTACCACTAAAAGTAAATATCATCTTTAACGTAGGCATGAACCAAGACCTCCCAAGTGGACAATCCAAATATATGTGACCATCCTCAACATAGGAGGGAACCCACTGTTCTTTGCTAAATTGCAGGATAAGTTCAAATTTTCAATGAAGATACAATGGAAATTTGAAAGTTTACATACTTCATTGGAACAAACTGAATGTAATCTCTAAATAGCACAAACAAATTTACGAAAACAAGAAGGTTAGACCCTTTCCCGTATACAAACAATACAAAAATTATCTACTCAGGAGCACCAAATGAGTACTAGTAAAGAGAAAATTAACTAAATACATAATATTTTCACAATTAAAATTTAAATAACTGCAATTTTATAGTCTAAAAGATTAGCACTCAAAATTCTAGAACTCAAATTCTAAAGATTAATGAAATAGGAAGGAAGAAGTGATATTTTAAATTGCCAATTTAGATGCTCAAGAACAATATATTGTTTGAACTCAGAACATGTGCAGACAGAAATTAATTAAGCTGCATTAACACAGAATGTTTAAATGAAAAAAAAAAAATTCCAAGATACGAACTCACGATAAGCCTTTCCTTTGAAAGCATCGCTTCAAACCAGAAGCATCCAGAGATTCTTGAGGAAGTTTTCCTTCAGGATCAGGTGCCCTAAAAGAAAAATGTAATTATTAATGATATGAACTGAGAGTTCTCATACCATTCTTACAATTTCCATGAAACTGGGTAGAATTGAAAAGCCAGTGGGAGAGACATAAATTCAAAGAAATTCAAACAAAATTAACCATACTTCAGCAAGAACTGCTGCTAATTTATAATGACAAGCTTGAGAATTACTTGCACAACCCATCATATGACACTGCTTTACATGGACAGAACTACTGTATATTCTGCATAAATCATGTGGTAAAAGTTCCTTACGTCAAATCTAGTCTGCCTATCTGAACTGGGATTTTAGGACCTCCACATACAGAAACGGCTTCAGCTCCAGCCACAGCAATCATGTCTGCCCATGATGCTAATTAAGGAACAAGCAACATGTTAGCAGCGCATTATAGTGTTATGAAAGCAGAAGCCTACTCGCGTTGCCATTTCAGATAGAAAATAACCTGGTTGGATTAGATCAACTTCATTTTTTGCTTTCTCAACAATCTAACAATGCATCCATCCAGAAGTTAGCCAGTATGAGATCCTATAAAAGTTTATTAGTGTGGATTTATGCATGTGTAGATTTAAACTGAACAGACTCAATAAGAACTCTAAAAGAAGTAGAAGTACAGATATATGTATGTGTATGTGCACAGGAGCATAAAACTCTGCATGGAAACCCAAAAAGTAGAGATACAGAAAAGACCATGCCTGAAGAGACTTCTTAAGACCTGCATTTTCAGGTCTTTCAAGTTCATAAATTATAGAGCCATTCATACCTCCTGCAGTGATCATAACAATTTGGAGTGAATACAAAAAAGAAAAGGAAAGACCAATATACAAAAAAGAAAAGGAAAGACCAATAGTAATAATTCAGATAAAAATAGCCAGCAACGAAATCCAGTGAAAAAATATATAGGTGCCAATTTATGCATATATCTTTTAGCAGAAAGCAAAACTCAACTCAATCAAACATGACAAAACTGTATATCAAGGACAGACTGCCTAAACCCACTTGCAACACCACCCCCCCCCCCCCCCCTAACTCTTTTTTTTTTTCAAATTAAATAAATTGGACACTAGAAGATTACAGAACACAACCGATAGATGCAGTATGGCACCTCAAGTATTGAACATGTTATTTTGCCAAGCATGATGGCTTAGGCAGAAATTAGTCATGAAATCTCATATGCTATTTTGATGTTTCAAAATACCACCACCTTATATGCTCCTGTTTTAGTGCCCAATATGAGGCAATAGCAGCAAGATGAATAAAATAATCCTTAAAGATGAATTACATGCAACAAATATAAATTTGAAATTTATAGATATTTGAAAAAATAAAACAAAAAAAAAAAATACAGAGCAATTTATCCGCATTGCGCAATGATCCAGGATGTTATATGGCATAGCCACATTTTTACATTACAATACCAAAGTCCAAGCAGAACATAAGCCCATCAAATTCACTTTAAGCCTAAGAGATAAATAGATCAAATTCTTCCCTTTTTACTGTTTGTAAAACTCCTTCAAACTGGGAAATTTATCAATCATTTATATGACTTGCCATTTGCAGCAGCATTTGGTCAGTTTTACGGCAGATTGTTTTACAGCATATTGAAATTTCAAGCATAATGTACAATGAACTGTATAATCCGCTCATAAAAACAAATGACACCAGTGGTAGTTCTTCCCCGTCTCATTAAAAGAAAAAATTTAAGATACTAATAAATATTTCACTTCGACTGTAGAGCACGTCATGTACTGTTAGTTCGGAAGGCCCATTGTGCCCATTATCTGGATTCCAAATTATAATTATAATTGATAGGGTAGCTAATTTCAAAATCGGTCAGCAGGTCAGTAGCTTGTAATACAAGAAAAAGCACTTAATTACATGGCATCTTGTTATTCCTAGTAATTGTCATACACACAAGTATCATATAACAGCATTTACCCCAAGATCATTTCCTTCAAACAAATACCTGAATTTTCATCCACATCAAAGGTTCCAGCATCGTGAAAAACAAGGCGAAGCACACCAGCAGCCTTGCCCTTGGACAATACCTTTTTCACCTCTTCCTTTATTAGTTGATATTCACTGGCATCTAACCTTGAATTTAATTTGAGAATAAGCAAATAATTAACAACTAATTAACATAAACAACCACCCATATGCTCACACAAATCACAAGACAATCTAACAACACTATTTTCTACAATATGTGGCAGGAGTATTATATTGCATTACCCAATACATCCATGACTGGTGATATTAAATCAGAAAGTGTATTTTAAGATAGAGCAAGGGATAAGACAATCGACATGACTGACTAAGGCAACAGACAACAGAACATTGGTAAGATGCAAAGTTCATTCTATTTGTATTACATATGATGTTTGTAGAACCTTAAAATTTGGGGAAACTAAGGGAACTCCTTTAATAATCATGTATGATGCACCAAAAACAGTCAAAGAGTACAAATTTAGTAAAAGTATTTCATGTGAATCAATTTCTTTCAAAAGTTCCATTTTTCTTTTCTGTTTAACATCTGATGGGACTGTTTCACTACTCAGTTAACATTAGGGTCACCTCGAAAACATTTGGCGCTCTAGAATATTTTCCTCTATTGTTATTGTATGAGCAGACACAAACTCCAATAGGATTTTGGATGGACAGATATAACGCTTTATTACTAATAAATGCACTCGTCAAAGCAACTCTTGAACATGTTGAAACTCATAAATTTGTAATCAAACAACTTAAACAATCAAAATGCAAATATCTCCTAGAACTCTAAGTCTAAACCTCCTATTTTATGGGCCTTTAGTGGGCCTAATAAACAGAGCTAAGATATGAAATTTCAATACTTTGGGACTTTAATTCATGATGAATAGTTACCAGACAGGAAATGAAGAACCACATTTAAACTTGGTCTGTTTGATATCACCATAGAAAATTACGAAAACAAAACAAAAAATGAAAAGTAATAAAGTTCTAAGTCAAAGCTTACAGCCAATTTGCTTCCCCAGAGTCACTCTCAGTAGTGAGTTTGTAACCTGTTATCATGTGCTAAGCATGCAATCCAAGAAAGGCATTCAATTCTAGCACATTTTCAACAGAGAATTATCTACATTTACTACAATAATTTAAAACTCAAAAAAGTGAGAGACTTTCTTCTCCTAGCAGTGATTTGTAGAATCTGTTAACAGTCATTGAAACTAATTTTGATCTTACAAACTAAACTAGATAAAATAAAATAAACCTCCATAAATAACTGAAAATAAAGACACAAAATACCCTAAGTAAAATAAACATAATCCCAAAATAACCTTGTGAACTGTACAGTTGCAGTACTCCTCAGTACTATGGAGCTGCTACAGTGAACAGTAACCATCTCTGGAACTGTGCATGGTAATGGAATGCAATGTTCAATTCAACTCCCAAATCAATCCTCTATCATTATCCCACCGAAATTTACTTAGGGTATTTTGTGTCTTTATTTTCAGTTATTTATGGAGGTTTATTTTATTTTATCTAGTTTAGTTTGTAAGATCAAAATTAGTTTCAATGACTGTTAAGGTTAAGCAGCCAAGGGGCAACTATAACAACAACAAATTTATCAACCAAAAGATTTGGTTTCGGTGGGATAATGATAGAGGATTGATTTGGGAGTTGAATTGAACATTGCATTCCATTACCATGCACAGTTCCAGAGCTGGTTACTATTCACTGTAGCAGCTCCATAGTACTGAGGAGTACTGCAACTGTACAGTTCACAAGGTTATTTTGGGATTATGTTTATTTTACTTAGGGTATTTTGTGTCTTTATTTTCAGTTATTTATGGAGGTTTATTTTATTTTATCTAGTTTAGTTTGTAAGATCAAAATTAGTTTCAATGACTGTTAAGGTTAAGCAGCCAAGGGGCATCTATATTTTTGTACTAATTTTTTCTAGGAAATCAACAGAGAATTATCTACATTTGCTACAACAATTTAAAACTCAAAAAGTGAGAGACTTTCTTCTCCTAGCAGTGATTTGTAGAATCTGTTAGTATGATGCTAATAGTTTATGGTATATTAACTCTTTACTTCAATTATTAGCCTCCAAACCAGATTTGAAACCCTATATTTCTAGCCAAATTTCACTTATTTCTCAGTTTCTTCCCTATTTGTTCACGTGGTGCATGTGGCTCAACTTGAAGATAGCTATCGTGCTAGCCAGATGGCAGCTGCAGTTAGTTGTTTTCTATTATGACAGATGGAAAATCCTAACCAAATGGACTGCAGTCATTGGTTCTAAAGAAGGGTAATTCTGTCAGTTACTTGGGCTTGCTGATTTATATAAGAGGAAAGGAAAAGTGTTGTATGTGATATAGTGTTTTTCTTTCTACGTGAGATCAAAAGAAAAACAGAGAGAGCTGGGAAACACTTGAGAGAAAATTCATTAGAAACTTGTATAGTTTTCTGGATGGGAACGAGTGTTGCAAAGACCAGTTCTTGTATAGATGTATGCAGTAAACTTGTACTCTGTAACCTCTTGATCACAATAGTGGATTAAGCTACAGCAGCAACTGGATGTAAAGACATGCATTGTGTCTTGAACCAGTATAAATCTGTGTGTCAATCTTTTAGAGCTTTACAGTTTTCTACCACAGTTTCTTCTTGTTCCAGTTTAAAAGTTCATCACGTTAAGTCTTGGTCGTGGCCTGCTGCTCAAAAAAAGTGGTATTAGAGCCTTGTGGTACAGTCCAAATTGGTGAACAAAGAAAGATCAAGAAACGACAAGATACTTTCAAGAAAATGGCAGTTTCTTCAACAAAGTATGAAATGGAAAAATTCGATAGCACCAACGACTTTGCATTATGGAAACTGAAGATGATGGCTTTGCTAGGTAATCTTGGGTTAGATGAAGCACTTGCTGGAGAATCAAATATTCCAACCTCTTGCACAGAGGAAAAGAAGAGAGATATTATGAAGAGAGCCTACAACACACTGATTTTGAGCTTAAGTGACAATGTTCTCCGGGAAGTTACAAAGATGAAATCTGCAGCAGAATTTTGGCTAAAGGTTAGAAAGTCTATACATGACCAAGAATTTGTCCAGTAGACTTTGTCTCAAAGCCAAATTTTTTACGTTTAAAATGCTTGATGGAAAGAACATGAAAGATCACATTTCAGACTTCAATAAACTCTGTGTTGACTTAGAGTATATGGGAGTAGAATATAAAGATGAGGATAAAGCCCTTGTCTTGTTACATTCACTGCCAAAACAGTATGAGACTTTTGTTGATATTCTGCAACATGGTCAGGATGCTATTTCTCTAGAAGATGCGGTTGGGGCTTTGAATTCAAAATACTTACAAAAGAGAAATGATGGAATAGAACAAACAGCTGGAGGATTGGTAGTAAGAGGTAGAACTGATAAAAGAGAAGTCAAACATGCAAAAGGAAAATTCAGATCTCAGTCAAGAAATAGCAAGAAAGTCATAAAATGCTATCACTGCCATGAAGAGGGTCATATAAGGAGAAACTGTCCTAAAAGGAAGAAAGTGAATAATAAAGAAAAAGAAACCAAAAAAGGTAAGGATGCTTGTATTGAAGATGGCTATGACAGTGCAGATGTTTTGGTTGTTACTACTAATAAGTTAGAGAAAAACTGGATATTAGATTCTGGCTGTTCTTTCCATATGACACCAAATCAAGACTAGTTTGAGACTTATAAATCTGTTGATGATGGCCAAGTTCTTCTTGATAACAACAAATCACGCAAGATCATAGGGATTGGCTCTGTTAGACTGAAAAGACATGATGGAGTTGATAGGCTATTGACTGAAGTAAGACATATTCCTGAACTGAGAAGAAATTTAATTTCTTTGGGTATATAAGAGCAGAATGGCTGCTCTTATAAAGGGGAAAATGGAACTCTGATAGTGTCAAAAGGGATGCATGACAGTCACGAAAGGGATTCGGGAAAACGGTCTATATGTGTTGTTAGGGAATACGGTTATAAGTGCTACAGATGCTGTTGGTGAGGATGTAAACATGAAAACTCAAATATGGCACAAAAGACTCGGACACATCAGTGAAAGAGGGTTGTTTGAATTACATAAACAAGGTTTATTGTGTGGAGACAGCATAGGGAAACTTGATTTTTTGTGAAGTGTGTACACTTGGGAAAGTTACCGAGTGAAATTCAATGCTGGTAAGCACAAAACCAGTGAGATTCTGAACAATGTCCACTCATATTTATGGGGACCAGCAAGAAATAAGTCCCTAGGTGGAGGGAGATATTTCATTTCTTTCATTGATGACTATTCCAGGAAAGTTTGGGTTTATATTTCTAAAAGAAAAGACCAATTTTTTTCAAAATTCAGAGAATGGAAGAACATGGTAAAATTACAAACAGGAAAGAAGATGAAGGAGCTGTGGACAGACAATGGCCTTGAATATCTGAACTCGGAGTTTGAGAACTACTGCAAAAATGAAGGAATAGTAAGACATTACACTGTTCCTAATACACCTCAACGGAATGGGCTTGCTGAAAGAATGAACAGGACATTACTGGAAAGGGTCAGATGCACGTTCATTAATGCTGGACTGCCAAAAGGTTTCTGGGGAGAAGTAGTAATCACAGCAGCCTACCCCATAAACAGGTGTATTCAGCTGCTTTAAATTTTAAAACACCAGAAGAATACTGGCCAGGGCATCCCCAAGACTTCAGCAATCTTAAAGTGTTTGGTTGTGGCATATTCACACATCAAACAAGACAAGCTTGACTTAGAGCTAGGAAATGTATGTTTGTTGGATATCCACTAGGTATCAAGGGATGTAAGCTTTGGTTCAAGAATGAAAGTCAGTCAAGAATGCTTGTAAGCAGGGATGTTGTCTTCAGAGAAACAGAGTTCTATATGAGTTCAGCAAGTAAACAATCAAATGCAGGAAGCCCAGGTGATGTTGAGCTTCAGGTAGAGATTCAAAGTTTGAAAGAAAATGAAGCATCAGGTTCACAAAGTGCAGACAGCATAATCCCTGAAGAAGAAGATCAGTTTTTTAGTGATTCAAAAAACCTGCAATCCTATCAGCTTTCAAAAGATAGGAGGAGAAGACAAATTTAGACAGGTATGGATATGCTGATCTGATACCCTATGCTTTAATGGTTGCGGATGATATGAACAAGTTTGAGCCAAAGTCATATGAAGAAGCCGTGATTGTTCAGAAAAAACAGAAATTGCTTCAGGCCAAGCAGGAGGAAATGGAGTCCTTAAAGAAGAACAGAACCTGGAACCTTGTTGACAAGCCAAAAAATCAAAAGTTATTTCGGAGTAGGTAGATTTTTAAAAAGAAATAGCCTCTGCAAGGTGAAGGGAAGCCTAGATACAAAGCAAGGCTTATAGCTAAAAAGGAGGGAGTGGATTATAATGAGATCCACTCACTTGTGGTGAAACACACCTCTATGCGGGTTCTGCTTGCTCCTGTTACACAGTTTGACATGGATTTGGAACAAATGGATGTAAAAACAACATTTTTGCATGGTAATCTGGAAGAAAGAATTCTAATGATGCAACCTGAAGGTTTCATCAGAAAAGGAACTGAAGGAAAAGTTTGTTCATTGAAGAAGTCATTGTATGGGCTGGAGCAATCCCTCAAACAATGGTATCTGTGTTTTGATGAGTTTATGGTCAGAAATAAACTCAAGAAGCAGGTATGACAGCTGTGTATACTACAAAACTCTTAATGAAAATCAGATGATATACTTACTCTTGTATGTAGATGATATGCTTATAGCTTCATCTGATAAAGAAGCAATCAAAAGTCTAAAGTATCAGCTCAACAAGGAGTTTAAAATGAAGGACTTGGGACCAGCAAAGAAAATTCTTGGGATGGAAATCTACAGAAATCAAACAAAGGGTACATTATTCTGTCACAAGGCAACTACACTGAAAAGTTGCTGGAAAAGTTTAACATGACAGAATCAAAAACAGTTCAAACTCCCTTAGCTAGACACTTCAAGTTATCCTCCAAAGACTCATCAGAGTTGGATCAAGATAAGCTTGAAATGTCAAAAGTTTCTAATGTGAGTGTTGTTGGAAGTTTGATGTACTCAATGGTCTGCAGTCTGCACTAGACCTGACTTAGCATATTCAGCAAGCTTAGTCAGTAGATTTATGGCAAATCCAGGGAAGTCTCATTGGAATGCAGTGAAGTGGGTATTTAGAAACTTAGGGAACATCCAGGTATGGTTTGTTATACAAATCAAAACAAAGTAAAGATAATGCAGTGCTGGTTGGATATGTGGATGCAGAACTTGCAGGGGATCTGGATAAAAGGAGATCCTTGACAGGTTATGTCTTTACTTTGTTTGGCTGCACTATAAGTTGGAAAGCAAGCCTACAACATGTAGTAGCTTTATCAACAACTGAAGCAGAATATATAGCTGCACTAAAGCAGTTAAAGAAGCATTATGGCTTCGAGGTCTGATTGGTGAGCTTGGGGTAAATCAAGAAAAAGTAAATGTCTATTGTGATAATCAGAGTTCTATACATTTGTCTAAGAACTTGATGTATCATGAAAGAACCAAACATATAGACGTTAAGTTTCACTTTATTAGAGATATAATGCAGCAAGGGAATATATCTCTGGAAAGGATTCATACTAAAGAGAATCCATCGGACATGATTGTGACAGCAAGCAAGTTCAAGTTTTGTCTAAACTTGCTTAAAGTCACTGATGATCAAAAGAATTAAGATGTGTGGTTTGCTGCTGTGGCTGGGTAATGTGAAGATAATCTACAAGCTTGATCCAAGGTGGAGAAAATGTGGTGCGTGTGGCTCAACTTGAAGATAGCTATCGTGCTAGTCAGATGGCAGTTGCAGTTAGTTATTTTCTATTATGACAGATGGAAAATCCTAACCAAATGGGCTGCAGCCATTGGTTCTAAAGAAGGGTAATTCTGTCAGTTACTTGGGCTTGCTGATTTATACAAAAGGAAAAGAAAAGTGTTGTATATGATATACTGTTTTTCTTTGTACGTGAGATCAAAAGAAAAACAGAGAGAACTGGGAAACAATTGAGAGAAAATTCATTAGAAACTTGTATAGTTTTCTAGGATTTGGATGAGTGTTGCAAAAACCAGTTCTTGTATAGATGTATGCAGTAAACTTGTACTCTGTAACCTCTTGATCACGATAGTGGATTAAGCTACAGTAGCAACTGGATGTAAAGATACACATTGTGTCTTGAACCAGCATAAATCTGTGAGTCAATCTTTTAAAGCTTTACAGTTTTCTACCACAGTTTCTACTTGTTCCAGTTTGAAAATTCTTCAAGTTAAGTCTTGGTCATGGTTTGTTGCTCAACAGTTCCGTACTTGTGCAGTGTCAAAAATGCCTCTAGGACTAGTTAAGGTGATATTTGAAAAATATTACCGTATTTATGCACTTGCTAATGTCAACCTTGAATGTGATGGTCTTTAATGCATTGAATAAAAGAACTTCCTAAAATAGTACTCTTAACTAGTGACCTTATGATACGCATTTTCATGACCCTTTAACTTACTCTGCAGCATTGACACCAAAAGGTTCCATGGTTTCATACAGAGGAAGAACAAATGGAAGAGTTGCCGTCAACATAAGCCCACGCCTTCTGTATGAAGTGCAAAATAAATTTTTATCTGCATTTAGAACAAATAAGAATAACAATTAAAAACACACAAAAAAGGATCAAACTTAATTAATAAAATATGCTCAATAAGAAACTCTAACAAGTTCAAAAAATCAGTAAAAGCACATTCTGGAGCCCACACATATGTACATAAAGAGCCATTTGGTTTACGAGAAAAGGTAGGAAAGCAAAGAAGATAGAGTTCAATCTTAGATTTTACATTGTTTGAGATTCAAATTGTCAAGAAGTTCCACTCCACTATGCCACAACTAATTAACCCAGAAAAAATTTTCAACAATGCCATTAAAAACCAAAAACAAAAGCAAAAAACAGAAAATTAGCAACTTGTTTTATTAATATTTGTGGGACTAAAATAAATAAAAAACTTGACTAAGAAAATGCTTGTGTTTTGTCCTTGAATCAAATGACAGATACAAAATATGATTAAAATAATAAAAATATATAATTACAAATACTACAATAAAAACAAAAATTATTATAATTATTTGACTCAATTAGTATATTTCAAAATCTACTTTACAAAAACAATCTTATCGTATATGACAATTGAAATATAGTAAAAATATTTTTTTAATAATTATTTTTCCAATTTTTCTGAAATTTTATGAGAATTTTTATTTTAATTTAATTAAAAAGTATGGATAAAATCATAAAATCTGATTTTTAGCCTTAGCTGAAAACGCTAATAGAAACAGAAAACCAACAACTTAAGAAAACGCATTTTCATAATCTGTTTCTTCACTGCAGAGAAACGAAAATAGAAAACCAAAAAAAAAAAAAAAACTATAAGAAACAAGTCCTTAGAAACCTAAATTTGTCTCTAAATTAACCTAACATTGGCCCAATTTTTTATTATTCCTGAAATTCCCTCGTCTTTTCAAGTTATCAACTGTAGAAAAATAAGTAATTTAACAAAAAATATTTATAATTTTAAAGTTTTGAACCCCATTAACTTCCTAACATCCATGATCCATCCTTCCCCATAAAGCAGCAAGTTTGGGACTAGGGAGTACAGAATAGTGGGCAACCACAGCTAGTGCGAGTGTGTAGGGAACAACTTAATTTTCTTTTGGCTTCCTTCAGCAGCCAAACGGAGACAAGAAAATTCAGAATCTTTCACCGTTTTGACCTTGATTCAACCACTTGGCTTAACAATTCAGTTTCCCGCAGATAAGGAATCTAAAACAACAAGAAAAGTGAAATATAAATTTTCTTTCTTTTCGTTTCTTGTTTTATCATAGCAACAAAATCGGGCATAAACAATTCAGAAAATTTAAAAAATTCGATTGCTATGACCTAAACACAATTAGTTAGGTTCAATGAATCTGACTTTGCCCCGTATTATAAAACCAAAACAACAGAAGACGCAGAATTTCAAATTTTCATTCATTTTCTCACCAACCAAACAAAAGACACAGTCCTTACCGAAATTATTATTTGTAGTGATGGTAGCGGCGGAAGCATGAAAGGCATTGGCGCCATATTTGACCGTTGAGAGAACGTTGTTCGCGGGAAATTTGGAATTGCAGGAAGCGAATGAGAAGGAGGAGAGCAACGAAGCCCGGTCGAAGCTTATGATCGCCATCTTCAACGGACGGCTCAGAATGCATCCGCCAAATTGATGGTTTATGGTAGAACACCTTCATTTGACGGGCTTCGGCCCAATCCATCCTCACCTCTCACGAGTTTTTTTTTTTTTTTTCAATTATTATTTTTAATTTTAATATTTTTTATTAGAAATTAATTAAAAAATAGTTTGATTTGAATTTTTTTTTTTTTTCTCAAATTGATCGATCCAACGCGTATTAAGCATAAAACACTGATTATTAGACCTGTGACTTTTAAGTAAAAGATGCTACCATGATCAAAAGTAAACATGACTAAGGCATATGATAGGGTCAAGTGGGACTTTTTAAACTTGGTTCTGAAAAGTTTTGGTTTCTCACAAAAATTCTATGGTTTAGTGGCGGAATGCGTTTCCTCTCCTTGATTCTCCATTATGATGAATGACACTTATAAAGGTTTCTTTAAATCTTCTCGAGGGTTTCGCCAAGGAGATCTTCTATCTCCTTATCTATTTAGTATTTTACAAGAAGTTATCTCTCAGCTTCTAAAGAAAAAGTTTATGGAGAATAAGATAGGGGCTTACTATCACCCTCGTGGGGCGCCTTTGGTATCTCACCTTCTCTATGCGAATGACATTCTTATTTTTGCAAATGGCAAGAGAAGTTTCATTCGAATGCTTATTAAGACTCTGAAGAAGTATGAGGATTGGTCTGGTCAATTGATAAATAAAGAAAAGTTAAGTATTTTTTTTGTCAAAGAGAATTGTTTTTGCTCGGAAGAGATCTCTATTAAGGACGACTGGCTTTGCGAAAGGAGGTTTCCCTGCTACTTACTTGGGTGTTCCTTTGGTATCGGGACGTCTTACAGCCCGTATTTTAGAGCCCCTAGTTGATAAATTGAGGAAAAAGATAGCGGATTGGAAATTTAAGCTTTTATCTCAAGGTGGCCACCTAATTTTAATTAAGCATGTATTATCATCAATGGCAGTTCATCAATTGGCGGTATTGGACATTCCTAATACTGTCTTCACAAAGATAAATTCTATGTTATCGAATTTTTTTTTAAGTGGAGTAAATGACAAAAGGAAAAGGAATTGGTATTCCTGGTCCAATATATGTAAGCCTGTTTGTGAGGGTGGTTTGGGTGTTAGGGATTTGGAGGAGGTAAAAAAATCTTTGCATATGAAGTTTGTGTGAAGATTGTTAACTATGGATAATCTGTGGACTCAATTCTTTAAAGCCAAGTATTTGTATAAGAAACACCACTTGAGAGAAATGAAACTAGATAAAGGAACCAGATTTTGGAGATCGATTGTTTATGTGATTCCTAAAGTTTTAGAGCATGTCCATGTTTGAATTAAAGAAGGGTCGGCTTCTTTCTGGTTTGATTGTTGGTTAGCCTCTAGTCCCCTTTGTGCTAAGGTTCAAGAAATTAGTAACCATAAGCTACGAACTCGAGATTGTTGGGATAGAGATGGGTGGAATGTTGATTTATTAGTAGATCTGTTGGGTGAAGATCAGGATAAAGAAGTAATAAACTCTTCTATTTCTTGCAAGGAGGGTCCAAATACAGTAATTTGGGAACCTTCAACAGATGGGAAATTCACCACGGCAAGTGCTTGGGAAATTATAAGGGAGCGTAAAGAGGAATTCTCAGTTGCAAAATGGATGTGGCATCCTATGTTGCCAAAAAGGGTGTCAATTTGTATGTGGAAGTCTTGGTTCGCTTGTTTTCCGGTTGATACTCGTATTAAAGAAGTAGGTGTTCAGATGACCTCTCAATGTGATTGTTGTTCAAATGCCAAGATTGAATCTCTAGACCATGTGTTTTGCACTAGACCTTTTGCTCAGAAGGTATGGAAAAAAGCAGTAGCGGCGTTGGGTGTTAGTTGTATGGCAACGAGTACTTGGAAAGACAGAGTTAATGTCTGGTTTAGTTGTGCAAAATGGGCCTCACAGTTAGGCATTTTGGTAGGTCTTATACCTAGTCTCATCATTTGGAGACTCTGGACTCGTCGATGTAGAGTCGGGATGGAATCAATTCATGATTCGGTGAGAACTGTGTGGCTTGATATTAAATATTGGCTGAGATCCATTTCAAACAATTTAAATAAATGTGCACCTGCTTCTTGCACTGATATTGCAGTCCTTCATGCTTTGGATATTCAAGTAAAAAATGTGGGGGTTCGTCTTCCTCGTGTAGTCAGATGGTGTAAACCTGGGATAAGTTGGGTTAAGTTAAATGTGGATGGGAGCTATAGAGGTAATCCAGGTAATTGTGGTGGTGCATGCGTGATAAGAGATGAAAAAGGTTTATTTAAAGCAGATTTTTCCTCATTATTGGCCTATGGAACAAATAACATGACTAAATTGAAGGCGATTATTTTAGGGATTAATCTGTGCAAAGATCTTGGATTTGATCAAGTGAAGATTGCATGTGACTCTGCTTTGTTGGTTCAGTGGATAAATTCTAGGAAGTGTTCGGTTTGGAACTTATGGGAATTGTGGGAAGAGCTTATGCTAACATGGAGAGGCATACAGTTCAAAGTGGAACATGTTTATAGGGAAGCGAATAAAAGTGCATATTTCTTTGTCAAACAGGATGAATCTGGTATTTCTCCATCATATAGTTGTCAAGATGATCTTCCTCAGCAAGTCAGGGGAATGATTCAATTGGATTTGTTGGATTTTCCTTCTTTGCGCTCATAATGTTTTATGTTATATTCTAGAGTTTTGTTTGTTTTCCACTTATAGTTGTTTAGTTCTTAATTTTAGTGGTTACAGGTCTTTTGTTTTTTTGGTTTGGTTTATGGTGGTTTAGTTAGTTTTAGGGTCTTGGAGTTTGCTTTTGTTGTCCCATAGTCTCAAGATTGGAACCATGGTATTCCTCTGCCATAAGTGAGATGTTTTCTAATAAAGTTAGGAGGTGCCGCCCTCTTTTACCAAAAAAAAAAAAAAGTATAGCGTTTTCTTGTTAAAACATGCGGATGAACTAGTGATTTTTGCATGTACCATGCACCTATAGCATTTTAGTCAAAATTTCTTTATAACATTAAATATTGTGAACTTCAATTCAATTTGTCTCATATTAAAAAAAAAAATTAAGCGGCATAATACTAATGACGTATATACATAATTATATGTAAGATTTAAAAACTGAAATTTTTGAGTCAAATCGGTGCTCACACTCCTATCAAGTTTGTTCATGAAAAAATTATGATGCTAATAGACTCCTTAGTCATATAGAAGTCATAATATTAATTAGTATATATATATATATATATATATATATATATGTAAAATTTTTTTTTTTTGAATTTTTCTATCCTTAGAGGTGGGTGTCTAAACGAGTAATGCTTTTAATAACGCTAAAACTAATGTATTCTATTCACATTTAAAAAAAAAAAAATTGTATGTAATGATTTAATAACCCCTAAAGCTATTGCTTTATACTCACCTTTATTTTTTCAAGAATTCCACTTGTGAGTTTGTCCCACATTAGAAAAAGTAAGTGGATAATGGGTGCTTATATACATAGTTAGGCTCAAGACCCAATAACTTAAACTTTTGGGTCAAGTTGGTGTTTACCCATGTGTATCAAGCACAACTATGGATTCCTCCGGTGCTAACAAGTGGTATCAGAGCCGATGGTTCATAACTCTGAGTGTGCGATTGTGCGACCAAAGATGAATCCGAATAGGGTCAAGACATAGGAAGTAGGATTGGTTCGGAGGCCCACATGGAATACAATTCAAGACATGTAAGATGCAGTAGTAAGGCCCACTTGAACAACTATTGGAGAATTAGTCCCATGAGGTAGAAGATGGCTTCCGTTCAAGGGGGAGCAGTTGGAGCTCACAAGTGGGGGGGCTTCCGTTCATGGGGTAGCAGTTGGAATCCACAAGTGAATGAGATATTGTTTAGAATTCCACTTGTGAGTTTGTCTCATATTGGAAAAAGTGAGTGAATGATGAGTGCTTATATACATGGCTAAGACCTAATAGATTTAAGATTTTGGGTCAAGTTGGTGTTCACCCATGTCTATCAAGCACACCTATGGACTTCTCATGTGCTAACATATTTTATATTTATTCACCCATTGACAACACCTATTATAAGTTCCTTGTTGGATAATTCTAAAAATTTTCTCTTCTTTGATTATATATTTGGGTTATTGTCACGCCCCGAACCTCGAAATGGGACCCAAGGGTGAAAATGTAATCTAACTTCTCCTTGTATCCGATAAAACAACCAAAGATACAGTACAATGGATGAGGGTCTGGCCCCGTGGGGTTCCCAGGCACTCTAAACACATCCAAACACAACAGAATATACGCAGCAGAAAAGGTTATTCCATATATATATTGTACCATACCAGAGTCTATACAAGAGCAAAACATGGCTCTATCCAAAATGTACAAACAAATGCCCAAAATACATCTCAAAATGGCAACCCACCAAAAATACAGTCCTAACACTTACTCAAGTGCTAATCGCAGTACACCGGCCACTACACTCCGTACACCAAGATGCTACTTCCGGTTACTCGAAAGACCTGTAAAAATGTACGTACAGAAGGGGTGAGACACCTCTTACTAAGGAAGAACACAGGTTATATCGGTGTGTGACATTTGAGTGTTATCATGATACAGCATACACGCAGTTAAATGCAATCCAGTACTAGTTTACACAGTGCATACACGCACACATACACATACACATGATCAGCAATCCCAGTGTTGTCACACCCTTTGGCCCGAAGCCGGCCCGCGACATACGACGTTGGCCCATAGCCAACCCGCGAACACGGCGCCACCGGCACATGGCTAGTCGCCGACTCCCATGACACCATACCAACGCTAATTGGTGGATCCACACCCTTCGGCCTAATTTGCCGGAATAGGCTCGCACCCTCAGATATAGAGCTGGACACTCTCAGTACTTGGAATAATTTTGGAACCGCGTTCCTACTAGCATCTCAAACATATCACACACACATGCATGCTCATATAACCAAACAAACCACACCCATTTGGTAATCTAATTCATGGTTTTCCAAACAAATATAGTTTAAACAAGTCAAGGCACGACCATCCCAATTACACAGTATAAATCAATATATATGTTCGGTTTTCAACAAAACAAGGGATGCAACCCATCGCCCCCTTTTTCCTAAAACTGTAATAATGAAAAACCCATGGTTTTCCTCGTTAGATCCCCCCAAATAAGTAGTCAAAACACACACAGGATTGTGAACCATAGTTCACCGAGTCTGATTTCAAAAATAACCAATATAACATAGTTCTCCTTACCTTTTCCCTGAATAGCCAATCCTAAACTCTAAGGTCCCTAAACAGCGAACCGAGTTCCAAAACCTACAAATCACAGTACAGAATATGTTCACAAGACAGTTTCCTACAAAACTACTGAATCAAAAATTAAAACCGAGCCTTATCTCGATTTTAAGCCAAAACCCAAAAATCTCCAAAACGGGATTCCGATCCATAGAACTTGTAGAGAATCCTTCCACAATCCTCGTGGTAACTTCAGATTCACAATTCCAGCAATGATCAAAGAAGAAATCTAGAGAGAGGAAGTTTAGGGAAAGTTCTAGAGAGAGAGAGAGAGATAGAATTTGAGTTTCTTAACGAAGAAGTAAAGGAAAATGATATTTATAGCCCTTTGACCTGGGCAAACTCGTAGACGAAATGGTGCTTTCGTCGACGAGGCCCTATAGTCTTCTCGTTGACGAGGCAGGAAATTCGTCGACGAATCTTGATATTCTCGGTTTCCGAAACTCCTCAGCTTCTCCTGGTCGATGAGTCTCTGAATTTCGTCAACAAGAAGCACAAAGACTTCGTCGACGAAATTTGGTTTCATCAACGAGGCCTGCTCTTTTACAAAATGCCTCTCTTTTTAAATATTTAAACTCACTTATCACGGTTTGGGTTCTTACAATCTCCCCTCCTTACAAAGATTTTGTCCTCGAAATTTTCGTCTCTCATTCATAGACTCATACATACAATCGAACACATACATACCACTCTAGAGAAACACTGGCGACCACTACAACGTAACCCCATCATACACATACACATACATACCCTCACTTATGGCGGAGGAATACCGTGGTTACATATACAACGGTCTTAGGAGTTCACAATACACACACTCCCGACGACTAACCACCTATCCCAACCCATAGTAGGATCATGTACAAGTGCTCAAACAACTGTGGATACTTCCAGCGTATTTTTGTTTCCAATTCCCAAGAAGCTTCCAAAACCTCGTGGTTCTGCCACAATACCTTCACTAACGGTATCTCTTTGGTACGAAGCTTCTAAACTTTATGATCCAGAACCTGAACAGGTATCTCCTCATACGCTAAAGTATCCCCAATTTCTAATTCATCATAACTGATAACATGTGAAGGATCTAACACGTACCTCCTCAACATGGATACGTGAAACACATCATAGACCCTCGAAAGTGCTGGAGGTAGTGCAACTCTGTAAGCTACTGGACCCACTCGCTCAAGTACCTCGAATGGTCTAATATACCTCAGGCTCAGCTTGCCCTTTCTGCCAAATCTCATCACCCCTTTCATCAGAGCAATACACAAAAATACCTTACCTCCCACTTCAAACTCTAACTCACGGTGGCGAACATCTGCGTAACTCTTCTGCCGACTCTGAGCTGATCTAATCCTCTCTCGGATCAAACCTACCTTCTCAGACACTTGCTGCACAATTTCAGGTCCTAACACCTGACGTTCACCAACCTCATCCCAACACAAAGGAGATCGACACCTCTAACCATACAATTCCTGTAACGCCCCGAACCCCTAAACTTGGGTCCGACGCGTTATACCTGATAAAATCCTTGATAATCCATAATTAACATAACATACGCAACGGAAAATATAATCATAATCTCCACATAACAATATACCAGAGTTTACTAATTCTAACTATAATCCATATTATCCATTCATCACCTGCATTTCCATATATGCATACATCTCCAAAAGCATTTCAGTATTTTCACAACCATTCCGTTCTCAACGGGCTCAAAACATAAAAACTTAAAATATAAATATTTACATTCCCCAAAGTATTATGAAAATATACCCTTTCTCTTTAAGTCTCTCAAAATGCTAAATACCCTTGAGCTCCCTAAGCTCGACCTCAAGGATCTCCTGAAAAAAAAAAATAATCATATTCAGGTGAGACACATCTCAATAAGGGAAGAAACATACATATTAAAAACAGCGTGTGGCCAATATGAGATAAATAGATATCATTTTTATTTCATTTGCAAATCATCTTATAACATTGAAATCGTTTTCTGAACCAAAACAATCAAATGCAAATATTTAACCCACAAGATTACCCAAAGATATGGGTGATTACCCGCCCATACAAGTAGCACCCCTCTGCTCTGATACTTAGATAACCCTAAGGTTATAATTAAACATATCAGAGCACTCACCTTACTCAGTAAGCCCTCAAGTGGTAGATTAATCTCATACTCATACAGTTCAACAATAGTTTACTGGCAAAGGCCCTAAGGATAAGGAATTCTACCTGCCCATACAAGTAGGTTCCCTCTGCCCTATTGCGTTATGCAGCTACTACCACATCTGAAAATACTAGTGCACTCGCCTTACTCAGCAAGCCCTCAGGTGAAGAGTATGCCTCACCCAATCGTAACATGTTTTACATACATAGATACTTCTAATATCATAATACATCATTCTTTCCATCATTATTCAATCATTCACATTCTTTCTTGTTGATAACTTAACATTTCCTTGTGTTTCATTTTAAGTGACTCTTTCCCATTTGTATCATTCACATTTCACATTTCATTTCATTGCATTGTCATTCCTTGTCATTTCATTTCATAACATTTTGATTTCATTCCTTTGTACTAGATCCGCTCTTTAGCCGTCATTTGTTAGTCCACATAGAAATGCGCTAGAATCTGCTAACACAACTCCTTTTAGCTGTCATCAGTTATTCTACATAGAAATGCGCTAGAATCTACTAACCCGACTTTCAGCTGTCATACCTTTACATGGTTGCACTTAACATACACAGGCAACATTGTCCATATCATATTTTATTCTCATTGCTTTACTTACTTAGCCTATATCTCATACATTTAACATATATTTGTACAGAGTCTCATGCCACACAATTTAACAGTAAAATTCATACATATTTCTCATAAAATAAGCCAACCCACATTTAACATTTATGTGATCAAAATACACTTTATTTCTTATTTAATTCATTAGAAAATTTTTTTTACTTTCATTCGTTCACTTTCACATATACATAACTATATCAACAATCCTAGGCTAAAAAAAAACATAAATTTCATGGCTGGCATTTTAAACCCACATAAAAACATATATATATAAATAACACATATTCATTTTTAATTCATGAAAAACTTGATTTAATATATAAATTTTTCCCTTACCTTGTTTCTTGAATTACACCGACAGGAACTCCGAAAAAATACATGCGGTGCTCACCCCGATCCTGAATCAAAAATTCTAGTTCCATGTAATTAGTCCCGAATAAAATATTATTTTAATATTTTCTAGGCCCATAAATTCTAAATAAATAAATATACCTTTAAATATAGCCAAATTACCAAAATTTTTAAATTAATTAATTAATTAATTTCCTCAAAATACTACCCATCTAGCCTTCCCTAGGCTCCACACACCTCAAATTAACATTTAAGCTAATTTTTAACACTCCCAGTTAATTTTCTAAATTATGCATGCAGTGTCCAAAATTACACCCGCGGCGCTTGTCCGAACCCTGAATCAAAAACCCTAATTCCATTTAAATTATTCCTAAATAACATACTATTTAAATATTTTCTAGGGTCATAATTTTCAATTTACAGTTACACCCGCAAATTTAACTAATTTATCAAATTTCCCAAATCCCACTCTCGCTTTGGAGTAGGGCCTAGAAAAACTCAATTGAAAAATTACTTACGTCAAAATAACGACGACGATGACTAGGACCACGTGGTGGTACCCGTTCGCCGATTTAACAATAGATTTAAAGAAAAATTAAAAAAATGGAGAAAAATTACCTTTCCCTAGGAGCAGTGCCTAAGTCGTTCCCACGACCAATCTGCTCCAATAGAAATGTCGGCAGTGGAACCAAGAATCCAATGGCACCTTCCGTTTCTCGATCCGCTGCAAATTTGCCGAGAAATTGAGAGAAGGAGAGAGAGACGGAGACGAAGTGGCTAGCGCTGCGCAGATAAAATTTCAAAGAGAGGGGGGGGGGGGCGTGTCTGTTCTGCAGACTTCTTCTTCTTCTTCTTCTTCTTCTTCTTCTTCTTCTTCTTCTTCTTATTTCTTCTTCTTATCCTCTTTACTTTATACATATATATATATATATATATATATATATCCTATTTTAATTATTATTATTTTAAATCCAATGCAATAATATTTAATTTAACAACTAATTATTTAATTATTTAATTTATCTTAATTTAATTTAATTTCTTTAA
This sequence comes from Malania oleifera, assembly GCF_029873635.1. Classification (NCBI taxonomy): domain Eukaryota; kingdom Viridiplantae; phylum Streptophyta; class Magnoliopsida; order Santalales; family Ximeniaceae; genus Malania; species Malania oleifera. The sequence goes on along the minus strand of NC_080419.1, from coordinate 89,934,602 downwards.
TTTTTATTTTTTTATTTAATTTTTTTCTTTTTTCCACGTCATTCCTTTTATTTATTTATTTGTTATTTTATTTATTTATTTTATAAATTATTTTAATCCTTTTAAATTTTGGGTCTTTACATTCTCTCCTTCTTAAGAAATTTCGTCCTCGAAATTTTACTAAATAATCATCCTTCATCTTACTTAAATTCATTTGCTAACTATCACTATAAAAAGTCAACATACATATCATCATATTAATCATTCAATCATTCATCATTAAATTATCATCATTATCTTAAATATACTCTCATACCTGCATCCCTGATAGCATCCTCCTCAGCCTGAAGTGTGTACAGCCGGGGTGGACCGCCTCTTCCAAGTGGTACCTGCTGTTTTCCACGGTCTTGATTCTGAGCAGCTACCATAGGCAATGGTTCCTGACAATCCTTCTTTATATGCCCTGGCTTACCGCACTTGAAGCAATTCAGAGTGTCAAACCAGCATTCGCCCCTATGTTTCTTATTACACTTCGGACATACAGAGCCTACCGTTTCCTTCCCTTTCTTCACTGGTCCCTGACTGGCCTCGGATTGAAAAGCAGATGGTGTAGGTCTCTTCTTATGCTCTGAAGGCTCAGTGCTGCCCTGAATACTCTTCTCCAATACCGATGCCTTATCAACTAATTCTGAAAAATTCTGAACCTGAAACCCCACCACTAGCTCATAAAATCTTGCACCTCAGGCCTTTCTCAAATTTCCTAGCTTTCCTTGCTTCATTTGGGATCAGAAATGGAGCAAAGCGTGACAGTTCTACAAACTTAGCCGCATACTCTGCAACTGTCTTATCCCCCTGGGTCAAGCTGGTGAACTCTTCAATCTTTTCCTCTTTGACAGATGAAGGAAAATACCTATCAAAGAACAGATCCTTGAATCTTTCCCAAGTAAGGGCTATCTTTACAATCCTCTAATCCTCTAGTAGCTTCACAGAACGCCACCAGCTCTTCGCCTCTCCTATCGTTTTAAAGGCAGCATAACGGACCTTCTGCTCGTCCGTGCATTCGAGTACAGCCATAATCTCCTCTATCTCCTGTACCCAATTTTCCACAACCACTGGATCGGGTCTTCCTGTAAAGGCTGGAGGGTTCATCCTCATAAATTCTATAATACTGCAGCCCTAACCTGCAGGTGGACAGTTCGGTTCTTTAGGTTCCTTCTTCATCTCTACTCTAACCTGGCGGACTATACCCCGTAGCACCTTAGAGGTATCTATGTCCTCTTCACTGGAAGTATCAAAACCTTCCCTTTCTTCAACCCCTACATTTTCATCTCCAGAATCCATCCTGAAAAAGGACAGAGAAGAGATAAAAATTTCATATCATAACTTCAAACAACATAATCATTAAATTAAATCCAATAAAATCCAAAATCCCCACATAAGGACCAATCTCGCTACTAGGAAACATCACCATTGATGGATTTATTGTGGTTTTCTGAAACCGTCGACTGAATCAGAAAATCACAGAAGTCCGCCAAGGGATTTCTGCCTCCAAGCTATAAGACAAAATCCTATATTTCCCTACACCATACCTACTTCTCAATAACTAACCTACCAATCTCCTATTTTTTATCATAACTCATTCATATACTCTAGTATAAATCATTTCCTAAATTCTCTAAATCCCAAAATCATTGCTCTGATAGCTTAATGTAACGCCCTGAACCCTTAAACCCAGGTCTGGCGCGTTATACCTGATAAAATCCCTGATAATCCATAATTAACACAACATACGCAGCAGAAAACATAATCATAATCTCCATATAACAATATACTAAAGTTTACTAATTCTAACTATAATCCATATTATCCATTCATCACCCTGCATTTCCATAAATGCATACATCTCCAAAAGCATTTCAGTATTTTTACAAACATTCCGTTCTCAAAGGGCTCAAAACATAAAAACTTAAAACATAAATATTTACATTCCCCAAAGTATTATGAAAATATACCATTTCTCTTTAAGTCCCTCAAAATGCTAAATACCCTCGAGCACCCTAAGTTCGACCTCGAGGATGTCCTGAAAAAAAAATAATCATATTCGGGTGAGATACATCTCAGTAAGGGAAGAAACATACATATTAAAAACAGCGTGTGGCCAATATGAGATAAATAGATATCATTTTTATTTCATTTGCAAATCATCATATAACATTGAAATCATTTTCTAAACCTAAACAATCACATGCAAATATTTAACCCACAAGATTACCCAAGGATAGGGGTGATTACCCCTCCATACAAGTAGCACCCCTCTGCTCTGATACTTAGATAACCCTAAGGTCATAATTAAAACATATCAGAGCACTCACCTTACTCAGTAAGCCCTCAAGTGGTAGATTAATCTCGTACTCACACAGTTCAACAATAGTTTACCAGCAAAGGCCCTAAGGATAGGGAATTCTACCCGCCCATACAAGTAGGTTCCCTCTGCCCTAATGCGCTATGTAGCTACTGCCACATCTAAAAATACTAGTGCACTCACCTTACTCAGCAAGCCCTTAGACGAAGAGTATGCCTCACCCAATCGTAACATGTTTTACATACGTAGATACTTCTAATATCATAATACATTATTCTTTCCATCATTATTCAATTATTCACATTCTTTCCTGTTTATAACTTAACATTTCCTTGTTAACATTTTCACATTTCACATCTCATTTCATTGCATTGTCATTAATTGTCATTTCATTTCATAACATTTTCATTTCATTCCTTTGTACTACATTCGCTCTTTAGCCTTCATTTGTTAGTCCACATAGAAATGCGCTAGAATCTGCTAACACAGCTCCTTTTAGCTGTTATCAGTTAGTCCACATAGAAATGCGTTAAAATCTACTAACTCGGCTTTCAGCTGTCGTACCTTTACATGGTTGCATTTAACATACACAGGCAACATTGTTTATATCATATTTTATTCTCATTACTTTACTTACTTAGCTTATATCTCATACATTTAACATATATTTGCACAGAGTCTCATGCCACACAATTTAACAGTAAAATTCATACATATTTCTCATAAAATAAGCCAACCCATATTTAACATTTATGTGCTCAAAATACACTTCATTTCTTATTTAATTCATTAGAAATTTTTTTTTACTTTCATTCGTTTACTTTCACATATACATAACTATATCGACAATCCTAAGCTAAAAAAAAAACATAAATTTCATGGCTGACATTTTAAACCCACATAAAAACATATATACATAAATAACACATATTCATTTTTAATTCATGAAAAACTTGATTTAATATATAAATTTTCCCCTTACCTTGTTTCTTGAACTACACCGACAGGGACTCCGGAAAATACCTACGATGCTCACTCGGATCCTGAATCAAAAATTCTAGATCCATATAATTAATCCCTAATAAAATATTATTTTAATAAATTCTAAATAAATAAATTTACCCTTAAATATAGCCAAATTATCAAATTTCTAAAATTAATTAATTAATTTTTCCAAAATACTACCCATCTAACCTTCTCTAGGGTCCACACACCTCAAATTAATATTTAAACTAATATTTAACACTTCCACTTAATTTTCTAAATTATGCCTGCGGGACCCAAAATTACACCCGCGGCGCTTACCCGAACCCTGAATCAAAAACCCTAATTCCATTTAAATTATTCCTAAATAACATACTATTTAAATATTTTCTAGGGTCATAATTTTTAATTTACAGTTATACTCGCAAATTTAACTAATTTGCAAAATTTTCCAAATCTCACTCTCGCTTTGGAGTAGAGTTTAGAAAATCCCAATTGAAAAATTACCTACGTCAAAATGACGACGAAGACGACTAGGACCACGTGGTGGTACCCGTTCACCGATTTAACAATAGATTTAAAGCAAAATTAAAAAAATAGGAAAAAATTACCTTTCCCCAGGAGCACTACCTAAGTCGTTTCCACGACCAATCTGCTTTAGTAGAAATGTCGGCAGCGGAACCAGGAATCCCATGACACCTTCTGTTTCCCGATCCACTGCAAATTCACGAAGAAATTGAGAGAAGGAGAGAGACGGAGACGGAGTGGCTGGCGCTGCGCAGATAAAATTTTAGAGAGAGGGGGGGACGTGTCTGTTCTGCAGACTTCTTCTTCTTCTTCTTTCTTCTTCTTATCCTCTTTACTTTATACACACACACACACACACACACACACACACACACATATATATATATATATATATATATCTTATTTTAATTATTATTATTTTTAAATCCAATGCAATAATATTTAATTTAACAACTAGTTATTTAATTATTTAATTTATCTTAATTTAATTTAATTTCTTTAATTTTTATTTTTTTAATTTAATTTTTTTTTCTTTTTCCCACGTCATTCCTTTTATTTATTTATTTGTTATTTTATTTTATTTTTTTCAGAATTATTTTAATCCTTTTAAATTTTTGGGTCTTTACAATTCCTCGAACGGTGTCATTTTGATACTAGATTGGAAGCTGTTATTATAAGCGAACCCTACAAGTGACAAAAACTGTATCCAACTACCACCGAAGTCTAACACACAAGTTCGCAACATATCTTCTAAAATCTGTATCGTCCTCTCCGACTGTCCATCCATCTGGGGGTGGAACGCTGTACTGAAAGTAAGCTTTGTCCCCAGTGCCTCCTGTAAACTCGTCCATAATCAAGAAGTAAACCTCAGATCTTGATTTGACACAATGGACACCGGGACCCTGTGCATTCTCACAATCTCATGCACATACAACTCCGTCAGCCTACTTAAAGGATAGCCAACTTTCATTGGTATGAAATGAGTAGATTTTATCAATCTATCCATAATCACCCAGATAGCATTTTGCCCGTGAAGCGCTGGCAGCAATCCGATTACAAAATCCATGGAAATATGCTCCCATTTCCACACCGGAATAGGCAAAGGCTGCAACGGCCCTACCAGCCTTTGATGTTCAGCTTTCACTTGCTGACACGTTAGACACTGCTCCACGAACTGAGCAATCTGCTCATACCAGACCACCAGAAGGTCTTGCGCAGGTCCCGATACATCTTTGTACTACCAGGATGTACCATATACAAAGAATGATGTGCCTCCTCTAAAATCGTCCTTCTGATCTTGTCATCATTCGGAACACACAACCTGGTCCCAAACCTCAGCACACCTCCCTCAGAGATGTTAAACTCTATAGCCAGTCCCTGTTGTACCTTTTCTATAACCTCTACCAACTCTGCATCACTAGCCAGCGTTGCTTTTATACGCTCAAATAGGGTCAGTTGGACCACCAAACTAGCAAGATAAGCCTGACGATCACCAACCCCCAACTCTATACCTGAGCTCTCCAAATCCTGTCTGATGTGACACTGAGTTACAACCGCAGATACAGTCGTAGGCCCTAACTTCCGACTCAACACATCAGCCACCACATTAGCCTTCCCCGGGTGATAACTGATCGTGCAATCATAGTCTTTAATCAACTCTAGCCACCGCCTCTGCCTCATGTTCAACTCCTTTTGTGTGAAGAAATACCTGAGACTCTTATGGTCAGTGAAGATCTCACACTACACCCCGTATAGATAGTGTCGCCAGATCTTCAGTGCATACACAACAACAGCTAACTCCAAATTGTGCGTAGGATAATTCTTCTCATACTCTTTCAATTGCCAAGAAGCATAAGCGACTACTTTACCCTGTTGCATAAGCACACATCCCAGACCTTTCAAAGATGCATCGTTATAAATCACAAACCCATCATCCCCCAAAGGAATGGTCAACACTGGAGCAGTAACCAGCCGGTGCTTCAACTCTTGAAAGCACTGCTCATAATCGCTGGTCCAGTCAAATTGTACTCCCTTCCTGGTCAATCGTGTTAGAGGTCCAAACAGTTTAGAGAAACCTTCTACGAACCGATGATAGTAACCCGCCAGTCCCAAAAAACTCCGAACCTCCCACACATTCTTTGGCCTTACCCAGTCGACCACAGCTTCAATCTTGCTATGATCAACTGATATACCATCTCCAATAACCACATGGCCTAAGAACGCAATCTGACTCAACCAGAATTCACACTTCTTCAATTTAGCATACAACTTCTTTTCCTGCAGAATTTGTAACACTAACCTCAAATGTTCCCCGTGCTCTTCGATACTCCTTGAGTATACCAGAATGTCGTCAATGGATACCACTACGAAATCGATCTAGGTACTCATGGAAAACCCTGTTCATCAGATCCATGAACACCGCCAGAGCATTCGTTAACCCAAATGGCATGACCAAAAACTCGTAATGGCCATATCTGGTTCAAAAAGAAGTCTTCGCTGCATCCTCTGATTTGACCACCACCTGATGATATCCTGATCGCAAGTCAATCTTCGAAAAGGCCCGCGTTCCCTGCAACTGGTCAAAGAGATCATCTATACGAGGTAAAGGATAGTGATTCTTCACAGTTACCTTGTTAATCACATGATAATCGATGCACATCCGCATCAACCTATCCTTCTTCTTTACAAACAATACTGGAGCTCTCCAGGGCGAAACACTAGGTCGAATGAATCCCCTATCCAGTAATTCCTGTGACTGCTCCTTCAACTCCTAAAGTTCTGCTGGAGTCATCCGGTACGGAGCTTTAGAGATCGGTGCCTTACCAGGCAGCAACTCTATTGCAAACTCCACCTCACGATCTAGAGGCAAACCAGGTAAATCATCTGGAAACACATCCAGGAACTCGATGACTAACCGAATGTCCTTGAGTCTCAACTCATCCCGCGGCGGTTCCTTCATACAAGCTAGGTACCCCTGACATCCGTCCAAGAGTAGCCTCCTCGCCTGTAGTGCCGATAGAATCTGTGGCTCTGGATACACACACGATCCCACGAATTCGTACTCCTACTCCCCATGAGGTTTGAAAACTACCACCTTCCTACGACACTCGATCACAACATAACTGGAGAACAACCAATCCATCCCCAGAATGACATCGAACCCCGAAATGTCATATACAACAAGATTTACCAGTAGCAGCTTTCCCTGAATTTCCACTGGGTAGTCTACCAACATCTTCCTACAGAAAGATACACTCCTATATGACGTAGTAATAGATAACACCTCATTCATGTCTTGGATCTCAACCCCACACCGTCCAACAAAATTCACAGATACAAAAAAATGGGTTGCACCCGAATCAAACAAAACAAAAGTTTTATTTGAAAGCAATAATAAGGTACCTATCACCACGTTCCTTGCCTGCTCAGCATTCGCTGGAGTAAGAGAGTATACTCTGGCTGGAGCTGTAATCATTTGAACGATTCCCCGAGATATCTGATTGCTCCCTTGGTTCCCACTGAATGCAGGCACATCTCACTTCGGTGCACGACAATCACAAGACATGTGGCCTGGCTGGCCACAGTTGTAATAGTTACCCCCAAATAACCGACACTCACCCTCGTGCCACCTATGGCATCTGGTACAACGACCACTAGTCTGGCTCATCTGAGAATCTTGGCACTCAGTATTCTGACGGTAACCCAAGCCTTTGCTTCTCTTCTTCCACGATCTCTGATGAGATCCTATCTGAGAACCAGAAGGTAGTGTCCTCTTCCTCGATTCCTAATCCACCTTGTCCTCTCGGATACCAGTCTCAATCACCGTGGCTTTATCCACCAACACCGAGAACTCGCGGATCTGAAGCATACCCACCAGTCTACGGATATCCTTTCTCAAACCCTTCTCGAACCTCCGAGTCTTCTCATACTCGCTCAAGATCAAACATGGTGCAAAGCCGGACAGCTTTATGTATCGAGCCGCATACAACTACACCGTCATACTCCCCTGAGTCAAAGCAGAAAACTCATCTGCCTTCGCATCACATACAGAAGCTGAGAAGTATCTGTCAAAGAATACCTCCTTAAAACGACTTCACGTCATCTCCTCAGAACTGGCTCTCTGCTTCTTCAGCAGACTCACCGCAGTCCACCATCGACCCGCCACCCAAGATAGCTGGAAGGTGGCATAAAGGACTCGCTGCCTATCCATGTAGTGCAGGACCTCCAAGATCCTTTCCGTCTTCTCCACCCAGTCCTCTGCTGTCGTCAGGTTAGGTCCTCCAGAGAACGTCGAAGGATGCATACGTGTGAACCTCTCAATGGTGCACCCCGCAGCAATAGGAGAGCGCTTACGTCTCCTCACACTCTACCCGATCTCCCGTAATACCTGCCTCGTCAAACCTCGAGGCACAGAAGAGACTCATCACTTGCAGTCTCCTCGGAGCCACTTCCCAGGTCATTATCCTTGGGCTCCATTCTGCAGCACAATAGGAATTTATCAATATCCCTATGACATATATAGTTAACACAATGATCTACACTAATCGTGTTAACTACTCTCTACCAGGTCTAGGTCTGTCCTATCGCACCGACACGAAAGTCATCAATGATCTGCCCTGCTTTTACTAGAATCGTCATCCCAGGAAAAACACGGAATACCGTCGACAAATCTCGGTCTAGCAACCGAACAACCCTCAATCAAGTCTATCCATATCCACATCCTATACTTTGGTATGTACACACAACTAAGCCTAACCAAGTCTACAAGATCTAGTAACCTGGTTAGCTCTGATACCAAGTTGTCACGCCCCGAACCCCGAAATGGGACCCAAGGGTGAAAATTTAATCTAACCTGTCCCTGTATCCGATAAAAAAATCAAAGATACAGTACAATGAATGAGGGTCCGACCCTGTGGGGTTCCCTGGCACCTTAAACACATCCAAATACAACAGAATATACATAGCGGAAAAGGTCATTCCATATATATACAATACCATACCAGAGTCTATACAAGAGCAAAACACGACTCTATCAAAACATACAAACGGGTGTCCAAATACATCTCAAAATGGCAACCCACTAGCACTTACCCAAGCGCTAATCGTAGTACACCAGAACGCTAGTTCCGGTTACTCGAAGGAATTGTAAAAATGTACGTACAGTAGGGGTGAGACACCTCTCAGTAAGGAAGAACACAGGTTATATTGGTGTGTGGCATTTGAGTGTTATCATGATACAACATACAAGCAGTTAAATGCAATCTAGTACTAGTTTACACAATGCACACATGCACACATACACATACACATGATCAGCAATCCCGTTGTCATCACACCCTTTGGCCTGAAGCCGGCTTGTGACATACTGCTTTGGCCCTTAGCCAACCCGCGAACACGGCGCCACCGGCACATGGCTAGTCCCCGACTTCCATGGCATCGTACCGGCGCTAACTGGTGGATCCACACCCTTCGGCCTGATCTGCCGGAATAGGCTCACACCCTCAAATATAGAGTTGGACACTCTTGCCTACACGGCAGGTGATAAACACACCCCCTCGGATATAGAGCCGAACACTCTCAGTACCTAGAACAATTTCGGAACCGCGTTCCTACTAGCATCTCAATATATCACGCACACATGCATGCTCATATAACCAAACAAACCACACCCATTTGGTAATCTAATTCATGGTTTTCCAAACAAATACAGTTTAAACAAGTCAAGGCACGACCATCCCAATTACACAGTATAAATCAACATATATGTTCGGTTTTCAACAAAACCAGGGATGCAACCCATCGCCCTATGTTTCCCAAAACTGTAATAACGAAAAACCCATAGTTTTTTCCCGTTAGATCCCCTCAAAATGAGTAGCCAAAACATACACATGACCGTGAACCACAGTTCCACTGAGTCCGATTTCAAAAATAACCAATATAACATAATTCCCCTTACCTTTTCCCTGAATAGCCAAACCCAAACTCTAAGGTCCCTAAACAACAAATTGAGTTCTAAAAGCTACAAATCACAATACATAATATGTTCACAAGACAGTTTTCTACAAAACTACCGTATCAAAAATGAAAACCAAGCCTTACCTTGATTTTACGCCAAAACCCGAAAATCTTTGAAATGAGATTCCGATCCGTAGAACTTGTAGAGAATCCTTCCACGATCCTTGTGGTAACTTCAGATTCACGATTCCAGCAACGATTAACAAAGAAATCTAGAGAGAGGAAGTGTAGGGAGAGTTTTAGAGAGATATATATATATATATATAATTTGAGTTTCTTAATGAAGAAGTAAAGGAAAATGATATTTATAGTCCTTTGACCCAGGCAAACTCGTCAACGAAATGGTGCCTTCGTCAACGAGGCCCTATAGTCTTCTCGTCGATGAGGCAGGAAATTCGTCGACAAATCCTGATATTCTCGATTTCCGAAACTCCTTGGCTTCTCCTCGCCGACGAGTCTCTGAATTTCATCAACGAGAAGGACAAAGATTTCATCGACGAAATCTAGTTTCATCGATGAGGCCTGCTCTTTTACCAATGCCTCTCTCTTTAAATATTTAAACCCACTTATCACGGTTCGGGTTCTTACAGTTATTGTTGGATTTTGATGCTTTTTCTTTTCACGATTAATGGTTGAATGTCTTGTAGACTATTAGAGGTTTCCTCCACCATATACAATAAATGATTGGTGTTCTCATCTTCTTTATCAGATTAGGGCTTCTCTGTGATTATCTCTTTCTATGATTGTTAGAGAAGGACAGTGACAATTGAGGGTTGAGGAAGACATCATTGGATATGTCATTTAAGTAGGACAAAAAGGGGAGGAGAGAGATTTAAAAGAAGGTAAAGAAAGGAAGGCGTAATTGCAAAAGAGGGACACTCATGTTGTGTGCCCTCTGAGCAACTAAGAGTCAATTACAGGTAATTTATAGTCATCGCCACACAACACTAGTTTGTAAGGTGTCAATCTTGGGCATTCACTCATAATTCCATTCCAATCTCTAGGGTTATGAAATGTAGAGCCTCTCAAAAGTGCAAATAGTCATGCTTTCCGGTTCTGCAACCACTGGTTTCTTCTTATCAAAATTCCACTCTTGAATTTTACTAATTAGACATGACGTCTTCTCTTTGTTATTCCCACATTAATGCTTATTTATCTATTTTTATAGGAACCCTAATGGAATTGAGATGCCTTCTTCTCTTTGTTATTGTCCTTGTATACTTTTTGTATCTACTTATTTTAACAAACACTAAAGCATAACTATTCACAATGTAATGCCATTTACATGGGTCAAGCTGAAAGGTGATATTTTTAAAAATGAGACTATATTTTTTAATTCAAAAATTGGAATGGCGAGTATTTCTTAGATTGTGTAGAATGGTGGAAAAGAGTTGGACTTAAAGCTTGTAATTCATATTGTACATTCTGAATGTTATGTTATTCTTTTCATTTTAGGAAAGTTCAACAATGAGTTTTATCTATATCCATCCTCTCATCATTTGTTTTCCTTTTCATTTCAAAATCTTTTAATTTTCCTTCATCCTTTTGAACCTTACTATTACTTTCTAATTATCAATTTAGTATTAACGTTGTTTGTTTGTTGCATTATTATATAATATATTAAAAACACCATTCTAGAAAATATCATGATCACTCATGCTGCATATAATTAATTCTATAGATATTCCCCACAAACAGCTTAATCAAATAATTAAGGCAGCTTATAAATAATTAATCAAGCACTGTAATTGTAATATATATGTATATATATTACAGTGCTTGATTAATACAAAACAATTAAGGACATCTAGCTACATACACACACACAAACACACATAATATGATGTATATGAATCATTTACTGCCATCTACTATACATTTTGTAGGATAAGGAGCTATGCTTAATTTTTTTCGATTAATATATATATATATATATATATATATATATATATATAATTGAGATGCATAAAATATATGTATATGTACAATAAGTAAATCTTTGAAATTAATTTATTCTATCACTTCTATGATTAAGTTTTTTCGGACAATATATGTGTTCTCTTATATGTTGATTTCATCCATCCACCTATTAGTGTCTTTTCTTGAGTATTAACTACAAATAATTTTTTTTTTTATTTTCTGTTTTTATCTCTTCTTTTTTATTAATGTTGTATCACTGCGTATTAATGGTATTGTGATAACATTTAGTGCAAGGATAGGTATACTTAAATTATATTTTTCCTATTTTTCTTTCTTACACATCCTTATTATCTTCTTCCATTGCTACTTTACTGCTACTACTACCATACTACTCTCCTCATAATTGGATCATTACCATCATGTTTTAAAAGAAAAATGGACTACCTATATATATAGGGGCAGGCTCGCACTAATTACCAATAAATGCCCAAAGGCCTACACCAAGATATCCTTAAAGAGAATTGAACCACCAACTCCAAAAAGAAGAATGGGAGGGTGAAGCCCCAACGGGCATAGTGCGGTGGAAAGACATTAGCACATAAGAACGGAGCATTGTGTGTTTGAATCATGGTAGGCGCACTCAGCACAAACAGAGCCAACAGTTGATCAGGTTTGACCGGATTCTGTAACCTGTAACCTGACATGGGTACTAGGCTCGGATTTAACGAACGTCCAACTGGCGCCTGAAAATTGTGAGCGCATCTGGATTAACATGGGAGGTGCATCGGGGGGGGGGGGGGGGAAGGTCACCGCCCCATGGGTTTGGTGCCGCACCAGTGGGTTTGAAGGATTCATCGGTGGCAGGAGTTCCTATGAGAATCCAAAAAAAGAAAAAAAAAAAATGGGAGGGTGAAACACTGCACCCAAATGCCCAATTCAATGGATTTACCTATTTTATTCTTATGCATAATTAACAAGAAAAATTTTGGCAACAGTGAAAAGTTATATTAAAAATAAATATTCAAGAGGGAGCAACTGTTTTTTCCGTGCCTCTTATTATTGAAGGAAGACTCTTGTGATTAGGTTAATATTTCAGGCCATGTATTTGACTTTTTATGGATTTGAAATAATTTTGTTAATTTATACTAAAATTTATTCAAATTCATGCAAATTTAAATTGAAGGGTCCAAGTACAAGCTCCTAATGATTAGTTAGAGAAATAGCTTCTCTAAGTAAACTTGTTGGAGCTTAAGACAGGTGTGCGTTGAGAATTCTACTTGTGAGTTTGTCCTATATTGGAAAATTTGAGTGGATGATGAGTGCTTATATACATGGTTGGACCCAAGACCCAATAAGCTGAAACTTTTGGGTCAAGTTGGTGTTCACCTATGTGTATCAAACCCACCCATGGGCTCCTCCAGTCCTAACAAGTGGTATCAGAGCCGACGGTTCATAACTCTGGATGAGCAGCATCGTAAAAGTCGAGACGTGAAGTTAATTCTCCTGACGTGCTAACAGTTGGAGGACCAAGTGTGTGACCGAGGCCAATAAGGATTATCTAAGTTGGGGATGAATTTGAATAGGGTAAAAAGGTGGGAGGTATGATTGGTTCGGAGGCACGTGGAATGCAATCTAAGGCATTTAAGGCACCAGTGGTAAGGCCCACTTGAGCAACTATTGGGGAATTGGGCTTACTCCTAGAAGGGAGATAGTTTTTATTTAAGGGTGAGCAGTTGGAATTGACAAGTGAGGGAGAGATTGTTGAGAATTCCACTTGTGAGTTTGTCCCACAATAGAAAATTTGAGTGGATGATGGGTGCTTATATACATGGTTGGGCCCAAGACCCAATAGGCTTAAGCTTTTGGGTCAAGTTAGTGTTCACCTATGTGTATCAAGCCCACCCATGGGCTCTTCCGGTCTTAACAGCGTGGGCCTGGGCTCCTCCGATCTTAACAGTGTGGGCTTAAAGGAGCCGTACAACAAGAGAACTGAGTCAACACTTAATGCAATTTTAGTCGTTCGAAGGAGGTTTGGGGGTGTTTCATCTGAAGACTTGGTATAGGGCTTTACTCACAAGAACTATATGGAATATTCACAAAAAGAAGGACACACTATGGTCGAAATGGATAAACCATATCTATCTTAGAAATGGCAGCATATGGGAGGCCACAACTAAGCATGAGGACTCCCCATTATTTAAGAAGATAGTGGAAATCAAGAATATGTTCTTACAACAGTGCAAGAACAAGGACAATGTTGTACAACTCTTAAGTCAATGGGAGTTTGATGACCATCTAAATTGCTCGAAAGTTTATAATTTCTAGAGATTAAAGGGTATAATAAAACTGTGGCACAATGTAGTATGGAAAAGTGGATGCACACCAAAGCACTTCTTCATTCTTTGGTTAGGTGCCAAGAATAAACTATTGACGAATGATAAGCTATTTGGTGCAGATAGAGATGAGCCGCACGCACTATGTAAATTAGAAACTGAGTCAGTGGACCATCTTTTCTTCAAATGCAAGATAGCTAATGAGGTATGAAAAGCCATGAAAAAATGGCTGGGATGCACAAGATCCATGAATACACTCAAGGCTGCCCTCAAATGGATGAAAAAAGAAGCTAAAGGGAAGAGTGTTCGATCAATGGCCATGAATGCTTGTCTAGCTACAACATTGTATTGTCTATGGCACTTTAGAAACAAGAGTGAATTTGAAAAAGTTGACACACCAATTGAAGCTATTATCAAACACATGTATATAGAATTTTGTATGACAAATTCCCAGCTCTGATACAATTTGGGAATTAATGAATCCCCCCCCCCCCTCGGGGGGGACCCGCCTACGCCTAGTATGAGAGTTGATGTAGCAAGCTTTTTGATAGGAAGGCCATTTGGTTTGTCCTTTTGATTGTACTGCTTAATCAGTGTGATGGGGTAGATGAGGGTTGATGTAACAAGCTTTTTGATAGGAAGGCCAATTGGTCTCTCATTTTGATTGTACTGCTTAATCAGTGTGATGGGGTAGATGTCCCCTAGGGTTGTCTGGGTATGCCCAAATGTTGTATATATTTAGATAGATTAATACATTTACCGTTACTAATAAAAAAAATACAATGGTTACTTTCAAAACACAATTCCAAGACTCGCCATTGATCAATTCCACAGATATTTTTGAGTAAAAATCTCCCTGTACAGAACCATGGTTAGCTTTCTTTATTGACAGAGCAAGCAGGAACCATAAGCAAATGATGAGACTTTTATGGTGGCTGCTATTACAATATGAAGATATATGGCACATTAGATCTAAAACTCTACAGGAAAAAAAAAAAAAACCAAAACAAAATGCAAAACCCAGTTTGCATCCAAAACTACTCATCCACTTCCGTGGAGGCTAAGGATCTGCACAAATGCTTTCCATCCTTAGCATCTGTCATCTCGGCCCTGAAAGTCGCATGGCAGATATATGTGTATCGCTATTGCAATCTGATGGCCCTGATGAAGTTCCCCCCTCGCTGATTGACTTGAAGAAATTCGAATAAAGGCGGGAACCCAGTTGAGAAGAAGTAGGTGGCTGGGGAACATCACAGAGACCTTCAAGCATTTGAACCACTTTAGTCATTGATGGCCTAACATGCATATCTTCCTGTATGCACCACAATGCTGCTCTAATTGCAGTGGAAACCCTCTCATCTGATTCATCCACATTCAGCTTCAAATCAAGGATGGTTCTCAGTTTCCCTTCTTCCAACATCTTAAAAGCATAGGATGGGAAATGGGCTTTCTCTGAGCCTTCTGTGGGATCAAAGTTTTTTCTCCCCCCAATTATCTCGAGCAACAACATCCCGTAGCTGTAAACATCACTCTTCTCGGATATGGCATAGTTTGTGATCCATTCCGGCGCAAGGTACCCTCTCGTGCCCCTAAGTGTTGTGAAAACATGGCTTTGCTCCCGGGTCATCAGCTTGGCCAAGCCGAAATCTGAGACTTTAGAAAGGAAATTATCATCAAGGAGCACATTTTCTGGTTTTATGTCACAATGAACAATCTTTGAATCACAATCTTCATGAAGATAGGCAAGTCCCTTTGCTGTGCCCAATGCTATATTGAATCTTATATCCCAGTCCAGCAAGAAATCATCACTGTGTTTCTTGAAAATCCATTTATCCAAAGACCCTTTTGCCATGTACTCGTAAGCAAGAAGTCGATGCGTTCCTTCAGCACAAAAGCCTTTGAGCCTGACCAAGTGAAGATGATGGATGCTGCCAATGATGCTAACTTCAGCCCGGAACTCTTTCTTTCCTTGACCAATGCCTTCCAGTTTCTTCACAGCCAGTTGAGTTCCATCTGGAAGTACCCCTTCATAAACTGACCCAAATCCTCCTTGCCCAAGCTTCACGGAGAAGTTATTTGTCGCAGTTTGAAGATCGGCATAACTAAAACGGATAGGCATCCCAGATAGATTTTGCAAGAAATTATCCTCCTCTGAATTTTCGTGTGGGGACTCCGGCAATTCATGCCTTTTCTGGTAGTATCGAAATCCAATATAAAGCAGACCAATAATAACAAGAACTGTTGAAATAGCTATAATCACAACAAATGCGAAACGATTCTGGCTGCTTCCATGCTGCGTCTCTCCATTGCTTCCATTGCTCATGATCTTAATGTATGAAGCAACACCTGTGCCCTTCTCAGAAATTTGCAAGCTTCCTATTCTGTCAAACAGAAAACAATTCCCCGAACCGATCTCAAAGAACAAAGCGATGCATGAGCAGTTCTCAAGACAAGAGGCTTTGCAACCACTTAAGTCAGTTCTTGAAGTGGGCGGAACAAACCCAAGTGCAAAATAGTTGAGCCCTTGACCAGCATTTACAAGCTCTGTTGAACCCTTCGACTGGTTACATGGAGAGACAATCCCAGGATTGCAACTTGAAATAGAGTTAAGCACAGAAGGACATTGGCACATGTTGTTACTGGAACAAACATAATATACATCACAAGGCAGTGGGGTGCTGCACGGGTCATTTGGTATTTTTGTTTGAGAAGAAACACTTGATCCGCCCATTTGGAGATCGCTGAAGGAGAGAAACCCATCGGTTCCTAGTACTGCAACCCAAGTTGCATTGGGATTGGATTCATCTGAGAAAACAAACTGCCACAGTAAGACTTTGTTTTGATCATAAAATCTCCATGAATTGTTACTAAGAGACGCTGAAGTAACGACTCCACCTTGCTGGTTGATGATTTTCCGATTTTCCTTCCCCATAGACCAATAAGGCTGCGGAGTTTCAAAATCGACATAGAGAATCATATCGCCAGACTTGATTTCGAGAAAATAGCTAAAGTTATTGGGATTGGGGTCGCTGACGAGCTTCATTCCTTCGGCGAACTCTTGGTTTGACAGAAGGGTGTTGGTGGGGTGCTTAAAGCTCTGCCAAATTATGCTACTGTCATTCCCAATCAAAACCAAATTCCCTGAGTCCTGCAATTCCATTGCAGAAACTCCCTTGCCGGAAGTATCTGTAGACCAAACTATTCTTCCCCCCATCTCTAAGAATGCATTCCCACTTTTATTGAAGACGAACATGTCAGAGTTCTGAACCGGCGAACCTCTATTTGCAGACCAGACTACTGTTGATCTATCCATATGAACGATGACTAATAGATAGAAGGTGGCATCTTGGGTAGGGGCGAAGCCGAAACCGAAATTTGAATTGTTTGACAAGAGAAACAATCCATTGTTATCGATCCAATTCATTTGAGATCCTTGCAACCCGGGATAAATCCTGCCAATTATTTGAATGCTAGCCAGACAGTCTGATAGAAAGACAATGAACAAACACATGTAGCCCATGAAAAGGAAGAACCCCCAAGGCCCCATGGCACAGCAAGAATTAGCTAAAACTTTGGAGAATGAAGGTAACAGAAGATGAAGATATTTGATTAACCAATGAATATCAGAGGATTTGAAACTAAACATGAACAAAATAGGAAAAGATAATGGGGGAAAAATGACTATAAAGTAGCCACCCTTAACTCAATATTCAGCAATTAAAACCAACCATCCATCTCTCAAAATCAGTTACAGAATTGAGGAAAGAAACTACATCTTCCCGAGTCACTAAGAAAGCGAAGCCAGCAAATATTACAAAGAGTCAAAGACCCAGTTGCCGAAACCAGCAAATGTGACGAAGACCCAGCTCCCAGAATTGAAGAAAATCGTCAATGAGAATTAATGGGTTCTCCTAATCCATCCATAAAATAAACGCAAATTGCAGGAAATTTGAACAGAAAGGGGACTGAGGGGAAGGCGAGAGAGTCTTCGGCGGTCATAAATAAATGACGGGAATTACAAAACACAGAGTGGCCCCTGGAAGGTGCGTAAATCTGTAGCTCTCACCTCCTGTCGTCGCAAAAGGGGGCAGAAACAAATGGATTTGCGGACATGGGACTCTGGCCTTCTCCCTAAAACGAGATGAGAACAAAGAGACTGACGGATATTTTATTGCTATTTCTGGCAAAAGGTTGAAGAGATCTCATCAAAAACCCATGAAGCTTTTCGACGGCTTAGAGAGCAGCCTATTGCGGGTGGCAAATAGGTAATTTCGCTTTCTAACGTGCGCATGTTTTCTCTTCAATTTATTTTACTTTTATAATGTTGCGAATTTAACTTATTTCCCTTTAATGATTCAATGATAATTTAATTAATAAATATAATATTAATTAAGGACAAAATGATCCCAACTCTGGTAAAAGATACAAACCTATGTTGAGATTTTTTAAGTAATTTTTTAGAGTTTATAAAAGTTTTACACACCTCTTCTCAAAAATTTGTCAAAAATATATATTTATTTTATTTTCGATAAAAAGATCAGCTTTTTATGTAGTACAAGTCTCTATTTAAATTGTCCTAATGAATGAGTATTTCTTCGATAACTAAAATATTTTCAAAAAAAATTGTAGAAAAATATTTTTTATAAATACTTGTGTCATTAAGTAGTGTTTGACTTATATTTAAATAAATATTTACTTCAAAAAGTATTTTTTAAACTAATTTTTAGGAAAATAAATTTTTTTTTAAAATTAATTTTTCTAGATAAGTTTTTTTCGTTCCAAATGACTTAATATTTTTAAAACGCAAATATCAGAATATAACTTGTAGAATTTTTGAAATTTTTTTGTCAAAATCAAAGAGAACCCGTGTATTTTGTCCTCATATTGATCAGTTTTTTTGTAAAAAAAAATAAAATAAATATATTATTATAAGGATATAAAGATTGTTTATTTTTGTTTGAAATAAAATAAAACAATGCTAGAATTTCTCACAACAAATATAATTTGATAAATTTCAACCCATGTGGAAATTTTGTGTTTTGTACTAGTGCGTACGCGTGCTACTTGAGCGTTGAAATCCACCAATTATTGGATTGCCCCACACCCACATCAAAGCAGTTTGAACGTTTAAGCTTTGCCAAAAGGTTGGAATAGACTATAGGCTATGCTTTGTTAACACTATCTTAATTTGGGTTTATAATTCTCAGCATTTGATTAGAAAAATTGTACTATAGTTGAAATGTTTGAAGTGATAGGATTATAATGAATATTTAATAATTTTATAAGGTATGAGGAAGAAAGACACTCATCTCTCCTGAAGTTTGATAAAAAGATAAGAATCTCCCTTTAAGTTTAAAAAATATTACAGGCTTTACTTCAGGTTTCAAAAATGTCATATACTTCCCTAAGGTTTATTAAAAAGACACATATCTCTCCTTTCACCTCTCCTGAAGTTAGGTTAAAAAAATAAACATCTCTCTTAAAGTTTTAAAAATATCACGGACCTCCCTTGAGGTTTAAAAAATGTCATATACCTCTCATAAGATTTATTAAAAAGACATAGATCTTCCCTTAGAGGATAATTTGTGTATTTTTAACAAAATTTAAGGAAGTTTCCTATATTTTTTAAAGCTTCAGGAGATATTTTGAAAATTTTGAAATTTCAGAGAAAGTCGTTGAAATTTTTGAAATCTCAGAAGAAATCATTATTTTATTTTTTTGGTCAAATTTCAAGAAGAGATCAGTACATTTAACTCCATAAAAAACTGAGGACACCTTTATAAATTAAAATAATAAATAATGTGTTTAAAAAATTAATTTTCAACTTTTACAAACAATTTTAGGACAAAAGACACTTAATTCCCTTCATATTTGTCAAAAAGGTGAAGACTTCTCATGAGAATGTTGGAGCTCTCATTTGGTAAATCTTAAGATAAGTCCGTATCTTAATGTCTTTTTTTCTAAAATTTTTATAAGTTATTCAAAAAAAAAAGTAAACTTTAAAAGTGTAGAGGAAAGATTGAGAGAGAGAGAGAGAGAGAGAGAGAGAGATGAATGAGGAGGGTCCATAATCCATAATTGCCAAGGTTGGAAGGAAGTTAACGTGGAAATAGTCAAAGATCAGCAACCAACTCAGAGTCATACGTACCTCAGATTAATAAAGAAAAAGAAACCAAAGCAACTTGAAGGGGGTGGGGGAGTAGCAGTGGGAGTGGGTTCCATCCATCCTTCATCCTACCCTAACCCTCCCTCTTTAATAATTCCAAACATAGCTTTCCTAGTTGCCAGTTGCCAGTTGCCAGTTGCCATTTAGTTTATAACCGCATTAATTGTAATTTACGCGCAACGGCAGCCGAAGCAGCTTCACATTGGCTGCGGTCAACTGGCAGGGCACCGTCATGGCGGCACCCGGTAATGAGATCTCCTAGGGCAGGGCAAGCAGCCTCTGCCATGCCCCACGCCCCGCCCCCCTGCCCTTCAGGGTTCTGGAAGAGGGGAAATTTTGGAATGATACATTGTTACCTTATCCCTTGTTTATTGTCTTAAATATATAATTGACTTCCATAAACTATGCTTCTATTCGAATCTTAAGTAATTTGACTAAGATGCATGCCCCACTAATGATATAGTATTGCGTCAATTGAGGAATTTCAATTTCGTTTGATTTGCAAAATACAATGAGATAGAATGTGATGTATTAAAAAATTAAATAGAAGCTATTTAATGTAATAATAATTTTTTTATCAATTTCATTACATATTTTATTTCATTCTTATGCACCAAATTTTATTAAGATATTACATTTTTTTTTTTTTTGATTACATAGTAACTCCAGCCGCTAACAAGTACTTTGGATCCTCTAATGTGGTACCAAACCTACGGATCAACGTCCTCTCCCTAGGTCTCGCTGATCAGGTAAAGTTCGTAATGCGGACACGGCTTCCGTGCATCAGTTGGACGTTCGGCCAACCCGATCTCGGGACCCATTTTCATTACCATTCACGATCCCCACTGGCTCATAGAATGAACTTTCACCATTCACTATCCCCGTTGGCTCACAGAGTAAATTCTCACCATCTACAAGTACCGCGAGCTCCATGAATGTATTTACGTGAAATTGAACCCCCGATACTCCTTCTTAAATGTCGATGTCTTTCTATCGCCATGCCAGTGGGGGCAAGATATTATAATTTTGTGTTTACTTCACGTGTGAATATATTTTTATTATAATACATTTAGTTAAGGTGATAAATAAAAAACGGTGAAGGGTTGCATTTGTGTGAGCAAAATATAAATAGAAGAGAAGGGATGGAAAAAAAAGAGAATTAATCGGTATATTGAAAATGCAATATTTGTAGTAAAATAAAATGTTAAAGAGAGAGTATGAGAATGCAGTAGGGCATATAATCGTTATACTGATCATTTGCATGATTAAGTACTAGATTTATATTCAATACTAAGTTTCGGCATGCTAATTTCAAATTATTTTTATATATACTAATTCCAAATTTATGTACATTATTCTAATTGCGCATGGACTACTCTCTCTCTCTCTCTCTCTCTCTCTCTCACACACACACACACACATACACACACAAACAGACAAACACACACACACACACGTTGCATTTTGTTCATTTAATTGAAAGGTAAATTAAAGACAGTGTCCTTTATCTTTAAATAATCAATTTGGGAAGTTGAGGTATTTACGTTCCAAATTAATGAACAAAAATATGATTTTAGACACTATTTACATGTATTTTTTCTTAATTTTTAACTACATTAAAATAAAATTTTATTTTTGATAATATTTCGTATAGAGGGAAAATATAGTGAAAAATAAGTTTCTTTCTTATTTTCATTTCTTTTATTTTTTTCCAATCAAAATTCTTTGTCCAAATTGAACCCTAGTGAGGGTTATTTTAAATCTAACTGTAGTGATTCCAATATATATATAAAATTAATTAATTAATTAATTAATATTAATTAAATAATAAAATATAATGTATTAATATATTAATATAATGTTATAATATGTTATATATATAAAGGGTATGCCGAAGCTTCTTGAAGCTTTAGGAATTAGAATTCTTGAGAGTCCTGCGCCATCTCTCCACTCTCACCGTTTCTCTCATCTCACTTTCTCTCTCTCCTCAACTCACTTTCTCTCTCCTTAATTTCTCGGCGATTCGTGCATCAATTGAAGAACAAAAACTATCTCTGGGTTCCATTCCAATCACCAAAGTTTTAATCGGGGTAATTTCATCGTTAGGGCATCGTAGACACCACTCCTGGGATAAGATAAGGGGAATAAATTATATCAGTTTATTTTAAAAATATTCTCAATTAAATTGTAGTATTTGGTTTCACGAATAATATACATGATTTTCTGAGTATTTAGACTTATGGGAATGGTAATTTTAAATTATTATACGTATGTTTTGGGGAATAAATTTAAATTAAATTAAATTGTAGGGTTTTGATCGGATCAGGATTTTTGGGAATATATTCTAATTAAGCTAAACTCTAGGGATTTGATCAAATCATATTTTTTTGGAAATATTTTGGAGTTAAATTAAATTGCAGTGATTTGATTATATTCAGGTTTTTAAAATATATTGGGGATTAAATTTTAAAAAGGGGAATTGATCATACATGCGTCATAATTAAATTTACCAATTATATATTTTGAAAATTTTGCAGGCAATTAGTAAAATTATAATTATTGAATAAATCGTGTGACATGAGATTTAATTATATTTTACTACATAATTGAATAAGAGTGTTTTTGTGGTATTATCATGGAAAAATGTGATTTATACTGATTGATGAAAATACTAAAAATGTGGGAAATGGTGAAACTTTGAAAATGACGTCTGAATGCCGAGATTGATATGACGACTAGGTGTTGGTTTTTGATATGACAGTTGTATGCCGAGGGTTTGATATGATGGCTGAAAGCCGGATTTTCATATAAAAGATTTTATACTGAATGACGAAATGAGTTTAAATAACATTTTTTATTACTTAAATTGTATTATATGATTTAAGAACCCTGAGAACCAATTGTGATGAGAGTACGGTGATTACACGTTAAAGTTGCGTAATTAGGCGTTTAAAATCGTGCATTAAAGATTATAATTTTAATTAAATGCCTGATTATGTTCAAAATTTTAATCATTGAGTTCGTTTGATAACTTTAAGATAATTATCCTATTTTTGCTGCAAATTTATGAATACTCATGTTTAATTATCGTAGGATAATTTTCAGAAATTTGGAGAGGACATGCATCTAATGTCTCATGCCGTGCATGTGACACCGAGAGAAATCGAGCCATGCAACATTGATAGGGGCCGTGAAAGCACGTGGGTCACATGCACATCAAGAATACAAGAAAGTTGTGCATGCGAAAGGTTTTGTGGCCGCGAGGGTGAGGTGCATGAGCTGTGTGTGAAATAAATAAATAAATGATCTGGGCCGTGTGTGATAGACTTGGTGCAACCTCAAGAGGGGGGAGGGGGTGAATTGGGTATTTAAAATGTACCACCTAGGTTAACTGGTTTAATCAATAGTGCAATACAACCTAGGGTCAATCTACACAATCAACAGATAAACATACACGTGCAGTAGAGGTAAAGAGTAGAAATGTAAAGAACACACACGACATGTTATTGGGGTTTGGTCAAATGTGCCTATGTCCTCGCCTTGGCCACACTAGCATAAGGATTACCACTATAATGCTCATTTAAATGGGTGGAGCAGCACCTAAAACAACCAGGTCAATTCAAGCAGTTGACCTCAACCAACACGCCTTAATAGGATGACGCACCTAACTTTCCTAATTGGGTTTAAACCAGTCTGGGACTATTCCACAGGGTTAGTCTCCCTCTTCAGGACCGCGCCTGAAATACAACCAATGTGTATAAAATGTGTATATGAAAATTCGCTTCTAGACAAGCAGATGTGTGCGCCAATATAGCTCAATCAATAATGCAAGCACGAATGATATGTAAATATGCTCAGTGCTCTAATGTGTGCTAAATACTCAATCACGTATAGATTTTTAGTTGAGATCTAGAGTGTATATTCAAGCAATATTTGAAACACAGTATGTGAATAACACAAAATCAGATTAGGGTTTCAAAATATGCTAAGCAAGTTCAACCAAACAAACTCAATAATATATTCTAATATTCAAGGCACAATGAAGTTGTTTAAAGTACTAGCTTTTTGAAAAGGATTTTTGCACACAAAATCTAGGTTTAGGTATCTTGCAACAACAATGCAAGAACCACAACCCTTAAAGTCTTTCTATACTAAATTTATCAAATGAAATCGGTGGAAGAACTTTAATGCTAAACTCTCAAATAAAATCAATCAAACAATAATGCAAATGAGAGTTCTACAAAGATTAAGCACAATAGCCTTATAAAATACTCACAATGCTTGGAGAAATCAAGAATGAGGAGTATGTGAGTGTTTGGAAGTATTATTTGGCTAATAAAGGATTTTGGATGTTGAGAGAATTTTGGCCTAATCAAGTTTGCTAATCCTTACTAATTATGACAAATGAATGGGTATATATAGGCAAGGAGGAATTTTGACCGTTGGGGACACAATGGGCATAGTTAAATTTGTTTAAAAGACCATTAAGAATATTAACCCAATTTACCCCATTTAAAAATTCGGTAAAAAATATTTAAACCTGCGAGGTTCGGGTGCCCACCCAAAGGTTTGGGCACCCAAACAGACACAGCCAAAAATTCAAATTTTAGACGTTCGGGTGCCTGAAGGGTGAGACGGTCAGCCGAAACAAATTCAATAGCATTTATTCGATAGTTCGGGTGCCCAGCTCCCAATTCGGTTAATCGAACTAGGCAATTCGGTCGCCCGAGCCCAATTTGAACTTAGTTATTCGGTCGCTCGGCTAGTTGAAAAGTGCTCTGACATAAGCTCAGGTGCCCGGGGAAGACACGTTCAAATTTGGTTTGGGTGCCCAGACACTTAAGTCAACATGTTGACTAGTTCGGTCGCCCAAGCCATTTTACATGGCCTAGGTTTGGTCACCCGAACTCTCTCAACTTTTTCATTTAAGATCATTTCATCCTTAATTTGATTCCCCTGATTATGATAAGTGATGTTGGGGACTTGTGTTCTTAGTGAAGGTACCTAAAGTCCAACTATGGTCGTTTTGAGCATACTTACCTACCATGCATGATGCAAATTATTACAAGTCATAGGAGTGCACAGTTCATAATTAAATTTATATCCTAGAATGAAGAAACTAGGAAGACCAAGAGTTGGAACTTCGGGTGAGTGATGGAGCAGGAATAAGTAGCCTAAAGTGAGGGTTTTCGTGCTTAAAATATATAGATCCCGCGAGTTCAGGCGCCTGAAGATTAAGTTTAGTCGCCTAAAGATTTACAGAAATTAATTCTTAACAGGTAGTAACACCTCAATCGCCTGAGGTCTAATGGCTCAGGTGCCTAAGCCTCAGAAATACCCTGTGTAGGTGCCTAAACTTCCAAGCTCAGTTGCCTGAAGTCTTTTAATTTAAAAAAAAAAAAATCTCTTTTTACTTAACCTGAAACCTTCCTAAATCACTTCCCTACTATATAACAACCCAAGTTCTCTTCTAATGGATATAAATCTTTCTTCAAGAAGAGGTTTTGTGAAGATGTCCGCCCATTAGTCATTTGTGTTTATAAATTCAAGTATAATATCTTCTTTTTGAATGTGATCTCTTAGAAAGTGGGTTCTTATGTCAATGTGTTTAGTTATTAAGTGTGATATTGGAGTTTTAGAGATCTTTATTGCACTTGTGTTATCACATTTAATTGGTATGGTGGAATATTCTGGATTATAGTCTTTTAACTGTTGTTTCATATACAAGGTTTGTGCACAACAACTCCCGGTTGCTACATACTCAACTTTTGATGTGGATAAAGCTACAAAGTTTTGTTTCTTAGAAAACCAAGATACTAAGGATCATCCTAGAAAGTGATAAGTCCCAGTTGTACTTTTTCTATCAATCTTACACCCTACATAATCAGCATTTGAATAATTAATCATTTCGAATCCGGTGTCCTTAGGTTATCAAACTCCTAATTTGATTGTACCTATCAAGTACCTTAGGATTCTTTTAACGGCTATTTGATGTGATTCTTTAGGTGCTGATTGAAATCGTGCACACATGCATACAATAAACATTATATCCGGCCTACTAGTTGTTAGGTATAGAAAACTTCCTATCATACCTCTATAATATTTTATATCTACCGGTTTCCCTTTTTCATCTTTATCGAGGCTTATGGAAGTTGTTGGAATTGGTGTATTCCCAAGAGTGGGGGTGAATTGGGTATTTAAAACTTCCTAAGTTGATTTCAGTTCCACAAACCGTATTTCCTAACCTAGGGTCTGTCTATGCAATCCCAAATGCACAGATAATATAAAGTGTGGAAATTAAGTCATGCATAGCATTCAAAGACTATTGAAAGTAACATACATGTGTAGTAAATAAATTGCAGAAATATAAATTGCACACATGATATGTTATCGAGGTTCGGCCAATACTGCCTACGTCCCCGCCTTAGCTTGCAAGCCTGAGGATTACCACTATTGCTCACTTAACGGGTGGAGCAGCACTAGTTACAACTAGGTCAAATTCTCAAGGGCTGACCTCAACCTTAACACACTCTCCTTACGTGACAGAGAAGGCCCTACCGATCCTTAAGGACTAGGTCAACGTCCACTCAGGCCATGCCTGGAATACAATAAACAAATACAAATTTGTGTACAAATAAGGATGCTTCTAATACAAGCAGATTTGTACGACAATTTAGCACAGTATAATCAACGTACTTCAATATGATAGGAAATTATAAGCTCAGTGAAGATATGTCAATCTACTCTCAATATTATGTGAATGTGCAATCAAAGTGTGAGAGTGAGCTAGCAAAGTTTCTTTAAAACAATCTATATAAATATGTCAACCACAAATAATGTTTCAAAGATTTCCAAGAGTATAATCAAATATCTCAAAATAATTTTCAAAAGTTTAAGCATGAGAGATATTTGAACACAAAGCTTGTCAAAAATATTTTATACAAAACACAAGACAAGCTATTGCAATAAAAGTGCAAGGACTCACAAGCTTATAAAGTTTCCCCACAAATGAATTTATTGTTTAAACCAATGGGGAACACTTTGGGCTTAACTCTCTTAAAAATCAACAATCAATATGAGAGTATAAGCTTGTAGATAATCTCAAAAATACTCTCACCAAATTGGTTTTAACAAAGGAATGAAAAATGGTGGAGTATATGGGCTTGTATATGGATGTGAAGTTCTAAAAATTTCAGAGAAATTTTTTTAATCCAAATCCCTAGTCTCTTCTTAATATTTGCAAATGAATCCATATATATAGCCACTTATAAAATTTTGACCATTGGGACACAAGGGTAATATTTAAAATTATTTTAAATGAGTTTAGAAAAAATAACCCTAATTTACCTTTAGTTATCTGCAGTAAAATTTGGCCAACCCGAGAGTTTCGGTCGACAAAGCCATAAGTTCGGTTGCCCAAATAGACATATGAGAAAAAGTGAAATTTCCATGTTAGGGTGCCCGAGGACAGGTTCAGGTGGCTGAACTAGGCGATTTTCCAACCTGCTCAAGGTTCAGTCGCCTTACCTCAAGTTCGTTTTGCCAAACTTGCACTTTCAGTCGACTGAGAACATTACGTTTTTTTTAGTTCGATCGCTAGAAGTCAAGTCAACACTTTGACTTTCCTATGGTTGGTCAACCAAGGTGTTTTCAATGCCAAGGTTTGGTCGCCTGAAACCTGAATATTTTACCACCTAAGTCTTGATTTTGAAAAATGATTTCCCTTGATAGCATATATGATAACAGGGTTAAGCCTAAGTGTTAGTGTAAGGACCTAGGATCTTTTCTAAGGTCTAGGCATTTTAACTTAGCCTAAAAAATCGGGCGTCGGTCAACCGAAGGCCTCTTGATTTCCAAGTGATGTGTAGGGACCTAGGGTCTTTTAAGGCCTTTAAGCTTGTAATTCTTACCATTCATGACATGCATTAATTATTACATACCTTTTGATTAAAATTACATACCCAAATGAATTAAATATAAATTACAAATGTAAACAATTTGTCTTCAAATTCTTCAAGTCACTATATGCCTTTGCCAATTCATGCAAGACTGATTCTGCACACAAACTCGACAAACATTAAATACCAAAGTATTTGTCATAATTAAAACGGGATATGACCTATAAGGTCAATAGAAGTACCCATGGGGGTACCTATGGGTTTACTACTTTCCATATCGAATTTTTTAAGCATATCTTTTATATTTTTGGATTGACTTATAAAAGTTCCATTCTTTGCTTGTTTGATTTGTAATCCTAGGAAGTAGTTCAATTCTCTCATCATGCTCATTTCAAATTCCTTTTACATACATTTGGAAAATTCCTTACATAGATTATCATTAGTCGCACTAAATATGATATCATCTACATAAATTTGGATTATGGGCACGTCTTCTTTCTTAGTCTTAATAAATAAGATACTATCAACCTTTCCTTTAGAAAACCCCTTTTCTAGTGAGAATCGCTAAATCTTTCATGCCAAGCCCTAAGGGCTTGTTTCAGGCCATATAAAGCCTTAGTTAACTTGTATACATATTCAGGTTTTTGAATGTCCTCAAAGGCCTGGAGGTTGTGTTACATATACCTATTCATTTATAAAACCATTTAAAAATGCACTCTTTATATCCATTTGATACAATTTAAATTCCTTATAAGATGCATATGCTAAAAGCATTCTAATTGCTTCCATTCTAGCTACAGGAGCAAATGTTTCATCATAATCTATTCCCTCTTCTTGGTTATATCCTTTAACTACAAGTCTAACTTCATTTCTAACTATAATTCCATTTTCATCCTTTTTATTTCTTTTCTAACTATAATTCCATTTTCATCCTTTTTATTTCTAAATACCCACTTAGTCCCTCTGATTGAATAGATATCCGGTTTGGGAACTAATTTCCATACTTTACTTCTTTTAAATTGATTTAATTCTTCTTACAAGGCAATTATCCATGAGTCATCATTTAAAGCTTCTTCAACATTATTTGGTTCATCTTGGGATAAGAAAGTGTTGGAATTGGTGTATTCCCTAGAAGTGGGGTGAATTGGGTATTTAAAAAATTATCTCCTAGGTTCAACTACACTAGTAGCAGTAATACACAACCTAGGGTCTTTCTAAGCATATAACATTTTGCGTAGAAATATAAAGTGCAGGAAATTAAAAGCAGATACGTAATTAGGGTTCGGCCAATACTTCTTACGTTTCTGCCTCAAGCTCACAAGTAAGAGGATTCCACTATGATTGCATACTTACAGGTGAAGCAGCACCTAATACAACACCTTACAGGATGGTGCACCTAGTTCTCTTAATTGGGTCTGAACCAGTCCGGGACTATTCACGTCTGGAATACAACAAATAATCAAATGAAATATTTTGTACAACCAAATATGCTTCTAATACAAGCAGATGTGTACAACACTATAGCTCAAAATTGTAGTGAACCGAAAAATAATAGTATTTAAATAATAACGAGGGAGAGAAATGGAAATAGTATCAGAAGGAGGCAGCCAACTTCGTCGACGACATTGCATTTTGGATGGAATAATTCGGAAGATTATCCACAGGGCCTCATTCACAAACACAGGGAGTTCATCAACGAGTGCATAACAGGGCCTTGTCGATGAACACATGGAGTTCATCGACGAGTGCATAAGGGGACCTCGTCGACGAAGCTACGACTCATCAACGAGAAAATACCGAGAGAAGAATTTGGGCTACTCTGAATTTCGTCAATGAAGGGTAAGATTCTTCGACGAAATTACTTAAAGACTCGTTGACGAGATGACGTGGCTCGTCAACGAATCCCGCAGTATAAATAGCCCTAAATTCATTTTAATCACAAAAAATCAGCGCCGCTCTCTCTTTCTCTCTCTCTCTCTACCCCTACGGCTCCTCCCTCATCTCTCTTCGATTTTGGCCCTGTTAGTCGCCGGATCGACGACCTGAGGCCACCATGACACTCTTGGCGAAGTTCTGCAAGTCTGCCGGAGCGGATCGTTGGTAAAACAAAGTTGGAATTCATCCCAAATCCAGGGTAAGGTCTTTTATTCAGTTTTTGTCCTTTTGAAAGTTGTAGGAAATGATGTAGGCCAAGAAATATTGATATTCTATTCTGAAAAATGTGGTTTTCAGGGTGTTGAGTGGAGAACCCCGCGGGTGTAGGACCCTTTACAGAAAGGGGATTTTAGCAGAAATCAGGTAAGTGAAATATGCTATGCTAGGGTTTTAAGAATATTAACAGAATTTACATAGATACATATATACCAATTATTATGTAGTTTTTACAGAATGAATGTTTTAATGTTGTGTGACCTGAGTAGATATTTACCTGATGTAAAATTTATACAATACTTCAACATATCATGTTATATAGCATGTACATATAGTTATTCACAGATGATTAACAGACAGATTTATATAGATTTTATTTAGTTTAGTATATCACAGTTTTTACAGAATGCTATGTTTTCCTGAATACCATAACACACAGTTTATAAAGATAGATTATACAGTTATAGCATCGAGATGCTAAAGTTACTTAGATTTTACAGTATTTACAGTACATAATTATAATATTATGGTTATTTTGGAAACATAATGTAAATAGCAAAGGTATATATATATATAGATGTACTTACATAGTATCAGATCCTTGTGGAGACATTATAGACAAATACAGTTTACAGGGCATGGTACCGTTGCTATATACAGATAGAGAGCAATCACATATCTCAGATAGTGTGTGGGTACCGTCTAACCGTGCTCGGAGAGGATGCAGCTCCCCAGTACACTGGGTAAAGGGGGCTGGCTAGATGAGGTAGCAGCCAGTCCTGAGCTTAGGAGTGGATGTAGTTTGGCCGGGCTGAGGTAGTGTAGAGTATGATGACTTACCTGGAGGGCTGACCAAGTTAAGTCCCACCTACGGGCCGCACAACCTTGTTATGAGGGGTCAAATCATGACATACAGAGTCCTAGGGAAAGAACACAATTATGTATATGTATACAATTTTACAGCTTTTATTGTGTATAGTATGATGTAGCACTATGATTGATAGAAAGTTCAGATGATACAAATGTTTTAAGTTATTATACATGTGTTGTACAAAATTGTTAGATTATGCAGTTTTTAAATACTATTATTATAATTTTATGACTTGGTCGCTACACACTAGTAACAACATATTTCCACTTATTGAGCGTCGACCCACCCCATTACTTTACCATTTTTCAGGTGAGACAGCTAGGCGAGCATATTAGGCTCGCGGATAGGAAGTTTACTTGATTACCTCGGTTGTAGGGTGAGTTATGACAGGCTTTTGTATTTTTGAGGTAGATGATACTGGAGGGGTTTATTTGGTATGGTTGTGGTTTGTATATACTGTATTATGCTATTGTATAGTATATATATATAGATGGTTATATGAATTGTGTTTCCGTTGCTTAGGTATGGATGTAGATATACATATATATATATATATATATATAAATGGTAAGAATTTTGAGGATGTTACATTTTGGTATCAGAGCCTTGGTTGCTCGGTTCTATAGACTCTAGAGTGCAGCGGAAAACAATACTAGAATATAGGGAAAAGATTTGAGGTTTTGTTCTGAGATCTGGATACGGGATTTCGTGATTGTTTCTGTGTTTTTCCTGGGGTGATGATTCCAAGAAAACCATAGTAAACTGTCAACAAGTCATGTGTTTGGGTTGTAGGAGTGGATTTTGGGGTTAGAATCAGGAGGGATGGTTAATAGAGAATTTGGAGTTTTAATTGAATAAGTTGGGTCTGTAGGGAAATAGAATTCTGAAACAGTGTTCCATATGTTTGCAGGATTGACCCAAGAGGCAGTAGCGCTCACGCCAGTGGGGATGATGGAGCAGGTCCTTCTGGCGCAGCTGGTGGGGATTCAAATGTTGTATGTAGTGGCTCAACAAGTTATGCCTGGGATAGCCGGGAGTTCTAGAGAGCATGGAGGTCCATCTCCAGTTTAGGGATGCACCATAGAGTAATTCAAGAAGATGAACCCACCAGTTTTTTCTGGAGCGACTGACCCTGCAGTTGCTGAGAATTGGGTGTAGGAGGTAGAGAAGATCCTGACAGTACTTCACTGCACCGACGAGTAGAGAGTTATGTACGCTACATATAGACTGGCAGGGGAGGCTGAGAGATGGTGGAAGACCACTAGACTATTGGAGGAGCAGAGGACGACTCCATTGCCGATGACCTGGGCCCTTTTTAGGGATATATTCTTTGATAGATACTTCTTGCTTCTGTTAGAGAGGCCCAAATGCAGGAGTTCCTGAGCCTGTCCCAGGGGTCGATGATAGTTCGGCAGTACGCGGCGAGATTTATTAAGCTCTCATGTTTATGCTCATATATCGTCCCCGATGAAGTAAAGAAGGCCAGAATGTTTGAGAGGAATTCGAGGTGAGATATCTATAGGTAGGTGGCGGTTTTGAGGATCCAGGTTTTACAGAGTTGGTTCACAGGGCCATGATAGCAGAGGAGAGTCTATCGAAAGAGATTGAGATACAGAGTCATAAGAAAAGGACCGCACCCTCGAGCTTTCAGGCGGGTCCCAGCCAAGGCCCTTAGAGGGGAGGTAGATCTGGCGAAGGTCAGAGGCAGATAATTGAGCAGGGTGGATTTTAGGGCAGTCAGCCTCCCTCCATTTGTACCAGATGTGGATGGAGACACCCGGTCGAATGTCGATTAGGGGAGAATGTTTGGTACCGCTACGAGAGACCCGATCATGTTTGTCAGATGACACCAAGTTATGTACCGACTCCTAGGCCATTTTGGGGAGGAAACCAGGAACCCCTCGGTGGTCAGCAGAGAAATACCGCGCCAGCAAGGGTTTACACATTGACACCGGGAGATGCTGAGGTGGCTGGAAACGTGGTCATAGGTACCCTTACTGCTTTACCATATGCAATTGTTGTTTTGTTTGATACAGGTGCCACCCATTCCTTTATATCGGCGGGGTATGTCAGAATAACTAGGGTAGAGACTCAGCTACTAGATATAGAATTGTTTATGGGTACGTCGTGGTTAGATGCATGAGGGTACTTCAGAATTTTCCAGTAAGTATTCAGGAGAGAGTGCTTTTAGCCGATCTTGTGGTCTTGGATATGCAGGGATTTAATGTGATACTGGGTATGGATTGGTTAGTTTTTTATCATGTTAGTATTGATTGCCATCAGAAAGAAGTAATTTTCAGGCCCCCGGGCGAGCCAGAATTTAGATTTATAGGTTCACGTGTACGTGCCTCACCACAGCTAGTGTCGGCTATTTAGGTGAGGAGATTGTTACAGTGTGGTTGCCAGGGGTATGTCACATACATAAAAGAATTGCTAAAAGAAGAATTGGGACAAGTTGACATACCAGTAGTGAGGGAATTCTCAGATGTATTTCTAGAAGAATTACCTGGTTTGCCGCTCGATCATGAGATTGAGTTCACTATAGACTTATTGCCGGGGTCTGCACCAGTATCTAAAGCATCGTACCTTATAGATCCAGTCGAGTTGAAAGAACTGAAAGATCAGCTACATGAATTACTAGATAAAGGTTTCATCAGGCCCAGTGTGTCACCTTGGGGTGTACCAATTCTGTTCGTGAAAAAGAAAGATGGAACCATGAGATTATGCATCGATTATAGGGAGATAAACAAACTGATAGTCAAGAATAAATATCCTCTCCCTAGGATCGATGATTTATTTTATCAGCTCCAGGGGACCCAGGTTTACTCTAAAATTGATCTGCGGTCAGGCTACCATCAGGTGAAAGTTAAAGCAGAAGATATTTTGAATACCGCATTTCGTACCAGGTCTGGGCATTATGACTTCTTATTGATGCCATTCGGGTTAAATAATGCACCAGCAGTATTTATGGATCTAATGAATCGGGTGTTTCATCAGTATTTGGACCAGTTTGTGGTTGTGTTCATTGATGATATACTGGTCTACTTGAAGAGTTTGAGGAGCACGAGCATTATTTGAGGCTGGTGTTGCAGATATTGAGAGAAAGGAAATTATATGCAAAATTTAAGAAGTGTGAGTTTTGGTTAAAACAGGTCACATTTCTTGGTCACGTGATCTCAGAAGCAGGTGTATCAGTTGATCCAAGTAAAATAGAGGCAATGGTGAGTTGGGAAAGGCTGAGAAATGTTCAGGAAGTCAGGAGTTTTCTGGGATTAGCAGGTTATTACCGGCGTTTTTGGATGTTTCTCCAAGCTATCAGGTCCATTAACACGACTTACGAGGAAAAATGTAAAATTTGAATGGACTGATGACTGTGAGCAGATTTTTCAAGAGTTAAAGCAGCGGTTAGTTTCAGTTCCAATACTAGCTATTCCTTTAGGGGAGGGCGGGTTTGTAATATACAGTGATGCCTTTTTGAAGGGTCTTGGATGCGTGTTGATGCAACATGGCAGGGTCATCGCATATGCGTCTAGACAGCTTAAAGAATATGAGAAGAATTATCCTATTCATGATTTAGAGCTTGCTGTAGTGGGGTATGCTCTCAAGATCTAGAGACATTATTTATATGGTGGTAAGTGTGAGATTTTCACGGATCATAAGAGTTTAAAATATTTCTTTACCCAGAAGGAATTGAATATAAGGCAAAGAAGGTGGCTACAGCTTATTAAAGACTATGATTGCAAGATTAGTTACCACCCAGGATAAGCAAATGTAGTGACAGATGCTCTGAGCAGGAAATCAGGGGGACCCGTACTGGCAGCTATGGAGATTCAGCACTCAATTCTGATGGATTTGGAAAGGCTCAGTATAGAATTGGTAGAGAAGAGTCCTTAGGCAGTTATTGCCAGTTTAGTGGTTCAACCTACACTATACGAGAGGATTAAAACAGCTCAGGGCGATGATGTAAAGTTGGCAGAGGTTATCGCTAGAGTGCGGGATGGTGGGGGAGAGGAGTTCAGTATATCAGATGACGGAGCTTCTATGATTTCGTACTAGACTATGTGTTCCTGAAGAAACTGAGATCAAGAGAACTTTATTAGAGAAGGCTCATAGATCCCTATAAACGGTCCATCCCTGCAGTACTAAAATGTACAGGGATCTGCGAGAGTATTTCTGGTGGCGTGGAATGAAGAGGTAGATAGCTGAGTTTGTTCAGCAATGCTTGACGTGTCATCAGGTTAAAGCTGAGCACCAGAGACCGGCAGGATAGTTGCAGCCACTGTTCATTCTAGAATGAAAATGGGACCACGTTTCGATGGACTTTATTAAGGGGTTACCACCGGTACGACAGGGACTGAATGCGATTTGGGTGGTTGTAGATCGTCTGACGAAAATCACTCATTTCATCCCTATTAAAATTGGTTATTCCATGGATAGACTGGCAGAGATATATGTTTAGGAGATAGTTCATGTTCATGGATTACTAGTATCCATAGTCTCGTACCGAGATCCTTGGTTTACTTCACGATTCTGGAAAAGTTTTTAGGAGGTTATGGGTACGCAGTTAGCTTTTAGCACTGCTTTTCATCCCTAAACAGATGGTCAGACTGAGAGGACGATTTAGACACTAGAGGATATGCTTCATGCTTGTGTTCTTGATTTTGGAGGCAGTTGGATCAGTTTATGCCGTTAGTTGAATTTTCTTATAATAACAGCTACTAGGCTAGTATCAGCATGGCTCCATACGAGGCATTGTATGGTAGGAGATGTTGTTATGCTCTCTTCTGGAACGAAGTAGGTGAAAGGCGAGTTTTGGGTCCCGAGATAATATAATAGGCGTCCGACAAAGTCCGATTAATTAGAGAAAAAATCAGTACAACACAGAGTTGACAGAAAAGCTATGCAGACACTCACCGTCGGAAGTTAGAGTTTGATGTGAGAGATCGAGTATTTTTTAACATAGCTCCTCTGAAAGGAGTTATGAGGTTTGGAAAGAAGGGCAAGTTGAGCCCTAGGTATATTGGTCCTTTTGAGATACTTGAGAGAATAGGGTCAGTTGCCTATAGGCTAGCTTTGCCACTAGCTTTGGCTCGAATTCATGACATGTTCTATGTTGCCATGTTAAGTAAATACGTCCCAGACCCATCCCACATTATTAGCTATGCAGAGATAGAGCTTGAAGATTCATTGGCATATGAAGAAGTACTAGTACAAATTTTGGACAGAAAGGTTCAGACTTTACACACTAAAGAAATATAGTTAGTTAAAGTTTTGTGGAGGAATCACGCCATAGAGGAAGCTTCTTGGGAGCTCGAGGAGCAGATCAAATAGAAATATGCCCATTTTTTCGATGAATTATAGTATTGATGTATATGCTAGGATGGTAATTGTACTTTGTTGGGTCTAGTGTAATTGAAATATAGAGTATAAGGTAGGTAGTATTTTGGTTTTGGGAGAATTTTATTTTATAGTTGTAATCTCCCAGAACTATCCATGTAACCACGGTATTCCTCCGCCATAAGTGAGAGCAGGTAATAAAATAAGTAGACCATTTTCTTTTAAGGAATGATAAATTATATGAATAGTAAATTTCGAGGACGAAATTTTATAAGGAGGGGAAATTGTAGTGACCCAAAGAATAATAGTATTTAAATAATAACAAGGGAGAGAAATGGAAACAATATCAGAAGGAGGTAGCCGACTTCATCAACGACATTGCATTTTGGATGGAATAACCCGAAAGATTATCCACAAGGCCTCGATGACGAACACAAGGAGTTCGTCGTCGAGTGCATAATAGGGCCTCGTCGACGAACACAGGGAGTTTGTTGATGAGTGCATAAGGGGACTTTGTCAACGAAGCTACGACTTGTTGACGAGAAAATCCTGAGAAAAGAATTTGGGCTACTCTGAATTTCGTCGACGAAGGGTAAGATTCATCGACGAAATTACTTAAAGACTCGTCGACGAGATGAAGTGGCTCGTCGACAAATCCCGTAGTATAAATAGCCCTAAATTCATTTTAATCACAGAAAATCAGCGCCGCTCTCTCTCTCTCTCTCTCTACCCCTACGGATCCTTCCTCATCTCTCTTCGATTTTGGCCCCGTCAGTCGCCGGATCGACGATCTGAGGCCACCACAATGCTCCTGGTGAAGTTCTCTGCAAGTCTGCAGGAGTGGATCATTGGTAAAACGAAGTTGGAATTCATCCTGAATCCAGGGTAAGGTCTTTTATTTAGTTTTTGGCCTTCTGACAGTTGTAAGAAATGATGTAAGTCAAGAAATATTGATATTCTGTTCTGAAAAATATGGTTTTTAGGGTGTTGAGTGGAGAACCCCGCGGGTGTAGGACCCGTTTCAAGATGGGGATTTTAGCAGAAATCAGGTAAGTGAAATACGTTATGCTAAGGTTTTAAGAATATTAACAGAATTTACATAGATACATATATAACAGTTATTATGCAGTTTTTACAGAATGAATGTTTTAATGTTATGTGGCCTGAGTAGATATTTACCTGATGTAAAATTTATACAGTACTTCAGCATATCATGTTATATAACATGTACATACAATTATTCACAGATGATTAACATACAGATTTATATAGATTTTATTCAATTTAGTATTACATAGTTTTTACAGAATGCTATGTTTTCCTGAATACCATAACACGTAGTTTATAAAGACAGATTATACAGTATGAATATTAAGAGTAAATTCTTGGAATAAAAATGCCCTAAATAAAACCTCTCTTCCAAAATAGATTTTTCAAATGAAGAATGAAAAGAGAGTTAAATGATTTGTAAAATTAATGCCTAAGTGAATGCTCAAAAACAATGATTTTTGTAAGATTTATCAAAAGAATAATAAAAGAGACTAAAAAATTTAGTATAAACTGTTGACTCTATGAGTCCATTCCTGTTTTGATAATGACAAATCACTTGATATTTGATCTGTGCATTGAGTTTGTGAACATGACTTACACTAAGCATGCACGAAAAGATAACAAGTCATGGAAGCCATAAAGTAAAGCTGATACATTTTAGAAAGCACCATGGAACTCAAAGAGTACAAGAATCAAGATGTAAACGGCAAAGTTCAAGAATATTTTGGGAATGGGTATTTAGAACTTATGTACTTACATTTTCGTATGATTTAATTTGAAGCTCAATATAACTTAGAATGATTTTAGGATTCATGCATTTCATGTACATCATTAGGAAACTCTCATGGAATTAGAAATGTTTTTAAAATCATGAAAAATATGTTTTATGAAAGACCCAAGAAAAGGAGCAAAATAGAATTTTAAATTAGAAAAGAAAATTTGAGAAAAAGGGGACTTTGGTAGCCTAAACTCAACCTCAGGTGCCTGAAGAATTTATTCGGTAGCCTGAAGATTAAGTTCAGTAGCCTAAAGAATTAAATGGGAAAGACAGAACCTGGCAGAGGTACTTTGGTCGCCTGACCCTAGAACCTCAGGCGCCTGAAGTTGTCACTTCTGGAGCACGAACCCCACTTCGGTTGCCTGAACCTACGAGAAACTTAAAATTTAGATTTTTATTAAAAAGACTCGTGAGCTATTTTATTGATCCAACGGCTGAGATCAATCCTAAGGGTAATATACTATATATTCTGAATATCTAAACCCTAGAGAATAGGTTAGACACACAAGAAAGAGAAGAACACACCTTGTTGTAAGAACGTTGAAAATCTACTCCTAGTACTATACGATTGCCTATACTTCAATCTCTATTCTTCAAGCTTGGGCAAATCAACTCAGATTCTCAAAGGGAACTTGTTTACTCTACTGTACTTCAATCTAGTATTGAGGTTTGATTTTTCAAGTTATTAGTTTTACAAACTTTTCATCTCATCTCATTGCTTGTTTTTGACTAGCATTGGAAAAGTTTTGATCTTGAGTGTGCTTATTCGTATAAAAATTAATTTTTGAAGAGATCATTATTTGAGAAAGGTTATTTTACTTGGTTGATTGAATTTTGATTCAAGAGTATATAAATATACATATATTTTTCAAAGAGCTTATTATTGAAAAATCTAGTTTGATTAAAAAAGTGATCATGAAAGTATCTATACATATACATAGCTATTTTAAACAAGATCATTATTTGATTTAAGTGTGTGTTTTCTAAAAGATTTATATTTTAGATATATTAAAGCTTGATTAAATATCTTTGGTACTTATAACCATACAATTAATTGAAGGATATTTTTTGAAAATTAATGTACTCAAATTGTGATTGAATACATCAACTAAAACTTTGTGATTTTGATTGAGTTTGTATTCAAGACAAAGTTTTTTTTTTTTTTTTTGTTAACTAGCTCACATCAAACATACTTGTGCATCTTTACAAAGTGAATCAAGAACCCTAGTTGACTCCAAGGCATTTCAAAAATCTCTTTACTTGGAAGTTGTGGTTAAATAGGGATTTGTGTGTTGAAGCATATCATACATAAAATAATTGTATCGTTTTTCATACATTCATGAGCTTCAAGTTATATCATATGTCAATGTACTAGGAAATTGAATTGTACTCACAAGATTTTGTTAGAAGCATTGTTTTGAGTGTTGTTTTCCAGATTCTATTGTATACATGGTTCGGTGTGTGAACCGGTGTGTGAGGAGAGAGCTATATCTCTTGTAAGCAGCGGAGTAGGAGGAAGTTATGCCTCTTGTAAGTAGCAGATTGTAAAGGAAGCTCCATCCCACTTTAAGGAGCAGGGTTTTAGTGAATTCTTAAGTGGTTGCTCAAGGCGAGGGCGTAGGCCAAGTCGGCTGAACCTCGTAAAACTGCGTTTGTCCTCTCTCTTCCCTTCACTCTATATTTTCAGCATTGCATTTAAATTGTGTATATTGCATGCATAGATTGAATAGTCATACACATACATAATTAAGTAACAAGAAGTTGTTAGTAAATTTATAAGAAGAGTTTAAGAGGTAACTAAGTGCCTTAGAATTTTTTAAATACCCAATTCACTCCCCCTCTTGGGATTACACCTGATTCAACAAAAAAATTTGAGAGAATTTTTGGGCTAATCTCCTTGCTAACTATGAGTAATAAGGGGGGTATATATAGAGTTGGGCAAAAATATAACCGTTGGGGACACGCTGGGTATTTTTAAAAAAGATTAAACATGTTTAATGAAAAATAGCTCTGTTTAGCCATGGTAAAAATCTGACCAACCCGAGAGGTTCGGTCGACAATATTATAGGTTCGGTCAACCATATTATTGTGTTTGGTCGACCATGGCAATTTTAAACTTAAGGTTTGGTTGACCGTATTAAGGCGATTTTGAACCCTCCGAGGTTCAGTCAATCAGGTCAAGTTCGGTTGACTAAATTTCATAGGTTCAGTCGATCAGGTCATATTATAATTGGAGGTTCGGTCGACTAGAGCGTTGGGAATTGCCACGTGCCAGTTCGGTCGACCAGAGAGTTGATGTTCGTTTCAAACTTGGTCGAACAAATGGTCAACTGTTTGACCCTAGGGAATTTCGATCAACCGAAGTTGCTCTGTATGTTACGGTTTGGTTGACTAAAGCTTTGACTTTGGTTAACTTCTTAGTTCGGTCGACCAAGGTCAAATGACCTTGTGATGTTCGATCGACCGAGGCAAGTGAAATTCCAATTTTGCCCCTAAGGTCAGCTATGGTCCTTGTCTGGTTCCCTACGGTCGAAGCTTTTGTAAACTTTTTTTTAGCCCTAATCTTTAACCCTAACCAGTTAGTTATTTAAGAAATGGGTTTCTATGTAAAGTGCTAGTCCCCAGGGTCTGTCCATGGTTGTTTTGAGCTATCCATTCACATCATGCATGCAATACATTATTACAGACGAGAACATAAAAACAAATACAATTACAATAGAAAGTGTACGTCTTCCATGGAGTGCGCCATATTGATGTGAGCTTTAAGTTCCTGTTGGCTTCCATTTTTTGGTATCTTTGTCTGTGCTAAAATGAAAACCTGTTCATGCACTGAATGCACACATAAGACACTGGTGGTTTGTCAGCATCAAAATAGAGATCAGACTCAAAAAGTCAACAGAAAGCATAGTGATTGCGTAGATTTTTCAAAGAGGATCTTGTAGTTATACCTGTTGATGGTTCTCATATTATTTGATCTTTTAGATGATTTCTTACATATTTCCATTCTTTTGGTAAATTAGTATTTTCAGTAGCATCATTATTTGATTTTTCTTCATTTTCTTCTTCTTTGCTTCTACTATGTCTAAGTCTTCAGGTTTTTGAGTACTTTGAATTTTTTCACCTCTTATTGGTTTATTGAATGGATTTCCTTCATCAAATGTTACATGAATTGATTCTAAGATTGTAATAGTTCTTTTATTGTATATTCTAAAGGTTTTTCTCTTTAATGAATACCCTAAGAATATACCTTCATCGGCTTTTGCATCAAATTTTCC
The DNA here is from genome assembly GCF_029873635.1 of Malania oleifera. NCBI lineage: Eukaryota > Viridiplantae > Streptophyta > Magnoliopsida > Santalales > Ximeniaceae > Malania > Malania oleifera. The sequence goes on along the minus strand of NC_080419.1, from coordinate 89,892,955 downwards.
TAAATCATCTTTATCATTTAATACATAGCATTTGCATCCAAAAACATGGAAGTAAGAGATGTTAGGTCTTCTACCTTTCCAAAGTTCATAGGGAGTTTTATTCAAATTTGATCTTATTGAAATTCTATTTATCACATAGCATGCGGCGTTTACCACTTCAACCCAAAAGTATTTTGATAGATTATGTTCATTTAACATTGTTCTTGACATTTCTTGAAGAGTTCTATTCTTTCTTTCAACAACTCCATTTTGTTGTGGAGTTTTAGGTGCTGAAAATTATGATTAATTCCATATTCATTGCAAAAATTTTCAACATTTTGTTGTTGAATTCTCTTCCTTGATCACTTCTTATATTTGAAACATTATATCCTTTTTCATTTTGAAGTTTCTTACATAAATTTATTAACAAATTACAAGCTTAATCCTCTGAGGCTAAAAACAATACCCAAGTAAACCTAGAGTAGTCATCGACTATAGTAAAGGCATATTACTTACCTCCTATGCTTTGAGTTCTAATAGGACCAAACAAATCTAAATGAATAAGTTCTAAGGGTTTAGTAGATATATGTTTCTTCTTTTTAAAATTTCTTTTTATTTTCTTTCCAAGTTGGCAAGCTTCACAAATTTTATCTTTTATGAATTTTGTATTTGGTAAACCTTTAACTAAGTTCTTTCTAGATAAGTTTGATAATAGGTCCATGCTTGTATGTCCTAGTCTTCTATGTCAAAGCCAACTAACTTCATTCATGGCAGCCAAGCATGTTACATCTTGAGAGTTTAAGTTTCCAAGGTTTATACAATATATATTATTTACTCTATAAGCTATGAATAGAATTTCATGTTTTCTTGGATTTTCAACTATGCACTTATCTTGCTTAAAGATTATGTCAAGCCCTTTGTCACTAAGTTGACTAATGTTTTAAAGGTTATGCTTTAATCCATCAACTAACAAAACATCATCAATTGTAAGTGAGGGTTCTTTACCAATTTTACCAATTCTGATGATTTTACCTTTGACATTATCACTGAAGGTCACATACCCTCCATCTTTTTGAACTAAGGTGGTGAACTTTGTTCTATCTCCTGTCATATGTCTTGAACACCCGCTATCAAAGTACCATTTTTCCTTTGATGGAGTAGTCCTAAAGCATACCTACAAGAAAGGATTCATGGTTTTACTTTTGGAACCCAAACCTTTTTAATTCTTTTTAGGCCATGCCTAGTTTTAGTGTTTTCTTTCCATTCATTCTTGATTTTGACATACTTCTTTTTAAGTGGACAATTAAAATTTATATGTCCCTTATTCCTACACAAGTAGCAAGTAGTGTCATGCCCCGAACCCCGAAATAGGTCCCAAGGGTGAAAATGTAATCTAACCTGTCCCTATATCATACAAATCATTCACAGATACAGTACAAAGGATGAGGGTCCAACCCCGTGGGGATCTCAGGCACCCTAAAAACATACAAACACAATCATATACACAACGGAAAAAGGTCATTCTATATATACATATGCAGTACCATACAGAAGTCTATATAAGAGCAAAAACAGACTCTATCAAAACGTACAAACGGGTGCCCAAATACATCTCAAAATGGCAACCCACCAAAATATAGTTCTAGCACTTACCTAAGCGCTAACCGCAGTACATCGGCCACTATGCTCCCTACACTAAGACGCTAGTTCCGGTTACTCGAAGGACCTGTAAAAATGTACGTATAGTAGGGGTAAGACACCTTTCAGTAAGGAAGAACTTAGGTTATATCGGTGTGCGGTATTTGAGTGTTATCATGATGCAACATACACATAGTTAAATGCAGTCCAGTACTAGTTTACACAGTGCATACACGCACACATACACATACACATGATCAGCAATCTTGGTGTCGTCACACCCTTTGGTTCAAAGCCAGCCGACGACATACGGCGTTCGCCTATAGCCAACCCACGAACATGGCACCACTGGCACATGGCTAGTCCCCGACTCCCATGGCATTGTACCGGTGCTAACTGGTGGATCCACACCCTTCGGCCTGATCTGCCGGTATAGGCTCACGCCCTCAGATATAGAGCTAGACACTCTTGCCTACGTAGCAGATGATAAACACACACCCACGGGTATAGAGCTAGACACTCTCAGTACCTGGAACAATTCGGAACCCCATTCGTACTAGCATTTCAACAGTCATGCACACATGCATGCTTATATAACCAAACAAACCACACCCATTTGGTAATCTAAATCATGGTTTTCTAAACAAATACAGCTTAAAAAATTCAAGGCACGGCCATCCCAATAACACAGTATAAATCAACATATACGTTCGGTTTTCAACAAAACCAGGGATGCAGCCCGTCGCCCCCTTTTTCCCAAAACTGTAATAATGAAAAGCCAATAGTTTTCCCTGTTAGTTCCCTCCAAATGAGTAGCCAAATCACACATAGGACCGTGAACCACAGTTTCACCTAGTCTGATTTCAAAAATAACCAATATAAACACAATTCCCCTTACCTTTTCCCCGAATAGTGAATCCCGAACTCCAAGGCTCCTAAATAGCGAACCGAGTTCCAAAACCTACAAATCATAGTACAGAATATACTCACAAGATTGCTTCCTACAAAACTGTCGAATCAGATTTGAAAATCGAGCCTTACCTCGATTTTACGCCAAAACCCAAAAATCTCCGAAACGGGATTCCGATCCATAGAACTTGTAGAGAATCCTTCCATGATCCTTGTGGTAACTTTAGATTCCTGATTCCAGCAACGATCGGTGAAGAAATCTAGATAGATAGAGAGTAGGGAGAGTTCTAGCGAGAGAGAGAGAGAGAGAGAGAGAGAGAGAGAGAGAGAGAGAGAGAGAGAGATAGATAGATAGATATTTGAAGTTTCTTAATGGTTAAGCAATGAAAAATGATATTTATAGCCCTTTGACCCGAGAAAACTCATCGACGAATTGGCGTCCTCGTCGACGAGTTCACCATTGGCTTCGTCGACAAGATGATGGCCTCATTGACGAGGTTGATATTTCAATTTCTTAAGAACCCTCGGCATTTCCTCATTGACGAGCCCCTGAATTTCATCGATGAGAAGGACAAAGACTTTATTGACGAAATATGGCTTCGTCGACGAGGCCTACTCTTTTACCAAAATGCCTCTCTTTAAATATTTAAAAACCATTATCAAGAGTTGGGTTCTGACAACCTCCCCTCCTTATAAAAATTTTGTCCTCGAAATTTGTACTCTCTCATACACGAACTCATTCATACAATCGAACACATATATACCAATCTAGAGAAAAACTGGCGACCACTACAACGTAGCTCCATCATACACATACACATACACATACATACCTTCACTTATGGCAAAGGAATACGGTGGTTACATATACAATTGTCTCAAGAGTTCGCAATAAACACACTCCCGACAACTAACCACCTATCCCAACCCATGGTAGGATCATGTACAAGTGCTCAAAACAACTGTGGATACTTCTGGCGTATTTTCGTTTTCAGTTCCCAAGAAGCTTCCTCAACCTCGTGGTTTTGCCACAATACCTTCACTAACGGTATCTCTTTGGTATGAAGCTTATGAACTTTACAGTCCAGAACCTGAACAAGTATCTCCTCATACGCTAAAGTATCCCTAATTTCCAACTCATCATAATTAATAACATGTGAAGGATCCAACATTTACCTCCTCAACATGGATACATGAAACACATCGTGGACCCTCGAAAGTGCTAGAGGTAATGCAATCCTGTAGGCTATCGGACCTACTCGCTCAAGAACCTCAAATGGTCTAATATACCTCGGGCTCAACTTACCCTTCCCCCCAAATCTCATCACCCCTCTCATTGGAGCGATACGCAAAAATACCTTACCTCCCACTTCGAACTTTAACTCATGGAGGTAAACATCTGTGTAACTCTTCTGCCGACTCTAAGCTGATCTAATCCTCTCCCAGATCAAACCCACCTTCTTAGACGTCTGCTGCACAAGTTCAGGTCCTAACTCTTGACGTTCACCAACCTTATCCCAACACAAAGGAGATCGAAACCTCCGACCATACAAAGCCCTGAACGGTGTCATCCCGATACTAGAGTGGAAGCTGTTATTGTAAGTGAACTGTACAAGTGGCATAACTGTATCTAGCTACCACCGAAGTCTAACACACATGCTCGCAACATATCTTCCAATATCTATATCGTCCTCTCCGACTGTCTATCAGTCTGGGCGTGGAATGTTGTACTGAAAGTAAGCTTCATCCCCAATGCCTCCTGCAAGCTCATCTAGAATCGAGAAGTAAACCTCGGATCCTGATCCGATACTATGGACACCGGTACTTCGTGCATTCTCACAATCTTATGCATATACAAATCTGCTAGCCTACACAGAGGATAGCCAACTTTCATCGGTATGAAATGAGCAGATTTCTTCAATCTATCCACAATCACCCAAATAGCATTATGCCCGTGAAGTACTGGCGGCAATCCGGTCACAAAATCCATGGAAATATGCTCCCATTTCCACACCGGAATAGGTAATGGATGCAACGGCCCTGCTGGCCTCTGATGTTCAACTTTCACCTGCTGATACGTCAGACACTGCTCCATGAACTGAGCAATCTGCCTCTTCATACCAAACCACCAGAAGGTCTCGCGCAAGTCCCGATACATCTTTGTACTACCAGGATGTACCATATACATAAAATGATGCGCCTCCTCTAGAATCGTCCTTATGATTTCATCATCGTTCAGAACACATAGTCTGGTCCCAAACCTCAACACACCTCCCTTAGAGATGTTAAACTTCGTAGCCAGTCCCTGCTGTACCTTTTCTATAACCTCTGCCAACTCTGCATCACTAACCTGCGTGGCTTTTATATGCTCAAATAAAGTCGGCTGAACCACCAAACCAGCAAGATAAGCTTGATGATCACCAACCACCAACTCTATACTTGAGCTCTCCAATTCCCGTCTGATGTGACACTGAGTTACAACTGCAGATACAACCGTAGGCCCTGACTTACGACTCAACGCATCAGCTACCACATTAGCCTTCCCCGGGTGATAACTGATCGTGCAATCATAGTCTTTAATCAACTCTAGCCACCGCCTCTACCTCATGTTCAACTCCTTCTGCGTGAAGAATACTTGAGGCTCTTATGGTCTGTGAAGATTTCAGACTGCACACCATATAAATAGTGTCTCCAGATCTTCAGTGCATACACAACAGCAGCCAACTCCAAATTGTGCGAAGGGTAATTCTTCTCGTGTTATTTCAATTGTCGAGAAGTATATGCCACTACCTTACCTTGCTGCATAAGCACACATCCCAGACCTTTTAGAGATGTGTCGCTATAAATCACAAACCCACCATCCCCCGAAGGAATGGTCAACACTAGAGTAGTAACCAACCCGTGCTTTAATTCCTGAAAACACTGCTCGCAATCACTAGTCTAGTCAAACTGTACTCCTTTCCTAGTCAATCGAGTCTAAGGCCTAGATAGTTTGGAGAACCCCTCCACGAACCGACGATAATAACTCGCTAGTCTTAGAAAACTCCGAACCTCCTGCACATTCTTCGGCCTTACCTAGTCGACCACAGCTTCAATCTTGCTAGGATTAACTGATATACCATCACTAGTAACCATATGGCCTAAGAATGCAATTTGACTCAACCAGAATTCACATTTCTTTAGCTTAGCATACAACTTCTTCTTCCATAGAATCTGTAATACTAACCTCAAATGATCCTCATGCTCTTCCAAACTTCTTGAGTATACCAGAATGTCATCAATGAATACCACTACAAATCGATCTAGGTACTCATGGAAAAATTGATTCATCAGATCTATGAACACTGCCGGAGCATTTGTCAACCCAAATGGCATGACCAAGAACTTGTAGTGGCCATATCTAGTTCGGAAAGCATTCTTCGCTACATCCTCCGCTCTAACCCTTACCCAATGATATCCTGATCGTAAGTCGATCTTTGAAAAGACCCTCGTTTCTTACAATTGGTCAAAAAGATCATCGATATGGGGTAAAGGATAACGATTCTTCACAGTTACATTGTTAATGTCACGATAATCAATGCACATCTGCATTGACCCATCCTTCTTCTTCGCAAACAATACTGGAGCTCCCCAGGGCGAAACACTAGGTTAAATGAATCCTCTATCCAGTAATTCATGTAACTGCTCCTTCAACTCCTGAAGTTCTGTTGGAGCCATCCGGTACAGAGCTTTAGAGATTGGTGCCTTATCAGGCAGTAACTATATCACAAACTCCACCTTACGATCCAGAGGTAAACCAGGTAAATCATCTCGAAACACATCTGGGAACTCGTTGACTACCCGAATGTCCTCAAGTCTCAACTCATCCCATGACGGTTCCTTTATACAAGCTAGGTACCCCTGACATCCGTCCAAGAGTAGCCTCCTCGCCAGTAGTACTAACAGAATATGTGATGCTGGATGCACACATGATCCCATGAATTCGTACTCTTGCTCCCTAGGAGGTCTGAAAACTACCACCTTCCTACGACAATCGATCACAGCATAACTAGAGAACAACCAATCCATCCCCAAAATGGCATCGAACCCCAACATATCATATACAACAAAATTCGTCGATAGGAGCTTCCCCTTAATTACCACTGGGCAGTCTTCCAACATTTTCCTACAGAAGGATACACTCCCAGATGGCGTAGTAACAGATAACACCTCATTCATGACTCAGGTCTCAAACCCACACCGTCCCACAAAATTCACACATACAAAAGAATGGGTTGCACCCGAATCAAACGAAACAGAAGCCTTATTCGAAAGAAAAAATAAGGTACCTGTCACCACGTTCCCCGCATGCTCAGCATCTACTGGAGTAAAAGAGTATACTTTGGTCGGAGCTTCATTTTTCTGAACAGTTCCCCGAGGCATCTAATTGCTCCCTTGGTTCACACTAGATGCATGCACGTCTCACCTCGGTGCATGACAATCATGAGTCATGTGACCTGGTCGACCACAATTATAGCAGTTACCTTCAAAAGACCGACACTCACCTTCGTGCCGTCTAAGGCACCTGGTACAACGACCACTAGTCTGGCTCCCCTGAGAATCCTGGTGCTTGGTATTTTAGCGGTAGCCTGTGCCCTTGTTCCTTTTCCTCCACAATCCCTGTCGAGATCTTGTCTGAGAACTAGAAGGTCATGTCCTCTTCCTCGATTCCTGATCCACCTCGTCCTCTCAGATATTTGGTCTCAATCACCGTGTCTTTATCCACCAACACCAAGAACTCACAGATCTGAAGCATATCCACCAACATCGAGCCGCATACCCCTGCACCGTCAAACTCCCCTGAGTCAGAGCAGAAAATTCATCTGCCTTCTCATCATATACAGAAGCCAGAAAGTATCTGTCGAAGAACACCTCCTTGAAACGACTCCACGTCATCTCCCCTGAACTGGCTCTCTGCTTCTCTAGCAAACTCACCGCAGTCCACCATCGACTCGCCTCCTCAGACAACTAGAAGGTGGCATAAAGGACTCGCTGCCTATCTGTGTAGTGTAGGACCTCCAAGATCCTTTCTATCTTCTCCACCCAGTCCTTTGCTTTCGTTGGGTTAGGTCCTTCAGAAAACGTCAGAGGATGCATGCGTGTGAACCTCTCAATGGTGCACCCTACAGCAACAGGAGAGAGCTCGCGTCTCCTCACACTTCGACCGATCTCCCGTAACACCTGCCTCGTCAAACCTCGAGGCATAGAAGGGGACTCATCGCTCGCAGTCTCCTCGGAGCCACTTCCCAAGTCATTATCCTTGGGCTCCATTTTGCAGCACAATAGGAATCTATTAGTATCCCTAACACATACAGTAAACACCATGATCTACACTAATCGTGTTGACTATTCCCTGCTAGGTCTAGGTCTGTCCTATCATACCGACACGAAAGTCATCAATGATTTGCTCTGCTTTTACTGGAATCCTCATCCCAGGAAAAACATGGAATACTGTTGACAAATCCCGGTCTAGCAACCGAACAACCCTCAACCAACTCTACTCATATCCACATCTTATACTCTGGTATGTACTCATAACTAAGCCTAACTAAGTCTATAAGATCTAGTAACCTAGTTAGCTCTGATACCAAGCTATCGCGCCCCAAACCCTGAAATGGGACCCAAGGGTGAAAATGTAACCTAACTTGTCCCTATATCATACAAATCATCCACAGATATAGTACAAAGGATGAGGGTTAGACCCTATGGGGTTCTCAGGCATCCTAAACACATCCAAACACAATCATATACACAGCGAAAAAAGGTCATTCTATATATACATATGCAGTACCAGACCTGTAAGAACCCCAAAAATGATTATACAAGATTAGTAGGGTGCTTCTCAAAAAATAAAAAATAAAATAAATAATTAAAAAATAAATAAATAAATAAATTTAAAATAAAAAAATAAAAAATAATTAAAATTTATTTTTATTTTTATTTTTATTTTTAATAATAAGATATATTATTATTAATATTAATTAAATATTTTATTATTATTATTATTATTATTATTATTATTAAAGTAACCATCCTGAAGCTTGATGCTTCAGGATGCTTCTTTAGAATTGGCACAGGAATGCCCCCCCTTTTCTTCTTCTTCTTCTTCTTCTTCTTCTTCTTCTTCTTCTTCTTCTTCTTTTCTTCTTTTTTTTTTCTTGCATGCAGACACACACTCTCTCTCCTCTCATTCTCTCTCCCTCTCTCCTCGATTCGTGAAGAATTTTTGCCCGATCGAAAATCGAAAGATACCGCTGGACTCCATTCTCCCCTGCCGTCATTTCTACCAGAGCGAATCGGTGGTAGGAGCGGCGTAGACGTATCACCTGTAGTAAGCTAATTTCCTCTTTTTCTTTAATTTCTTGCAAATTATAAGCCTGATTGATGAACGGACACCACCACGAGAATCTAGGGATGATTCTCTACAAGTCTAGTGGGACGGAATTCTTGTGTGGTCGTCATGGGCAAAACCCCAAATTTGGGATACAGGGGTTATTAAGGGGTTTATTTTTAATTAATTAGAATTAATTTATAAATGCTAAAATGTTGAGTATCTGGAGTTGAAGTAGGATTTCTGAAATTTAGGATCTGGATAAGCACCGCTTGTGCAATTTTGGGACCCGCAGGTAAAATTTAAAAAATTAAGTGGGGCTGTTAAATGTTAGTTTAAATATTAATTTGAGGTATATGGAGCCTATAGATTAATTAATATGGAAAAAATGCAAATTTCAAGAGTTGAATTTTGGGTGCCAAGGGCGTAGGATTTGGATCCTAAGGAGGCTCTTAGTAAGTCAGGTAAGGGGAATAAATTATAACAGTATTTTTATAATTACTATTTGAATTAATATGTGAAAATGAGTGTATGATATTTTGTCTGAAAATTATTATGATATAAGTATCAGATAAATTGTGTGGCATTTGAGTAATTTTAAACTATGATATTTTGGAGTGTGAAATTAATATTTTATGAATAATAGATGAAAACTGTATGGCATACGATGTATGTTGAAAAATGTGAAATATAATGATGTGTATTTTCTGAGAAAATAGTGAAATGAGAATGATTGATGTGATATTTATACGCGAGTAGAAATCATTTGCATGAAAAATGAGTTTGTACAAATTACTGATATGAGTATTTTGGGAAATGTGAAAATATGTGAAATATGATATATATTATTATGAGATGATGAAATGTGCATAGAAAATAATGAGAATATTTATATTAAATTGAATTGAGATATACTGAAATATGATCGATGATATGCCAACACCGCACAATAATTGCGGGTGGGTGGTATTCCTTTCCTACTGATGCCATTGGGGAGGTATGCTCAGTATGGAGATTGTGTGTGTGTGAAGTTCATGCTGATGCTGTTGGGGAGGTATGCTCAGTATGGAGACTGTGTGTATGCGTGTGAAGTTCCTACTGATGTCGTTGGGGAGGTATGCTCAGTATGGAGATTGTGTGTGTGTGTGAAGTTCCTACTGATGCCGCTGGGGAGGTATGCTCAGTATGGAGACTGTGTGTGTGTGTAAAGTTCCTATTGATGCCGTTGGGGAGGTATGCTCAGTATGGAGACTATGTGTGTGTGTGTGTGAAGTTCCTACTGATGCCGTTGCGGAGGTATGCTCAGTATAGAGACCGTGTGTGTGCGAAGTTCCTACTGATGCCGTTGGGGAGGTATGCTCAGTATGGAGACTGTGTGTGTGTGTGAAGTTCCTACTGATACCGTTGGGGAGGTATGCTCAGTATGGAGACTATGTGTGAGTATAAGATTCCTACTGATACCGTTGGGGAGGTATGCTCAGTATGGAAATCGTGAATGTGTTGAGAATTGGAATTATGTGATTTAATGTATTATGTAAAGTACTTAAATGTGAATTTATGTATACATAGATATGTAATGAGTTAAAATAGGAAATGATTATGAAAAATGAAAGAGTGTGTGTTTTATAAAATAAATAGTTGAGGCGAAGTGAAACTCTCCGTCTGAGGGCTTACTAAGTAAGGTGAGTGCCTTCATAGGTATCAGATGTGGCCATTCCTGGCAGCATAACGTTTTAGGGCAGAGGGAAGCTACCTGTAGGGGCGGGCAATCTTCCCTATTCTCAGGAACTTCATGTGTAATTATGTGTACTAGAAATGAATAAACTTGAGAAATGATTTTAAAGCTTATAAAAGCTTGTGTTGTATATCTATATGATTATGAGAATGTGAATATCAGTGTACTTTCTCAGATGAAATGTTGTTTTGAAAAATAAAGCATGTTATAATCGAATTCATATAGCCACACACTGTAAATAATTTATTCCTTCTTACTGAGATGTGTCTCACCCAAATTATCTAAATTTTTCAGGGAACAGGGATAGACCAAGTGATAGAGCTCTGTGATCATAGGGATTTGGGACCTTGACACACAGGGTGAGTTTCTGGAATAGAGGAGGTGTAATTCCCCTAGAGTTGAGTTGTCTTTGAGTCTGTTATGGTGATGTATATTGATACTCTGGGTACTATATTCTGACTGATATGTACAATCTGTCTTCCGTTGTTAGGTTGTATAACGAAATAATTTTTAACCTGGTACCTAATGCTGGTCAGGTCATATGAATGGTAATATGGTGGTTGGCGTGGCCGATTTGTGAATGTTATGGATGACGAGTGAATATTTATTTATAATTGAAAAAAAAAATTTATATGAAAATCGGGGCGTCACAATACCAGAGTCTATACAAGAGTATAAATGGACTCTCTCAAAATGTACGAAAGGGTGCCCAAATACATCTCAAAATGGCAACCCACCAAAATACAGTCCTAGCACTTACCGAAGTGCAAATCGCAGTACACCGGCCACTACGCTCCCTACCCCAGGATGCTAGTTTTAGTTACTCGAAGGACCTGTAAAAATGTACGTACAGTAGGGGTAAGACACCTCTCAGTAAGGAAGAACTCAGGTTATATCGGATTGTGGCATTTGAGTGTTATCATGATGCAACATACACGCAGTTAAATGCAGTCCAGTACTAGTTTACATAGTGCATATACGCACATATACACATATACATGATCAGCAATCCTAGTGTCATCACACCCTTCGGCCCGAAGCCGGCCTGTGACATACAGCGTTGGCCTGTAGCCAACCCGCGAACACGGCACCATCGGCACATGGCTAGTCCCCAACTCCCATGGCATCATACCGACGCTAACTGGTCGATCCACACCCTTCGGCCTGATCTGCTGGTATAGGCTCATGCCCTTAGATATAGAGCCGGACACTCTTGCCTACATGGCAGGCGATAAACACACACCCTCAGATATAGAGCCGGACACTCTTAGTACCTAGTACAATTCGGAACCCCGTTCCTACTAGTATTTCAACAGTCACACACACATGCATGCTCATATAACCAAACAAACCACACCCATTTGGTAGTTTAAATCATGGTTTTACAAACAAATACAACTTAAACAAGTCAAGGCACGACCATCCCAATAACAAAGTATAAATCAACATATACGTTCGGTTTTCAACAAAACCAGGGATGCAACCCGTCGCCCCTTTTTTCCCAAAACTGTAATAATGAAAAACCTATAGTTTTCCCTGTTAGATCCCTCCAAATGAGTAGCCAAATCACACACAGGATCGTGAACCACAGTTTCACCTAGTCCGATTTCAAAAATAACCAATATAAATACAATTCCCCTTATCTTTTCCCCGAATAGCAAATCCCGAACTCCAAGGCCCCTAAACAGCGAACCAAGTTCCAAAACCTACAAATCACAGTACAGAATATACTCACAAGACTATTTCCTACAAAATTACCTGATGAGAATTGAAAACCGAGCCTTACCTCGATTTTATGCCGAAACCTGAAAATTTTCGAAACGGGATTTCGATCAGTAGAACTTGTAGAGAATCCTTCCACGATCCTCGTGGTAATTTCAGATTCCCGGTTCCAGCAATCGGCAAAGAAATCTTGAGAGATAGAGAGTAGGGAGAGTTCTAAAAAGAGAGAGATATATATATATATATATATATATATATATATATATATTTGAAGTTTCTTAATGGTTAAGCAATGAAAAATGATATTTATTGCCCTTTGACCCGGACAAACTAGTCGACGAATTGGCGTCCTCGTCGACGAGTCCACCGTTGGCTTTGTTGATGAGATGGTGGCCTCGTCGATGAGGCTGATATTTCAATTTCTCAAGAACCCTCAGCCTTTCCTCGTCTACGAGCCCCTGAATTTCATCAACGAGAAGGACAAAGACTTCGTCGACGAAATCTGGCTTCATCGATGAGGCCTGCTTTTTTACCAAAATGCTCATCTCTTTAAATATTTAAAAACCGTTATCGAGAGTCGGGTTCTTGCAAGTAGTGTTTTCATGTATATTTTTAGTAGATGTGCTTGCATAGTATTTTGCTTCTTTTACAAAATATCCCATAAATAAAATTTTCTTCTTTTTGTTTTCAATTCCATTGCAACATATTCTTTCTTTGTTACTAATCATCCTTCGTTGCCCAACCATCCTTTCAAAATTCCCTTTTCCTCTAGTAAAGTTGTAAATGATTTTTTCTTTATCTTCAATTTTACTTTTAAAATCCCTTATTTCTAGGTCTTTCTTGTTTTCACCATTTACTTGTAGTTTTACTAACTCTTGAGACATGTTGTTAATTTTTTTCATTAGATCTTCAATATGAGGATCTTTTTATTTTTTAGCCAATTTAGAACTTTCTAATTGATTCTTAAGATTTTCATTTTGTTCTTTCATAGATATGTTCCTTTTAGACACTTTAATGAACCTATTATGTAAGGTGAAGAATTCAGCTTGGATTTCCTTATATAAAGGCATACTATCACATGAATCATTACTAAACTCTCTACAAGATTCTTCCAATGAACTATAATAAGAATTTACCTCAGTATTGTGTGCCATAAAGCACATGTTGGAAACTTCTTGTTCACTTGATTCATCCTCCGATTCATTTGAGCTTGTGTCATCCCACGTAGCTTTCATTGCCTTCTTTTTCTTCTTCTCGTCTTTCTTCAGCTGTGGACAATTTGGTTTAATGTGTCCAACCTTCTTACAATTATACATGTAGGTGGATTGTTCTTAGTTTCCTTTGTGTTTATTTCCCCTTTGTTAGTTTTTGATCCTTTAAACTTTCAAGGGAATTTCCTATTCTTCCTGAAAAATTTTCCAAGTCTTTTAGTGATAAAGGCTAGTTCTTCATCATCTAATTCATTGTCTTCATCCTCATCACTAGAACTTTCTTTACTAGCCTTAAGGGCTATTGATTTCTTGTTTTTATTATTGTTTTCTAAATTTCTTTCATTTATTGATATCTCATATGTAAGAAGGGATCTAACTAACTCATCAAGAGAGGTATTTTTCAGGTTTCCACCTTCCGTGATTGTTGTGGCCTTTGATTCCTAAATTGAAGGAAGTCCTCTAAGGATTTTTCTAATCATTTCATATGTTGAATAATTTCCCCCTAAAGCATTTAAGGAATTTATTATGTGAGTGAACCTAGTGCACATGCTAGTGATAGCTTCTTCCGGATTCATCTTAAATGCCTCATACTCGCTAGTGAGCATGTCAATTCTACTATCTCTAACATCTATAGTTCCTTCATAGGTTACTTCTAACTTGTCCCATATTTCTTTGGCTGACTTACATGCCATGACCCTATTAAACTCATTAACTTGTAAAGAATAATATAGTGCATTTATGGCACTAGAGTTTACTTGCATCATTTTATAGTCATTATCGGTCAAGTCTTTTTCTTCTTTCGGAACTTCTTTACCATTTACTAGTTTAGTAGGGATGTAGTCACCATGTGTGACAACTTTCCATGCTTTCCAATTCATAGTTTGAATGTATATTCTCATTCTTTATATCCAAAATGTATAATTTTAACCACAAAAGATAGGTGGTCTAGTAGAGGATTGGCCTTCAGCAAAAAGGGATACACCTAAGTGTGCCATTTAGACCTTTATACAACTTCTAATTAAGATTTGCTATAACTTAGCTCTGATACCAATTGAAAGTTAAGGTGTAGTCCCAAGAGGGGGGGTGAATTGGGTTTATAAAATTCTTTTAAGTCTTTTTAACAAATTCACAATCCTTTTGTATACTTAGTAACCACACAAGGAAGTTTTTGATTTTAAATACTCAATCACATCAACCACAATCATAAACACAATACCAATCACAAACCAAAGTGCTACTGCACTTTCTTATTTCAGCGTTTGCAAAGTTTCAGTTTATAGCCCCGTATGAATGAATATTTTTGCGCTTCTTTTAATCAACATTTTCACAAGCAATTTGTAACGCCCTGAACCCGCTAAGTGGGGCCCAGGGTGTTATGAGACCAATCAGACGTCTCTGATACCATTCACGCAACAGAACTAATTAAGCAACCTCAAATAAAATATCAGAGTACTATATACATACATTAAAACTCATAAAGAAATATAACCAAAATTCTCTATATTACATATCTAGAAAAAAAAAATTAAATATAAAATTGTACATATATCCGTTCTTCTAACCACTCACAAAACTAAACCCGGCCCCAAAACTTTCTAAGCTCAATCACTTGAAGGACCTGAAAGGAATAATAAATCGCGAGGGTGAGACACCTCTTAGTAAGGAATAAAAAGCTATAACTGTGTGTGGTAAAGAGTTTAGTTCATACAAAAATAATCATTTATTATTCAATAACATTAGCACCAAAGAATCCACATCATCAATTACATCACTGGCATCTGATAACATACACACATCATAAATATTTTTAGTGATAGTTCTCGAGAATAAGGAAGTTCCTGCCCATACAAGTAGCTTCCATCTTCTCTAACACTAATGCTAGGGTACTCACCTTACTCAGTAAGCCCTTGGGTTATGTATCCAGGCAAAGTCTCCGAGAACTGGGAAGATTACCCACCCATACAAGTCACTTCCCTCTGCTCTGGTACCCACAGAAAATTACTAGGGCACTCGCCTTTCCTAGCAAGCCCTCAGGTGGAGAATTCTACTTTGCCATAAATACTTATGTAATTATAGTTACATGCATCCAATGCCATCATTTCAAAGAGATCCATGTATATAGGCATATCACAGCCCATCCACACAGGATACACACATACTTTATGCACACCCACAAAGGGTCCATAACCACACAAGTGATATAGTCCACACAGGACCCACATCCACAAAGGAATATCATCCACACAAGACTCACAACCACACATGTTACTACACAAGCTTCCCAACCACATAGGTTACAAATCCACACACACACAACCTCATTCATAGTAAATTGGTAAAACAAACTCCTCATTCCACTGCCAATGTTTTACCCCCTTAATATAAATGCCCATATAACGACCTCCTCATACCACTGCCAACGCTATATTACAATTTACATGAACCATAAAACAATACACATCCATAACATAACCAATCATCCAAGCATGCCAATGCATTCACCACAATATTAAAAATCAGACAGTATTCACAATCAAGTAGAATTTACAACCCAAACAGTATCCACAAGCGAACAACAATCATAATCACATAGTACTCGCAAGCATTTAATTACGAAGGTTATTTCCATACCACACGGTTTTTCTCAGATATGATATATATAATAAATATCATTTTTGATTCAAAAGCCTAAACCATTTATAAATTTACATATAAATATATAAATTTGTATATTCGAATTTAATCAGTTTATAAATTAATAAAAACCTGTTATAGCATTTTCCCCTTACCTGCTCCTCAAGATTCTGCCTAAACCAAACGGAAAAATGAGACCGGGTATTCCAAAAATCCCAACTTACTCAAATCTCAAAACAACACTCATTTAACACTTCCTAGGTTCCATATACTTCAATCTAATAATAAAACTTTAAAATATCTCACTTACCCTAATTTTGGGATGGTGCCCCAAAATCTCAACTCAACGATCTGCTCTGGTAGTTTTGCAGAGAATGATCCCATGAACCTTGTGATGGCTCCGAATCATCAAAATAAGCCTTAATGGAGCAAGAATCGAAGAGAAGAAAAGGAAGAAACTATAGGGTTTCGTCAGAGGAAGGGAGGAAATTTTTATTTCTTTTGAGGAATGCTCACAAGATCTTCTATATACCACCTTTGCACAGAAAATTATTGCCGGTTTTCACAGGCCTCCAAAAAAACCGTTGGTAGTTTTATCTTTAATCGGACCAAATTTACTGTTTAACTTATTACCGGCCAATGGTAGAATCACGAAACTATCAACAGTTTTATATTCACTTTAGAAAACTGTCGCCGGTTTTGTGGTTGACTCGCCCAGTTGACCCGAAACTATAGCCGGTTTTCTTCACGCCTGTGAAACCATCGCCGGTTTGGGCCCTATCTTACCAAATTCCTTATTTTTCCTTTTATTTCCATTTATTTCTTTCTTTTATATTTATTTTCTTTTAGTTTCCATGTTCAGATTACTAAATTCTCCCCTCCTTAAAAGAATTTCTTCCTCAAAATTCGCTAATCCCTCATTTTTCACAACTTAAAAGCTAGCTAACCACATTCATACATTTCATTTAATTCTAACATATACAACATCGAATCACTAAAATTCAAATAAGATTATTACTTATGCAAACATAAACATATTACATGCACCTTTAGCATTGTTCCCCTCAGTTGTGCCAAGCATATACACATGCGCTGGGCTGCCGCCACTGTGAGGCATCATGTTGCTCCTCCGATTTTGATCTGGAGTGGGTGCGTTGTTTAGCAATCCCTACGCTCTCGGGCTATATGGCCATATATGTTGCACCTGTAGCAACAATACCCCTACCCCGACATTCTCCCCAATGCCTTTGATTGCATCTAGAACAGTGGGGGCATGACGAATCGCCCTATTGTCCTCGATCATTCCTTTCTGACCTTTGACCCATAGTATCTCTATCTCCCCTCTAGGACCCCTATTTGACACTTGCATGTGGGCTGGGAGACACAAGTCTCCTCCTTCATTTTGATGCCTCTACACCTCTCTACAGACTTGACTCTACAATGGTGGCTTTATCCACCAGTTCTGTGAAGTCTTGTATCTACAAACACGCCATAGGCTTATGAATCCTCTGATTTAGGCCCCTTTCAAACCATATCGCCTTTTGATATTCATCTGGAACCATGAAAGGTGGAAAATGGGAATGTTCTAGGAACCTAGTAGTATACTGCTGAACAGTGAGATGCCCCTGAATCAAGTTGAAAAATTCCTCCGCCTTTGCATTCTTGGTGGGGACAGGAAAATATCGGTCATAGAAGACCTATTTGAAATGAGCCCAGGTCATTGCTATCGGTACTGCTTGCTACCCTTCCAATAGCTTCATTGCTTGTCCCCACTGTTCAGCTTCTCCAATCAACTTGAAGGGGGCGAAAAGAACCTTCTGTTCCTTAGTGCAATTCAGCATAGCCAATATTTTATCCATCTCTCGCATCCAAGTCTTGGCCATGATCGGGTCAGCACCACCCACAAAAGATGTGCATTTGAATTGATCAATTGAACAGCCCTGGTTCACTGGTGGGCAGCTCAATCCCCCGAAGTCCCGCCTTATCTCTTCCCTGACCTGTCGAGCTATACCTTGTAATAGTTAGGAGGTTTCAATCTCATCTCTGTTGGAAGCTCCCAACTCATTTCCTCCTTCATTGTCCACGCCTTTACCTCTAGGATCCATCCTGAATAAATATAATAGAGGCAAGTTTAAAATTTATACATCTTAACATATCTAACATAATCATAAAACAGGTAATCAAATTAATATTCAAATCCTTAATTAAACATCCAACATCCAATTATCCACAATCATCTTAACCTTCAAAGTCAAATTCCAAATTTCAGTCTCTCTTCTTGGAAACATCACCGTCGATGGATTTACCGTGGTTTTCTGAAACCGTCGACTGATTTAGAAAATCACAGAAGTCCATCAAGGGATTTTTGCCTCCAAGCTATGAAACAAAACTCAGATTCCTATCAATACCTTAATATACCCATTCTTATTCTCATCCAACTCAAACATATACTCTGGTATTAATCCTCTTAAAGTCTACAAAATCTATAAGCTAAAGCTCTGATACCACTTGCAACGCCCCAAACCCGCTACGTGGGGCTTAGGGTGTTATGAGACCAATCACACGTCTCTGATAACATACACACAACATAAATATTTTTAGTGATAATTCCCGAGAATAAGGAAGTTTACCCGCCCTTACAAGTAGCTTCCTTCTACTCTAACACTAACGCTAGGGCACTCACCTTACTCAGTAAGCCCTTGGGTTATGTATCCAAGCAAAGTCTTTGAGAATAGGGAAGATTACCCGTCCATACAAGTAGCTTGCCTTTGCTTAAGTACCCATAGAAAATTATCAGGGCACTCGCCTTTCTCAACAAGCCCTCGGGTGGAGAATTCTACTTAATACTTATGTAATTATAGTTACATGCATCCTATGCCATCATTTCAAAGTGATCCACGTATACAGGCATATCACAACCCATCCACATAGGATACACATATATTTCATGCACACCCACAAAGGGTCCATAACCACACAAGTGATACAATCCCCATTGAACCTACATCCACATAGGAATATCATCCACGCAAGACTCACAACCACATAGGTTACTACACAAGCTTCCCAACCACACATGTTACAAATCCACACATTACAACCTCATTCATAGTAAATCAGTAAAACAAACTCCTCATTCCACTGCCAATGTTTTACCTCCTTAATATAAATGCTTATATAACGACCTCCTCATACCACTACAAACGTTATATGGCAATTTATATTAGGTACGACCTAACGACCTCCTTATACCACTGCCAACGCTATATTGCGATTTACATAAGCTATAAAACAATACACATCCATAACATAACCAATCATCCAAGCACACCAATGCATTCACCACAATATTAAAAATCATACAGTATTCACAATCAAGAAGAATTTACAACCCAAATAGTATCCATAAGCAAACAATAATCATAATCACATAGTACTCGCAAGCATTTAATTACGAGGTTATTTCTATACCACACGGTTTTTCCCAGATATGATATATATAATAAATATCATTTTTGATTCAAAAGCCTAAACCATTTAGAAAATTACAAATAAATCTATAAATTTGTATATTCGAATTTAATCGGTTTATAAATTAATAAAAACCTGCTATAACATTTTCCCCTTACTTGCTTCTCAAGATTCTGCCTAAACCGAACGAAAAAATGACACCCCATATTCCAAAAATCCCAACTTACTCAAATCTCAGAACAACACTCATTTAACACTTCCTCAATATAACAAGAAAACTTTAAAGTATCTCACTTACCTTGATTTTGGGATGGTGCCCCAAAATCCCAACTCGACGATCTGCTCTGGTAGCTTTGCAGAGAATGATCCCACAAATCTCATGGTGGTTTCAGATCGTCAAAATAAGCCTTAATTGAGTGATAATCGAAGAGAAGAATAGGGAGAAACCGTAGGGTTCCGTGAGTAGAAGGGAGGAAATTTTTATTTCTTTTGAGGAATGCTCATAGGATCTTCTATATACCACCTCTGCGCAGAAAATTGTCGCCGATTTTCCCAGGCCTCCAGAAAACCGTCGCTGATTTTATCTTTAACCAGCCCAAATTTACTGTTTAACTTATTATCGGCCCGATGTAAAGTCACGTAACCGTCGATGGTTTTCTATTCACTTTAGAAAACTATCTCCGATTTTGTGGTTGACTCGCCCAATTGACCCGAAACTATCACCGATTTTCTTCACACCTATGAAACCGTCGCCGGTTTGGGTCCTATCTTACCAAATTCCTTCTTTTTCTTTTTATGTCCCTTTATTTCTTTCTTTTATATTTATTTTATTTTAGTTTTTGGGTTCATGTTACTACATGATTAATATACGTACTCCCTTTAAGGTTTCCGCAAAGGATTTACCAACGTACTTTCTTAAATTAAAAGGTCTTCCCAATCTCAATTTTAGCTACCTACACTTAAACAAAATTTATAGAAGCTGAAAATTTAAATAGAAAAGGGTAGAGAGTGAGATCGAGATTTTTTACGAGGTTCAGCTTATCCCCAGCCTACGTCCTTGTCTTAGGTGAGACCACCTAAGGATTCCACTAACACATTCCTTTGTAGGTAGAACAAACCATTTACAATCCCTCCTTTAGGGTGGAGCCACCTCTCTAAGCGGTACCCCACGCTCGATTACAACGATCCAATGATCTAAACCGTCAAATAAACAAGAAACAAGAAATAATTTCTTTTGTACAAAGAATACTCTTAGATAGAGCTAGTTAGTACGTTTGAAAGCACTAATATACTTCAAAACTAATATCAAAAGAAATTAAATTGAAGCTTAAGAATTAATTCTTTGAAATACTTCTCTTGATAAGAATCAGCAATTCAAAAGTTTGAACTCAGAGAAGATTGTTTTGAGACTCAAAAATTCTCAGCAATTCTTAGTATTAAGATGCAAGTAAGAGAGCTTTGAGAGAGCAAGAGTGATTTTAGCATGAGAGCATATTTTCAATGCTTGGTGTGATTTTGATTAGAGAAAACATGTATTTATATGCTCAAAAAGGTTTAATTCGTGTTACTTTAGTTACTTGAAGTGTTTCCCAAGTTTATACAAAATTTGGGGCACAAGAAACATAAATTTGAATTTTAAAACTTTTTTAAAAAATAACTGTTAACAGTGTTCAGGCACCTGAGGTCTCGGGGTAAGTCAATTAAAAAATAAGGTCAGGCACTTGAGGTTACCAGGGTTAGTCACTTGAGCCTAGATTGCCTCTTTAGAATTCTTTCAGGAAAATCTTCAAGTGCCTAAGGTTATTCTTCAGTCACCTAAACATTTATAATTTCTATTTTTTCAGGTTATTTTTCAAAACCTCTCAGCCATCTTGCTTTGTGACTTCAAAAAAAAAAAAAAAATTTTGGGGTTTTTAAAATAAGGTCTCTAAGTCCATGATAACCCCTAATGAGCTTCAAAACAATTCAACATGATATTTACTATGAAGTACTTACATATATAATTTTTCCTAAAGCCTTAAATACTCTAAGTTTGAAGTCTTCATATGAGTCTTTGCTTTGTATCCTCTTAGACTTGGGCTTGAGTCAACTTTAGGTTTCCACATGCTTTGATCATTTTGGTCCATTTGAGCTTTCTTTGGATCACTTTGAAGATGAGTGTGGCTTTATGGTCCTTGTGATCTTGAATTTGCATTTCTTTAGATCTTTTAAACTTTTTCATTCAAGCTTTCTTGAAATATCATCACTTAAACACAACATGTTAAATCAACCTTTATTTGTTATCATCAGAACGAGATTCAAAAGTCATGTTAGGCCAACATGGTATATTCAAAGAATCCTGAGGAGCACGAAGATCATTTGAGGATAGTACTTCAGGTGTTGAGGGAAAGGAGACTATATGCTAAATTTAAGAATGTGAGTTGTGGCTGGAACAGGTGGCATTCCTAGGGCACGTGGTATCCAAGGATGGTATTTCTATGGATCCGAGCAAGATAGAGGTTAAGTGGACTGGGTAAGACCGAAAAATATCCATGAGGTCAGTAGTTTCTTGGGATTGGCAGGATACTACCGTTGATTCTTGGAGCGCTTCTCCAAGGTATCAAGTCCTCTGACAAAGTTGACCAGGAAGAGTATAAGATATGAGTGGAAAGATGAGTGCGAGTAGAGTTTTCAGGAATTAAAGCAGCAACTTATCACTGTGCCAGTACTGACAATCCCTTTAAGAGAAGGGGGTTTTGTGATCTACAATGATGCGTCGCGAAAAGGGCTCGGGTGCATACTGATGCAATGGGGAAAGGTTATTGTATATGCTTCTTGGCAGTTCAAGGAGTACGAAAAGAATTATCTTACGCACGACTTAGAGTTGGCAGCAGTGGTATTTTCTTTAAAAGTTCGGAGGCACTATTTGTATGGTGAAAGATGTGAAATTTTCACTTATCATAATAAAGACCGCGCATTTTGTTCCAATCAGAGTCAGTTACTCCATGAATAGGCTGGAAAAACTTCACTTACAGGAGATAGTTTGACTCCATGGTGTGCCTGTGTCTATTATTTGACTCCGGTTTTTGCCACTGGTGGAATTCGCCTACAATAATAGCTATCAGGCTAGTATCGAGATGACACCATATAAAGCATTGTATGGTCGAAGGTGCCAATATTCATTGTATTGGGACGAGGTTGGTGAATAGCAGGTTTTAGGGCCTGAACTCGTGTAGCAGACTTTCGAGAAGATTAAATTAATTAGGGATAGAATCAAGATAGTTCAGAGTCAGCAGAAGAGTTACACTAATACTCGCCGATGGGAACTAGAATTTGATGTGGGGGCTATGATTTTCCTAAGGGTTGCTTCGATGAAGAGATTTATGAGGTTTGGGAAGAAGGGTAAGCTGATCTCTAGGTACATTGGGACGTTTGAGATTCTAGAGAGAATTAGTCTAGTTTCCTATCAGGTAACTTTACCCCCAGCATTGTTTAGAATCCATGACGTATTTCATGTGTCTATGCTAAGGAAATACGTCCCAGATCCTTCGCACGTAATAAGTTATGATTTCTTGGAAGTCGGAGATACCTTATCCTATGAGGAAGTGCCGGTTTAGATCCTAGATTGGAAGGAACAAGAACTGCATACTAAAAGAATACCAGTTGTGAAAGTACTATGGCGGAATCATGCAGTTGAGGAAGCTTTTTGGGAATTGGAAGAGGAAATATGATGGAAATATCCATAGCTATTCAATGGGATTCAATGTTAGACAGGTAAGGGTAATAGGTCAGGTAGGTGGTTAATTTTGAATATAATTGTGTTTTGTGCAGGTTGTATGGTTATGTTTGATTGTGTAAGTCTACGTGTTGAGATTTTTGTGTTATGCGCGATTTTGGGGAAAGGTTTAGTTGCCTATTTGTAATCCCCCAAATACCGATATTGTTTTACGGTATTCCTCCGCCATAAGTGAGGATAATTAATAAATTTGGGACACGACCACTATGTGGCTGGTTGCCGACTCTTTCTAGAGTCGGGTAAACAATTCGGTGATTTTCAGAGAAGATTGCAATAAGTAACGATTAGCAGATTAGCAAATTTCAAGAACGAAATTTTTATAAGGAGGGGAGAATATAGTGATTCCAATATATATATATATAATTATTAATCAAATAATATAATATAATATATTAATATATTAATATAATGTTATAATATGTTATATATATAAAAGGTATCCCGAAGCTTCTTTTTCCTGAGAGTCCTACGCCATCTCTCCACTCTCTCTCTCTCTCTCTCTCTCTCTCTCTCTCTCTCTCTCTCTCTCTCTCTCCTCAACTCACTTCCTCTCTCCTCAATTTTTCAGCGGTACGTGCGCCGATTGAAGAAGAAAAAAATATCCCTAGGTTCCATTTCCAGTCTTCAACATTTTAACTGGGGTGATTTCATCGTTAGGGCGTCATAGACACCACTCCTAGGATAAGGTAAGGGAAATAGATTATGTCAGTTTATTTTGAAATTACTCCTAATTAAATTGTAGTATTTGGTTTCAAGAATAATATACATGATTTTCTAAGTATTTAGGCTTATGGGAATGGTAATTTTGAATTATTATATGTATGTCTTGGGGAATAAATTTTATTTAAATTAAACTATAGGGTTTTGATCAGATCGAGATTTTTGGGAATATATTTTAATTAAGTTAAACTCTAGGGATTTGATCAAATCAGATTTTTTTGAGAATATTTTGGAGTTAAATTAAAATGCGGGAATTTGATTATATATGGTTTTTTAAAATATATTAGGGATTTAATTTAAAAATGGGTAATTGATCATACCTGCGTTATAATTAAATTTACCAATTATGTATTTTGAAAATTCTACAGGCAATTGGTGAAATTATAACTATTGAATAAATCGTGTGGCATGAGATTTAATTATATTTTACTATATAATTGAATCTGAATATTTTTGTTGTATTATCGTGGAAAAATGTGATTTATTTTGATTGATGAATGTTGGAATTGGTGTATTCCCAAGAGGGGGGGTGAATTGGGTATCTAAAAATTCTTCCTAGGTTAAACTAGATTCCACAAGTAGTATTACACAAACCTAGGGTCTTTCTATGTAATCACAAACCCAATCAAATGTTCATACGATAAACATAAACATACAGGTGCAGAAAGTAAATTGCAAAAAATAAAACTAACACCAGATATGTTACCGGGGTTTGGCTAATACTGCCTATGTCCTCGCCTTGGCTCACAAGCACAAGGATTCCAGTATGGGCTCACTTCACGGATGGAGCGACACCGATTACAACCAAGTCAATTAAAGGGGCTAACCTCAACTCACAACTACACCTTACCAGGATGGTGCACCTAGCTTTCCTAATCGAGTTTAAGCCAATCCGGGACTATTCTCAGAGCTAGTCTCCCTCTTTCGATCATGTGTTGGGAATACAATATATATGAAAATTTATGTACAAACAAATGCTTCTTACACAAGCAGATATGTACCACTATGAAGCTCAAATACACTCACACATTATATGAAATATAAACTCAAGTGAGTTTGTGTGATTTTCTTTCAAAAATATTTTTATGTAAAAATGTGAGAGAAAAAATAATAATGATGATCTTTGATCTAAACAAAAGATATTCAATTGATGTTTTTCAAAGATCTAAAACCTAAATAATTTCTCCTAAAATATTTTGCAAAGAGAAGCGTATGAAATATTTGGGAATGTGCTTACAAAAATATTTATGCAATAAACTTTGTGTAAGCCTTTGAATCTTGCAATGATACTGCAAAGACTCACAAGCTAAAAGGAGTTTTCCCAAACAAATATTTATCAAGGAAAATAATATGGGAAATGCTTTAAAGAAATTCTCTCAAAATGATTTTTCAAAAGATGAAGTGTGTATGAGAATGATTGCTTAAAAATATGCCCAAAAGATATATGCTCTCCAAAAGAGATTTTTCAAATAAGAATGTGTGGGAGAGTATAAAAAATGAATAAGAATCAAAAAATATTTTTGGAGGATTTTCTCTCTAATCTTAACCTTAAAATGAGTAATGGAGGGGGTATATATAGACTCAGGAAGATTTTTGACCGTTAAGGACAATTAGGGATTTTAGAAATTATTTAATGAAAAATTAACCCTAATTATTGCAGTAAAATTATGGTAACTCGAGAGTTTTGGTCACCTAGACCTTAGGTTCGGTCGCCCGAACAGACACAACAGAAAAAGTGAACTTTTGAGGTTCGGGTGCTTGAATAAGGGTTCGGTTTGCTGACCAAGGCGATTTTCCAAAAGTCCGAGATTCGGTTGCCCAGTCTTAAGTTCGATTTACCGAACTTCAACTTTCGGTTGCCTACGGTGGATTTGAACGTGAAGTTCGGGCACCTAGGGAAGGTGAAAAGTGACCGCTCAAAGGTTCGATCGCTCAGGGACACTCAATTCAATTTGGTTCGGTCACCCAAACCAAGTCAAACTTGTTGACCAGTCAACCATTTGGTTGATCGAGGCTGTTTCATTGCACACAGTTCAGTCGCTTGAAGCCCTTTCACACTCAAGATTTTATCCTGATTTGTAGCAAAAAATTATGTGCAGGGACCTAGGGTCAATCTAGGGTCTTTTTACTTAGTCCCAAAAATCGGGCGTCGGTTGACCGAAGGGTCCCCTATGGTCATTTGGTTCTCTATGGTCAATTTACAGTCATGTTGAGCTCATTCATATCATGCATGCAGATGCAAATATTACAGACCCTAATATTACAAGCCAAATAATGAAACAAAATGCATTATACAAAATAAACAATAATTCTTCTTCTTATTTTCTCTTCTGAAGCTTAATGCCATGAAATACATGCACTTTACGTCCTTTATGGCTTCCATCTCCTTGCCTTACATGTGTGTTTGAATTAGAGCTCTGTTCAAGTATTGAGTGCACACATATAAGTATCTTGCAGCTTGTCATTATCAAAACCAGGGACCGAACTCAAAAAGTCAACAATGAAAATATTGGAAATGTGGGAAATGGCAAGACTTTGAAAATAATGGCTGAATGCCTAGAATGATTTGATGGCTAAGTGTCAGGTTTTGATATGATGGTTGTATGCTGAGAATGATTTGATGGCTAAGTGTCAGGCTTTGATGTGACGGCTGTATACTGAAGGTTTGATATGACTACTGAATGTCGGGTTTTTATATGACAGATTTTATACTGAATGACGAAATGAGTTTAAATAATAGTTTTTATTACTTAAATTGCATTATATGATTTAAGAACCCTGAGGACCAATTGTGATGATAGCACGGTACCAAAACTAGTGATTGAGATAGTGCAACCACACTATTCTAGATAGAAGTGTTGATATTGACAAGTCGATTTGACCATGGAAGGGTTGTGTACCCCTTGGAGTCTAGACCAGGCTAGGTAGGCAAATCGGACTTTCAAACATGAGGTTTGACTTAGCCTAGTAGGCCTGTCAGGGCTAAGTCCAATCTTCGGACTGTATAACCCGATCATGAGGGTTATACATGATGATGTTGTATGTCCAAAAGGAGGTTTCTTCTACGCATATATGTGAATTTATTTAAATGAGGTTATTTAATGAACTATTTTATATTCTGAAAGAAATGTGTATTTTTAATTGTATAGGTGTGAGTTATGTTGTACAAATACCATATTTGCCAAATAAATTAAATTAAAGAATGTGTTTAAATTCATGAGAACTCATATTAGTCACACACTGACAATAATCTATTTCATTTTACTGAGAAGTATCTCACCCCATTGAATATACAAATTTTTTAGGACCTTCAGGAAATCGAGTCTAGGAGCTTCAAGGCAGGACCTAGACGAGCAAGCTGAGAGTGAGTAGTGTTGGGACAATATTTTGTTTATATCTGGTTGTTTTGGTTGTTCGGGGTTGTAATATGTTTTTGGGGAGATGTTGATATTAAGGTTAAGAGGTAGTACTCTGGTATGCATGGTTGTAAAAGTATATTTTGTTTCCGCTGTTTGTTTGTTTAAATTAGTTATGGGATGATATTACTTTAGACCCCATTGGGTTCGAGAATATGGTGTGTGTGGTATCAGAAATAACATTGATGATGTCATTATTATGATTATTTGTGGATTAATTTCAGGGGCGTTACACTAACAATTGATGAAGCAGGTGCAAATGTAACAAAGTATATTTTCTAAGTAAAACTTGATGTCTTTAACTTTTATAGAAGGACCAAAGCCATCAAAATGTAATTTGCATATCACAAGTGTTATGTTTTTGTGGCTCATATACTTGATGGATTGCATAAACAAGGAAGAAAACATAGTTGAAAATCACATCTATTGAGGAGGAGCAACAAACAACCAACTATTTGGCTGAAACTATCGACGAATAGCTTTAAAATTCAGACAATTTACATCCTGCCTGAAATAGTTGATGGTTTGCCCTAATTAGTCGACGATTTAGCTCAAGAACCCAACACAAATTTTTAAAATTTGAATGTGAACGGTTTGCATAAACCATGACTAATATAGTTAAAAAAAAGTGTTTTTATATTTTTAAAATAAAAAATTTTTTTAGTGAATGTTTAAAGAAATTTGTCACTGATAACGGACTATTAGTGATAGTTTACATAAACTGCCACTAATATCATTGACTTTTCCTAGTAAACAAATACACTATTAGTGACAGTTTTATAAACCGTTATTAATACTATACTATTTGTGACGGTTGAGGAAAACCGTTACTAATAATACATTGTTAGTGACGAAAATTTGGAACCGTCACTAATATTGTTTACTTTTTCTTAGTCAACATGCGCTATCAATAACGGCTCATGGAACCGTGACTAATATAATACTATTAGTGACGGTGAACTAATCATCACTAATTAGTGCCTTTTAGTGACACCTTGAATTCGTCACTAATACCCCAAGAAATGTCACTAATATTTTCCAGGAATAGTTTTCATGCGAAAAGTTATTTTCCGTGATGGTTTGAGTGGGAGAATTGGTTTTTAGTGACACAAGTATTAGTGACGGTTTAAAGTTTGCCACTAAAAGTTCCTTATTAGTGACTGTTTTCAAAACTGTTACTAATACTTACACTAGTAGTGATGGGTTTTTAAAACTGTCTCTGATAAGTCACTTTTAGTGACGAAATTGAAACCGTCACTAATACTTTCATCACTAAAAACCAATTTTTTTGTAGTGGATGTGGATGGGAGGCAGCGCTGCATACAAGTAATGGGATGTAGTAGGAGAACTAGGCAACCCTTTGGTGCTCAAGTGTCAAGTGGCAGGAGGATGGTGTAAAGATGCTGATGACTTTAGAGAGAGAGACTTTGGTTTAAAGAAAGGTAGCATTTAGTGGGAAATGAGGGCAAAAGATCCTTAAATGAGGTGAGAAGGGTGGTATTTATAGTGATTATTAGGGATGTAACTATAACTTAGTGAGGGAGGATCATGGTTGTGTTTGAGACTTTTCACCGGAAATAAAATAAACTCATTCAATGGTAAAACAACATTGTTGGCCTCACAAGGTTTAGAATCTTGTTTTGATGATAACAAAGCAAAGGAACTTAACATATTTGGTTAAGTGAAGTTTTAGGACTCAAGAGTGTTGATAAAAAACCAAGGTCAAGTGCTTGAAAAGTCCATTGAAAGCTTGAACTTAAAGCTAGAAGAACTTGATGAAGTATGTACTTAAGTCAATGAGCTATGAAGGAAGTCAAAGCAAATACATGAAGATATTGAAAACAAAGCAAATACATGAAGATACTGAGAGTAAAGCAAATACATGAAGACTTAGTGCTTAGAAAGTTATAGTCTTTTAAGAAGTCCCATGTAAGTACTTCAAAATTTCAATATGGACACATGAAACTCTTAGGTTAATTACTTGGACCTAGATACCTTTTAAAATACTTGGAAAATATTTTTATAAGGTCAAAAGTTATTTCAAAAAGGTTTAAATTATTTTTGGAATGAAAAGCACCAAAAC
This sequence comes from Malania oleifera, assembly GCF_029873635.1. Lineage (NCBI taxonomy): Eukaryota > Viridiplantae > Streptophyta > Magnoliopsida > Santalales > Ximeniaceae > Malania > Malania oleifera. The sequence continues at coordinate 89,863,292 of NC_080419.1, read as the reverse complement.
AAGATTCTCCAAATTCCTTTCTTTTTTCTACATCTACATTAATGAGCACTTTTTCTCTATCAAACACTCCTTATCTTAAAAAGTGCTCAACATGAAAGTTGTGGGATTTTTTCTCAGCTTTCCTTTGATACCAAAAACATCCAATTTGGAGTTACAAACAAAAATTTTATGACAAAAATACTGAAGGGTGGTCAAAGCTGACAGCTAAGGCGCCTAACTGAGTATTCTTAGGCGCCTGACCAGTTTCTGAGGATGAGTTAGGCAATTGATTGAACACATTCAAGTGCTTGACACAACATTGACTTTTGAAATACGATGGATTTTTAAAGTGATGGGTGCCAGACACTTTTTGACAGACAAATGACCTTCATATATTTAAATTTAAAACAGTGTGGGAAGGTTTCCAAAAGTGCTTGCTTGGCCCCGAAACTTTGTAAACACTTGGGGGAATACTCAAAGAAACTTGGGGAGTACGAAGTACTACTTTTTCTATCTATAAATACATGTTAAACCCAAGAATTAAATACCAACAACAATCAAAAAATCGGTATATACTCTTACATTCAAAAGCTCCATTGTTGAAAAACTTTTTCTAGAGTTTTGCTATGTTCTTGCTCATACTACTCACGATTCTTGTTCTCTACTTGAAATCTTCAATCTAAGAAAGAACTCAGTGATATACACTTGAGCTTCACCTTTCTATATTAATATTTGATTGAAGTATATTGCGATATTCAAATTGTACTAATTAGCTCTTTTGAGAGTGTCATTATACACAAAATTTTCTCTTGTTGTTTTTAACGATTCAGGGTTGATTGAATCGTTGGCTAACCGAGCATAGGGTATCTCTTGGAGAGGAGGGCTTTATCCTACTTGAAGGAGTACGTAAAGGTTTGCTCTTCCCTGTCAAGGGAGCGGTATAGTGAAATTCTTAGGTGGTTTGCCTAAGGTGAGGACATAGGCGGGGATAGTCGAACCTCATAAAATCTTGGTGTCTTGCTCTTCCTTATTCTCTTTAATTTTCTACATATATAAACTGTGTGGTTGTTTACTTAATTTGCTAAAAATTAATTTGCTTTTGGGAATTGTGAAAACCATAAGGGAGTACGTTGATTGATCAATACTATATTGTGGAAACTGCAAGGGAGTATGTTGATTGATTAATGCCAAAGCTCATTAATATATTGGTTGGTTATATACTTAAATTCAAGATACTTATTTGATATTAATATTCAAATTTTGGAAGTTTGGTTGAATTTTCTATTTTATTCCATATTGCGATATCAAGCTCACCTCATTAATTGGATTGATATTGAAAAGCTGGAATTTGAATATTGAAGTTTTGATCATTCTCCCCCTTTTGACATCAACAAAAAGGTGTATAATAATGAGACATGAATGGACATACCCTTATGTTCTTCTCCCATTTGAAATTTTAAAGTTTTAATCTTGTTCAACCATCAGATTTGAAAACTTTTACTTCTCCCCTTTTTACATCAGCCATCCCCCTTGCATAAGTTTCAGCGATTATGTGAGGATGCCAATTATTGATTGATGGGATATCAAAGGTGAACTAATGTTGATACCAAATGTTGATTAATGCGATACCAAAAGTTGATTGATTTGATACCAAGTTATCACATCTTAAGTGACGTTGCTCCCCCTGAATTATGTCATCTAATATAGTTCTGGGCAACCATGTTTATTTTAACTCAGAAAAGCTCTCCCATGTTCTACTTTCTTAAGCTCAAACACATTATGGATTATGCAATTTAAAAAAAATCTCTCCCGCTTTAGTTCTCATTAGAAATTTACTCTGGTATATATCTCTCACCTTTTGGATCTTCAAACCAAATTATGCTATAGATATTTGCTTTAAGTACATTTTGAAAAGAATTGTAACCAGAAAGACTAACCATACAGATCCTCATTATATTAATGCATTTCAAAACCAGGTCATGTGGTTAACTTAAGCAATTTTCAGCAAAGTAATATATTTCTCATTTTGCATATTCAATAGAATCATCAAAATTGAGTGCATGCAACAGAAAGTTCACTGCACATCTAAACACAATACATATTGGTAAGCATAATAAGATAGGAAATAGTTTCGAGATGCTCCCCCTATGAATTTGAATACTTGCGTAGATGAAATAAAATGCTTATACTTATCGAAGATTTATGTCACTACTAGTTCAAAGCCATATAAGCAATCATTGTGAAATCTTTTAGACCAACTAAAGTGATACTATGATGCACACAAGTTCTTTACGCTTTTTCTCTAGGAATGGAGCTCAGCTCCCCTAAGTATTTTCAAGCATGCAACCAATTTAGTTCAGTATAAAAAAATCATTTTGGTTAACATGTTGTATCAAATATGCACATAAGAATTTACACATATCATTCATGATTTGATACCCAAAATATGATACTAAATGTGCTTATGCTTATGTTTCAGAGCCAATTTTCAAGTTAATTTGCTCCCCTTCAGTTTTGCACTTATCATACTTTTATGTCTTTTCCATGTAACCATTCTTCACTAGTTTTGCTAAGTGTTCTCATTTTGAATGATTTATACTTGACTTTACCAACTTAGCATAGAAAATCAAAAATTTATAAACCATTTTACTTTAGAGTCATAAGCCTATACTGCTACCTTTCTTATGGATCTCAATGCACAGATTTCCTAGTCATTTGAACTATCATATAGATTGAAACCTATAGCATATAGTTTACCCATTTGACACATTCAAACTCGTCTAATAGATTTGACTTGAAGTTTGAGAGCTTGCGAAGTGAGATTTCGCAAATACTCTTAACAATTTAATTATCATTAAGTTTGGAAGAATATTCATTATGTGTGGACAACATTCAAAATATTTTCGTGAGAAGTGAATATATCCAACTACATAGGCCAAAGACCAATTTTAAATAATATTAATTTTGGAATACTGCTCTTTAGGTATTTCTGATTATCCAATTATGGATGGTACCTTATAAGTATGTCTTCACTTTTAAGCAAGGGTACTTCCCTATAATGGATGAATCTTTACCGGATATGATCTTGGTATGGTAAAGATTTCTTGTGGAGGATGTTGCTTAATCACATATCAAACTTAGGGATTTTTACATTTTAAGCACAACGGGAATATTCATTAAGAATGTCCTTGTAAACAATTTTATTCCCTTAGAGAATGCCCCAGATTTGATTATAATGGGATATCTTTTAATAAGCACTTGAAAGATATAGAGTTTATGATTATTAGTGCTTGTGGCTAGAGTGATGACTGATTTTAATCCTTTGAGGCTCCAAGAGTGAGTTTATGATTAGATGATTTTTAATATATGATTTATTCCTAAGGTTCAGTCTTATGCATTGAACATGATTTGCTTAACTTAGGATTTTAATATTTAAGCATGTGTTAAGCACTAAGTATTGTTCGTTAAACATCAATGATTTAATCCATTTGGAAGTGAATTTATTTTTCAATGTTATGATGTATGTTACTCACTGCAAAGATATAAGGTTCCTAATATTCTAACAATTAATCTCCCAACCTTCACTTTGAATACATCAAGATTTGCATGCTATTCAATGTTTTAACATTTTACCCTATCATTATGATATATAAGCATTAGGTCGTTAGATTGGATATATTGCTCACAAGAATCATATTAACTTAACTTTCTTTGAGGATTCTTAGTATAATAATAGTGTAGTAAATGCACATACTAAGATTTTACATTTTAAGCATATACTATTCCCAAGCCTATTAGTTATCACTACCCTCTTTTGTTTATGTGACTGATTTCACTAAATTCTCAATCCTAAAGTCTAACAAGGAGTCTTTGGGGTTTGTTTGGTACTCATTTTTCCTTGATTTTCCAAACTTGTTTGAGATTCATACCTTTCCTTTTAAATGGACAATCAAATTTAATGTGTCCTTTATTTTTTCATAATACACAAGTGGTGTGAGCATACGGACCGATGGAGGTACTAGCATAGAATTTTGACGCTTTAACAAAATACCCCATGTATAGGTTCTTTCTTCTCCTATTTTCAATTCCATTGTAACCTATACCTTCTTTGTCTAAGGTCTTCTTTTGGGAACCTAAGAGTTTGTCAAAATTTTCTTTTCCCTTAGTAAATGTGTGGATGATCTTAGCTTGATCTTCTATCTTTCTTTCTAGGTCTTGAATTTTTGGATTCTTTAAGCCTTTGCAACTAGCTTGTAATTTTACCAATTCATCGGTCACTTTGTTTACTTTGCATTCAAGTTCAAAGATTTTAAGATCTTTTGCATTATTACTCGAAATCTTAGATCTTAAGTCTTTTAGATCTTTTGCCATCATATCATTCTTGTTTTCTAATTTCAAGATTTTCAAGTCCTTTTCTTTCTCAACACAACTTTTTGATTCTAAATCCTTCAGTAATGCCTCATTTTTGGTTACTAATATCTTAATTTCTAAATCCTTTTCAGTCTTTTCTTTTACCCAAGAAGTATGAGACTCTTGAAAATCTTCTAACTGTTTTGTTAAGTCTTTATTTTCACTTTCCAACATTATTTTCTTTTTGGACATCTTTGTTTACATTTTAAGAGCCTTAGCAAATCCCTTTTGTAAATCCTCATAAGATAGCATGTTATCATTATCAAATTCATCATAATATTAACTACCAAAAGTATCACATGATGTATCACAGTCATTGCATGAATCATTTTGAGAATTTGAATAAGGAGTAAAATGAGTAGAGTGTACCTCTTCATCAATTAAGGCAACTAGGCCATAGTTTTGTACTACCTTATCATTTGAGTATGGATCTTCCCAAGTAGAAGACTTCTTTCCTTTGGTTTCTCCAAATCTCCTATTGAGTTCTTCCCATATATCCTTGGCACTTTGACATGACTTGATTTCATGAAAAACATTAGTATCTAAACCAAGCAATAGAATATTCATAGCACCGAAATTTACTTGCATTAATTTCATGTCATTCTCATTCAGCTCATATTTAGATTTAGGGATTTCAACATTATCAATAATTTTCATAGGAACTAGGTTTCCTTGATCAATTACTCTTCAAGTTCTCCAATCCATGGATTTGATAAAAATAGCCATTCTCATTTTCTACTCGGTGAAATTTTCACCATAAAACATTTGAGGTCTTGTAGAGATTTGTTCCACACCAATTGGGGATACACCAAAATAATTCATCGAGATCTTTTTACAAATTAACAATTACGTCTATGTACACCCGCTCTAATACCAATTGTTGATTAAGGTGTAATCCTAAGAGGGGGGGGTGAATTGGGTATTTTAAAAAATTCTTTGAAACTTATTTACCAATCAATCCCTATTTCTATGTTTAACTAATTAATGGCTGGAATTTGATGTTGATTTGAGTTACTAAATCAATGAAATCCTTTTTACCCAATTAAGTGTGTGTAAAGTTATTTAACATACACAAGCAAGCCAGAAATTAAAATACAATACAGAAAATAAAAAGGATAAGGGAAGAGAGAATGCAACCGTGATTTTACGAGGTTCAGCCAACCCAGCCTACGTCCTCGCCTTGAGCAACCCACTCAAGGATTCCACTATAATCCCTGCTCCTTAAATTGGGATGGAACTTCCCTTACAATCCGCTGCTTACAAGAGGTACAACTCCCTCCTAATCCGCTGCTTACAAGAGGTACAACTTCCTCCTAATCCGTTGCTTACAAGAGGTATAGCTTCCTCCTAATCCACTGCTTACAAGAGGTACAACTTCCTCCTCACACCCGGTTCACAACCCTAACCGTGTTTACAATTTAGGATCAAATCTATAAACACTCAATGTTGCTTCTAAAAAATGCTGGTGAGTACAATTCAAAGTCCTAGTACATAATCATATGATAAACCTTGAAGCTCATGAATGTATGAAAACGATACAATCATTTTATGTATGATATGCTTCAACACACAAAACCCTTTTTATCAAAACTCCCAAGTACAGATATATTTAAAATGTTTTGGAGTCAACTAGGGTTCTTGGTTCACTTTGCAAAAATGCACAAATATATTTGAAGTGAACTTGTTAACAAAAACTTTGTCTTGAATATTAAGTCAATGCAAATCACAAAGTTTTATTTCATGTACTCAATCACAAACTGAGTATATTAATTTTCAGAAAATATCCCTCAATCAATTGTATAGTTATAAGTATCAAGGACATTTGATTAAGCTATAATATATCTAAAATATAAATCTTTTAGAGAACACACACTTAAATCAACCCTTTCAATCAACCACACAATCTAAATCAAGTATCAATCTTTTTTAGAATAACTAAGTATGTGTATGGGCACTTATAAGATCAATCAAGTAATCAAAAATAGGTTTTTCAATAATGAGTTCTATGAAAAAATATATGTATATTTTTATACTCTTGAATAAAAAATCAATCAACCAAAAGCTAAACAACTTTCTCAAGTAATGATCTTTTTAAAAACAATTTTTATATGTATGTGCACACTCAAGATCAAACTTTTCTAATGATGTTCAATAACAAGTAATGAGATGAGAAGTTCTTGAAAATAATAACTTGAATGATCAAACCTCAATACCAACTTGACAATCAAGATGTATAAGAGAGATCCCTTTGAGATTCTAAATTGATTTGCCCAAGCTCGATGAGTAGAAGTTGAAGTGTAGGCAATCGTATAGCAATGAAAGCAAGTTTCTCAATATTTTTCAAAAATATGTATTCTTCTTTTCTTGTGCGTCTTAACTTCGTTCTAGGGTTTAGATATTTAGTATTTATAGTGTCTTACCCTTAGAATTGATCTCAACTGTTGGATCAAAGAAAAAGCTCGCGAGTTCTATTAATAAAAATATGAATTTTAAACTTTCTCGCGACTTCAGGCAACCGAAGTGAGTTCAGGCTCCTAAAGTGGTGACTTCAGGCGACCGAAGTTCCAGTTCAGGCAACCGAAGTACCTCGGCCTTCTTGCTATGTTTTCCCATTAATTCTTTAGGCTACCAAACTTGATCTTCAGGCTACCGAAGAAATTCTTTAGGCTACTGAAGTGAAGTTCAGGCTACTGAAGTCCAAATTTTTTATTTCCTTTTTCTAATTTTAGAAAATCCTTTGCTCTTTTTCTTGGGCCTTTTATAAGACATATATTTCGTGATTTTCCAAACATTTCTAGGTCCATGAAGGTTCCCTAATAATGTACATGAAATGCATGAATCCTAACAATCATTCTAAGTTATGAGCCTCAAATTAAATCATATGAAAATGTAAGTACATGAGATCTAAATACCCATTCCCAAGACATTCTTGAACTTTGCCGCTTGCATTTTGATTCTTATACTCTTTGATTTCCATGGAGCTTGTCAAAATGTGTCAGCTTTACTTTATGGCTTCCATGTCTCGTTATCTTTTTGTACATGCTTAATATGGTTCCTATTCACAAACTCAATGCACAGATCAAATACCAAGTGATTTGTCATTATCAAAACCGGATTGGACTCGTAGAGTCAACAAAGTTGTTGAGTTGTAAAGTGTGATTGCAAATTAACTCAAATTGAAAAAGGGGTTAATACTTAACTAAAAGAATTTGTAAAACAAGAATTTACAAAGAAATTTTTAAAAACCCAATTCACCCCCTCTTGAGAGTACACCTTACTTTTGAAACACGTAGCTAGAAAGAAAATAAGGAAATGCCACATGGCAAGAGTAACACTTAAACTAGCTAATGAAAGGTTAAGGAAAGTGCATCATCCTTAAGAAACCCTAATTCGAGCCCACCAAGCCAAATCTCTCTATAACATCCCACAATTCAAGATTGATTAGGAGACCTGCCACATTTCTCATTGATTGTGATCAATCTTAGGCACGCAATGAATGTCCAACTCTTGAAAAAATTATTAGATTAAAAGTTAATCAAGCAATTAATATGTGATTGCAAACTATGGTTAATATTATAATTAGATTAAGGTGAAAAAAGGTATTTACATTTTATCCCCTATAAGAAAAATAAATAGAATTACTTAAGCATCTATGTGAATTACACAACCTTTCTTCCAAGGAAGTCCTTTTTAGAAATTGACTCTACGTTTGGTGGCAGTTCCTTTCTTAAACTCTATTTTTATGCGCTTCAAACATACCCAATTTTTTCTGTAGGGGGAAAAATGTAAATACGTACTTTTATCTTAGTCTAATAATTACATTTCACAATCACATATTAATTTCTTACTTGATTAACTTTTAATCTCATAACTTTTGTAGGAGTCGGGCATTGAATGTGTGCTCGGGATTAATTACGAAACATATGTCAGGTCTCCTGATCAATCTCGAATTCTGGTATATTATAGAGAGATTTGGCTTTGTGTGCTCATTTGGGGATCTTTGGTCCTCATTTCTTACTAGAGACTACCTCTCTCTAAACCATAGTTTCTCTCTCTAAAGTCATCAGCATCTTTACTCCATCCTCCAGCCACTTGAAACTTGAACTCCTAATGGTCGTCAAATTTTCCTCTCTTGGCAACTTTACTACATCCCATTACCTCTTTGCAACATTAATTGCCTCTCATCCACATCCAAGAACCTGTATTTACACTTCCAAACATTACCTAAAGGTACAAACATATATTAGAGCAACTACTTTAATACCAAATGTTCATCCAGGTATGACACTAAGGAGGGGCGGAGGTGAATTGAGTGTCTCAAAGAATTTATGTTTTATCAAATTTAGAGCAAGAGTTAAATAAAAAAAACACTAAACAAGTCACCTAAATACAATTACAAGCATAAACACAAGCACATAAGAATTTATAGTGATTTAATTCTCTTGAACTATATTTTCCCAAATAACATTGTCTAGCATTTCACAGTCTCTAAGCCTGTAGAAAAGGCATACAACATGGAAACATTGTGAATTTACGAACAAATATATTTTTTTGTAGAAACCCAAACCCGAAAAATAAAAAGGAAATAAGAAAAAGAAGAAAGGAAAACTTAAAAAGGGCAAACAGCAGGGCTCGTCGACAAATACCCTGCTTTCGTCGACGAATCCTTTGCTTTCGTCAATGAATGTCATTATGCAGTTCATCGAAGAAATTCAAGCGTCGTCGACGAAGAGATACTGAGAGGAATTTCAAGTGTATGGTTCGTCGACGAACCCTTTCTTTTGTCGACGAAGGTCCCATTTCGTTGACGAATCGTGTCGAGTCAAAGGGGTATAAATAGAATTTTAGGTTGGTTCTTCATTAAGAAATTTAATTCTCTCTCTCTCTCTCTCTCTCAAGCCCAAGAACCCTCACTCCTTCTCTCTTCAATTTGTAGTCGTTCATCGCCCGAATCGACGATCGGAAGTTACCACAAGGATCTAGGATAAATTCTCTACAAGTCTAGTGGAGTGGATTATTGATTGGGGCTTTCCAGGAACCACTCCAAAACCAGTGTATTTTAGGATTTTTATTGTTAATTTGGAGTATATGAGGCCTAGGAAATGCTAAATGAGAAATATATTGTAAGATGAGTTGATTAATTTGGAAAAAAAAATGTAATTTCAGGGTTTTGATCTTCAAGCGCCACAGAATGTGGATTTTGGGTTCCTACTAAGCCAGGTAAGGAGATTATCTTATGTCAGTTAATTTTGAAATATGGACTGATTAAATTGCATATATGATTTTATGAATGAATTGGGTATATGAAAAGGACAGTTTGGACTGTTATATGTTTTGGTGAAAATTAACGTGATTGGTTTGAAATCTCATATTTTCTATGAAATAAATAGTTTAAGTTAAATAAAACCATGGAGATACTTAGACTTTATTTTTAGCAATTTATATCTTTCCCCATCAATTTATTTTATTTATGATCTATCAGATAAAAATTGTGTGGCATGAGAATAGCTTTTAAATGGTATATATAAGTAGAATGTTTTTATTGATAATACATAGTATGATATGATGACCGAGGGGCGAGATTTAATATGACGGGCAGGGGTTGAGATTTGATATGACGACCAGGGGTTGAGATTTAATATGACTGTCAGGGGTTGAAATTTAATATGATGGTCGGGGCCGAGATTTAGTATGATGGTCGGGGGCCGAGATTTAATAAATGAAAGGTTTTATATGAAATGAGAATAAAGTAGTTTTTATTTTGTAAATTGCCATATATGATTCTAGAGCCCTGTGGATATGAAATGTGATGTTATAAGCACAATACTGTAGGTAAATGTTGGTAGGGAGTGCAGTCACACTAGGATGATAGTGTGATGATGGATAGATGATTTTCTAACCTGGGCCATAGTACTACTCCGAGGTTTTTGCTGAGGGGAGCCATCCGAGACAGTTCTGGGTGACCATAGGTAGGCACAATTGTACTTACTACCTTTTCTGACTCAACTATGGTCGGTCGGCCATATATTGAGTCTAACCTTTGGGCCGCACAACCCGTCATGGGGGGAAGCATGTCGTATGAATATATGATAGCATGACGACGCTAATACAATAGCCCAGGTTGTATCTTTTATGCATATATGGGAAATTTACTATAAAAGGGCTATATTGAACTGACAGTTTATTATTCAGATATTATATACTTTCAGAAATATACAGTGTAGTATAGTTTTAAATGCCATTTCATATAAAGTTAAATAATGGAAGTTTTATATTCATACGAGAACTCATGCTAACCACACACTAATAGTAATATAATTCGTCTTCTTGAGAAGTGTCTCAACCCATTAAATAAATTATTTTTCAGGTCCTCCAGGGAATATTACTTAGCTTACCTTGGGGCTGGGATTAGACTTATGAGAGTGGTTATTAGAACTGGTGAGATACCAGATGTCTTATTTTGTTATTTTGGGATTGTAATATGTAGACTGATAGTGGTGTGTATGTATTTGGGAAAATATAGAACTCTTGTAAATCGTTTGGATGTTTTAGAAATTTTTCGCTATATGGTTTTTTTTCAGTAAAGGCAGGTGCACCCAAGATTCCCTAGTTAGGGTGGGTTGCATTTATATATGCTATAGTTGGTATCAGAGAGAGATATATTTATTTTACTAGCACTCCGAGCCCACATGGCGGGTCGGGGCGCTACAATTGGTATCAGAGCCTAGGTTGCTAGGTTTTGCAGTCTAGGTTAGATGATCTTCCCAGAGTATATGTAACGACCCAAAGAATAATGATATTTAAAGAATAAAAGAATGGTAAATGGAAATCGAAAACAGAAGGAGGCAGTCGATTTCGTCGACGAAAGCGAAGCGTTCATCGACGACATTGCATTTTGGAAAGGATAAATCTTGAGGAATTTTTCAGCTCCTCATTGACGAATACAGGGGGCTCGTCGACGAGGGTATAATAGGAGCTCATCGATGAGGATGGATTCTTCGACAAAAATATAATTGGGCTCGTCGATGAGGTGACGTGGCTCATCGACGAGGAAATACCGAGAGAGGTTTTGGGCCATCTGAATTTTGTCAACGAGGAGTGGGTTTCGTCGACGAAATTATTAAAGGACTCGTCGAGGAGATGATGTGGCTCGTTGATGAATCCAGCCCTATAAATAGTGAAGAACTCAGATTTTTGATGGAAATTAAGCGTAGAAACTCTCTCTCTCTCTCTCTCTCTCTCTCTCTCTCTCTCTCTCTCTCACCCTACGACCCTTCCCCCTTCTCTCTTCGATTTTGAGCCGGATTTCCACCGATTTGAGGATCTGAAGCCACCACGACGCTCCTGGGAAACTTCTCTACAAGTCTGCCAGAGCAGATCGTCAATGGGGCTGAGTTGGGAACCATCCCAAATCCAGGATAAGACTTTCTACTCAGTATTTGGTTAATGACAGTTGTAGGAAGTGATATACGCGGAGGAACTACTGAACTTTAGTTGTGAGGAATGTTTTTTTCAAGGTGTTGAGTAGGGAACCCTGTGGGCGCGGGACAGATTTTCTTAGGGGCTTTTCAGGAATCAGGTAAGGGGATAAACTAAGCTAGTATTTTATGAAAAATATGTATATTGTTATAGCATTTGATTTCAAGAAAATAAATAAATTTATATATGATTTATATTTGAGAAAACACTATTGAAAATGATGATATGTTGAATATGCGAAAAACCTATTAGTGTGGCATGAGTAGAAATTGTTATGAAATATTGTTTTCTGGAAATGTGATTATGATACGGATTTATATAATGAAAAACCGGCATACGAGCTGAGATTTTTATATATATTTTCCAACGTACGGGCCGAGCTATGTGTATGATTTACCAGCGTACGGGCTGAGCTATGTATATGATTTATCGGCATACGGGCCGAGCTATGGATGTGATTTGCCAGTGTACGGGCTGTGCTATGATATGATTTGCCAGCGTACAGGCTGAGCTATGGATGTGATTGCCAGCGTACGGCCTGTGCTATGATTTGCCAGCATACGGGTCGAGCTATGATAAAATGTGTAATACCGGCGTACGGGCCGATGATTTTCATAATATACATATATATGCAAAATGACATGATTGATTTGATAATTAATGATATGAAATATCCATGTATCACAGTTTCAGTATATGTTATATGATATCAGAACCTGGTTGGCTTGGTCTAGGCTAGCACTTGCACGGTACCGTTGCTATGTGTCCATGGTCATCATGATCATGATATTTGTGTTAACGCCGCTGTACGGAGTGGTGTGAGATTGGATGGTTGATGTGGTTTATAAGAAGTGTGTGAGCGCCCCTGGTGTATGGACCAGGTCTGGCAGACCCATCAGACTTACAGATTGTACTTTCGACTTGGCAGTAGTCGGCCAACCATTGTCAGGTCCCGCCTTCGGGCCACACAACCCAATCACGTGGGGGTAATACATGACAACAGCCAGCTAACCTACCAGGAATGTTTTTGTATTATTATTACTGTATGAGATGAAATATGTTTATGAAAATGCAGTATGTTTTGCCATGTTTTAATGATATATATGTTTTCCTAGATTTGACAAAATAGATACTGAATATGTTCTGTATGGTATATGTATAACACGGAATACTCATATTGCCACACACTGGTATTAGTTTATTTCCCTTACTGAGAGGAGTCTCACTCCAAAATTTTATAAACTTTTCAGAAGCCCCTGATAGGAGAGCAGGTAAAACCCTGCTGATCTAGTACAGTAGATCTGCCCTTCCAGAAGGGTAAGTATTTTGATAGGGTTGGATGTATTTTGTGGAAATGGCCCTAAGACATATTTTTGGGTTGAGTGTTGTGTATATATGTATACAGTGATTGTAGTAACTCTGGTATTGTGATGTATGGTATATTGAGATGTATATGATTGTTTGTTTCTTATTGCTTAGGCTTCCGTTACGTGTTTTGATGTATCCCTGGTACCCACGGGTCCAGGTGGATTATGATTTTCTGAGTTGAGATTTGTGATATTGATTTTTTTATATATAAAAAAAAGTGGAAATTAAGCAAGTCGTCATAGTATAGGTTTAAGTAGGATGAGGATAGGAATGGGTAGAATAGGAATTTTAAGTTTTGCTTTATAAGCCTAGAGACAGAAATTCCTTGACGGACTTCTGTGTTTTTCTGGATCAGTCGATGGGTTCAGAAAACAACAGCAATCCATTGATGGTTTTGTTTTCGAGTAGAGAGGCAGGAACTTGAAAACTAGAACGGGAATGTGAAATTAGCAGAGTATGTCGTGAACTAGGGGAAAAGATTTAGGCCGATATTGGGGTCTATTTAAAGTGAATATTTTTGTGTTATAATTGCACCAGACATGGTAGGATATTAGGATTCTAAATTCATTTGGGCTATGTCTACAGGATGGATCCTAATGATAGTAACACTGTCGCTGGAGGTAGAAGCAGTGAGGGAGCTGCCTATGAGGGTGGCAGCGATTCTACAGTGGTGCTTTAGGATTTCTCCTAGCAGTTTATGGTTGAGGCTATGCAAAGCTCTAGGGGGTAAGATTGTCCCACTACTGAGCTAGGAGATTCTATTGAGAAATTCGCTCGTTTAAAGCCTCCTACCTTCGTGGAAAAATACCAACCCAATTCTTGCGGAGAATTGAATTTGGGAGATCGAGAAGATCTTGGTCGTACTGTGATGCACCGACAAGAAGAGGATGCTATATGCTACATTTAAATTGACTAGAGAGGGTGAGAGATGGTCAAAAGTGGTAAAGCTGCTGGAGGAGTAGAAACTGGTACCGGTGGTGATGACATGGACCCGTTTCAGAGAAGTATTCTTTGATTGGTATTTTCCAGCCTCTGTAAGGAATGCAAAGGCAAAGGAGTTCCTGAACCTGACTCAATGATAGCTGACTATTCAGTAGTACGCCGCCCGATTTGTGGAGCTGTCACGCTTTGCTCCTTACATGGTACCAGAAGAGTCCATGAAGGCTTGGAAATTCGAGAGGGGTTTAAAGCAAAGGATTAAAAATAAGGTGGTTATGTTACAGGTGCAGGAGTTTGCTATACTGGTAGATAAGGCAATTGTGGCATAGGCAAGTCTACAGAGGGATGTAGAGGCTTAGAACCGGAAGAAGAGGCCAATGCCTCCTAGTTCTCATATAGGTTCGAGGCAGGGTCTTTGGAGGAGGTATGGTAATGGCAGAAGCCAACAGTAGGATATAGTTGTTACTGCATTTTAGGGTACCTCATTAGGCCCTGTTTGCCCTACGTGTGGAAAAAGGCATTCAGCAGAGTGCAGGGCAGGAGCAGGTGGTTGCTTTCTATGTGGTAGGCTTGGACATTTGGCTCGTGATTGCCACGCGGCTTGGAAAAAAGCACCCCCACAACATCCATATCAGGGAGGTAACCAAGCACCATATGGAAACTATCTGAGGGGTATGACCCAGGCACGAGTGTATTCTTTAACTCTTGGCGACGCTAAGAATGCCGGTGACATGGTGACATGTACAATTTCTATTTTTTCAAATAAAGCAATTGTATTGTTTGACTCAGGTGTGACACTTTCTTTTATTTCTCAGGGTTTCATTAGATTGTGCGTGGTAGAAACACTATTGTTAAATGCCGAGTTAGAAGTGGTCACGCCGACAGGGTCAGTGATAGTGTTTAGTAAAGTGATCCAAGATTGCCCAGTAGAAATTCAGGGGAGAATGATACTACTAACTTGATTATCTTTGACATGCATGGCTTTGATCTTATTATGGGGATGGATTGGTTAGTAGCCAACTATGCAAGTATTGACTGCCATAGGAAGGAGGTAGTGTTCTGACCTCCTGAGGAACCGAAGTTTATATTTGTCGGGTCATGTGTGCGCTCTGTACCACAGATTCTTTCAGCTATTCAGACGAGGAGGTTACTCCTAGAGGGATGTAGGGGTATTTAGCTTTTATAAAAGAGGCACCGAGGGAGGAACGTAAATTGGAGGATATTTTTGTGGTAAGGGAGTTCTCCGACGTTTTCATAGAAGATTTACCGGGATTGCCTCTTGATCGTGAGGTGGAGTTTGCCATTAAGTTGCTTCCAAGGACAGCATCTATTTCTAAGGCTCCATACAAAATGACTTTAACTGAACTAAAGGAGTTAAAGGAGCAGTTGTAGGAACTTCTTGATAAAGGATTTATCAAACTGAGTGTTTCACCCTGGAGAGCACTGATGTTGTTTGTAAAGAAGAAGGATAGGTCGATGAGGATGTGTATCGAATATAGAGAGATTAATAAAGTGACAATAAAGAATAAATACTTATTACCCCGAATTGACAATCTATTTGAGAAGTTACAGGGCACACAAGTCTCCTCCAAAATTGATCTGCAATTCGAGTATCACCAGGTGAAAGTTAAATGAGAGGATGTACTAAAGACAACCTTCCACACTAGGTATGACCACTATAAATTTCTGGTTATGCCGTTGGGATTGACCAATGCTCCTGCAACATTCATGGACCTGATGAACAGGGTATTCCATGAGTATTTAGATCAGTTCGTGGTTGTATTCATCAATGACATCCTAGTTTATTTGAGAAGTCCTAAGGAGCATGCAACTCATTTGAGGTTGGTACTTCAGGTACTTAGAGAAAAGAAGTTGTTTACGAAGTTTAAGAAATTTGAATTCTTGTTAGATCAAGTGGCATTTCTAGGACATGTGGTGTCCAGGGAAGGTGTTTCAGTGAACTCGAGTAAGATAGAAGCAATAGTTGATTGGGCAAGACCAAAGAATGTGCATGAGGTTAGAAGTTTCTTGGGTTTGCCAGGATATTACCGCCGGTTCTTAGCAAGATTTTCTAAACTATCAGGTCTACTGACATGGCTCACGAGGAAGAATATGAAGTTCGAGTGGAATGATGAGTGCAAGTAGAGTTTTCAGGAATTGAAGCAGTGTCTAGTTACTACCCCAGTATTAACCATTCCATTGGGAGATGGTGGATTTGTGATCTACAGTGATGCATCTAAGAAGGGACTCAGGTGCGTCTTAATGCAGTAAGGAAAAATTATCGCGTACGCTTCTCACCAACTCAAGGAGTATGAGAAGAATTATTTGAGGCATGACATGGATTTGACAACAGTATTCTATGCATTGAAAATTTGGAGGCACTACATGTATGGTGAAAGGTGCGAGATCTTTACCGACCACAAGAGTCCTAAGTACTTTTTCACTCAAAAGGAGTTAAACATGAGGCAACGGTGATGGCTTCAGTTGATAAAGGACTACGACTGTACCATTAGTTACCACCTAGGAAAAGCTAATGTGGTAGTTGATGCTTTGAGTCGGAAGTCAGTAGCTGCATTAGTCTTAGCAGTTGGAGTTCAGCATCAGATCAGAATGGATCTGGGTGTGGAGTTAGTGTAAGGAAATCACTAGACATTTATCGCTGGCATGGTAGTGCAACCGACCTTACGAGAAAGGATCAGAACAGCTCAGATGAAATTTGCACAACTGGCAAAGATTGTGAGTGGATTATAGGATGGGTTAAATGCAGATTTCAATGTCTCAGTTAACGGGGTGTTGAGATTTCACACCAATATACCAAATGATGTTGAGATTAAACAAACCATCTTGGAAGAGGCAAATCACTCTCTATATACAGTACATCCAAGGAGCACAAAATGTACAATGATTTTTGGGAATCTTTCTGGTGGTTTAACATGACGAGAGAGATTGCCCATTTTGTTGAGCAGTGTCTAACATGTCAGCAGGTGAAGGCCGAGCACCAGAGACTAGCAGGACTATTGCAACCACTTCTCATTCCTAAGTGAAGGTGGGAGCACATTTCCATGGACTTCATCATAAGAGTGCCATAAGCACTTCATGGACAGAATGCTATTTGGGTAGTTGTTGACAGACCGACGAAGACTGCCCATTTCATTTCAGTTAAAATCAGTCATTCTATAAATAGGCTGGTAGAGCTCTGCAGAAGATAGTCAGATTGCATGGGGTGCCTGTGTCTATCATTTTAGATAGGGACCCATGGTTTACTTCCCAATTTTCAAAGAGTCTATAAGAAGCATTGGGAACTCAACTCACTTTTAGTACTACTTTTCACTCGTAGACTGATGGTTAGTTAAAGAGGACCATTCAGATTCTAAAAGATATGCTACAGGCGTGTGTATTGGATTTCAAGGGTAGCTGGATTAAGTATCTGCCATTAGTTGAGTTTGTATACAATAATAGTTATCAGGCTAGTATCGAGGTAACACCGTATGAGGCACTATATGGTCGCAGGTGCTGATCTCCATTGTATTGGGATGAGGTCGGTGAGCGACAGATTTTAGGGTCGGAGCTTGTTCAGCAGACCTCTAAAAAAGTTTAGTTTATCAAGGAAATAATAAAGACATCACAAAGTCGGCAGAAGAGCTATGCGGATGCACGCCGGTAAGAGCTGGAGTTCGAGGTAGGTGATGCCATATTTTTTAGGATTGCTTCGATGAAAGGGGTAATGAGATTTGGGAAAAATGGGAAGCTAAGCCCTAGATACATCGGGTCATTCGAGATTCTGAAAAGAGTTGGTCTGGTGGCGTACATAATTGCATTACCTCCAGCATTGTCTAGGATTCATAACGTGTTCCAAGTGTCCATGCTAAGGAAGTACATTCTAGATCCTTGACATGTGATCAGACACGAGTCTTTGGACCTCAAGGATGTGTTGGTATATGAGGAGATACTGGTTTAGATTCTAGAGTATAAGGAATAGGAACTACGTACTCTTCCGCTTGTAAAGGTACTTTGGCGTAATCATGCAGTGGAGGAAGCATCATGGGAATCAAAGACAGAGATACATCAGAAGTACCCACAGCCATTCGAAGAGGCTCAGCACTAAACAGGTAAGTATTGGTTTTGTATATAGGTTTCTTAGATTAGTTTGTTTAGTTTTATCAGTTGTTTATTGTTATGGTTGTGATGGTCTCTTAGAGAATTTTGTATGGATATTGTAATCTCACAAGACAGTATATGTAACCACAATATTCCTCTGCCATACGTGAGGGTATTTAATAAATTTGGTACAGGGCTGTTATGTGGGTGGCTGCCGGCTCATCCTAGAGTCGGATTAGCAAATCAGCGATAATTTAGGTGATGTAATGGAAACCAATTAGTAATTTTGAGGATGAAATTTTATAAGGGAGGAGATTGTAGAAACGCAAACCCAAAAAATAAAACGGAAATAAGAAAAGGAAGAAAGGAAAATTTAAAAAGGGCAAACAGAAGGGCTCATCGACGAATCCCTTGCTTTTGTCAACGACTCTACTTCTGCATTTCGTCGACGAATTTCAGGCGTCATCAACGAAGAGATACTGAGAGGAATTTCAAGCCCTTTCATCGACGAATGTCCTTCTATGGTTCGTTGACAAAGGTCCAATTTCGTAGACGAATTGTGCCAAGTCAAAGGGGTATAAATAGAATTTTAGTTTGCTTCTTCATCAAGAAATTTAATTCTCTTTCTCTCTCTCTCTCTCTCTCTCTCTCTCTCTCTCTCTCTCTAGCCTATAAATTCTCACTCCTTCTCTCTTCGATTTCTCGTCGTTCGTCACCCGAATCAACGATCGAAAGTCGCCACGAGGATCTAGGAGAAATTCTCTACAAGTCTAGTGGAGTGGATTTTTGATTGAGGCTTTCTAGGCACTAGTCCAAAACCAGGGAAAGTAGGGTATTTTAGGATTTTATTGTTAATTTGGAGTATATGAGGCCTAGGAAATGATAAATGAT
This sequence comes from Malania oleifera, assembly GCF_029873635.1. Taxonomy (NCBI): domain Eukaryota; kingdom Viridiplantae; phylum Streptophyta; class Magnoliopsida; order Santalales; family Ximeniaceae; genus Malania; species Malania oleifera. Next base: position 89,844,128 of record NC_080419.1, on the reverse strand, counting down.
AAATATGCTATGAGTTGAGTTGATTAATTTGGAGAAAAATGTAATTTTAGGGTTTTGATCTTCAAGAGCCGCAAGACGTGGATTTTGGGTTCCGAGCAAGTCAGGTAAGGGGATTCTATTATGTCAGGTAATTTTGAAATATGGACTGATTAAATTGCATATATGATTTTCTGAACGAATTAGGTATATGGAAATGATGGTTTTGACTGTTATATGTTTTGGTAAAAATTAACGTGATTAGTTTGAAATCTCCTATTTTCTATAAAATAAATAGTTTAAGTTAAATAAAACCCTGGAGATGCTCAGACCTTATTTTTAGCAATTTATATTTTTCCCCTTCAGTTTATTTTATTTAATAAAAATTGTATGGCATGAGAACGATTTTTAAATGGTATATATAAGTAGTATGTTTTTACTGATAATACGTAGTAAGATATGACGGGCGGGGGGTGAGATTTAATATGATGGTCGGGAGCTGAGATTTCATATGATGGCCGGGAGCCGAGATTTAATACAACGACTAGGGGTTGAGATTTAATATGATGGCTGGGGGCCAAGATTTAATATGACGGTCGGGGGCCAAGATTTAATAAATGACAGGTTTTATATGAAATGAGAATAAAGTAGTTTTTATTTTGTAAATTGCCATATATGATTCTAGAGCCCTGTGAATATGAAATGTGATGTTATGTGCATGGTACCGTAGATAAATGTTGGGAGGGAGTATAGTCACACTAGGATGATAGTGTGATGATGGATAGACAATTTGGTGACCTGGGCCACAGTACTACTCCGAGATTTTTGTCGCCGGGGGGGGGGGGGGGGGATCCAAGGCAGTTCTGGGTGACCATAGATAGGCACAATTGTACTCACTACCTTTTCTAATTTAGCTATGGTCGTCCGGCCATATGTTGAGTCCAGCCTTGGGGCCGCACAACCTGTCATGGGGGGAAGCATGTCGTGTGAGTATATAATAGCGTGACGACACTAATACAGCAGTCCAAGTTGTATCTTTTATGCATATATGGGCAAATTTACTATAAAAGGGCTATATTGAGGCGACTGTTTATTATTCAGATATTATGAACTTTTAGATATATACAATGTAGTATAGTTTTAAATGCCATTTCATATACAGTTAATTCAAGTGATGTAATGGAAACCAATTAGTAAATTTCGAGAGTGAAATTTTTATAAGGGGGGAGATTGTAGAAACCCGAACTCGAAAAATAAAGAGGAAATAAGAAAAAGAAGAAAGGAAAATTTAAAAAGGGCAAACAACAAGGCTCGTCGACGAATCCCCTGCTTTTGTCAACGAATGTCCTTCTGCAGTTCGTCAACGAAATTCAGGCGTCGTCAACGAAGAGATACCAAGAGGAATTTCAATTGTACAGTTCGTTGACGAACCAATTCTTTCGTCGACGAACGTTTTTCTACGGTTCGTTGACGAAGGTCCCATTTCGTCAACGAATCATGTTGGGTCAAAAGGGTATAAATAGAATTTTAGGTTGCTTCTTCATTAAGAAATTTAATTCTCTCTCTCTCTCTAGCCCGCGAATCCTCACTCCTTCTCTCTTCGATTTTTCGCCATTCTTCGCCCAAATCAACGATCGGAAGTCACCATGAGAATCTAGGAGACATTCTCTACAAGCCTAGCGGAGTGAATTTTTGATCGAGACTTTCTAGGCACCACTCCAAAACTAGGGTATTTTAGGGTTTTCTTATTAATTTGGAGTATATGTGGCCTAGAAAATGCTAAATGAGAAACATGCTGTGAGTTGAGTTGATTAATTTGGAGTAAAATGTAATTTCAAGGTTTTGATCTTCAAGCGCCACAGGGCGTGAATTTAGAGTTCCCAGTAAGCCAGGTAAGAGGATTATAAGTCAGTTAATTTTGAAATATGGACTGATTAAATTGCATATATGATTTTTCTAAACGAATTGGGTATTTGAAAAGGATGGTTTTGACTATTATGTTTTGGGGAAAATTAACATTATTGGTTTGAAATCTCCTATTTTCTATAAAATAAATAGTTTACGTTAAATAAAACCTTGGAGATACTCAGACCTTATTTTTAGCAATTTATATCTTTACCCATCAATTTATTTTATTTATGATCTATTAGATAAAAATTGTGTGGTATGAGAATAGTTTTTAAATGGTATATATGAGTAGAATGTTTTTACTGATAATACACAGTATGATTTGATGGTCGGGGGCTGAGATTTAATATGAAGGTCAGGGGCCGAGATTTGATATAATGGCTGGGGCTGAGATTTAATATAACGGTCGGGGGCTGAGATTTAATATGACGGTCGGGGGCCGAGATTTAATAAATGACAGGTTTTATATGAAATGAGAATAAAACAGTTTTTATTTTGTAAATTTCCATATATGATTCTAGAGCCTTGTAGATATGAAATGTGATGTTATGAGCATGGTACCGTAGCTAAATGTTAGCAAGGAGTGCAATCACACTAGGATGATAATGTGATGATGGATAGACGATTTGGTGACTTGGGCCACAGTACTACTCCGAGATTTTTTCCAAGGGGCCCATCCGAGGTAGTTCCATGTGACCATAGGTAGGAAAAATCATACTTACTACCTTTTCTAACTCAGCTATGCTCGACCGGCCATATATTGAGTCAAGCCTTCGGGTCGCACAACTCGTCATGGGGGGAAGCATGTAGTATGAGTATGTGATAGTGTAACGATACTAATACAGAAGTCCAAGTTGTATCTTTTATGCGTATATGAGAAAATTTACTATAAAAGGGCTATAATGAGCCGACAGTTCATTATTCGGATATTATATATTTTCAAATATATATGGTGTAGTACAGTTTTAAATGTCATTTCATATACAGTTAAATAATGGAAGTTTTATATTTACACGAGAACTCTTGCTAGCCATATACTGATAGTAATATAATCCATCTTACTAAGAAGTGTCTCACCCCATTAAACAAATTATTTTTCCGGTCCTCTAGGGAACCGTACTTAGCTTTCCTCGAGGCTGGGATTAGACTTCTGAGAGTGGTTATCAGAACCGGTGAGATACTAGATTTCTTATTTTGTTATTTTGGGATTGTAATATGTAGAGAAATAGTGGTGTGTATGTATTTGGGAACAGATAGAACTCTAGTAAATCATTTGGATGTTTTAGAAATCTTCCGCTGAATGGTTTAATTTCCATAAAGGCGGGTGCACTCGAGATTCCCTGGTTAGGGCGGGTTGCATTTATATATGCTATAGTTGGTATCAGAGAGAGAGATATATGTATTTTACTTGCACTCCGAGCCCACGTGGTGGGTCGGGGCGCTACATTTTTCTTATAAATAAATATATACCGTGCGAACAAATACAACTTCTCACGATGGTCTGACAACAGTTGTAATCATTGACTTCATTAATTTTTATCCTCTGCCATTACACTAGGTAATATATACATATATTTGAAAATCTATTTGACTCCAAATTTGTAAGCATTTTGTAGTGTTAGAGCCATTATAAACTTTTATAATAAGATTAATTATTAATAATATTTTGAACATAAATTAATGTGACAATCATATGTTATAAATGTATATTAATAATAAAATTATTGTTAATTATAGTCGAATTTTTTATTAGGTCCTATAGGTCCCATAATTTTTACCCTTCACTTTGAAGAAACTTTCCCCATTAAAATGGTCTCTATTAAGTGTGATTTCCTATGCTTTTGACAAATTTCCAATTAAATTTTTGCTAAGATTATTGATTATTATTATTGGATATTTTGCTCAAAGATTGATCCGTTATGTTGATTTCATTTGTTGCCTTACTTTTTCCCTAACAATTTGATGGACTCATCTAAACTTTAAATTAACAATAACAATAATAATAAAACAGCCCTGTAAACTATAACTCTAAACCTTAAAAATCAATCGATGACGCAATAATAAAACAGCCCATGAATTTGAATTTAAATAAATTTTGATAAATTTCAATATAATTTTATACTAAATCTAATTCAAATTTTAATACATGTCCAAATCAGAATCATCTCCAAATATAGAGGATAGAAGTACAATTTCCATACGTTCAGGAGAATAACATGTGCATCCAAATGAATAATGCAAGAAACGAAAATACAGCTAGCTAAGATTATAATATATACTGCTGACTTCAAATGTGGGGCAATAAAAAATTAATGGATGAAATTAATAGGTTGGACAAGATCCTTACCATATTCTGCATGTTCTCTCCATATCTCTGCTATCAAGAAGACGAAGGTCCCACCCCACATTCTGAATTAAATAACCATATAGTTGCCGTTACGATTGTCCTTCAAGATTTTTTCTTTTGTTGGAATGAAGGCTGAGCTGGATGGGGCATCATTAGCCATCCATAATTTTTAAGAGCAGTATCTGAGATTTGAACTTCAAATAATTTGGAATCCGGGGTAAATTAATGTTGATATTCTTTAGGCCCCATCGACCACTAAATTCAACATTAGACATTATTAGACATTCATGATTTTTAAGAGCTTGGGTGGTGTTTGGCTTTTGGGGATGAAATCTTTTTTTTTATAAGATAATATTTTTGTTAAGTTTGTTTTTGAAATTGATTTTTATTATGAGATTGTTGCAGTAGCTTGTATATTTATGTTGGTGTTTGTTTAACATGAAAATAAAATATTTTTAAAAATAGAATTATTATTTTCTTGGCTTGTGTGTCAAATAATGCGTAAAAATAATTATATTTTGATAAAATTATTTAAAGTGTTATATTTTAAATCCGTGTTGTAATAATTTTAACAAAGTATCTGTCATAGTGATAATTCAAAATAGTGGGGCAATATGGTTTTAAAAAATCATATACACTGCATATCCATAGTCATTTTTTGATTAAATAAATCTTAAATGAAATAAAAATATCAAAATTTAGAGAAAAAATAAAGAGAAAATAAAATTTTCATAGAATTTTATTGTATTGGTATGTATGGTGAGAATTCAATTTATGACTTTTCCTGCACCAACTTATTTTCTTTTGTTGTGTTTTTTATGGAATACAATCATCCATTCATAAAATAAAATAAAATAAATTTAAAGCAATAAAAAATTACTTATGACCTTGTCATACAAAAAATTAATACAATAAGGAAAAACTCAAGAATTACCAAACCCTTTGACTATTAGCATAGAATATATATGAAGAATTTTATGTGACTATAGAAGATTATAATAATATTTATATTCTAAAACTAAATTTAATTAGTGTAAGTAAAAATAATATCAAAAAATAAGTAAGCATTACAAAATTATTGATATTTAAAATTAATTTAATAAGTCAAAATAAAAGCCTATTTGATTAATTATTTTAGAGTTCAATTAATAAAAAAGTACATTGAGCCTCGTTTTGAACTGTGCTTTTGGCTTTATCAAAATATAGGTTTAACTTATTTAGTAATGATTGCTAGCCCGTAAGTCTGTGTCATACCCATGAATAGATGCCAATATAATATAAGTCCTTGGATTTCACGTAACTTAAATTTTTCTTACAAAGTATCATTCACTGCTCAAAAAAAGAGAATCCAACGACATGTTACAAATCAACCTATAAAGAAAATTCTACCCTTCATTCTCATGTAATTCTCTGAAAATTAAAGCTACTTATACTATAAAAATCAGTTTGTGATTGAACAACAACAAATGTTGGACTATCGTGACCCACTATTTGACAACTTAACTAGCACTGCTAGTGATGGAAGAACATCAAAATTTTGATTACTTTCACTCGAACATCCATGTTTTTTTCTTTATTTTTTTTTTTATCAAACTTATGCCCATGAAGATTGAATAGAAATTCACCTTTTGATAGAACCACCATTGTCTCTTCATGAGGGAACATACTCTCGCCTCGGAGAACGAAGATCAACACAAATATTTATTCTTATATATCAACAAATTTGTCATTTATAAAATTCACTACTGCCTAATTAGGGAGCACGTTCTTCGAGCCCTTGAATTAGTTAATTTTTTTTAAGAAGATTGAATGATTAAATACAAATTCTTCTCTTAATAAGTTAACAAGTTTGTCATTTGGACGATCCACTATTGCCTTGAGAACACACCTTGAATTAATAAATCCTTTTAAGAAGATAACATCAACAATAAACTATTTCTACATATCATCAAAGATCCATAGGTACCTTTTTTGGGAACACACTCCTCGATTGGGCCCCAAAATCATAAAATCTCTTTAAAAGGATTGAAAATCCACACAATCATCTTACATATATTGTTAGACTCACTGCACGAAAGATCTATCATTACCATGTTCAAGAATATGCTCCTCAACCCCTTGAATCGACCATTTATCATCAAACTCATCCTCTAGGAGATCCATCATCACTTTGTTTGTAAAAATGCTCTTTAAGCCCTCGAATTGATAAATCTTTTTGAATATATCAAATCAAAGAAAATTTTATATTCATTATTATATCCGTCTTTAATTTAATATATAAAAAAATGAATCATTTGTACCAATTTTTCTTGTCTTGATTTTATAGCCATGAATTTTTTGCAATTAAACAATAGTCACAAACTCCAATGGTTTTCCCGTGGATCAACTGATCAATTCATTAAAATATCTAGGTGTATCAAACATTCAAAATAACACTAATATCACAATTTCAATGAAAGGTCTCCAAATCCTAGATTTTCTTTAGAGCCAATTAATTTGTAATTAATTCTTTTAGATTTATTCTATATTTGGGAGATTTCTTGGGTTTGAATTTGTGAGACTATAAAAAATATAATAAAAAATTATATTGAGTTCAAACCAAATCGACCTAAACCTAAATTTAAAGTTCAAAATAGTGTTGGGAGAGATATCAACGAACAACCACAGTGGAATAATTCTTTTCCCTATGTGTAAGCAAATATAGTGTATCTCTACTTTTTTACGTGCTGAAAATAGTAAGAAAAATAATCAATCACACTAAGTCACAAGAACACAAGTAATTTTTTACATGAAAAACTTCTCCAATGTGAGGAAGAAAAACCATGGGACCTAATCTAGTTAAAATCTCCACTATCAACTAAATAATAGGTACACAAAGTCTTCTCTAATCACAATTAGAGGCTACAAATATATCTCATCAAGATGTCATCAATCTTGGCAAATACAAAGAGAATTGGAGAGAATATACCAAAATTGCGGTTACTGTTCACGAGCACAAATCCAAACTCTCGAGCTCAAAATCCGATCTCCGCCGTTCATATTGTAGCTTATTGATTCGTGAACCTATCCTCCAAATTTCAACTCGATCAGACTACAGATGAAGCAGGATCGAAGTTTTGATGAAATATAGGAAGTTTGAGAAAAAAAATCACGTTTTTCTCTCTTTCTTTTGAAAAGTGGCGGCTTCTCCTCTCTCCCCTCTCTTTTTATGACTTCCTTTAATTTATCACACTAAAGGACTAGGCTTTAGGCTTTTAACAAAACCCACTTGGACTTTTCCTCCACTTGGAAGGAAATAACCCAACAAATCTCCCCCTTTCCGACTATGTGGAGGGAATCGCCATCCCGGCGATCGAATAACAAATTTCAAGTTTCTCCCTTGGTAGTGTCTTTATCAACATATTAGAACCATTATCATCAATGTGAACCTTCTCAAGTTCTAGTAACTTATCATTCAATGCATCTCTGATCCAATGGTATTGTACATCAATGTGCTTTAATCTTACATGGAAACTGGAATTCTTAGCAAGATGAATAGCACTCTGGCTATCACAAAACAATACATACCTCTGCTGCTTGAAACCAAGTTCTCTCAAGAATTTCTTTTCCCATAGCAACTCTTTAGTCACTTTCGTTGCTGCAATGAACTCTGCCTCTGTCGTAAAAAGAGCAATACACTTCTGAAATCTCGATTGCCAAGCTGCAGCCCCACTTACAAAAGTGATCAAATAGCCCGAAGTAGACTTACGAGTATCCATATCCCCTGCCGTATCTGCATCTGTGTAGCCAACTAACAATGGTTGTCTGTTTCCCAAACCAATTCTCAAATTGGAAGTGCCTTGAAGATACCTCATGATCCACTTCACTGCATTCCAATGCTCTCTTCTTGGATTTGTGATAGGGATCGACAAGCGTTACCCCTTCCTTTTGCAAATGTTTTGACACGTGAACAACCTCTAGATGTCTACATTCTTTATCGACATGGTGACTACATTACGTTTGCCGACATAGTGACACGTGGACGACCCCCGGATGTCCATAATGCTTGATAACCATTGCAAGAACTTATGGAAACACTTGAAGAACTTATGGAGACACTTGAACACCTTATGGAGATACTTGAAGACTTTTTAGAATAAAGAAGCCCTGAGTTTTGATTTAACAATTCTGAGTTCAAGACCCTTGTGAGCCCCACATGGACCTATTGGGCCCCACACGGCTCGTCTAGGCCTCACATAACTTGGGCCTCCCTTTTGAACTTATTTACATTTAATTAAATGCATTGAGTTGTGTTAGGTATTTAATTTATGACTTAATGAGTTTTAATTTGTGAACAATAGGTGAGTTGTCTCTCATGCCTGTATGGGGATGTTTAGGTCATTTATTGCTAGGTCTTTACTTTCCCAATATATATTACTATTGTAAATGCTGGAAGATAGTTTTAGCCAAGTATTATTATTGATTGAATAAAGGGTCTTCCTTTAAAAGCTCAGAGCTTTGTTCTGATTCTTGAGATTGACTAATGAAAGGCCACGATGTTCTCCCCGGAGATTAGTTGGTGTGAGACCAACACATTTATCCATCATATCTTCACCATCTCATATCCCCACCCCGTTCGTATTCGACAACAGCAACAGCACTCACATCGAGTCATCGTGATCTTGACGGATTTCTTGGTTTGATTCGAGTTCGTTGATCATCAGTAAGATATCCAGTGATTCCACACAATAATATCCATCCTAATTCATCCATAACTTTGTTTGAGATCCTTGTTTAAGTCCCCATAAGCCTCCATTTTGCAAAACCCTTAAAAACCTTGTTTTTATATCCATTCCCCACTGTTCAGTCGACTGACCCCGAAAGCCTAGTCGATTGAACCCATTTTAACTCTCGGTATCCCCACAAACATTTAGTCAGTTGACTGACCCTTAAAGCTCAGTCGACTAACCCTTTTCATCTCTCAGTATCTCACCTGAAAATTCAGTTAGCCAATTGACCCTCCCAAGCCTAGTCGACTGACCCTATTCTGCTAGCCAAAAAAAGCCCTAATTTTGTGACCTTAGGCGACTGACCTTTCCTCCCCATGCGACTGAAGGTCCCTATTGACCTTATAGGTCATGCCCGGTTTTGATAATGGTAAATATCTATTATATTTTTTTATAAGTGTTTGAAGTTATGTGCAGGAACCCAAATTGATAGATCATAATACACAAAGAGAAGATCAAAGATTGAAGACTAAATTTCTATTGAAGACCCAATTTTATGTATTGAAATGTATCTTATTTATGCAAAGGGTTTGCAATAGTAATTAGGGTTTTGGTTTGTAATAATTGCATGCATCACCTGCATGATTTAATAGGTAAGCTCAAAATGAAAAAGACCTTAGGGATTACCCTTCGGTCGATCGGTCGACACCGGATTTTTTTGGTATCTTCAAAAAGACCTAGAAATGACCCTAGGACACTCGCTCATGCACATATATGTTTGGTCATTTGATTAGAGTGTTTGCACATGTTTGCACAACTTAAAAAGGACCGAAATGTATGCAAATTACATGTTCGGTCGACCATACTCCCATGTACAAAATGCCTCGGTCAACAAAACCCAGACTAGGTCAACAGTTTGACCACAGTCCGGTCGACCGAACTCACTTAGTTCAAATGCACCTGATCAACCAAACCTCCTAGGAGTCAAATTTTTGACCACTTGGTCGATCGAGCCCAAAATGTACTCCAACGCTCTGGTCAACCGAGGGTCCTTGAGAGATGTCCCAACGCTATGGTCGACCAAACTATCCAGATCAAATCTTCCTGGTCGACCGAACCTCGCTAAATTGGAAAAATCGCCTCAGACATACCCTTCCGATCGACTGACCCTGGAGTTCATTTTTGGCCCGATCGACCAAACCATATGAACTTCAGTCGACTGAAAGTATTTTGGTCAACCGGTGCTCTCGGGTTGCTCCGAATTTTTACCACGGTTAACTATTTTTTAAACTGAGTTAATTAGGGTTAAAATGATTTAAAACAATATTAATAATACCTTACATGTCCTAACGACTATAATTTTTCCAACTTCTATAAATAGCCCATCATTTGCAAAGATTAAGGGGGGATTAGCAATCTTGATTAGGAGAAATTCTCTGAAAATCCCAAAATCCATAATACTTGTCTTTGAGCCTCCAACACTTATTCTTACCAGATCTTACTTCTCAAATATTTTTGTGAGTGTGATTTAAGTGTTGTTGTTCCTTAAGGATTGCTCTCTCAAGATTATGTTTGTATGAAATTATTTTATTTGAGAGCACATCCTCAAGTGTTCTTAGGGGGCTTTATCAATAAGTCTTTCTTAAGAAGACTTCGCTGGAGCTTCTGAGTATCGCATCGTCATTGCAATATCTTAAGAAGTTTATACAAAAATTCTTTTAAAATCACTTTCAAATATCTAGTGTAATTCATCTTGATAAATCTTTGAAGAGATATTTGTTTGTGTGATAAAAATCGTTGTTGCAATATTCATTGATTTATATCATTCGTTGAATACAAAGATTAAACTCTTTTTGCAAACAAAACATATTCATTACTTGAGCATCATACGATTGAGAAGATCTTCTAGTTGAAATATATGAGGATTGGATGATATCATTGTTTGAGCACGTTGATTGAATACCTTGTGACACAAAGATTATATTGGTTTACACACTTACGCACGCATTACACTGATAGAAAACATATTTGAGAGTTTATATATTGAACCACATTGAGCTTACTTATTATATCCTGTTGGTGGTGTATATGATTGCGCGTAATTGGGTACATATCTGCTTTACTTGAAAGCACAATCACTGTACTGTTTCATTGATTGAGCAAAAATGTTGTATTCCAGGCACAAGCCTGAAGAGGGAGACTAGCCCTTTGAAATAGTCCCGGATTAGCTTAGATCCAGTTAGGAAAGCTAGGTGCACTATCCTGTTAAGTTGTAGGTTGAGGTTAGCCCCACTAATTGACCTAATTGTAAAGGTTAAGGTCAGTCCAGTGCTAATTGACCTGATTGTATAAGGTGCCGCTCCACCCGTTAAGTGAGCTATTAGTGGAATCATTGGGCTTGCGAGCTAGAGGCGGGGACGTAGGCACAGTTGGCCGAACCCCGATAACATATCGTGGGCTTTATTTATATTTTTGCACTTTATATTTACCGCACATGTATGTTATGGTGTGAATCATGCGCTTAATTTAAATTTCCTCACATTATATTATTAGCGCATTTGGAATTGCATAGAAAGACCCTAGGTTGTATTATACGAGTATTTCATTTAACTTAGGAGATAAATTTTAAAATTCCAATTCACCCTCCCTTTTGGGAATACACCAATTCTAACATTCCCCATAACTTAAACTCTCAGCATTTTAACATATATTTGTTTGTCAATTGTGGAATATGATTGTGATAACACAGACTTATTTTCTTGAACGATTGAATAGCCTTTTCATAAGCATATCACTTGATTCTTTTGCAAAAGAACCACTTGGGATTGAATTTCGAATTGAACTATAGACCTTTTCAAAATCCTTGGACCCGTGCGATAAAGCATGATTTGTTTGATTAATGTTTGGTTGATTCAATTTTTATTTTAAAGTGTTTCTCATGTGTGTTGATTGAGGGTTGAAACTCGTAGGACTAGGTTACCTTACCCCGTCCTACATCATCTTGGTATTAGAGACTAGGTCGGATTAGGCGAACCTTCTAAGTCCCAACATCTTCATTGTCCGTCTTTCAAATTGATGTGTGATTTTACTATCAAAACCTTACCATATTCACAAATAGTAAACAAAAAAGTTGTGGGAAATTTTATTAGCTTTCTTTTGACACAAGGATCGCCTTATTTGGAGGTCTATAACAAAAGTTATGTCCCAAATACCGAAAGGTGTCCGTTGCTAAAAAGCCATTAGCAGCTCTTGGGTTTCTCGAAAAACAGGTGATGGTTTTGCCCAAGCCAGCCCACCTATATTTAGAATTTTTGATATTTGGAACTTTATTTGGTTAGGTTTACACTTGACCCTGCTTTGTGTGACCAAAAACCATTCCAAGGGCTTCCCTAGTGTGTTTGAATCCTTGTCCAACCCCTAGGATGTCTAACAAGTCAGGAATCCTTACCGAGGACGTAGGATTATTGATGAAAGAGGACAACCTATGCCTCCTAGAGAGAGACCTCCTCTCCTTTCACAATGATGATTGAATCATCAGAATGACTTTGCTAGGAGACCCCCACATCATGAGTCCTATGCCTAACATTGGGATGATGAGGACTATGACGTTGATGACCTTCATGTTAGGAGACCTTACCGTTGGGACCATCGTGATCCATACAAGGATGTAATGAGGATATAAACCCCCACCTATGATGGACAAAAAGATCCTAAAGTCTTCCAAGATTGGTTGACTGGGATGGATGCTTATTTTGATTGATGTAAGATGACCGACCCTCATCGGGTTATGTTTGCAAAAATGCGATTAACGGGGCAAGCCAAGCTCCATTGGATAAATGTCGAGCGGCAGGAAGCAAGGTTAAATCATCGACCCATTGAGCATTGGGATCTAATGAATGACAGGTTAAGAGAGAAGTATAAACCCCTTATTTATATAAAGCACATTATAGATCAACTTTACATTTTGTGTCAAGGTAACATGACTATGTTAGAATACATGAGTCAATTCGATGAGTTGTCTATAAGATGTGGTGTCTATGTGACTGTCAGTTAGCATATCTTCCAATTTTGCCTAGGACTAAAGCCTGAATTAAGGAGTAAACTATTTCCATATCATATTGGGTCCCTTGAACATGCCTATAATTTAGCATATGATTTTGAGCAAATGACTAAAAGGCCTATGGGAAAACGGTTTGATAGCTCTTCCAAAGAGTCATACTCCCAAAAGATACAAAGTTATGACAAGTACTGACCCACGCAATCAGGTTTAGTCACCTCTCGAGAGAGCAATTTCCCAGTCCAACAATCTATGGACAAAGGAAAAGCACCCCTAAACTTGGCACTTGAAAAGGAAGATAGTGAGATAAAAAAGAAGGAAAAGAGAGAAATTAGTGGAGAATCCTTGAACACCATAGGTAAAAAGCTGTCTGAGCAAGAAAGTCAAGAAACAAAGGTAGTGTTGATGGATGTTACTAAGGAGACTAAAACACCCCTTCCTGAGAAAGAAACACCCTTAGAAGTATCATCCCTACCATTTGAGTTTGATAATGTCATTCCTGAGCCACCTAGTGAGCTACCCCTCATGGAAAAGATACTGCATTGTCACAAATCTTGTTTCTTGTTCATCTTTGCCTCATTTACGACATCCTAGAGTAAACCCGATAGAACATGAGGAGCTAAAATAAGTGAATGAATTGAAGGAACATGAATTTGTTCATAAGAATTTAGTTCCACTTGCCTGCCCTACTTTCCCTAATCCCAAGAAAGGTAAAACTTTGAGCATATGCATCAATTGTAGAGTAACCAACAAAATTGACTTCAAGAATAGGTTTTCCAAAATCATTGTTTTTGATAGAGATGTGAAGCTCATAGGTTACTTTCTAAAGGCCTTGAGGACTATGTTAGGCACCAAACTCAAATTTTCTAGTGCCTATAACCCTCTGACTGATGGGAAAACCGAGGTAGTTGATAGGAGCCTTAGCAGCATATTGAGATGTTTCATAGTTGACCACAACATAGATTGGGATTTATGCCTTCTTGTAGCCAAATTTACATTCAGTAGTTCAATGGATAGGACCTCCATACTCAACCCATGTCAAGATATCACAAGATATAGTCCTAAAAAGCCTGCATATATTATTCCACTATCACTTGAGTCTAGAGTGAGTGAGCCGACTGATACTTTTGCTAAACACATACATGACTTACACTTTGAAATTAGAATGAAGATCAATCGGAACAATGAAAATTATAAATCTGTTACTGATATTCATCGTAGGTTACAAGAATTTTCAAAGGGTGATATGGTTATGATTTGTATTTGTCTCGAACGTATTCTGATAGGAAAGGAAAGAAAGTTATATGCCAAAAAAGATGGGTCCTTTCAAGATTTTATTGAAAATCAGTTCTAATGCTTATATGATTGATATTTCCATTGAAGTTGGCATTAGTAATGAGTTTAATGTTGAGGACTTAACTCCATTTCTTGAAGTATCTACTTTTGCAAAGCCACCTATTTCTAACCCTGTAGGTGATCCCACTCCATTCTCCACTCGTCATGAACCTAAACCACAGAAATTTCCTTTGCCCCCATCACCACCAATATCCAAGAACCGTGATGAAATTGAGGAAATTCTGGATAACAAAACCATGATCACATGAGCTGGATCCTATCATAAATTCTAGATAAAGTGGAGAGATAAGCCACTTTTAGAGTGCAGTTCGATTTTGAAGGAAGATCTAATTCGTTTCAACTCGAAATGTTACTCCCAGCACTTCGTCTTTAATTCTTCGAAGAAGAATTCTTTTGGGCCCGGAAGAGATGATGGAGATCGGCATGCATTACCCCTTCATTTTGTAGATGTTCTGATACGTGGACGACCTCCAGATGTCTACATTCTTCACTAACATGGTGACTACGTTTCATTCGTAGACATGGTCACACGTGGACGACCCCTGGATGTCCACAATGCTTGATAACCATTGTTGGAACTTATGGAGACACTTGAAGAACTTATGGAGACCCTTGAAGACCTTATGGAGATACTTAAGACTTTTCCAAATAAAGAAGCCCTGAGTTATGATTTTGCAATTTCGAGCTCAAGACCTTTGTGAGCCCCACATGAACCTATTGGGCCCCACATAGCTCCTCTAGGCCTCACAAAACTTAGGCTTCCCTTTTGACCTTATTTACATTTAATTAATTTCATTGAGTTGTGCTAGGTATTTAATTTATAAGTTAATGAGTTTTAATTTGTGAACAATAGGTGAGTTGTCTCCCATGCCTGTACGGGGACATTTAGGTCATTTATTGCTAGGTCTTTATTTTCCTTATATATATTACTATTATAAATGCTGGAAGATAGTTTTTGCCAAGTATTATTATTTATTGAATAAAGGTTCTTCCTTTGAAAGCTCAGAGCTTTGTTCCGATCCTTGAGATTGAGTGGCGAGAGGCTACGACATTCTCCCCGAAGATCAGTTGGTGTGAGACGAACACATCTATCCATTATATCTTCACCATCTCATATCCCCACACCGTTCGTATTCGACAACAACAACAAAACCTACGCCGATTCATCGTGATCTTGATGAATTTCTTGGTTTGATTCGAGTTCGTTGATCATTGGTAAGATATCCAACGATTCCACATGGTAATATCCATCCTAATCCAACCCTAACTTTATTTGAGATCCATGTTTAAGTCCTCATAAGCCTTTGTTTCACAAAACCCTTAAAAACCCAATTTTTATCTCCATTCCCCACTATTCAGTCGACTAACCCCAAAAGCCCTGTCAATTGAACCCATTTTAACTCTCGGTATCCCCACAAACATTCAGTCAGCTGACTAACCCATAAAGCTCAGTCAGCTAACCCTTTTCCTCTCTTGGTATCTCACCTGAATGTTCAGTCAGTCGACTGACCCTCCCAAGCCCAGTCGTCTGACCTTGTTCTGTTAGCCAAAAAAACCCCTGATTTTGTGGCCCCATGCTGTTGACCTTTCCTCTCTAGGTGACTGAAGTTCCCTAAAACTAAAATTCTCAGAATTTTAATATATATTTACTTTTCAATTTTGGAATATGATTGTGATTAAATAGACCTTTTTTATTGAATGATTGAATAGCCTTTTCATAAGCATATCACTTGATTCTTTTGTGAAAGAACCACTTAGGATTGAATTTCGAATTGAACTATAAACCTTTTCAAAATTTTGGACTCATGTGATAAAGCATGATTTGTTTGATTAATGTTTGGTCGATTCAATTCTTATTTTAAAGTGTTTCTCATGTGTGTTGATTGAGGGTTGAGTCCAACATCAATTTGACAAGAATCGGCTAACTACACCAACTGCATAGGCTATATATGGTCTTGTGCAAACCATTGCATACATCAAACTTCCTACTGCTGAGGCATAAGGAACTCTTTTCATGTCTTCCTTTTCCTTATCTTTAGAAGGACATTCCTTTATACTTAGTATGAATTGGGTAGCAAGAGGAGAGCTAACCACATGAGTGTTGTCCATATTAAACCTCTAAAGCACTTTCTCAATGTACTCCTCCTATGACAAATATAACTTCTTGGCACTCCTCTCACCACTGATTCTTATGCTAAGAATTTTCTTTGTTGGCTCCAAATCATTCATAGCAAATAACTTACTTAATTGCTTCTTCAACTGGTCAATCCTTGAAGGGTTCCTGCCAACAATTAGCATGTCATCCACATATAGCAGTAAAAATATAAAATCATCATGAGATAATTTTTTAACAAATATACAGTAATCTGAAGTTGTATTCTTTTAGCCTTGCTCCCCTATAACAGACTCAAACTTCTTGTACCACTGTCTTGGTGCTTTTTTCAAACCATATAAGCTTTTCTTTAGCCTGCACACATAATCCTTTTTTCCCTTTTACTCTGAAACCCTTTGGCTGCTTCATATAAATCTCTTCCTCCAAATCACCATGAAGGAAGGCAGTTTTTACATCCATCTGCTCAACTTCCAAGTCAAGACTAGTTACTAATGTAATGGCCCGAAGAATAATGGTATTTAAATAATAAAAAGGGAGGAAAATGGAAACAGAAACAGAAGGAGACAGTAGACTTCGTCGACAACATTGCACTTTGGGAGTAATAACTGAGGAATTTAATCAAGGACTCGTTGACAAATACAGGGGATTCGTCGATGAGGATAACATAGGGTGTCATCAACGAGGGTATGTATCATCGACGAGAAAATACCAAGAGAATTTTTTTGGGCGACTCTGAAATTCGTCGACGAAGGGGAGAGTTTGTCAAAGAATTTCCTGTTTACCTCATCGACGAGGTGATGTGGCTCGTCGATGAAGCTCAGTGTATAAATAGGGCCAACTTTCATTTTTGGTCAAAATCTTGCGCAAACATTTCTCTCTCTCTCTCCTCTATGCTCCTCCTATCTTCTCTCTACGATCTCGGGCCAAATTCTCGCCGGTTCGACGTTCTGAAGCCACCATGACGCTCTTGGCGAAGTTCTCTCCAAGTTTACCGGAGCAGATCATTAGTGGGGCTGAGTTGGAAACCATCCCAAATGTAGAGTAAGGTTTTCTACTCAGTATTTGACTATTTGACAGTTGTAGAAAGTGTAGTATGCGTAGAAATACTAAACTTTAGTTATGAAAAATGTCATTTTCAAGGTGTTGAGCGGGGAACCCTACGGGTGCAGGAGTATTTCTTTTTGGGGCTTTTCAGGAATTAGGTAAGGGGATAAACTAAGCTAGTATTTTATAGAAAATATGTATAATATTATAGCATTTGATTTCAAGGAAATTAATATATTTATATATGATTTATATTTGGAAATGCTGTTGAAAATGATGGTAGGTTAGATATATGAAAAATCCTCTTTCGTGTGGCATAAGTAGAAATTATAATGAAAAATTATTTTCTGGGAATATGATAGAGATTTGTTTGTATAATGGAAAATCGGCGTATGGGCTGAGATTTTTATATGTTTTATTGGCGTATGGGCCGTGCTATGTGTATGATTTTCCAAAATATGATCTGAGCTATGGATATAATTTACCGGTATACGGGCCATGCTATGTATATGATTTGTCAGCATATGGGCTGAGCTATGCATATGATTTGCCAGCGTACAGGCTGAGCTATGGATATGATTTGCCGGCGTACGGGCCGTGCTATGTATATGATTTTCTGGCATACGGGCTGAGCTATGGATATGATTTTCTAGCGTATGGGCTGAGTTATGGATATGATTTGCCGACGTACGGGCCGAGTTATGGTAAAATATGAAATACCGGCGTACGGGCCGATGATTTTCATGATATACGTATATATACAAAATGATATGATTGATTTGATAATTAATGGTATAAAATATCCATGTATCACTATTTCAGTATATGCTATATGATATCAGAACCTGGTTGGCTTGGTTTAGGCTAACACTTGCACAGTATCGATGCTATGTGTTCATGATTTATCATGATATTTGTGTTAACGTCATTGTATGAAGTGGTGTGAGATTGGATGGTCGATGTGGTTTTTAAGAAGTGTTTGAGCGCCCTTGGTGTACTGACCAGGTCTGGTAGACCCATCTGACTTACATACTGTACTTTTGACTTGGTAGTGGTCAGCCAACCATTGTGAGCTCTCGCCTTCGAGCCACACAACCCAGTCATGTGGGGGTAATACATGACAATAGCCAGCTAACCTACTAGGATTGTTTTGTATTATTATTATACAAGATGAGTTATGCTATGAGAATACAGTATATTCTGTCATGTTTTCATTATACATGTTTTCCCATAAATGTTATATATACAGTTTTACTGGTTATGTTTATGAATATATGTATACCACAGAAATGCTCTTGTTGCCACACCCTAGTGTTAGTTTATTTCCCTTACTGAGAGGTGTCTCACTCCAAAATTTTATAAACATTTCAGGAGCCCCTGATAGGAGAGCAGGTAAAGCTCCTTCGATTTAGTACTATTTATTTGCCATCTCCGAAGGGTAAGTTTTGCTAGGGACAGTCGAATTTTTTTGGAAATGTCGCTAGGTTTTTTATTTTGGGATGTATGTACTTAAATACAGTGGATGTAGTAACTCTAGTTTTATGATAGATGGTTTTGTATTTATGATAGTGTTGAATCACGTGTAATCTCACAGGGGGGGTGAATTGGGTATTAAAAAAGTTCTTTGGCACTTATTTACCTCTCAAGCCCTTCTTATATATTTACCAAAAACTTCTTGTTACTCAATTATGTATGTGCAAGGCTATCCAACCTATCCATGCAATATACACAATTTAAATACAGTGTTGAAAAATAAAGAGTAAAGGGAAGAGAGAAGACAAACACAATTTTACGAGGTTCAGCCGACTTGGCCTATGTCCTCGCCTTAAGCAACCACTCAAGGATTCACTAAATCCCTACTCCTTAAATTGGGACGGAGCTTCTCTTACAATCCGCTGCTTATAAGAGGCACATCTCCATCCTACTCCGTTGCTTACAAGAGATACAACTCTCTCCTCACACACTCGTTCACACACCGAACCGTGTATACAATAGAATCTGAAAAATAACACTCAAAAATTCTTCTAACAAAAGCGTGTGAGTAAAAATCAAATTCCTAATACATTAACATATGATATAACTTGAAGCTTATGAATGCATGAAAACGATACAATCGTTTTAATGTATGATATGCTTCAACACACAAATCCCTTTTTAACCAAAACTCCCAAGTAAAGATATATATAAAATGTTTTAGAGTATACTAGGGTTCTTGGTTCACTTTGCAAAAATGCACAAATATATTTGAAGTGAACTTGTTAACAAAAACTTTGTCTTGAATATTAAATCAATCAAAATCACTTAGTTTTTCTTTCAAGTATTCAATCACAAACTGTGTATATTGTTTTTCTGAAATTATCCCTCAATAGAATATATAGTTATAAGTACCACGGATATTTAATCAAGCGTTAATATATCTAAAGTATAGATCCTTTAGAAAACACACACTTGAAACAACCTTTTAATCAATCACACAACTTAAATCAAGTAATGATCTTGTTTAGAATAACTATGTATATGTATAGGCACTTTCAAGATCAACCTTTTAATCAAAATAGGTTTTTCAATAATAAGCTCTATGAATGATATATATGTATATTTATATACTCTTGAATAAAGAACAATCAACCAAGTTAAACAAGCTTTCTCAAGTAATGATCTTTTCAAAAATCAATTTTTATACGAATATGCACACTCAAGATCAAAACTTTTCTAATGATAATCAAGAGCACGTAATGACATGAGAAGTTCTTAAGAATAATAACTTGAAAGATCAAACCTCAATACTGGATTGAAGTACAGTTGAATGAATGAATGCTATTTGATTTTCGGAATAGATTTCCCCAAAGACAATGAAAGTAGAATGAAGTGCAGAAAATCGGCTCAAGTTTCTCTACAATCTTGCAATACGATGTGTTCTTCTCTTGTTTAGTGTCTTAGCAATGTTCTAGGGTTTAGATATTTAGTATATATAGTGTCTTACCCTTAGAATTGATCTCAACCATTGGATCAATGAAATATCTCGCGAGTTCTTTTAATAAAAAAACAAGTTTTTAAGTTTCCTACAAGTTCAGGCGCCTGAGGTCAAAAGCCCAGGCAACCAAAGATCCTTAAGCCTTTGAAAAACGAAGTTGGAATACAGGGTCAAGCACCTAAAAAGGGAAGTTCAGGCTCCTGAAGTGGGTTTAGGTGCCTGAGGTTCCAAGGTTAGGCGACCGAAGAGCCTTTGCCAACTTGTTGTGATTCCCATTAAATCTTCAAGCTTCTGAAGAAATTCTTCAGGTGACTGACGTGAAATTCTTGCTACCGAAGTCTCATTTTTCTCAATTTTTCCTCTCTAATTTTAAATTCTTCTTTGCTTCTTTTCTTGGGTCTTTTATAAAACAAATTTTCTATGATTTAAAAACATTTCTAAGTCCATGAAAATTTCCTAATGATGTACATGAAATGCATGAATCCTAAAATCATTCTAAGTTATGTTGAGCCTCAAATTAAATCATATGACAATGTAAGTACATGAGTTCTAAGTACCCATTCCCAAGTTGTTCTTGAACGTTGCCGCTTGTATCTTGATTCTCATAGTCTTTGAGTTCCATGGATCTTGACAAGATTTGTAAGCTTTTCTTGAAGGCTTCCATGACTCGTTATCTTTCCATGCATGCTTAATATAGTTCCTGTTCACAAACTCCATGCACAAATCAAATATCAAGTGATTTGTCATTATCAAAAAACGGATTGGACTCGTAGAGTCAATAATCTCCCCCTTTTTGATGATGACAAATGCACGAGCAAAAATATATAATGAGTTACACCTAACAAGGCTCCCCCTCAATTAATGCATCAAATAATCAATGAATGACAATATGCTCGTGTTCATACACAAAGTGTTTAGCCTAAATCCAAATAAATTATGAAATATGCTTATAATAAATATGCTCATGATGTTTCAACCATGACATCAACCAACTGTTTTTCCCCCTTTGGTTCCATTGCATTATTTTTGCTTCCAAGTTTTCTCCCCCTTTTGACATCAACAAAAAGATGTAAACAAATAAAACATGAGTAGACGCACCCTTATGTTCTTTTCCCCTTAGAGATCTTAAGGTTTTGAATGTGTCCAATTGTTGATTAATGCAATACCAAGTGATTATATCGTAAATGATGTTGCTCCCATTGAATTATATCATCTAACATGATTCTAAGCAACCTCTCGACTATGCATGAGACCTAATTCACGCCTAATTTGGATAAACCTATCCTTCATAAGTGGTTTCATGAATATATCTTCCCATTGTTCATCCGTGCATACAAACTCTAGTGTTACATCCCCTTTTTGCACATGGTCACGAAGAAAGTGATGTCGTATTTCTATGTGCTTATTTTGTGAATGTAATATGGGATTCTGTGAGATATTTATTGCACTCGTATTATCGCATCTTATAGGGATTGTTTCATAACTTAATCCAAAATCCTTCAATTGTTGCTTCATGTAAAGCGTTCGAGCACAACAACTACTTGCCGCTATGTATTCAGCCTCAGCTGTGAAAAGATCAACTGAATTTTGTTTCTTGGAAAACCAAGAGACCAAGGAGTGTCCTAAGAAATGACAAGTACCACTAGTGCTCTTCCTATCCACTTTGTTATCCGCAAAATTAGCATATGAATAAGTAAGAATCTCAAAGGATGTGTACTTAGAATACCATAACCCAATGTCCACGGTTCCTATCAAATATCTAAGTATCCGTTTAACAGCTAGCAAATGAGACTTTTTTGGAGCAGACTGAAATCTTGTGGACAAACATACGCTAAACATTATATCTGGTCTACTGGCAGTTAAGTATAACAAGCTACCTATCATTCCACGATATAGCTTGACGTCTATTGGTATACCTTGTTCATCTTTGTCTAATTTCAATGAAGCGCTCATAGGTGTACCTACTATTTTTCCGTCTTCCATATTAAACTTTTTGAGTAAGTCTATAATATACTTTGATTGATTTATGAATATTCCATGATTTTCTTGTTTGATCTAAAGTCCTACGAAGAAGTTTAGTTCACCCATCATGCTCATCTCAAATTCATTTAGCATGGTATTGGCAAATTCATTACACAATTCTTTATCTGTAGCGCCAAATATAATGTCATCTACATATACTTGCACTAGGAGAATATCATATTTCTTAGACTTTATGAATAGGGTTGTATCTATCTTTCCTCTTATAAATCCATTTTCTAATAGAAAACCGCTTAGCCTTTCATACCAAGCTCTAGGAGCTTGCTTTAAACCGTACAAGGTTTTCGTCAGTCTATACACATGATTTGGATTCTTATGGTTTTCAAAGCCTGGGGGTTGTTCTACATACACTTCTTCATTTATGTAGCCATTTAAAAATGCGCTTTTGACGTCCATTTGATATAGCTTGAAATCCTTAAAAGCTGCATATGCTAAAAGCATTCGTATGGCTTCCATCCTAGCTACAGGGGCAAATGTTTCTTCAAAATCTATACCTTCTTCTTGATTATATCCCTAAGCTACTAATCTACCTTATTTCTCACAACTACTCCATGTTCATCTTTCTTATTCTTAAATATCCATTTGGTCCCTATGATTGACTTATCCTCAGGTCTAGGAACTAAAGTTCATACTTTGTTTCTTTCAAATTGATTTAATTCTTCTTGCGTGGACAACACCCAAGATTCATCCTCTATAGCTTCACTCACATTCTTAGGTTCTTCTTGAGATAGAAATGCAAAATGACTAATCATGTTCCTAAGAGAGGAGCAAGTACTCCACGTAATGGTTCACCTATTATTTGATCTATGGGATGATTCTTTATGTATTTCCATTCTCTAGGTGGTTCATTAACCTCATTTGTAGTTTGATCAATTTCAATGGATGGTTCTTTAAGTTCATTTTTCTTTTCTGAATCATTCTCAATTAATAGTTCTTCTAGTTCCTTGTTTAATTCAATTTCATCTTCATTAGTTTTTTTGGAGAAGGGATTTGACTCATCGAACACTACATGAATAGATTCTATGACCGTCAATGTTCATTTGTTATACACTCTATAGGCTTTACTATCTAAAGCATACCCTAGGAAGATACCTTCATCTGATTTCACATCAAACTTTCCTAGATGCTCATTGTCTCTAAGCACAAAACACTTTCAACCAAAGACATGAAAATATGATATGTTTGGTCTACGACCATTCCATAATTCATAAGGAGTCTTATTAAGTGATGGTCTAATCAGAACTCTATTTAGCATATAGCAGGCGGTATTCACTGCCTCGGCCCAAAAGTATTTAGTTAATTTATGTTTGTTAAGCATAATTCTGGTCATTTCTTGTATAGACCTATTCTTCCTTTCAATTACACCATTCTGTTGTGGTGTTCTAGGAGCTGAAAAATTATGGGCAATTCCTAATGAATTACAATAGTCTTCCATGCCTTGATTTTTAAATTCTCTACCCCTATCACTTCAAATTTTAGTAATTGTGTATCCCTTTTCATTTTGGACTTTCTTGCACAGGTTTATAAATTTTTCACATGCTTCATCTTTGTGACCTAAGAATAGTACCCATGTGTATCTTGAAAAATCATCAACTATGACAAAAGCGTATGACTTTCCTCCTAAACTCTGAATTGGGTTTGGTCCAAATAAGTCTAAGTGTAGCATTTGAAGTGGCCTAGTAGTGGAGATCTCTTTCTTATTCTTAAAGCTTGTTCTTGCTTATTTTTTTAGTTGGCATGCATCGCAGATTTTATCTTTCACAAATTTAGTCTTAGGCAGTCCCTTAACTAATTCTTTCTTAACTAGTTTTGAGATTAAATCCATGTTTGCGTGTCCTAGTCTCCTATGCCAAATCCAGCTTATTTCATTCATAACAGATAAGCATGTCACCCTCTGTGAAGTTAAGTTATCAAAGGTTGTGGTATATACGTTTTCATGACGCTTAGCAATGAACAGTATCTTATTATCAGTTTTGTGTTCAACTATGCACTTGTCATGTTCAAATGATACTTTGTAGCCTTTATCACATAGTTGACTTATGCTCAATAAATTGTGCTTTAAACCTTCAACTAATAAAGCATCATCACTAATCAAGTGACGGATCATTACCGACTTTACCGACACCTGTGATCCTTCCCTTAGCATTATCTCCAAAAGTAACAAATCCTTCATCCTTGAGTATGATGGATGTGAATTTTGTTTTATCCCCGGTCATGTGACGCGAGCATCCGCTATCCATATACCATTTATCTTTTGAGAATGCTGATCTTAAGCAAACCTACAAGGCACAATTAAACAACTAGCTTTGGTACATAGATTGTCTTGGGTCCTGGGGAATTAGTGCTAGATTGACCTTTGACCTTCCATACTTTCTTTATTTTTACATCTTTATTTTTGAAAGGATAGTCAAATTGTACGTGACCCAACCTTCTACATTTAAAACATGTAGTATTTCTATAATGATTCTTGGTTGGAACATATGACTTTGATTCTTTTGTAAAATATCCCATGTAAGATATCTTTTCTTTATATTTTCTTTACCATTAAAACCGTGCCCTTCTTTTTCTAGGGAATTTCTTTGAGATCCTAGGAGCTTTTAAAAATTGTTTTGTCCTTCAAAAAATTTCTAGATAATTTCAGATTTATCTTTCAAATCCTTTTCTAACTCCTCAACTTTCAAATCTTTATCTTTTATGAAAGATGCATGGAATTCATTTTGGTGTTCAACTAGATTTGAAAGTTCTTTGACTTTGCTTCTCAACTCAGAAATTTTCTTTGTTTTCTTCTCAAGCATTTTAATAGTGTTCAGGTATTCTTGTTTCAATTCATCATATGATTGTGCCATTAGACACAGATTGGACACAGATTGGCAACCTCGTCGTCACTGGATTCAGATCTGAACTGCAAGTGTTGTGTGTATCCCAGCTGACTTTCAGCGCCTTCTTCTTTTTCTTTGAAGCTTTTATAAGCTTGGGGCACTCAGGCTTGATGTGTCCAACTTCTCGGCAGTCGTAGCATGTTAGTGGATCCTCCTTCTTTTTCTTCATGCTTTGCTCCCCTCTTTCTGATTTAGAGTTCCAGAATTTTCTGTTGAACTTTTTGTTCTTCTTCAAGAACTTCCCGAACTTCTTTGTTAGTAAGGCCATGTCATCATCTGTTTCGAAATCGCTTCCTTCACTTGAATAGCTTAATGATGCCTTAAGTGTAGTGACCTTCTTAGCTTTGCTTTACTCCTTTTTCCTCTCGTTTATTGCCAGCTCATAGGTGATGAGTGATCCAATGAGTTCATCCACCAACATCTCCTTGAGATTTCTCCCTTCTGCTATTGCCGTAACTTTCGCTTCCCACACTGGAGGTAATCTCTTGAGTATTTGCCTGATCAACTCATAAGTAAGGTAAGTTTTTCCAAGAGCATTTAAAGAGTTAATGATGTGTGTGAATCTAGTGTACATGGATTGAATGGATTCATTAATTGTCATTTTAAGCGCTTCATATTCACTAGTGACCATGTTTATCCAACTATCCTTGACTTCCTTAGTGCCTTCATATGTAACTTCTAATTTTTCCAAAATTTCTTTAGCTAAGTTACATGCCATTACCCTATTAAATTCATTGACATCTAATGCACAAAAAAGTAAGTTCATGGCAGTGGCATTGATTTGAACTGACTTCCAATACTCCTCAGTATATTTATCTTTAGTTTTAGGTACATTAATCTTATCAATTACTTTCATGGGAATATGACTTCCCTTAGTTACTATTTTCCAAACCTTCCAATCTACGTTCAGTAGATAAATGCTCATCCTACGTTTCCAATAGGTGTAATTTACACCACAGAAAATGGGTGGTCTAGTGGATGAGTGTCCCTCACCGAATGGAGTTACACCAATATGTGCCATGTGATCGTTTTACAAATTAACTATCAAGTCTAAGTAAACCCGCTCTAATACCAAATGTTGAATCAGGTGTAATCCCAAAAGAGGGGGGTGAATTGGGTATTAAAAAAATTCTTTGGAACTTATTTACCTCTTAAACCCTTCTTATATATTTACCAAAAACTTCTTGTCACTCAATTATGTATGTGTAAGGCTATCCAACCTATCCATGCAATATACACAATTTAAATGCTGTGCTGAAAAATAAAGAGTAAAGGGAAGAGAGAAGACAAACACAATTTTACGAGGTTCAGCCGACTTGGCCTACGTCCTCACCTAGAGCAACCACTCAAGGATTCACTAAATCCCTGCTCCTTAAATTGGGACGGAGCTTCCCTTACAATCCGTTGCTTACAAGAGGTACAACTCCTTTCTACTCCGCTGCTTACAAGAGATACAGCTCTCTCCTCACACACTGGTTCACACACCGAACCGTGTATACAATAGAATCTGAAAAATAACACTCAAAAATGCTTCTAACAAAAGTGTGTGAGTATAAATCAAATTCCTAATACATTAACATATGATATAACTTGAAGCTCATGAATGTATGAAAACGATACAATTGTTTTAATGTATGATATGCTTCAACACACAAATCCCTATTTAACCAAAACTCCCAAGTAAAGATATATTTAAAATGTTTTGGAGTATACTAGGGTTCTTTGTTTACTTTGCAAAAACGCACAAATATATTTGAAGTGAACTTGTTAACAAAAACTTTGTCTTGAATATTAAATCAATCAAAATCACTAAATTTTTCTTTTAAGTATTCAATCACAAACTATGTATATTGTTTTTCTAAAATTATTCCTCAATAGAATATATAGTTATAGGTACCAAGGATATTTAATCAAGCGTTAATATATCTAAAATATAGATCCTTTAGAAAACACACACTTGAAAGAACCTTTTAATCAATCACACAACTTAAATCAAGTAATGATCTTGTTTAGAATAACTATGTATATGTATAGGCACTTTCAAGATCAACATTTTAATCAAAATAGGTTTTTCAATAATAAGCTCTATGAACGATATATATGTATATTTATATACTCATGAATAAAAAACAATCAACCAAGCTAAACAAGCTTTCTCAAGCAATGATCTTTTCAAAAATCAATTTTTATACGAATATGCACACTCAAGATCAAAACTTTTCTAATGATAATCAATAGCACGTAATGGCATTAGAAGTTCTTAAGAATAATAAATTGAAAGATCAAACCTCAATACTGGATTGAAGTACAGTTGAATGAATGAATGCTCTTTGATTTTCAGAATAGATTTCCCCAAAGACAATGAAAGTAGAATGAAGTGCAGACAATCACCTCAAGTTTCTCTATAATCTTGCAATACGATGTGTTCTTCTCTTGTTTAGTGTCTTAGCAATGTTCTAGGGTTTAGATATTTAGTATATATAGTGTCTTACCCTTAGAATTGATCTCAGCTGTTGGATCAATGAAATAGCTCGTGAGTTCTTTTAATAAAAAAACAAGTTTTTAAGTTTCCCACAAGTTCAGGCGCCTGAGGTCGAAAGCCTAGGTGACCGAAGTTCCTTAAGCCTTTGAAAAACCAAGTTGGAATACAGGGTCAGGTTCCTAAAGAGGGAAGTGCAGGCTCCTGAAGTGGGTTCAAGTGATTGAGGTTCTAAGGTCAGGCAACCGAAGAGCCTCTGCCAACTTGCTGTGATTCCCATTAATTCTTCAGGCTACTGAACTAAATCTTCAGGCTCCTAAAGAAATTCTTCAGGCGACTGAGGTGAAGTTCAAGCTACCAAAGTCCCATTTTTCTTAATTTTTCTTCTCTAGTTTTAAATTCTGCTTTGCTTCTTTTCTTGTGTCTTTTATAAAACATATTTTCCATGATTTAAAAACATTTTCAAGTCTATGAAAATTCCCTAATAATGTACATGAAATGTATGAATCCTAAAATCATTCTAAGTTATGTTGAGCCTCAAATTAAATCATATGACAATGTAAGTACATGAGTTCTAAATACCAATTCCCAGGATGTTCTTGAACTTTGCCGCTTGTATCTTGATTCTCGTACTCTTTGAGTTCCATGGATCTTGCCAAGATTTGTAAGCTTTACTTGAAGGCTTCCATGAGTCGTTAGCTTTCCATGCATGCTTAATATAGTTCTTGTTCACAAACTCCATGCATATATCAAATATCAAGTGATTTGTCATTATCAAAAAATGGATTAGACTCATAGAGTCAACAGATAATATGAATGTATGTTTCCTACTGCTTAGGCTTCCATTATGTGTTCTGATGTATCCCTGGTACCCAAGGGTCCGAGTGGATTATGATCTGCTGAGTTTTGTGATAATGGTTTTATTATTATGGAAAAAAAAGGTGAAAATTAAGCATGTCGTTACAACTAAGTCGAGTACTATACGGATCGATGACATGTTTACAATTGGAGAGAAGATCTCATTAAAGTCAGTACCTTTTCTCTGACCGAACCCTTTTACAACCAATCTAGCTTTGTACCGTGGCCGTGAAGAGAACTTATTTGGTTTCTTCTTATAAATACACTTGTTTTCCAAAGTTTTTTTCCTTTAGGTAGCTTCACTAGCTCAAAGGTGTGGTCATCATGCAATGACTACATCTCATCTTGCATGGTCTCAACCCACTCTATCTTGTGTTCATCTTCTTTGGCTTCTACAAAGCACTAGGGCTCTCTCCCATCAATCAATAACACATATTGTTCTGTTGAATACCGAGTGGAAGGATGTTGGTCTCTGGTAGACCTTTTGGATGGAATCTTTGGTGGAATCTCTGCCATTGTCAACTGCTCATCAGTATCAACATCTCCCTAAACCTGTAAGGGAACATCCACATCATCTCTACCCTAGTGGTCATCCTGAACATCATTCTCAACTTGAGCTGGAAAATTCTTCAAAGGAACTGGATCCACATCAATCAAACTGTCACCTTGCTGAGACATAGTTTTCTCTGCCTTCTTAATATCCTGAATCATTCGATCTTCTACAAACACGACATCTCTGCTTCTCACAATTTTCTTCTCAATTGGATTATGAAGCTTGTGTCCAAATTCATCTTGACCGTAGCCAAGGAATATACATTGTCGAACTTTCTCATCAAGTTTGGACCTTTCATATTTTGGAATATGCACAAATGCTTTGCACCCAAAAACACACAGGTGATTATAGGAAACATCCTTACTTATCCAAATTCAGTCTGGCACATCAAACTGTACAAGAATACAGGGTGTAAGATTCAACACATGAGCAACAGTGCTCAATGCCTCCCCCAAAAAGGATTTTTGCAACTGGGCTTGTGAAAGCAAAGACCTCACTCTCTCAACCAGTGTTCTGTTCATCCTTTCTACTATTTCATTCAACTGAGGACTTTTTGGAGTTGTCTTTTGATGCCGAATACCCTATTGTTTGCAATACTCATCAAATGGACCAGAATACTCTCCATTGTTATCAATTCGGATGCACCTCAGTTTCTTCTCAGTCTATCTCTCAATCAGGGCTTGAAATTGCTTGAACTCAGCTAACACTTGGTCTTCTGAATTCAAGGTATATACCCACAACTTCCTTGAATGATCATCTATGAAGGTCACAAAGTATTCGGAGCCACCAAGTGATCTCGTCTTCATAGGGCCACACACATCTGAATGTACCAAATCCAGTATCTCTGACTTTCTCGAATGAGGGGAATTCTTAAAGGGAACTTTACTCTACTTCCCTGACAAACAATGAGTACACCTTTTCAAAAGTGTACTTTTCAGTCCACATAGTAGACTTTTCTTCACTAGTAGAGCTAGTCCCTTCTCATTCATGTGAGTTAGTCTCTTGTGCCATAACTCTATTGTACCATTATCCTCCATCACATTAACAATGTTGTTGGAGATCTTTGCTTGCAGAACGTATAGTGCAGAGTGCTTTATGTCTCAAGCAACAACCATAGCACCCTTGGTGAGCTTCCACTGGCCATCTTTGAAAGTGTTGCAATACCCTTCGTCATCAAGTTTACCTGCAGAAATCAAATTTAAATGAATGTCAAGAATATGCTTAACATCTCTGAGAACTAAACTCTTGCCATTATTTGTCTTCAGATACACATCCCCAATTCCAATTTCTTTAACCAAGCCAGCATTGCCCATTTTTATAGTTCCAAAGTCACCGGATCTATAGGATGTAAAGAGATCCTTCCGAGATGTAGCATGAATGGAGACACCACTGTCAATCACCCAAATGGTCTCATGGTATGCAACATTTATCATCTCATCATCACAAACAATGAGGAAGTCTACATGAGTGGTGGTAGCAACTTTATCATCACCATCTTTGTCATCTCCATTTGTTGTTTCCTTCCCTTTCTCATTCTTATTTTCTTTCTTCAATTACCTGCAATATATCTTGATGTGTCCCTTTTTCCTGCAGTGATGACACTTAACATTTGAAAACTTGTTGGACTTGCTTCTACTAATATCTCTGTCCTTCAGACCTCTGCTTTTACTTCTCTCCCTCTTTTCTATAACCAAAATCTCTGATTGTGAAGAGGATTCCTGTGTTTTTCTTCTCATCTCTTCATTAGCAAACAACTTTTCACCATATCCATTGTGATTACACCTTTGGGAGCGGAGTTAGATAATGAAGTTCTGAGCGTCTCCCATGAGTCCGGTAATGAACCAAGCAACCATAACTCTTGTATCTCATCATCAAACTTAATACCCATTCTAGCCAACTGATTAATAATTCCTTGGAATGTATTCAGGAGATCAGATAAAGGAGTCCTGTCGTAGTACCTCAAAGCCATCATTTGTTTAATCAGAAAAAACTTATTATTTCCAATCTTTCTAGCATATAGCTATTCAAGATTACTACATAGAGAACGTGCATTTGTTTCTCCACTAATATGGTTCAAAACATTATCATCTACCCATTGCCTGATATACCTACACACTTGTCGATGTAACAAAGTCCATTCCACATCAGACTTTTTTTCTCATTTTTCAACACTAAACACCGGTAGGTAATAATATTTCACATAAAGAAGATCCTCCATTTTTCCTTTCCATGTGTGATAATTTGAACAATTGAGATTAATCATTCTACTCGTATTTGCTTCCATAACTCAAACTACCAACCTGACAATCTGTCAACATGGCTCTAATACCACTTTGTTGGGAGAGATATCAACGAACAACCACAGCGGAATAATTCTTCTCCCTATAAGCATATAAATATAGTGTATCTCTACTTTTATACGTGCTGAAAATAATAAGAAAAATAATCAATCACACCAAGTCACAAGAACACAAGCAATTTTTAACGTGGAAAACTTCCCTAGTGTGAGGAAGAAAAACCACGGGACCTAGTTCAATTGAAATTTCGACTATCAACCAAATAATAGGTATACAAAGTCTTCTCCAAACGCAATTAGAGGCTACAAATATATGTCATCAATATGTCATTAATCTTGGAAAAAACAAAGAGAATTAGAGAGAATATATCAAAATCGCGGTTATTACAAGCACAAATCCCAACTCCTGAACTCAAAATTCGATATCCACCGTTCAGATTATAGCTCTTTAAGTAGTGAACCTCTCCTCCAAATTTGAGTTCAATCGAACTACGGACGAAGTGGAATTAGAGTCTTGATGAAATCTGGGCAGTATGAGAGAAAAAAAAAATCACGTTTTTTCTCTCTTTCTTTTGAAAAGTGGCGGCTCCTCCCCTCTCCCCTCTCTTTTTATGACTTCTTTTAAGTTATCACACTAAATGATTGGACTTTGTACTTTTAATAAATTCCACTTGAGCTTTCCTCCACATGGAAGGAAATAACCCAACAAATACATGCTCCTAAATGTAAGGAACGAAATAAATGTTAATTTATTATTCTAAATATAATAATAACATGTCATAATATTATCTTTTGGGAGCATTAATATAAATTAGTCAAAATATTAGGAACAAATTAGTTCAAAAAATAAGGTGTCCATGTGAATGAAATTCTCGTAAAAAAAATTAATGAGAGAAATTATTAGACTTTGCATATATTATTTGCTGCTATAAAATATAAAAATTTCTCACCACATTGTTTTTAAATAAAAAATAAAAAAAATAAAGGATAAAATCCACCAATGCTCCTATTTTTTTTAATATGACTCCACCCTTGAGTTTATGAAAACTATCAAAAAATTCATTAACCCCATGTTTGGGGAGTCCTTGGATTTGAATTTATAGTGGATTTAGATAAAAAGTAAATTTGAATTGAAAATTTTCCAAATTCAAATCCAAGGTTCTAAACTCATCCTCCCAAATGCAACATAAATTTTAATTTTATGGACAAAAGAACCTTTCGTTAGTTGATAGAAGTATATGTGAAAAAAAAAAAGAAACAGAAATTTATCCTTAATAAATAATAATTTTATCATTTTCATTCAATTGTGAAAAATCAAATTTTGAAGATGATATTAATTTGATAAATTAGTATAATATGTTTTGAAAATTAAATTTATAAATGAATCGGACAATACCCAATTCTTGAACTGACCAATCTAATTGGTCCAACTTGTTTGGGTTAAATAGTTGACGTAAGCATAACAACATAATCAAATTATTATTCAAAAAATGTAAAATATATATAAAAAATGATATTAGTAATTTAGAAAAAATACTTAGATATTTATAATGTTCGAAAATATTGGTTATATACAAATTTCCTACAAATTAAATAATTAAACATATCTTTAAAAAGTAAAATATAATTTAAAAATCAACTTGAATCTGATTAAATATATCTTTAAAAAAATATTTGAATTGAACTATTTTTTATTTTATATTTTTTGATTTTTTTAGTTATTAATTTTGAAAATTGCATTTAAAAAACATTTTGCGGTATTCTATTTACTAGTTCTTTTTTATTTATTAGTGGTTTTAACTTTTTCATATGTACATTTTTTTTTATAATTTTGAAATAATAATAGAATTATTTTGTCATAATAATGCCAATTGATTGACTCAAAGTAATTGCATAAGTTGGACCGGTCAATTTGAAATCATCAAGTCTTTTATTTTTTAATTAGTTTTCAAATGATTATATAATTACTTTTTTAATCTAACTTATCAAAATGATGTCATTTTGAAATATTATTTTATTAATAGTCAAATTGATTAAAGCATAGGAATCCTTTTTTTTTGGTTTTCAAAACTGAAGGATGCAATTTAATATTCTAAACACTTTGAAAATTATTGCTATATTTTACACAAAAATAAAATATCTGATGGAGAGGGAATTGCATACTAACCATCCAAATTAGTCAACGTGATGCGACGGCTTCATATAATATTATAGTTTGAGTGCCCCATGATTTACTTGCTCACCTGAGGAAGATCCTTCTTTATAATGTTAACTTTGAACGAGTCCATAAAGCTTATAAAATTATTTAGCTTTTTGAATGTATATGGAATGCACGAGCCAAAAATGTAATGCTAAATAAAGCCTATGTATAAAGTGGTTTTTTGAAAAAGGCACTCACTACCTTTTGTTTTTGCTTAAAAACAAAATGAAAAAATTGTACCAACACATTTAGAGGAGACTGCTTCGTATTATAAGAAGTATTATCGTAAATGCGATTTTTGAAAATAAAGAAAGTGAATGTTTGACTTGGAAAAATATTTTTATATAATTTACTTTATAAAATTTTTAAAAATATATGCAAGATTCTTATGTCAATGTCTGATTCAACATAAGAATCTCGACAAATATTTTAAGAAGATGGCCATTATATCTTTTTTATATATATCTATATATATATATATATATATATATAATTAATATGTGAAAAATAATTGTAGTTTCAATAGAAAAGCTTACTAAGATTGCATACTTAATTAAATTCATGTCGTAAAAGTTTCGACAATCATATTTAAAACAAATCAACACTTAAAATAATTAATTAACTAAAATAATTAAGGGCATTTTTGTTGAAATATTAACCACTATATCAAATTATTATAACAAAATAATAATAATATTACTTTCATTTTGTTAATAATTTATTATTTTTATAATAATTGAGTGTTATAATACTATTATATTATAGAGACATTGTTACCCAATCCTTCACAATGGTGAGGGCAATTTGGTTCAAAATATGAATTCTTCAATTCTTAGGAATGCAAACAATCTTGTCAGGTCACATTTCTATGTTCAAACAAATAATAATAATAACAACAAATCAAGTCTTAAGTCCCATTAGGTGCAGTCGACTAAATGAATCATTTTTTGTCAATTTATGTGATTATGCCCAATTTCCTTTCATGAACTCAAGGTTGTTAAATCCTCATTTACTATCTTATTCCAAGTTATTTTAAGTCTATCCCTACCCTTTTTATTGCCCCTTACTGTCACGACCCAAAAATCCTATTATATATATATATATATATTTTTTCTTCCATATATTAAGCTCTAATACCACAATAATAATAAAAATAATAAAATCAACCTAGACCTAAGGTGGGGTATCAGGGATATACCTGTCCATAAGTACATTCTATCATTGTAGCAGCAAAGATAATGTATCTAAGTCTCATATACAATGCCAGAGTTGTCGACCTGAGAAATTTTAACTATTTAAAATAATAAGGAAGATAGTAAAAGGAAAAAAAGGGAAATAGAAGAAAGGGAAAAGAAATTTTAAAAGGGTAACAAGCAGACACTCGTCGACGAACTGAATTTTCTCATCGACAAGCTATCTTTTGAGCCTCGTCACCGAGTATGCGTCTCATCAACGAGGATTGACTGAGAGAGGTTCTCAAATATCTGAATTTCGTCGACAAGCTCCCGATTTTGTCCACGAACGGTGTTCTTGGGCTCTTCAACGAGTCCTAATGTCTCATCAACGAGGCCACGTGGCAAGTTGCTTATAAATAGGCAAAAATCAGAATTTCAACAAAGGAATTTATTTCTCTTCTATTTCTCTCTCTAAAAACAGCCCCTCTGCCTTCTCTCTTCGAATTCAGCCCGGATTTAGCCCGATTTGATGATTGGAAGCTACCATGAGACTCCTGGGAAGATTCTCTACAACATAGGCAGAACAAAGTTTCGGTTTGGAGTACTTGGGAATCATCTTAAAATCAGGGTAAGTGAGATATTTTAGGATTTTATTATTATTTTGAAATATATGGAACCTAGGAAGTATTAAATGAGTGCTTTTATGAGATTTGAGTAAGTTGGAATTTTTGGAATACAAGGTCTCATTTTTATTCAATTTTAGGCAGAATCCCGAGGAGCAGGTAAGAGAAAATACATTATAACAAGTTTTATTAATTTTAAACTGGTTAATTTTTGGGTGTAAAATTCTATATATTTAGGTAAATTATTCTAAACGGTGCAGACATTGAAAATACTGTTTTTGAATCTATATTATATTGGAAAAAATCGTGTGGCATGAAAGCAACTTTGATAATTAAATGGTTGTGGGTGTTGCTTGATTTTGACTGATGTATACTGGTGGATACTATTTGGATTGTGAATTCTGGTTGGTTGTGGATACTGTCTGATTGTGTATACTATGGTAGATGTGTGGATGTGCTTGAATGGTTGATTTTGTTATTGATTTGTGTTGTCATTCATGTAAATTACGATATAGCATTGGCAGTGGTATGAGGAGTACCTGATATAACCATCATATAACGTTAGCAGTGGTATGAGGAGATCGTTATATGGGCGTTTATATTGGGGGTAAAACATTAACAGTGGTATGAGCAGTTTGTTTTACCTATTTACCATGAACATGGTGGTATGTTTTATAATCTGTGTGATGATTAGTCCTGTGTGGACCATGTAACCTATATGATTGATAGTCCTGTGTGGACATGTTTTTATATGGATTAGAGTCCTATATGGACGTTGTATTTTGTATGGATAAGAACCCTGTGTGGGTATGAATGAAAACTGTATGAATTATCTTGTGTGGTTTGGTTGCGGTATGCGTATATGTGTGGAATTCTATGAAATGACAACATTGGATATATGTAACTTTAATTACATGGGTATTTATGGTAAAGTTAAATTCTCCACCCGAGGGCTTGTTGAGGAAGACGAGTACTCTGGTAATTATTTGTGGATACCAGAGTAGAGGGAAGCCACTTGTATGAGCGGGTGACCCTCCCTATTTTCGGAGACTTTACCTGGATACACAACCTGAGGGCTTACTTAGAAAGGTGAGTGTCCTAGTATTAGCACTAAAGCAGAGGGAATTTGCTTGTATGGGTGGGTAGACTTCCCCATTCTCGAGAATTATCATTAAAAATAATTATGTATGTGTGTATGTGATTAAGTGACAAAGAAGTCGACAATGATGTGATTAAGAATGCATTTTCTCTGCTGCTATTGATGGTGATATACAATTGTAGATTAAACACTTCAGCCACACACTGTTGTAACTTATTTCTTCCTTACCAAGAGGTGTCTCACCCTAGAGAATATTTAATCTTTTCAGGTCTTCCAAGTGATTGAGCTTAGATAACTCCAGGGCGGGGTTAGTTTTGTGAGTGGATACCAGAATGGATATGTGTTTAGTTTTATGTTTAATATATTTTGTCCTGGTTATGTAACATGAAGAATGAGATTGTACTTTATGGTTTTGCATATGTAAATATAGAACTCTGGTATTTTGTTTGAGGTTATTTAATTAATTCCGCTGCGTGAATGGTATCAGAGATGTATGATTGGTCTCATAACACTCTGGGCCCCATATGGCAGGTTTGGGGCGTTACAAGAGTTCTATAACCTCCATACATATACATATACATCCCTATAAATCCATAAAGTACTCTAGGGATTATACAAAACATATCCCTAACTCTAAAACACTTACCCTGAATACTAGGGTACTAAGATCTCCTCTATCTCGGAGCTCGCTCCGCTCATCTGTCTTGATTTCCTGAAATGTTTGAATTCTAGGGTGAGACACCTCTTAGTAGGATCGAATAAATTATTATCAGTGTGTGGCAACATGAGTTCTAGTGTGCTATAAACATATACTGTGTATAGTCATCTGTACTGAAATAACTGTAACTGATAAATCAAGTAAATCTGTACTCATATTGTTATAGATTTTGTTGACCTTATTGGTCACGTTCAGTTTTGATTATGACAAATACTTATTGTGTCTAATGAGCGTTTGAGGTTTTGTGTAGGAACTAAGGGTGATAAGGTCAAGATGTGCTCAAAGTAAGAAAAGCTTGAAGACCAAATTATAATTCAGCATTGTAATATATTTATATTGGTCTGTAATAGTAAGTAGGCATTTGGTTTGTAATAAGCTCACTCACACATCACATGTATGATTTACTATGTAAGCTCAAACCAAAACATGAATGAGAAAGGACCTTAGAAAGACCTTAGGGTGTACCCTTCGGTCGACCGAAGGGTGACCGACACCGAACTATTTCAGTGTCTTAAAATAGGACCCCAAGTGCCCCTAGGACACTCACACTTTCACATATATTTGTTAAGCACTTGAATAGGGCTTGTTTGCTTCAATACGGGATCGAAATGCACACATGATGCACTTTCGATCGACCAACCAAGCCAGTACATTTTGGCCTGGTCGACCAAAACCGGTCCGGGTCAACTGTTGACCAAGGCCCTGGTCGACCGAGCCGTTACAGTTCATTTTACCTCGGTCAATCGAACCACCTGGGAGTCAACATTTTGACCTCCCGGTCGACCGACCAACTTTGTACTCCAACTACCTGGTCGACTGGAGGGTCCTCGAGAGAATTCCCAGCGGTCTGGTCGACCGAACCAGCCAGTTCAAAATGGCCTGGTCGACCGAATCTCAGAAATTTGAAAAATCGCTTTGCCCCGATCGACCGACCACTCAGTTCAAAATACCCCTGGTCGACCGAGCCATTTGAGTCCTAGTCGACCGGACCCCTCGGGTTGCTCCTATTTTTTTACCGCGATTAATAATTTTAAATAGGGTTAAAATGCTTTAAACATCATTAAACTTTTCTAATAATACCCAATAGGTCCCCAACGGTCATATTTTCTCCCTTGCCTATATATACGAGTTCATTTGAGAAAATTAAGAAGGATTAGCCACTTCGATTAAGTGAAAATTCTCTGAAAATCTAAAAGCCCATACTACTCATTCTTAAGCCTCCTACACTTATACTTACCTTCTCATACAAATTAAACCCTTTGTAAGTTGATTGAGTGCTCGTCTAAATAGGTTTGCTCTCCCACTATTGATTGATTGATTCGGGTTTTACGAGAGCTAAACCTAAGTGTTCTTAGGGGGCTTTTACTAATAAGCCTATCCTAAGAAGACTTGTTAAAGCTCCTGAGTATTGCATTTGTGTTGCAATTTCTTAGGAAGCTTGTATTTGTCTTTGGGTTGCAAAATCATTTTCAAAACATACTCAAATGTCTTGTGTGATTTATATTGATATATTTGTGAAAAGATATTTTTGTTTTTGATTGTGATCTTTGTTGCAATATTCACTCACTCATATATTATGTGCTGAATACAAAGATTATGCATCTTTTGCAAACCGAGCATATACTTCATTTGATACTCACATGCTTGAAATTTCCTGCTGATTGAAGTATTTGAGACTAGACATCTTTGTGTAAGCTTATTTATTGAACATATCTTATGATACAAAGATTGTTTCTTTGACACTCTCACGTATGCATTACACTGATAGAACATAGTTGAGAGTTGAACCATCTAGACCACTTTGAGCTTATACATTATATCATATTGTGGTGTATGTGATATTGCGCGTATCTGGGTACACATCTGCTTTACTTGAAAGTTTATTCATTGTACCATTTGATTGTATTTTAAATACTGTTGTATTTCCAGGCATGGGCCTGAAGAGGGAGACTAGCCCTGGAATAGTCCCGGATTGGCTTAAACCCGGTTAGGAAAGCTAGGTGCGTCGTCCTGTTAAGGCGTGTAGGTTGAGGTCAGCCCCGCTAATTGACCTACTTAAGGTTGAGGTCAGCCCTGTGTTAATTTGACCTGGTTGTAAACGGCGCCACTCCACCCTTAAGTGAGCTATTAGTGAAATCCTCCTGCTTGCGAGCTAGAGGAGGGGACATAGGCACAGTTGGCCGAACCCTGATAACATATCGTGTGTTTGCTTATATTTCTGCATTTTATATTTATCGCACGTGTATGTTATGGGTGAATGATGTGTATGACTTAATTTCCACAGTAAATTTATCTACGCATTTGGAAACTGTATAGACTATTCCTAGGTTGTGTACGTACCTTTGTTGCATAGATCAACCTAGGTGAAAAAGTCTTAAAA
Organism: Malania oleifera; assembly: GCF_029873635.1. Taxonomy (NCBI): domain Eukaryota; kingdom Viridiplantae; phylum Streptophyta; class Magnoliopsida; order Santalales; family Ximeniaceae; genus Malania; species Malania oleifera. The sequence goes on along the minus strand of NC_080419.1, from coordinate 89,804,347 downwards.
TTCCAATTCATCCCCCCCCCCCCCTCTTGGGAATACACCAATTATAACAATTGGTATCAGAGCCTCGTTGCACTTGACTTAAACGTTTTTGTAAAAAGATCGAAATGGCTCACATTGGTGTATCCCCATTCGTTGAGGGACTGTCACTTTCCAGTCCTCCAGTATTTTATGGTGTCAACTACACCATGTGGAGAGTTGGAATGACCACATTCTTGAAATCTGTGGACTGGAGGGTCTGGCTTGTGACTGCCAAAGGAAGATGTGCACAAATAAAAGAAAATGATTTTAATATAATTAGTTCTAATGCCATGAACATGTTACATCTTGCGTTAGATTCTAATATCTTTGTTGAGTTTGTGGCATATCAAACTGCACAGGAAATCTGGGATGAACTGGAAAAGAAATATGGAAAATCCCAGGGATCTGAGATGGTAACTCCTCCAGATGCTCCAAGCTTAAATGATCAAAAGGAGGTAATTCATGATCTAGACATCAACGGTGAGGTATATGATTCTCACTCTAGCCCATGTGATGGTTTTTGTGATGAATGCTGTATTGGGTCATATACTGAATCATCTGCTGATAATGCTGTAAATGGTTCATGCGATGTTTACTATGAAAAACCTTGTGATGAATCATATGTTTGCTTTTGTGACATATCAAATGCTGGACCATCTGTTGAATATCATAATAGTTTTGATAGTGATGTTTGTGACGATTCATATATTGAATATTGCAGTATATTATGGAATGAATCATCCCTTGTACTTCATGATAGCCTTATTGAGCATGCATGCAATGATTCGTATGAAAACTGTTGTGATAATTCTTTTGGTGAATCATGTGCTGATTTGAATATTAAAAGCATGCTATTACATGAAGAACTAGAAAAGACCTCATTGAAAATGCACAAGTTTCTAGTTAGAATCTCTAAGCATGAAATACGTCTAAAGAATGAGAACAAAAGAATAGCAAAACAATTAAAGGGGATGAAAAATTTTCATGCTATTCTTGAAAAGAAAAAGGTTGAGAAGATATTGAATATTGCATGCTTGGATGAAGAAACAGATGATTATTCGAAAATTGCTCGTGAGATTAAAAATGATACGAATAATCATAATAAACCCTTCGGATCTAAAGAGAGAACTCATTTCACAAAGGGTTCGGGTTGCTTACATAGAACCGATAGTCTAGTCTCACTAAAGAAAGATGGAATGAATAAGCACAATCCTTCATGTGTATTCCATACCTGCTTATTTTGCAAATCTGTGTGGCATACATGGTTTAATTGCTTACTAAGAAGTGTGAGAGGACTAGAAAAAGAAATGAGATGGATAATCAGCGAAGCAAACATTGTAGGACTTAAGAAAAAAAAAATTCAAACTAAAAATGCATTCTTGCTATCCTTTCTTTGTTCCTAGGTTTAGAAGTTGTGACGATTGTAGGATCAGGAAGTGATTATTGATTAAAATGAACTTCTTAGTATGCACGCTCACTAAGCTATCTTGTTATACTAAGAACCTTTATCCACTTCCAAATGGACATGGCATGTACGCCCGATATTTAGGTCAAATTGCTTAACCCCTGCCATAATGAAAAACATAAAGTTAAGCAACAGTTGTCCATTGCACAAAGTTGAATTTTAGGGCTTCATCTTATATCTCATCCATAAGGAGTTATCACCAAACTACGATCATACTCGGTGAATTTTTCACTCATCTTTTGGTTCGTATCCGTGCTCCTCTATATCATCGTTTCTATAGGATACTCTCCAATCACCGTAGAGCATAGGTTAAGAAAAGTCTCACACTCCTTAATGCTCGGTACTCAAATAGGTCAATTAGTCTATTCTTGGTACACACTTCATTTGAGCAATATCTTTCACCAAGAATCCTTAAGAATCATGGTTATACTATTACACATCAAATCTGGACCTTAGGGAGAACTTTGGATAAAAAATCAGGCAAAATTTGGAAAATACACTATGCTCGATGGACCAAGCATTGTAGTTATAAAATGCCCTGGTCTACCAGGACATGTTGACTTTGACCCCACACGGTCGACCAAACACCAGTGAACAAATTCCCTCGGTCGACCAATGGTTTCGGTTTCCTCCTGGTCGACCAAAACATGGCACATTACACCCTCTCGGTCGACTGACCCTCCCAGTTCATCTTCGCCTCGGTCGACTGACTTGTGTCGGTGCCTGGGAAATCTCAAGCATCGGTCGACCGTATCTAGTTCTAGTCGACCGAGCTACGATATATATGTATGATTTCTTCATTTTCAGCTCATTTGCGCGAAAAATCTTGAGAGACTTCCCTTCCTTCACTGCACTTCCTACTATCCTAGCCTCACACCGTCATTCCCATGGCTCACATTGAAGCCCATGACCTTGCTCACGCAGAGGATGAGTACTTTCTCTCAGATAGGTGCAAGATGCGGTACATACGAGAGTTTCGTCCCAAGGAAGCTATATTAGGCAAGATACTCGACTTAGTTTTTATGGGCCAGTACTTTCAAAATATTTTAGATATGTTCGAGTATCAGGGGTGGAGATCTTTTATCTCCTTCCAGCCTGGGGGACATTACCCGACCTTCGTTAGGATGTTCTATGCCAACCTTGGCAATGATGAGAACGGGTATTTCTCTCGTGTTCTGAGGACAGATGTGCTTTTTGACGCACAATATATATCTGACGTCCTCGACATTGGCGATGGCAATTTTGAGTGTCCCGAGGTGGGTAACTCCTGGATATTTGAGCAGGAATTTACCGTAGCCACATTCGCCAACCTGACCATGTCTGACCCTGGAACTACTAGCCAGAACCATCATCCCCAGTACAGACAGTTCAGTTTAGAGGCTAAGGTCGTGCACCATCTGATCACATACAATGTCCTGCCCAAGGCAGGATCTAGAGTGCACGTCTCCTTTTTAGACTGTTTTATTATGTGGTGCCTTTTTACTCGGAAGAAGTTGGACCTGCCGAGTTTGATTATCCGCTGGATGATGGCCAAGACGATTGGCCACCGAGTGATCATGCCATATGGGGGAATCCTGAACAAGCTGTTCAGGAATATTGGAGTCACGAGGACGAATGTGACTTCACTAAAGAGGAGACGACCGGCGGACACTTTCTCAAGCATAACCCTTAGACTGATGGGGTACGAGCTCGTAGGGAACATTTGGGCGCCTGCTAGAGCAGCAGCAGCAGCACAGGTAGAGGCCCCATAGGAGCCACCATAGCCTCCACAGCCATCGAATGTGGATCTCATGGCTACTATCTCCGAGTTGTCTGACATGTTCATACAGTTTCGAGGATCAGTCCAGTCAGACCTGCAGGACGTGGCATCGTCATCTGCTGCACTTAGAGAGGAGTTCTAGCAGCACTCCATCTCCACAGCTAGTCGTCTTACAGACATGGAGCGATCTATGACAGCTGGTTTCAGTGAGCTGAGTGATCGCATTCAGGAGATGCAGGATGAGAGAGATCGGATGACGATGGACTTTGATTTCGATGCCGCCGACGGCGGTGTTGGAGGAGAGGATGAAGGAGTTGATGGAGGGGAGATCTAGATCCAGAGTTGTCCACAGATCAGATAGCGTGGCCTTGATTCTTTTTGTGTTATTTTATATCATCTGGTCTGTATTAAATAAAACAGTTCTTTCGATTTATTTTGTACTCTCATGATATTATTGACATACTACCCCGGTTATTTATGATATATATAGATATATGTATATATATGCATCTGCAGTTTCTTGACTTGCATGTTCTAGTGGTTAATTGTGTATGGTATTGAAATGCATGAGTAGTATAGAATGCCTACTGCATGGCAGATACAATTGTTGAGAATTGCCTGCTGGTAGATGATAGGTTCTCACATGCCTTACTTTTATGATTCTGTATGTTTGAGAACGGTTTTTGTGCAGGTAAAATTTGGGAAATGTCCTGTTTACAGCCGGCATGCTGCCGAATTTTCTATAGACATTTGCCCAAATAATTGAAACATTACTTGTATGTGCCAAATGTATATATCCATGTGAAGTAATTGTTTCATAATTTGCATACATTTAGGGGGAGCATCTAAAAATAAATGTCTATCTCGTCTTGCTCACAAAACATGTGTGGATTATATCTACTTTTAAATCAAGTGTGGCTTGTGCTTAAATGGAATGCTTTAATCATAAAATTGAAACATGTTCTTATTGCCACTGTTACTTAATTTGCCATATGATCATGCATGTGAATCTTAAATTTCTGGATCATTATGGTTATGATTTTTTTGGTTATAATTTAGCATGTGCATAATTGACAACCCAGAAAAATATTGCTTGATTATCTTAAAATTGAAGTTCTCCTTTTCATCAAGCAACTTCCCCAGTACCTTTTGCACATATTAAAGGGAATATATATATCTATTTATGAAAGTAAGAACTAAACTCATATTGGATATATTGTATGTCTTGCTAGTGTGTTTACATGCCTTCATGACTTGTGCCTTCCATGTATTAAAATTTTATGTCATGAAATCTCTTAAGGGTGTTGCATTATATAACTGGTTCATTGATAATATGTGAAAATGCATGTGAACTAGTTAGACTATATTTATGCTCAAACCTTTTTTTTGGTATCGTATGCCATGTGTCTTTAATGCAAATCCTCCACGGGTCTTGTGATATGTTTCAACGTCAAATGGTTTGTGTGTATTTCTGGTCTAATCATGTTTGCTATGTCATCTGAATCTTGGAATCACCAGTTATATTGATTGTGTGCACACTTTATACCTTTATTGCACAACTTGTCCAATTCATGTTCATAATTCATATTTTATTTGCTGTAATTGGATCATACTGAACTGTTTGAGTAGTTGTGGATAAATTGTTAGGAAATTTAAACTCAAACAGGTTATACTTATACAGGATATATTTTGGAAAGTCCAATTTATAAACGGCACTCTGCCGAAATTTTTCCAAAATCTTTCCAAAATTCATCATGCATAAGTATACTAATCACCCATTGCCTAGGATTTTAAATTCAAATGGCCCTTTTTGCTGTTGCCAAAAGGGGGAGATGGAAGGGGCAAAAATAATGGGTTTGTTTTTAATACATTAGATGCATATTGTGAGGGGGAGCCTTCTTAGGCTTAACCCTATATTTTTGTTTGTCGTATTTATCATCATCAAAAAGGGGGAGATTGTTAACCTTATTGGTCACGCTCAGTTTTGATTATGACAAATACTTGTTGTGTCTAATGAGCATTTGAGGTTTTGTATAGGAACTAAGGGTGATAAGATCAAGATGTGCACAAAGCAAGAAAAGCTTGAAGACCAAATTATAATTTAGCATTGTAATATATTTATATTGGTCTGTAATAGTAAGTAGGCATTTGGTTTGTAATAAGCTCACTCACACATCACATGTATGATTTACTACGTAAGTTCAAACCAAAACATGAATGAGAAAGGACCTTAAAAAGACCTTAGGGTGTACCCTTCGATCAACCGAAGGGCGACCGACACCGGACTTTTTCGGTTTCTTAAAATAGGACCCCAAGTGCCCCTAGGCTACTCACACTTTCACATATATTTGCTAGGCACTTGAATAAGGCTTGTTTGCTTCAATACGGGACAAAAATGCACACATGATACACTTTCGGTCGACCAGCCAAGCCAGTACATTTTGGCCTGGTCGACCAAAACTGGTCCGGGTCAACTGTTGACCAAGGCCCTGGTCGACCGAGCCCTTACAGTTCATTTTACCTCAGTCGACCGAACCACCTGGAAGTCAACATTTTGACCTCCCGATCGACCGACCAACTTTGTACTCCAACTACCTGGTCGACCGGAGGGTCCTCGGGAGAATTCCCAACGGTCTGGTCGACCGAACCAGCTAGTTCAAAATGGCTTGGTCTACCGAACCTCAGAAATTTAGAAAATCGCCTTGCCCCGGTCAACCGACCACTCAGTTCAAAATACCCCTGGTAGACCGAGCCATTTGAGTCCTAGTCGACCGAACCATTTCTAGTCGACCGGACCTCTCGGGTTGCTCCTATTTTTTTACCGCGGTTAATAATTTTAAATAGGGTTAAAATGCTTTAAACATCATTAAAATTTTCTAATAATACCCAATAGGTCCCCAACGATCATATTTTCTCCCTTGCCTATATATACGAGTTCATTTGAGAAAATTAACATGGATTAGCCACTTTGATTAAGTGAAAATTCTCTGAAAATCCAAAAGCCCATACTACTCATTCTTAAGCCTCCTACACTCATACTTACCTTCTCATACAAATTAAACCCTTTGTAAGTTGATTGAGTGCTAGTCTAAATAGGTTTGCTCTCCCACTATTAATTGATTGATTCGGGTTTTACGAGAGCTAAACCTAAGTGTTCTTAGGAGGCTTTTACTAATAAGCCTATCCTAAGAAGACTTGTTAAAGCTACTGAGTATTGCATTTGTGTTGCAATTTCTTAGGAAGCTTGTATTTGTCTTTGGGTTGCAAAATCATTTTCAAAACATACTCAAATGTCTTGTGTGATTTATATTGATATATTTGTGAAAAGATATTTGTGTTTTTGATTGTGATCTTTGTTGCAATATTCACTCACTCATATATTATGTGTTGAATACAAAGATTATGCATCTTTTGCAAACCGAGCATATACTTCATTTGATACTCACATGCTTGAAATTTCCTACTGATTGAAGTATTTGAGACTAGACATCTTTGTGTAAGCTTATTTATTGAACATATCTTGTGATACAAAGATTGTTTGTTTGACACTCTCACGTACGCATTACACTGATAGAACATAGTTGAGAGTTGAACCATATAGACCACTTTGAGCTTATACATTATATCATATTGTGGTGTATGTGATATTGCGCGTATCTGGGTACACATCTGCTTTACTTGAAAGCTTATTCATTGTACCATTTGATTGTATTTTAAATACTATTGTATTTTTAGGCACGGGCCTGAAGAGGGAGACTAGCCCTGGAATAGTCCCAGATTGGCTTAGACCCAGTTAGGAAAGCTAGGTGCGTCGTCCTATTAAGGCGTGTAGGTTGAGGGTCAGCCCCGCTAATTGACCAAGTTAAGGTTGAGGTCAACCCTGTGTTAATTTGACCTGATTGTAAACGGCACCGCTCCACCCTTAAGTGAGCTATTAGTGAAATCCTCCTGCTTGCGAGCTAGAGGCGGGGACGTAGGCACAGTTGGCCGAACCCCAATAACATATCGTGTGTTTGCTTATATTTCTGCATTTTATATTTACCGCACGTGTATGTTATGGGTGAATGATGTGTATGACTTAATTTCCATAGTACATTTATCTACGCATTTGGAAACTGTATAGACTGATCGTAGGTTGTGTACATACCGTTGTTGCATAGATCAACCTAGGTGAAAAAGTCTTAAAATTCCAATTCACCCCCCGCCCTCTTGGGAATACACCAATTATAACAGATTTGGTAAAATCATATATTTTCAACATAAGCATACTGTATCATAATAACTTTCTATATATATGTAAATCATCTACTACATCTGTATAATACTGAAAGTTATCCCTTGGATGGAAGGCTAAGTCATGAATTAACCCCGCATGATTCGGGTTGTGCGACCCGAAGGCTGAACTTAACTCTGGTTGACTTACTAGGCTAAGTCAAACTATGTTTGTATCCATAGCTATAACTATAACTATAACTTTATGCTCAATTGCCTACCTAGTTGGTTCGGATTCCAGGGGGTAACTCTACTCTTTTATGGCTAATCGGCATCCATCCACCAACCCCATATCTAATAGTGTGGCTGCATTTGATGTCTATTCTGTATAGCAATGGTACCGTGCTCTGTATCTGAACAATCCATCAGGGTTCTGCTATCATATAGTACACTTCATATAGTATAATTGTAACATAAATTCAAGAAATTTGAATTTTGGTTAGAAAAAGTTGCATTTCTTGGACACGTAATATTAATGTAGTGATTCCAATATATATATAGCAGGATTTTTGGGTCGTGACACTTACAATAACTAAATCACTCTTCTTCACTGATGCACTATGTGACCTACATTGCAAGTGCTCAAATCATCTAAGTTGTCTCTCCCTTTCTTATCTTCTATAAGAGTTACATCTAACTTATCGTGAATATGTTCATTTCTTAATGTATCTTTTAGCGTCATTCTACTCATCTATTTAAGCATTCTCATCTCGCTAACTTTTACTTAGATATTTCCTTTCTTAGTTACCCAACATTCTAATCCATAGAGTATAGCTCATCTTACAGTCGTCTTATAAAACTTCTTTTTTAATTTTAAGTGTGGTCTATTATCATAAAGTACGCCAAAATACTTCTTGATTTTACCTAACCCACTTTAACTCTATGTATTATATCTTCTTTAATTTCTCTTTTAGTTTGCATAATAGATTTAAGGTATCGAAATCTACTAGTGTCATTGATTTCTTCATCATCAAGTTTAACTGTGTCTCCAATATCCTTATATTGTGAAAGAATTTGGTTCAAAATGGAATTGTTCCATTCTTAGGAATGTGAACATTCCAATTGTGTCATATTTCCATATTCAAACAAACAACAATAGTAACAATAAACCAAGCCTTAAGTCTCACTAGGTGGGGTCAGTTACATGAATTCTTTTTCGTTAATTTATGCAATCATGGACAATTTCCTTCAACAAACTCAGGGATATTAAATCCTTGCTCACTATCTTATTCCAAGTTATTTTAGGTCTACCTATAACCCTTTTACTACCCCTCATAGTAACGAAATCACTCTTATTTACTAATACACTATGTGGCCCTATATTGCAAGTGCTCAAACCATTTGAGTCATCTTTTCCTTATCTTTTACAGGAGCTACGCTTATGTTCATTTCTTAATTTATCTTTTAACATTATTCCACTCATATATACAAGCAATCTCATCTCAACAACTTTTACTTTTTGGATATGTTTTTCTTAGTCACCCAACATTTTGATCCATATAGCATAGCTCGTCTTACAACCATCTTATAAAACTTCCCTTTTGATTTTAAGGGTATTCTACGATCACAAAGTACACTTGAAGCACTTCTCGATTCTATCTAACCTACTTTAACTTTATGTATTATATCTTCTTCAATTTCTCCTTCAGCTTGCATAGTAGATCTAAGAAATCAAAATCTACTAGTCTTATTGATTTCTTCATCATCAAGTTTAACTTTGCATCCAATATCCCTCCTAATATTATCGAAATTATATTTCATATATTCTATTTTATTTTTACTTATCCTAAAGTCTTTAGATTCTAATACTTCTCTCCATAGCCTAGCTTAAATTCTACTCCACCCCTACTTTCATCAATCAAAACAAAATCATCTGCAAACAACATATATCATGAAACCTCATTTTGAATACTCCTAGTCAAGTCATCCATCAGTAAGGCATAAATATGGGGGCTCAAAGCAGATCCTTGATGTACACCTATTGTGACTGAAAATTCTTTAGTCTCACCACATATAGTCCTAACACTAGTCATTACTCCATCATACATATCCTTAATTACATTGGTGTACCGACTATAAATATTTTTTTCCCCCTAAAACTTACCATAAAACTTCCTTAAGTACCTTCGCATACACTTTCTCTAAGTCAATAAATACCGTATATAGGTCTCTCTTCTTTTCCCTAAACTTTTCCATTAATCTTCTTAAAAGATATACAACTTCTAGCCTTAATCTTTGTTCAACTACCCTTTCCCACAATTTCATTATGACTCATATGTTTAATTCCATGATAGTTATTAAAATTTTTAATGTTTCCTTTATTTTTGTACATAGGTATTAGAGTGCCTTTTCTCCATTCGTTCGACATTATTTTAGTTTTTATAATTGTATTAAATAAATTTGTTAACCATACAATTCCATTACCAAAGCATTTCCAAGCATCAATTGGGCTGTTATCTGGTCCAATAGTTTTTCTATTTTTCCTTTTTCTTTTTTATTGCAAACTTAACTTCTTTAACTCTAGTGTTGCGAATAAATCTCATATTTTTGAGTTTTTCCTCATTTGTCAATTCTAAATTTAAGCTTTTTACTTGGTTTTTGTTGAATAGATTGCTATAGTAATTTGGTCATCTTTCTTTCATGCCTTCTTCCTTAACAAAGACAATATCATCCTCACTTTTTATACATTTTACATTACCCAAGTCCTTACTATTTATTTTTCTAACTCTAGTAAGTTTAAATGTCTCTTTCCCATTCTTTTGTATCTAATCTAGCATACTAACAATTTTTTTGGCATCTTTTCTCGTCTCTTTATACTTTTCAAAGTTTTCCATGTTCATTATTTTTGCTATGTTTTATACTAAATTTTTTAGTCTTTACAATTTTTGGACATCTTGATCCCACAACCAATTTTCTTCTCTATTCGAGAATCTTTCTCTTGATTAACCTAAAATCTCGTTTTCTATCTTTTTAATAGAGCTAGCTATCCTACTCTAAAAACTGTTTGTATCTGCACCATTCTCTATAGTTCAATTGTCATCTTTCATAATTTTATCTTTAAATGTTATTATATTTTCTCCTTTCCACCACTTAGTTCTATTACAATGGTTTATTTTACCCTTTCTTTTTCATTTTTAATACATATATCTAACACTAAAACTCTTTGTTGTGTGGTTAAACTTTCACTTGGGACAACTTTACAATTTTTACACGATATATGATCTTCCCTCTTAGTTAAGAAAAAATATATTTGACTTTTATTTTGTCCACTTTTTGAAGGTTATTAAGTGTTCTTCTCTCTTCTTAAAATAAGTATTTATTGTAATAAAATCATATGACATAATGGAGTCTAATATCATCTCCTCGGGCTCTTTTTTTGTCTCCATATCCCTATCCTCTATGTATTCTCTCATAACATTCATTATCCCTTCCAACGTGCCCATTCAGATATTCTCTTATGAATATTTTCTTAGTCCCTAATATGCCTTGTATAATACTATACATATCTTTCCAAAATTGTCTTTTAAGGTTTTTTTTCTAAGTTTACTTGAGGGGCATAAGTATTAATGACATTTAGTATCTCTTGGCCTAAGACTATCTTGATTTTTATAGTTCAATCACCTATCCTTTTGACATGTATAACTCTATCTTTTAAGTTTTTGTCTACCATAATTCCTATCCTATTCTTATGTTTTTCTTTTCCAGTGTACCAAGGTTTAAATCTTGATCTTTTAATTTCTCTAACTTTCCTCCCTACACACTTAGTTTCTTGAAGGTTGATTAGATTAGTTTTTTCTTTTAATAATTGTGTCCACAATTTTCATTCTTTTACCCATAAGTGTCCCTATATTCTAAGTTTCTATTCTAATCTTAGCCTCCTGAATTAACTTCTTTACTTGTCCACATCTAGAATATTATGAGACCCTCACATATTTGACAACGTGTCCAGGCGCTAACACGATGTGTCGCTTTGAGCTGATGACCTAGTGTACCCTCGCCCACTTTTTGCTACACTCAGGTCGTATAAGTGCAATGTGTTGCTCCTAGGGGATGCCCCCGTGAATAATCGTTAAGGCATATCAAGGTGATTTGACAAGTTTTATGTTGTCAGTCAGCTACCTAACGCAACCTTCCTCCTTTAGTCATGTTTGGGACCAATTGTTTGTGAAAATGTTAGTAGATTAAGTGAATCACAGGTGGAGTTTCATGTTCAAATAAACACAAAAATGAAATGTCATGAACATCACATTTCTAGAGAACTTGAACAATATTGCAAACCCAATAACCCAAGGTTAGTTTGGTATTATTTTTATTTTTATTTTTTTAATTTTTGTTACAACATGGTGAAGAAATGGAAGGTAAAGTCAATTAGACCACAAATGCAAACTCTATTACTACTAAAAAATTATAGAAATTTCCCTTTCTATTTAACCAAAATAATAAACTATTTTGTGATTTTATTATTGTCATTAAACTCCTCTATAATTTTTAGTTGGAAAGTCGGTTCTCTGGCCAATTAGACCCATTTGCACTCTATGCACACAAAACAACATAGAAAAAAAAAATTAAAGTGGCAAAATCGACTTTTAGAAAGTCAGTTTTGCACCTACGTGACTTCACCTTGTTCATTAGTTGCTTCTCGCACATGCACCCCCGTGCACCCCACCCAAATAAATCTAAATTATTTTTATTATCACAGCACTAATTAGCTTTGTTATAAATATATGTCTCAATTATTAAAATACAAAATTCTAAAATTTTAAAATACACAAACATATTATAAATTGTATTATGCTAAATTTGTATTCTACTCTACTCTTTCTATTTCTGCCCATACACTTGCTACTCCAGATTTCTGGTACATTCCTCAAAATGATCTGAAATGTAACATAATGATTGGGGTGAGATGATGCTCAGTAAGTAAATGAGATTATTATTAGTCTATGGCCAAAATGAGTTTTCATAATTTCGTAAAAAAATATTTAATACTATAACTTTAAAAAATGCTTTTAAAATAAATGTAAATTTAAAAATTTCTGCATAAAAACTTTTGTCATCAACTACAAGTGTAAAATTTTATAATCATATACTATAACTGTAAAATTGAAATTTTTAACTTTTAAAACTATAACTATATGACTCAATCATGTCTATATATATAGATATATACTTTTCCATTTTAAATCATTAATTAGGCACAAAAATGCCCCTATTCACATAAACATATACTTTTCCTTCAATTTATCAATAGTTCTGTATACGTAATTAAATATGTATATACAAGTACTGTAAAAACCACTCTTAGGCCTATTAATCATAAGTCATGTTTACTCCCATGACTAGGTTGTGCAATCTGAAAACTAGACTTAGCTGGCTAGCCGCATAAACTAAATCAACGTACATCATCATTAAGTGAGATTTTCCCCATCAAACCCTGGTCTGACCTAGGTGTACATTCAGGAGAAATCCACTATCATATAAAACCACTCTGTAAATAATGTGGGTGCACTCTGATCCATTTAAACTTTAAGTTGCGGTACCGAGCATTAGTAATTTTCTGTATCATCTGAGTCATAAGAGGTTTTAAAATATTTTTATTATATGATTTTTACAATTAAAATAATATCATGAATATCTCATTTTTACTTATATTTTCGTGAAATACGCAACATAAAAAAAATCAACTTATGTAATCTTTACTCATATTTTCGTAAAATATGTAACGTATAAATAAACTCATGCCACACAATTTTCGTGTTAAAAATATTTTCTTAAATAGAAATTAATGATGTAAAATACCCTAGAGATTTAAAATATTTTTTAACTCAAAAATAAATGCAAGTATATTAAAGATAAAAATATACGTAAAAATAAACTCAGGAGAATTTTATGAAACTAACTAATATAATCGAAATTTACTTACAAATAAACTCGGGTATGAATTTTAAATAAAAGTCTAACATAATCAAATTTACTTACCTCATTATTTACCTTATGTTACGAACACAATGAATATCTCTAAAAAAATGAGATCGAAAAGAGTGGGTGAGTGAGAATTTTAATTATAGTAAAAATTCTCTCTCCACCACTAATTCTTTCACTCACTAATCCTTCTCTTCCTTTGGAATTTTTTTGTGAAAAATGAAGATTGGGAGCTTCCTATTTATAGGAAAATTTTGGGAAAAAAAATAGAATTTGTAAAAGTGTAAGGAGAGGGGTGAAATTATAATTTTTTAAAATTAAAGAATGGGCATGGGATGTGTTAGACATGTGTTAGGTATGGGATAGGGATGAAGGTCATGTGGGAGTGCTTGCCACCACTCCCCTTTAATTAAATTTTAATTAATTACTTATTTATTTATTTATTTTTTAAATTTTTTTATACATTATTATTATTATTATTATTATCATTATTATTATTATTATTATTATTATTATTATTATTATTATTATTTTTAAGCCATGTTTTATTTTATTTTTTTTAAAAGAATTAAATTCGAATTTTGAAAACTCATGCGGGCCCCACATGGTCTTGTGGACCCCACACGACTTCGAGACCCAAGTGAGTCCTACGTAACTCCAATAGTCCTTACATAGTTTTATGAGCCCTACATAACTCTGGGACTCATGTGGACCCCACATAGGATACCTATATTATTCTTATTATTTTACCATGTATTTCTACAAATTATGTTTGTCAAAACACTAATTTATGAATATGTACTTATTTACGTGTACAAACAGTGTCTATCCTGTTTATCCTATGAAATCCCATTTTGACCAAGTCGACCTCTAGGGAGCGACTGAGCCGCAATGGTCTCTGAGCACTCGCTAGGACAAAGTCTTTCTTAGGCATCAAACATGGAATCAAAGATCCTATAGAAAAACACTTCTGTATTGATATTAACTTAATAACCATTTTTATTATTTTATTATTATTTTTATGCTTTAATCGTATATATATTTTTGGGTCATCACACGTAATGGTTCCCGACAATTTTTCTTGACATGCCCCGGTTTATCGCACCTAAAATAGGTAGGAATCCTAAATCAGCATTCACTCCTATGCCTTTTGTTACATGTCTGGCATATAGGATAAGATTGACTATCTTGATAACCAGGACCCATTGCGTCTTTTCCTTTCTTCCCTAACCCCTGACTACCCTCAGCCTGAAAACTGGATGGTGCGGGCCTCTTCTTCTGCCCTGGATACTCTTTTCCAACACTGAAACCCCACCACCAGCTCGTATATTCTGCGTCTCATGTCTTTTTCAAATTTCCTTGCCTTCCTCACCTTGTTTAGAATCATGAACGGTGCGAAGCGTGATAGCTCCACAAATTTCGCTGCATATTCCTCAATGGTCATCTGCCCCTGGGTTAGATTAGTAAACTCCTCAATCTTTTCCTCTCTGACAGACGAAGGAAAATACTTATCAAAGAACAGTTCCTTGAATCTCTCCCAGGTAAGAGCTATCTTTTCCAGCCTCTGGTCCTCTAGTACCTTTACAGATAGCCACCAACGTTTCACCTCTCTAGTCATCTTGAATGCAGCATAACGGACCTTCTGCTCATCCGTGCAATCGAGTATAGCTATGATCTCCTCTATTTCCCATATCCAATTCTCTGCAGCCACTGGATCAGGTCCTCCTACAAAGGCCGGAGGGTTCATCCTCATAAACTCCTTAATGCTACAGCCTTGACCTATAGGTGGATAGTTCTGTTCTTTTGGATCCTTCTTCATCTCTACCTTAACCAGGTGGACTATACCTCGTAGCACCTTGGAGGTATCAATGTCCTTTTCACTGAAAGTATCTGAACCTTCCCTTTCTTCAACCTCTATATTCTCATCTCTAGGATCCATCATGAAAATAGGATAGGAAAGAGATAAGAACTTCATATCACAATTCCAAACAACATAATCATTAAATTAAGTCCAATAAAAATCTAAAATTTTCATATAAGGACCAATCTCACGGCTAGAAAACATCACCGTCGATGGATTTATCGTGGTTTTCTGATACTGTCGACTGAATCAGAAAATCATAGAAGTCCGCCAAAGGATTTCTACCTCCTAGCTATACTACAATATCCTATACTTATCAACACCTAACCTACCCATCTCCTATTTTTCATCTTAACTCATTTCTATACTCTAGTATAAATCATTTCCTAAGTTCTCAAAATCCCAAAATCATTACTCTGATACCAAAATGTAATGCCCCGAACCCTTAAATCTGATCCAGTGTGTTATACCTGATAAAATCCTGATAATCCATAAATCAATACATAGTGGAAAACATAAATATAATCTTCAATCATATAATACCAGAGTTTTTCTATACTTGTCTACCAACCATAACAAATTAATCATCTACCTGTATTCAACATATATACAAATCCCCAAAATCATCCAGTATTCACAACCATTTCTTTCTTATCAACCTTAAAACATAAGACAAAACATAAAATATTTACATTCCCAAAAACATCATTAAAATGTTTATACCCTTTTTCTTATATCTCCCAAAAATGCTATAAAACCTCGAATTTTCTAAGCTTAATCTCAAGGAGGTCTTGAAAAGGATACATTTATATTCGGGTGAGACACATTTCAGTAAAGGAAGAAACAATATATTAAAACAACGTGTGACTAACATGAGTTTATATAACAACATAATATTTAACATTTGAAAATCATTAATATAATTTCTGAAATTATTATCTAAATCTAATCAATCACATGCAAAACATTTTACCCACTAGATTCCTCAAGGATAGGGATGATTACGCGCCCATACAAGTAACATCCCTCTGCTCTGATACATTTGACAACCCAAAGGTCACTACTGAAGCATATAAGAGCACTCACCTTACTTAGTAAGCCCTTTAGTGTTAGATTGATCTCGTACTCACACAGTTCAAACAAAGGTTTACCAGCTAAGGCCCCAAGGATAGGGAAATCTAGCCACCCATACAAGTAGGTTCCCTCTGCCCTAGTGCGTTATGCAGCCTACTGCTACATCTGATACTACTAGCGCACTCGCCTTTCTTAGCAAGCCATCGGGCGAAGAGTATGCCTTGCCCCAGTTGTAACATATTCTATTAGCATAAATACTTCAAGTATATCATAATACATTATTCTTTCGGCCATTATTCGACCATTCACATCTGTTCATGTTCGTAACTTTAACATTTTATTTCATTTCACTTTAAGTGACTCTTTCCCATTTACATCGTTCACATTTCACATTTCATTCCATTGTCATTTCATTCCATTTTCATTTCATTCACTCGTACTACAGCTACTCTTTAGTCGTCATCAGTTAGTCCACATAGAAATGCGTTAGAATCTACTAAGACAGCTTCTTTTAGCTGTCATCAGTTAGTCTGCATAGAAATGCGCTAGAATATGCTAACATGACTCTTTTTAGCCGTCTTACATTTACATGGTTGTATTAACATACACAAGTAGTATAGTTCATATCATAGTTCATTCTCTATGCATTATTTACTTAACCTGCATCTCATATATTTAATATATATTCTCACCGAACTTACATTTACTCATGCCACACAATTTAGTAATAAAATTCATACATATTCCTTGTAAAATAAGTCAACTTACATTTAGCGTTTGAATACTGAAAATATAATTTCTATTTCTTACATAATTTTCGAGAAAATACCTTTCACTTTCATCAGTCCATTTTCACATTTATATGGTTAGCATTTTAAAAACCTATACCAAAACATCTACATAAGTATAACATAATTCATTATCTTTTATTTCATAAAACCTAATTTAATATATAATTTTCTCTTACCTGACTTCCTAAATTACGCCGGTAGGATCCCGAAAAATGTCTGTGGTGTTCACCCGAACCCTGAATCAAAAATCTTAGTTCTATTAAATTAACCCTAAATAAAATACTATTTTAATATTTCCTAGGATCATAAATTTTAAATAAATAGTTATACCCTCAAATATAACCAATTTACCTAATTCTCCAAATCCCACTCTCGTTTTGGAGTGGGGCCTAAAAAACCCAAACTAAAAATTTACTCACGTCAAAATGACGACAATCGCGACTAGGACTTAGTGGTGGTGCCCGATCGTCGATTTAGCGGCAGATTAAAAGAGAAATTAAGAAATTAGGAAAAAATTGTCTTACCCCAGGAATGGTGCATATCCCGCTCCCACGACAAATCTGCTCTAGTAGAAATGTCGGTGGCGGAGTTAGGAATCCAATGATGCCTTTTGTTTCCCAATCAGCTGCAAATCAATCGAGAAATTGAGAAAAGAGAAGGAGGAATGAAGGAGCAACGAGAGATGCAGAGAGAGTGAGAGAAGAGGCGCTGGAACTCTCTTTATAGTTGTGCGAGGAGATGGGGGCATGCAGGTAACTAAGGGGGAGGGGGTAAGCAAACAAGAGCAAGTCAAAAAAAACGTGCACGTCAAAATCGACTTTTGGAAACTTGGTTTTGACTTAAATTAATTATATATGCATGGGAAGACGGGGTAAGGGCACGTGGCGCAAAACTGACTTTTGGAAAGTCAGTTTTGCCACTTTCAATTTTTTTTTTGTTTTCTTTGCTGTATTGTGTGGCAGATTGCAAATGGATCTAATTAGCGAGAAAGCTGGTTCTCTCACTTTTAATTTTTTTTTTCGTATTTTCCGTACGCTGATTGGCAACATGCCAGTCTCTATCTTGTCTGCTCATAACCGACTTTCCAAAAGTCGGTTTAGTATTTTTCTTTATTTTTTTCTTTTAAATACCCAATCGACTTTCCAAAATTCGATTGGATTTATTTCTATAAATTTTCCACACCCGAATATATTTGTGTTTTTTTTTTTGCTTAATATTTATGTAAAAATCTCTTCATCCTTCCTTGTCCTATTTTGCTGGCGGAGGCAGGGAGCAAATCTCTACGTAATTTGATTCCTTTAGGGTTTTGTTGGAAGACGTAATATACTTGAGGAATGATTGAAAAGTAGAAGCAAAGGGGCATTTTCTTTTCTCTTTCTCACATTGAAATGCATGTAAGCTTCGTCATAAAAATAGTGGTCGACAACACTTAGTGTTTGGTGATCTCATGGCAAATGTCTTCAATTCCATTAAATCATAATGGTAAAAGACATGCTCTTTGAGATCTTTATTTCCTCCATTACTACAAAGTACAAGATGGAATTTCAAGGAAATCTTGGTCAATATTTGAATAATTAAATATTTTTCATGTAATGCTTGCTGCTATAATATATTTTTAAGATATTTATTTTTTATAATTGAGCAAAGAGGACAAAATGCTTTATACTTCTAATTTTAGTGTTGTGTTTGATTTTCTATTTGTATGTGAAAAATGAGATTGGACAAGTGTTCGAATTAATTATTTTTTTTGGGTGAAATATGCCTTTTCTTGCTCATGGACTTATTATTTGTTTTGCATTGGATTATAAATTGGCCTAAAGTCATTAAAATAGAAGTAGGAATCAACCACTTAAAAGAAAAACTGAAACGCAGCAGAGAATAATGTAATTTTAATTCAATAGTTGAGCCCTGAACACTACGTACTTTAGAAAGGACACAAACATGGGTATTTATACACGATTGCATGACATAAGAGACAATAAATGATAAATTATAAATCCCGTGATTTGAGATAAAATTGAATTCTTGTCATATATCCTCTTTTTTGAATTAATAAGCTCTGATTTGTTGGCATATATGACCCTCAAACATTGACTTTGGATCTTTGACGCTCCTTAATCTTTATTGTGATAATTTGTCTCGGATCTTCCTCATTTAAATTTGCAGCGAACAAATGTGACCATCAACGGTTTGGTGTAACTGTAGACGGTTTTGCTTTGGAATTGCTTTCTGAGTGTGCCGAGCTGTGATGCATTGTTAATACCCTTCCACAAACTTTGTTGGGGTTGGAGGCAAAGTTTGTTGCGAAAAAAAGTAATGAAGAGCGACTTTTGAGGGTACGGATATGTTCGGCTATGGTTATGTAATCTTCTTTCTGAAGGTAGTTGATCTATTGATGACTTTTGCATCTGTAATTAATAAATGATGTTGACCGATTCGATCCATCCTCGAAGAAGATGGTCAGACTTCTGCCATGCTAAGATGCAGCATCGAGATGTATGGATAATATAAAGGTAAAAAAATATATATATGGATAATACAAGAGTTAAGGATTTTTTTTTTTTGACATAGTGTTCATAATGGCTCCAATATCATAAAGAAAAACTGCAATACGAAGAATAATGATATTTTTATTCAATAGCTGAGTTGTGAACACTACGTACTTTAGAGAGAACACAAGCATGGATATTTATACATGATTATATGACATAAGAGACACTAAATGATAAATTATAAATCCCATGATATGAGATAAAATTTGAATTGTTGTCATATACTCTCTTTTTTGAATTAATCGGCTTTGATTTGTTGGCATATACGATCCTTAGACATTGACTTTGGATCTTTGACGCTCCTTAGTCTTTATTGTGATAATTTGTTTTAGAATTTTCGTCATTTAAATCTGTAGTGGACAAATGTGACCATTGACGGCTTGATGTAACCCTCAACAGTTTGGTGTAATCGTCGACGGATTTGTTTTAGAATTGCTTTCTAAATGTGTCGAGCTGTGATGCATTGTTAATACCATTGTTGTGATTATCTAATTAACAAATTTTGATTTACTGCTTCTGCCCATGTATTGGCTTGTTAATTATGAAATGTTTTCCATATAGCATCTATGACATAGTTATAATATATGTTACATATAGTAGATAGTATATGTTCTTGTTTTCCTTCTTGGAGGTTTGGTTCGTTTGTTCTAGTTGCCTTCTAATAGTAGGAAGTGGAGTCTTGTTTGATTATATGAAAAAAAAAAAAAAAACCAATTAAATGAATCCATTATTTTGCACCTTTTCGGGTCTATTTATGGTTGAGCACATGGAAACAAACATTTGTATTTGTCAAAGTTTAGTATGCCTGTTTGGAAGTTAGGAAATCTTTGGGAAAGGAAAGAAAAATATGAAGGAATCTACTTTTTCATGTTTGATTATCAAGAAAATTAAGAAAGAAAACAAAAAATATGCGAAATTAATCAATAAAATATGATTTTATGCACCATTTACATTGGATTTATCTTAACTTTTACTTGAAATTGAGGAAAAATATAATGGAAAATGAATTTTCTTCTTATTTTCCTTTCCATTCATTTTCCCAACCAAAATCCTTGATCCAAACAGACCCTAAAAGCATCTGTACTTTGAATTTTTGTTGCTGTTTTCCTCAGTTTGAGGACTAATCTTCTTCTCTGTATCCTTACTGGTATATTTTGGCATAACATAAGAAGAAATTATAAAATCAAAAAAGATTATATAAAGCTTTAAGTAATTTAAAACTAAATAAAAAATGATTAGAATAAAAATTTATTTACGCTTAAAAGCCAAGATATTAGTTCTCAATTTTACAATTTCAAAAGTAGCCAGCCAATACAAACCTATGTCTCGAGGAAACACATGAACAGTGATCATAAATCAGCTGGAGTGCTGGACCTCTTATCTCAGATACTTAGCAGAGCTGCTGTAAATCAAACACTAGCATAATAACCAATGGTTATTATGTAAATTGGTCCTTCTCATTGGGCTCTAGCTTGCTTAACTTTGTAATAGCCTAAATAAAATTTAATTTTTACAAACTATGGTGATTGAATTGTTGTGATCTAGAACCTTTAGCTGTAATTTTTTGAAAGAAATATATATATTCTTCTCTCTTCTCTGACAATGAGCTTCTTACTGGTATTGATCCATACATTGATCTTCAAATAGAAGCATCTTTGAGACTTGATTATTGAATTTTTGTTACTGCTGTTGTTGTTTTGATGTCGTGATTTTACTGCATAGTAATTGTAACAACCAAACTCAGTTGTTCAAAAATTATAAATCGATGGAAGTCATTTTCGATAATTAATATTGCTATTTATATTTAGCATATAAATTATCAGGAGACTACCAAAAAAATTACTTTTATTTTTTTAAAAAACTTTTTGATGAATATATAATTAAAATAATGGTAAGACGGAGTTGTAGTAATTATGAACTATTATTTGGTATTTAGATAATTTCACACCAAGTACCACTTCTTTATTTTATTGGTTTTGATGGCCGAAGGTGACCCAAGGGGGGAGGGGTGAATTGGGTTTATAAAAATTAAATGATCTTGATACAAAATTTAAATCAAATCAAGCAAACAAGCAAATCGCATAATATGAAAGCAATTTATTGGGATATATATTGCTTGAATCTATTAAGTTGTGTAATATTGAAACTTGTGTATTTCCAAACTTGTGTTTGAGTGGTTGTGTTATTTTAAAAATTAGGACTAAAAGACTTAGAATTTTTTAAAATACCAAATTCATCCCCCTCTTGGGATTACACCTAAATTCATATTTGGTATCAGAGACTCATTGCATTTAACTTAACTGTTTTTGTAAAATATCACAATGGCTTATGTTGGTGTATCCCATTCGGCGAGGGACAATCTTATTCTTGTCCTTTAATATTTTGCGGTGAAATTTTTCGATTTGGAAACTAAAAATGAGTATCTTTATAAAATCAATGGATTGGAGGGCCTCACAAATAATTGTTAAAGGAATTTGTTTGTCAATGAATGAAAATGATATGCATGCAAATTGAAATGCCGTAGATATGTTATATCGTGCGTTAGATTCAAATGTTTTTCATAATATCATGGCATGTCAAAATGCAAAGAAGATATGGGATGAGCTTGACAGGAGATATGGAGAGACCATGAAAGAAGTGACCACCACTCCTAAGACTTCACGCTCAAACGTGCAAGAAATGGTAACTCGTGAACAAATTGCATTAGTCAATGAAGAGGTACATGTATCTCAACCTATTTTAGTTAATGATACATTTTTTGATTCATGTGATGATTTTTGCGATAAATCTTATGAAAAATCATGTGATGAATCTTGCGTTATATTGTGTCATGAATCATGTGTTAAATCATCTATTGATAATTCTGATAATGATTCATGCAGTGTTTCATGTAATAATTTTAATGAAAAATCTTGTATTGAGTCTTGTGACGAATTTGTTGATAAAATCATGTTCTCTAACGTTAAACTAGAAAGTGCCTCATTTGAAATACATAAACTTCTAGTTAGGATGTCCAAGAAGAAATCATTTTTGAAAAATATGAGTAAAAAGCTAGCAAAACACCTAGAAGAATTAAGAGATTATCATGCTAGTCTAGAAAAGAAGAAGATCAAAAGGATATTGAAAATAATTTGCATAAAGGAAAATATTGGGGATGATTCTAGAATTACAAATGAAAAGAATAATCATTATAAACCATTAGAAGTTAAACGAAATAACTATTTCAAAAAGGGTTCACCTTATAAACCCCATAGTCATTTTTATTCTTCTTCAAGTAAAAATAAAATAAATACAAATAGTCTTTCACATGTATCTAAAGTCTGTCTTCATTGTAAAGAAAAGGGATGTCTAGTTTACTTGCCTATTTAAAGGTGCTAGAGGTGTAGATAAGAAAATGATATAGGTAGTCAAGAAGACAAACCCCTTTGGACCTAAGGATTAGCTATAGGGGGTAGTAATGTGTATAGGCTTAGGAAGTAGTTTGGACACAAAATGTCAAATCTTAGTATATGTATTCACTACACTATCATTATACTAAGAATCTTACAAGAAAGTTAAGCCAATATGAAAACTCAAATAATATATTCAATCTGAATCTAATGCATATATATCATAGTGATTGAGTAAAATATAAAAATATTGGCTAGAGCATGCTAACTCCGAATTGTTCAAAGTAAAAGGTTAGAGGCTTAACTAACTAAAATATCAGGAACCTTATACTTCTAAAATGAGTAACATAAATCATAATATTGAGTAAAATCCACTTCTAAATGGACAAAACATCTTTGCTCGGTCATTAATCCTTAATGTTTAACCACTACTTAAAATTGAGAACATACTAGTAGGGTACCGTCCAATGGTGGGATAATCAGAAACACCCAAAGAGTAACATTCACAAATTTATATTCTCCCAAATTGCTCTTTGCCTAAGCAGTTGGACATATTCACCTCCACGAAAATATTTTGAATCATGTCCACTCATAAAGAATACTTTTATGAACTTAATAGCAATTTAATTGTTAAGAGTATTTATCCAAATTCTCTTTATAAGCTCTCAAATAAACATCAAATCTATTAGATCTTTATATCCTTAGAATGTTGCTGAATGGCTTAAAAGGTTGCCATGGGTTTTAGTCTAGATGGTGAAACAAATCTCAAGGAAACCTATGCACAAGTAGTTAAGATAGAAAGTAATTCAAACCTTGTGCCCCTCACACGCTACAAAGGCGTAAAATAGGCTTAGTTCACTAAATGAATATTGATAGTGACTTTTTGGTCCATTAGGCCTACACATTCAAAGTTAAATTGTTGAGGGCATAACATAATTTATGGGTTGCTATATTGAGGGGGAGCAGCATTAGTTCTAGAATTATTGTAAATTGTGCTTATATACTCTATAAGAGCTGCATCTACTATCCATATCCCCTACTTGATTAAATGTCTTTGATGGACAATTTATTTGTTGAATGAGCTGTTAGTTGTCTACTGAAATGCATGCTTGTATTGAATGTTACTTGGATGGCTGATCCAATGATGTGAATTGCATGTTGGTAGATATTTTAGGTTGTTGCATGTTTAATATGTATCATTTGCTGAAACAATCAAAATTTTAGGTACATATTTTATTTAAAAATGTTCAATTTACAAACGGCATGCTGGTGAAATTTCGTGAGATTTTCCCCAAATTAAAACCATGTGCTAGATTGTCTATGATAAAATGCATGGCAAAACATTTTTTAAAGGATGAGTGAATGCAAAATGAAAATTTTTATCCTCATTCTTATTCGATAATGCATGCTTGAAAATATTTAGGGGAGCTGAGCTCCATCCTTAAAGAAAGAGCATAAAGGACTCATGTGTATCATGTCTCGCTTTTTGAATATTGAGGCTCTTCGTATCATGCCTTAATATCTCTTTTCTGATGCACGTGGGATCTATAGTGATAATTATACTGGTTGCATAATAGAGTGCATTAATCTTGATCCAGTACATGCGTTTTAAAAGTTTTAAAATGATTGTTGATACGACTTGGAACTATTAGTGAAACTAATCTTAATTAGTATAAGCAGTTCAATGCATTTAAGTTAGGATTCAAATCGAAAAGGGGGCGCATATGAAAATAAATTTCTATTTCTTTATGTTCGCCAAAACTTTTAGCTTAGATCTGTTTTGAAATTTCTGTGGCATATACTTAAGTGTAACAATTTTATTGAAAATCATAAATTGAAACATGTTTTGCCACGATCACTTGTTTTGCCATATGATCTTTATTTTGAACTTTCTAATATCTTTGGGATCCATATGATTGTTCTTTTTAGTTATATTCTTTTTAGAATGCTCGTAAATGCTCAACCAGAAAAATGAAGCTTCCTTGTTTATTGTATTAAAGTTTCTTTTTCAGCAAACATAGTTCCCAATATTCTTTGATGACATCAATCAAGGGAAATTTTTTTTGTTGGCAAGAAATAACTTCAAAACTAAAATATATCTTATTTCTTACCCGTGTACTTAACAAGAATTTATGACATATGCTATCCTCATTTTAAATCTTTGTGTCATGAAGTTTATATATTTATTGCATGACTGGTTCGTTGATCCCATATGAAAATGCATGCGAAATAGTTAGACTTAATCTATGCCCAAAACTACCTTAAGCTATCATATGTCGTATGCGTTAACCTCAAAAACTTTTTATGGGTCTTATGATATGATTAAATTGAAACGATTTGTGGATACTTCTGGTCTGAGCATGTTTATCATGTGTTTTTAAATCTTTTAATGGTCAGTTATACTATTTTCATGAACTTAAATGCCAAAAAGGGGGAGAGTTTTTCCTGAGCCAAATAAAAATTGTTTAAAAAACGGAGAGTTACTTTTTAAAGCTAAGGATTTTTTTACTCAAATTGTTTTACACTTAACCCTTTTGTTGATGCCAAAAGGGGAAGAGAATTGTTGAGCAAAATGACAAATATTCTTTTTACTCCCTACGTTTTAAATAAGCTATAAAGTTTAAATGAGATATGTGTAAATGCTTTATTGCTAAATTTAGATGCATATTGAGTTGAACTTAATTTTCAACTTGAAATATTTCAATGTATTCTCTCTAGATATCATTAAATTACAATGTCTATTTTGAATTTATGCATTTTTCTCTTGTGTTTGTCATCATAAAAAAGGGGAGATTGTTGACTTTTTGAATCTGATCCCATTTTGATAATGACAAAACAAATATATCTCATATGTGTATTTAGTACTTGAATAGGTTTATACTTCAAGCACACACATATGGCAAAGGAAAAATGGAATCCATAAAGAACATAAAGCTCACACATCTTGGCCTATTCCATAGAGAATTCAAGAGCAAATGACTGAAAACATGTTTTTATTTCAGTTGTATTGTTTTAGATTGTATTTGTAATATGCATGTCTTATAAGATATGATAGGAAGCTCAAAATAACCAATAGACAGACCCTAGGATGCATGTTTTTCATGACATATTCATATGCACTTGTCCTAGGTTGGATTGGCATTTTAAAGGTTGAATAATAAGGAACTCGTTGACTAGTCTCCTGGCGTCATCGACGAATTAATGAAGGCCACTCGTCGACAAATGC
This sequence comes from Malania oleifera, assembly GCF_029873635.1. Lineage (NCBI taxonomy): Eukaryota > Viridiplantae > Streptophyta > Magnoliopsida > Santalales > Ximeniaceae > Malania > Malania oleifera. Next base: position 89,778,018 of record NC_080419.1, on the reverse strand, counting down.
TTATCCTTGTCAATGATAAAATACCGTGACCCGAATTTTCTCAGACAACCACTCGTCGCCAAGTCCCCTGGTCTCATCAACGATCAAGTGTAACTCGTTGACTAGTGAGTGTAACTCATCGACTAGTGTCGAGTCCGTCGGGCAGACTGATGCTCCTGCACATAATCGGAGAATTATTTTTTAATTAAAAAATATTTTAATGATCCATTGGTCATAAAATGTCTAGATGCCGAAAGTACTTATAAATATCAACCCTAAAACCTAGTTTGCAAGCTTTTTCCTACAATCTATCACATTCAGACATCTTTTGGCATTCTCTTAGTTTTCAAAGAGCATTCACATATATATCTTGCAAGCATCTTTGGTATTGAGGTTTGATAAACAAGTTTTATCTTTAAGCATTCAAATGTTCATCTCAAAAGTTTTTTCTTCTCTCATATTTTTATATTTAATATTTTATTGAGAGCAAGAACACTAGGTATCCATTGTTTGAAAAATCTTTTGGAAAATATTTAAACAAAGGCTTAAATCTTTGAAGCATTCCCTTTTATATTTTTACTCAAAGATTTTCTACTATCTTATTTGTTAGCTTTGGTGCAACCCTAAGAGGGGGGAGGGGGGGTGAATTGGGAATTTAAAAATTATCACCTAGGTCAATTGGTTTAACAGCAGTATTGCACAACCTAAGGTCAGTCTATGCAATTAACAAATAAACATACACGTGTAATAAAAGTAAAGTGTAGAAAAGTAAAGAATACGTGCAATATGTTATCGAGGCTCGGCCAAATTGCCTACGTCCCTACCTTGGCTACACCAACACAAGGATTCCACTACGGCTCACTTAACGGGTGGAGCGGCACCGATTACAACCAGATCAATTCAAGCGGCTGACCTCAACCAACACGCCTTACCAAGATAGCACACCTAACTTTCCTAACCGGGTCTAAGCCAATCTGAGACTATTCTACACAGGGCTAATCTCCCTCTTTAGGCCCACGCCTAGAATACAACAAATGATATGAAATTTTTGTACACGAAAATATGCTTCTTCACAAGCAGATATGTACACCATTATAGCTCAAGAAATATTGCAAGCACGTATGATATGTAAATTTACTCAGTACTCTAATGTGTGCTAAACACTCAAATAAGTACAGATTATCAGTTCAGATCTAGAGTGTATATCAAAGCAAGATTTGAAACATAGTATGTGAATATCACAAAATCATATCAATGTTTCAAATATGCTAGTTAGTTGATTTAAAAAAACTCAACAAGATATTCTCAATGTACTAAGCACAAGGAGTGTTTGAATACAAGTTTTGAAAATGATTTTGCACACAAAAAATATAGGCTTAGGTGTCTTGCAATAACAATGCAAGAACCTCAACCTTCCAAGTGTTCCCACATAATATTTATCAAGTTAAATCAGTGGAAGAACTTGATGCTTCTACTCTCGATAAAATCAAACAATCAATATAATCTAATGAGAGTATGGGCAAGCTAGATTAGACATATGCACTTTAGAAATACTCACAACACTTGTATGATCAAGGAAAATGAAGTTTTGAAGTGTATAGGAGTAGTATAGGCTATAAAATGATTTTTGAATTTGAGAGAATTTTGGCCTTAATGATCTTGCTAATCACCCCTTAATTTTGCAAATGAGAAGATATATATAGGCATAGGAAAAATTATGACCGTTGGGGACACCAAGGGTATTATTAGTATTGTTTTAAAACGTTTTAGCATAATTAACCTAGTTTAAAAAATTTAACTGCGGTAAAAAATTTTCCCAACTTGAGAGCACCGGTCGATCGGACTTGAGGTTCAGTTGACCAGGTGACAAAGTTCGATCGATCGAGAGAAATTTGAACTAAGAGTTCGGTCAACCGGACTAAGGGTCTCAAGGCGATTTTTCCATTTTAGCATGGTTCGGTTAACCAAGTGATTTTGAACTGAGTGGTTTAGTTGATCGGGCAGTTGTGGCATCTCCCGAGGAGCTTCGGTCGACCAGGGTGTTGAAGTACTTTCCTAGTCGGTCAATTGAAGGTCAAAGTGTTGACCTCAGGGCAATTCGGTTGACCATCATAATTGAACTAGTTTGGTTCGATCGACCAAGCCATGGTCAAATTATTGACCCAGGTGGGTTCAGTCGACCGAGTGATATAGTGCTTTTAAGTACGGTCGAACGAACATGTATTTTTCATACATTTCGGATCAATTCCCTTATACATAAACCCTATTCATGTGAGCATATATATTTAAAAAGATAGGGCTTATTTTTAAAAATTATAGGGAGTCCTAAGGTCAGTTTAGGTCTTCGTTAGGACACCGAAAAAATCTAGTGTCGGTCGAACAAACCCTTAGGTCTTTCTATGGTCTGTGTAGGTACCTAAAGTCCAACTAGGGTCGATTTGAGCATACCTACCTATCATGCATGATGCAAAATATTATAGGCCATAGGGTGTACAGTCTACAATAAATATTACTTCGCAGAATGAAGAAAATGAAAGATAAAAACAAATGTAACACAGAAAACTTCATTCTTTGGCACGAACACCACACACCATCATGGTATGTATTTCAATCCGAATACACGTGCACAGTGAACCTGCATGCAAGCCTTAGTACAACCATCAGTACCAAGAGTATTTTTTATGATCAAAACTAGGCATGACCAATCTGGTCAACATTAGTTTTGCAAAAGCTAGCTGTGAGCAAACCCTAGATTCTTCAACACATATTATTTGAAAAATCAATTTTAGGAGATATATCTTATTGGGCTTAGATCTTTGAAGAAATTCATTATACATATTTTTATACAAAGATCATTTGTTTTTTTTACAAACATCATATTTAGAAAAACACATCTACTCTATTGAGCTTCAAGTTATATCTTGTGAGTGTGTTTAAGATTTCATTGTACTCATTAGCTTGTTGAGAAGCATCATAGTGTATCCAAAATTATTTGTCATTACTTATATTGACGGTTCGAGTTGTGAACTAGGAGGAGGAAGTTGTGCCTCTTGTAAGTAGTGCATTGTAAGGAGGAAGCTATACCTTTTGTAAGCAGTAAATTGTAACGGAAAGCTCCGCCCAAGTTTAAGGAGCGGATTAGTGGAATCCTTGGGTAGTTTGCCCAAGGCGAGGACGTAGGTTGGGTTGGTTGAACCTCGTAAAAATCTCATGTTTGCATCTCTCTTCCTTTATCTCTTTTTATTTTTGCTTGCATTTAATTATTCATTTTATAAAATCTGAATGTGTATGTTCTAAATATTTGCTACGTTTGGATTTGATTGGGTAATACTAATTGATTCGGATATATATTGCTTGAATATATTAAGTTGTGTAATACTAAAACTTGTGCATTTCCAAACTTGTGTTTAGGTGGTTGTGCCATTTTAAAATTTGGACTAAAAGACTTAGAATTTTTTAAAATACCCAATTCACCCCCCCTTTTGGGATTACACCTAAATTCACACACCCGTCTCATCCATAGGTGGAAGGAATTACTTTATTATGTTTATTGATGATCATTCTCGGAAGGTACAAATTTACTTTATGAAGTATAAGTCAGAAGTATTTGATGCTTTCAAGCTATGGAAAACAATGGTTGAAAATGAAATTGGTTTAAGAATCAAGAAGCTGAGAATCGACAATGGTGGTGAGTATAAAGACACCAGGTTCAAAAGGTTTTGTTATGTGCATGGTATCAGGATGGTACGCCCCCAGCACAACGGCATAGCCAAGCGAATGAACTGACGTTGACTAAAAGAGCCAAAAGCATGCATATACAGTTAGGCTTACCAATGCAATTCTGGGCAGAAACAGTCAACCCAACAGTATACTTCATTAATAAGGGTTCATTAGTACCATTGGACCACAGACTACCAGAAGAGGTGTGAAGCATAAAAGAGGTGAGACTTTCTCATTTGAAAGTTTTTGGTTGTGTTGCATATGTACATATCAGTAATTATGTCAAAAACAAGCTTGATTCGAAGTCCCAGAAATGCACCTTCGTCGGTTATGGTAAGATGAGTATGGGTCTTGCATTTGGGACGATGAAAACAAGAAGGTGATCAGAAGCAGAGACGTGATCTTCAACGAAAAGGTGAACTAAAATGACAGACACACAACAAAATCCACTGAACTAGCTCAGAATGAATCAACCTATGTTGACATGTTTGATGTCCCAGAAGGTGTCGGGGCACAATAGCAAGATGTCAAGAATCCTCAGGTGAAGGAACCTGTGGAGCAAATCATCACACCACCGCCTCCTACTCCAGCTACGAAGCTTTGGAGATCTTCTTGACCCCATGTACCAAATAAAAAGTATATGAATTATTTTCTTCTTATAGATGGAGGAGAGCCCGAATGCTATGATGAAGCAAATGAGGTGGGAGATTCGAGCAAGTGGGGGTTTACGATGAAGGACAAGATGAAGTCCCTCACCTCCAATAGAATGTGGGAACTAGCTAAGTTACCCAAAGGTAAGAAAGCTCTTCATAACAAGTGGGTGTACAGGATCAAAGAGGAGCTTGATGGCTCCGGGAGGTACAAGGCTCGTTTGATAGTTAAAAGCTTCGAGCAGAAGGAAGGAATTGACTACATTGACATCTTTGCACCAGTTGTGACTATAGAGAAGTTGAAGTTGTACTCAACTTCAGTTGATCTTCATGCTTGAAGACAGATATGAGTACATCATTTACCTATACACTAGTTGAGATGGTGCCTCTGTCTCCAAGTGGGAGATTGTTGAGATGAATTAGAAAGTGGAGTCGTCGATAACCACACCAACCAGCTGCTTTTGTTGACGTTGGAGACCAGCGAGCACCAACCTTGCCTACCATGGTTGAAATTCAACTACTTACTATTGAATTCCACGTCCATCCATGTATATATATAGATATATGTGATGTGTGTGTGTTGTAATCTATGTGCAGAGTGTGCAAAAGTTGTGTGTATTGTGTGAGGCAGAGTGGAAGTTGTGTGAGAGAGAAAGAGAGTTGAGTTGAGCAGGTGCTCCTCCTCTTCCTTGTCATTCTCCCAGTTATAGTAAAATTCGGTGTGCTCTATGGACGTAGGTCACATTGGACCGAACCACGTAAATTTGGTGTTCCATTTTGGTTGTTTATATTTTTCTTGTGTGTGATTGTTGCTCTTAGATCCACCCCAATGGAAGCATGACAATTCAAAGATTTTTATTTTTGTTTTTATTCAATACATGTAGAAGCACACATGGCATTATCTTTTTGAAGCAACAAATTATGTAAGACATGTTTCTTGTTGACAAGAGAGATGTTGTTGCTCTGAAACTTGTTTCAACAACCTTCTATTCAATGCTCGTCTATGTGTTAGTGATATTGATTTCGACGCACAGTAGATTACAATTGCATCTGGTTACTAATTTGTTATAATCAACAATTTAGCTCTTTAGCTTTTCAGTAATTCCATGTGGGAAAGACAATTGAAACCTATTGGAGTGTTCCATCTCATATTGAGAACATGGAATTAAAAAGGAAAGAAGAAAGACTTAAAATAGAAAGAAAGTTAGAAGAGAAGAGTTAGTAGAAAGAAAGTTAGAAGAAAAGAATTAGTTATAAGAGATTAGTTATTAGTTTATTTTGTTATTTGATGTATTATGAATAGGACTCAAGTCTGATGTAAGAGTTCATTCATTCACAATTCAATATTACTCTTTGCCTTTTCTATTTTTCACCAAGTTTAGACCCTCAACATGGTATCAGAGACATTGCACACGAAGCAGCAGTAGCAGCAAAAGCATAATTCCTCTGTTCTTGCAAAGCATACTTCCTTTCCTGCATGTAAACTTCATTTCCTCTCCTAAATCAGATTAAAATCATACTTGCTTCTGCATATTTTCCTTCCTAATTTTTGCAATCTGTATTGCAAATTCTGCTCAAGAATTTTCTTTCTTTCTTGAGAATCCTACATTTCTTGCATTTTCTTGAATAAAATTCTTGAAAATGAATTATGGAAATTCTCCTATTGTCAGTCCATCTTCTTTCAATCCTTCAAATGACTCATCAAGTCCATATTACCTACATCCAAGCGACAATCCTGGTGCCTTGTTAGTATTAGAAATCTTCAATGGAGAGAACTATGTTGCATGCAGTTGTTCGATAGTCATTGCATTGACAGTCAAGAACAAGGTACAATTTATAGATGGTTCAATTGCTTCTCCATCTACTGATCAACTTGTTAAGTATACAACATGGTTAAGGGCAAACAATATGATTGATGAATTCTATTTCAAAAGAAATACAAAATAGCTTATTGTTTGTGATATCTACTATTGATCTTTGGAATGAGCTTAAAGCCAGATATCGCAGGAGTGATGGACCAAGGGTTTTCCATCTTGAAAAATCTATGAGTTGCATCAGTCAGGGTACACTTTCTGTTACTGAATATTTCAATACCTTTAAGACTCTTTGGGACAAGTACATTTGCTATAGGCCATTTCCAGCATGCACATGTGGTAAGATGGCAACATGTACTTGTGAACTTTTCAACTTTTTACAAATCAGACAACAATATGATTATGTACTCAAAATCTTGGTGGGGCTAAATGATTCTTATGCCTCTATTAGAAGCCAACTACTGCTTATGGTTCCATTACCAAGCATGTCCAAGGTTTTGTCTTTACTACTTCAAGAAGAAAGTCAGAGGCAGCTTACAAATTCTACTACATATAATGAGACTCATGCTTTGATGGCAAAACAATTTAATTAGTAGAATTACCAGCCAAAATCTTTCAAATACAAACCAAAGAAATCTGCCCTACACTGTACTCATTGTGGCTATAATGGTCACATAGTGGACAAATGTTTTCAACTTCATGGTTATCCCCCTAGCTGGAGTGGACCAAAGGGAAAAAGAAATATGGCTTTTGCTCATGCTTCCATTACAAATCCAGAGGTCTACAATCAAAATAGTAATGAGCAACAAAAGTTTTGTTTCACTCCAGAGGAATTTAATAAACTAATAGCATTTTCCAATTCAGCACAACCAAATTCTTCCAACCAGCTGTTAACCTTGTCACCACCTTTCAATTTTCTGGTAAAGTGAAATCTACACTCAAACCAATTTAATTTTCTTGTAATTCTATTGCTTCTAAGACAAATTCCAATTTATATTGGATTCTTGACACAGGTGCAACATATAATATGACCTGTTCACCACTTTTATATCATTCTACACCTAAACTAATTACTGCATCCATAAATCTTCCTAATGCTACTATAGTTCTAGCTACACATATTGGTACTGTACGTCTCTCAGATTCTTTATATTTACATAATGTTTTGTGGGTTCCTCACTTTTCATTTAATCTACTATCTATTTCCAAACTCACTAAACAATCTTATCTTTCTCTTACCTTTACTACTTCTTATTGTCTTTTACAGGACCAGTCAATGGAGACGATGATTGGGATTGCTCTTGAGAAAGAAGGAATTTACCATCTGACTCAAGCTTCATCAAAAGCTAAAACCTACAATTCATTTCATTTAAATTTTGTACCTTTTGCTTTATCTTCTACTCATAAACAATTAGATATATGACATTGTCGTTTAGGACATGTATCTAGTTCAAGATTACATTCCCTCAAACAGATTGACTCTACTATCACTTTTGATTGTATAAATGTTTGTGATATATGTCCTTTAGAAAAGCAAAGAAGGCTTCCTCTTTATATATCACAAAGTAATTCTAATAAAAGTTTCGATTTGATCCATCGTGATATATGGGGTACTTTTGGCACTACTTCTTATTCTAGTTTTAGATATTTTTTTTTTAACTATAGTTGATGACTTTACAAGGTGTACTTGGGTATACATGATTAAAGCTAAATCAGAAGTGCCATCCTTAATCAAAACTTTCTGTAAAATGATAGCAAAGCAATTTTCTTCTTCTGTCAAAGCTATAAGGTTTTAAAATGGACCAGATTTTTTACTCACAAAATTTTATCATAAATATGATATTTTGCATCAGAGAAGTTGTGTAGAAACTCCACAACAAAATGGTGTTGTGGAAAGAAAATATCAAAATCTACTAAGCACTGCTAGAGCCTTAATATTTCAAGAAAATCTACCATTAATTTTTAGAGTGACTGTGTGCTTACTACAGCACACATAATCAATAGAATTCCCACTCGACTTCAAAATAAAACTCCTTTTGAAAAGTTTTTTAACAAAAAACCTAACCTTTCTCATTTAAAGTTTTTGGCTGCCTTTGCTTTGCATCCACTTTAACTAGTCACAAACAAAAATTTGATTCAAGAGCCACAAAGTGTATATTCCTAGGATATCCTTATGATATCAAGGGTTACAAACTCATGGATATAAACACCAATAAAATAATTGTTTCTCGGAATGTCATATTCCATGAAAAAAATTTTCCTTTCCAAGTGTTACTAGAAAATCTTGAATTCATTCCTTTATGTTTCCTATTCCACAAACTTTTTTAGATTCACCTTCTACTAGCTTATTCTTCAATTCACATCAAAATATAGAATCTACATCACCTCATAATAATTCTACTACTTTTTCTAAACCTCATGCTTATGTTGAATCAGCCTCACCTACATTTCTCTCTCCATCCAATATGGATCCAATATCTGATTCAACTGACCCAGAAGTCCTATAGATCAGAAAATCAACCAGAATTAAAAACAAACCTTCATATTTGCAAGACTATTATTGTGGTAATATCTCTTCATCTCAAAGTGCAACTCGGGCATCTACTTCAACTGACTACTCTCTAACTAACGGTAATTTCTATTCTCTTCACCCTTTTCTTTCTACCAATAGACTGTCTACATCACATAAAGCTTTTTTAGCCTCTATCAATAACTCTCCAGAACCCAAAAACATATCAACAAGCTTCTAGGCTACTTGAATGGCAAGCTGCCATGAACATGAAATTAATGCTTTGGAGTTGAATAAAACTTGGGACCTTGTTACTCTTCCTAAAAACAAAAAGACTATTGGTTGTAAATGGGTAATCAAAGTGAAATATAAAGCTAATGGCACTATAGAAAGACATAAAGTTAGATTGGTGGCTAAAGGGTATACTCAGCAAGAAGGCCTAGATTTATTTGATACTCTCTCTTGTGGCCAAAATTACATCCATTCGATTACCACTTGTTGTAGCTATAGTCAAACAATGGCATCTCCATCAACTAGATGTAAATAATGCATTTCTGCATTGTGATTTACATAAAGAGGTATATATGGAATTGCCTCCTAGATTGGCTGTCCAAGGAGAATAGAAAGTTTGTTGACTTTTAAAGAGTCTTTATGGCTTAAAGCAGACTTCTAGGCAATGGTTTGCCAATCTATCTGATGCTCTTATTTCCTATGGATTTGTTCAAGGTAATTTTGACTATTATCTGCTCATTAAGAAATCTGATAGTTCCTTTATGGCCTTATTAGTTTATGTGGATGATGTGCTCTTCGCAAGTGATAGCATTAAGGAAATTAAAAAAGTTGAAGTCTTTTTAAATGAAAAATTCACTATTAAAGACTTAGGACAGCTGAAATACTTTCTTGGCTTGGAAGTTGCAAGGTCCAAAACTGGTATCTCTTTATGCCAACGAAAGTATATACTTGACATACTTGAAGACATTGGTTTAACTGGATCCAAATCTGCTGCCTTCCCTATGGAATCTACCCTCAAATTATCAGCAAATGATACCAATTTATATGAAGATCCATCAGGTTATTGAAGACTTATTGGCAAATTACTTTACTAAACTCTCACTAGGCCTGACTTAGCCTATTATGTATAAGTGCTCAGTTAGTTTCTAGCAAAACCTGCTCTTAGTCACCATCAAATAGCCATTCGAGTATTGAGGTATCTAAAGGCCACTCTGGGGCAAGGTCTCTTCTTTCCATCCTCTTCAAATTTTCAATTAAAGGGTTTTTCCAATAGCAGTTAGGTAGGCTGTGTAGATACTCGAAGGAGTGTCACTAGTTTTACAATTTTTCTTGGCAACTCATTGATTTCATGGAAATCAAAGAAACAAGTTACCATTAGTTGATCATCTGCAAAGGCAGAGTACCGAGCCCTTGTTACTACGACATGTGAAATTCAATGGCTTTTGTATGCTTACAAGACCTGGATATCAATCATTCACAGTCCGCTTTGTTATATACTGATAGTAAATTAGCAATGTCCATAGCCACAAATCCCGTTCAGCATGGGAGAATGAAGCATATCCAGATTGATTGCCATCTTATTAGAGAAATATTGCAACAACATGTTATTAAACTCTTCCATATTCCATCGAAATTGCAGCTAGCAGACATATTTACAAAGCCCCTCGGCTCTATCTTTTCATCATAATCTTCGCAAGATAAATATCATTAACATCCATGTTCATCTTGAGAGGGGGGTGTTGGAGTGTTCCATCTCATATTGAGAATATGGAATTAAAAAGAAAAGAAGAAAGACTTAAAATAGAAAGAAAGTTAGAAGAGAAGAGTTAGTTAGCAGAGAGTAGTTAAAGAAAGTAAGAAGAAAAAATTTAGTTAAGAGAGATTAGTTATTAGTTTATTTTGTTATTTGATGTACTATAAATAGGGATGGAAGCATGAGCATTCAAAGATTTTTGTTTTTGTTTTTGTTTTTGTTCTTTCGTTTTTATTCAATGCATGCTACAGCACACATGCCATTATCTTTTTGAAGCAACAAATTATGTAAGACATGTTTCCTGTTGACAACAGAGATGTTGCTCTGACACTTGTTTCAGCAACCTTCTGTTCAATGTTGGCCTGTGTGTTAGTGATATTGATTTCGACACACAGTAGAGTACACTTGCATCTGCTTAAACACATGCAAATAAATATGTTTATTTTGTCTTCTCCATGACTTCCATTTCTAGCACAGAGCTTTTAGTCTCCTCCATTCGTCCTCTCAGTCTGCTATTTCAGTTCTCTAGAAATTCTAATGTTCTGAAGACAAGGTATATGTACCCATATATATAGTTTCTTGTGACCTCTCCACATCTTTCTGCTCTCTCTGTAAATACAGGGACACAATTACACAAGTACATTTTTTGTTTTTTCTGTGATGAAAAGGCTATTAAAACTGAGTTCCCTAATGAAACTGCAGAAATGATTTTAATTACACATAGCTGCTGTTGCGTACAGGCAATTTCTCTGCTTGAACACATGCAGAAAAATATGTACATTTTCCCTTTACTGTTATAATCATTATTTTCAGGTCATTTGTTTAACTAAGCTGAAGTACTATTTCCTATAATAATTCTACAATTGTTGGCTGCTGAATTTGTCTTACTTTACCATTGTTAGTTTATTACCCCCTTTTTTTAAAAAATTCTTCAGGGTCTGAATATGAGTTTTTTTATTTTAATAAAAAAATGTGACCCTAAAATATGATTTCATGAGCGTAAGCTATTATCCGTTTGGAGTTTTTGCCACTTGGAATTCTTGCTGCCTACCTCTTTCCCTTTCTGTATTTACTGAGTGTGAACATTGATGACCCTAAAACTATCATATTTTTCGTTACCCATATTAGCAATCTACCAAAAAAACAAGTACTCTACCTAGGAAAGATTAGACTTCAATTAACAAGGTTCATGTATGATTTTTTAACATGATCATTGTAATACTAATATAGGCTATTGTGAGTTGTTGGTACATTCAACTAGTCTGCACAATGCCTAGTCTTTGCCTTTCTTCCAGTTTAGGTTAGTTGGCACTTATACTAGCATGTAATCTCCCACCATATCTATGCCAATGTTATGATCATTATGTCACTATTTATTTTCCTTTTACTATGAAAATACACACACACACACACACACACATATATATATATATACATATGTATTTTATTTTTATATCTTGTTATAAAATAAATTGTTCATCAGTTACATATGAAAATTCAATAGTTCATCTAGTTGTAGAAAGTATTTTTGATTTTTTTTTTATTTTTAAAAAATTATAAAATTTCAACTTATTGTTTAGTTTTTGATTGAGATCAGAATAAGATTTCAAATTTCTCTTTTAGCTTTAATTACTAGCTTTTGGCAAGAATATTAGCATTGAGAAAAAAAAATTACAGTAGTTGCTTAAGCCACTTTATCATTGATAAAAGACACTAAGTGCTAAGGGTAAATTTCCCAGTAGTGATAAATCTCAAGTAGTGGGTTTGGATCCTATTTGTGTGTTCTGCAGTTTTGAAACAGAAACTTTGGATCACATTTTCTTCAAGTGCAGAGTGTCAAGTTCGTGTGGAGTCTTTTGAAGGACTAATTGGGAATGAGAAGATCAATGACAATGATTAAAGCTGCTCTTAAATGATCACATAAGAAAGCTAAAGGCACTGGTATTTAGGCTGCTTCAAAGAGAATTTGCTTGACTACCACAGTTTACTTCTTATGGAACTTTTGAAATAAAAGAAAATTTGAAGGCTCCATCACGTCTCCAAAAGTGATTGCTAAGATGATCAGACACACACCTATAGAATCCTATATGACAAATTTCCATTACTGCTAAATCAGGGCTGGAACTAGAATTTTGGTTGGGTGCTCTTCACTTTCAGATGTTCTGTTCAGAATCCTTGATTTGTTTTTGTTCTTTTGGTTGTTGCCTTGCTCCAGGCCTTTGATGTAACTTTGTTACTTGTAGTGGGTGGCCTTTATGGCCTATCCTTTTGATTGTATTGCTTTGCAATTGTACTGGGGACTTGACTTCCCTATTGTCTGGGTATGCCCGGTATATGTTGTGCATACCCATTTGATCAATATAATTAACCCTTTACTGGTCCAAAAAAAAAAAAAAAATTACACTAGCCCTAAATTGTTTCTTTTTGTACTTTGCAATTTAACAACTATTTCTTGCGAACAAAACTTTTAATAACAATATTTTATTGATGCATTAATAACCTATTGTTCATCTAAATACTATGAGTTTGAAAAAAAATTCCACCTAGAATAAATCATCCCAAAATTTCTTCACTTCCATTCTAGGGGAAGTCCTTTATAAAAACAATAAGGAAGCCTTGTTCTGAGAAGAAGGTTAAATTATTTATTCATCTATTTTGATTTATGTTACTAGATTTTGCAATGAGGTTAATTTGGGCTCCTAAAGAGATTATCTATTGTGTTGCCGACTCACTCGAAAAATGAGCAGCTCGGAAGCTATCTCAAGTATAAGAGTTTAGTCGTGTAATAATTAGTCAAAGGGTCAAATCGTCTCCTCAGGGAATGCATTTTAGTTTCAAAAGAAATTTACTGAACATAATTCAGATTCAGTTTCGTGGGATTTTTGAGATTTTGTGATGAAATTAAAATAATATGAAATTTAATTTATGAAACTACCACGCACTAAATTAATGACAAGAAAGGGAAACAAGCACAATAAAATAGGTGGTAACAAAACTACTGTGGAAAAATAATCTTAGATCTAACCATTCAGACAAGGAATAAAAACTACGTTAAAATTTCGGACAAAAGCGTAAAAACGAAAACTTTATTACGCAAGTGAAACATTCAACGTTAAAATTTTCAATCAACCACTAACACAATCAAAAGTTCAAAAAAACGTAAATTAAAAACTGAACTTTAATAATAACCAAATAGAAATTAAAAATTCCAAGACTTAAATTAAAACACAATTTAAATAAGCAGGATTAACTTAAACAATTATTTAAAGGAAAAGAGAGAATGAAAGAGAGAGAAAAAAGAAGAGAGATGGAGTAAAAAGTTATCTAATAATAATATTCTTAAATTAAAGAACTAACTTAAACAAAAATTTAAACCCAACATAGAATTGAAATAAACCAAATTCTTAACAAAAATTAATTCTACACTATTGAATTCAAAGAGAGAGAGAGAGAGAGAGAGAGAGAGAGAGAGAGAGAGAGAGAGAGGCAAGTCGTGTTGGAGGATCCTCCTCTTGATGCGCACGACCTCCAAAGGCCTCCCAAAACCTAAAAGAAAACCTAGCTACAAAACCTCCCTAACTAAAAGAAAGTTTAACCCTTTATAATAATACCTAAAGCCTAACCCTACCTTTTTTTACTTTTCAAAAGTCATCAAAAGTTTTTTCTTTTTCTTGAAATTTCGGCTGCCGTAAGGAGCTCTAGCGCATGGCTTTCGCATGGGCTTTAAGCCCACTCACGTAGTAACATCAATGTAGGCCTTTATTCATTTTTTTTTTTTTGTTAAACATGGTCGGTTCTGCACTTTCAAATTTGATTTTGACTTTCATATAGCTCATATTTCTCAAAACTCAAAACACAAAAATTGTAGAACACTTTCTCGGCTTTCACAGCACTTTGAATCACCTTGGTCAGAGTTCAGAAGAGAAAGTTACACACAGATTACGAAGTAGTGTCAATTTTAGCTTCCAATAATTGTCCTGCAATAAAAAATACCAAAAATTCATAAATTACTCAATAAAACCCAAATATTATAAATAGAACATAATGTTAAAATATTGAGAATAATTAGGTATTTAATTAAAAATATAAGTTTCAATGCATGAATTAAAACACCTAATTATGCAATTTAGGCACATGATCACACCCCAACTAACGTTTTGCTAGTCTCTAAAAAATAACGTGAATAAATTCCAGGATGGTCCCCACAATTACTAATTCCAAAAAATATGAAATGAATGTACATGTGACCCAACCATACCATATCACATACAAGAATATAACCAAATTTCACACAAACTCATCATATACAATGCACGTAACTTCAAAGTAAGTAATTCATATAAATTTCATCATTATATACTCATATAAGGTTAACCAGCAATACAATTCAGAGTTAATGTAGTCATATAAATTCGAGTATAAACAGGCGAAATCTCAAACCAGTGGAAACGTACAAAATGGTCGTTTTGACTCAGCCTAACTGGTATACTCTAAAAAATACTAAAAAAAAAATGGGTTCACTTGTTATATGTGAGGAGGAGTGTTGCGATCAAACATCCCACATATTACAAGGAACAAACGCTAAATGTGTGGAGTAGATTAGTTTGAAAAAGATCCAACCTATTTGTGAAGTGTCGGGTCCTTCACTCTAGTGTCTTCTCACCTACTCACCATATCCAACCAAAACCACCCTAGATAAACTTATTCACAAACCAGACATGAATATTTCTGAGGCATTAAGCAGTCAAAGAGTCTTCGTATGTGGAGAACATGTGTTGTGTCCATGACTTTTTGTGGTATTTGTGTGGAGCAGGTATTAATCTTTCACTTCATGTGCATTTCTATTTTTCTTATTCTTTCTTCTGCTCATTCTTCAATTTATGTCTTTTCATTGTCAATTAGGACAATCATTACACTTCTTTTGTTGTTTTCATACCACCCATGTGAATTAAGCTCGAACGGTAGTTCATGAACTAAGTTTATCTCTAGGGGTGGCTCAGCCTTCACATCTTGAGTAGGTTACAAGACCTAAGTTTCTATCTCCCCACTAAATGTCACCTCTAAGCTGGCAAGTTAAAAACCGAGACTAGTGTACAAAGAGTATCCAAAAAAAAAAAGAGGAAAGTTGAGTTTTATGAACTTTGAGCTGACGTCAAAAACTCAAAAGAACGTTAAATGGCTCAATAGTACCTCACAAGGTGTCATAGTCGTCACGGGCGCTCTCTCAGTGCTCACAAGGAACCCTAAGTGCTACAAGTCATGTGAACATGTATTTTCAGTCTCGTGAGATACCATCTAGACACAAGAGTTTATATAGCCAAATTAACACGAATGAACTACTAGTCAACCTACATAGAGTTACAATTCCTAGATTAGTCATATAAAGACAACCTACACATAAATAACCCACTAGCTTAAGTGTGTAACTCCTAGGTTATATGCAAGTATGTAAAGGGTATAAGTCAGTGTTAATCATGGCCTAATCATCCATTTTAAATTTTTTTTTCAATGTATTTTCTCATCCCCCCCAACTAAAGTGGAACATTGTCCTCAATGTGAAAGCATAGAGGAAGTAGAGCGTACTTGGGTGGAGAAGTAAGCAAAAAGAAAACTGAAACTACAAAAAAATGTACCTGAAAATAAAATAAAAATAAAGCAAGGTAAAACAAAATGAAAAGAAAGAAAAGAAAAACATCACAATCTGTCTAGTGGAGGCTCTGGAGGAATTTCATCTGGTGGGTGCAGGTCTATAAATTGAACACGAGAGTCTCCAAATTTAAGTCACCACAATGAATTTGTCTTGTTACCTGCTCAAAAGTTAGCCTCAAATAACTCAATACATTCTAAGGTGCCAGAAAACAAGTGCACGCTACCTTCCTTGTTTTAACAAGAAATTATCTTTATTCAGCATATTTTTACTTCTTTAAGAATCGGTCTTTGAGGCAAAGTTGTCAGAGAAGTTACCTTTGGCTCTTTAGAAACATCAACATTAAGATTTTTACCTAGTTCCTTGAAAATTAAACGTTTACCATTTTGCTCACCCTTTTTATTAGGTGTACCCATCACCGTACCATTACGAGGATTTGCTTCAGCATTGCACTCCTTGACATTTGTTGGCCTTACAAGGCTTAAAATCTTGTTATCTTGTTTTAATACTAACAAACAAGTGAAATTTAATGTATTTATGTGAGTAATGATATTTCAGGGCTCATATATGAGAAAGTAAGGTCAAAGTGCTCACAAGGATTAAATGAAGCTTAAATGAGTCAAAGCATGGATTTAAAGATGATATATTAAACCTTGAATAATATGAGGTCATGCATGATTTGTTGAAAGCCAAGGAATGTTTAAAAAGTCAAAGAAAAGAAAAGTGAGAGAGCTCAAAGAATATTAAAGCTAGAAGACCAAGAAAGGGCCAAAGCAAGCATGAAGACTTGAGCGTTTAAAATGTTAATGTCTTCGAAGTCTCATGTAAATGCTTTAATGTCTAAAATGTCGTTTAAAATATTTTGAAGCTCTTAGGTTAACGTCTTGGACCTAGATACCTTTTAAAATACCTGGAAAATATTTTTATAAGGTCAAAAATTATTTTAAAAAGGTTAGAATTATTTTTGGAATGAAAAGCACCAAAAAGAGTTTTCCCAAATGCTGTCAGTTGTATACATCCGCACTGAGATGAATTTTTCTCTATCACAATCTCATTATTTTAAAATTTGTTCAACATGAAGGTTGTCGGGTTTTCTCCTAGCTTTCTTTTGACACCAAGAATAGCTTATTTGGAGTTATATAGGAAACTTTATGGCCAAAACACTAAAATGGAGTCACTCTTGTTGGACATCTTAACACTGTTCACGGGAGGCACTTCAGCTGTCTGAACAGCACACAGAACCACTTCAAACATCTAAACTCGATACCTTAGACGTCTGAAGATTTTTTGGGACAAAAATACAGTAGGAAGTAGCTGTTCAGATGACTGAACGAGACACTTTAGACATCTGAACTTGACACTTCAGACGTCTGAACCCTCACTTCAGACATCTGATCCTATGTCTAGTTCATTTTTTAAAGGGTTTCAGGAACTTCAAATGACTAAACTTGAATCTTCAGACATCTGAACTCTATTCAACAGAAAAAATTTTAAATTCTAATATTTTAAAATATAGCCATTTTGAGCTCCAAATTTTCTAACAACTTGGGAAACTCTCTAAGGAAACTTTAGCAACATGGAAATAAGTTTGAAAGCCTATAAATACATGGTTTTGCAAATCAAAATACATCCAAGAATTGAAAAATCTGTTTTGAGAAGTTGAAAGCACTCTTGTTCTTCCAAAGCTCTCTTGTTCGCTCATTACAAATCTCTTTTGCTGAGATATTCTGAAGTGCTAATCCTTCCTTCTTTGAATTCCTACTACTAATTCTCATCTAAGAAGGATATTGGTGAATTCTACGCTTGAACTTTATTATATTTCATATTGGTATTTTACATTGAAGTATATAGTGCTGAAATTGTACTAACTTGCTCTTTGAGAGAGTATACTTGTACGCAGATTATATCTTGTTTTTCTTATAGTTCTTTGACTTTCCAAGGATTGTTTGGATCATTGGCTAAGCAAGGGGATATTGCTTAGAGAGGTGGGCTCTAGCCTAAAGGAGTGACCGAACGATGGGATATCGTTTGGAGAGGCAGACTCTAGCCTAGTGAAGGAGTGTTTGAGCATGGGGTATCGCTTGTAAAGGTTTTGTTCCACCCGTCAATGAAACAGGTTTAGTGAATCCTTTGGTGGTTTGCCAAGGGCGAGGACGTAGGCCAGGTATAAGCCGAACCTTATAAAAATCCCCGTCTCACTCTCTCTTTCCCCATTCTTTATTTTCAGTGCATATTTAAATTGCGTGGATGGTTTAAATTTGAAAATCATATAAACTATGTATATTTGGAAATCAAACAAACTTAAGGTTTAATTTTGATTTGGGTTGTGGAAACTGAAAGAGAGTATGTTGGTTACACCATATCTTACGGAAACCATACGGGAGTACGTTATTTGGTTAACATCCCAAAGATAAATTTACCAAGAGTTTATTTGAGTTCTAAAAATTTAGAAAGAGTGATTGGATTCATCTATACAAGGCTTTATATCAGCAAGCATAAATTTTCATTCACTATAGGGTTTATCTCAAATTTGGCTAATATCAACAAACAACTATGGCACTCTACCAAAATTTTTCAAAAATTCTTTCCAAAATTACTCTTGTATAAATGTACTAAACACCCATTGCCTAGGATTTTAATTCAAATGACCCTTTTTGCTGTTGCCAAAAGGGGGAGATGGAAAGAGGCAAAATAATTGGTAAAAGAACTTATGTTTTAAAAAGAACTTATGTTTTACATTGGATGCATATTGTGAGGGGAAGCTTTCTTGGGTTTAACCCTATATTTTGCCAATTGTATTTGTCATCATCAAAAAGGGGGAGAATGTTGACCTTATAGGTCACGCCCGGTTTTGATAATGACAAATAGTCCTGTATTTAATAAATATCTAGTTCATATACAGGTCCATTTTAGCAGATCATTAAGGGCATACGAAAAGCTTAAAGTTTGAAGACCAATTCGTGTTTTTCAGTTGTAATATATTTAGTGGTTTATTTTGTCTGTAATAGTAATTAGGGTATTCGGTTTGTAATAAGCACACAAATCACATGTATGGTTTATTTTGTAAGCTCAAACCAGAATACAACCTAAAAGTGACCATAGATAGACCTTAGGGTTCGGTCGACCGATACTGGACTTCTGTAGTGTCTTCAAAATTGGACCCCAAATGACCCTAGGACACACAAATTTGTATATATGTTTGTTAGGCACTCGAATAGGGTTTGATTATGTCAAGACGGGACCGAAATGCACACTTGGTGCACTTTCGGTCAACCAGTCAAATCAGTTCATTTCTAGCCTGGTCGACCGAACCAGACCTGGGTCAACTATTGACCAAGCTCTTGGTTGACCGAACCAACTCAGTTCAAAAAGCCATGGTCGGCCGAAACCCTCCCTAGTCAACATTTTGACCATCTGGTCAACTGAGCACTTTTTTTCTCCAACTCCGAAGGGTCCTCGGGAGAAATTCCAGCGGTCTGGTCAACCGAACCAGCCAATTCAAAATGACTTGGTCGACCGAACCTCGAAGATATGGAAAATTGCCTTTGGAAAAGGCCTTTTGGTCGATTGACCACTTAATTCAAAATTTCCCTAGTCGACCAAACCATATGATTCCTGATCGACCGAACTTGTTCTGGTCGACTGGACCTCTCGGGTTGCACCTATTTTTACAGCAGTTAAATATTTTTTAAACAGGGTTAAAATGGGGTAAATGTCATTAAACTTTTATAACAATCCCTAATAGGTCCCCAATGGTCAAAAATCCTAGTATGTCTATATATATATATCCTTTCATTTGGGAGAATTAAGCACTGATTAGCAAAAATAGAAAATCAAATTCTCTCTCAAAGAAAAATATTTCTCATTGCTCATACTCTTCCAAATACACTCTAGCTTACCTTCAAAAGTTGTTAAATCATCTGTAAGTGTTCTTGAGTGTTTAAGATTGAAAGGTTTGTTCTCTCTTTGCTGTGAGATTGTTTCATTTTGTTGAGAGCCAAACCTAAAAGGATTCTTAGGGGACTTTGCTGATAAGTTCATCCTAAGAAGACTTTTCTAGGGCTTCTAAGATTGCATATTCATTGCAACATTTTGAGAAGCTCGCATTTGCTTTTGGTTGCGAAATATTTTCAAAATCATTTACAAATATCTATCGCTCTTTATTTGAAAACCATTTAAGGAGATATTTGTTTTTGAGGTGAAACATCTTTGTTGCAATATTTACTCACTCATACATTTTTGCTGAAAACAAAGATCATATATATTTTGCAAGTCCAAGCATATACATATTTATGTGATTGAGATACTCTACTGATTGACATTCTTGAGGCTTGTTTAATATTCTGTGTAAACACGTTTGGTTGAATTTTTTGAAATACATAGATTATTATTGACACTCTCACGTGCGTACTACACTAATAGAAAATATATTTGAGAGTTGAACTATCTAGACCACACTGAGCTTATATTTTAAATCATCTATGGTGTTTGCGTTTGTGCGAATTTGTGGTACAAATTTGCTTTACATGAAAGCACTCATACATTGTACCTTTTGTTTATATATCTGAGAGATTTTAGGTGTGGCCTAAGGGGGCGGTAATCCAGTTCGGTAAGGATTGGTGTAAAGGTTGAGGTCAGTCCTGTGTTAATTTGACCTGGTTTGTATAGGTTCCGCTCCACCCATTTAAGTGAGCAAGTTATTGTGATAATCCTTGTACTGGTTAGCCAAGGTGGGGACGTAGGCAGTTGGCCGAACCTCGATAACATATCTTGTGTCACTTTTACTTTACTGCTTTCTGGTGCATAGGGTTTTGATTCAATCTACTTTACTTAATTTCTGGCATATTTACTTTACTTGCACTAGACTGTCCTTAAGGTTGTGAACATACTGGTGTTAGAAGGAATACCTAGGGATTTAAATTTTAAAATACCAATTCACCCCCCCTCTTGGGATCACGGTAAAGTTAACAAAGACAACTAACCTTCATAATAGCTCCCAAACACAGTTTAAAAATTAAAACTTTAATTAAAATTTTACTAAAAAAATACAATTACTCAACTAATTAAAAGCAATAACAAAATAAAAATAAAAGAAAAGAGAAGAAAGAAAAAAAAAAGGAAGAGAGAGAGAGAGAGAGAGAGAGAGAGAGAGAGAGAGAGAAATCTGGAAGCCACAGCAGCAGCAGTAGCAGGTGCAGCAGCTGAGCAAGGAGTCTTCACGGCAGCAGCATACTGCACAACAGCAGGCCAGCTTGGAGGGCTCGGTTGTGATGGTAGCAGGTGGGTAGTTCGCTGGTTTGCAAAGCAGCAGGTTCGACCTTGAGTCTCCAGCAGCAGCAGGTTTGGCCTTGGGCCTCCGGCAACACAACAGTAGCGGGTCCAGCCTTGGGCAGAAGGAGTAAAAGTGGAGTTTTGGGTTTGTGACAGCAACAGCAGCTGCTGGTAGGAGCTTCTCTGGCACTGGTTGTAAGAGCAGGTCGTGGGTGTCGGGTGGAGGAGTTCACGGTAGTGCAGAGAGGATAATAATGAGAAGAAAGGAAGAAGAGAGTAGCAGGAGGACTCCATGGCTAGAACATGTTCTTGGTTGCAGCAAAGGTATGGCAGGATAGCAGCAAGGAGGAAGGGAAAAGGAGAACGAAAGAAGAAGAAAGGAAGAGGAAATGGGAACCGAGAGGGAGAGGGTGAGGGAAGAGAGGAAAGGGAGAAGAGAGTTGAGAGAGTTGTAATGGAAGTAAGAAGATGAGGGAGAGGAAGGAGCAAGAAGCAAAGGGAAAGGAGAGGAGGAAGAAAAAGAAAGGGAGCCGCATAGCAGGCTAGAGTGAGGATGGAGAAAAGAAAACATATAAAAGGAGAGAGGGTGAGAGAACCCTATGCACGGCCTGAAGGATCCGGACCGGCTGCATGGCCGCGTCACATTAGGTTTGTAATTTTTTTTTTCTTTTTTCTCCTTTTTTTCTTTTTCTGTTTCCCAGCGAACGAGGATGACTTTGATCAACTTAAAGCCTGTATCTCTCAAAGCTTAAAACACTAATGTTTTACATAATTTTCTCATCTTTCTCTAAAATTTTGAATTGTCTTGATCAAAGATTAGACAAAAAAATTATGCACGAATTACAAAGTGGTGGCCGGATTTAGCTCCCGATAATTGCCTTGCGATAAAAAAATTACTAAAAACTCATATATTACTCAATAAAACCCAAATATTATAAATAGGACACCGTACTAAAATATTGAGACTAATTAGGTATTTAATTAAAAATATAAGTCTCAATGCATGAATTAAAGCACCTAATTATGCAGTTTAAGAGCGTAATCAGCTAGAATTACACTAAGTGCCTATGGGAGATAAATTTGTGTTGGAAAGGGTTGGCTAAGAATTTCTTCATCCATAAGTCCCATCAATATTCATAAAAAAACATTTCTCAAGGACTTAGATGAAGAAGGAAGGGTGAAGTGTGAATGCAATATGCCACCTATATCACATATGCAATCAACATTCCCATAACTCTACTCACTTTTGATAATTGAACAATAGAGTAGATTCATAAGGCACTGGAGTAGATTGAATCATCTCGAACTAGCATGCATAGTAGTGTCAAATTGTAGAGCTTTGGATTACATATGCTATTTTTCAAGCTCTAAATCACTATATTTATAGTAGTGCAACTCATAGGCAATTAAGATGTGGTTCGCCCATGGCAGAAATCTATGACTAGCTCAATGCAAGAAAAGAGAAAGGGGAGCCATATATAGGACATGTGAGGTTGATTGACATTAAGATAATGGAAATTTTCACATAAAGTGCAATACTTTGATTTGCAAGTCATTAAAGCATGTTGTAAGTAGATGCATGGCCATAAGTGTGCATTAAGATTTTGATGGCTTTACTAAGTTCTTGGCAAACTTCGAGAAATAAGCAAAGTAACATCTATAATGGTCCAATAGTGTTGCCAAGGGCTTCTTCTTTATACTTGGCCAACAGTAACTCAGCTAGCATGTCATAAATGTGAGACAATACCTAGGGTCCTAGTGCATTGTCTAACCCTCAGCCAATGCAATGATAAGATTCTCATATATTAGGAAAATTTCTATAACGGTTGGGCAAAATACAAACTGCAGATCTACAATAAAATGAAATTTGTATACTCTGTGTCATCAATTGGTGAGCCATCTTCACCTTGTGCACTAAAACAAAGCCCAAGTATCGAGTGTTCTTTTATAGATGAGAAACACCTTGGTCTTTAGTTCTATAGTGGGACAAGCTTCTATGTCGTGTGGGAAGAGATCAAAAGGGCTAGATCCAACAAGGTAATGATCAGGGCGTCAAAACTAAACACAAAAATGTTGCACCAATAGCCTAGAAAGTTGAAAAAAGGACTAGTAATTAAATTATAAGAAATAATTTCACAAGTGTATAAGGTCATAAATGACAACAACTTTCAATTGCTAACCTTAGGCCAACTACATCCAATTCTTCCATGGGACATCTCCTTTAGGTACTTGGCCAAGATTTAATGGGAGGATTTATTTTCCTCACTCAATGAAAAAGGTCTTTTGATAACAATGCAAAAACTTCCCATAAAGTAACAATGCAAAAACTTCCCATAAAGTGGTGGTGGTATAGCATAAACACAAGACCATGGATTCAGAAACAATTATAAGAGGTTAAAGAGTATGATTCTTAGTATCAAGTTTCCAATTCAAAATTTCTCCACAGTTTCTTCAATCGTTAATTCCTCTCTATCTGAGAATATGGCTGATAGAACTTTAGTCATTAGAACGTTGGGGTGTGGTTCAAAAGACTCTGACACTAAAGCATTTACCTTGGAAGCCATAAGAGTTGTAAAGATTTAATAAAGCTGAAATTCTAAAAGTTGCCAAAGGAGTTTCTCCAAATAGGCAGAGGAAACTAAGTGGGGCAACCCAAAGCTCAAGATTAACTACAAGAAAGGGCCATGGACAATAGTGATGGAAGTTGAAAGAGAATAGGAATCGAACGAGTATTAAATGGATAAAATTGTAGGACAATAGAAATGTTTGAAAGACAACAATGACATAAGAAAAAAGGAAAGAAAAAAAAAGATAAAAGGCCCATATGTAAGGATTTAGGGCTTGAATTTTTTTTTTTTAGGATCTATAAAATGTTTAGTTGTGTCGAAAATACTATTTTCGACTTTCTCGTGCTAAAACTTTGTCTTCTAGACAGAAAAATACTTGACATCCTTTTTAAAAAAGATTAGGGTTGTAAAATTTGGAAAAAAAATTTTATGAAGGAAGAACAAATTCTTTGTTTGGAAAATCAATATTGAAAAGCCACTTTGACAACATGTGGCTAAAGAGATGACAATGGCAAAAGCACATTTCTTCATATATGAGGAGGCATTAGCTAATCGATCTTGAAGCCACATAAACAAAGCACAAAACCTAGATTAAGACTCATCAAAAAAATTATAGTACCCCTTTTCAAGCATTAATTGCCCTCGAAGGAGGTAGTTGTGAGGGAGTTTTTTATGCCATTCAAGTGCACCTAGTGAGTAGACAACTTGGGAGAATGGAAACCTGCCACATGGCTTGATTTTGTCCACAATGGCCAAACCCTAGATGTGAAGTGTCATAAACATAAAAACGGAGAATTGGTAAAGGCCAAGGCAATTTAAAATTGCCCAGAGATACATGATTAAACAATGCTCAAGAATAAATCATCACTTAAGGGCCTTAGCCAAGAAATAGCAGTTGGGGTCCAACCACCCGAGGTTG
The DNA here is from genome assembly GCF_029873635.1 of Malania oleifera. Lineage (NCBI taxonomy): Eukaryota > Viridiplantae > Streptophyta > Magnoliopsida > Santalales > Ximeniaceae > Malania > Malania oleifera. The sequence goes on along the minus strand of NC_080419.1, from coordinate 89,753,177 downwards.
TGCAAGATTCTTGGGCATGTTTATGAATAAAAGTTTGAATTGTAAGTGCAAATCCAAACCAAAATGATTCCACCCTAAGACAAACAAGAATTGGTTATGCACATATTTATACACTTACCCGATCCTCTCCACATGTAGAGTGATCCTTGACTATTAAGATATGCCATAGCTCAATAAATTGTCATGATCCTAGATCCTAATATTGAGTAAATCGCCTTCTATTTTAACCCCTAGGTCATCTCCAATTTTCTTCTAAATCAAAATAGTTATAATAATATAATTGAGTTCACATAAAAAAAAAAAAAAAAAAAAAGGTCCAACACAATGTGCACAAATTGGTATTTACCTTTATCAAAGGAATTTTCTATGAAGCCTCCACCCATTGCCACAAAACTCAATTTATATAATTAAATTGCGAAGAAAGAAAAAAAAATGTCATTCTATCACACATGATAGCCAAGCTTTACAGCTAAATTGACAATTCAGTCGACTAAGAAAGTGAATATTCTTTACAATTAGGTTTCAAGTAGGAGAAGAAGCCCCTAACACGTTCGAGGAAATGTTGGAAAGGACAAACAATGCTGGGAAAGAAATTCTTTTCCACAGCTTGGCATATATACAGCCCCTCCCTCTCACATGCCTACCCCTCTTGCTAAACTCAATTGCCTATTTCACATTCATTAATGTCAAATTAAAATACCCCTCATGCAATTTTTGCATGTGAAGGATCTTTACACTCTACTTAAATAGAATAGTTTGCCAACAAATTTTTATAAAAAATAATTGGAGATGTAATCATACTACACAGAATGTCAACATAATAATAATAATAATAATAATAATAACAATAAGTTTTTATTAAAAATCAACACAATAAAAAGTAAAAGCTTTAGGCTCTGTTGGGAACTTAAAAAATATTAGAGAAAGAAAACAAAATATCAAGAAATTGACATTTTCATATTTGGTTACCAAGGAAAATGAGAGAGAAAACAAAAAAAAAAAAGTCAAATTGATGAATAAAATTTTGATTTTAGACATTTTAAATTTTTTTTATTTTTAATCATATTAAATTAATTTTTTATTTTTAATAGTATTTAATAGAGAAGGAAAATACAAGAAAATGACTTTCCTCCCTATTTCTCTTTTCTTTTCTTTTCTCAAATAAAATTTTTTATCCAAACAGATCCCTAAGAACTATTATTTTATTTAACATATATAATCAATAATTAACTTGCAGCCTCAAGCAAGTTAATTCTTATTCTGATAACAGATCTATGTCATTAAAGCTCGTTGATCACTCTTGCGTTGTATTGGGTGTTTCCTACTCCTCCATACTCTTTGAAATTAGTTGTTACTTTGAGATTAATTATATTCCTCTTGCCTTCTTCCAAAAGAAAAAAAGAAAGGACCTTAGAAACAAGGCTCAACCATGAAGCCAGTAGGGGGCGTAGATCATGCGGTTAAGGTTCCATCAACGAGTCAATGGTGTGAGAAATTGATTATGTTTAAATTAAAATTTTTATAATATTTTTAATATCTTTTAAAAGGAAAACTAACAATAAAACTAGTAAATCAGCATGCGCTTCGCATCGGGCATACATATGTATTTTGATAATTAATTTTAATAATAATATTAGAATTCAACAAATTATTTTACATTATTTGTTCAACGGAATTGTGAAATATTGATAAATTTATATGAATAATATAATATATATAAAAATTGCATGTAATACGTAAAATTTTTAAAATATTATAAACATGTATATAATGTTTGTAAAAAATGCTCATTGTATTGTATATATTATAATAAATATTTTAAAAATAATTCCAATCACTTATTCTAATTATAGTGTATATAATGCATGTAAAAAAAATGTAATGGGGTATATATATTTCTATATATTTGAGTTATATAAATTAAAATTATTTCTGTAATTTTAGTAGATGTAAATATAAATCAAAGATAAGAAAGTAGGAACTTGTTAGTAATAATAATTATTTGCATTATATCAGGGTAGAATAGTCTTTTTCCCTTTTATTCTTGTAGGCTATATAAATCATCTTTATCTCTTGTAAAACCCTAAATGACTCAATGAAAGCTCTTCTTTTCCCAATCTTTCGCTCCTTTTGATTCTATGATGGTATCAAAGATTTGCTCTACTTTTTTATTTTGGTATCCGTATAGTTTGATTTTAGTTTTCTAGCAGATTATGGTTGTTGGCGAATTTGAACATGGTTTACTTTTGGTTCGAGTTTGACTCATGATTTGTTGGATTCTCACTTGACTTGATATTGGCAGGCTTGATTTCGCTCTTGCCATTCTCAAGTTAATTTGTTTCTTATATCTTGGGTATATTTGTTGTTGTTCATCATAACTAGTGAACGAGATGATTCTCTACAATCTATCAATACGCAGTTGGATGGTAAAAATTATTCTTATTGGAGTTATGTGATGAGAAGTTTCTTAAAGGGTTAAGAAGATGTGGAATTATGTCTCAGGTTTGGCTCGTAAACTTATGGAGGGGGTTGATAAATATGAGGACCTATTAGATACATGGGATACTCATAACTCTAAAGTTATTACTTGGATCAACAATTTTGTTGATAGTCACATTGGGATTCAATTGGCGAATTATGAAACTACTAAGGAGGTTTGGGACCATTTGGCAAGATTGTATGTTCGGTCTAACTTTATTGTTCAGTATCGATTGGAAATGGATATTCGAGCACTTGAACAAAAGGATATGAGTGTTCAAGATTTTTATTTGGCTATGATTGATCTTTGGGATCAATTAGCTCTCTCAGAATCTGTGGAATTATAGAAGTTTGCTCTATATATTGCCTATAGGGAAAAGCAGTGATTGGTCCAATTTCTGATGGCTCTCCATGATGATTTCGAGGGCATTCGTGGATTGATTTTTCATCACGGTCCACTACCTTCAGTTGATTTAGTGGTCACTGAGTTGTTGGCAGAAAAGACTCGTCTCAAATCTTAGACTGGAAAGGGAACATATCCCCTATCAGCATCCATTTTGGCTGTTCCTCCTAAACCTTTTCCTTCAGTCAGAATCAATCTTCACCTCGCCCTAACAATGAGTGCAACTTATGTAAGGAGAAAGGACACAAACTTCACAACCATACGCAAAATGAAGGAAAGCCATCTCAGCGTTCAGGGGGTCCAATTCCCCAGCAGTAGCGACTAGGAGAGCACTAGTCTAATACAATAAATGTTGCCCCTTCATCGGATAACTTAGGGAATGATTCAATCCTTGCATGAGTGCCATTGGAGAATAGTTCCAGCAATTTATGGCTTCTATACCATATGTTATGTCCACTCCATCTGCAGTAAGTTTGTCATCGTATACTCCATCAAGTATATCCTTTTCTTTGTGGGTTTTAGATTTTGGTGCATCTCATGATATGTCCCTAGCTTATCTTCATTTGTGTCTATACATCCATTATTTTATTCAAATTCTATGATAACTGCTGATGGCACTCCTATGGCTTTAAAGGGTGTTGGTTTCATTTGTACTCATAATTTCTCACTTTCAAATGTTTATTGCATTCCTAAACTAACCATGAGTCTTGTCTCTGTAGGTCAATTGTGTGATACTAGTTATTCCATTCATTTTTCCTCTACTTCTTGTCATGTGCAGGATCCTCAATCCAGGAATCTGATTAGGATAGATCATAGAGAGGGTGCCATGTATGTTTTGGATGAGCTGTGTTATTGATCATGTGATAGTATCAGAAGTATACCTCTCCTCATTCCTCTTGGATTCCTCATCTATTATTTTTTATTTATGGCATTCTAGACTTGGTCATATGTTGGCCTCTCATTTAAAATTTTTGGTATCTAGTGATGTTTTGGGTGACTTACAAATACATGATAATTCTGATTGTAGTAGTTGCAAATTGGCAAAGTTTTCTGCATTACCTTTTTAATCACAGCATGTCTAGGTTTGTTGCACCTTTTGATTTAATTCACTATGATGTGTGGGGTCCTACCCTTGTTGACACAAAAGGAGGGTCAAGGTAATATGTTTCTTTTATTGATGATTATACTCGGTATTGTTGGATTTATTTAATATAAAACTTCGATCTGATTTCATCCATATCTATACTACCTTCCGATCATTGGTCTGTACTCAACACTCTGCTGTAATTAAGTGTTTTCATTCCAATTTGGGAGGGGAGTATACTTCTAAGGCACTTTATAAGTTGCTCATTTCTGATGGTACTGTTCATCAATCTTCTTGTAATGATACTCCTCAACAAAATGGTGTTGCTGAAAAAAAAAAAACATCATCATATTATTGAAACAACTTGTTCTCTTCTCTTATCTACTAAGGTTCCTAGTGATTTTTTTTGGGGGGGGGGGGGGGAAGCGGTTCTTACAGCGATACACTTGATTAATAGAATTCCCACATCCCACAATTCTAGTCTCTCCTTTTGGGAAAAATTATATGGGTCCTCTCCTGATTACTCATCTCTAAAAGTCTTTATTTGCTTATGTTTTGTCCTTCGTCCCACTGTTGAGGGTACTAAATTATCGCCATGATCTGTCATGTGTGTCTTCCTTGGTTATGGAGAGGGATAGAAGGGTTATAGGTGTTTTGATCCTATTGCTCAGAAACTATATGTCTCTCGCCATGTTGTCTTCCTCGAAAACATTACTTTCTTTACCATTCCTATTAACTCTCCTCACGTTGTGCAGCCAAACCTCATTTGCATTGACCCTTTCTCTGATGATGAAAATGGTGGTAATGGTGGTGGCGATTGTCACACCCTAAACCTGGAAATGGGACCTAGGAGTGAATTTAGTAACCTAACTTGTCTCTGTATCAATTAAAACATACATGATACCACATACAAAGAGATTCCGACCCCGTGGGGTGAACGGATGCCCTATATACATACATACACATGTCCATACTCATTGAAATACGCAACGGAATACGATCTTTCTATACATCAAACTGTACCATACTAGAGTCTATACAACACAAGGTTATACATTCCTACAATACCATACATACTACGGGTGTCTACAAAATCCATCACGACAACCCGGTTACAAAACTCATACCTATCAAGTACTAGTAGTAGCTAAACGCACCCCCGCTTCCGGATGCTAGTTTCGGCTACCTGAAGAACCTGAAAAATATTTGTATATATTCGGGGTGAGACACCTCTCAATAAGGGAGAAAACAGGTTATATCAGTGTGTGGCATATTAGTGTCATTTTCATACTTCGTAACACATACATACGATACAGTTTGAAACAATTCGTACAATTTCAAAATATTTTCCATACACTTCCATACAGTGTTATACAGTTCAAGTATTTTCACAAAAACATTCCAGTTCATACGATACCCAACATATATACATACGTACGGTCAGTGTCGTCACGCTAGTTTGCAACTACACCAGGTCACCACAGACTCACAACGATTACATTGCTACACACTCAACTACACTGCTACGACTGAGGCCCAATGGTGAGTCCATTGCTACATACGCAACTACACAAGGTCACCTAGTGTCACAGCGGTTACGTTCCAACATATGAAACTACCAAGATCTCCGACTCAGACCCAATAGTGAATCCATTTCTACGTACACAACTACACAAGGTCACCTGGTCTAACCCCGATTACATTACCACGTGCAAACTACGCTGCGACGACCAAGGCCAACTGTGAATCCATTGCTACAAACGGTGTAGATCACACCTTTCAGTGACCAACCGAACCATACTGCTGATATTTCACACCCCGAATATAAAGCCGGCCACTCTCGGTGTACGGTAATTAGCCGCCCCTAGCCGACTTCACAAATCCTGGAATCATTTTGGGAACTCACGTCCCTATACATTTCAGCGTACAGTAATAAGCCGCGCCATAGCTGTTTCACAAATATCTAGAACAAAATACATACATACAAACATACCACACTTATTTGGTTTACGGCAAATCATATCGTTTACCAATTCAAGTATACAATTTATGAAAATATGGATTACGGTCACCTCAATAATACAGTTTTAATACAACCAATTTTTTTCCAAACAAATAAGAGATGATACCCGAAATCCCCAATTTTCTCAAAAACTGTAATCCGAAAATCCCGCATTTTTACCCGATAGATTTCCCTAAATAAGTAGTTAAAACATACATATGATCGTGGCCGACAAGCTCACCGATCCTGATTTCAAAAATGGACTGATATAAACAAAATCCCCTTACCTCAACTCGAAACCAAACCACGAACTCTACGGCCCTCAAAACTATGAACTGAGACTCTGAAATCTACAAACCATAGTACATAACATACTTACAACTCGTACTACTACACATATACCAAATCAGAAATGAAAACTAAGCCTTAGCTCGATTTTGGCCCGAAACCCGAAAACGCTTGAATCGAGATTCTGATCCACAAAAAACGTAGAGAATCCTGCACTGATCCTTGCTATAACTTTGGATTTGTGAATCCGGCAGCAAACAGCGAAGGAATCAAGGAGAGAGAGAGAGAGAGAGAGAGAGAGAGAGAACATCCAAAACTTAGAAGTGAAGAAACCCAAAAATATCTTTTATAAGCCTTTGACCCGAGGGACTTCATCGATGAAGAACCCAGCTTTTCGTCGAGATGTCGGTGACCTCGTCGACGAAGTCTGATATTTCCAGTTTCTCCGCCTCTCAATATTTTCTCGTCGACAAGCCCCTGAATTTCGTTGACGAGAAACCTTCTGCCTTCATCGACGAATTGTTGCCTCGTCGACGAAGTCTGCAAATTTCCATTTTGCCCCTCTCTTTTACATACTGACCCCATCATACGGTTTGGATTCTTACAATCTCCCCTCCTTACAAAAATTTCATCCTCGAAATTTGCAATTCCTCATTACAACGCATTGATACCAAACTGTCACGATAGACACATACGTACTCTAGAGGATACCAAGCTGTCACAATAGACACATACGTACTCTAGAGGATACGGCGACCATTTATACACCGCCCCGTTACAATACATACATACTGATACCAAGCGGTCACTATCCATACATATATTCTCTAGAAGACACGGCGGCCATTTATTCGCAGCCCCGTTACAATATGTACATACACACTCAAGAGAATACGGAGGCTATTTATACACAGTCCCATTACAATACATGCATATATTCCCTCACTTATGGTGGATGAAAATACCGTGGTTACATACATACAAAGTCTCAAGAGTTCACAATACAACAAGACCCACCCAAAGACTAACCACTAGATACAATATGATAACCGAGAAATACATACATACTTCTACAACCCTGTTATCCAAATACTACTCAAAACAACTACGGATACTTTCAGCATATTTCCATTTCTAGTTCCCAAAAAGCCTCCTCTACCTCATGGTTTCACCACAATACCTTCACTAACGGTATCTCTTTGGTACGGAGCTTCTGAACTTTACGGTCCAGAATCTGAATAGGTACCTCCTCATATGCTAAAGTATCCCCAATTTCCAACTCATCGTAACTGATAACATGAGACGAATCCAACACATACCTTTTCAGCATGGATAAGTGAAACACATCATGGACCCTCGAAAATGCTAGAGGTAATGCAACTCTGTAGGCTATCGGACCCACTCGCTTAAGTATCTCAAATGGTCCGATATACCTTGGGCTCAGTTTGCCCTTCCTGCTGAATCTCATCACCCCTTTCATCGAAGCGATACGCAGGAATACCTTACCTCCCACTTCAAACTCTAACTCATGACGGCAAACATCCGCATAACTCTTCTACCGATTCTGAGCTGTTCTAATCCTCTCTCAGATCAAATATACCTTCTAATATGTCTGTTGCACAAGTTCAGGTCCTAAAACCTGACATTCACCGACCTCATCCCAATACAAAGGAGATCGACACCTCCGACCATACAAAGCCTCGAACGGTGCCATCCCTATACTAGCTTGGAAGCTGTTGTTATAGGCAAACTCCACAAGTGGCAGAAACTGAATCCAACTACCACCGAAGTCCAATACACAAGCCCATAACATATCCTCCAAGATCTATATCGTCCTCTCCGATTGTCCATTAGTCTAGGGGTGAAGCGTTGTACTAAAAGTAAGCTTTGTCCCCAATGCCTCCTGCAAGCTCTTCCAAAATCGAGAAGTAAACCTCGCATCCTGATCTGAAACGATGGACACCGGTACCCCGTGCATTCTCACAATCTCATGCACGTACATATCAGCTAGCCTACTTAAAGGATAGCTAACCTTCATTGGTATGAAATGAGCAGATTTCGTCAAACTGACCACTATTACCCAAATAGCATTCTACCCATGAAGCGCTGGTGGAAAACCGATTACAAAATCCATGGAAATATGCTCCCATTTCCACACCGGAATAGGCAAAGGCTGCAATAGCCCTGCCGGCCTCTGATGTTCAGCTTTCACCTGCTGACACGTCAGACACTGCTCCATAAATCGGGCAATATTCCTTTTCATACCACTCCACCAGAAGGACTTGCGCAAATCCCGATACATCTTCATACTACCCGGATGTACCGTATACAAGGAACTATGCGCTTCCTCCAGAATCATCCTTCTGATCTTATCATCATTTGGAACACACAGTCTGATCCCAAATCTCAACACACCTCTCTTAGAGATGTTAAAATCCAAAACCAAATCCTGCTGCACTTTCTCCACAATCTCAACTAATTCTGCATCACTAGCCTATGCGCCTTTAATACACTCAAACAAAGTCAGCTGAATCACCAAGCTAGCAATGAAAGCTTGATGATCACCGAACACCATTTCCACACCAAGACTTTCCAGATCCCATCTGACATGATGCTGAGCTACAACTTTAGATACTACTGCATGTTCTGACTTTCGACTCAACGCATCAGCTACCACATTAGCTTTCCCCGGATGGTAACTAATCGTGGAATCATAGTCCTTAAATAACTCTAGCCATTGCCTCTGCCTCATATTTAGTTCCTTCTGCATAAAGAAATATCTGAGGCTCTTATGGTTAGTGAAAATCTCACACTGAACATCATACAAATAATGTCGCTAGATTTTCAAGGCATAAACAACAGCAGCTAACTCCAAGTCATGCGTAGGGTAATTCCTCTCATACTCCTTAAGTTTCTATGAAGCATAAGCTACCAGCTTACCCTGTTGCATTAGCACACATCCCAAGAACTTTAGAGACGCGTCGTTATAAATCACAAATCCACCATTCCCCGAAGGAATAGTCAACACTGGAGCAGTAACTAGCCAGTGCTTCAACTCTTGAAAGCACTGCTTGCAATCACTGGTCCACTTAAACTTCACTCTCTTCTTAGTCAAAAGTGTCAGAGGTCCAGAAAATTTAGAGAATCCTTCCATGAACCGACAATAGTAACCCGCCAGTCCTAGAAAACTCCGAACCTCCTACACACTCTTCGGTCTAGCCCAGTCAACCACCGCTTCAATCTTACTAGGATCAACAGAGATACCGCCCCTAGACACCATATAGCCTAAGAATGCGACCTGATTCAGCCAAAACTCACACTTTTTCAGCTTAGCGTACAATTTCTTTGCTCGCAAAATCTGTAACACTAACCTCAAATGTTCCATATGCTTTTCCGTACTCTTCGAGTATACCAGAATGTCGTCGATGAATACCACTACGAATCAATCTAGGTACTTATGGAAAACCCTGTTTATCATATCCATGAACACTGTCGGCACATTAGTTAACCCAAACGACATAACCAAGAATTTATAGTGGCCATATCTGGTTCGAAAAGCAATTTTCGTTACATCTTCCGCTCTAACCCTCACCTAATGATATCCTGACCGTAGGTCAATCTTCGAAAAGACCTATGTTCCCTGTAGCTAATCAAATAGATCATCTATACGAGGTAAAGGGCAACGGTTCTTCACTGCCACTTTGTTAATTTCACGATAGTTAATACACATACGCAATGACCCATCCTTCTTCTTCACAAATAATACTGGAGCTCCCCAGGGTGAGACACTTGGTCGAATAAAACCTCTATCCAGTAATTCCTGCAACTGCTCGTTCAACTCACGAAGTTCTTCTGGAGCCATCTAGTACGGAGTTTTAGAGATTGGTGCCTTGCCAGGAAGTAACTCTATCGCAAACTCCACCTTACGATCTGGAGGTAAACCGGGTGAATCATCTGGAAACACATACGGGAACTCATTGACTACCCGAATGTCCTCGAGTCTCAACTCACCTCGCGGCGGTTCCTGCACACAAGCTAAGTACCCCTGACATCTGTCCAAGAGTAACCTCCTCGCTTGTAGTGCCGATAAGATCTGTGGCACCGAATACATACACGATCCCACAAACTCATACTCCTGCTTCCCAAGAGGTCTAAACACTACTACCTTCTTACTACAATTGATCACCACATAGCTGGAGAACAACCAATCCATTCCCAGTATGACGTCAAAACCTGACATGTCGTATACTACAAGATTTTTCGGTAGCAGCCTCTCTTGAATCATAATTGGGCAGTTTCCCAACATCTTACTACAAACCGATACACTCCCAGTTGGCGTAATCACAGACAACATCTCATTCAATCCACAAGTTTCTGTCTCACACAATTTCACAAAACTAGCAAATATAAATGAATGGGTTGCCCCCGAATCAAATAAAACAACAGCTCTATTCGAAAGCAATAACATGGTACATGTCACCATGTTCCCAGCGTGTTCTGTATCTGCTGGAGTAAACGAATATACTCTCCCTGGAGCCGTTGCCGGAGTCGTGGTTGCCTGAAAATTTCCCTAAGGCATCTGATTACTCCCACGGTTCTGACTCTATGCAGGCATAATCCTCCTCTGTTTTGGATAGTACTTTGCCATGTGGCCTGACTAACCACAGTTGAAGCAAACACCCCAGAATGCTGACACTCGCCATCGTGCCATTTACGGCACTTCGCATACGGTAAGGAGGATGGATCCCCCTGAGAACTCAGCCACTCGGTGTTCTGCCAATACTCAGAGCTGTAATTCTTCTTCTTCTTCTTCCACGGTCCCTGCCGAGGATCACTATGAGGACCAGAAGATACTGGCCTCTTCCCCTGAACCTGTATTACTTCATCTCCCCGAAGGTCAGTCTCAACTATGGTGGCTTTATCCACCAGGATAGAGAACTCACGGATCTGCAGCATCCCCACCAGATGGCGGATGTCTTTCCTCAGACCTTTCTCAAACCTTCGACCCTTCTCGTGCTTATTCGGAACTAAGTATGGTGCAAATCGAGATAACTTGATATATCTGGAAGTATACCTCTGCACCATCAAAGTCCCCTGCATCAGGCCTGAAAACTCATTAGCCTTCGCATCCCGAGTGGAGACCGGAAAGTATCTCTCGAAGAATACCTCCTTGAAAAAGCCCCACGTCATATCAGATGGACCAGCTCTCTGCCTTTTTAGCAAGCTCACTGTTGTCCACCATCGCCCTGCCTCCCCAGTCAACTGGAAGGTAGCGTATAAAACCTTCTGCTTCTCAGTGCAGTGGAGGACTTCCAAAATCCTCTCGGTCTTCTCGACCCAGTCTTCCGCTATAATCTAGATCAGGTCCTTCTGTAAACGTCGAATGGTGCATACGGGTGAATCTCTCAATCGTACACCCCGTATCAGTAGGAGAACTCTCGCGTCTCCTAACGCTCCGCCCAATCTCTCGAATCACCCGTCTCGCCATACTACGAGACACAGAAGGAGACTCATCACTTGTCGTCTCCTTGGAGCCACTCTCCAAGTTATTATCCTTGGGTTCCATTCTAAAAATAGAATAGGAATTGGTTAGAATTCCTATATCGTACGCAGTTAACACAATTATAGACCTAATCATGTCAACTATTACCCTCTCAAGTCTAAGCCTATCCCATCACACCGACACAAATCCATCAATGGTCTGCCCTACCTTTACTGTAATCGTCACTCTAGGAAAAACACGGAATACTGCCGACACATCTTGATCTAGCAACAGAACAATCCTCGACCAAACACTACCCATTTCCTAGATCCTATACTCTTGTATTTACACATCAATACTCCTAACCAAGTCTACAAGACCTAACAACCTGGTTAGCTCTGATACTAAGCTGTCACACACCGAACCCGGAAATGGGACCCAGGGGTGAATTTAGTAACCTAACATGTCTCTGTATCAATTAAAACATACATGATACCACATACAAACAGGGTCCGATCCCGTGGGGTGAACGGATGCCCTATATACATACATATACATGTCCATACTCATTGAAATATGCAGCGAAATACGGTCTTTCTATACATCAAATTGTACCATACCAGAGTCTATACCATACAAGGTTATACATTCCTACAATACCATACATACTACGGGTGTCTACAAAATCCATCACGACAACCTAGTTACAAAACTCATACCTATCAGGTACTAGCAGCAGCTAAACGTACCCCCACTTCCGGATGCTAGGATGCTAGTTTCAGCTACCCGAAGGACCTGAAAAACATTTGTATATATTAGGGGTGAGACACCGCTCAGTAAGGGAGAAAATAGGTTATATCAGTGTGTGGCATATCAGCGTCATTTTCATACTTCATAACACATACATACGATACAATTTGAAACAGTTTGTACAATTTCAAAACATTTTCCATACACTTCCATACAGTGTCATACAGTTCCAGTATTTTCACAAAAATATTCCAGTTCATACGATACCCAACATACATACATACATACATACATACATATATACAGTTAGTGTCGTCACACTAGTTTGCAACTACACCAGCTCACCACAGACTCACAGCAATTACATTGCTACACACGCAACTACACTGCGATGACTGAGGCCCAATGGTGAATCCATTGCTACATACGCAACTACACAAGGTCACCTAGTCTCACAGAAGTTACGTTCCAACACATGAAACTACCAAGATCTCCGACTCAGACCCAGTAGCGAATCCATTGCTATGTACGCAACTACACAAGGTCACCTGGTCTAACCCCGATTACATTACCACGTGCAAACTACGCTGCGACGACCTAAGCCCATTGTGAATCCATTGCTACAAACGGTGTAGATCACACCTTTCGGTGACTAGCCGAACCATACTGCTGATATTTCACACCCCGGATATAAAGCCGGCCACTCTCGGCGTATGGTAATTAGCCGCCCCTAGCCAACTTCACAAATCCTGGAATCATTTTGGGAACTCACGTCCCTATACATTTTAGCGTACAATAATAAGCCGCCCCATAGCTGTTTCACAAATATCTGGAACAAAATACATACATACAAACATACCACACTTATTTGGTTTACGGAAAATCATATCGTTTACAAATTCAAGTATACAGTTTATGCAAATATGGATTACGATCACCTCAATAATACAGTTTTAATACAACCAACCGTTTTCCAAACAAATAAGAGATGATACCCGAAATCCCTAATTTTCCCGAAAACTATAACATGAAAATCCCACATTTTTACCTGATAGATTTCCCCAAATAAGTAGTCAAAACATACATATGATCTTAGCTTACAAGCTCACCGATCCTGATTTCAAAAATGGACTGATATAAACAAAATCCCCTTAACTCAACCTGAAACCAAACCACAAACTCTACGGCCCTCAAAACTACGAACCAAGACTCCAAAATCTACAAATCATAGTACATAACATACTTACAAGTTGTACTACTACACATATACCGAATCAAAAATGAAAACCAAGCCTTACCTCGATTTTGGCCCGAAACCCGAAAACACTTGAATCAAGACTCCAATCCACCAAAAACATAGAGAATCCTGCACTGATCCTCGCTATAACTTTGGATTTGTGAATCCGGCAGCAAACAGTGAAGGAATCAAGGAGAGAGAGAGAGAGAACATCCAAAACTTAGAAGTGAAGAAACCCAAAAATATCTTTTATAAGCCTTTGACCCGAGGGACTTCGTCAACGAAAAGGTGGCTTTGTCAATGAAAAACCTGGCTTTTTGTCGAGATGTCGGCGATCTCGTCGACGAAGTCTGATATTTCCAGTTTCTCTACCTCTCGGTATTTTCTTGTCGACGAGCCCCTGAATTTCGTCAACAAGAAACCTTCTGCCTTCGTCGACGAATTTTTGCCTTGTCGACGAAGTCTGCAAATTTCCATTTTCCCCCTCTCTTTTACATACCAACCCCATCGTACGGTTCGGGTTCTTGTAGTGATGACGATACAAATGGTGGTGATGATGATGCCCCCCTTGCGGTCCCCCAAGAATCTCCTGTGGTTGTGGGTTCTCATTAGTCTCGTTATCCCAAGTGTGCTCCTAAGTCCACTCAGTTACCAAATTTTGCTTATTCTTGTTATTCTGGTTCTTTCACTTCCGTTTTAATCGCTATTCGCCTACTTTGTGAGCCTACCTCGTATAAGGAGGTTTCTTATGATCCTCTTTGGCAACAGGCTATGGCTGAGAAAATTTATGCGTTGCATAAAACTCATACTTAGGACTTGGTGTTACTCCACCTGGTAAGAAATCGATTGGTTATCGTTGAGTTTACAAAATCAAACTGAAGTCAAATGGTTCTATTGAGCGATAAAAAGCTCGTTTGGTTGCTAAGGGTTTTACCCAAGAGTATGGCATGTATTATGAGGAGACTTTTGCCCGGGTTGCCAAGATAACAACTATTCGTGCTTTTGTTGCTGTAGCTTCTGCTCGTCGGTGGGCTATCTCTCAATTGGATGTTAAAAATGCCTTCTTGAATGGGAATCTAAAGGAGGAAGTTTACATGCTACCTCCGCTTGGTGTCTCTCATAACCCAGGTGAGGTTTGCAAACTCAAAAAGGCTCTATATGGTCTCAAACAAGCCCCTCGAGCTTGGTTTGAGAAGTTTTTGATGGGTGTCACTTATTTTGGCTTCTCTTTTAGTGCTCATGATTTAGTTTTATTTGTTAAGCATACGTCTACTGGTCGTATCATTCTTTCTTTGTATGTTCATGATATGATTATTACAAGTGATGATGTTGATGGTATTGTGAACTTGGAAAAGATGTTGGCTTAGGAGTTTGACATGAAGGATTTGAGGCCACTCTGATACTTCTTGGGAATTGAAGTAGCCTACTTCCCCAAAGGTTACTTGCCGTCCCAATCAAATTATGTTACAGATATTCTTGACCATGCTCGTCTCACTGATAGTCGAACTATTGATACTCCTCTTGAGGTTAATGCCCACTACACTCCCATTGATGGTATTCCTCTACCTAATCTCACCTTGTATCGTACTATTGTTGGTAGTTTGGTTTATTTAACTATTACTCACCCAGATATTGCTTATGTTGTTCACATCGTGAGTCAATTTGTTGCTTCACCTACATATGTGCATTAGTTAGCTATTTTGCACATCTTGCGATATCTTCGAGGGACTCTCTATTAGAGTCTTTTATTCTCTTCGACCTCATCATTGAAGCTTTGTGCCAACTTTAATGCGAAATGGACTACTGATCCTACTGATCGAAAATTCATTACTGGCTTATGCATATTTTTAGGTGACTCTCTTATTTCTAGAAAAGCAAGAAGCAAGCAATTGTTTCGCGCTCCTCCATCGAGGCTAACTATCATGCGATGGCATCTACCACGACTAAGATTGTGTGGTTACGTTGGCTATTGACTGATATGAGTGTTATATTTTATGCTCCTACACCTCTGTGTTGTGACAATAGGAGTGTTATCCAAATTGCAAGGAATTTGGTGTTTTATGAATGTACCAAACACATTTGTTGGCCTAACAAGGCTTACAATTCTTATTTTGATGATAACAAATCATGATGTGTTTAATGTGGTTTAAGAGAAAGTTTTTGAGGAAAAAGGCAAAGCTTAAAGCTAGTGACAAAACTCAAAAGGATGATAAAGTTTATGGATCAAGAAAGGTCTTGAAAAGCATAAGGATTAAAGATAATTTGGTGGAAGGTCAAAGAAAAGATCATAAACTCAAAGATGATGGAAGAACAAGGACTTACTTGAAGATCAATGGAATAAAGTTTTAAAGATGTTTGTATGTAAGTACTTCAAGTTAATTTCAAGTATAAACTGAATTGAAGTTCTCATAAAATCAAAAGAAACTCAAAAATATTTTTTAGAAAAACCCTAAAGTATGTTTTTCAAATCGAAGAATAGAAAGGTTTTTGAATAAGAAAAGTTTTTTAAAAAACAGAAGGGCCAGACAACTGTCCTCTTGTGGCAGGTGACTGCTAGATTAAAATGAAGAATTTTTCATAGAGGCAGTAGCATGCCAAGCGACTGCCTGAACATAGTCAGGTGCTTGGATGGTCATGCCAAGTGACTGCCTTGATTCTGGCAGGCGACTGCTAGTGTTCTGTGTTACGAGTTTGTTCTATGACAGGCAACTGCCTAGTCATGACAAGCAACTGCCACTTGAACGTTGGCTTAAAAACTCTCAATGGGAAGATTTTTTAAATGAATTTTTTGGACACTATTATTTTGAAAAACTTGGAAACTACTTCAAGGAAATTTTGGGGATAAGAAATTACTTTTAAACATCTATAACTAGCCCCAAACTTCAAAGATTTTCACACCACGAAATTTCCAGCAATCAAAGTTCTCTAAAAAGCTCTCAACTTCTCTTGTGTTCATCCATCTTCAACTACTGAGTTATTGCTGATACAAACTTCAAAGTAAAGCCTTCAAAGTCTAAATCTTTCAATACTTGGAAGATATTTGGTGATTTAAATTAAGTATTAAGTTTCAAATTCTTTTATATTTGAATTACTTTGAAGTATTCTTGTGCTGAATGTTGTACTAACCTACTCTGCTGTGAGAGTGTTTTCTTGTACACAAACTCTTCTCTATCTTAGTTCTTGTTTATAGACAATTCAAGGCTATAGAATCGTTGGACCAAACGAGGGGATTTCGTTTGGAGAGGCAGGTTCTAGCCTAACGGAAGGAGCGATTGTAATTGGTATTGTTCCACCCATCAACGGAACTGAACTAGTGAATCCTTTGGTGGTTTGCCAAAGGCGGGGACGTAGGTTGGGTATAAGCTGAACCTCGTAAAACCTTGTGTCTCTCTTCTCTTCTTTACTCTTTATTTTTATGCAATACTTACAACCTACGTGTATGCTTTAAATTGTTAATTCTGAGTGTATAGTTGTTAAATAGACCAAAGGATAATTTGTTTTGACTTGATCAGCATTAATTGTGGAAACCGAAAGGGATTACGTTGGTTGATCATCCTAAACTTATTAATCTGAAAGTTTGTTTAAAAGCTAACACAAAGAAGAATTGTGAGTTTGGAATAAACACAGGGCTTACATAAATTCAGCGTGGTTTATAATTTATTACAGGGCTACTGATACAAAGATCAAGATTTTGATTATCTTGTTGATTGGTTGTGGTTGAATTGTTTTTATATTTATTTGTTGTGATTGTTGATATAAAACAAAGAATTAAACTTGAAAAATTTCAAAATTCCAATTTACACCCCTATTGGGAAGTTATCCTAATTTCAACATTGAAATTGATTGTCATGTCACCAGACACCACCTTGGACTGTTACTTTGCCCTTTGTTCCCTCTTCCATGCAGGTTGCTGATTTCTTTACGAAATCCCACATCATCCAACGCTTTTCATTTTTAGGTTGACAAACTCCCGATGCTTCTGCCGCATCGTGAGTTTGAGAAAGGATGTTAATGATCATAATTATTTGCATTATATCAGTGTTGATTACGCGTCAAAACTGCGTAATTTGGCATTTTAACCCAGGCTTTACAGCTTATATTTTTAATTAAATGTCCAAATTTATCCAATATTTTAATAAAGTGTCAAAATTATCATTCTCGAGTTTTATTATGCAATTTATGAATTTTTGGTAATATTTTATCGCAGGAAAATTTCCAGGAATCAAAACTAACACCTGTTCGTATTTTGTGTATAACTTTTCCGTCTGAGCTCCGATCAAGGCAATTCAAATTTCTAAAGAAAGAGGAAAAGATTATCTACAACTTTTGTGTTTTGAGTTTTGTAAGAAACAAAGTCTAGAAGGGTCAAATTTGGTGATGAACAGAGAACGAAAAAAAACAATAAATAAATATATATATAAGGATATGTGATGTGACCCGGCCACGCAAGCTGGGTGAGCTCCACTTGGGTCAAGTTGAGCCATCCGGGTTATGGGTCTAGGGCAACCCAGCTCCCCCTTAAATCCCCTTCTTCTTCTTCTTCTTCTTCTTCTTCTTCTTCTTCTTCCTCTTGTTCCTTCTCTTTCCCTTAGCTTTTCTCTATTCTCTCTCTTGCAGCTTCTTTCCCTTGTTTTCTTCTTCTTCTTCTTCTCCTTATCCTTCTTCTTCTTCTTCTTCTCTTCTTCTTCCTCTCTTGTTACTTGCTCCTGGAATTTTCTCTGCCAACAGGTTCTCCAACAGCAGCAGATTTTCACGGCTTTTCTGCCTCGCCAACACAGCCTAGCCGAGGCTCCCATCCTCTCCACCAGCCACCCGAAACCAACAAGGCTACTCCAGAATTTCCCTACTGCCACAGCACCACTCTAACAGCAGTCCCCGAGCACAACAGTAGCAACCCGAGCCATCCTTTCTAGCAGCAACTTCAGCAGCTCCTTCTTGCAGATCTCTCTCTCTCTCTCTTCTGTGTTTTTTTATTTTCTTTCTTTTGTTTTCAATTGCAACAAGATATTTCTTTTCTCTTCTTTAGTTGTTTATTAGAATTTTGAAGATTGTTTGAATGGGTGTTAAGTTATTTTAATTTGTTTTAGTGGAGTTTAATATTTATTTATTTATGTTTCTTTTAATTAATGTTATTATTAGATTGGACGAATTTAATTTAACTCCTTTTATTTATTTATCATTCCTTTAGTTCCTTTTATTTATGTTTCTATTGTGTTTTATTCTCATTTAAGTCAATTGATAGTTAAACTTTGGTTCAAGTTCTTGGTTTATATTAAAGTTTTAGTCTTTTAATCTGTGTTTGAATTTTGTCTGTGTTTCCATTAGGTGCTTTAATTCCATGATCAATGTTACCATTTTTAATTAGCGCATGTTTTGATGTCTCCTTAGGTAGATTAGAGTTTCCATTTGTACTCTTTAAATTGAAGCATGCTAGTTTTAGGACTTTAATTTAAGTTTTTGTTTAAGTCTCCAAAATTATGAAAAATCCTGAATCTGAACTGAGTTTAGTACATTTTTATTTTCGATTAGGAGAACGTGAAATTGAGATTAAAACGCATTCTCTGAGAAAACGATCTAGCCCTTAGGCTTAATATTACACGACATAACTCCTATACTTGGGATAGCTTCCGAGCTGCTCATTTTTCGAGTGAGTCAAGTGTAGAATAGTCTTTTCCTCTTTTATTCTTGTAGGCTACATAAGCTATCTTTATCTCTTGTAGAATCCTAATGATTTAATGAAAGCTTTTTTCTTTTCCTAGTCTTTTGCTCCTCTTTGATTCTATCAGAACTAATAATTTAAATTAATTTTATAATATAAAGTATTGAAAAAGAAAGTGTTGGAAAATTGTTTAATTGAGATCTATATTTTTTTTAAAAAAATTATTTTAGTAGAATTCACTTATGTTGGGATTTTTAAATTTTGTCTCGTAAAAGAAAGAAAGGAGTTTAAAAAATAATTAAAAAAAAATTTAATGGAGCCAAATGTATGGGGAGAGAGAGAGAGAGAGAGAGAGAGAGAGAGAGAGAGGTTTAAAAATAAAATTAGAAATGAATAAAAAAATATTAGTAGGGCACATATGGAGCTAGTGCTAAAGAAGTTCAAAAAATAAATTAAAAATTAAGTGAGGCCCACTTGGGCTCCCTACCCTTGCTCGAGAAGGGAAAAAGGAAAGAAAATTAAATGTTAAAAAAATTTTAAAAAAATAAAAAAGAAAGCCTCTTGCATAAAGGGGAAATTTTGAATTCTTTTTATAAAAATCATAGGGTCCATGTGGGCCCCTTCATTTGCCATGAGAGAGAGTGGGGTAGGGGAGAAAGGACAAAAAAGAAAGTTAGATTGAAAAAAGAAAAAACAAAACAAAACACAAAAAAAAAAAAAAAAATGTAAATGAAACGAAGCTAGTGGTAAATATTAAAATGGAAATAACTAAAATTCATAAAATTATAAATACAATTTGAATCGACCAAAACCTCATTAGGCCGAATATAGATTTCATTGAGTTTGACTAGGTTAATTTCCTTTTTTCATCCAACATAAAACCCAACTCAATTTTAGACATAAATTACTGGGTTTAAGATCAATCGACCAAATTGGGATCGAGCTTAGTACAATACTCTATATGATACTGGATTTCCAATATATTGGCAATATGAAAAGGGATGTCTTGTATGGCCTCTTGTAACAAATCAAATATAACCAAATATGAAATCAAAACTTATCAAACTCAATTGCAACGCATAACAAGTGGCCAATTTAGATTAGAAAAGATAGAAAACTACTGTTAAACTTAGTGAGCCAATCAATAATGCTGGGGTGTTAAGCTCAGTAAAAAGAAAAACAGTGATTCAAGAACAGAGCATGGAAGAAGATTTGCTGCCTGTGATATATTTTTTATAACCATTGGTAACTTTAATAAAATATCTGTAATAGTTTTTTTTTAACAAGAAATTGTTTTATTTGTTTTTTCTTTTCGTTAGCCAGCACTTGTATATAAAGCTGTCTGGGCATATGTAAAATTAATTACATATTGTAACTTCATCTTGATAATCTGAAAGAAGATGTTCAGGTTCTTGATAGATGTTCAGTTTCTTTATATGGTATCAGAGCACTGCTAGCTGAAAAGCTCTTCCATTTCTTGATTTTTCTTCTTCCTCCTTATTTCTAATTGTTTTCTTCAATTGAATTCTCGAAGGTCATTCATGGCATCTCCTAAATCGAGTAATCCAAATGTTGAAACCAGTTATTCAAATCTTACAAATCCATATTTTCTCAATTCGAATGAAAATCCAGGCAACATCTTAGTTACACAACCATTGCTTGGAATGAAGAATTATCATTCTTGGTCCAGGGCTATGATCTTAGCTCTCACTGCTAAGAAGAAGATAGGCTTCATTAATGGCAAAATTGTTGAGCCAGATTCAGAATCTCCCTTCTAGGAAGATTGGTTAAGCTGTAACACGATGGTGATTTCATGGATGACAAATTCCATGCACGTTGATGTATCTAGCAGCATGATGTATTGTTAAACTACCAGAGAAATGTGGCTTGAATTGCAAAAACTTTTCTCACAAGGTAGTGGCCCCAAACTCTACAATCTTCAAAAAGAGATCTCTAATATATCACAAAACCAGATGACGATTACAGAATACTTCACAAGATTCAAGAAATTGTGGGATCAATTGTTGAATCTGGAGCCATTACCAGAGTGTACTTGTGGAGCAATCAAAACCTTAAATGCTGCTTATGACAAGACTTATGCTATGAGATTTTTGATGGGTTTGAATGAGAATTTTGAGACTATAAGAACTCAAATTCTGATGCAGGAGCCTTTTCCTTCAATTAGCAAGATTTATGCTCTGGTTCTTCAAGAAGAGTCTCACGAGAATGTAAAACATGGAGGATATTACACTGCCAAGTCAGATTCAGTAGCAATGTATGCCAATTCAAAGGGAAGTAATTCTGGAAATTCTTGGAATAAAGGAAATAACAAAAGGGAGAGATTGTTATGCACTCACTGCAACATGCTTGGACATACAATTGATAAATGTTACAAGTTACATGGTTATCCACCGGGATATAAATCAAAAGGAAGACCAAGTGTTAATCAAGTTACTTGCAGCCCAAGAGCAGCAACTGAAAATGTGTCAGTTCAATGTCCTATTTCTAAAGCACAATGTGAGCAATTGCTAACTTTTCTTAATACTGGGAATAATTCTGGTAAGAATTATCATGCATCCAATATAAGTACTGGTAATGGACTGCAAAATTTGGTTTCTGGAGCTGTTGATGTGTGTTCATCTGCTGATGATCTTTCTGTTGTTGGTGTGATAGCTAATAAACCACATTCTCAAGCTAATAATTACCTTGAAACTATGTCAGGTGTTGTTTCTAATCCCATCTTAAATCCAAATTTAACACATTCCATTTTTTCAGCCAAACTAGTTAATCCAACTTGTTTCAAGACCACTGATTGGGTCATAGACACAGGAGCTACTGATCATATGGTACATTCTGTGTCTTGTTTCACCACTGTAATAGCCACAATAAATACTCATGTAAATTTGTCAAATGGTGAATTAGCTTTAGTCACACATATTGGAAACGTCATCATGAATTAGCTTTAGTCACACATATTGGAAATGTCATCATCTTATATGATGTTCTTTGTGTTCCATCTTTTAATTTCAATCTTATATCAGTTAGCAAACTTACCAAATCTGATTCTTATTGCCTTATGTTCTTTGGTAATTTGTGTTTCATCCAGGACCTTGCTCACTGGAACACACTTGGTCAGGGTAAAGAGTGCAATGGCGTATACCTGCTGGAAGATAGCAATTCTATTTCTTCTTTTATTTCATCAGTTTCCTCTGTTAATAAAACTCAGTCACATATATGGCATTTGAGGTTGGGACATCCTTCCAATACCAAGATGTCTTTACTCATGTCAAATAATGTACAGATTTGTGATTCAAGTGAAGATTCTTTTTGTGATTTTTGTCCTCTTGCCAAACAAAAACGATTGCCTTTCAATAAAAGTTTACATACTTCCTAGAATTGTTTTGACTTGATTCATTGTAATTTGTGGGGTTCATTTTCTGTATCTACTATTGATTCTTGCAAATATTTCCTCACTATAGTGGATGATTATTCTAGATGTACATGGGTTTACTTATTAAAACACAAATCACAAACTCAATCCATATTAGAACAATTTTGTACCATGGTTGAAACTCAATTTTCTAGAAGAGTGAAGATAATTCGAACTAATAATGGAACTGAATTTATTATGAGTGATTATTTTTCTAAAAGAGGCATTTTGCATCATTTAAGCTGTGTTGAGACTCCTCAACAAAATGCAATTGTAGAAAGGAAACATCAACATATCTTAAATGTAGCTAGGTCACTTATGTTCCATTCACATTTACCTTTACATCTTTGGGGGCATTGTGTTTTAACTGCTGTATATCTGATCAATAGGATTCCCAGTACACCTCTATCACATAAAACTCCTTATGAGGTTCTTTATGGCAGTCCTCCTTCTTATGATCATCTAAGAATTTTTGGTTGTCTTTGTTATGCTTCTACATTAGCACATAACATATCTAAATTTGCAGCAAGAGCAAGGAGATGTATCTTTCTAGGCTATCTTTTTGGCATAAAAGGTTACAAAGTCTTAGACTTGTCCACAAATTCAATTTTCATATCCAGAGATGTGGTTTTTCATGAAAACATATTTCCTTACATTGAAGGTAAAGCTTCAATTTCATATCCTTTTGATTTAGTTACTGAAATTAATAATCTTGCATCTTCCAGCTCAGGAAATGAATTTTTTGTCACTCCTATTCCTATCCAAGATGAGTCTATTCCTTGTTCAAATTTTGCTCCTAATTCTGCACCAGTTCAGGTTTCTTAAGTATCTACTGCAGTTCCTTCTTTGCATATGCCTACAGTTTCTATTCCTATCACTTCAATACCTGTTTCTACACCAGCTCATGAATCACCATCAGCACCTATCAGAAGATCATCTCGGCAATCTATTAAACCAACATATTTACAGCATTATGCTTGTGCTGCAACTCATGTTTCTGGAGCAGCTTATGATGTGGCTGATGGACTCACTTATTCCCATTTAGAATCTTCCTATCATTCATATCTACTGGCAGTTAATTCTTTACCTCAAGAGCCATAATTTTTCTTTCAAGCTGTTAAAAATCCTTTATGGAGATCAGCAATGGACAAAGAAATTCAAGCTCTTGAACAGAATCAAACTTGGGAACTTACCACATTACCTCCTGGAAAAACTCCTATTGGGTGTAAGTGGGTATATAAGATTAAATTGAATTATGATGGAACAGTGGAAAGGTACAAGGCTAGACTTGTGGCTAAAGAGTATACACAACAAGAAGGCATTGATTTTCTTGAAACATTTTCTCTAGTTGCTAAGACAGTCACTGTTCGAGTACATCTTACTTTAGCAGCTGCCAGATAATAACAATGCTTTTTTACATGGGGATTTACATGAAGAGGTATATATGTCATTGCCTCCTGGTTTTCACAGTAAGGACGGGCCTTCAATTGCTGCTTCTTCTTCACAATCATCTAATACTGTTGTTTGTAGGTTGCTTAAATCTCTTTATGGTCTGAGACAAGCTTCAAGACAATGGTATACGAAATTGTCATTTGTTATTCAACAACTTGGTTTTATTCAATCGACTACTGATAATTCTCTTTTTGTTCATGCCAAAGGTTCCTCATTCACAACTTTATTGGTTTATGTGGATGACATGATCATAACAAGAAATGATCCCATTTGTGTAGCAAATTTAAAGACAGTTCTGGATGCTAAATTTGGAATTAAAGATCTTGGATCACATAAGTTCTTCTTAGGACTTGAAATTGCTAGAGGAAGAAATGGAATAAGCTTAAATCAAAGAAAGTTTGCTTTAGACATTTTAAAGGAGACAAGAATGATGGGTTGTAAACCTGCTAAGTCTCCAATGGAACAACAATTAAAATTGTCAAATGACAATGGTGAACTTCTATCAGATTCAGGCAAGTATAGAAGGCTTATAGGAAAATTGATTTATTTAACACTCAGCAGACCAGATATTACATATGCTGTGAACAGGCTGATTCAGTTTTTGGCCAAATCGAGAGTTCCTCATATGCAAGTTGCAACAAGAATTCTACAATTCATCAAGGGGACACCTGGGCAAGGAATTTTATTTTCTAGTAGTTCAGATTTACAATTGAAGGTATATTGTGATGCTGATTGGGCTGGATGCCCAGATACAAGGAAGTCTCTTACTAGATATTATGTTTTTCTTGGAGATGCTTTGATTTCTTGGAGATCAAAGAAGCAATCAATGGTATCAAGATCTTCAGCTGAGGCTGAATATAGATCAATGGCAAGCACTACTTGTAAAATTACTTGGATTTTATTTTTACTAAGAGATTTACAAGTTAAGCATGAAAAATCAGTTTTACTTTACTGTGACAACTAGGCAGCTTTGCATATAGCTGCAAATCCATTATTACATGAACGATCAAAACATATAGAAGCGGATTGTCATATTATTAGAAACAGAGTTCTAGATGGTATGATCAAAACTTTTCATGTTGCATCTAAAAATCAGTTGACTGACATTTTTACTAAGGCACTTGGTGTAAACAATCATATTAGAATGATCAAGAAGTTGGGTTTGATTAATATCTTTGCTCATCAAGTTGAATATCCGGATTGTACTATAAAAGATCAAGCAGCAAGAGCTTTGCTCTTGAGGGGTGGCGGGGGTGTTAAACTTAGTGAGCCAATCATTAATGCTGGGGTGTTAAGTTCAGTAAAAAGAAAAACAGTGGTTCAAGAATAAAGCATGGAAAAAGAAGATCTGCTGCCTGTGATATATTTTTTATAACCATTGGTAGCTTTAATAAAATATCTGTAATAGTTTTTTTTTAACAAGAAATTGTTTTATTTGTTTTTTCTTTTCGTTAGCTAGCACTTGTATATAAAGCTGGCTGGGCATATTTAAAATTAATTACATATTGTAACTTCATCTTGATAATCTGAAAGAAGATGTTCAGGTTCTTGATAGATGTTCAGTTTTTTTATAACTACCATCACAATCACATAACAAATTCTACATATTTCATACCCCCACGTGATGTGCAAGTCTTTTTTCTTCAATTAGAATATTTTTCAAATATTGATTTCCTTATATAGGAAAATTTTACAAGCACATGCATAATTTTTTCAGCAAAATTGGAATTTTTTAGGGTGAATTTTGTCTCTTTTATATAGTGCATTGTGTCTAAACTAGTTTTAATTTTTTTTGAAAAACTTTTAAAAGTTATATACACATTCCATCTATCCTCAATTTGAAAGTTGTCAATGCATTAATTTTATATATATATATATATATATATATCATTTTTGATTATTTTTAATATTTTAGTTGTTATATAAGCTCTCCACTTATATTTAGGATTAATTCTTTCTAACAACTCCTTTTCCATAAGAGAGTCAAATAAATTTTACAACTTGAATCTGCACCCCCTGCCCTGCCCCCAAAAAACCCCTATTGAAAATAGTACTTAAAATAAGAACAAATAAATGCTTATAGAGGAAAATCATTTTTTTGTAGTGGAAAATTACTTTAATCAAACTAAAAATAATTTTTTCCTTCTAGAAAATCATTTTTTATAAATAAAAATAATTTTTTTATAAAAAAATCATTCTTATTTTCAACATTTCACCTTCTTCTAATGACTTCTTCATTTATAAATTTCATTGTCCTAAATAATATTTCTATTAAAAAAATATCAAATAAAAATTATAAACTTCAAGAGTTAAAATAAGTCAAAAACACAATTGAAATAAAAAATAAAAATTTTAAAAACAAATATAAAATCAACTATTCAATTTATGTTAAGAAAAGTAAAAAAAAGTAGAAAAATATTTCATATATATATAATAAGGGAACATGGCGTTACAATCCGCGTAAAAGCGTTACATTGAATTTGTCAAAACTTCCCAGAGATGCCCAAAAATCAACATCCGGCCTCCTTTGCTTAGCCCCTAGGCTAGGGACAATTTCGTCAAACTACCTCCCTGTCCTCGCCAGCTTAGGTAAAACACTAATGTCACTGGCGGTCACTTATTCAATGCGTGACAGCTCAAGCTGACCCACTCATTCTTCCTAAAGAATCACAGCCGGTCATCCAGCGATCCAACTGGGCTTCGTTTGTCTATTATCCTATGCGGGATGACCTCCCTTGAAAGTCACGCGATGAAGACACGTGGCGAGACGGGAATAAGGCCGTTCCTTCCTTTCCACGAAGCGAAGGTGACAGCCAATCAAGAGAAGAAACGAAACCCAATTGCCCCCGTATTGCTCACGCGTATCCCACGTGTTCTATCGCCCGGCCGCGTTGTCGTGTCTCCTCACACAAATTCGTGACGTTCACACGCCTCTCTCTCTCTCTCTCTCTCATTTGCATTCCTGACGGCGCAAGAAATCATATAAATACAAATAACCATGAATAACCCAATTCAGATTCAGAATAAGCATCCTCCTTCGTTCCTATCCTTTCCTTTCTTTCTTTTTCCGTTCGAGTTTTCAATTTAAAGCTTATTATTGATACATATTTTTGTCCTGTCATTTATTTATTTTTAATTATTTATACATATTTTTACCCGTCTATTATTTATTTTTATTATCGGTGTTGATGATCAAGTGGTCGCGAAGGCCGTCGGCGCCAGCACCACCAAAAAGGTTTTTAGTGAAGGTGAAACCATGGAAGCTCGAGGGGTTGGATATGGAAGAAGATGTAGTTAAAATGGTAGCCATTGAAACAAGGTGGAAGGGGCCTAAGAGTGGATTACTAGTCCCATTTCATCGACCGTCGAAAACGCCAAGAGATATTTCGAGCATAAGAATTGCAAGAGGAGAATCCATTGAATGGGATGAAGAGTTCCAGAGCATATGCGATTTTTCAGTCTTTTCAAAGGATAAATTCTCTTTCTCGCCCTGGGAAGTTTCCTTCAAAATTATACATGTAAGTTGGGATGCTCAACTCCTACCCTGCTGTTATTGAATTCAACCAAATTAGTGTCGTATACATGCACATGCCCATAAATGTTTTATGAAATAAATGATTTCGCAGAAGTCCAATATAATATCTATTCCCTTTTCACAATTCTGTATATATTTTGTTTTTTTTTTTTAGACATGCGTTGAGTTTCAAATTATATACATGTATGCAGGTAAGAAGAGCAGAATCAAAGGGTAGTAAAGGGACCGTGCTAGGGAAGGCGTCCCTAAATATAGGGGAGCTGGCCTCAAAGATGGAGCCCCTCGTTGAAAGAAAGCTACCCATCACCTTATACCACGCTACCGGTTCTAACACACAAACTACACTTTTGGTAAACCAGCAGCTCTCTACATTTTCCATTTTCATGAAAAAAAAAAGTGTTCTATAAAAACACTGGCGATATTTATAAACCAAGAAATTTTCTATGCTATGAAGCATTTTTGGCATAAAGGCTCCTTAATTTTATACGGCCTTTCCTTTGTTTTTGTTTTATAATTTTGTTGAATTGACGTGGATTGGTATTTTGGTATATGCAGATATCTGTGAGCTTTGTGGAGATCAGAAATTGTCAAGACGAGTTTGGAATTGTTCAAAATGCGGCTGAGTTGGACAGGGTCGCCAGAAACATCGTTAAGTCAAATTCAAATAAGGAAGACTGGTTCTTCAGAAGGCTCCTGAAAAAGAAGACCGAGATCATGAGAAAGGCCCGCCAGGACGTTGAGAGTTCTGGTGACACCGACGAGTCAGCTGTGTTTGACTCAGAAGGTTCACCCAGGAATGAGTCAAGTGGCGTGATTGATAGTGATGATAACAAGTCGAAGATGATAATGGAGTTGGAATGGCCTCCGAGTTCAGAGACTCAGCCGGACTCAGTTCAGAAGGTTGAGCTTTTGTCATGGAAGAGAAAGAGGTTGAGCTCTGGGTCAGTGAGAAAGAAAATAGAGCTGCTGTTTAAGAAGACCAGCCGTGTTGATGATAACCCGGTTGTCCATGCCGATCACCAACTCAGTGGTTCTTCCCCAACCGAGTCAATTCATTCTGATTCTGAACTGGTAAAAGACTGGACATAGACTATTTAGTATTTGCATAGTCTAGTGCTTTGAACTAGATGATTTTCCTCTTTATAATATTTATGGACCCGTTTGGCATGTTTGCATACTGGGTTGATCCGTTCCATCCCAAGCGAGCGCATTTACAAATGGATACATACTAGATAAAAGTTTTTAAAAAATTATGCTCGCACTGACCAACGGAAATGTTGAAGTTTGAGCTTGATATTTGATGGTAAAATGACAGCTGCTTGAATCTGCAGTCAAATCAGTTTTAATTTTTGAATACTTCATCTTTGGGTAAAATTTTTTATGCTGTAATTGTTCGTCAAGTTAATCTTCTTCAATGTCACCTGCAGAGTCTCCTCACTGGTAGCTGGGAGTCAAAGGAACTGGGGAGCAGGGACGGGCAAGCAGTGCTCAATGCCAATTTGTTCTTTGCCTCGTTCGATCAATGCAGCGAGCAAGCTGACGGAGAGGGCGCCTGCACTGCATTAGTCACTGTAATCGCCAACTGGCTCCAATCAAACCAAGGTGCAATGCCCACAAGACCGGAATTCAATGACCTCATTACTCGAGGCTCCTCTGAGTGGAGAAAGCTTTGCAGCAGTGAAGCCTACACAAATGCCTTTCCCGACAAGCATTTTGACCTCGAAACTGTGCTGCAGGCTCGCCTGAGGCCTCTCTCTGTTCGGCCCGACAAATCTTTTGTGGGTTTTTTCAGCCCAGAAAAGTTTGAACTCTTGAAAGGACGCATGTCTTTTGACGAAATATGGAATGAAATTACTAGCAATCTTGAAGATTATGAAGAAAGCGTTTACATAGTTAGTTGGAATGATCATTTCTTCGTGTTGAAGGTTGAAGCCAATGCTTGCTATCTCATTGACACACTGGGTGAGCGGCTCTTCGAGGGGTGCAATCAGGCTTACATATTAAGATTCGATGAATCATCTTCAATGTGCAGGAAGGTGAAGAAAGAAGAAAGTAGCTCAGAGGAAAGAACTGGAGTGGAGACTTCTGATCAAGGGCAGGAGGGGGAAGAAATAATTTGCAGGGGCAAAGACTGTTGTAGAGAGTTTATTAAGAGGTTTCTTGCTGCCATACCACTTAGTGAGCTGGAAACAGAAGAACAAAAGGGTACAATTTCTAGTCTCTCACTTCATCAGCGATTGCAGATCGAGTTTCATTTTAGTTCATCATCGTTGTCATCCTCGTCATCTTCTTCTACCACTTCCACACTTTCTCTTTTCTCATGATTACAAAAAGTAAACACCACGTACATTTGGAGAGTAAGAAAATTCTTTTGGAATTCTTGGGATTTCAAGGATTTGCAATAAAAGGGAAAAGTTAAAAGCAGCAAATTTGAGTAAACTCAATAGATATCCCTAGGTGTGATTTCCAGCCATTTGACACATACTCTATGTTTGGAGAGATTATAGATTTGGGATTGTATTGAATTTAAATAAAATATAATATAAAATTATATTAAAACTTGTCAAAATCCATCAAAATCCAAATTCAATGCTCGAAATTCATACTCTTAAGCACAGCATTTAAGTGATATTAAAGTCCTTGCCCAGGCCTCAAGCATCATGACACATTCATCATTCACCACTGCCCCTTTGCCTAATATCAACTCCCTAATCAAAATGAACCATGCTATTCATTTTGTGACTGTCACAGATGACATCACAGGTGATGTGGCATCCTTTGATTGGTTGGATCTGAACGAGATGACATCATCAATAGCATCTCAATCACCCTGTGATAAAAATAGAGTTTCTAAATTAATATAGAGCCTAATTCTCGAAAATGCAGGAACGCAGATGCGCATCTTTAATGCAACATCTGCTAAACAATTTTGCTGGGGTTAATGATATAATGTCTTGAGAGGTATCTGATGGCACAGCTGATCAAATTTTTGACCCATAAATTAATAATACATGCGACTATTACCAAAAAAACAAAGGAAAAATAATCCAATGGACTATCATACCCCAATCAACAACTCTCTAATCCCTTCACTCAAGTTTCAGTTAAAGTGATACTTCTAATGGAAAAAATTAATAGGATGGGTTATAAACAGGTGGGGGCCATGAACTCAAAACACCTCCATTTCTAGCAAATCCCAGTCCATCAGTAAAGCATTCTACCTAAAAAATCATATACAGAAATAAGTGGATCACCTTGTGTGAGGCCAATAATCAAGCAAAAAATACAACTCCTAGTGGACCCATTTCATAAAATGGATTAAGTGAATTGCTCAATAAACTCTCTCTCTCTCTCTCTCTAGGGAAAAAATAAGTGTACTATGATCTATCCCGTGTCAATAAGCTGAATTTTCAACACCCATTTTGATCATCTTTGTACTTCCTTCTGAACTAATATAAGACCTGAGAAACTTTACCACCATGCTAGCGGGAAACTTTATTGCATAAAAAAAATTCATTTTTGTTCCGAACTACTAATTATGAATATGCAACATTGACAGGGCCTTCACTCATACCAAGCTTGATGACCCAGATAAAAATTTTCCCCTTTCTCACCCATGTGATGGGGAATTTGCACAAGTTGTCATGCCTTACCCAACTCTTAAATGCAACTTTAGCCCGCTCTTCAAAAGAAACAAGCCCAGTAGCCTACAAAGGAAAGAGAGGTTCAAAGAAAGTAACTTCTTAATGTATGCAAAAGCTTCAATAATGTTCAGAGGAATAGAAAGCCAACAGGTTTGCCAGCAAGTAGACAATATTTTAGAAGCCTACAAGGAAAGAGAGATTCCAAGGAAAGTGAGTTCTAAATGTATGCAAAAGCTTCAATAATGTTCAGAGGAATAAAAAAGCCAAGAGATCTCCCAGCAAGTAGACAAAATATTTTACTTTACTCTTTGTTTCATCTTTTACCAAGTTACCAAAGCCATTCCCAACCGTCCCATTGAAAATTATACTGTTCCTTGACCTTTGCCTCTTAACTTATTATCTCTTCGTTGCTGTTTCTGGGTCCCACCAACATTACTTCCTCTCCGCACCTGTCACTTCATTATTTTTACTTATTCCACCCTTGACCCTTCTTAAGGATCCCACATGTTTAAAAATCCCAGGGTCTCATAGCTGCTACCATTGTAATTCCCTTCCAACCCCCCGGCCCACCCCGGTCTTTACTTTATACACAGGGCCTAATACCAAATACTCGGAAATCAAAACTTGGATATTTTTCTGATTTGCAATCAAGAATGATCAGATTTTGTTCTGATCCCAGAGATGGAAGGGAAGGACACTAGTGTCTTGTAAACAATACCCACCACTCACGCAACCAACAAGCTCTATCCAGCCTTTCATTATCGTCTAGTCGATGGCATGGGGTCCATTCTTGACTCAAGATAACAATTAAGATTTGCAAAGAGACATCTCCTTGCACCCCACTAACACAAACAAAAAGTCCTATCCATTTTTTCAACTAATCATTCCCTCCCCACCTCTTAGTTAGACCAATTAGCATGGGTCCAAGCAACTCCAGGTATATTGAGTACCGGAGATTATTTGTTTTTAATAGTTCAGTTTAAGGATTAAAAGTGAAGAGACACCACTTTGCCTGTGTTTTCATTCAAACCCCATTTTCACAAAAGGGAAAAAAAAATAATAATACAGGACAAGCAGGGGAAAAGACTTCCCAGTCTCTCATGGGGTCCCAATGTCATGGGGTCCAAAACTCAAGTTTATTTGGATATGCAGATGGACCACCATGGAAAAACCACAGGATCAGCCCTTCCATTGGGACATTCTGAATAGACCTGAGCATGTAAAAAATATGGGAACTAGCTGCCCACAAATCATGGTCATATCTCCATGCAACCACTAATCTACAAGAAAAGTTTACAAAACGAGAGGTGCATACGGCATAGCAAAATTGAAACATTATTCCCTCCCAACACAACCTCTACTTAACCTATTCAACATTATTACTTTAAGAAAAGGAATCGTTGACAAGCACACCCAAGTACCCAACAATTTTAGAATAGTTTCGTGATACCCAAGAATGCCAATTTAAGGGTCAATTCCTCTTCATTTATCAGA
This sequence comes from Malania oleifera, assembly GCF_029873635.1. Classification (NCBI taxonomy): domain Eukaryota; kingdom Viridiplantae; phylum Streptophyta; class Magnoliopsida; order Santalales; family Ximeniaceae; genus Malania; species Malania oleifera. The sequence continues at coordinate 89,720,239 of NC_080419.1, read as the reverse complement.
GACTTTTCAAACAATTGACACCACAGTGATCAAAATCCAAAATTGAGGTGCAAATGCCAAATATATGCACCTGCTCAAAAGTTTCACATTTTCTATGCTAGGTTGCTGGCAGAGCCTGGAATCTCCATTATCCATATCAGCCTCTAGTGCTTTTATTGCTATTTGATCAAGCAAATAAAATTAACAAAGTTTATAAAGTTAGATGTTAGATATCTCAAAGCTTTATGCTAGCTGAAGAAGCAGCATTCAGTTAAAACGATATATTTCTGCGCACATTGTAGACCAAATTGTCCGCTTCACTGATGCGTTTATCACTTTGTCCGCGACTACATCTATTTACATTAGATCTTTATTTACACTTCACATACTTTGGCAACATTGCAATAAGCAACTCACTACCATATTAACATAACAGTTAAGAACAGGGAAAAGAAAGCTCTAGTAGCAGATATATGCCGAACAACTTCAAAATTTTGAGACGTTCAGAAGCAAGAGTTAGCCTACAAACCTTCCTTTCTCATTCTTCCGCTGACATGGTTCCAAGGAAGCTTTGGCTGCCAACGGAACTGCCCATCTTCTGTGCCAAGACTAGTGATTGATTGCCTTCTGCTTTCTCATTAGTGCTTCTACATTAGAAGTTCCACCTGCAAAACTCAATTTAACAGAGCAGGAATCGAACCGATTATCAGTGTTGCTCCTTGGACAGAACAGCAACTCTTTATCCATCTGTATCAACCGATCACTAAACTTGTTTCCCCCTTGAGAACTAATGGAACCAACATCCTCAACCAAAGGGCCCAGGCGCAATGATAAATCACAGTCATTCTCAGTTGGGTTATCAAAATTGACCCTGATATCCTCTTCAGTGCTTTTGTTTGGAGCATCTATATTAGAACAAAAAAGGTTTTTCTGGACAACCATCTCAACAGGCTCGGTGGTCTTAGCATGAAACTTTGCAGGAGCTTCGAAACCATCACAACCTTCAGTTTCAAGGAAATTTCCATAATACAGAGGGTAAACAGCACACAAATTAGATGCAGGATAAGTTTTCATAGGTGAGCATCGGTTGCTTCGAGATAGAGGAACATTCTCGGTAGTAAAGCGAAATTTTTTAACAGGGTTGCCAGATTCTAAGCCTTGAGTAGAATCTACGGTCGTGGGTTTCACAAAATTTGACTTGTGAGACATGAATTGTGGATTGGTTTTATGATTTTCCCCAGTTGCGTTCTCTGCAAAACCAAGAGGAGCACTGGTGGGTTCTCGGGTGTTGGGACTCAGGTAGCATCTTGTACAACTGTTCCGTTGGCTCCTCGACGGTCTCCTCGCCATGCAGCCCAAATTGAGAGCGGCTGAGCAAAATAGGAAGGAAAATTACACAGAGCATCTCCATTTCAAAATATTTACATGTGTAATTGAGATCAAACACTCAAGTCAAAATATTGCGGAGAAGACAAAAACCCAAAAGCATAAACACCCATAAGAGGTAAATAAACAGAACATTTTTAAGGAAAATATTAGAGAAACGAACTCCGGGAAAGGTACCAAAAGAAGAAGAAGAAGAAGAAGAAATGGGTACCTTCAATGCAAGGCTGAAGAAGACCTTCGGTTTCAGCACTCTCATCTCGTCGGATAATCGTGTTAATGGCGTCATTTGCCCGGTCCCAGAGGGTTTTAAGATCCATATACTCAGCCTGGGGAAGCATAAAGATGCAAAATGAAGAGAGCAGACTTAAAAGAATCAGACCCAGATGAAAATATGGCAAGACAGAGCAAAGTGAGAAAGAAAGGAGAAGAACCTCAGAATTTGCTTTGGAGTACATAATTTCTTCTGCTTTCAACACAACTACAGGAACCTTGTCTTGCCATTCTTTGTTCTTCTTAGTTGCTGAGCTGTGAATCTCGTTGACAACCCTAATCAAACACAAAGTAGATATATAAGAAGATCAGAACACATACACAGACACAGAGATCCGACGGAGAGGGAGAGAGAGAGAGAGAGAGCACCTGAAAATTTCTTGAATGAGAGTGCCTCGGATGGGTTGGTGTCTATCACTGTGCCATGCTCTTCTAACACACTCATAAGGTCTTGGCCCTGGTCTCGGCATGTTTCAGCAGAGAGAGAGAGAGAGACGGAAGCGGAACAGAGGACTCTGCTTGTGAGAGCTTGCAGTCGCCTCTGCTTTTGTTTTCTCCCCCCACTGGTGACTTCAAGACTCCCTCTCTCAAACCAATGCAGCACCGAGATTTAAGCAAGCAGCAGCGGAGAGAGCAAGAGCGAGGGGACTACTTTCTTTCTCTTGTGTTTTGAAAATTTTCTGGCTTTCTTTTTCCTTTCTTTTCTGTCAATCACTCAATTATTCAAGGAGTTTATTGATGAGTTTGGTGTGTCCCCCACTCATCCACATGCCTGCTTCCCCAAGACCCAAGGGTCTTTCTCTCTCTATTGACCATTCGCAGACTGGGGGAGATTTCATGACATTGTCACTGTCGGTGGCATCCAAGCAAACCCCAGCCTCTCCTGTAAGGCTCACTCAACTTTACCATAAAAGTTCAAAATATTAAAGTAGCAGAGAAGCTGCAAAGGCCACCTCCACGTTTATCAGACTCCCCTTCTGGTACGAGTTACCCACCCACCCAAGTGCATAGTCATTCATATAGACGTGTAGACTACCTCTTCTTACATATTTTTATATATATATATATATCTTGGTGGTCTAGTGTGAAAACGAGAAAACCCATTGAAGTGTCAGGAAGCCGGAAAACAACTGCATCTTCGTTTAATATTTAAAATTAAAATAGTTTACAATTTTAATCAAACAATTCTTTATTTTATCTTTCGAAGAAATAATAATTTAAAAAATGATTAGAAAATAAAAGTACAAATTAAACTAAAAATACAATTATTTTACTTCATTCTTATATTTCAAAATTCACTTTACGAGAACAATTTTATTAACTTTACAAGTGAAAAATAGTAAAAAAATACATTTTGCAAATGGATTTTATATTGTTACACATTTTTAAAATTTTATGGAGAATTTTATTTTAGTTATATTTTAAATTCGTATGGTCATTTTGTTTAATTTTAATTATAAAATATGTATAAAATGAATAATTTAATCCAATAAAGCTTATTCTGAATATTAAAATATTTTGTCAATGAGTTGCGAAAGACAACTTAAAACTAAAAACCATAAAATCTAAATTTTTATTTTTTATGTTTTTGCAAACGATCGACAATAACACAAATAAAAAGTGGGTAACATAAACAAAAGTTTTTCACAATATTCTTTATTTAAGAGAAATAAGAATTGAAAACAAAAATAGAAACAATATCAAATAGCCCTTAATTTGAATTTGAATACCATGTTTGTTACCCAATATTTAATTATACTCATAGCAAAAGATCCAATTCCTATATATTAGATCCCTCTATGATTGGATCAAATAAAAGGAATGATAAGTGGCTTCATAAATCATCTGCATGCTTAGCAGAGTAACTTTAATATTTAATTTCAACGTTTGTGACCTAAATTCCAAACGAGTTAAATGCCTTCAGGCTTGACCAGTAAAGAATTGTAAAGTACCCAATCTAGTAGCCTTCCATGAACCCAATTGATGTGTAACTGAACCACGTATAGCTACTAGAAGTGAATTACCTTTTGATGCAGCATCCTTATTTAATTTGACTTGTCCATCAAAAGGACACCTCCAATAATGAATTTTTCATTCTATTAGAATTAGGGCTACCATTCTCACCCTTATCCAAGTTTCACTATAAAAACAAATATGTTCAATAAGAAACTAACGAGGGTTACCACCGAACAAATTTTATACAAAACTATTTTATTTTGTCCCTTCCAAATAGCCTAATGAGCAAAAGGAAAACACTCCTCCTCATCAACCCTCATGAGGATAGACAAAATCATCCAAATGCATTCCACCAATTATTGTATAAATTAAAGACAATCCAAAATTTGTAATGGATAACGTGGAGGTTTATAAATTTCATTCCACTTTTCTCATAAGTGGGCAGTGTGTGTTGGCTTATACTTATTATAATTTTTTTCTTTTCAGAAAACAAGATGGATAATGGCTAAGAAAATATAAGTTTGTTCAATGTAAAAGGTTAATCTTAACTTTTGACCTTAATAGTGGTGATATCACTTTACATGTGGATCTTATCCTTATTTAGACTTCATAATGAGAAGACCTCTAAGTGAGATATGACACAATCTTATATAAGATTAGAGCCCGCTTAACTGTGAAAAATAGTTTTATTTTCATTTTAATTTTTTAAATAATTACTGAAAATTTAGCTTTTTTTTTTTTTTTCTTTTTTACAACATTTGTGCAAAATAAATAAACATTTTTGGCACCATTTGCATCTTGAAATAGTTTTATTTTTAATTTTAATTTTTCAAATAATTATAAAAATGTCAACTTTATTTTTCAATTTTTTAAATTTATATAGAATAGTTGAAAAATATATTTTTATTACTTTCTTTATTTCTAAGTCTTACTTTGCATATGAAGCATGCAATTTGGGTAATTTGTGAGAATTATGTATAGAATTCCTTCGAAATTCACATCAATCCAAATTCAAACTCAAAATTCATGATCCCAAACATTGCCTTATATAATTTTTAAAAAATTTAAAAAAAAATTTTAGCTATTCTAAAATCTAGAAAAAAAAAATAAAAAATAATTTTGCACATTTAATCAAACTCTTTATTTTGTACATTTTTAACAATTATTGAAACACTGAAGAAATAAACTAATTTTTTTTTATAATTCTTTAAAAAGTTAAAAAAATGAAAAATAAAAAATAGTTTTCCAAATTAGATGAGACCTTAGGTTTCCCTGCTCTCAAGCTTGTAAATGATTAAGTAGAGGAAGAAAGGCTAGCCCAATTACTAGGACATCATGATAAATAGGGAGTGAAAGTCCTAGTTCTTGTGTTCAAAATTTTAGGAATTACAAATTTGAATTCTTATATGTTTTATGAAAGTTAGAATTATTGGGATTAGATCTTGGAAATTAATTGGGAGTCATATGTGAAAAAGAATTCAAAGGAAACCTAACATTAGCAACTACATTGACACCAAAAATATTGAGGGGCTTTCCTTCCCTCCATACGATAAACAAAACTATGCATCTAATTGAGTCTTGAGAATCTAGGTATAGTCCCAAGGGGGAAGGGTGAATTGGGTTTATAAATTTTTTTTTTGAAACTTTAGTTTAATATAACCCTTTTAAAATTAAGTTTATCATAATCACACTTTTTCAACCAACAACCCAACTCTTATCAACCACCTTATTTATATTAATCAATAATTTTTGTAATGTAAATATGTATTGGAGAAATATCTACACTTTCCTTTTTCAACTATTGTATAGTTATTATAGAACAGATATTTAGGAACAATTTGAGATCTTGTTCCCCCCCTCATGTATTATATACAACCTTGTAACATTGAATATTACATAGAGAAAAATGTCTTTCTTCAAATTTAACATGGTATTAGAGTTGAAATTCGCCGTTGCCACAACCCTAATCTCTTCCTCTTTCTAAGTTATCACCGCTGCACACCAGTCACTGTCGAGCCCTGGATTCCACCCGAAAACCTGCTCTTGGCGCTCTGTTTTCCCACATCAGATCCTCCTTTATCTCACCGAAATCGCCGCCCACAAAATCGTGTCTTCTTCTCTCTGTAGAGCACGACTAGGTGGCTCTCTCCCTATTGTGCCCCTTTGAAAAGGCTCCCACATGGCACTCCAACGGCACCTTCAGCTTCTCCTTCTTCCTTGTGCCTCGGCGACTCTTCTTTGCCTGGGTCGTCAAAACTTTCTCCGATTAAGCAACAGCTGAATTTGCCTTTAAGTTCTTACGGCGAGATTATCAAAATCTAAGGTATATTTATTTTTGGCTGTCATAGAGATCGGATTTGACTCGTTTCAGTGGTTTGGTTCATTTGAACAGATTTGACATTATGTCCAACATCACATATGCAGAGGTCTCCTCCTCTAATCCAACATCCTCATCAATTCTGGATGTGTCTACTCTATATTTTCTCCATTCTGCTAATCACCCAGGTGTCATCCTCGTCTTCACTCTTCTTAATGGTGACAATTATCCTACTTATAAGAGGGCTATGAAAATGGCCTTGAATGCATAAAATAAATTTGGTTTTTTCAATGGTACCCTTCCCAAACCAACATCCTCCTCAGTAGAAACTCAATTGTGGGAACGTTGTAGTGATATGGTCTTATCATGGATCATTAACTCCATTGATAAGTCTATTGTTTATAGTCTGATCTATCATAAATGTCCTCGTGATGTATGACTGGATCTTGAGGATCATTTCTCTCAAAGCAACAATCCTAAAATTTTCAAGTTGAAGAGTGACATTGCTACTCTTACCCAAGTCTCCATGACCATCTCTGTGTATTTTACAACACTTAAAGGTTGTTGGGATGAACTCGCCATGCTTGCCCCCACACCACAGTGCACTTGTGGTGTCTTAAAGAATTAATCTGAATGCAAGACACTAAGTGTGTTTTTCAATTTTTGATGGGGTTACATGACTCATATGCTTCCATCCACAACCAAATTTTGGCCATGGATCCTTTACCTTCCATTACCAAGGTCTATTCAATTTTGCATCAATAAGAGGAGTAGAGCCTTCTTTATATCTCTAGTGTTCCAACAAAATCTGCTGCCATGGCGGTTCCTCGTAATTTTTCTCATTCTCCTGGTAGCAAGGGACGAGGGTGTGGTCATCCAAAATGTGACCACTATGGTCGTGATGGTCATTGGAAAGCACAATATTATAAGCTGCATGATTATCCCAGCAACAAGTCTTAATCTCATGGAACGCCTGATAGAAAATTTGGTTCTTCAATGGCTACAAATACTATCACAAGTTCTTCAACTTCTTCTGAGATTGCTGTCCCTAGTCTCATCAGCGAACAATACTGTCAACTCTTGGATCTTTTATCGCCCTCAAACACCAACTCTGCCAATTTTGTTGGTAACCTTGCCTCTTGTCATTCTGCTTCTTTTTCTAATACTGAATGAATTGTTGATTTAGGTGCCTTATCATATAACTTCCAATTTGTCTTCTCTTGATAATATTCCACTTCTTAATTAGCCATGCCCCATAAGCTTCAAAATGGTGACATTGTTCCTATAACTCATACTAGCACTATGCATTTTTCTCTTAATCTCTCTCTTTCTAATATTCTTTATGTGCCTTCATTTAAATTTAATTTATTGTCCATCAGCAAACTCACCACTGATCTCAATTGTGTTGCTATATTATATATTTTTTCCTACCTTTTGTGTTTTTCAGGACCTATTTGATGACTTTGGTGTATTTCCAAGAGGGGGGTGAATTGGGTATTTAAAATTTATTCATAGGTATGTCAGAATCAGCAGCAGTAATACTCAACCTAGGGTCTGTCTATATACTTATAAACCAAAATGCGCAGATAAATGTAAGATGCAGAAATTAAATCATGCAGAACATTCATAATATAACATACACGTGCAGTAAATAAATTACGAAAAATAAAGTGCACACACGATATGTTATCAGGGTTTGGCCAATATTGCCTACGTCCCCGCCTCTAGCTCGCAAGCCCAAGGATTCCACTAATGCTCATTGAACGTGTGGAGCGGCACCGATTACAACCAAGTCAATTAATGGTGCTAACCTTAACCTATAACCACACCTCACCAAGATGGTGCACCTAACTTTTCTAACCGGATCAAAGCCAATCTGAGACTATTCACTAGGACTAGTCTCCCTCTTCAAACCCACGCTTGGAATACAACAAACAATATAATTTTTTACGTACACGAAAATATGCTTCTCAACAAAGCAGACTATGTACCGATTTAGCACAGTATAATTAATGCACACCAATAATGTAAGAACTATAAGCTCAATAGTATATATGTGCAATCAACACTCAAAGTAACGATTATCTCAAATTTAAGCACAAGAGTGTTTCTACAAGCTAATCTTTGAAACTATGTAAAGATAAATCTCAATCACCATTTTAGGGTTTCAAAGATTAGTACGAAGAGAAATGTAGAATATCTCAAAAAAAATATTTTCTCAATATATAGGCACAAAGAGATATTCAGATATAAACTTGTAAAAATATTTTTGCACAACCAAAAATACAAGCCCAATGAGTCTTGCAATAATAATGCAAAGAACCACTTAGCTATAAGGTTTTCCCACACATAGATTTATTAAATAAAATCGGTGGAAAAACCTAACTAAACCTTCAATTCGAAAATCAAATATGCAATAAATCAATGAGGGTTTTTAGTACACTAGAACAATTCATAAACACTCAAAAGGCTTTGATTTCTCAAGAGAATGGTAGTATATAAGTGTATAGGATGTATATGAAGAAATAAGGTTTAGGAAATTTCAGAGAAAATTTTTAACTAATCAAATCCCTAATCTCCTTTTAATTTTTGCAAATGAAGGTATATATATAGCCTTCAACAAAAATATAATCGTTAGGACACAAAGGGTATTATTAAATTTTTTTAATGAATTTTAAAACCAATTTTCCCTTAATTTGTCACGTCTCGAACCCAGAAATGAGACCTAGGGGTGAAAATGTAAACCAACCAGTCCTTGTACCATACAAAATATCCAAAGATACAGGACAATAGATGAAGGTCTGACCCCGTAGGGTTCCCAGGCACCCTTTACACATCCAAACATAACAAAATATATGCAGCGAAAAAAGGTCATACTATATACATACAGTACCATACCAGAGTCTATACAAGGAAAAAATCAATGTTCCATCAAACAATGTACAACCGGGTGCCCAACACATCTTAAAATGGCAACCCACAAAATACAAGTCCTAACACTTACTCAAGCGCTACCCGCAGTACACCAGCCACTACGCTCCTGACCCAAGGACGCCAGTTCCGATTACTCGAAGGACTTGTAAAAATGTATGTACAGTAGGGGTAAGACACCTCTCAGTAAGGAAGAATACAAGTTATATCGGTGTGTGGCATTTTAATGTTATCATGATGCAACATATATGCAGTTAAATGCAGTTCCAATTCTAATTTCACAACAGTGCATACACGCACACACACACATATGATCAGCAATCCCGATGTCGTCACACCCATCGGCCCGAAGCCGGCCTACGACATACGGCGTTGGCCCTTAGCCAACCCACGAAACATGACGCCACCGACATATGGCTAGTCCCCGACTCCCATGGCATCGTACCGGCGCTAAACTGGTGGATCCACACCCTTCGGCTTGATCTATCGGAATAGGCTCATGCTCTCGTATATAGAGCCAGACACTCTGCCAAACTATGGCCAGCGATTTCATATGCCCTCAAATATAGAGTCGGACACTCTCAGTACCTGGAACAATTCGGAACCACGTTCCTACTAGCATTTCAACCAACCACACACACATGCATGCTCATATAACCAAACAAACCACACCCATTTGGTAATCTAAAATCATGGTTTTCCAAACCTATACAGTTTAAACAAGTCAAGGCACGACCATCCCTATAACACAGTATAAATCAATATATATATATATATATATATATATATATTCGATTTTCAACAAAACCAGGAATGCAGCCCGTCGCCTCCTTTTTCCCAAAATTGTAATCATGAAAAACTCATAGTTTTCCCTGTTAGATCCCCCCAAATGAGTAGCCAAAACACATACAGGACCATGAACCACAGTTTTACCAAGTTCATGATATAAATACAATTCCCCTTGCCTTTCCCCCGAATAGAAATTCTCAAACTCTAAGGCTCCTAAATAGCGAACCGAGTTCCAAAACCTACAATCAATAGTACAGAAGATACTCACAACTCCATCCTCAACCAAACTATTGGATTAGAAAAGAAAACTGAGTCTTACCTCGATTTTAAGCCGAAACCCAAAAATCTTCGAAACGGGATTCCATAGGTTTTGTCGAGAATCCTTCCACGATCCTCGTGCTAACTTCATATTAATGATTAACGCGATGAACGACGAAGAAATCTAGAGAGAGGAAATGTAGGGAGAGTTCTAGAGAGAGAGAGAGAGAGAGAGAGAGAAGATTTTTAGTTTTCTTAGCTGAGAAGTAAATTGAATTTATATTTATAGCCCTTTGACTCGGGCATCCTAGTCAACGAAATGGTGTCCTTGTCAACGAGGTCATATAGATAGCTCGTCGATGAATCCTGATATCATTGGTTTCCCGAAATCTCTCAGCTTCTCCTCGTCGACGAACCTCTGAACTTCGTCGACGAGACTTACATGGACTTCTTCAACGAATCCTGGCTTCGTCGATGAAATTTACTAAATTCCCAATTTGCCCCTCTCTTATTTATTTAAGCTCATATATCACGGTTCAGGTTTTTACAGTCTCCCCTCCTTACAAAAATTTTGTCCTCGAAATTTGTCATCTCTCATTCACAAACTCATACATACAACTAAACACATACATGCAACTCCAAAGGAAACTGGTGACTACTACAGCGTAGCCCCATCATACACATACATATACACCCTCACTTATGGCAGAGGAATACCGTGGTTACATATACAACCATCTCAGGAGCTCACAATACACATACATTCCCAAAGACTAATCACCTATCCCAACCCAAAGTAGAGTAATGTACACATATTCAAAATAACTGTGGATACTTCCGGCGTATTTTCGTTTCCAGTTCCCAAGAAGCTTCCTCAACCTCGTGGTTTCGTCACAATACCTTCACTAACGGTATTTCTTTGGTTCGAAGCTTTTGAACTTTATCATCCAAAACCTGAACAGGTATCCCCTGATATGCTAGAGTATTCCCAATTTTCAACTCATCATAACTGATAACATGTAAAGGATCCAACACGTATCTCCTCAACATGGATACATGAAACACATCGTGGACCCTCGAGAGTGTTGAGGGAAATGCAATCTTGAAGGCTACTAGACCCACTCACTCAAGAACCGCAAAAGGTCTGATATACCTCGGGCTTAGCTTGCCCTTTCTCCCAAATCTCCTCACCCCTTTCATTGGAGCGATACGCAAAAATACCTTACCCCCCAACTCGAACTCCAACTCACAGCGGTGAAACTCTGTGTAACTCTTTTGCCGACTCTGAGCTGATCTAATCATTTTCCATATCAAACCCACCTTCTCAGATGCCTATTGCACGAGTTTAGGTCCTAACACTTGACGTTCACTAACCTCATCCCAACAAAAAGGAGATCGATACCTTCGACCATACAAAGCCTTGAACGGTGCCATCCCGATACTAGCCTAGAAGCTATTATTGTAAGCGAACTCTACTAGTGGCATAAACTATATCTAGCTACCACCGAAGTCTAACACACAAGCTCGCAACATATCTTCCAAGATCTGTATCGTCCTGTCCGACTGTCTATCAGTCTGGGGGTGGAACGTTGTACTAAAAGTAAGCTTTGTCCCCAGTGCCTCCTGCAAACTCGTCCAGAATAAAGAAGTAAACCTCGGATCTCAATTTGACACAATGGACACCGGTACTCCATGCATTCTCATAATCTCATGCATATACATATCTGCTAGACTACTTAAAGAATATCCAATCTTCATCAGTATGAAATGAGCAGATTTCGTCAATCTGTCTATGATTACCCAAATAGCATTCTGCTCATGAAGTGCTGGCGGCAATCCGGTCACAAAATCCATGGAAATATGCTCCCATTTCCACATCGAAATAGGCAAAGGCTGCAACAGCCTTGCCGACCTCTGATGTTCAGCTTTCACCTGCTGACACATCAGACACTGCTCCATGAACTGAGCAATATGCTTGTTCATACCAGACCACCAGAAGGTCTCACGCAAGTCACGATACATCTTTGTACTACTAGGATGTACCATATACAAAGAACGGTGCGCTTCCTCCAGAATCGTCCTTTTGATCTCATCATCGTTTGGAACACATAGCCTGGTCCCAAACCTCAACACACCTCCCTCAGAGATGTTAAATTCTGTAGCCAGTCCTTACTGTACCTTTTCCATTACCTTTTCCAATTCCGCATCACTAGCATGCATGGATTTTATACACTCAAACAAAGTTGGCTGGACCACCAGACTAGTAAAGAAAGCTTGATGGTCACCTTGCACCAACTCTATACCTGAACTCTATAGATCCTATCTAATGTGATGTTGAGCTACAATTGCAGATACAGCTGTAGGTTCTGACTTCCGACTTAACGCATCAGCCACCACATTAGCTTTCCCCAAGTGATAGCTGATCGTTCAATCGTAGTATTTAATCAACTCAAGCCACCGTCTCTGCCTCATAATCAACTCCTTCAATGTGAAGAAATACCTAAGGCTCTTATGATCAGTGAAGATCTCACACTTCACCCCATACAGATAGTGTCTGCATATACAACAGCGGCCAATTCCAAATCATGTGTAGGGTAATTCTTCTCATATTCTTTTAATTGCTGAGAAGCATACACTACTACCTTACCCTAATGCATAAGCACACATCCCACACCCTTCAGAGACGTGTCGCTATAGATCACAAAACCTCCATCCTCTAAAGGAATTGTCAAAACTGGAGCAGTAACCAGCCAATGCTTCAACTCCTGAAAGCATTGCTCACAATCGCTGGTCCACTCAAACTGCACCCCCTTCCTGGTCAATCGAGTTAGAGGCCCAGACAATTTAGAGAAACCTTCCACGAACCGATGATAGTAACCCGCCAGTCCAAGAAAACTCTAAACCTCTTGCACATTCTTCAGCCTCACCAAGTCGACCACAACTTTGATCTTGCTAGGATCAACTAATATACCATCACCAGTCACCACATGGCCTAAGAATTCCACCTGACTCAACCAAAATTCACACTTTTTCAGTTTAGCATACAACTTCTTCTCCCACAAAATTTGTAATACTAACCTCAGATGGTCCTTATGCTCTTCCAAACTCCTCGAGTATACCAGAATATCATCAATGAATACCACCACGAATCGATCCAGGTACTCATGGAAAACCCTGTTCATCAGATCCATGAATACTGTCGGAACATTCGTCAACCCAAAAGGCATGACCAAAAACTCGTAGTGGTCATATATGGTTCGGAAAGCAGTCTTCGCTACATCCTCATATCTGACCCTCACCTGATGATACCCTGACTGCAAGTCGATCTTCGAAAAGACCCGTGTCCCCTATAACTGATTAAAGAGATCATCTATACATAGTAAAAGATAAAGATTCTTCATAGTTACCTTATTAATCTCACGGTAATCAATGCACATCCGCATCGACCCGTCCTTCTTCTTCATAAATAGTCCTAGAGCTCCATAGGGTGAAACACTAGGTCGAATGAAACCCCATGTCCAGTAATTCCTACAACTACTCCTTCAATTCCCGAAGTTCTACTAGAGCCATCCGGTACGGAGCTTTAGAGATCAGTGTCATTATAGGCAGCAACTTTATCGCAAACTCCACCTCACGATCTGGAGGTAAACAGGGTAAATCATTTGGAAACACATTCGGGAACTCGCTGACTACCCGAATATCCTCGAGTTTCAACTCATCTTGCAGCAGTTCTTTCACACAAGCTAGGTACCCCTAACATCCTTCCAAGAGTAGCTTCCTCGCTTGTAGTGCCGACAGAATCTATGGCACTGGATGCACACACGATCCCATGAATTCATACTCCTGCCGCCTAGGAGGTCTGAAAACTACTACCTTCCTACGACAGTCAATCACAACATAACTAGAGAACAACCAATCCATCCTTAGAATGAGATCGAACCCCGACATGTCGTATACCACGAGATTCACTGGTAGCAACTTCCCTTGAATTACCACTGGGCAGTCTACCAACATTTTCCTACAGAATGATACACTTCCAGATGGTGTAGTAACAGATAACACCTCGTTCATGTCCTGAGTCTTAACTCCACACTGTCCAACAAAATTCACAGATATAAAAGAATGGGTTGCACCCGAATCAAACAAAATGGAAGCCTTATTTGAAAGCAATGATAAGATACCTATCACTACGTTCCCTGCATGTTCAGCATTCACTGGAGTAAGAGAGTATACTCTAACCGGAGCTGTATTTGTCTGAACGGTTCCCCGAGGTATCTAATTACTCCCCCAATTCACACTAGAAGCAGACATATCTCTCTTCGGTGCACAATAGTCGCGAGCCATGTGGCCTGATTGACCACAGTTGTAGCAATTACCCCCAAATGACCGCCACTCGCCCTTGTGCCATCTGAGGCACTTGGTAACTCGAGACCTCGTTCCTCTTCTTCCACAATCCCTAACGAGATCCCAACTGACAACCAGAAGGTACTGTCCTCTTCTTCGTTTCCTGATCCACCTCATCCTCTCAAATGCCATTCTCAATCACCATTGCCTTGTCTACCAAAACTGAAAAATCGTGTGTTGATTCTACGAGTCCAATCCTGTTTTGATAATGACAAATCACTTGGTATTTGATCTGTGCATTGAGTTTGTGAACAGGACCTATATTAAGCATACACGGAAAGATAACGAGTCATGGAAGCCATAAAGTAAAGCATCAACATTTTAGAAAGCACCATGGAAGCCAAAGAGTATGAGAATCAAGTTGCAAGCAGTAAAGTTCAAGAATATCTTGGGAATGGGTATTTAGAACTCATGTACTTACATTTTCGTATGATTTAATTTGAGGCTTAACATAACTTAGAATCATTTTAAGATTCATGTATTTCATGTACATCATTAGAGAACTTACACGGGCTTAGAAAAGTTTTTTAAAAATCATGGAAAACTTGTTTTATAAATGACCCAAGCAAAGAATAAAAGCAAAATTTTAAACTGGAAATAAATAAGTGAGAAAAAAGGGACTTCGGTAACCTGAACTCAACCTCAGGCGCCTGAAGATTAAGTTTGGTAGCCTAAAGTATTAAATGGGAAAGACAGAACCTAGCAGAGGTACTTCGGTCACCTGACCCTAGAACCTTAGGCGCCTAAAGTTGCCACTTCAGGAGCCCGACCCCTACTTTGGTTGCCTGAACCTGCGGGAAACTTAAAATTCAGATTTTTATTAAAAAAACTCGTGAGCTATTTTATTGATCTAACGGCTGAGATCAATCCTAAGGGTAATATACTATATATTCTAAATATCTAAACCCTAGAACATAAGTTAGACACACAAGAAAGAGAAGAACACACCTTGTTGCAAGAACGTTGAAAATCTACTCCTAGTGTTATATGATTGCTTAAACTTCAATCTCTAATCTTCAAGCTTGGGCAAATCAACTCAGATTCTCAAAGGGAACTTGTTTACTCTACTGTACTTTAATCTAATATTGAGGTTTGATTTTTCAAGTTATTAGTCCTACGAACTTTTCATCTCATCTCATTGCTTGTTCTTGACTAGCATTGGAAAAGTTTTGATCTTTAGTGTGCATATTTGTATAAAAATTGAGTTTTGAAAAATCATTACTTGAGAAAACTTATGTAACTTGGTTGATTGATTTTTTGATTCAAGTGGGTGTTTTTTCTAAAGGATTTATATTTTAGATATATTAAAGCTTGATTAAATATCCTTGGTACTTATAACTATACATTTAATTGAGGGATATTTTCCGAAAATTAATATACTCAGTTTGTGATTGAATACATCAAATAAAACTTTGTAAGTTTGATTGAGTTTGTATTCAAGACAAAGTTTTTGTTAACTAGTTCACATCAAACATACTTGTGCATTTTTGCAAAGTGAACCAAGAACACTAGTTGACTCCAAAACATTTTAAATATATCTTTACTTGGGAGTTTTTGTTAAATGGGGACTTGTGTGTTGAAGCATATCATACATAAAATGATTGTATCATTTTCATACATTCATGTGCTTCAAGTTATATCATATACTAATGTATTAGGAAATTGAATTGTACTCACAAGCTTTTGTTAGAAGCATTGTTTTGAGTGTTAATTTTCAGATTCTATTGTATACATGGTTCGGTGTGTGAACCGGTGTGTGAGAAGAGAGTTGTATCTCTTGTAAGCAGTGAAGTAGGAGGGAGCTATACCTTTTGTAAGTAGGGATTGTAAGGGAAGCTTTGTCCTAATTTAAGGAGCAGGGATTTAGTGAATCCTTGAGTGGTTACTCAAGGCGAGGACGTAGGCCAAGTCAGCTGAACCTCGTAAAACTGTGTTTGTCTTCTCTCTTCCCTTTACTATTTATTTTTAGCATTACGTTTAAATTATGTATATTGCATGCATAGGTTGGATAGTCTTACACTTAAGTAAATTGAGTAACAAGAATTTATTGGTAAATAAATAAGAAGGGTTTAAGGGGTAAATAAGTGTCAAAATTTTTTTAAATACCCAATTCACCCCCCTCTTGGGATTACACCTGATTGAACATTTGGTATCAGAGAGGGTTTACTTAGACTTGATAGTTAATTTGTAAAACGATCACATGACACACATTAGTGTAACTCCATTTGGTGAGGAACACTCATCCACTAGACCACCCATTTTCTATGGTGTAAATTACACCTATTGGAAACGTAGAATGAGCACATATCTACTGAACGTAGGTTGGAAAGTTTGGAAAATAGTGACTAAGGGAAATGACATTCCCATGAAAGTAATTGATAAGATTAATGTACCTAAAATTGAAGATGAATATACTGAAGAGGATTGGAAGTCAGTTCAAATCAATGCCACTGCCATGAACTTACTTTTCTGTGCATTAGATGTCAATGAATTTAATAGGGTAATGGCATGTAACTCAGCTAAAGAAATTTGGGAAAAACTAGAAGTTACATATGAAGGCACTAAGGAAGTCAAGGATAGTAGGATAGACATGCTCACTAGTGAATATGAAGCATATAAAATGACAGTTGATGAATCCATACAATCCATGTACACTAGATTCGCACACATCATTAACTATTTAAATGCTCTTGGAAAAACTTACCCTACTTATGAGTTGATCTGGAAAATACTCAGGGGATTACCTCCAGTGTGGGAATCGAAAGCTACGGCAATAGCAGAAGGGAGAAATCTCAAGGAGATTGTTAGAATTGGTGTATTCCTAAGGGGGGGGGGGGTGTGAATTGGAATTTAAAACTTTTTCACCTAGGTTAATTTATCCAACAACAGTAGATACACAACCTAGGGTCAGTCTATACAATTTCCAAATGCGTAGATAAGTATAATGTGGAAATTGAGTCATACACATCATTCACCCATAACATACATGTGCGGTAAGTATAAAATGCATAAAGATAAACAAACACACGATATGATATCGGGGTTCGGCCAACTCTACCTACGTCCCCGCCTCTAGCTCGCAAGCCAAAGGATTCCACTGATATCTCACTTAAGGGTGGAGCGGCACCTTTTACAACCAGGTCAAATTAACATATGGCTGACCTCAACCTTAGCCAGGTCAATTAGCGGGGCTGACCTTAACCTACACGCCTTAACAGGACGACGCACCTAGCTTTCCTAATCGGGTCTAAGCCAATCCGGGACTATTCTAGGGCTAGTCTCCCTCTTCAAGCCCGTGCCTGGAATATACAAAAAATGTGTATATAATCAAATGGTACAATGATTGTACTTTCATGTAAAGCAGATATGTACCTAAATGCGCGGAATAACATACACCACAATATGATTCAATATGTAAGCTCAATGTGGTCTAAATGGTTCAACTCTTAAAGGTATTTTCTATCAGTGTAATGCATACGTGAGAGTGTCAAACAAGAAATCTTTGTGTCACAAGATATTCAAAAAATAAGTTCACACAAAGATATCAAGTCTCAAGCATATCAATAAGCAAGATATCTTAAGCATGTAAGTATTAAATTGATGTATAAGCTTGGTTTGCAAAAGATGTGTAATCTTTGTATTCAACAAATAATATATGAGTGAAAGAATATTGCAATAAAGATCACTATCACACAAACAAATATCTCTTCAAATATTTTGCAAGATAAAAGTACAATAGATATTTGGAAGTGTTTGAAAAGTTTTTGCAACCAAAAACAAATACACTCTTCTAGAGATCTTGCAATGAAGGTGCGAGCTTAGAAGATCTAACAAAGACTTCTTAGGATAGACTTATCAACAAAGTCCCCTAAGAATCCTTAGGTTTAGCTCTCAAATAAAATCATGTTAAATAATTAAAATAAGGAGAGCAAACCTTTTCAAACACACTCAATCCACTTACAAATGATGTAGGGAATGATAGAAGACAAGTATGAGTGATTTGAGAAAGAAAATGAGTAGTATAGGGTTTTTATTTTTCAGAGAATTCTTCCCTAATCAAAGTGGCTAATCACACCTAATTTTCTCAAATTGTAGTTGGAGTACAAAAGTGGTCGGTCGACCAGATGGTCAAACTTTTGACCCCAGGGGGTTTCGGTCGATCAGGGCCTTTTGAACTAATTGGTTTGGTTGACCAAGGCCTTGGTCAATTGTTGACCCAGGCCTGGTTTCAGTCGACCAGGGTAGAATGAACTGCCTGGTTTGGTCGACCGAAAGTGCACCAAGTGTGCATTTTGGTCCCGTTTCTAATCATACACACCCTATTCAAGTGCCTAACAAGTATATGTGAAAATGTGTGTATCTTAGGGTCACTTGAGGTCCAATTTGAAGACACCAAAAAAGTTCGGTGTCGGTCGACTGAAGGGTACACCCTAAGGTCTTTCTAAGGTCCTTTCTCATTCATGGTTTGTTTGAGCTTACGTAGTAAATCATACATGTGATGTGTATGAGATTATTACAAACCAAATACCCACTTACTATTACAGACCAATATAAATATATTACAATGCTGAATTATAAATTGGTCTTCAAGCTTTTCTTACTTTGTGCACATCTTGATCTTATTACTCTTAGTTCCTACACAAAACCTCAAACACTCATTAGATACAATGAGTATTTTTCATAATCAAAACCGGGCGTGACTAATAAGGTCAACAGAGATGTCGGTGGACAAACTCATTGGATCACTCATCACCTATGAGCTGGCAATAAACGAGAGGAAAAATGAGTAAAGCAAAGCTAAGAAGGTCACTGCACTTAAGGCATCATCAAGCTATTCAAGTGAAGGAAGCGATTCCAAAACGGATGATGACATGGCCTTGCTAACAAAGAAGTTCGCAAAGTTCTTGAAGAAGAACAAAAAGTTCAACAGAAAGTTTCGGAACTCTAAATCGGAAAGAGGAGAGCAAAGTATGAAGAAAAAGAAGGAGGATCCACCAACATGCTAAAACTTCCGAGAAGTTGGACACATCAAGCCTGAGTGCCCCAAGCTTATAAAAGCTTCAAAGAAAAAGAAGGCGCTGAAAGTCGGCTGGGATACACACAACACTAGCAGTTCAGAATCTGAATCCAGCGACGACGAGGTTGCCAATCTGTGTCTAATGGCACATGATGACCTTGAGATTTTCTTAAGATCAGCATCGTCAAAAGACAAATGGTATATGGATAGCGGATGCTCACGCCACATGACCTGAGATAAAGCAAAATTCATATCTATCATACTAAAGGATGAAGGGTTAGTTACTTTTGGAGATAATGCTAAGGGAAGGATCACAGGTGTCGATAAAGTCGGTAATGATTCCTCACTCATTATTGATGATGTTTTATTAGTTGAAGGTCTAAAGCACAATTTATTGAGCATAAGTCAACTATGTGATAAAGGCTATAAAGTATCATTTGAACATGACAAGTGCATATTTGAACACAAAACTGATAATAAGACTGTTCATTACTAAGCGTCATGAAAACGTATATACCACAAGCTTTGATAACTTAACTTCACAGAGTGTGACATGCTTATCTACTATGAATGAAATAAGCTGGATTTGGCATAGGAGACTAGGACACGCAAACTTGGATTTAATCTCGTCAAGAAAGAATTAGTTAAGGGACTGTCTAAGACTAAATTTGTGAAAGATAAAATCTGTGATGTATGCCAACTAGGAAAACAAGCAAGAACAAGCTTTAAGAAGAAGAAAGAGATCTCCACTACTAGGCCACTTCAAATGCTACACTTAGACTTATTTGGACCAAACCAAATTTAGAGTTTAGGAGGAAAATCATACACTTTTGTCATAGTTGATGACTTTTCAAGATACACATGGGTACTATTCTTAGGTCACAAAGATGAAGCATGTGAAAAATTTATAAACCTGTGCAAGAAAGTCCAAAATGAAAATTGATATACAATTACTAAAATTCGAAGTGATAGGGGTAGAGAATTTAAAAATCAAGGCATGGAAGACTATTGTAATTCACTAGGAATTGCCCATATTTTTTCAGCTACTAGAACACCACAACAGAATGGTGTAGTTGAAAGGAAGAATAGGTCTATACAAGAAATTGCCAGAATTATGCTTAACAAACATAAATTACCTAAATTCTTTTGGGCCGAGGCAGTGAATACCGCCTGCTATGTGCTAAATAGAGTTCTGATTAGACCATCACTTAATAAGACTCCTAACGAATTATGGAATGGCCATAGACCAAACATATCATATTTTTATGTCTTTGGTTGTAAGTGTTTTCTGCTTAGAGACAATGAGCATCTAAGAAAGTTTGATGTGAAATCAGATGAAGGTATCTTACTAGGGTATGCTTTAGATAGTAAAGCCTATAAAGTGTATAACAAACGAACATTGACGGTTATAGAATCTATTCATGTAGTGTTTGATGAGTCAAATCCCTTCTCTAAAAGAACTAATGAAGATGAAATTGAATTAAACAAGGAACTAGAAGAACTATCAATTGAGAATGATTCAAAAAAGAAAAATAAACTTAAAGAACCATCCATTGAAATTGATCAAACTACAAATGAGGTTAAGGAACCACCTAGAGAATGTAAATACATAAAGAATCATCCCATAGATCAAATAATAGGTAAGCCATTACATGGAGTAGCCACTCGCTCCTCTCTTAGGAACATGGTTAGTCATTTTGTGTTTCTATCTCAAGAAGAACCTAAGAATGTGAATGAAGCTATAGAGGATGAATCTTGGGTGTTGTCCATGCAAGAAGAATTAAATCAATTTGAAAGAAACAAAGTATGAATGTTAGTTCCCAGACCAGAGGATAAGTCAATCATAGGGACCAGATGGATATATAAGAATAAGAAAGATGAACATGAAGTAGTTGTGAGAAATAAGGCTAGATTAGTAGCTCAGGGATATAATCAAGAAGAAGGTATAGATTTTGAAGAAACATTTGCCCTTGTAGCTAGGATGGAAGCCATACGAATGCTTTTAACATATGCAGCTTTTAAGGATTTCAAGCTATATCAAATGGACGTGAAAAGCGCATTTTTAAATGGCTATATAAATGAAGAAGTGTATGTAGAACAACCCCCAGATTTTGAAAACCATAAGAATCCAGATCACGTGTATAGACTGACGAAAGCCTTGTACGGTTTAAAGCAAGCTCCTAGAGCTTGGTATGAAAGGCTAAGCGGCTTTCTATTAGAAAATGGATTTATAAGAGGAAAGATAGATACAAGCATGTTCATTAAGTCTAAGAAAGATGATATTCTCCTAGTGCAAGTATATGTAGATGACATCATATTTGGCACTACAGATAAAGAATTGTGTAATGAATTTTTCAATACCATGCAAAATGAATTTGAGATGAGCATGATGGGTGAGCTAAACTTTTTCCTAGGACTTCAGATCAAACAAGCAAATCATGGAATATTCATAAATCAATCAAAGTATATCAGAGATTTCCTCAAAAAGTTTAATATGGAAGACGGAAAAATACTAGGTACACCTATGAGCGCTTCATTGAAATTAGACAAAGATGAACAAGGTATACCAGTAGATGTCAAGCTATATCGTGGAATGATAGGTAGCTTGTTATACCTGATTGCTAGTAGACCAGATATAATGTTTAGCGTATGTTTGTGTGCAAGATTTCCGTCTGCTCCAAAAGAGTCTCAGTTTCTAGTTGTTAAACGGATACTTAGATATTTGATAGGAATAGTGGATATTGGGTTATGGTATCCTAAGTACACATCCTTTGAAATTCTTAGTTATTCAGATGCTGATTTCGCGGGTAGCAAAGTGGATAGGAAGAGCACTAGTGGTACTTGTCATTTCTTAGAACACTCCTTGGTCTCTTGGTTTTCCAAGAAACAAAATTCAGTTGCACTTTCCACAGCTTAGGCTGAATACATAGCGACAGGTAGTAGTTGTGCTCAAACGCTTTACATGAAGCAACAACTGAAGGATTTTGGATTAAGTTATGAAACAATCCCCATAAGATGCGATAATACGAGTGCGATAAATATCTCAAAGAATCCCATTCACAAACTAAGCACATAGAAATAAGACATCACTTTCTTCGTGACCATGTACAGAAAGGGGATGTCACACTAGAGTTTGTATGCACGGATGAACAATGGGCAAATATATTCACGAAATCACTTGCGGAGGATAGGTTTATCTAAATTAGGCGTGAATTAGGTCTCATGCATAGTTGAGAGGTTGCTTAGAATAATGTTAGATGACATATCTAAAGGAAAGCAACATCACTTCCGATATAATCACTTGGTATTGCATTAATCAACAATTGGACACATTTAAAACCTTAAGATTTCTAAGGAGAGAAGAACATAAGGGTACGTCTGCTCATGCTTTATTAGTTTATACCTTTTTGTTGATATCAAAAGGGGGAGAAAAATTGGGAGTAAAAATAATGACACACACAAATTGGGAGCAAAAACTGTGATGGAAGTTATGCAAAGGGTGAGATATACAAAGGGGGAGAAATCGTTGTTAATGAGAAATCGTTGTTAATGTCATGGTTGAAATATCATGAGCATATTTATTATGGGCATAACATATTCATCATGAGCATATTTCATATTTCATTTGGATTTGAGCTAAACACTTTGTATATGAACATGAGCTTATTGTCACTCATTGAATATTTGATGCATTAATTGAGGGGGAGCCTTGTTAGGCGTAACCCATTATATATTTTTTTACTCGTGCATTTTTCATCATCAAAAAGGGGGAGATTGTTGACTCTACGCGTCCAATCCTGTTTTGATAATGACAAATCACTTGGTATTTGATCTATGCATTGAGTTTGTGAACATGACCTATATTAAGCATGCACGAAAAGATAACGAGTCATGGAAGCCATAAAGTAAAGCTGATACATTTTAGAAAGCACAATGGAACTTAAAGAGTACGAGAATCAAGATGCAAGCGGAAAAGTACAAGAATATCTTGGGAATGGGTATTTAGAACTTATGTACTTACATTTTCGTATGATTTAATTTGAGGCTCAACATAACTTAGAATGATTTTAGGATTCATGCATTTCATGTACATCATTAGAGAACTTACATGGGCTTAGAAAAGTTTTTTAAAAATCATGGATAACTTGTTTTATAAAAGACCGAAGCAAAGAATCAAAGCAAAATTTTAAACTGAAAATGAATAAGTGAGAAAAAGGGGACTTCGGTAGCCTGAACTCAACCTCAGGTGCTTGAAGAATTTCATCTGTAGCCTGAAGATTAAGTTCGGTAGCCTGAAGAATTAAATGGGAAAGACAGAACCTAGCAGAGGTACTTTGGTCGCCTGACCCTGGAATCTCAGGCGCCTGAAGTTGCCACTTCAGGAGCCTGACCCCTACTTTGGTTGCCTGAACCTGTGGGAAACTTAAAATTCAGATTTTTATTAAAAAGACTCGCGAGCTATTTTATTGATCCAACAACTGAGATCAATCCTAAGGGTAATATACTATATATTCTGAATATCTAAACCCTAGAACATAAGTTAGACATACAAGAAAGAGAAGAACACACCTTGTTGCAAGAGCGTTGAAAATCTACTCCTAGTGCTATATGATTGCTTAAACTTCAATCTCTAATCTTCAAGCTTAGGCAAATCAACTCAGATTCTCAAATGGAACTTGTTTACTCTATTGTACTTCAATCTAGTATTGAGGTTTGATTTTTCAAGTTATTAGTCCTACGAACTTTTCATCTCATCTCATTGCTTGTTCTTGACTAGCATTGGAAAAGTTTTGATCTTGAGTGTGCATATTCGTATAAAAATTGAGTTTTGAAAAGATCATTATTTGAGAAAACTTATTTAACTTGGTTGATTGATTTTTTGATTCAAGTGGGTTTTTTTCTAAAGGATTTATATTTTAGATATAATAAATCTTGATTAAATATCCTTTGTACTTATAACTATACATTTAACTAAGGGATATTTTCTGAAAATTAATATACTCAGTTTGTGCTTGAATACATGAAATAAAACTTTGTGAGTTTGATTGAGTTTGTATTCACGACAAAGTTTTTGTTAACTAGTTCACATCAAACATACTTGTGCATTTTTGCAAAGTAAACCAAGAACCCTAGTTGACTCCAAAACATTTTAAATATATCTTTACTTGGGAGTTTTTGTTAAATAGGGACTTGTGTGTTGAAGCATATCATACATAAAATGATTGTATCATTTTCATACATTCATGTGCTTCAAGTTATATCATACGCTAATGTATTAGGAAATTGAATTGTACTCACAAGCTTTTGTTAGAAGCATTGTTTTGAGTGTTAATTTTCAAATTCTATTGTATACACAGTTCGGTGTGTGAACCGCTATGTGAGGAAAGAGTTGTATCTCTTGTAAGCAGGGGAGTAGGAGGGAGCTGTACCTCTTGTAAGCAGCGGATTGTAAGGGAAGCTCTTTCCCAATTTAAAGAGCATGGATTTAGTGAATCCTTGAGTGGTTGCTCAAGGTGAGGACGTAGGCCAAGTCGGATGAACCTCGTAAAACTGTGTTTGTCTTCTCTCTTCCTTTTACTATTTATTTTCAGCATTGCATTTAAATTGTGTATATTGCATGCATAGGTTGGATAGTCTTACACTTAAGTAAATTAAGTAACAAGATTTTATTGGTAAATAAATAAGAAGGGTTGAAGGAGTAAATAACTGTTAAAGATTTTTTAAATACCCAATTCACCCCCCGTCTTGGGATTACACCTGATTCAACATCGTGGATCTGAAGCATACCCACCAACCTGTGGATATCCTTCCTTAAACCCTTCTTGAACCTCTGAGTCTTCTCGTACTCACTCGAGATCAGACACGGCGCAAAGCAGGACAGCTTTATATACTGAGCAGCGTACCCCTCCATCGTCTTATCTCCCTGCGATAGAGTGGAAAACTCATCCGCCTTTACATCACGTACAGAAGCCAGGAAGTATTTGTCGAAGAACACCTCCTTGAAATGGCTCCATGACATCTCCTCAGGACCGCCCCTCTGCTTCTCCAGCAGATTCACTGTAGTCCACCATCGACCCGCCTTCCCAAATAGCTGGAAGGTAGCATAGAAGACTCGTTGCCTATCCGTGCAATGCAGAACCTCCAAGATCCACTCAGTTTTCTCTACCCAATCCTCTGCTATCCTTGGGCTAGGTCCTCTAGAGAATGCCAGAGGATGCATGCGTGTGAACCTCTCAATGGTGCACCCCGTAGTAGTAGGAGAGCGCTCACGTCTCCTTACACTTTGCTTGATCTCTCGTAACACCTGCCTCATCAAACCTCGAGGCACAGAAGGAGACTCATCACTCGCAGTCTCCTCGAAGCCACTTCCTAAGTCATTATCCTTGGGCTCCATTTTGTAACACAATAGGAATCTATCAGTATCCCTACAATACGTACAGTTAACACAATGATCTACAACTAATTGTGTTAACTACTCCCTGCCATGTTCAGGTCAGTCCTATCACACAGACATGAAAGTCATCAATGATCTACTTAGCTTTTACTGAAATCATCATTCCAAAAAAAAAACGAAATATCACCAACAAATCTCGGTCTAGCAACAGAACAACCCTCAACCAACTCTACCCATATCCAACATCCTATACTCTGGTATGTACTCACAGCCAAGCGTAACCAAGTCTACAAGACCTAACAACCTGGTTAGCTTTGATACCAAGCTATTACGCCCTGAACCCAGAAATGGGACCTAAAAGTGAAAATGTAAACCAACCAGTCCCTGTACCATACAAAACATCCAAAGATACAAGACAATGGATGAGGGTCCGACCCCGTGGGGTTCCCAAGCATCCTTTACACGTCCAAACATAACATAATATACGTAGCGAAAAAAGGTCATACTATATACATACAGCACCGTACCAGAGTCTATACAAGGACAGAATCAAGGTTCCATCAAACAATGTACAACCGGGTGCCCAACACATCTCAAATGGCAACCCACAAAATACAAGTCCTAGCACTTACCCAAGTGCTACCCGTAGTACACTAGCCACTATGCTCCCGACCCAAGGACGCTTGTTCCGGTTACTCGAAGGACCTGTAAAAATATACGTACAGTAGGGGTGAGACACCTCTTAGTAAGGAAGAATACAGGTTATATCGGTGTGTGGCATTTGAGCGTTATCATGATGTAACATACACGCAATTAAATGCAGTTTCAGTACTAATTTCACAACAGTGCATACACGCACACACACATATGATCATCAATCCCGGTGTCATCACACCCATCGGCCTGAAGCCGGACCGTGACATACGACATTGGCCGATAGCCAAGCCGTGAAACACGGCGCCACTAGCACATGGCTAGTCCCCGACTCCCATGACATCGTACCAGCGCTAAACTAGTGGATTCACACCCTTCGGTATGATCTGTCGAAATAGGCTCACACCCTCGGATATAGAGCCGAACACTCTTCCATTCTATGGCCAGTGATTTCATATGCCCTTGGATATAGAGCCGGACACTCTCAGTACCTAGAACAATTTGAAACCACGTTCCTACTAGCATTTCAACCAATCACACACACATGCATGCTCATACAACCAAATAAACCACACCCATTTAGTAATCTAAAATCATGGTTTTCCAAACATATACATTTTAAACAAGTCAAGGCACGACCATTCCTATTACATAGTATAAATCAACATATACATTCGGTTTCCAACAAAACTAGGGATGCAGCCCGTCGCCCCCTTTTTTCCAAAACTGTAATCATGAAAAACCCATAGTTTTTCCCGTTAGATCCCCCCAAATGAGTAGCCAATACACACACAAGACCGTGAACCATAGTTCTACCTAGTCTGATTTCAAAAATAACCGATATAAACACAATTCCCCTTACCTTTCCCCTGAATAGAAATTCCCAAACTCTAAGGCTCCTAAACAACAAACCGAGTTCCAAAACCTACAACCAAAAGTATAGAAGATACTCAAAACTCCATCCTCTATCAAACTATCAGATCAGAAAAGAAAACCGAGCCTTACCTCGATTTTAAGCCGAAACCCAAAAATCTTCGAAACGGGATTTCGATCCGTAGGTTTTGTAGAGAATCCTTCCACGATCCTCGTGATAACTTCAGATTAACAATTAAGGTGACAAACGACGAAGAAATCTTGAGAGAGGAAATGTAGGGAGAGTTCTAGAGAGAGAGAGAGAGAGAGAAGATTTTTAGTTTTCTTAGTTGAGAAATAAAGTGAATTGATATTTATAGCCCTTTGACTTGGGCATCCTCGTCGACCAAATGGTGTCCTCGTCGACGAGGTCATATAGAAAGCTCATCTACGAGACGATGGATTCATTGACGAATCCTGATATCACCGGTTTCCCAAAATCTCTCAGGTTCTCCTTGTCGACGAACCTCTGAACTTCGTCGATGAAACTTATGTGGACTTCGTCGACGAATCCTAGCTTCATCTACGAAATTTGCTAAATTTCCAATTTGTCACTCTCTTGTTTATTTAAACCCATATATCATGGTTTGGGGTCTTACATAATTAACCCGAGTTACTGTGATTAAAATTTAAGCAACCCGAGAGTTTCAGTTGCCCAGACTCTAGGTTTGGTTGCCCAAACACTCACAATAGGGAAAGAACATTTTGAAGTTCTGGTGCCCAGTGCCCGGTGAGAACTTCGGGTGGCTGAACCAAGGAGATTTTCATTTTGTCTGAGGTTCGGTTGCTCGAGGGTATTTTGAACGTAGAGTTTGGGCGCCCGAGTTAGTGGAAAAGGTGAACGTGTGAGTTCGGTTAACCGAGGACGATGAAGACCTTTTTGGTTCGATCCCCCGAAGTCAGGTCAATTATTTAACCTTTCAACAGTTCGGTCGGCCTGAAACCTCATAAAATTAGCCATTTAAGTCCTGATTTATTTTAATTGATTCCCTTGATAGTATATGTGATTTTGGGGATTCTCTTACATGCATGTGCAAGGACTTAGGGTCACTCTAAGGGCTTTGAGAGTACACCTAAAAACCTAGCGTTGGTCAACCAAAGTCTTGTCTAAGGTCTCTCTATTTCCAAGTGATGTGTAGGGACCTAAGGTTGTTCTAAGGTTTTTGAGCTTATAGTTCCTACATGCATGATATGCGGATTATTACAGACCTTTGGAATTATAATTATAGACCTAAATTAAACATAATATAGATTACAATGAATAACTATTCTAGGTCTTTGTATTCTTTAAGTCTTAATATGCCATCAACTGATCTTGCTAATATGAACCTGCATAAAAACTTGAAAGACATTAACTACCAGAGTATTTGTCATAATCAAAACAGGGTATGACCTATAAGGTCAATAATCTCCCCATTTTTTGATGATGACAAATACTTTATGTAAAAGTGGGTACAACCAAGAAAGGCTCCTCCTGAAACTATGCATAAGGGAAATGTAAAGATTTGAAAAATTGAAACATTTTCCTAAGGTACCCAATTTTGCCTAAATTCTCCCCCTTTTGGCAACAACAAAAAGGGCTATTGCACGTAAACAAGGCATTGAGTATGAATTATTTATATGCAAGATATGATTGGGAAAAAAATTAGGAAATTTCGGCAACATGTAGTTTGAAAATAGAGCATTTTCCCAAAAAAAAAAAAAAAAAAAAAAAACCTGTATAAGAATGACCTGATTGAGTTCTAAATTAACAATTTATCCATAACTACCAACTCAAATAGTTCAGTATGATCAAGACGAAAAACATAAATATAACTATCAATATGCAATAGGTATGATAGTCATGCATTGCAAAACACACACAAACAATACAACTGGTCATTAAAAAATTGAAATGACATAACAAGCATGATTAGACCAGAATTATCCACAAATCATAACAATTTAAGTCATATCATAAGACTCGTAAAAGATTTGATTTTAAAACATATGACATATGATAACAGGTAGAAGGTTTGAGCATAAAATAGTCTAACTAATTCGTATGCATTTTCATGTGTAGTTATCGAACTAGTTATGCAATTTAAAATAATAATAATAATAATAATAATAATAATAATAATAATAATAATAATAATAATAATAATAATAATATCCCCCCTTAGGATACCAATTTTTGTCAAGAGATACAGGGGGTGTGCTTGTTGAAAAAGAAACTTTAAAGATTAAGCAAGCACAAATTTTTTGATTTGTCAATTAAGCACATACTAAAATATAACCTGAAAACCACAACCATAATGATCCTAAAAAAATTAACAATCACATATAAGATCATATGGTAAATTAAATGACTGTGGCAAATCAACATATTTTAGATTATGATTTTTAATAAAATATTTCATTCAATCACATGCCACACTTGATTCAACAACAGATCTAAGCTAAAAAGTTTGTGAGCATAACATGATAAACATTTTAATTTTAGATGCTCCTCTTGTCAATTTGAATTCTATCTTAGATGCAACAAACTGCTTATACCAGATAGAGAAATTTCATTATGCTAAGTAGTATAGGTCATCAATTTAAATGTTTACAATAAATATACTGGTAAAGATTAATTTACTCTTTTATGCAACGAGTATAGCTATCTCTATGGATAACACATGCATTAGAAAAGATATATTAAGGCATGATTTTTTGTTCACAACCAAAAACAATTCATATCTAAATATAAAGCTTTAAAAGTTGGATATGATGTTTAGGGTTCTTAGAAGAGCCTCAATATTCAAAAACAAAGCATGATGCATATGAGTTCTTTATGCCCTTTCTCCAGGGATGGAGCTTAGCTCCTCTAAATTTCTGATGATTACGTCAGGATGAAGTTTAATTATTCAATTGATTTTCACTTATCCTTTCAAAAATATTTTAACATTTATTTTAACATAATCATCTTTGTACAAGGTATTTTGTGAAAAATCTACCAAAATTTTGGTAGCATGCCGTCTGTAAATTAGACATTTTCCCATAAAACTTGTACCTAATAGATTCAAGTAAGCAATATATAATTCAGTTTAAGCATGCTAGAACCTAAAACTACTACCAGCATGCAATACACACCAACTGCATCCGCTATGTAGAAGACTTTCAACACAAGCATGCAATCCAGTAGTATAATCAACTCAAGATATTTAATATAGCTCAATAGTGGTTCGTGCTAGAAAAAAACATAAACTATCCATCAAGGAAATTTTAACCATTTATTAAATCATGGATAGTGCTGTAATACTATACACGTATAGGCAAAAAGACATAAACTATATAAAAATATGAGAGCATTTAAATTTATATAGACATGAAAGATAAATGCTCCCCCTCAATTATGTACTCAACTCATTTTATGCCTTTTTTTCACCTTCAAGTTTAATAACCAAGAGTTATAATATTTTCAGTGATTTTAGCTTGGCTTTGAGTTCTTAAGCTTATCGAACCAAAAATTCATAAACAATACTTCTTTAAGGTCATAAACCAACACATGCCTATTTTCTTTTATGAATTTCAATGCGTAAGAGGCACAAGATGGAATGACTTTCAAATTAAACTGTATGTGCATTGATCTACTTCAATTTTGTGCACTCATTTAGATTGAGACCTGTTGCAACCAACTTAGCCATTCAACTCATCACGAAGGATATGAAGCTCTAATTGATTTGATTTGAAGTTTGAGAGCTATGTGAGAGAAGTATAAATCAAATACTCTTAAGGATTAAATTTTTATTAAGTTCAGAAGAGTATTTGGGAAAGGTAGGACATTGTTCAAAATATTTTCGTGCTTAGTAATCATGTCCAAGTAAGAGCAAAGGACGTCTAGGAGTGTATGAATTTTTGAGTACAGCTCTTGGATAGTGGTATGTATCCTTTAGATATAACTATAATTATGAAGTAAGAACAGAGCTGGTTAGTAGAAGGAATGTCTTATGATGAGCACTCAATATATATTGGTCATTTATGATCAATAGTACTTCAAGCCTAGAG
Source organism: Malania oleifera (assembly GCF_029873635.1). Taxonomy (NCBI): domain Eukaryota; kingdom Viridiplantae; phylum Streptophyta; class Magnoliopsida; order Santalales; family Ximeniaceae; genus Malania; species Malania oleifera. The sequence goes on along the minus strand of NC_080419.1, from coordinate 89,688,940 downwards.
TGATGACTGAACATTTTATTAGGTATTTTATGATTTTAAGATGAGTTTAGGACAAGATGTTTAACTAAAAGGATTCATTTCCTAAAAATCAAACTTGCGCAATGGATAGAGTATGCTCAACTTTAAATGATCATTTTTAAGCGTGAGTTAAGCAATTTGACTTATTTACCAAGAAAATAATGCTTTGTCCATTTGGAAGTGGATTTTATTCAATTTTTGAATTGGCTTGTTAATCTCATGATTTTTAGTATGAATATAGTGTATAGTGAATGGATATACTAAGAATTTTCATTTTAAGCACCAACCACTTCTTAAGCCTACAATCATCACAACTCCTAAACTTAGAAGTTAAGGGAAGATTGAAATATTTATGTAATTTCTATTGGAATCCGATCTTCCTTAGATCCTACATAGTTTGCTTTGTTGATTATTCATTTCATTTCCTTTTCTAAGCCTCTGGCACTTTTGAGTAAACAATTAAACCATACTTGCCACATAATTTTGCAAAATAAGCATATATTGAATATACATAAAAGATTATGCTTATTTATTCCATTTTTGCTAAATGAGGCATGGCAATAAGATTTGTAAGATAAACCCTTTTGAAAAGATTTATTTCTTTTAGCTCCTAATGGTTTATTTGAACTATACTTCTTATTTTTGGATTTGAAAATTATTTCAAAATATTTTTCAATTTTTCTTTCTAAGCAGATGATTTTCAACACTTTCACAATCTTCTTCTCCTCTAAGGTGGCATGATATTTTCTTAGTTCTTTTAATTGTTTTGCCAATCTTCTATTTTCATTTTTCAAAAACATTTTCTATTTAGACACCCTAGCTAGAAGCTTATTCATTTTCAATAAAGTACATTCTAGTTCCTTGTTAGAGGGCATGCCATTGTCATTAGATTTACTGCATGATTCAACATTAGATATATCATAATAACACTCAAATAAACCAATGCATGCATCATAAATGATATTATTAAAAAAAACAATAGATGATTCATCATATAGTTTATCACATGTTTTGGCACAAGAATCATCACAGTAAACATCACATGAATTAATACCTGCATTTTCGTCAAAGTAGTCGTTAGAGGCAATTGATGATTCAGCATATGATATATCACAGGATTCAGCATAAGAATCACCACATGCTTCATTAAATAAATCAGTAAATGAGGTAGGGTAAGATTCATATACATCATCATCTACTAATGCAACCTGCTCATGATTAGCCACTACCTGATCATTTAGGCTTGGAGCATTTGGAGTGGCAATCTCCTTTTCTAGGGTCTCTCCATATCTCTTTTCCAGTTCAACGGAGATCTCCTATGCACTACTTCATGCCATAATCTCATGAAAAATATCAGTGTCTAAAGCACAATATAGTAAATCCATGGCATATGAATTTGCATACATCAAATTAATATCATTTTTTACTAGCATACAAATTCCCTTATCAATCACCTACTAGGATCTCCAATTCATAGATTTTACAAATATGCTCATTTGAATTTTTCAATAGGTGTAATTTACACCATAAAACAATGGAGGACTGGAAGGTGATCATCCCTCTTCGAATGGGATACACCAATGTGAGCCATTGCGATCTTTTACAAAAGCTGTTAAGCCAAGTGCAATGAGGCTCTGATACCAATTGATGACTTTGATGTATTCCCAAGAGGAGGGGTGAATTGGGTATTTAAAATTTATTCCTAGGTATGTTAGAATCAGCAACAGTAATACTCAACCTAGGGTCTGTCTATATACTTATAAACCCAAATGTGCAAATAAATGTAAGATGCAGAAATTAAATCATGCGCAACATTCATAGACACGAACGAGTGTGTGGCCCCTAAATCAAATAATACAATAACTTTAAATGAAAGTATGCAAATCATACCTGTCACCACGTCGCCGACTGTCTTAGCATCACTCGGCGTCAAAGCAAAAACTCTAGCTGGAGCCATATTCCTCTACTGGCCTCCACGTGGCCCTTGATAGCCTCCCTGAACAGGTATAGGAGTGGGAGTAGCTCCAATCTAAGCCTGACAATATCTCATCATATGCCACGGCTCCCCCACATTGGTAATAGATACCTTGCCCGACACAGCAGTCACCCGAGTGTCTCTTCCCACAAGTTAGGCAAGCTGGAAAAGGCTGCATACCCTGAAATCCACGAACTCCCCGAATCCTGCCTCCGTTTTCTATAGTAGCCACCTCTCTTCCTCGAACCCCGACTAGACCCCTGCTAGGAATCAGATAGTGTAGATCACTTCCTCTATCTCTGCTCCTCAGCCTCTAACCGCTCTCCAACTTCCGCCATAGTTCCCCTATCTACCAACTCAGCAAAATCTTATAGTTTCAATATCGACACTTGCTTATATAATTCTCTCCTCAGACCTCTTTCAAAATGTCATACCTTCTTCGTCTCATCTAGAATAATGTACGAGGCGAAGCGAGATAGCTCAATGAACCTCGCCGTGTACTGCTGCACTGTCCGTGGTCCCTATTTTAGGTTCAGGAACTCCTCTATCTTGGCTTCTCTGGACGAGGCTGGAAAATATTTGTCAAAAAATATTTCCTTAAATCGCTCGCATGTCATCTTTATAGGCATTGTCTTCTGCTACTCCCGGAGTTTCAATGTCGTCCACAATCTTTCGGCCTCTCAAATCAGTTTATACATAGCGAACAACACCCTTTGCTCTTTAGTACACTGCAGCATTGCAAATACTTTTTCAATCTCCTGCACCCAGTTTTCAGCGACTATAGGATCAGTTCCTCTTAAGAAAGCCGGAGGATTCATCTTAATGAACTTCTTGATCGAACTACCATGGCCTATAAACGAACCACCCTACTCTCTAGAGTTCTTCGCAATTTTAGCCATGACTTGCTGTGCCATGTTGTGTTGTACTGCATCTAAATCATCACCCGCAGCACCTAAGGGCAAAGTGTTGACCCTATTGGTCACACCCAGTTTTGATAATGACAAATACTCTTGATATTTAATGTCTGTCAAGTTTGTGTACAGGTTCATAATAACAAGATTATTTGATGGCACATGAAGACTTGAAGACTGAAGACCCTCAAGACGATCTTCTTGTTGTAATTTATATCATTTGGGTCCGTAATAGTAATATAAGGTAAAGGTCTGTAATAATCTACACTGCATGCATGTAGGAACTTATAAGCTTAAGACCTTAGAAAGACCTTTGGGATGATCGACCGACGCTAGGTTTTTTTGGCTTATTTAAAAAGGCCTTAGGAAGACCCTAGGTCCTAGCATATATGCACAAATAAGTCCCCATCATCACTTATTATATCAGGGGAATTAAATTGGCTAAAAATGAACATAAATTGAAAAACTTGAGAGAGGTCGGGCGACTGAACCTCCGATGTTCAAAACACCTCGGGCACCCGAACCGCCGAGAAGTCAGCAGATTGACCAGATTTCGGGCGACTAAACCTGTAATGAACGTATCGCCCTTGGGCGACCGAACCCATGTCAGGATGCTTTTCACCAACCTGGGTGCCCGAACCTTCATGTTCAAAAAGCCCTCGGGCATCTGAATTACTTGGTTCAGTTAACTGAACTTAAATCTAGGCACCTGAACTAATGAACAAATTCTATTGAATTTTGTTCGGCCGACCGACTCACTCTTCGGGCACCCGAACCGCTAAAAATTAGATTTTTGACTGTGTCTGTTCGGGCACTCGAACCTTAGGCTGGGCACCCGAACTTTGCGAGTTAAAATATTTTTTACTGATTTTTAAATGGGATAAACTGGGTTAATTTTCTTAATAGCTTTTTAAACAAACTTAATTGTCCTATTGTGTCCCCAACGGACAAAAAATCCTCCTTGCCTATAAATACCTATTCATCTGTCTTAATTAGCAAGGAATAGCAAATTTGATTAGAGCAAAATCCTCTCAAAATCCAAAACCCTATTTTAGCCTATACTACTCCAAAACACTCATACACATTATCCTTCTTGATCTTGCAAGTGTTGTGAGTATATTTTGTGTATTTGTGCTTCATTCATACTTGCTAATACTCTCATTAGAGATTATATTGATTGTTTGATTTTATTGAGAGTAGAAGCATCAAGTGCTTCCACTGATTTAATTTGATACATCTTGTGCTGGAAGACTTGGAAGGTTGTGGCTCTTGCATTGTCATTGCAAGTAACCTAAGCCTATACTTTTGTGTGCAAAAATCATTTTCAAAACTTGTTTTCAAACAACTCTTGTACTTGATACATTGAAGAAAATATTTTTGAGTTTGTTTGAATATTAGTACTAACATCTTTGAAACCCTAATATGAGATTGAGATATAGTTTATCTGGTTTTCAAAGAATAGCTTGTTTGATATACACTCTTGTGCTTGATTAGATAAAGTCATTATTCTGAGTGTTGATTGCACACGTAGAGCATCGAGCTTATAGTTCATACATCATTGAGATGCATTGATTATATTGCGCATATTGGGTACATATATGCTTTATATGAAAGCATAATCACTGTACCATTCTTATAATGAAACATATTGTTGTATTTCCAAGCGTGGTCTGAGGGGGCGGTAATCCATCCCGGTAAGGATTGTGCAAAGGTTGGGGTAAACCTTGTGAATTTGACCTAGGGCCTTCTCCGCCCCGCAAGGAGAGTTTGTAAAGGTTGAGGTTAACCCTGTGCTAATTAACCTGGTTATATTAGGTGTTGCTCCACCCGCTAAGTGAGCATTAGTGGAATCCTTGTGCTGGTGTGGCCAAGGCGGGGATGTAAGCATAGTTGGATGAATCCCGATAACATATCGTGCGTGTTCTTTATATTTCAACAAATTATTTTCCACACATTTATTTTCAGCGCATGTATGTTGTATGCTTGATTCATTATATGTAGTACATGTGTTGATTAGGTTTATAATAAAATTGAAAGACCCCAGGTTTGTGTAATGTTGCTATTGAATTAGCTAAACCTAGGAAAAAAATTTTAATACCCAACTCACCTTCCTCTTGGGAATACACCAAAGTTAACACCCAGCACCCTCATTACCACTGGCATGGGTGCTACTACCTCCAGGGTCTATCTTGAAAAGACAATAAACTTAACATAGGACCCTATTACCATAACATATCATCTAACTAGTATATTATATCCTTAACTAATTCATCACCCCTGATCTTGATTCAAAGTTCAATTTTGCAACCTAGATACCCAACTTGTCAATAGTTTACCATGACTTTCCTAAAATCGTCACCCTAGGAAAGACACACAAACCATTACGGAAGTCCTACATCTAGATTACAAAACCATACCTCAAATTCCCTTATCCTATACTTTGGTATTGTTACTGCTGCATTTTAGAGTCTACAGAACCTAGCATCCTAGGCTCTGATAACAAACTGTAATGACCTACTTAACTTACCACATAGTTATTCACATTAAATACCCTGATACCATTAACTAATTATATAATAAAGTCAACCCGAACCTGTGGGTAACGGGGACACACCTGTCATATACAGTAGAAACCTAAGCAGCAGTAAATATAAATTTCATTCACCAAACCATAAGATACATTATACCAGAGTTACCTACATTCCACCATATATTGTTTAAATATATAATTCTCAAAACATCAAAAGTTATATCTAGGATCTTACACAAAAACCTATTAACCCTAGTTCAAAAACTCACCCTCTTAGCTGGGTAGTAAACACTACCTCAACGGCGGCCTCGATTCGCCGGTCTTTTTGGGTTCCCTGAAATGGTTTAAGCTGGGGTGAGACACCTCTCAATAAGGGAAATAAACTAAATACAGTTATGTGGCAACATGAATATTTACGTGCTATAATAAATACATAGTACATATTACATGCTTGAAAAATTGATAATATCATAATTGAATAAACATATCATTTCGTAAATAAACTAAATCTTGCTACATTTCACTGTTCATAAAATCATTTGATATAACTAGTAATTTTGAAATTTACGCAGGATTAATAGCTAATTGATGTCATGTATTACCCTCCATGATAGGTTGTGCAGCCTGAAGGAAGGACCCGATAATGGCTGGCCAACCATTGCTGAGTTAAAAATGTTTGTAAGTATGATGGGCTCGCCACACCATGATTCGAAATGCTAGGTGGACGTTTACAGATCTACATTGAAAGCCACATTGACTATGCATCTCCCACCCCCTCTACAAGCAGGGGCTGTTAGCACAAGTCTGAACTGAACTGAATTGTATAGCTACGATACCGTGGTCTTGAAACTGATCTGAACTATCATCTAGGTTCTGATAACCTATAATACATGATAATATACTGTTTGTACTTAAATAGATTGATAGCATTTTATGATTTATGTAATAACATAAATAATTACAGCCTTACGCTAAATACATTCATAACTGCAGCCTTGCACCGAAAACATGCATAATCCATGGCTTTGCGTCGACTATCAATCACGGCCTTGCGCTAAACATTTCATACATATTGCTTTGAATAAATGTGTTGTTTATCATATATATATATATATATATATATATATATATATATATATATATATTCTAAAATCATAGTTTACTGTATTAACATGTTATTTTTGAAAATAGCTGAAATATGCTTTTTTTTTTTTTTTTTTTTGTAAAATTGACTTAACATAATACAATATGTGTAAAATAATATTCATGCCACACAATACTGAATAAAATCATGAATTCTGCTCTGAAATCATATTTTCTGACATTTCATACTAAAAATACATATTCGTGTGTAACAGCAGTATTTTCCTGAATATACATTTCCACAAGTATGCTTATATTTAATACATGCTTTCTGAACATAAATTTACTATTAAATAATAATAAATTTCATGAAAAATTAGTGCTTTAGTTTACTCCCTTACCTGATTCCTAAAAAGCCCCTACAATGCCTAGTCCTACACCTACAGGGTTCCCCATTCAATACCCTGAAAACAATGTTTCCCTAAACAAAATTTCAGTACTTCTTCGAGTACTACATTTTCTACAACTATAGGAAAGGAAAATACTAAATAAAAAGCCTTACCCTGAATTTGGGATGGAGTTCAAGTTAGTCCCACCAACAATCCACTCCAGTAGACTTGAAGAGAACTTTCCTAGGAGTGTTATGGTTGCCTCGGATCGTTGTACCAGCAAGAATTCGGCCCAAAATCTTAGAGAGAAGGAGGAGGGGACGAACAGGAGAGAGAAAGAGGAAGGTTTTCATGTGATTTCAGTCGAGAAAATCAAGTTTAGGCTATTTATACACCTGCACTCGTTGACAAGCCACATCACTTCATCGACGAAGCTACGAAGAAAGTTCGTCGACAAATGCTTATTCTTCATCGATGAAATTCAGAGCTGAAAATAGCCTCAAGATATCTTCTTATCAACAAGACACGTGTCCCCATCAAAGATCCCAATAAGCCACTTCGTTGATGAACGCTTCACGTTCGTCAACGAGGACCTATTGTGACCCCTTTTACAATTTCCTTTTTCTCCCTCTTTATTATTTAATCATTATAATTTATTTGGATCTCTACAGTATGTCTTGCTATTGTAAAAGTCATTTGGTTTACGGGATATATATAGAGTTTAAAAAATGATTTTTGTGTTTCCCAAGTGACTTGGAGTGTTTCCCAATTTTTCAAAACGTTTTGATTTGAAAAACTTAATTTTGGAAATTGCCCGGTGCTTTTAAAATTTGAATTTTTCGAAGGGTCAGTCGACTAAAATTTACGGCCAGTCATCTAAACTTTTAAAATTTAGCACAATTTCAAATTCAGAATGGGTTTAGTTGCCTGAATGTACAAGGTCAGTTGCCTGTACAGTCAAAACTCATATGCTTGTTTGCTTTTGTTTCCAAAAACTCCTTTTAACTTTTATACTTTCCATATTACTTTGAGACTTTGAAAAATATTTTTCAGGGTTTTCAAAATTTTGTCTCTAAGTCAATGATTAAATCCTAAGAGCTTCAACGCATCCATATTGAAATTGAATTTTGAAGTACTTATATGAGACTTTCTTAAACTTAAAATATTCTAAGAACTTTAAGTTTTCATGCTTATTTTTCCTTGAGTTCATTTTGACTTCAAGCTTCAATATACTTTGAGCTTTATCAAATTTATCTATCTTTGAATCCAAGTTTCAATATACTTTAAGCTTTCATTTGATTTTCCTTAAGTATAAGCTTTTGCTTTCAATAAGGCTTGTGAGCACTTTGATCTTGAACTCATATGCTTGATTTCCTAAAACATCATCACTTAAACAAAATATGTTAAGTTTCCTTTATTTGTTATCATTAAAATAAGATTCATAAGCCTTGTTAGGCCAATAATCTCCCCCTTTTTGATGATGACAAATAAGGAGCAAAAATGAGTGAAACTTAATAAGACTCCCCCTTATAATAAGCATACTCTTAACAATATTTGGAAAGTAAATTAATTCTTCATATAATGGTATATCAAATAGAATCAAATTCAGTTTCAGATTTCATGTAAGTTCATTTATCAAAAAGTATCAAAAATATATATTTCATTTGACCAATCAAAAGTAAATATACAAGTATCAATTTCAAGTATCAACAAGATATATGACATTTGACCAATCAAAAGTTAATTTTCAAGTATCAATTTGAAGTAAAATTCTCAGTGTTCTTTGTGTTATATTAGTTGTGTCTCAGTTTTGCTGTTGTGCTGTTGTCTCAGTTTTTCTCAAGAGTTCTCCCCCTTTTAATATCAATAAAAAAGAGATAATGCATAAAACACATGCACACTAAGACAAAGTATAGAATTGAGCACACAAGAATATTTATCATGGAATAAACAATAAGTTCAAAACAAAACATAAATATAACATGCTTCAAAGAGACAAGCAATAAAATCATCAAGCATGAAAAACAAAATACATAAAGTAGTACACATAGTTGTTTAAAGTCAAAATGTTTAAATGAAAATAGATCTAAGCATCTCCAGCATCATCATCATTAGACTCAGTATCTTCTCCTTCTTGTTCATCTCCTTCCTCACTTTCATCAGACTTCGCTTCCATAGGAGCCACGTGAAGAGGAAGTACTGGTCATATGCTACTTAATTCGGCCAAGTCTTTGGTCTAGAGAAGTATAGTTTGTTTGAAGATTGCTGTAATTAGCATGCATTTCAGTACTAAAGTCCATGACTTGCTGGTGATATGTAGTAAACCATGATGGTGCATCTAGCAGAGGTGCTAGTTGTTGTTCCTGAGGTGGAGCTGGTGTAGAAACTTGCATTGGACGTCTACCACCAATATGAAACCAACCTTGCTCGTATTTTTCATACCCCATTTGTTTCAGTGTTGTGGAGGTGAAAAGATCATAATGGGGACGTTTGATAAACAAATCAGTGGGTGAGGTTATATCAAGGCAAGCAAAGAGGATGTTCAGTATTCCACTATCAGGTAGGGTTACTGAACAAGTTTCCAATCTCGAGAGCATCCATTTAAGTACTAAGCTTGATAGGTCAAGCTTCTTTCCTTTCAACAAACACCATATGACAAAGCAATCCAAATTGGATATGTGGTCATAAGAACCAGCATGAGGCAATATATTATACGTGATTATCTTCTGGAGAATCTGTGCGTAGAGGTTCAATTGCTTATATAGTAGTGGATTTCCAAAATAAACAGGAGCTTCAATCATAATCAAAGTTAAGAATTCTTTAGCAGTGAACTTTTGCTCCATAATCCAAGTTTGCCCAAAATTAGGACCCTTAACTTCTCCTTGTTGGACATGGAGAATGGGGGCCAAGTTTTGTGGAGTTAGGCGAATGAATTTTCCCTTATGAAAAACTAAGGTGTAGTCCCAAGAAAAAGGGGGGGGGGGGTGAATTGGGTTTATAAATTTTTTCTTTTAATTCCTCTTATAAATTCCCAACTTATTTTATATTTAGAAATCACTTAAGAATAATTAGATATTCAATGCTTGTATAGGTCAATCACAAATCACACTCAATTAATGAATTGATTTAATATCAACACAAAGTAATGATTCTTAATGAAAATCAACCAATTGATTTACCAAACACAAGTTAATGTATGAACTGTAGCACTATCAAGATTTGGTGATTAAATAGAAAATTTTGAATATGAATGCTTGCAAAGATTAAGCACTGTATTAATGAAATTGGTCTTTCAAGATGATAAGCAATATAGCATCCAACACTCTTTCCAAAATTCAGATTTCAAATAGACCTTCAGTTAATAGGTTTTGGGTGTTAACCAATCAATGTACTCCCTTATGGTTTCCGCAATTTATATTGATCAACCAACATGCTTCCTTTCGGTTTCCGCAAGTCCTAAAAACAAATTTATCTTTAGTTTATTTAAAGTCCAATCTATGTAGTATTAATGATCAAGAAATTTAAATCAACCACACGGTTAATAAGTATACTGGAAATTAAAGAGTAAAGGAAAGAGAGTGGGATCGAGTTTTTTTACGAGGTTTAGCTTATACCCAGCCTACATGCTCACCTTCGGCAACAGCCTAAGGATTCCACTAACACATTCCTTTTTGGGTGGAACACACCATTACAATCCCTCCTTCAATAGGGTGGAGCCCCCTCGCCAAGCGATACCTGATGCTCGGTTACAACAATCTAATAGCCCTGAACCATCGAGAAACAAGAAAAAAGAAGAAGAGTTTGTGTATAAGATAGAACAAGTTAGTACAAGAGTAAGCAAAAAATATACTTCAACGTAAATCTCAATATAATGAAATTGAAGCTCAATGTAAATTTATCACCGGTATAATCTTTCGACTATTGAAAGATTCAGACTTGATGCACAATTTCGGTGTGAGAAGTTTAGAAAAAACTTAGTTGAAGGATCGACAAGATGTGAGCAAGATAGCCTTTCAAAATTGAGAGCACTTGAGAGTATGTTGATTGCTGAAACTATTTCTTGTCTTTAAAAATTTTGCCTTGGGGGATATATATATATATAGATTTTATAAAGTGAATTCCTTGTTCCCCAAGTTTACTTGGAGTGTTATTCAAGTTTGCATGAAGTTTGGAGCCCAAAAACCAAATTTTGAAACTTTCCCATATTGTAATTTTTAAAAACTCTCGAATGGCAGTCGCTTGTCTCACAGGGTCAAGCGTCTGCCTCAGTTTAATTTTAAAAGTTAAAGTACCGGTAGGCTCTTGTCCAAACGAGGTCAGTCGCCTCAATTGACATGGCAGGTGCCTGTCTGGCTATGTTGAGGGTCTGTCACCATTATATCTGCCAATCTTAAAAAATATAAAAAGGTCAGTCGCCTGGGGGTTTTAGGTCAGGTGCTTGAAAATTTTAAAACACATTTTTTTTTTTCAAAATTTTTATTTTTTAAAATCTCTTTTCTCTTGGGGACCTTTATAATATATAACTTTAGAAATTATATCTGAAGGTCTTAAAAAATGGTTTCTAGGTCTTTGATTATCCCTAAAGAGTTTCAATTTATTTATATTGATTTTCACTTGAAGTACTTACAAAATACTTCCTTAAGAGTCTAAATCCTTCAATTCTTGAAGTCTCCATGTATGTCCATGATTTGAGTCCATCTTGTCTTGAGCTTCAACATTCTTTGAGCTTCCATGATATTTGTCAAACTTTGAGCTTTCATAGTATTTGTCAAACTTTGAGCTTTGTCACCCTTTGATCTGAGCATTGCTTAAATCACTTGTTTGTATGTTTTCATTGTACTCTTGTGATTACTAGATCTTGAGCTTTCTAATATTTGATTCTTGAAACATTACAACTTTGAAACATATAAAATTCCTTTGATTTGTTATTAACAAAATAAGAGTTGTAAGTTTTGTCAGGCCAACAATCTCCCCCTTTTTGATGGTGACAAATTTGGAGCAAAAGAGAGTGAACCTTAAAAAGGCTCTCTCTTACAATAAGCACATATGGAATAATAAAAATTTAGTACTCAAACTTAGATTGCAAGACACATGTAAGAGTATAGGCTTATGCTCATCATGTTATCAATTTAGGCTTATTATAGGTTCAATGTCAATTATTCAATGCGAGTCAAACAATGTTAAACAAAGTTTCAATCATTCAATATGAGTCACAAGCAATTTTATCTTGCATATATTTTATCTTGTACATCTTTAGTCTTAGTCTTATTTTGCATAGTTGTCTTATTTTGCTCTCACATTATTCTCCTCCTTTTGACAGCAATCAAAAAACGAAAGAAAATCAACAGGCATAGGCATAATAGAGCATACAAAAGAAGAATATCATAGTCATCCAGATTGATACACATACAATCAAAAGTATGGAGAATCAAACTAAAAAGCACTAAACGTCAATACACACACATAAAAAAGAGAAGAACATCTAAGATAAAAAACAACTAAGTTTAATCTTCATCCGTGGCTGCAACATCATCATCTTCAGTAGCATCAACAGATTCTTCAGAATTGGCTTTAGATGCATCATCGTCTTTTTCATTACCCTCAGAATCATCATCATGTGCAGTGTCACTAGAAGGGGCAGAGCTACTGTCCATAGGTGCTACACCTTTGGAGGAGCTAGCCAGGTTTTTCTCCAAACAATCCATATGTTGATCAAGAGATGATCAAGAGAGGAACAATGAGTTTTTCTCCAAATGATCCATGCGCTAATCAAGAGAGGAAGAATGACTTTCTCTTGAAAGGAATCAAGACCAGATTGCATCCTCTAACTGATGTTGAGGTAACGAGTATAAAAAGGGAGCAACCAAGAAGGTGTGTCCGCTTCCTATGGAGCAAACTGTGTTGGCTCAGAAGGCTGAGTAGGTATAGGAGGCTCAGGAGTTAGGTCCCTGCTACCTTTGTGAAATCACCCTTGAGTATATTTCTTAAATCCCATTAACTTAAGGGTTGTGGTAGAAAATATATCATAATGGGTCTTTCTCACAAAGTAAAAATATGGTGTGAGGATGTGATAGTGGGCAAAGACCAAATTTAGCATTCCTGTATAAGGAAGAACGATTCGAGGAGCTTCTTCCTTCATGATCATCCACTTGATGATGAGGCTCGGTAGGTCCAACTTTTTCCTTTAAGAATGCACCACATGACAAAGCAATCAAGAAAAGAAACGTGGTCATGTGAACCTACTCTAAGTAGGATGTTATAGGTGATCAGCTTGTGCAAAATCAGTACTTGAAGATTCAATTGTTTATAGAGTGGGCAATTGCCAAAATAAGCAGGATTTTCTTTTTTGACTAGTGGCAAAAAATCTTGTGGAGTGAACTCTTGTTCCATTATCCACTATTTTTCAACGGGGTTGCATTCAAAATATCCTTGCTTTATACGAAGTATCTTTCCTAATGATGATGGAGTCAGATGAATGGACTACCCTATAAGATCAGTTGAGAAATCGACGTCTTTCTTCACCATATTGGCATAAAAAATCTTGATTAAGTTCAGATAGTGTCTAGTTGCCTGATATGTGATGAATTTTTCCCACCCAATATCTTGAAATAATGGTACGATTTCAGAAAAATCAAAATTGAAAAACGAAACATTAAGTACTTTACCAAGGATTAAATCAGTAGATTGAATTTCATTCCAGTAAAGTGTCTTCACTGGAGGAGTGGTTAGCCACTTTTCTACTTTGTCATTGTCGATACGTCAGGAAGATGAGGCCTTGTTCTCAATTGTTTTCGTTCATGGCATGGTTCGTGATGATGAAAAACCCTAGAATGCAGTGATGACTGGAAGTATAGGATGGATGAAATCTTTGGAAGAGAAACGATGGTGTGGGAAGGAGAAGGAGTTTTGGAGAGGAATGGAATAGAGTCAGGCGACTGATTGGTTAAAAAATTAAGTTCTTTTGTGTTTAAGTAGGCGACCCATCGTGAGTCAGGCGTCTGGTACTCAAGTAATCACGCACCTGATGACCTTGATTTCATCAGGCAGAAACATGGTAGGCACCTGACCTTCAGGTGGTCAGTTGCTTATCCTTCAAGCTTCTTGAAATACTTCTTTAAACTACTTCTCTAACATATAGTAATCCTAACTCACATCTAATAGATATAAACCGATCCTTTGAAAGTGGTTTTGTGAAGATGTCCGCCAATTGATCATTTCTATTTACGAATTCAAGAGTTGTATCTTTTTTTTTTGTATGTGAGCTCTCAAGAAATGATGTTTAATATCAATATGTTTTGGTCTTGAATGAGATTCTAGATTTTTTGAGATATTTATAGCACTAGTATTATTACATTTAATCAGTATAACAAAGTATTCTAAGTTGAAGTCTTTTAATTTTTGTTTCATGTAGAGTTTTTGTGCACAACAACTACCTTCTGACACATACTCAGCTTCCTCAGTCAATAATGCTACAAAATTTTATTTCTTGGAGAACCAAGAGACAAGAGACTGTCCTAGGAAGTGACAAGTCCCACTTGTACTTTTTCTATTGATTTTACAACCTATATAGTTCGTGTTTGAGTAACTAATCATTTCAAAACTAGTGTCCTTAGGAAACCCTAATCCTACGTCAAGAGTACCTATCAAGTATCTTAGAATTCTTTTAACAGCTATTTGACGAGATTCTTTGGGAGTGGATTGAAATCGTGGGCACATACATGTGCCAAACATTATGTTCGATTTACTAGCTATCAAATATAACAAGCTTCCTATAATCCTTCGATAGTATTTTATATCTACTGGTTTTTCTTTTTCATCCTTATTAAGGCTTATTGAGGTACTCATGGGAGTTCTTATAGGTTTACTTCCTTCCATATCAAATTTCTTAAGCATGTCTTTTATATATTTGAATTGATTTATAAAGGTTCCATTTTTGACTTGCTTAATTTGTAATCCAAGGAAGTAATTTAATTTCCCCATCATGCTCATTTCAAACTCATCTTGCATATATTTTTCAAATTCCTTACATAAGTTTTCATTTGTTGCACCAAATATGATGTCATCCATATAGATTTGGATGATGAGCATGTCTTTCTTCTTAGTTTTGATAAACAACGTACTATCTGCTTTTCTTCTAGAAAATCCATTTTCTAACAAAAATCCACTTAATCTTTCATATCGAGCCCCAGGGGCTTGTTTCAATCCGTATAAGGCCTTAGTCAACTTAAATACATGATAGGGATATTGAATGTCCTCAAAGCCCAATGGTTGTGCTACATATACTTCTCCATTGATAAAACCATTTAGGAAGACATTTTTTACATCCATTTGATATAATTTGAATTCATTATGTGATGCATATGCTAGCAACATTCTAATGGCTTCCATTCTTGCTACGGGAGCAAAAGTCTCATTGTAGTCGATTCATTCTTCTTGATTGTATCCTTGTGCAACAAGTCTTGCCTTATTTCTTACAAATATTCTACTTTCATTCTTTTTGTTCCTAAAAACCCATTTTATTCCTATTATTGAGTTGTCATCAGGTCTTGGAACTAGGTTTCATACTCTATTTCTTTCAAATTGATGCAGTTCTTCTTACATAGCTATTATCCATGAATCATCATCTAGAGCTTCTTCAACATTCTTAGGTTCATCTTGAGATAAGAATGCATAGTGATTACGTAGGTTTTTCAATGATGATCTAGTAGTTACTCCTCTAGAAGGTTCTCCTATAATTTGATCTCTAGGATGGTTTCTTACAAACTTCCATTCTTTTGGAAATTCAGAATTTTCTATAGGATCATCATTTGGAATTTCTTCGATTTCCTTTTCTTTGATTTCTTCAATATCTAAGTTTTCTAGTTTTTGTAAAGAGTCATCTTTCTCTTCAATCTGAATTGTTTTTGTATAAGGATTAGCTTCATCAAACGTTACATGGATTGATTCAATAATTGTGAGTGTTCTCTTATTGTAGATTCTAAATGCTTTGCTATTTGTTGCATATCGTAGGAAAATACCCTTATCTAACTTAGCATCAAATTTCCCCAACTCATCTTTGTCATTAAGTACAAAACATTTACATCTAAATACATGAAAGTAAGCTATATTGGGTCTTCTTCCTTTCCATAATTCATAGGGAGTTTTATTTAGGCTTGATCTTATCAACACTCTATTTGTCACATAACATGCGATATTAACTGCTTCAACCCAAACGTACTTAGGTAGTTTGTTTTCATTTAACATTGTCCTAACCATTTCTTGAAGGGTTTTATTCTTTCTTTCTACAACTCCATTTTTTTGTGGAGTTATAGGCGCCAAAAAGTTATGTCTAATTCCATGTTCATTGCAGAATTTTTCATTGTCTTTATCATTGAATTCTCTTCCTTGATCACTTCATATGTTCAAGATACCATAACCTTTTTCATTTTGTTCTCAATTCCATTAAATCCAATTCATTCTTTGTCTAACGACATCTTTTGTTTACCTAGCAAATTTTCAAAATTCTCCTTTCCTTTTGTGAGTTTGTATATGATTTTCTCTTTATCTTCAATTTTGTCTTTAAGGTCCTTTATTTCTATGTCTTTCTTGCTTTGACCATTTACTTTTAATTTAACAAACTCTTGAGACAAGTCGTTTATCTTCTTCATAAGATCATCAATATATGATTCTTTTTCTTTTTCAACTGATTTTGATGTATCAAGTTGATTTTTGAGTAATTCATTTTGTTCTTTTAAGGCAATGTTCCTTTTTGTGACTTTTACAAATCTAGTGTGTAAAAATGTTCTGCTTGCATTTCTTTGTATGATGACATACTATCACAAGAATCACTACACGAATTATCACTTGATTCATCAAAAGAACTATAGTAGGAATTTACCTCATCATTGTGTGCCGTGAAGCATACGTTGGCCACTTCTTGTTCACTTGATTCGTTCTCCGATTCACTTGAGATTGTATTGTCCCATGTAGCTTTCATCGCCTTCTTTTTGGCATTTTTTTTAGCTGTGGACAATCGGGTTTAATATGTCATACCTTTTTACAATTGTAACAAGTAGGGGGTTCATTCTTATTCTTATTTTCCATTCTACTAGTTTCTCCTTTTTTCAGATTTTGACCCTTTAAACTTTCTAGAAAACTTCTTATTTCTTTTAAATAATTTTCCAAACCTCTTAGTAATGAATGCTAGTTCTTCATCATCTAGGTCACTTGTATCTTCCTCTTCTTCACTAAAGCTTTCTTTTGCCGCCTTAAGGGCTATAGATTTCTTATTTTTGTTTTTAGCATTTCTTTCATTAAAACCATCTCATTGGTGAGAAGAGATCCAATAAGTTTATCTAGTGAGGTATTCTTAAGGTTTCTTCCTTCTGTAATAGCTGTGACTTTAGGTTCCCAAATAGATGGAACACCTCTAAGGATTTTTCGAATCGTTTCATAGGTTGAGTAGTTCTTTCTTAAGACATTGATGGAGTTATATAGGTGAACCTAGTGTACATACTAGTGATAGTTTCATTCGGGTTCATCCTAAAGGCTTCGTATTCACTTGTTAACATATCTATTCTATTGCCTCTAACATCAATAGTACCTTCATAGGTTACTTGTAGTTTGTCCCATATTTCTTTGGCTATTTTGCATGCCATGACCTTATTAAAATCATTTATATCAAGGGCACAATATAATGCATTTATAGCACTTGAGTTAACTCACAACATCTTATGATCATTCTCATTCATGTCTTTTTCTTCTTTGGGTACTTCTTTTCCATCTTCGAGTTTGGTAGGGATAAGATCACCATGTATGACAACCCTCCATGCTTTCTAATCCATAGTTTGAAGGTAGATTCTCATTCTTTGTTTCTGTTAGCTTTACTGTGATCCCAAGAGGGGGGCTGTAATGATCCAAAAAATAAATAAATAAATAAATAAATATTAATTAATTAAAAAAAGTATTATTATTATTTAATTAATTATTATTAAGAAAATTAATTAAATTAAGAAATTTGAGGATTGTGGATATATATATATATATATATATATATAAAAGTATATAATAAAGTAAGTAAAGTAGGATAAAGGAAAGAAAAAAAAAAGAAAAAAGAAAACTTAGTGCTTAAGTTTTCCTGTTGAAACAAAACAGAAGGAAAGAAGAAAAAAAAAAAAAAAAGATTCACGCACAGAACAGGTAAAGAAAGAAAAAGAAAAAAAAAAAAAATCTCTCAGCTCAAGTTCTCCATTCCTTTTATTTCTATGATTTCGCGGCGGATTCTTGCCCAATTGAAAATCTGGAAATACCACCGAACTCCATTATCCGCCATTGAAATATTTACTGAAGTGGATTTGTCGTAGGAGTAACGTGGGAATATCTTTTGAGGTAAGACAAACTCTCATTCTTGTCTCAAATTTTCCTAAATTTTAAGTCAAATGGGCGATCAACACCACCACGAGAATCTAGGGATGATTCTCTACAAATCTAGCGGGGCAAAATTCTCGTGGGGTCATTGTAGAAATAGCCCAAAATTAGGATAAATGTGTTATTTAGAAATTAATTGGTATTTAATTATTATAAATTAGGAAAGGTTAAAATAATATTTTTTTGGGGTTGATTTGATTGAATCAGGGTTCGGGTGAGCGCTGCAGGTATAATTTTAAGAGCCCTGCAGGCGTGATTCAGGAAATCAGGTAAGGGGGAATAAAATTATATCAGTATTTTATTAAGGTGAACCGGTTATTTATGAGTGTATGAAATTTATTATTTATCTATATGATTTTCAGAATAGCCTGATTATTGGAAAAATGATGATTTTTGTTTAAGATTTATATTTGGGATAATTGCTTATGATATTAAATTCGTGCTTATGATATTAAATTCGTGTGACATGGGAGTAATTTTTCCTAATAAATTGAATATGAATTACTGTGGTATTTGGGTTTGCATGTAAGGGTGTTTGAAATAATTATGGCATGATGAATGAGTTGTTATGTTTGACTCCTGTGTAGAAATGTATTGATCTGTGGGGTTACTATATGGGAAATGAATTGATCTGTTGGATTCCTGTGTGTAAATGCATTAATGCGTCTGTGTGAACTAACTGGTGTGGCTATTCGTATGCATCTCAATATAATGTTGGCATGAGAAGGTTGTTATATTGCCTAGATATAAATCATGACGTGACCTTTGCAGGTCGAGGAGCTCGTCATATTGTTATTTATATGGGGTAGGACATTGGCAGGTCGAGGAGCTTGTTCTACTGATGTACGACGGGTAGGTCATGAGGATTGGATACTGGTGAATAGTCGTGCCTATGTGGGCTACGTAATATCCTGTGTGGATAATGGTGCCTGTGTGGGCCACGTTATATCCTGTGTGGATAATGGCACCTATGTGGGCCATGTTATGTACCCTGTGTGGGTAGTGGTGCCTGTGTGGGCCACGTGTAGATAAGAAGTACGTAGGTGCCTGTGTGGGCCACGTACTGACATGTACACAGTTCCTCTATGTGGGCCACGTACTGAGGACATTGGAAGATGAAGTATAAGTTGCATGATTCTTGTTTGGATGTGTTGTGCGCATGTGAATTTAATTATAGCATAAAAATAATGGTATAGCATATTGTGAATGCATGTGTGTGCATGCGGCGAGGTAAACATACCATCGGAGGCTTGCTGAGAAAGGCGAGAGCTCTGCTAGGTAGTTTCTTGATATCAGTGCAAAGAGATGCTACTTGTGTGGGCGGGTAGACATTCGATCTTCGGAAACCGTCACCTTTAAAATAATAAAGATGTGTGTACTGGCGGCGAGGTAATACTTCACCTGAGGACTTACTGAGTAAGGTGAGTGCTCTGGTAGGTAGTTTTTATTACCAAAGCAAAGGGAAGCTACTTGTATGGGCGGGTAATCTTCCCTATCCTTGGGGACCTTCGCCTGCATAAAAATTATGTACTTGTACATATTGGATGTGTGTATGATATTAGATGTCAGGAATGTTATTAATGGTACATTTTCTTAGTTGTTTTTGATATTATGTGAGAAACAGTTTATTTTGATATGTAAATATTAAAACTCATTTGTCACACACTGTTATAATTTATTCCACTCTTACTGAGAAGTGTCTCACTCTAGTGGATTAACAATTTTTTTAGGTTCTTCTAGAGACCGGGTTTGAAGGCCTAGGCTAGGACTGTTTTTGCTAGTTTCTTTTTAGGGTATTGTGAGATACTGATATATGTATAGATATATTTGTACGGGATTATGTTTTAAATACTGGTTGTGGAGATAGATATTTGGATGTTGGAGTATTCGTTTTTGGGTTGTTATATAGAACTCTGGTATTTATTTGAGGTTATTTATTTATGTGCCGCTACGTGTATGTTAATTATGGTATCAGATATAGGTGATTGGAACACATGGCACTCAGGTCCCACTTGGCGGGTTAGGGCGTCACATTGTGGTATCAGAGCATCAGGTTATAGATTCTGTAGACTTTAAGATTGATTAATACCAGAGTATAGGTATGAATAATGATAAGAATAGGAATTGGTAGATTAGGATGTTGATAGGAGATTTTGAGTTTGTTTCGTAGCTTAGAGGCAAAAATCTATTGATGGACTTCTGTGAGTTTCCAAATCCGGCCAATTTCATAAAACCACGGTAAATCCGTTGATGGTGATGTTTCTGAGTAGAGAGACTAGGACTCAGAATTAGAACTTGAGAGTTAGGTTGATTTAGGGATAAGCTGGTTGTTTGATGTTTTAATTGAGGATTTAAATGTTAAATTGATTCGTTGTTCTATAACTGTATCTAATGTGATATGAAGGTTCTAAATTCGCTTCTGTCGTGTCTACAGGATGGATTCCAAGGAAAAGGACGTTGATGCTAGAGAGGAGAATGATGTAGGAGCCACTAGTGTGGGAGAGATCGATACCTCCACTCTACAGCGGAGTTTAGCTTGGCAGGTTCGGGAAGAAATTAAGCGAGACTCTGAAAGGCAGAACTGCCCACCTTTGAACCAGGGCTGTTTGATTGACCAATTTACTCGCTTGAAACCTTCTACATTTGTGGGCAGTGTTGACCCACTCGTAGCAGAGAGTTGGGTGCAAGAAATGGAGAAAATGTTGGTAGTGTTATCTTGCACTGAGGCACAGAAGGTTCTCTTTGCTACCTTTAAGCTAACAGGAGAGGCTGAGTGCTGGTGGCAAGCAGTAAAGATGCTAGAGGAACAAAGGGCAGTACCCACAGATATGACTTGGATTCGATTTAAGGAACTTTTCTATGATCGGTATTTCCCTACCACCATTAGGGCTGCGAAGGCAGAGGAATTCTTTCACCTGAATCAGGGGCAACTTACTGTGCAGCAATACGCTGCGAAGTTCATGGAGCTCTCTCGTTTTGCACCTTTTATGGTTCTAGATGAGTTCCAAAAGGCGAGGTGGTTTGAGAGGGGATTGAAACCGAGAATTCACGAGCAAGTGGTAGTTCTGAAGGTACAGAACTTTTCAGAACTGGTGGATAGAGCCATCATGGCAGAATTGAGTCTGCAGAGGAGTATAGAGATGGCAGAGAGTAGAGGAAGAGGCCTATGCCTCCCAGTTTTTCTGATGATGCCAGAAAGGGCTCGTGGAAGAGGGACAAAAATGTTGGGGGGATAGAGATTTGATAGAGGTAATCAAGGACGTTAGAACGATTCATCACCTTCCTAGTGTGCTCATTATAAGTTGAGGCATTGGGGAGAATGCCTAGCCAAGAACATTAGCTATCGGTATGGAAAATATGGCTACATGGCCCGAGATTGTCAGTGACTGCCAAACAACGCACCCAATCCTGATCAGCACCAAAGGAATGAGCCACTGCCTTGTGGTGGTCCAGCGTGTGTGTATACCATGGTTCTCGTTGATAGGAATATTGCTCGTGGTGGTCCAGCGCGTATGTAAAGATATATTTGTATGGGATTATGTTTTAAATACTGGTTGTGTAGATAGATATTTGGATGTTGGAGTCTTCGTTTTTGGGTTGTTATATAGAACTCTGATATTTATTTGAGGTTATTTATTTATGTGCTGCTGCGTGTATGTTAATTATGGTATCAGATACAGGTGATTGGAACACGTGGCACTCGGGCCCCACTTGGCGAGTCGGGGCATCACAGGGGTGAATTGGTATTTTAAAATTGATGCCCTAGGTCAATATCCTAACAGCAATATTTTCACAACCCAAAAGTCAATCTAGTGCAAGTAAAATAAATCAAGTGCATTATGTAGCAGTAATTAAATAGCACAATCTAATCAACTAAGCATGCACCAGAAAGCAGTAAAAAATAAGTGACACCAAGACGTGTTATCGAGGTTTGGCAAATTGCCTACATCCCTGCCTTGACTAACAAGTACAAGGATTACCACTATAACGCTCACTTAAGCGGGCGGAGCGACACTTAAATAACTGGGTCAATTAGCACAGGGCTGACCTCAACCTTTACACACAGTCCTTATCGGGCTAGATTACCACCTCGTCAGGCCACGCTTGGAATACAATAATATTTTTCTTAATCAAACTAGTACAATGATTATGCTTTCATGTAAAGCAGATATGTACCCAATACGCGCAATCACATACACATCAACAATATGGATATAGTGTAAGCTCAGTGAAGCAAATAGTTGTGCTAACAACACTCAATAAGGTATTATCAATGAAATGCTCAAGAGTGTTTAATACAAGCAATATCTTGGAATTTAGGAAAAATGCATTTCAATAGCAAATCATGATTCTAAAGATATCAATAGGATATTCAAACTAGCTCAAGAAGATTTTCTCCAATGAAATAAGCACACTACTAGTTTGAAAAATATTTTTGCTTATTGAAATTATTTTTACACAACAAAAATCAAAGCTATGAAAGTCTTGCAACAACTATGCAAAGATCCCTAAGCTTGCTAGTTTATCCCAACAAAGATTTATAATATGAAATTAGTGGGATAAAACTAAGCCAAACTCCCCAAAAATAAAATTAATAATCACAAAAGCAAATGGGAGATTTAGCACAATCTAGCAATCACAAGCACACTATATATGCTCTCACAATCTCAGAATGTATAAAGGGAATGGAAATTTGAGAGTATTTGGACAAAAAGAGTGTTTGCAAAAGAGAGGATTTTTGGCTAATGAATTTTCTAATTAATTGCTAATCCTCACAAATGAGCCTATATCTATAGGCAAGGTAAAAATTATAACTGTTTGGAGCTTGTTGGGTATTCTTAGAAAAGTTCCAAAATGTTTAAACACAATTAACCCATATTTACCTCAGTTAAAATATTTTTAACCTGGCAGGGTTTGGGTGGCTGAACCGTGGTTTGGTCACCCGAATAGACACAATTATAAAAACCCTAAAATCAGTTTGGTAGCCCGAGTTCTAGTTCGGTGGCCCGAACCAAAGTCAAAAACATTTCTTCAAAATTTTGGATGCCCGATCCTAGGTTCGGTAGCCTAAGCACACATGTTCAGTCACCCAGGGCTTAATTTCAACTAAATTTCTCGATAGCCTGAGTTGGTGAGGGGTCCTTTTCAAAGTGTTCGGGCGCCCATGAAAGGTATGCATAAAATTGTTCGGTCACCCGAGAGCTTAGGTCAACTGTTGACTTCTCAACAGTTCGGGTGCCCGAGGAGTTTTGAACACCTAGTGTTCGGTTTCCCGAGCTCTCTCAAACTCCCTAATAATATTCAATTAAATGTATTTTAACACTATTGAATTCTGTATGATATATGTGCACGAGTGTTGGGACCTAGAGTCATACTAGGGTCTTACTGAGCTTACCATATATCCTATATGCATGACATGTAGGTAATTATTACAGACCATATCCCTAGTTACTATTACAGACCATATTACATTAATTGAATTTTTAATATGAAATAAAATCTTCAGGGTCTTCATGTCTTGCTTCAAGTGTCATTCCTTGAGATGCTCATTTAAGCCTGCATATAAACTTGAAAACCATCAAATACCTATGTATTTGTCATTATCAAAACCGGGTGTGACCTATAAGGTCAACATTCTCCCCCTTTTCGATTATGACAAATAAATCATGCAAAAAATGGGTATAGCCTTAGAAGGCTCCCCCTAACAATGTGCATTATGTAAAAGTATTAACAATGTGCATTATGTAAAAGTATTATTTTCCTTAAGTGTTTGTGACCCAAAATTTTGCCTCTTATTCATCTCCCCCTTTTGGCAACAACAAAAAGGGCTATGAAAGTAATAACCTTAGGCAATGGGTAAGAATCATTTGTATACAAGATAAGTTTGAATTTTTTTAAAAAAATTTGGTAGCATATTGTTTGAAAGTAGGGCATTTCCTAAAAAATATCTCATATAAAAATGACCTGTTTATCCACAGTTAGTCAACTCAAACAGTTCCAGTATGATCAATACATAAAACATAAATGCAATCATCATCATGCAGTAGATATGAGAATTTTGCATTGCAAAACATAATCAATTTCATAAAGTCCAAGCCAATGAAGAATATCAATAGTTATATTAGTTGTTGGATTTTGAAATTATTTGAAAGCTCCCCCTAAATTTATGCAAACTATGAAATATCTTGGAAGCATCTCTACTATGCATGAGACCTAATTCACCTCTAATTTGTATGAACCTATCTTCTGGAAGTGGTTTAGTGAAAATGTCCGCCCACTGCTCACTAGTGCATACAAACTCAAGAGCCACATCCCCTATCTGTACATGATCACGAAGGAAGTGATGTTTAATTTCAATGTGTTTTGTTCGTTAATGTGAGATGGGATTTTTAGAGATGTTGATTGCACTAGTATTATCACATTTAATCAATACTGTATCGTAGTGCAACCCAAAATCCATAAGTTGTTGTTTCATATAAAGAGTTTAAGCACAACAACTTCCAGCCGCAATATATTCTGCTTCGATTATGGATAAGGCATCTGAGTTTTGTTTCTTGGAGAACCAAGAAACGAGAGATTGTCCTAAATACTGAAAAGTGCCGCTAGTGCTCTTTCTATCAACCTTACTACCGGCAAAGTCAACATCAGTATAACTCACAATCTCAAAGGTAGTATTCTTAGGGTACCATAAGCCTAACTCTATAGTTCCAACTAGATACCTAAGGATTTGTTAACTACTAACAGATGAGATTCCTTAGAAATGACCTGAAACCTAGCACATATGCACACACTAAACATAATATCAGGCCATTAGCAATGAGATATAGAAGAATCTTAATCATGCCACAATACAATTTCACATCAACAAGGATCCCTTGTTCATCTTTGTCAAGTTTAATGGAAGAACTCATAGGGGTACCAAGAATTTTACAGTCTTCCATATTAAATTTCTTTAGCAAGTTCGTGACATATTTAGATTGGCACATGAAAGTTTCATATTTAGCTTGTTTAATTTGCAGCCCTAAAAAGAAGCTAAGCTCACCCATCATGCTCATTTCAAATTCACTTTGCATGCATTTGGAAAACTCATTACACAACTCATCATTAGTTGCTCCAAAGATGATATCATCAACATAAATTTGAACTAGGAGCATATCATCATTTTTGGATTTGATGAAGTGTGAAGTGTCAATCTTGTCACGGGTAAACCCATTTTCTAGCAAAAAACCAATAAGCCTCTCATACCAAGCTCTAGGAGCTTGTTTCAATCCATACAAGACCTTAGATAGCCGGTAAACATGATCTGGATATTTATGATTTTCAAAACTAGGTGGTTGTTCTACATATACTTCCTTGTTAATATAGTCATTTAGAAAAGTGCTTTTAACATCCATTTGAAACAATTTAAAAATTTTAAAAGTGGCATAAGCAAGTAGCATACGAATGGCTTCCAACCTAGCAGTAGGAACATATGTTTCATCAAAATCTATTCCCTTTTCCTAATTATAATCTTGGGCAACTAGTCTAACCTTATTCCTAGTTACTACCCCATTCTCATCTTTCTTATTTCTATATACCCATTTTGTTCCAATAATTGCATGATCATTATGCCTAGGAACTAAATTCCATACTTTGCTTCTTTCAAATTGATCAAGTTCTTCTTGCATGGACATCACCCAAGACTCATCCTTTATGGTTTTTTTAATATTTTTAGGTTCTTCTTGGGACAAGAAAGTGGAATGACTCACTAGGTTCTTCAAGGAAGATCTTGTGGCTACACCACGGGATAGTTCACCCATGATTTGATCTATAGGATGGTTTCTAATGAATTTCCAATCTTTAGGCAACTCTTGAACTTCATTTTCATTGTTCTTATTTTCATATGGTTTATCATTTACTTCTGAATTTTCACTTGCATTATTTTCAAGAGATAACTTGTCAAAGCATTTTCTAATGTCAATATCATCTTCATCATCTTTCATAGAAAATGGATTAGATTCATCAAACACGACATGGATAGATTCAATGACAGTCAACGTTCTCTTATTGAAAACTCTATATGCTTTACTATTAAGAGCATAGCCTAGGAAAATTCCTTTATCATATTTAGAATCAAATTTCCCTAGATGTTCATTATCCCTAAGCACAAAGCATTTACAACCAAAAACATGAAAATAGGAAATATTAGGTTTATGGTTGTTCCACAATTTATAAGGGGTTTTATTAAGTGACGGTCTAATCAACACCCTATTCATGACATAACATGCAGTATTTATGGCCTCAGTCAAAAAATATTTAGGTAGCTTATGTTCATTCAGCATAGTTCTACCCATTTCTTGTAATGACCTATTCTTTCTTTCTACCACGCCATTTTGTTGAGGGGTTCTAGGTGTAGAAAAATTATGTGATATACTCTCTAAGTCACAATAATATTCTATGCCTTCATTTTTAAATTCAGTGCCTCTATCACTTCTTATATGAGTTATCTTATAGCCTTTTTCATTTTGAATTCTCTTGCAAAGCTTAGTACATTGTTCACATAATTCATTTTTATGTGAGAGAAATAACACCAATGTGAACCTCGAAATGTCATTAACAATGACAAAAGCATATGATTTACCACCAAGACTTTGCACAGAATTAGGACCAAACAAATACAAGGGAAGCATTTCAGGTCTAGTGGTAGATATAAATTTCTTTTTCTTAAAACTTGATTTTGTTTGCTTACCCATTTGACATGCATCACAAATTTTATCTTTCACAAATGATGTTTTAGGCAAGCCTTTTACTAAATCTTTTCTTATTAGTTTTGACAATAAGTCCATGCTAGTGTGTCCTAATTGCCTATGCCACAACCAACTAGCTTCATTTATTGCAGAAAAACAAGTTACTTGTTGTGAAGCTAAGTTATCAAAAGTGGTAGTGTATACATTTTCATGGCGATCTGCAGTAAAAAGCACTTTATGATCTGATTTACTTTCAACTATGTATTTGTCATTTTCAAATGATACCTTATATCAGTTATCACACAATTGATTTATGCTCAATAAGTTATGCTTCAACCTATCAACTAATAGAACATTATCAATAACCAGGGAAAGATCCTTACCAACCTTACCTACACCGATGATGTGTCCCTTTGCAATGTCGCCAAACGTCACATACCCTCTATCCTTGGGAATAACTAATGCAAATTTTGCCTTGTCACTGGTCATGTGTTGTGAACACCCGCTATCTAGGTACCACCTGTCCTTGGAGGAGGACGATCTAAAACACATTTGAAAAATAGACTAAGTAACTGATGCTGGTCCCCAAATTTTGTTGGGTCCACGGGAGTTAGTAACTGGATCACCTTTAACTACCCATACTTTTCTAATTTTTGCATGCTTATTCTAAGTGGACAATCAAATTGAATATGGCCAATTTGTCTACATTTAAAACATTTCATTCTACACTTAGGATCTTTAGGTGGGACTTGAGATTTTGATTCATGCGTGAAATGTCCCAAGTAAAGATTAGGTCGTCTAACATCTTTTGACGCCATTAAAACCTAGACCCTCTTTACTTAGAGAATTTTTTTGGGCACCAAGTAGTTTTTCAAAATTGCGTTTGCCCTCGATGAATTTAAAAACAATTTTGGAGCTATCCTCCAATTTCCTCTCAAGCTTAGTAATAGTCACATCTTTTTATTTCAAAATCAAAGCATGAGAGGTTTTTGCAATTCCAAACAATTTTAACCAATTTTCACATTAATTTTTCAAATCATCATTTTCTTTGATCATTTTATTCAATAGTTTAGATACATGAATATATTCAAATTGTAATTCTCTAAACGTAGGCATGCAATTAGAATCACAATCATAAGACAAATAATATGAAGATAAAAAGGAAGGGGACGATACCTCATCATTGTGTGCCATCAAGCATAGATTAGCATCCTCTGAGTTGCTGTGGTCTAAGTCCGAGTCACTGTTGCTTAATTTATCCCATGAAGTGCCTGCTTTCATGGCTTTCTTCTTTTTCTTAGCCTTTTTTTTTCTATAGTGAGCACTCTAGCTTGATGTGCCCAACTTTTTTGCAATTGTAACATGTGAGAGCATTTGATTTTTCTATTCTTTTACTAGACTCTCCCTTCTCAGATGCAGACTCCCTATATCTTTTGTATGGCTTTCTATTCTTCCTAAAGAATCTACTGAATTTTCAAGTTAGCATGGTCATATCATCCTCAGAGTTAGGCACGCTGCATTCACTAGATGTATTAGTGAAGGTTTTCAATGCAGTCAACTTTTTCGTCCTATTATGTTCATTAAGTCTCTCATTTATGGCTAATTCATAGGTAATCGGGGAACCTATCAATTCATCTAGAGTCATGGCCTTAAGGTCTCTACCCTCAGAAATGGCTGTAGCCTTAGCTTCCTAGTATTTACCTCAGTTAAAATATTTTTAATCCGACAGGGTTCAGGTGGCTGAAGCGCGGTTTGGTTGCCTGAATAGACACAATTATAAAAGCCCTTTGAATCAGTTTGGCAGGCCGAGTTCTAGTTTGGTGGCCCGAACCAAAGTCAAAAACATTTCTTTGGATTTTCGGGTGCCCGATCCTAGGTTCGGTAGCCCAAACACACATGTTCGGTCGTCTGGGGCTTAATTTCAACTAAATTTCTTAATAGCCCGAGTTAGTGAAGGGTCCCTTTCAAAGGGTTCAGGTGCCTATGGAAGGTATGCATAAAATTGTTCGGTCGCCCGAGAGCTTTGGTCAACTGTTGACATCTCAACAGTTCGTGCGCCTAAGGAGTTTTGAACTCCTGGGGTTCAGTCGCCCGAGCTTTCTCAAACTCCCTAATAATATTCAATTAAATGCATTTTTAACGCTCCTGAATTCTATATGATATATGTGCATGAGTGTTGGGACCTAGAGTCATACCAGGGTCTTACTGAGCTTACCATATATCCTATATGCATGGCATGCATGTAATTATTAAAGGCCATATCCCTAGTTACTATTACAGATTCATATTACATTAATTGAAATTACAATATGAAATAAAATCTTCAGGGTCTTCATGTCTTGCTTCAAGGGTCATTCCTTGATGTGCTCATCTAAGCCTCAACGTATACTAGAAAACCATCAAATACCTAAGTATTTGTCATTATCAAAACCAGGAGTGACCTATAAGGTCAACAGTTTCCAAAATGCATAGTTAAGTCCACAAAAGATAAGAGGCCTAGTTTAGGATTGACCCTCTTTAATTCCTTTTATAAATTCCCAACTTATTTTATATTTTGTAATCACTCAAGAATAATTAGATATTCAATGCTTGTATAGGACAATCACAAATCACACTCAATTAATGAATTGATTTAATATCAACACAAAGGAATGATTCTTAATGAAATCAACCAATTGATTTACCAAACACAAGTTAATGTATGAACTGCAACACTATCAAGATTTGGTGATTAAATAGCAAATTTTGAATATGAATGCTTGCTGAGACTAAGCCCCGTATTAATGAAATTGGTCTTCAAGATGATAAGTAATATAACATTCAACACTCTTTCCAAAATTCATATTTCAAATAAACCTTCAGTTAATAGGTTTTGGGTGTTAACCAATCAACATACTCCCTTATGGTTTCTGCAATTTATATTGATCAACCAATGTACTTCCTTTCGGTTTCCACAAGTCCAAAAACAAATTAATCTTTAGTTTATTTAAATTCCAATCTACGTTGTATTTATGATCAAGAAATTTAAATCAACCACATAGTTAATTAGTATGTTGGAAATTAAAGAGTAAGGGAAAGAAAGTGAGACCGAGTTTTTTACGAGGTTCAACTTATACCCAGCCTACGTCCTCACCTTAGGCAACAACCTAAGGATTCCACTAACACGTTCCTTTACGAGAAGAACACACCGTTACAATCCTTCCTTGAATAGGGTGGAGCTCCTATCCAAGTGATACCCCACACTCAGTTACAACGATCCAATAGCCATGAACTGTAAATAAATGAGAAACACGAAGAGGAGTTTGTGTACAAGAATCACTCTCAGATAGAACAAGTTGTACAAGTGTAAGCACAAAATATACTTCAACGTAAATCTTAATATAATGAAATTGAAGCTCAATGTAAATATATCTCTGGTATAATCTTTATATAATTGAAAGATTCAGACTTGATGCTCAATTTGGGTGTAAGAAGTTTAGCAAAAACTCAATTAAAGGATCAACAAGATGTGAGCAAGATAGCCTTTGAAAACTGAGAGCACTTGAGAGTATGTTGATTGCTGAAAATATTTCTTGTTTTTAAAAACTTTGTCTTGGGGGATATATATAGATTTTAAAAAGTGAATTCCTTGTTCTCCAAGTTTACTTGGAGTGTTCTTCAAGTTTGCACGAAGTTTGGAGCCCAAGAAACCAATTTTTGAAAATTTCTCGTATTGTAATTTTTAAACATTCTCAAATGGCAGTTGCCTATCTCATAGGGTCAGGCACCTGTCTCAATTTAATTTTAAAAGTCTGTGTATTGGTAGGCTCCTGTCCAAATGATGTCAGTCACCTTAGTTGACATGGCAGGCGTCTGTCTAACTATGGTAAGGTGCCTGTCTTCATTCTTTCCGCCAAATCTTAAAAAACATAAAATGGTCGGTCGCCTAGGGGTTTTAGGTCAGGCTCCTGAGCATTTTAAAACACTTTTTTTTTTTCATGATTTTTATTTTTAAATCTCTTTTTCTCTTGGGACCTTTATATTATATAACTTTAGAAATTATATTTGAAGGTCTTTAAAAAATGGTTTCTAGGTCTTTGATTATCCCAAAAGGCCTTCAATGCATTTATATTGATTTTTACTTGAAGTACTTACAAAAGACTTCCTTAAGACTCTAAATCCTTCAATTCCAGAAGTCTTCATGTATGTCCTTGATTTGAGTCCATCTTGTCTTGAGCTTCAACATTCTTTGAGCTTCCATGATATTTGTCAAACTTTGAGCTTTCATAGAATTATCCCTTCGATCTGAGCGTTGCTTGAATCCTTTGTTTGTATATTTTCATTGTACTCTTGTGATTTCTTGATCTTGAGCTTTCTAAAATTTTACTCCTGAAACATTACAACTTTGAAACATATTAAATTCCCTGGATTTGTTATCATCAAAATAAGAATCATAAGCCTTGTTAGGCCAACACCTTAATCTTAGAAGTGATTACATAATCACTTTAGGCTAAATTTGCGTGGAAAATTTTCACCAAATTTGGATAAAGTCCTTTGGCTTGATACGTGACAAAATTATACCATCCTAGTTTCCTAAAGATTGGTAGGATGTTAGGAAATTCATATTCGAAGAACGTAGTATCCAGAATTTTACCAAAGATCGGATCTATGGAACGAAGGTGATCTTTATACCATTGCATGGTGTGAGCAGCAACAAGCCATCTTTCAATGTTGTCGTCTTCCTTCCCCAAAGAAGATCCTCAATTTTCCGTTTTCTTAGTTCTTGGCATTTTGATTTCAGGATAAACGATGAAAACCCTAAAATTTTTGAGATGGGAGGATGAAATCCTTGATTTAATCGGTGATTTTTGGATGTGGAAATGATTGGGATCGAAGAAAGGTAAGTTCGGGTGAGTGAAGAGATAGGTTTAGTTGACTAAGGAACTGAAAATTTATTGTTCGTGCATTGCTAGTGTTTAAAAAACCTATCAATTCAGTCGACTAAAGTTGAGTTTAGTTGCCTGAACATTTAGCGCAATTTAATTATCCTTAGACAGTAGCATGTCAGTTGACTGAGCTCAGAAGTTCAGTTGCTTGAACATACCTATTTTTCAATTTTCTTGACAACTCATCCAATTTTATTTTCTAAGCAACTTCTCTACTATATAATAAACCACATTCTCTTCTAATTTATACAAATCTATCTTCCGGTAGAGGTTTGGTAAAAATATTTGCCCATTGGTCACTTGTATTCACAAATTCAAGTATAATATCCTCTTTTTGCACATGATCTCTTAGAAAGTTATGTCTTATGTCAATATGTTTGGTCCTTGAGTGTGATATAGGATTTTTTGAAATTGTGAATTCCGGTGTTATCCCAAGAAGGGGGGAGGGGGTGAATTAGGTATTTTTAAAATTAAGTCATTCAAGTTCTAATTTTGAAAACTATCAATTACAAGCTTACAAGTTACTTAACAACTATCTCAATGTTTCTCAATTAATCAATTTAATGTGTGTCTTTATCAAGCATACAATTTTACCCATTTACTCACAAACGTACCAAATGTTCAATACATGCACAATAAGTAGATAATTTAAATGCAAGAAAAAAATAAAAAAAGTTAAGGGAAGAGAGATACAAACTCGATTTTTACAAGGTTCGGTCTACCCCAACAAACATCCCGCGTTGAGCAACCCACTCAAGGATTGCACTAAAAATTCGCTCTTTTAACTAGGACGGAGCTTCCTTTACAATTCGCTTCTTACAATAGGCATAGCTTCCTCCTCAACCCCAGTTCACAGGCAGAACCGTGAATACAATATAAAGATTACAATTTCTGCAAAACTTAAAATGCTTCTAACCAAGCTAGTAAGTACAATAGAATTCCTAACACATAATCATATGATAAAACATGAAGCTCAATGAGTGTGTAAGATGTTTTCAATGATATTTGTGTATCAACAAATATATGATCTTTGTATATAGATATATATATATATACACACACAAACACACACGTATATATATATATATGAGAAAATATCTTCAAAGATTTGAACACAAGTCATTATTTTTCAATTAGATTTCTCAAGGTTATGTATTTTAGAATCCCTAGGATTTGCTTATCAAAAGTTTTTGCAATAATATCATAAGATGAAATCCTTGTGTAAAATGTAAACTTGAATATCTGCAAAGATTCAAACTTTAGAAAAAGTTTTTCTCAAATAAACTTTTCAAGTACTAAAACAAGGATTTTTCTTCTCAATAAAAATATTAGATATAAGAGTTTGAGAGATGAAAAACCTTTGATATATATATATATATATATATATATATATATATATTGAATCCAAAAATAAATCACTTATTAATCATACCTTAATCACCATGAATTGCTTGCAAGAAATGTAGATGAATGCTCTTTAAAGAAAAACTGAGATGATTTGGCCAAATAATTTGATTGCAGTAGAGTGTTGGCAAAGTCTTTGGAATGGAGGCACACTTAGCACAAGATAACAAGACTAGTCTCTCTAAAGTGTTTCTTCTTGTGTTTCTAGGGTTTAGGGTATGTTTAAACAATGTTATTGCTATCAGATTAAATCTTGGCCGTTGGATCATTTAAAAATAAAGACTTTCGTCCGTATTTGTGCTGAAAAAGTTGCTCTACACCGTGACCTTCGTTGATGAATGGGCACATTCGTCGATGAGTATACAACACTCGTTCATCGACGAGTTCATAAGTTCGTCGACGAGAGCACTATCTAAGCTTTTGGGCTCTCGGTATTTTTTCATCAACGAGACAATACTGTTCATCGCTGAGTGGCCTTTATGCATTCGTTGACGAGGCCATGGGGTTCGTCGATGAGGTCTCTAAAATTTTCCTCTAAAAATTCTTTCAACCAAGAACTAATGTAAATGAATCTTTCATGAAATGCATGAGTCCTAAGGTCAGTTTAGGGAATGTTTGAGTTTTGAATTATATCATATGACATGTAAATACATTCAATTCTAAATATCCATTCCCATTGAAGATCTTGAACTTGAAACTTGGTTCTTCATCCTTTTATTCCTTTAGTTCCATGGATTGAGCCAAGTAATATGTACTTTAGGTTCCTCGTGACTTCTATATCAAGTTTACCGTTCGTGAATTCTAAACCATGATTTTGTTCACAAACTCAATTTTACAGGTCAAATACCAAGTGATTTGTCATTATCAAAATAGGATTGGAATCATAGAGTCAACAATCTCTTCCTTTTTTATGATGACAAACACACAAGCAAAAATGGGTTCCGACTAACAAGACGCCCCCCCTAAGATAATGCATAATTAAGAATTCAGCAATATAACAATATAGTTTACACACAATGAAGTTCATACACATTGTAGAATATGCAATATGTTCGCTAGTACAATTTCTCCATATATATCTCCCCCTTTATTTTGTTCTCCCCTTTTATTTCAAAAGACAAAAAAATAATAATAATAATAATAATTTTTGCGTACTAACGTCCCTCGCTTTTGACATCAACAAAGAGGAAAAAAAATGTTCTGACATAAATATATCACATCTTCTCAATCAAAATACATTTCAACCTCTATGTTTCAAAATTGTACTGCGGAATATATCTCCCTATGTTACTCAAATTACTTCTCCCCCTTTCTAAGCTATATCTGTGTTGTTGAATCAAATTTCAATGTGAACATACTTAGTATTTCAATTTACATAGGACATGGATAAAAAAATTATTCCATTTAAAGTCAAAAGGTTTATGTGAGTATCAACATGTGTTATGTATCCATAAAAATTTAACATGCAATAACCATTCTTTAAGTTTAACACCAAATGTAAAATTTTTTTGCCAAATGTGAAAATTTTAACCAAATGTTAATTTTAATGTAAGTTGCTTCCCCTTAATTATGTAGTCTAATGTAACCCTAGGAAACTTCTCGACTATGCATAATACCTAATTCAAGTCTAATTTGGATAAAATTATCCTCCAAAATGGTTTCGTGAATATGTCCACCCATTGTTCATCTGTGCATACAAACTCAAGTGTTACATCTTCTTTTTGCACATGGTCACGAAGAAAATGATGTCTAATTTCTATGTGTTTAGTTTGTGAATGTGATATAAGATTCTTTGAGATGTTTATTACACTTGTATTGTTGCATTTTATGGGAACTATGTCTTAATGTAATCCAAAATCCATAAGTTGTTGCTTCATGTATAGAGTTTAAGCACAGCAACTTCCAGCTGCTATATATTCTGCCTCGACTATGGAAAGAGCAACTAAATTTTGCTTCTTTGAAAGCCAAGATACTAAAGAATGTCCTAAGAAGTGACATGTACTGCTCATACTTTTTCTATCCACTTTACTACTGACAAAATCAGCGTCCGAATAGCTAATAATCTCAAAGGAGGTATACTTAGGGTACCATAATCCAAGTTCAATGGTTCCAATCAAGTATCTAAGTATTCTTTTTACAGCTAATAAATGGGACTCTTTAGGTGCAGCCTGAAATCTTGCGCACAAACATACGCTAAACATTATGTCAGACCTGCTGACAGTTAGATACAGTAAGCTACCAATCATCCCACGATAGAGCTTAACATCTACTAGTATACTTTGTTCGTCTTTGTCTAATTTTAAATAGGAGCTCATAGGTGTTCCTAAAGTCTTACCATCTTCCATATTAAACCTTTTGAGCAAGTCTCTAATATACTTCGATTGATTTATAAAGATTCTGTGTTTTGCTTGTTTAATATGAAGTCCTAGGAAGAAGTTAAGTTCCCCCATCACACTCATCTCAAATTCATTTTGCATACACTTTGCAAACTCATTGCACAACTCTTCATTTGTTGCTCCAAAGTTATATCATCTACGTATATTTGAACTAGGAGCAAATTTTCATTTTTAGCTTTTATAAAGAGTGTCGTGTCAATCTTTCCTTTAGTAAATCCATTTTCTAGTATAAAATAGCTTAGCCTTTCATACTAAGCTTTAGGAGCTTGCTTTAAACCATTCAAGGCTTTAGTTAGTATATAAATGTGATTTGGATGCTTATGGTTTTCAAAACCTGGGGGTTGTTCTACATATGCTTATTCACTTATGTAGCCATTTAAAAATGCACTTTTGACATCCATTTGATACAGTTTGAAATTCTTAAAAGTAGCATAAGCCAACAACATTCGAATGGCTTCCATTCTAGCTACAAGCGTGAAGGTTTTCTCAAAATCTATTCATTCCTCCTGGTTATATCCCTGAGCTACTAGTCTTACCTTATTTCTAACAACTATTCCATGTTCATCTTTTTTGTTCTTATATATCCATTTTGTTACAATAACTGTCTTATCCTCAGGTTTAGGAACTAATGTCCAGACTTTATTTCTATCAAACTGATTTAATTCTTCTTGCATAGATATTACCCATGATTCATCTTCAGTTGCTTCACTCACATTCTTAGGCTCTTCTTGTGATAAGAAAGCAAAATGACTAATTATATTTCCAAGTGAGGAACATGTAGTTACTCCACATGATGGTTGTCCTATAATTTGATTTATAGGGTGGTTCTTTATGTACTTCCATTCTCTAGGTAGTTCATTAACCTCTTTTTTCTACTTGATTATCTTTAGAAAGTGTTTCTTTAACTTCAGTGTTCTTATCTGAATTATCTTCAATAGATAATTTTTCAAATTCCTTATTAATCTCAGTTTCATCCTCATTAGTCTTTTGAGCAAATGAATTGGACTCATCGAATACTATGTGAATGGATTCTACAACGGTTAATGTTCGTTTATTATATACCCTGTAGGCTTTACTATCTAAGGCATATCCTAGAAAAATACCTTTGACAAATTTCACATCAAACTTTCCTAAATGTTCATTGTCTCTAAGTACAAAGCATTTGCAGCCAAAGACATGAAAATATGAGATGTATGGTCTATGGCCATTCCATAATTCATATGGAGTCTTATTTAGAGATGGTCTAATCAGGACTCTATTTAGAACAAAATAGGCGGTGTTCATTGCCTCAATCCAGAAGTACTTAGGTAGTTTATGTTCGTTAAGCATAGTTTTGGCCATTTCTTGTATAAACCTATTCTTTCTTTTTGCTACACCATTCTGTTGTGGTGTCATCGGAGCTGAAAAGTTATGAGATACTCATAGTGAATCACAGTATTCTTCTATACCTTGATTTTTAAATTCTCTACCCCTATCACTTCAGATTTTAGTGATAGTATATCCCTTTTTATTTTGAATTTTGTTGCACAGTTTAATAAATTGTTTGCACGCTTCATCTTTGTGACTTAAGAATAGAACCCATGTAAATCTAGAATAATCATTTACAATGACAAATGCGTAAGATTTTCCTCCTAAACTCTGAATTGGGTTTAGACTAAATAAATCTAAGTGTAGAATTTGGAGTGGCCTAGGAGTATAGATTACTTTCTTTTTCTTGAAACTAGATCTTTCTTGTTTCCTAGTTGACATGTATCACAAATTTTGTCTTAGGCAATCCCTTAAATAAGTCTCCATTAACTAGTTTAGATATTAAGTCCATGTTTGTGTGTCCTAGTATCCTATGCTAAATCCAACTAATTTCATTCATAGTAGAGAAACATGTCACACGTTGAGAAGTTAAGTTATCAAAGCTGGTGGTATATACATTTTCATGACGTTCAACAGTGAATAGAATTTTGTTATCATTTTTATATTAAAAAATGCACTTGTTATGTTCAAAATATTATAACCTTTATCACACAGTTGACTTATACTTAATAAGTTATGTTTTAAACCCTCAACCAGTAAAACATAATCTATAATAAGTGATATATCGTTACCAACTTTACCTACTCCTATGATCTTCCCTTTTGCATTGTCCCCAAAAGTGACAAATCCTTCATCCTTTGGTGTGATGGATGCGAATATAGCTTTATCCCTAGTTATATGACGTGAACATCCATTGTCCATATACCATCTATCTTTTGAGGAGGATGATCTCAAGCATACTTGCAATAGACATTTAAGTGACTATTTTTGGTACCTATTTTTTCTTGGGTCCATGGGAGTTAGCGCTTGAATCTCCTTTAACTCCCCATACCTTTTTCATTTTAACATCTTTCTTCTTAAAAGGACAATCAAATTTTATATAACCCATCCTTTTACATTTAAAGCATGTTGTATGTTTATAAGAGTCTTTTGATGGAGCATAACCTTTTGATTCTCTTACAAAATAGCCCATGTAAATATGTTTTTGTTTCAAATTTTCCTTTCCATTAAAACCAAGTCCTTCTTTATCTAGGGAATTTATTTGTACCCTAAGAATTCTTTCAAAGTTACTCTGACCCTTTGTGAATTTAAGAATAATTTTAGAATTTTCTTTCAAATTTCTTTCCAATTCCTCAATTTTTAAATCCTTTTCTTTTATCCCAGATGCATGAGACTCATTCTATTTTTCAATAAGCTTTGAGATTTCTTTTACTTTATATTTTAAATCACAAATTTTCTTAGTTTTCTTCTCCAGCATTTTAAGAGTGTACAAATATTCTTGTTGCAATTCATTATATAAAAGCATGCTATTTTCATTTTTAGAATAACTAGAATAATAAGAAGATGCTAAGAAAGATGATTGTACCTCAAGGTCATTATGTGTCATTAGACACAGATTGGCTGCCAAATCATCACTAGATTCAATGTCTGAATTGCTTGTGCTGTGCATGTCCCAATCGACTTTTAAAGCCTTCTTCTTTTTCTTGGAGGCCTGCATTAGTTTAGGACATTCATGCTTGATGTGTTCAACCTCTCTGCAATTGTAGCAAGTTGGCGGATATTCCTTCTGTTTCCTATTGCTAGACTCTCCTCTTTCTGATTTCAAGTTCCAGAATTTTCTATTAAACTTCTTATTCTTCTTCAGGAACTTTCTGAACTTCTTTGTTAGCAAGGTCATGTCATCTTCTAATTCTGAGTCACTTCCTTCACTAGAGCTCCTAGATGATGCCTTAAGAGCTATAACTCTCTTTTCTTTATTCTAATCATTTTTCCTCTCATTTATTGCTATCATATACGTGATGAATGAACCAATCAGTTCATCAACCAACTCTCTTTCAGATTCCTTTCTTTGGCTATAATAGTAGCTTTAGCTTCCCAAACTGGCAGTAGTCCCCTAAGGATTTTCCTGATCAACTCATAAGTAGGTTAAGATTTACCAAGAGCATTTAATGAATTAGTGATGTGTGTGAATCTAGTGTACATGGATTGAATAGACTCATCAACAGTCATTTTAAATGTCTTATACTCACTAGTGAGCATATCTATCCTACTATCTTTTACTTCCTTAGTGCCTTCATACGTTACTTCTAATTTTTCCCATATCTTTTTAGCAATTTTACAGGCCATTACCCTATTAAACACATTAACATCTAGTGCACAGTATAGAAGGTTTATAGCAGTAGCATTTATTTGAACAAATTTTCAATCATCATCACTATACTCATATTCACTCTTAAGTACATTTAATTTATCAAATACTTTCCTAGGAACATGGTTTCCTTTAGAAACTATTCTCCACACTTTCCAATCCACATTTAAAAGATATATACTCATCCTTCATTTCCAATAGGTGTAATTTACACTGCAAAAAATTGGTGGTTAAGTGGACGAGTGTCCCTCACCGAATGGGGTTACACCGATGTGTGCCATTGTGATCTTTTACAAAAATAACGGTTAAGTCTATGTACACTTGCTCTGATACCAAATG
This sequence comes from Malania oleifera, assembly GCF_029873635.1. Classification (NCBI taxonomy): domain Eukaryota; kingdom Viridiplantae; phylum Streptophyta; class Magnoliopsida; order Santalales; family Ximeniaceae; genus Malania; species Malania oleifera. The sequence continues at coordinate 89,649,162 of NC_080419.1, read as the reverse complement.
TGAATTCTAGTGTTATCCCAAGAAGGGGGTGAATTGGGTTTTTCTAAAATTAAGTCCTTCAAGTTCTAATTTTGAAAACTATCAATTACAAACTTGCAAGCTACTTAACAACTATCTCAATATTTCTCAATTAATCAATTTAATGTGTGTCTTTATCAAGCATACAATTTTACCCAATTACTCACAAACATACCACATGTTCTATACATACAAAATAAGCAGATAATTTAAATGCAAGTGGAAATTAAACAGAGTCAAGGGAAGAAAGATGCAAACTCGATTTTTATGAGGTCCGGCCTACCCCAGCCTACATCCTTGCCTTGAGCAACCCACTCAAAGATTCCACTAAAAATCTGCTCCTTTAACTAGGATGAAGCTTCCCTTACATTCCGATGCTTACAAGAGCCATAGCTTCCTTCTCAACCCTGGGTCACAGCCCGAACTATGACTACAATATAAAGATTACAATTTCTGTAAAACTCAAAATGCTTCTGACCAAACTAGTGAGTACAATAGAATTCCTAGTACATAATCATATAATAAAACATGAAGCTTAATAAGTGCATAATATGTTTTCAATGATATTTGTGTATCAACAAATATATGATCTTTGTATATATATATATATATGAAAAAATGTCTTCAATGATTTGAACACAAGTCAATATTTTTCAACCATATTTCTCAAGGTTATGTATTCTAGAATCCTTAGGATTTTCTTATCAAAAGTTTTTGCAATAGTATCATAAGATGAAATCATTGTGTAAAATATAAACTTGAATACCTGTAAAGATTCAAACTTTAGCAAAAGCCTTTCTTACATAAACTTTTCAAGTGCTAAAACAAGGATTTTTCTTCTCAATAAAAATATTCGATATAAGAGTTTGAGAGATGAAAAAACTTTGATATGTATATTGAGTCCACAAATAAATAACTTATTTATCAAACTTCAATTACCATGAATTGCTTGCAAGATGCGTAGATGAATGCTCTTTAGAGAAAAACTTAGATGATTTGCCCAAATAATATGATTGTAGTAGAGTGTTGACAAAGTCTTTGGAATGTAGGCACACTTAGCACAAGATAACAAGATTAGTCTCTCTAAAGTGTTTCTTCTTCTGTCTCTAGGGTTTAGGGTATGTTTAAATAGTATTCTTGCTATCATATTAAATCTTGGCCATTGGATCATTTAAAAATAAATGTTTTCTTCTGTATTTGCATTGAGAATGTCCCGTGACCTTCGTCGATGAATGGGTACATTTATCGATGAGTGTACAAAACTCTTTCATCGACAAGGCCATGAGTTTGTCGATGAGAGCACTGTCTGAACTTTTGGGCTCTCAGTATTTTTTCGTCAACAAGACAACGATGTTCATCGCTGAGTGGCCTTCATGCGTTCGTCGATGATGCCTTTAAAATTTGCCTCTAAAAAGTCTTTCAACCTAGAACTAAGGTAAATGAATCTTTCATGAAATGCATGAGTCCTAAGGTCAGTGTAGGGAATGTTTAAGCTTCGAATTATATCATATGACATATGTAAATACATTCAAGTCTAAATACCCATTCCCATTGAAAATCTTGAACTTAAAGCTTGCTTCTTCATCCTTTTATTCCTCTAGTTCCATGGATTGAGCCAAGTGATAAGTACTTTAGGTTTCTCGGGGCTTCCATATCAAGTTTACCATTCGTGCATTCTAAATCATGATCCTGTTCACAAACTCAATTGCACAGGTCAAATACCAAGTTTTTTGTCATTATCAAAACATGATTGGACTTATAGAGTCAACAGAAATATTTATAGAACTTGTATTATCACACTTTATAGGTATAGCTGAGTACTCTAAATTAGAGTCTTTTAATTGTTATTTCTTGTAGAGTGTTTGAGCACAACAGCTACCTACTACCACATACTCTGCTTTAGTAGTAGATAAGGCTATGGAATTTTATTTCTTGGAGAACCAAGACACAAGGGATCGTCCTAGAAAATTACAAGTTCCACTTGTGCTTTTTCTATCAATTTTACATCTCACATAATCTGCATCTAAATAACTAATCATCTCAAATCCAGTGTCCTTAGGATACCCTAGTCCTAAGTCAATAGTGCATATCAAATATCTTAAGATTCTTTTTACTGCAATCTAATGAGATTCCTTAGGAGCTGATTGAAACCGGGCGCACATGCATATACTAAACATTATATCTGGTCTACTAGCTGTTAAGTATAACAGACTACCTATCATAACTCGATAGTATTTCATGTCAACTAGTTTTCCTTTTTCTTCCTTATCAAGACTTATAGAAGTACTCATTAGTGTTCCTATGGGCTTGCTACCTTCCATGTCAAATTTCTTAAGCATGTCCCTTATATATTTTGATTGATTTATAAATGTACCATTTTTAGCTTGCTTGATTTGTAATCCTAGAAAGTAATTTTACTCCCCTATAATACTCATTTCAAATTCGTTTTGCATACATTTTGTAAATTCCCTACATGAATCATCATTTGTAGCTCCAAACATGATATTATCAACATAAATTTGTATAAGAAGCATATATTTATTCTTAGATTTTATGAATATAGTGTTGTCCGCCTTTCCTCTTAAAAAACCATTTTCTAGTATGACATAAATCATCATTTGTAGCACCCAATATGATATCATCAACATAAATTTGTGTAAGAAGCATATATTTATTCTTAGATTTATGAATATGGTGTTGTCCGCCTTTCCTCTTAAAAAATCATTTTCTAATAAGAATCCACTTGAGCTCTCATACCAAGCTCTAGGAGCTTGTTTTAATCCATATAATGCTTTTGTTAATCTAAATACATAATCAGGGTTATTTATACCCTAAAAACCAGGAGGTTGAGCCACATAGACTTCTTCATTTATAACACCATTTAAAAATGTACTCTTCACATCTATTTGATAAAGTTTAAATTCTTTGTGAGATGCATAGGCTAATAACATTCTTATGGCTTCCATTGTTGCTACAGGAGCAAAAGTCTCATCGTAGTCTATTCCTTCTTCTTGATTATATCCTTGAGCTATGAGTTTTGCCTTATTTCTTACTACAATACCATTTTCATCCTTTTTATTCCTAAATACCCATCTAGTTCCAATTATTGAATGATCATTGGGTCTAGGAACTAATTTCCATACTCTATTTCTTTCAAACGGATTTAATTCTTCTTGTATTTCCATTATCTATGAATCATCACTTAACGCTTCTTCAATGTTCCTAGGTTCTTCTTGGGATAGAAATGCATAATTATTACATAGGTTTTTCAATGAGGACCTAGTTGATACTCCTCGTGATGGTTTTCCTATGATTTGATCTTTTGGATGATTTCTTACAAATTTCCATTCTTTAGGTAACTCAGAATTTTCAGTAAAATCATTATTTGGAGTTATTTCATTTTTCTCTTCTTTGACTTCTATGATTTCTAAGTCTCTAGTTTTTGTGTAGCATGAATTTTAACTTCTTCAATATCAATTGCTTGTGTAAATGGATTTACTTCATCAAAGGTTACATGAACTGACTCTATAATTGTGAGTGTTCTTTTATTATAGATTCTAAATGCTTTGCTATTCAACGCATATCCTAAAAAGATTCCTTCATTTGATTTTGCATCAAACTTCCCTAAGTTATCTTTATCATTTAGTACAAAGCACTTGCATCCAAGTACATGAAAGTAAGCTATGTTAGGCCTTCTTCCTTTCCGTAGTTCATAGGGGGTTTTATTTAAGGTTGATCTTATGGAAACTCTATCCATTACATAACATGTGGTATTAACCGCTTCAGCCCAAAAGTACTTAGGTAATTTGTGTTCATTTAACATGGTCCTAGCCATTTCTTGAAGGGATATATTCTTTCTTTCAACAACTCCATTTTGTTGTGGAGTTCTAGGTGCTGAAAAATTGAGTTTTATTCCATGTTCATTGCAAAATTTATCAACATCTTTATTATTGAATTCTATTCCTTGATCACTCCTGATATTTAAAATACCATATCCTTTTTCATTTTGAAGTCTTTTATACAAGCTTATCAACATATTGCAAGCTTAATCTTTGGAGTCTAAGAAGAGTACCCAAGTAAACCTGGAGTAGTCATCAACGATGACGAAAGCATATTGCTTTCCTCCTAGACTTTGTGTTCTAGTAGGGTCAAATAAATCTGAGTGGATAAGCTCTAAGGGTTTGCTAGTGGAAATATGTTTCTTCTTCTTAAAGCTGGACTTAATTTGCTTTCCTAGTTAACAAGCATAACATATTTTATCCTTTACAAACTTAGTGCTTTGTAGACCTTTAACTAAGTTCTTTTTTACTGATTTTGATAGTATATCCATACTAGCATGTCCTAGTCTTCTATGTCATAGCCAACTTGCTTCAGTCATGGCTGCTAAGCATGTGATATCTTGAGATTTTAGATCTTCAAAATTTATGCAATACACATTATCAATTCTTTTAGTGGTGAATAGAACATTATGTTTTTCTCTATTTTCAACAATGCATTTGGCTTGTTTGAAAATTATGTCAAATCCTTTATCACTTAATTGGCTTATACTTAAGAGATTATGTTTCAATCCATCTACTAATAAAACATCATCAATGGACAAAGAAGATTCTTTACCTATTTTTCCTATTCCAATGATTTTACCTTTAGTATTATCGGCGAACGTGATATATCCACCATCTTTTTGTATAAGTGTGGTGAATTTGGACTTGAACACCCATTGTCCAAGTACCATTTACCTTTTGATGGGGTTGTCCTAAAGAAAACCTACAAGAAGGGTTCAATATGTTATTTGTAGGTACCCAAACCTTCTTAGGTATTTTTTATTTTTTATTTTTTTGACTTTACATACTTGCTTGACTTTAACATTTTTTCTTTTAAATGGGCATTCAAATTTTATGTCCCTTTTTTTTTTTTTTTTTACACAAGGAGCACGTAGTGTGTTCATAAATATTTGTGGAAGATGTACTTGCATAATACTTTGATTCCTTTACAAAGTATCCCATATATAGATTCTTTTTCTTTTTGTTCTCAATTCCATATATCCAATTCCTTCTTTGTCTAATGAGATTCTTTGGGTTCCAATGAACTTTTCAAAGTTCTCTTTCCCTTTTGTAAAATTGTGGACAATTTTATCCTTATCCTCAATTTTACTTTTAAAGTATTTTATTTCTAACTCTTTCTTGCTTTCACCATTTACTTGAAGTTTTACCAAATCTTGAGACATCTTGTTTATTTTCTTCATGAGTTCATCAATGTGTGATTCATTTTCTTTTTCAACTGATTTTGAAGTTTCTAATTTATTTTTGAGTGCTTTATTTTGTTCTTTTAAAAGTATGTTTCTTTTTGTTACTTTTATAAACCTATTATGTAATGCAAACAATTCAGCCTGAATTTCTTTATATGATGGCATACTTTCACATGAGTCACTACATGATTCATCACTTAATTCTTCAGATGAGCTAGAATAGTAATTTACCACAGCATTTTTTACCATGAAGTAGATGTTCGCTACTTCTTGTTCACTTGATTCATTCTCCGATTCACTTGAGCTTGTGTCATCCCATGTAGTAGCTTTCATAGCCTTCTTCTTCTTCTTTTTGTCTTTCTTAAGCTGTGAAAAATCAGGTTTAATATGTCCAACCTTTTTACAATCGTAACATATAGGAGGTTCTTTTTTAGTTTTCTTTTTACTTGTTTCTCCTTTTTCATATTTTGAACCTCTAAACTTTCTAGGAAATTTCTTATTTTTCTTGAAGAATTTTTCGAGTATTCTAGTGAGAAATACTATTTCATCATCATCTAATTCATTATTATCTTCTTCACTAGAGCCTTCTTTTGCAGCTTTAAGAGCTATTGATTTCTTTTGTTTGTTATTTTTATAATTCCTTTCATTCATAGCCATCTCATGGGTGAGAAGCGATCCAATTAATTCATCTAGGGAGGTATTTTTGAGATTTCTTCCTTCCATAATTGTTGTGGCTTTAGGTTCCCAAATTTGTGGAAGTCTGCTAAGGATTTTTCAGATCATCTCATATGTAGAGTAGTTTTTCCCTAAGGAATTGAGGGAGTTTATCATATGGGTGAACCTAATGTACATATTAGTGATAGTTTCATCAGGGTTCATCCTAAAAGCTTCATATTCGTGACTCACTCGAAAAATGAGCAGCTCGAAAGCTATCCCAAGTATAGGAGTTCTATAGTGTAATATTAAGCCCAAGGGCTAGGTCGTCTCCTCAGGGAATGCGTTTTAATATCAGATTTTACTTTCTTCCAATCGAAATTAAAAAGGTACTGAACTCAGTTCAGATTCGGGTTTTCAAGATTGTGGAGACTTAAATGAAAACACAAATTAAAGTCCTAAAACTATCATGCACGGAATTAAATAACAATAATGAAAACCCTAGTCTACTTAAGGAAACACTAGATCATACTAACTAAAAATGTAAACTTTAAACATGGAATTAAAATAACAATAATGAAAACCCTAGTCTACTTAAGGAAACACTGGGACACGCTTTAATTAAAAATGGCAACTTCAAACAAGGAAATAGAGTATGCAATGGAAACTCAATCAAATACGCACACACGCGCAATAAAAATTGGACCTTTAACACGAACACCGAACTCGAATTAAAATTAGACCATCAATCAACCTAAATAATAACATGACACAAGAACTAAAAAAAAAACACGAACTTTGTATTTTATTTTAGTTTTCTATATATTTTTTATTTTTATCTTAGACTTCATTAATTGAACACATAAATTCAATAAACTTAAATACTAAAAAGAACTATAATTAAAAGAGCATCTAAATAAATGTTAAAGAAAGAAGAATATAGAATAATAAAAAAAACAAAGCCTTTAATAAAATTCAATGAGTAAAGACAAAATAACAATTAACATAAAATAAATAAATAAATAAAAACAAGAAGAAGAAGGAGATGAGAGAGAGAGAGTAAGAGAAAACAGAGCATGGCCGAGAGGAGCTTGGATAGCTGTTGCAGCAGGGAGCTGGCTGGTCTTGCAGAGGCTGTTGCGGCTGTGCTCGGGTTGAAGAAGCTGCAGGGGTAGCTGGCTGAGGCTTCGGGTGTGTGGAGGTTGCAGCAGCAAATCATGGAGCTAGGGCTATTGCTGCTTTGTGTTGGATGCTCACGGGTTGCTGGTTTTGGACGAGAAGGCTGCTGCTGTGTTGCTGTGGACAACAACTTTCTTCGAGTTGCAGGGTAGCTCGGAACTGGAACTACTGAAGATGGCTGCAACTGGGGGAACAAGGGATTGAAGGAGAAAGAGAATATAGGGAAGAGACTAGGAAGGAAGACTGAGATAGAGAGAGGCCCGAAAGATAGAGAGAATGAAAGAGAGAGAACTGAAAAGAAAAGACAAAACAAAGAAAAATTAAAGAAGAAGAAGAAGAGAGGAGAGGAGAGTTTGAGGGAGAGAAAAAGGGTGCCGGAGGCACACCCTGCGCAGGGGAGAAAAGGGAATTAAATAGGATGGAGGAAAGAAGCTACCCTAGGACCCGAATCCAACCAATTTGACCCGGCAACTTGACCCGAATTGTTGTATTTTTTTATTCTCTGTTCATTGCAAATTCTGCTCTTCTAGAGCCCGTATCTCACAAAACTCAAAACATTAAAGTTATAGATAACCCTTTTCTCTTTCTCTAGAAATTTGAATCGTCTCGATTGGAGCTCGGACGAAAAAGTTATGCATGAAATACGAACAGGTGTTGGTTTTAATTCCTGGGAATTTTCCTGCGACAAAAAATTACCAAAACTTCATAAATAGTGCAATAAAGTTCAAGAATGATGATTTTGACATTTTATTAAAATATTGGATAATTTTGGACATTTAATTAAAAATATAAATCGTAAATAGCACACAAAATTAAAGTCCTAAAACTAACATGTATTGAACTAAAGAACAAAAACGGAAACTCTAATTTACTCATGGAAACACTAAAACACATGTTAATGAAATATGGCAGCCTAAAACATGGAATCAAAGATGTGCAATGGAAACTCAATTATACACTCACGCACTAAAAATCAAACCTTTAATATGGATCAATAATTCAAACCAAGAACTCGAACAAAATGCAAACACATCAAAAATCTAAACTTTGAATGATACCGAAAAAATAAAAATACGAACTTTAACAAAAATGAAAAATATGAACTTCGACGAAACTGACCCTAACTAAACTGAACCTCAAAAGAAAAATTAAAACTTGGAAAACTTCAAAACAAAACAATATTTTTTTATATTTTATTTTTTTCCTTTTTATTTTAAAATTACCCGGACCTTAAAATAATTAAATACTACGAATTGAATTCCTTGTTAAACTACTTGAGTAAAATAATTAACTGGAACATACTAACGCTAAAATAAAACTTTAAATAACCATTCAAGAATCCAATTTTTCTATTAAAAAAAAATTCAATCTACAACTATTCTTCATAGAATAAAACGAAAGAAAGGAAAAGAGAGAGAGAGAGATAGAGAGAGAGAGAGAGAGAGAGAGAGCTAGAGAGAGAGTTGTGGCTCGGATCTGCTCTGGTTCTAGCAGCATGTGGCTCGGCTGGTGGGCTGTGCTGCTGTGCAGGGGCTGCTGTGCAGGGGTTGCTGTGCAGGGGCTGCTGTGCCTGTTGCTGATATTCTGCTGTATGGAGAGGTCTACTGCAAGCTGCTGGTGTTCTGCTGTGCCGTGGAGCTGCTGCGGCTGTGACTGGAGAAGAGGCTGGTACAGAGGAGCTGGGATGAGAACCATAGGGAGAGGAAGAGCAGGGGAAAAGAGGAGAGCAAGATGAAAAAAAAAAAACAAAGCCAACTAAAGAAGAAGAAGAAGAAGAGCAATATAAAAACAGTCAACTAACCTCCATGAGTCGAACCCATGATGTGGACAAGTGCTTAGTAGATCCTTGAATCGCTCCCAGCAAGCCCAAAATGTCTCATCATCCTTCTGCACAAAATTAAGAATCTGTTCTTGCAAAAATTGAGTTTTCTGTGAGGGACAAAATGCATGCAGAAATTCACGCTCCATATCAGTCCAATTAGTGATAGAATAAGGTCTCATAGAATGAAACCAAATCAGTGCCCTATCCTGCAAAGTAGCAAGAAATAAATTCAGTCTAGTAGATTCGTCAGCTCTAGCATGAGAGAAAAACATGTTGCAGGTTAATTCAAACTCTGCTAAGTGCTGATATGGGCACTCAAATTCCGTCCCATAGAACTCGGGTAGCAGTGACGTCCTCCCGCGCTGCATCATGAAATTAAGCTCATCATAAGGCAAAATAGTGGAAGAGGATGCAGTGGCATATTCAAGCTACAAAAAGTCCATTATCGTGCGCGGTGCAGGTGCAGCCATTTTTCAAAACTTAAAATTTTTTCTGTTTTTGTTTTCTATTTTTTTTTTCTTTTTCATAAAACTAACAAAAATGACGGGAAAAACGCAAAATTGAGACTAAGACCGACATTCCCCGGCAACGGCGCCAAAAACTTGACTTACTCAAAAAATGAGCAGCTCGGAAGCTATCCCAAGTATAGGAGTTCTGTCGTGTAATATTAAGCCTAATGGCTAGATCGTCTCCTCAGGGAATGCGTTTTAATTTCAAACTTCACGTTTTTCCAATCAAAAATAAAAATGGTATTGAACTTAGTTCAGATTCGGGATTTTCAAAGTTGTTGAGATTTATTCAAACTAATTAAAATAACATGCAAAGTAAAACCCTAAAACTAACATATGTGGAACAAAGAAGCAAACAATGGAAACCCTAGTCTACTCGAGGAAACACCGGAGCACATTAACCCGGGTTAAGTTGTAGCTAATTAGTGACCTGTTTAATGAACGTACTCCCTTAGAAAGTTTCCGCAAGATTCAATCAACGTACTCCCCCTTTGAGGTTTCCGCAATTCCTAATCACAAAATTGCTTCTAGAAATTTAAATAAACATCCACGCATTATATATGTGCTAAAATTTAAAGAGAATAGGGAAGAGAGTGACACCGAGATTTTTACGAGGTCCGGCTATACTCGCCTACATCGTCACCTTAGGCAACACATCCAAGGATTTCACTATACCACTCCCTTACGGGTGGAGCAAACCTTTTACACACTCCTTCAAGTAGAATAAAGCCCTCCTCTCCAAGCAATACCCCATGCCTGGTAAACCAACGATTCAACAATCCTAAACCGTCAATAAAACAAGAAACAAGTTCGGTGTACGAAGACACTCAAAAGAGCTTATTAGTACAAGTTAATGCACAACAAATATACTTAAATTAAATATCAATATAGAAAGAATTAAAGCTCAAGAATTGCATCATCATAGATTCTTTCTTTGATTTGAGAAACTCAGTAAAACTTTGAGAACCTTAGGTTTTATTCAGCAATTTCTCAATAGAAATCTTCAGCAAGAGATTGAGCAATAGAGCTTTGGAAGAGTAGGCAAGAATAAGTATATATATATATATATATATATATATAGAGAGAGAGAGAGAGAGAGAGAGAGAGAGTTTAAAAAGTGATTTTCATGTTCCCCAAGTGACTTGGAGTGTTTCCCAAGTTTTCATAACGTTAAGATTTGAAAAAATTAATTTTGGAAACTTGCATTGCATTTTAAATTTGAATTTCCAAAAGGGTCAGTCAACTGAACTTTAGGGTCAGTCGCCTGGACTTTTAAAATTCAGCGCAATTTCAAAGTCAGAATGGGGCCAGTCGCCTGAACTTATAGGGTCAGCCGACTGAGCTTGTTCTATTTCCTAAATTTATTCAGCATAAAAAGGTTAGGTGCCTAACCAGTCAAGGTTAGTCGCCTGAACAGTCAAAACTCATATGCGTGTTTACTTTTGTTTCAAAAACTCTTGTTAACTTTTATACTTTTCATATTCCTTTGAGACTTTGAAAAATATTTTCTGGGGTCAAAATTTGGTCTCTAAGTCAACGATTAAATTCTAAGAGCTTCAACGCATCCATATTGAAATTTAATTTTAAAGTAATTACATGAGTCTTTCTTAAGCTTAAAATATTCTAAGCACTCTAAGTCTTCATGCTTGTCTTTCCTTAAGTTCATTTTGACTTCAAGATTCAATATACTTTGAGCTTTATCAAATTTTCTACCTTTGAATCCAAGCGTCAATATCCTTTAAGCTTTCATTTGATTTTCCTTAAGTATAAACTTTTTCTTTCAATAAGGCTTGTGAGCACTTTGATCTTGAACTCATATGCTTGATTTTATGAAACGTCATCACTTAACCAAAATATGTTAAGTTTCCTTTATTTGTTATCCTTAAAATAAGATTCACAAGCCTTGTTAGGCCAACGTCCTCACCGACACCCTCACCCTCTTCCCCACCACCCCCTCCACCCATCTCTTCACGGCCAAAACGAACTATCATACATCCCTCTTACTTGGACGATTATATCTACTCTCTTTTACCAAAGTCCTGCATGGCTTCACAAGTTTTAAGATCTTCCTCAAGTACAGTTCATTGTCTTTCCTCTTTTTTATCTTATGATCATTTTCTAATCAACATTTGACTTTTCTTTCTGTTATGTCCCAATATCTTGAACCCACCTCATATTCTCAAGCTATGCTACACCCACATTGGCATGATGTCATGGCTTCTAAAATCCAAGCCTTAGAAGCCAATCATACATGGATTCTTCAACACCTTCCACCTGGTACAAAACCAATTGGTTGTAAATGGGTGTTCAAAACAAAAATTTAGGCTGATGGATCCATAGAGTGACATAAATCTCGCTTGGTGGCCAAGGGCTACACTCAGGTAAAAGGTTTGGCTTATCATGAAACTTTTTATTCTATTGATAAACTAGTTACTGTTTGGTGTGTTCTTGCAGTAGCTGCAAATCGAAATTGGCATCTCCTTTAATTGGACGTCAACAATGCTTTTCTCCATGCTAACCTTAATAAGGAGGTTTATATGACCCCTCCATTGAGTTATTGCAAATAGGGGGAGACTCGTGTTTGTCATATTCAGAAATCATTTCATGGTCTTAAGAAAGCCTCTCGCAATTGGTTCTCTAAATTATCTTCTATTTTACTTGCCAAGAGTTTCACCTGATCTCAGGCCGATCACTCTCTCTTCACTTGCTCTCAGGGTTAGTCTTTTACTCTTATACTTGTTTATGTTGATGACATTCTCATGGCAGACAATGATTTCTCCGATATTAGGACTTTCAAGGCTATGTTGGCTCAAAAATTCAAACTCAAGGATCTTGGCAAACTGAAATATTTCTTTGGCCTCGAATTTGCTCTTGACATCCTCACTGATAGCGGTCATCTTGGTGCTCATCTTGCAACTTCCCTATGGAACAAAATCTCAAACTCAATAATACTTATGATGATCTTCTCTTTGATCCAAGCACGTTTCAATGACTCGTTGGACGTTTGATATATCTCACCATCACTCGTATCGACATTGTATTTCTAGTCAACATTCAAAGTCAATTTATGCACTAGCCCAGACAACCACATCATGATGCTGTTGTATGTGTTCTTCAATACATTAAGGCATCTCCAAGCCAAGGCCTATTTTTTCCTACTGCCAATACTCTTCAAGTCTCAACCTATTCTGATTCGGATTGGATTAGTTTTCCACTCACTCGCCCCTCCACCACTAGTTTTTTCATTCAACTGGACACTAGTCCAATTTCTTGGCACACTAAAAAATAAACTACAGTCTCTCACTCCTCCACCGAAGCTAAGTACCGGGCACTTGCTTCCACTACTTGTGAACTTACATGACTTAAAACTCTTTTAAATGATCTTGGTGTACCGCATTCTTAACCTATGCTATTATATTGTGACAACCAAGTGGCTCTTCACATTGTCCAGAATCTTGTTTTCCACAAACGTACAAAATATATAAAAAATTGATTGTCATGTTGTTTGTGAAAATTTATAGGTTTGCCTCCTCTTCACTAAGCATATTCCTACCCACAGTCAGCTTGCCGATATCTTCACTAAAGATTTAGGTCATGAACCTCTCCAAGACTTATCATGCAAGTTGGGCATTATGGATCTCCATGCTCCAACTTGAGGGGGAGTATTAAAGAAACCTCTACATTTTTTATCTTTCAATTATTGTACAGTTATTATAGAGCAAATATTTGGGAGTGATTTGGGATCTTGTTCCTTGCCTTATGTATTATATACAACCCGATAAGGTTGAGTATAGCATAGATAAAAATGTCTTTCTTCAAATTTAACAATATGATCCAACCAATTCAATTTTCAGTACTTCAATGGATAAGAATTTCAGAATTAATTTTCTTTTCAACAATGAACAATGATAATTTTAATGAATAGTTCCAATAAATCAATCTGAAGTGTCTTATAAAGTAGATGAGATAATCACACAATATCTAAATCAACTATGTATTCAACAATTTTAGCTCCCAAGCTTTAATAGAAAATTTAATCCAATAAACTCCTTGATTCAAATCAGTTTTCAATAATATCCCAACTTCTAGAAAACTTTTAGTAAATATTTAAAACAACCACACAGTTAACATGTTTGTAGAAATTTAAAGAGATTTAGGGAAGAATGAGAATAACATCGTATTTTTACAAGGTTTGGCTAGCAGCGTACATCCTTGCCTCAAGCAACTGTTCTGAGGATTTTCCTGTCCAACTTTCTTCTAGGAAAAGTTACATCCTCTCCATATTAGGTGGAGACTCCTCTCTAACAAGAATACCTCTTCTCATTAGCCAATGATTCAGCAACCCTTAATCGTCAAAAAATAACAAAAGAAACCAAAAACAACTTGTGTAAAAGAATAACTCTCAACAAGAGTAGATTAGTACAGTTGAATACCAATATACTTCATTCAATAATCAATATAAAAAGATGAAGCTTTAGTAAATATCACCAGGGTTCTTTTTTAGATTGAAAATTTTAGCAAAAGATCAAAGAACCTCGAGCTTTTATCAGCAAGAACATAGCAGGTTAACAAAAATATTAGCAACATAGTTTTGAAGAGTAGAAAGAATTTAGATTTATTGCTACTTGTAGGTATGTTTGATCTTTATGTTTACCATGTATTTATAAATAGAAAATTTTGATTTTCATATTCCCCAAGTTTCTTGGAGTGTTTCTCAAGTTTTCACAAAGTTTGGAGGGCCAAGTAATCAGTTTTGGAAACTTTCCTTCACTGTTTTAAATTTGAAAATACTAAGGTCAGTCAACTATGATTCATGGGGTTAGTCGCCCGATCCTTTATAATTCAACATGTTTTCAAACACAAAATGAGATTAGTCACCTAAGCTTATGAAGTTAGTTGCCTGATTCTATTTTGTTTGCTCAATTATTTCAGTATGAAAATATCAGTCAACTGATCTAATAAGGTTGGTCGCCTGAGCTTACAATTTTCCAAAAACTTTGATTTTTAACACTTTAACCCTTTGATCTTGGAAAAAATTAAATGAAACTTATTTAAAATATTTTTCAGGGTTTTCAAAAATTGATCTCTAAGTTAATAACGATTCCTAAGAGCTTCAATCATTTATATTGAAATTTATGAAGTACTTACATGAGACTTCTTATGACTTATACATTCTAAACACTAAATCTTCATGTTTTTGCTTCCATTCTTTGAGTTTATCCTAACTTCTTTCCTCAATACACTTTAGCTTTATCAGATCTCTTGCTTTGAGTCCAAGATTTTAATGTACTTCATTAAGCACTTGTGATCTTGAACCTTTTATAAAAAACACTTGAATCCTAAAACATTATCTCTTAGCCAAATATGCTAAATTCCCTTGATTTGTTATCATCAAAGTAAGATTCTTAAGCCTTGTTACGCTAATAATCTCTCACTTTTTTATGATGATAAATAAGGAGCAAAAATAAGTAAGCCTTAATAAGGCTCCCCCTTGTAATAAGCATAGTCTTAACAAAATTTTTAAAGTAAATCATTTATTTATATGATTAATCATCAGAGTCAGTTTCATTTCATCAAAATCAATTCACATTCATATTTCAAGATTATCAATGATAAGTAGCAATATATATCTCAGTTGTGCCATATAATTCAACCTCAGATTTACAATGTATATCTCAGTTGTGCTTCAGTTTTGTTCAAAAGTTCTCCCCCTTTTGACATCATTCAAAAAGAGAAGAGTGACAATAAACACATACACTCTAATGCATAGAGCAACATTTGCACAAAACAGAGAATAACATTCATCATATTGTAAGCAAGGAGTCTAAAAAAGAAAAAAAGAAAAACCAGGATAGATACAAAGCAAATATCTGAAATACAAATGTGAACTACAAGTCTGTGAAAACAAAAATCAAATAACTAAGCATCTCCTACTTCATCTCCTTCATCATCTTCAGTTTATTCTTCATCTCCTTCTTCAGATCCGGCTCCACTTATCTCCCTTGGGTCCTTTTCTCGTGAAGAACCAGCTATATGCCATTCAATATGACCAAGCCATGTATTTAGTGAAGAGTAGTTAACTTGAAGAGATGCAAAATTTCCCTGAAGTGTGCTAAGTTCAGTTCTCATTTCTCCACTAAATTAGTGAACTGTTGATGATAAGCAAGGAACCATGAAGGTGTATCCCTAGCTTGAGGAGCAGGTTGCAAAGCTAGTTGCTGAACTAGTTGTTGTTGTTCCTGAGCCTGTAGACGTCTATGATTATACTTTGGAAACCAACCCTAATCAAGTTTCTCATTACCCATTTTCTTAAGTGTAGTAGATGAAAAGAGATCATAATGGGTTCGCTTGATAAAGAGTTTAGATGGAGAAGTGATGTTTAGATGAGCAAATATGAGATTCAAAATGCCACCATATGGAATAATTACTCAACAAGCTTCTATTCTAGAGATCTTCCATTTGAGAATTAATCTTAATAAATCAAGATTTTTCTCTTTGAGTAAGAACCACATGACAAAACAATCTAAATATGACATGTATCCATGTAATCCTACTTGAGGAAAATGTTGTACGTAATTAGCTTCTGTAAGATTTGTGCTTGAAGATTAAGTTGTTTGTATAATGGCGGATGATGAAAATAGATAGGTTCCTCAATCATGACTAGTGGTAGAAATTCTTAATGGGTGAAATCTTGTGCCATAATCTAAGATTGTCCAAAAGATGGACACTCAAACTCACTTTGTCGAATATTGAAAATTGTTGCTAAGGTTTGTTGTATAAGGGCAATTGCTTTTCCCATGACTTCGGTAGTTGTTCCGTGTCTCCTTTAACCATATTTGCATAAAT
The DNA here is from genome assembly GCF_029873635.1 of Malania oleifera. NCBI lineage: Eukaryota > Viridiplantae > Streptophyta > Magnoliopsida > Santalales > Ximeniaceae > Malania > Malania oleifera. The sequence continues at coordinate 89,632,889 of NC_080419.1, read as the reverse complement.
TGTTTTGACTAAGTTCAGATATAGTCCTTTAGCCTAATAAGTAATAAACTTTTTCCATTCTAAGATTCTAAACATGGGTAAAATATTGGGAAAGTCTTCTTCAAAGAAAGTTGTGTCTAGGATCTTACCAAGAATAGGTTTAGTTGAACGAAGATGCTCTTTGTATAGCCGCTTCGCATGTGAAGCCACACGCCATTTCTCGATATTGTTGTTGTCATCCTTTCCCAAAGTAGAACCTTTTTTTACTGTGTTTTTCGTTCTTGGCATGATGAATTCAGAAAATACAAACAGTGAAATCCTTTAAAATCTGATGAGAATGAAGTAGGATGATGTTCTTTAGAGATTAAACAGAGGATTTTGAGTGAAGGAGCACTTGGGATCAAAGAAGAACATGTGGAGGTCAAGAGAGAAACAGGGTCATGGGGTTTTGAAAAGTTAGGGTTTTGTGTGTGTTCGGTATTTAAATTACTGTCAGTCGGTCGACCGATATTGAGGGTCTGTCACATAACAATTTTAGCGCATTTTAATTTTACCTAGATAGTAGCGAGTCAGTTGACTGAGGCTCTGAGGATCAGTCGCTTGACCTTTCTAATCCGAAAAACTAAGAAAGTCAGAGAGAGTTCAATCGATTGCGACTTATTTTTTAGTCGCCTGTCCTCACTTGCCTTTCAATTTATTCTTGGCTACACATCCTCTCTTCTCTTTAAACAACTTCTCTATTGTGAAATAAGCCTAGTTCCCGTCTTATATAGATAAACCTATCCTCCGGAAGAGGTTTTGCAAATATATCAGCCCATTGATCACTTATATTTACAAATTCAAGTAAGATGTCTTCTTTTTGCATATGGTCTCTTAAGAAGTGATGTCTATATGCTTGGTTCTTGACTGTGATATGGGATTTTTGGAAATATTTATGGCGCTGGTAGTATCACACTTTATAGGTATAGCTGAATATTCTAAATTGAAATCTTTTAATTATTGCTTTATGTAGAGAGTTTGTACACAACAGCTACTTGCTGCCACATACTTAGCTTCAACATTGGATAGGGCTATGGAATTTTTTTTCTTGGAGAACCAAGAAACAATAGATCTTTCTAGAAAGTGGGAAGTACGACTTGTACTTTTTCTATCAATTTTACATCCAGCATAATCAACATCCAAATAGCTGATCATTTCAAAGCCAGTGTCCTTAGGATACCATAGACCTAAGTCAATAGTACCTTTTAAATATCTTAAGATTCTTTTGACGACTATTTGGTGAGATTCCTTAGGGGCTGCCTAAAATCAGGCACACATGCTTACACTGAACATAATGTCTGGACCACTAGCTATCAAATGTAGTAGACTTCCTATCATGCCTTCGTAATATTTCATATCTACCAGTTTTCCTTTTTCATCCTTGTCAAGACTTATAGATGTACTCATTGGGATTCCTATAGGTTTGCTACCTTCCATATCAAACTTCTTAAACATATCCCTTATATATTTCAATTGATTTATGAAAGTTCCATTTTTATCTTGCTTAATCTAAAGTCTTAGGAAGTAAGTCAATTCTCCCATCATACTCATTTTAAATTCATCTTGCATGCACTATGCAAAGTCTTTACATAGATCTTCGTTTGTAGCACCAAAAATGACATCATCCACAAAAATTTGAATAATAAGTATATCTTCATTTTTAGATTTAATAAATAATGTACTATCCACTTTTCCTCTAGAAAAGCCATTATCCAATATTTATACCAAGCTCTAGGGGCTTGTTCTAGTAAGTATAGTGCTTTTTTTTTTTTTTTTTTATAATCTAAACACATGATTAAGGTTATGAGTATCCTCAAAACCTAAAGGTTGTGCCACATAGACTTCTTCATTTATATATTCATTTAAGAATGCACTCTTCACATCCATTTAATAGAGTTTAAATTCCTTGTGAGATGCGTAGGCTAATAACATTCTTATGGCTTCCATTCTAGCTATGGGGGCAAAAGTCTCATCGTAGTCTATTATTTCTTCTTGATTATATCCTTGCCCAACAAGTCTAGCCTTGTTATGTACTACTATACCGTTTTCATCCTTTTTATTCTTAAATACCCATTGATTCCAATTACTGAATGATCAATGAGTCTAGGAACTAAATTCCATACTTTATTTCTTTCAAACTGATTTAATTATTCTTGTATATATATAGCTTATATCCAAGAATCATCACTTAAGGTTTCTTCTATATTCTTGGGTTCCTCTTGAGATAGAAACGTGTAATGATTACATAGATTTTTCAATGAGGATCTAGTGGACACACCACGTGAAGGTTCACCAATGATTTGGTCCTTTGAGTGATTTCTTAAAAACTTCCATTCTTTTGGTAGTTTAGATTTATATGTAGGTCCTTTATTTGAGGTTGATTCATTGTTCTCATCTTTTATTTCTTTAATTTCTAAGTCTTCTAGTTTTTGTATTGTTTTAACTTCCTCAATATCAATTGTTTTAGTGAATGGATTTGCCTCATCAAAGGCTACATGAATTGATTCTATGATCGTGAATGTTATTTTATTGTAGATTCTAAATACTTTACTATTTAATGCATACCCTCAGAAAATTTCTTGGTTTGATTTTACATCAAAATTTCCTAATTCTTCTTTATCATTAAATACAAAACACTTACCTCCAATTACAAGAAAGTAAGATATGTTAGGCCCTCTTCCTTTCCATAGTTCATAGGGGGTCTTATCTAGGCTTGATCTTATGGAAACTCGATTCATCACATAACATGCGGTATTTACCGCTTCAACCCCAAAATACTTAGGTAATATATGCTCATTAAGCATGGTCCTAGCCATTTCTTAAAGAGACCTATTATTCCTTTCAAAAACTCCATTTTTTTTTGGAGTTCGAGGTGTTGAAAAATTGTGATTTATTCCATGTTCATTATAAAATTTATCAATTTCTTTATTTTTAAATTCTCTTCCTTGATCACTTCTAATATTTTGAACTCCATACTTTTTTTCATCTTGGAGTCTCTTACATAAGTTAATTAATATCTTGCAAGTTTCATCTTTGGAGGCCAAAAAGAGTACCCAAGTAAACCTGAAGTAGTCATTGACAATGACGAAAGCGTATTACTTTCCTCCTAAACTTTGTGTTCTAGTAGGTCCAAATAAATCTAAGTGGATAAGCTCTAAGGGCATACTAGTGGAAATGTGTTTTATCTTTTTAAAACTTGTCTTAGTTTGCTTTCCAAGCTAGCAAGTGTCACAAAATTTTTCTTTTATGAAATTTGTGCTAGGTAGACCTTTGACTAAGTTCTTTTTGGCTAATTTAGATAACAATTCCATACTAGGATGTCCTAATCTTCTATGCTATTGCCAGCTAGCTTCATTTACGGCTGTTAAACATGTGATTTCTTGAGATATTAGATTTTCAAAGTTTACACAAGACACATTATCAACCCTATTAGTAGTGAACAACATATCATGTTTTTCTCGATTTTCAACTATGCATTTGTCTTGTTTAAAGATTATGTCAAAGCCTTTATCACTTAATTGACTTATACTAAGTATATTATGTTTTAACCCATCTACTAGTAAAACATCATCAATGGTTAAGGAGGGTTCTTTACCTACTTTTCTGATACTGATAATTTTTCCTTTAGCATTGTCACCGAAGGTGACATATCCATCATCCTTTTTGCATTAGTGTGGTAAATTTTGATTTGTCTTCATCCTTTTTATTTCAAGCTTATTTTCAGTTTTGATTCTCCATACTTTCTTGATTTTGACATTTTTCCTTTTAAATGGACATTAAAACTTTATATGCCCCTTCTTTTTACACAAGAAGCAAGTAGTATGTTCATAAACATTTGGGGAAGATGTGCTAGCATAATATTTTGATTCTTTTACAAAATATCTCATACAAAGATTCTTTTTCTTCTTTTTTTTTTAACTCCATTGTATCCAATTCCTTCTTTATCTAATGACATTCATTGTGTTCCAACCAGCTTTTCAAAATTTTATTTTCCTTTTGTGAAATTGTAGATGATTTTGTCTTTATCCTCAATTTTACTTTTAAGTTTACTTATTTCTGAATCCTTTTTTACTTTCACCATTTACTTGTAGCTTTACTAAGTCTTGAAATATCTTATTTATTTTATCCATGAGATCATCAGTGAGTGAGTTCTTTTCTTTTTCGGCTGGTTTTGAAGTCTTAAGTTGGTTCTTGAGTATTACATTTTTTTTCTTTCAAAGCTAAATTTCTTTTGATTGCTCTTATGAACCTTTTATGCAAAGTAAATAGTTTGTCCTGAATTTCTCTATATGAAGGCATGCTTTTACATTAGTCACTACATGATTCATTGTTAGATTCTTTAGATGAGCTAGTGTAGGAATTTACCTCAGCATCTTTAGCCATGAGCAGAGATTTATCACATCTTGATCACTTGATTCATTTTCTAATTCTCTTGAGCTTGTGTCATCCCATGTAACAGCTTTCAACGCCTTAGTTTTCTTCTTGGTGTCTTTCTTTAGCTGTGGACAATCAAATTTTATATGCCCAACCTTTTTGCAATTATAACATGTAGGAGGTTCATTCTTGATTTCCTTTTTGTTTGTTTCTCCTTTATCATATTTTTAGCCTTTGAATTTTCGAGTAAATTTCTTATTTTTCTTAAAGAATTTTCCAAATCTCCTAGTAATTAAGGCCATATCATCATCGTCTAATTCATTATCTTCTTCTTCTTCTTCACTAGAACTTTCTTTAGCAGCTTTAAGGGCTATCGATTTCTTATGTTTCTTACTTTCAAAATTTCTTTCATTTATGGCCATCTTATATGTGAGAAGCGATCCAATCAATTCATCAAGGGAAGTGTTTTTCAAGTTTCTTGCTTCTGTAATTGTTGTGGCCTTAAGTTCCCATATTGGTGGAAGTCCTTAAGTATTTTCCGAATCATTTCATATGTGGAGTAATTTTTCCCTAAGGCATTTAGGGAGTTTATTATGTGGGTGAACCTAGTGTACATGCTAGTGATGGTCTCATCAAGGTTCATCCTAAAGCTTTTATACTTGCTAATGAGCATATCAATTCTACTATCTCTTACATCAACCATTCCTTCATAAGTTACTTCAAGTTTATCCCAAATTTCTTTAGCTGATTTTGCATCCCATAATTCTATTGAACTCATTTACATCTAGAGCACAATATAGTGCATTCATTGCACTAGAGTTTATTTGTAGCATCTTTAAGTCATTATATGTCATCTCTTTTCCTTCTTTTGGTATTTCTTTATTGTCTATGGTTTTGGTAGGGATGAGGTCACCATGTGAGACAACTTTCCAAGCTTTCCAATCCATGGTTTGCAGGTATATTCTCATTCGTTGTTTCCAAAAGGTGTAGTTAACATTGCAGAAGATAGGCGGTCTAGAAGAGGATTGAACCTTAGCAAAAGGAGATACACCTAGGCGCGTCATAGGGATCTTTATGTAGCCTCTATTTTAAGATTCACTTCAACTTGGTGCTCTAATACCAATTGAGAATCTAGGTATACGCCCAAGAGGGGGGGGGGTGAATTAGGTTTATAAAATTTTCTTTGGAACTTTAGTTTAATATAACCCTTTTAAAATTAAATTTATCATAATCACACTTTTTCAAGCAACAAACTAACTCTTATCAACCACCTTATTTATATCAATCAATAATTTTTGTAATGTAAATATGATATTACCAATTCAATTTTCAGTACTTCAATGGATAAGAATTTAGAATTAATTTTTATTTTCAACAATGAACAATGATAACTTTAATGAATAGTTCCAATAAATCAATATGAAGTGTTTTGTAAAATAGATAAGATAATCACACAATGTTTAAAACTTGTGTACTCAACAATTTTAGCTCTCAAGGTTTAAAAGAAAATTTAATCCAATCAAACTCCTTGACTCAAATCAGTTTTCAATAATATCCCAACTTCCAGGACCTATGCGTGCAAAAGAAAAAATCAAGGGTGCATATGAACAAGCAAACCAAGTTGACCGAGCATGCAAGCTTAATTATTTTAGGTCACCTCCCTCCGAAGTTAAAAGACCCTAGTGCTCCAACCATTTTTTGCGTAATCGAAAATTACACAATTGATAAGGCCCTCTTGGACTTAGCAGCAAGCATGAACCTTCTACCATACTTGGTTTTCAAGAAATTTAATTTAGGAGAGCTAAAGCCCACCTCGGTAACATTAAGCTTTGCTAATCTGTCGGTGAAAAAACTCCATGGTATAATAGAGGATATCTTAGTTAAGGTTGACGAGTTCTACTATCCTTTTGACTTCATAGTCTTGGATATGGAACCCTCTGACCCAACTAAGGACCAGATCCCTGTCTTATTAGGATGACCCTTTTTGGTTACAGCAAATGCTGGTATTCAATGTAGGATAGGGATTATGGATGTGTCCTTTGGTAACACGTAGTTTCGGCAGAATGTATTCCACACATCTCAGCATCCACCTAAAGACGTCCACGATATAGACGTCGATATGATGGATGAATGTGTTGAGGATGTGGCCCCTCGATCTTATGGAGGAATCCTTTAGGGAAGATAATTCAACTTAAGAGCAACCACCTGTATGACTCGGATGACCTATGTATATTCTCTCGATTTGTGATACAATATCTGGGTTGGAAGGAAACATAGGGATCAATGATACATTGTTCAGAGAAGAAGTGGAGGATGACATGATTGACATTGAACAAGATGATTTCAAGGTGTACTTTTGATGCGTCGGGCTGAAGACGATAAAATTAGCACTTTCGGGAGGCAACCCGATAATTTTTCTTTTTGTTTTGAAGTCCATAGGGTGTTTAAGGTAGATTAAGTAGAGTTCCGAGTCTTTATAGTAGACCTTAGGATAAGTTGGGGGTGCGACTAAAGGGGCGACCATCACACATGTGGGCGACTAAGTCCAGCCCCTTAATTGTGCTAAAATTCAGAAGTACTGAGAGGGTTGACCATGTCTGCGACTAGCACGGAGCCGTGTGCCTCCTGGTCGAGAATGCCAAAATGTCATTTAAAACCTGTTTTGTCCTTAACTCTTCACCTCCTACTTTCACATTACCACCTATTTGAGCATAGTTGCCTTCTCTTTACCTTTGCCACTAGAGCAAGCCGATTGCTTCATTACACTTCCTCGAATATAACGTCTCCTTCTCATTCATCTCTGGAATCATCCCACGTGTTTTCTCAACTTGCTACCAAGCGGCGATGGCTTCGAGTACTGCCATAATGGGGTTCCTCGTCGATGGGTCAGCCGATTTTAGGAGTGCAAGGTGAAGCTACATATGTGGTGAGGGGACCATGCAGACGGCTATGGCAAATACCATGACGGGGTTCGGCCCCGTGATGAGGTTGTTCGGCACAAACCCTGAGGATTCCATGGGAACCTGTGAATTCTGGTGTTATCCCAAGAGGGGGGGTGAATTGGGTATTTTTAAAATTAAGTCCTTCAATTTCCAATTTTGAAAACCATCAATTACAAACTTGCAAGCTACTTAACAACTAGCTCAATGTTTCACAATTAATCAATTTAATGTGTGTCTTTATCAAGCATACAATTTTACCCAATTACTCACAAACGTACAAAATATTCAATACATACACAATAAGCAAATAATTTAAATGCAAGCAGAAATTAAAAAAGAGTTAAGGGAAGAGAGAGATGCAAACTCAATTTTTACAAGGTTCAGCCTACCTTAGCCAACGTCCTCGCCTTGAGCAACCCACTCAAGGATTCCACTAAAAATTTGCTCTTTTAACTAGGATGGAGCTTCCCTTACAATATGTTGCTTGCATGAGGCATAGCTTCCTCCTCAACCCCAGTTCACAGCCCGAACCGTGAATACAATATAAAGATTACAATTTTTGCAAAACTCAAAATGCTTCTAACCAAGCTAATGAGTACAATAGAAATTCTAGTACATACTCATATGATAAAACATGAAGCTCAATATGTATGTAATGATAAGATCGTTATTTGAGTAGTGAGATGCTTTCCAAATTTATTTTTTAATCAATATCTCCTAAATATGATTAAAACTTTGGAGATCTTAGGATTTGATTTCAACTCACTTTATGCAAGAATAACGAATAAGATCTTTAAAAAATAGTATTGAATAATATGTAGATCTAAGTTCTTGCTATCAAATAACTTGTAGATTAAACGTTTGATTAAGATATGTTTTTGGATATTACAAAGATTTATGAACTATATTTTTCAAGTACTTTTCGCACTAATAATGTAAAACTCTTTGTATAAAGATGTAACTTTGAATATCACAAGGATTCAATCTTTATAGTGCTATTCCCAAAATATTTTTTCAAATAAATAACTATGGGAAAATAGGTGTCTTGCTCCCAAGAATATTTTTATATAAACAACTATTGGAGAAGAATACCGTTTAATAACAGATTGAATACTCAATGAAAGATTTTTCAAAACCTCAAGATCAAACCTCGATTAGCAGAAGTTGTGTGTGTATTTGCTCGATTCTTGATGATGAGAATGCCCAGACAAATGTGTGTTCTAGGGAATGCAAGCAAAGATTCTTAGCAATAGGATTCAAGGCTCTCAGAGTGTTGGCAAAAAGTTCAAGGCTCTTAATATTATGCAAAACATTGTTCCTCTAAGGTTTAGAGATTATTTTTATAAGTGTTCTCAACCCTAGATTAAGTTCTAGTTGTTGGATCAATTAGATTAAGTAATTTCTATGTGTATCCTCACTCAGACTCGTTCAGCGTCATGACCTTCATCGACGAATGGGTACATTCATCGACGAGTGTACAACACTCGTTCGTCGACGAGGCCATGCATTCGTTGATGAGAGCATTGTTTGGACTTTTTAGGCTCTCGATATTTTTTCATCGACAAGAGAAAAATGTTCATCACTGAGTGGCCTTCATGATTTGTTGACGAGGCCATGGGGTTCGTCGATGAGGCCTCTAAAAATTTTTTCAACCTAGAACTAATGTAAATGAATCCTTCATGAAATGCATGAGTCCTACGGTCAGTCTAGGGAATATTTGAGCTTCGAATTATATCATATGACATATGTAAATACATTTAATTCTAAATACCCATTTCCATTGAAGATCTTGAACTTGAAACTTGCTTCTTCATCCTTTTATTCTTCTAGTTCTAAGTATTGAGTCAGGTGATATGTACTTTAGATTCCTCGTGGCTTTCATATCAAGCTTAATGTTCATGCATTTTAAATCATAATCCTGTTCACAAACTCAATTGCACCAGTCAAACACCAAATGATTTGTCATTATGAAAACATGATTGGACTCATAGAGTCAACAGAACCCAATGAAGACTTGCAAATGCATCCTCCACACTCTGCAACACTTTCATCTGTGGAACAGCCCCCACACCTCTCCACAGGACTTCATGAGGTCCGGTTTCCCTATCCACATCAATTCTAAATGTTCCGACCCACCATGCCGTATGTTCCTCTTTCTAAGATCATTGATAACCCCACCACAAGGGATCAGGAGACCATGCTGGGTGTACAACCATTGCCTTATCCATTTCAATCGTACCAATCTCTACAATCAGGTACCATGCCTAACCAGCCAATGCCACTCTAGGTTTTCCAGCCATGTCGATCTTAACCTCCACTTTCTCCCCACCGGCTTCAATACCTGTGGGAAAAGGCACCAACCCATGACGCAGTGTTGGCCAAACCATTGATGTTTTTTCTAATTCGGATTCTGATTCTAACTCCGACTAAAATCAACATAGTTGTATCATTCACTATTGGGTCTTGTATTGTGCCTCTGTAGCACAATTTTGTTTTTCTTTTCTTTTCTTTCTTATCCTTGTTCACTATGTTTTTGTGGCAGTCTTAGTACTTGTAACTCTTTCTATGTAGTGTATTGACTTGAATATGAATGAATATACATGGTGCCACTACGTGTTTTTGGGCTATAGTGAATTTTTGTATGCATGCTATTTCTGGATTTTATAATATGCAGGTACACTATTTGTTATTATTGGCACCATGTGTTATCCTCTCCCATACCCAGGTTCTATCCTTCTTGCTACACTTCAGTTAGGACACTGAAGTTCTAAATTGGGGGTAGGGGTGGCACATTGCATGACACAATTTCAAATTGCATGACACATTTCATGCATTTACAAAAATGACAAATTTGCAATTTTTGAAAAATTTTTAGTGAACTCTATTTGTCTAGGCCATGCTTATACGTATATTATATCCTCTACATATGCCTATATAACCTAGTGTTACATGCATAGGCTTCTCATGTACATGATTTCATTATGCTCACTAACAATGTAGTGAATTAGTTGTGCAAAATTCACATAGCATGGCCGATATCTTGGTATTACTCCAAGTAATTTGACTAGTGGTTTATTTGGGTTAATAAGGCTGTGTAAACTCTTGTATTTACATGGTACTTCATGAGGCTAAAAACACACTTATATGTGATTTGTAGCACTTAGGGTTCTTTGAGAGCACTGAAAGAACACCCATGGTGACTATGACATCTTGTGAGGCACTGTTGAGTCATATATTCATTTCTCAAGTTGTTGACATCAAATTCTGAGTTTATAAAACTCAACCTTCCTTCTTTTGCTAGATTTTTGCTGGATTTATTTTGCCAACTAGTCCTTGTTTTTGCATTTGCTAGCCTAGAGGTGACATCAAGTGGGAAGATATTAATCTAGGTCTCGTAACTTACTCAAGACATGAAGGTTAAGTCACCGCTAGGGATAGACTTTTTCCATGGACTGCTGTTCGAGCTACATTCCCATTGGAAATAAGAAGACAATATAAGAATGTGATGATTGTCTTAGCTGACCATGCAAAGAAAGAAAATGAAAAGGAAAGAAAAACATGAGCAGAGAAAAATGAAAACAAAAATATACACCTACTCTAAACAAATATAAAGAAGTCAAGCTAAGGACACTATACTACAATTCTGCACGATGAAGGATCTTCTGCTAACCAATGCACTTGATGAATACACGCTTAGTCTAGGAATAAGTTCATATAGGGTGGTCTTGGTTAAATGTGGCGAGTAAGTGAGAAAAACCTAGGGTGAAGGACCCGACACCTCAGTAAGGGTTGAAGTCATTTCTTGTAAGAATAGTTCGCTCCACATCTCTAGCGTTAGTTCTTCCAATATGTGGGATGTTTGATCATGACACTCTTCCTTATATATGAGAGTGAACCCATTTTCTTGAGTGAATTTTGAGGGAATAAACCAGTGAGGTTAAGTTAAGACAACCGTTCTATAGGTGCCCCAGTGCACTTTGAGTCAGACAAATCATATACCTTACACATGCCTTATGAAGTGGCCTATTCATACTTGGATTTACATGCTAATATTAACTCTGACTTATAATCATGGGTTGATTCTTTAAGTTGTGTCTTGAGATGGTTGTACTTTTTTGAAATTTGCATGGTTAAATTGTTGCGGAGTGTGTGTATAATAGAGTCATGTATGAAAAGACTTGGATGTAATCAGAGTATATTCTTGTATGTAAATTAGTATAAATTTTTTTGCATGCAATTTTATTTCATGATTTACTGAACTAGTTTTTGTGGTTTTTGCGTTGGAAACCCTTACGGGACTAGAACTCATCCACTAGTATCAACCTAGGGGTTTAAAGCCTTGTTGCATACGGTAAATGTTCATACGAAGACTTATAATTTTTCAAGTATAATCTTTTGAGCTCAGTTTAGATTGCATTTAGCTTTGAATATGATTCTAAAAATATTTTTAATCAAGCGTAGGAGTGGTTAGCCCATTTTTAGATATTGTGTGCTATATGATGTAGGCAAATGGTTGTTCCAAAAAAAATCTTTACATGAGTATCATATAGCCACTTATGATCACTGTGAGCCAATCAAGCCATAAAACTCTTAATAACATGCTATAGTAAACTTTTAATGGAATATAAGCTAAAAACTGGGTGAGCATAGAATTAAAATGGAACTTTGACAATTTTGCTAAAAAATGTCCCCTTTTTGACATCATCAAAAGGCGCTATTAGCTATACGAGCTGTATATTTCAAAATGGTTTTTAAAATAATTGTCAGTCAAGCTTTGATTGAAGGAATTCATTTTGGATGCATTTTTTTTTTGTAAAACAATTATATTTAGCATTGATCAAGTCATTCTTATAATCCAACCAGTATAAGCAACCCTATAAATCATAAAACTTAATACCATTTCATATATAGTGTTTATGAATCCTTAAGAACAAGCCATATCTATTCAAGAATCCATAAAAGCCATATATGATGTGTTAGCCTTTGTGGTTAAATGATCTTAATTGTCATATTTTGATGATAACAACCCATTAGTGGCTCTAAGTAAACTAATCTTTGCATATCTAGCTATGACAGGTAGACTCTCAAGTGCAAAGATCAAGTAAATACTCAACATATTAGACATCATCAAAAAAGGGGGAGATTGTTAGTCTCAGTGACTACATAATTATATTTAGTGCATTTTGATGATATTATCCTATTTGTAGTTCCAAGTTAACCTATCTTTGCAAATCAAGTTAGTATTTGTACAAGTGACAAATACATGAAGGTACTAGATCAAAAGCAAAAATCAAATCTAGCGGACATTCAAGTAAGAAATATCAAAGCGGATAATCACTTGAAAGGACTCAAGCACATCCAACAAAGTGTTAGTTTAATAAGGAGTATTCGGGGTAGGAACTACTGTAACTCTTGCAGTATTGTTTCACGCAAGATCATTGAGCAAAAGTTGAGCAAATGCATTTCATATTAGGATATAAGTATATAGGATATCACCAAACTCTTAGAATAAAATTTAATGAGTTTTCAAAGAACAAAAACAAGGAGTTTCAAATATATATCCAATACTCACTACGTTTTCATAAAGGGCAAGTTTTTAATCATCATAGTATTGTAAATCTTTTTATACTTGATCCTGATTGGGTTAAATCCATTCTCATGCACCTAAGTAAACAAGAAAAACAAGTTTATGAAAAAATAGGGCAAACCATTAAGAGTTTGGCTAGGTGTATCGACGGTTTTAGGCAGTAAGCTAAGTTGAATTTTTGCTTGAGGAAACTATTGACTTTTGGAGTATGATCCCTAGTTTGGTTATGACAAATCACAACATATCATTTGTGTGCCAAGTGTCTATAGGCTTATCTTTCGAAAAAAGTACAGATGATGATGCAATGTGGAAGCCTTGAAAAGCTCTTACACGATCATATTCCAAGGCATATTTCGTGGAGTTTTGAAGAACAAAACATGAAGACTTTACTATTTTAAGTTGTAATAGTAATTATGCTTCTATTGTGCATGGATGCTCACTTGGTTTAATTTGAAGCAAAAACAATGACCTAAATTGACCTTAGGAACCTTAAATTAAATGATAACCTTTTTATACTTAAAGATTATCTTTCACGAAAGGTTTAAAATGCTTTTGAAATCAAAGACAAGGCCAAAACTCATTTTTTGATTAAGGCCCGATCGATCGGCCTCCAATAGTTATACTTAGGCTGGTCGACCAGTGAGGGCATAAGGGCCAAAATAGTAATTTGAACAAGCCCAGAAGACCGGCCACCTTTTAGCCTTGCTGTCCTAGTCGACCGGCCTGAAGAAATGACACTTATATAAGGGCCCAATCGATCGACTTCTTGAAGGCTTAGTTGGCCCAGTAGACCGGCCATATGATCTAGTAGATTGGATCTTGAGCCTGACAGACCAAAGCTGGCGAAAATGGAAATCGCCCTTTTGGTCAGTCGACCGAACGTTGAGCCAGTCGATCGAACATCTTGGGTTGTGGCAGTTTGAGCTTCAAACGGTCATAAAAATTTAAATAATAATATTACTTTAATGTCCAACAGTCACCTAACGGCCATATTTCCAAAATGCCTATAAACACTTGGCCAAACCTATTTTGAAATGTTAGACAATTATATTGAAAGTATATTTGAATATTCTTTGATTTCATCTTATACTCTATACTCCACTTCAAAGATCATTTTCATTTTCTCATATTCTTTCTTTTGAAAAATCTTTTTTGGAAAATCTTGGTTGTTGACTCTATGAGTCCAATCCGATTTTGATAATGACAAATCACTTGGTATTTGATCTTTGCATTAAGATTGTGAACAAGACCAATATTTAGCATGCACAGAAAGATAACATGTCATGGATGCCATGAAGATTAAAGCATACACAACTTGGCATAATCCATGAAACTAAAAGAGTTGAAGAATGAAGATGCAAGCGGCAAGCTCAAGATCATTATGGGAATGGGTATTTAGAACTGAATGTATACAGATATTTCATATGATTTAATTTGAGGCTCAACATATACCCTAGACTGACCTTAGGATTCATGCATCTCATGAACATCATTAGGGGATATTTATGGACTTAGACATCTTTTTGAAACCCCAAAAAATATTTTACAAAAGAGCAAAGAAAGAGTGTAAAATCAAAATTTTCAAATTAAAAGGGAAAATCCAGAAGTTGGTCAATTCAGAAGATCAAACTCAACGTTCAGTTGTCTGAAGTTTCAGCTTCAGAAGACTAAAGTTAAGCTCAGTCGTCTGAAGAATTTCTTCAGAAGACCAAAGATTAAGTTCAGTCATCTGAAGAATTATTGGTGAAACACAAAACCTGGCAGAAGTACATCAGAAGACTAAACGCATACTTCAGTCGTCTGAACCTGACACTTCAGAAGATTGAACTCTAACTTCAGTCATCTGACCTTGTGTCCAAGTTAATTTTTCGAAACTCTAAGGAACTTCATTCGTCTGAGCCTTAACCCTCAGTCATCTAAACCTGCGGGAAGGATTAAAAATTTATTTTTTTATGAGAGAACACGCGAGTTAATTTTTGATCCAACGGTTAAGATTCATTCTAAGGGCAAGGTGCCTATATAATGAACATCTAAACCGCAGTGCCCTAACCAAAATAAATAAAAACAAGAAGAACGATAAGAAACAACCATAAGAAGAAGAAAATCAAACCTTTGGCATACGATTAAGCATATTTAGCACAATTTGGGAGATCACACTACTAAGGTTGTGATTGGGATTTCAAATCTTATACTAAAAATCTAAGCTAAAGCTACTTTGATCCTCAAAAGGTTTTCTTGTCATTATTTTGCAATCATTTTGATATTGACGTTTGGAAAATCAATATACTTGTTAATATTTAATCTCATAGAGTTCTTCATTTAAACTGATTCGCTTGTTGATATTTAGTTTTCAAAGAGTTTTTCAACTCAAAATCTATTATTGAATATAAGATGAGTGATTGATCTTAAGTGTTTACTTATAGATTATTTAGATAAGATCACTACTTAAGAAAGGTTTTCTCCATTGGTTAAATAGTTTTGATTCAAGTGTGTATTCAGTTAAAGACCCTATGTTTTCGATATCACAAAACCACTTGAGTAAATATCCTTAGTGTTCATAACTATTTATATTATTAAGGGATATCTTTCTAAAAAACTTTACATTAGGTTTTTATCTTTGGAAATCATATTATATATATATATATATATATATATATATATATTTGCATATTACAAAGATCATATTGTGGTTGAATATTTGAAAGAAAGCTTTTTGATTTTAATCGATATAATATTCAAGACAAAGCTTTTGAAAAGTTCAGATTTGATATTCATGCATTTTCGCAAAGTGAACTAGAATCCTAATTTTCTCCAAAGCTTTTACTTATATCATTACTTGGGAGATTTGATAAAAGGGAAATTGGTTGAAGCATTTCATTCATATAATGATTGTATCGTTTGATACATATTGAGCTTCAAGTTTCATTATATGTATATGTGATATGTTTCAATTGTACTCACTAACTTTGTTAGAAGCGAATCTTGAGTTGTTTTGTAAATTTGATATTATATTGTAATCACGGTTCGGGTTGTGATTCAGGTGAGGAAGAAGTTGTTCCTCTTATGAGCAGCGGATGTAAGGGAAGCTCCATCCCGGTTAAAAGAGCAAGGAATCAGTGGAATCCTTGAGTGGGTTGCTCAAGGCAAGGACATAGACCGAGTTGGCTGAACCTTGTAAAATAGTGTTTGCCTTCTCTCTTCCCTTATCTTTTTATTTTCCGCACTACATTTCATTACTCGTATTTCATGTGTGTATGTTGAATAACTCCACACGCATTTAATTTGGTAAAAAGAATTCAATGATAAAATAAAATAAAATTAGTCTCAAACTCCTGCATTTAATTTGTTAAATATAGAAATCGGGATTAAGTGGCAAATAATCGGAAAGATTTTGAAAATACCCAATTCAACCCCCTTCTTGGGATTACACCTCAATTAACATTTGGAATCGAAGAGGGTTTACATAGACGTAATTGTTCATTTGTAAAAATATCGCATGACACACATCGGTGTAACTTCATTCGGTTTGGGACACTTATCCACTAGACCACCAATTTTCTGTGGTGTAAATTACACCTATTGGAAACATAAGATCGGCATATACCTGTTAAATATAGATTGGAAGGTATGGAATATAGTTACTAAGGGAAATCATGTTCCCATGAAAGTAATTGATAAAGTAAGTGTACCTAAAACTAAAGATGAGTATACAAAGGAAGACTGGAAATCGGTACAAATAAATGCTACTGCAATGAACTTGTTGGTCTATGCACTAGATGTAAATGAATTTAATAGGGTAATGGCATGTAACTCTGCTAAAGAAATTTGAAAAAAATTAGAAGTTACATATGAAGGTACTAAGGAAGTAAAATATAGTAGGATAGACATGTTCACCAGTGAATATGAAGCATTTAAAATGACTGCTGATGAATTTATTCAATCCATGTACACTAGATTCACACACATCACAAATTCTTTAAATGCATTTGGAAAAACTTACTCTACTTATAAGTTGATCAGGAAAATACTCAGGGGACTACCTCCAGTTTGGGAAATGAAACCTATGGCAATAGCAGAAGGGAGAAATCTCAAGGAGATGTCAATTGACGAACTAATTGGATCGCTCATCACCTATGAGCTTGCTATAAATGAGAGGAAGAATAAGCATAGAAAGCCACGACACTTAAGGCACTGTCTCACTGCTATAGTGAGGGACGTGATTCGGAATCGGATGACAACATGGCACTCATCACCAAGATATTTGGAGAGTTCATGAGAAAGAACAAGAAATACTCCAGAAAATTCAAGGGTTCAAAATCGGAAAAGGGCGAGTCAAGCAGAAGGAAGCAAAAAGATGGTACTCCCATGTGTTATAATTGTAGAGAATTTGGACACATCAAGCCGAATTGTCCCCAGCTGAAGAAAGGGTCCAAGAAGAAGAAGAAGAAGAAGAAGGCTCTAAAAGTGGGCTGGGACACACGCAGTACAAGTAGTTCAGAATTGGAATCCAGTGATGACGAGATGGCAAATCTATGTCTGATGGCACACGATGACCATGAGGTACAATCATTTTATTCTGCATCATCTTTCTATTCTAGTGATTCCGAAAATGAAAATAGCTTGCTCTCGTATGATGAATTGCATCAACAATATTTATACACCCTTAAAATGATTGAGAAAATGAATAAGAAAAATTTTGGTTTGAAATTAAAACTGAAAGAATTTTCAAAGTTAGTTGAACTTGAAAATGAATCTCATGCATCTCTCATGAAAGACAAGGATTTGAAAATTGAAGAGTTAGAAAAGAATTTGAAAGATAAAACTAAGACTATTTGTAAATTTACTGAGGGTCAAAATAATTTTGAAAAAATCCTAGGAGCTCAAAGAAATTCCCTAGAGAAGGAAGGTTTTGGTTTTAATGGGAAGGAGAATCTAAAACAGAAACATCTTTACATGGGATATTTTGTAACAAAGTCAAAATCGTATGTTCAAACTAAATACTATCATAGAAATATTACATGTTTTACATGTAAGAGGTTGGGTCACATAAAATAAGACTGTCCTTTCAAAAATAAAGATGTCAAAATTAAGAAAGTCTGGAAAGTTAAAAACGAATCTAGCACCAACCCCCATGGACCCAAGAAAATTTGGGTACCAAAAGTAGTTATCTAATTATGTCCTGAAGATGTGTTTGATATTGTCCTCCTTGAAGGACAAGTGGTATATGGATAGCGGATGCTCGCGACACATGACAGGAGATAAAGCTAAATTCGCATCTATTATATCAAAAGATGAAGGATTCCTTACATTTGGGGACAACTCTAAAGGTAAAATCATTGGAGTTGGTAAAGTAGGAAAGGAACCTTCACTTGTCATTGATAATGTGTTGTTAGTGGATGGATTAAAACATAACATATTAAGTATAAGTCAACTATGTGATAAAGGTTATAAAGTTTCATTTGAACATGACAAATGCACGCTAGAGAACAAATCTAAAAACAAAATATTGTTTACTACTGATCGTTGTGAAAATGTATACGTAACTAGCCTTGATAACCTTGCTTCTCAACATGTTACTTTTTTCTCTACCATAAATGAGATTAGTTGGATTTGGCATAGGAGACTAGGACACACAAACATTGATTTAATATCCAAACTTGTTAAGGAAGAATTAGTTAAGGGATTGCCTAAGACTAAATTCATGAAAGATAAAATTTGTGATGCATGCCAACTAGGAAAAAAAGCAAGAATGAGCTTTAAGTAGAAGAAAGTAGTCTCTACCACTAGGCCACTTCAAATGCTACACTTAGATTTATTTGGTCCAAACCCTATTCAGAGTTTAGAAGGAAAACCATACGCATTCATTATAGTTGACGATTATTTAATATATACATGGGTTCTTTTTTTAGGTCACAAGGATGAAGCGTGTGAACAATTCATAAATCTGTGTAAGAAAATTCAAAATGAAAATAGGGGTAGAGAATTTAAAAATTAAAGCATGGAAGACTACTGTAATTCATTAGGAATTGTTCATAATTTTATGGCTCCTAAAACACCACAGCAAAATGGTGTATTTGAAAGGAAGAATAGGTCTATACAAGAAATGGCCAGAACTATGCTTAACGAACATAAACTAACTAAGTACTTCTAGGCTGAGGCAGTAAATACCGCCTGCTATGTTCTAAATAGAGTTTTATTAGACCATCTCTTAATAAGACTCCGTACGAATTATGGAATGGCCATAGACCAAACATATCATATTTTCATGTCTTTGGCTGTAAATGTTTTGTTCTTAGAGACAACGATCATCTAGGAAAGTTTGATGTGAAATTAGATGAAGGTATCTTCCTAGGGTATGCCTTAGATAGTAAAGCCTACAGAGTATATAATAAATGAACATTAACCGTTATAGAATCCATTCATGTAGTGTTCGATGAGTCAAATCTCTTCTCAAAAAGGACTAATAAAGATGAAATAGTGATAAATAACTGATTACGCATCAAAACTGCGTAATTGGGCATCTTAACCCGGGCTTTACGGTTTATATTTTTAATTAAATGCCCTAAATTGTCCAATATTTTAACAAAGTGCAAAAATTATCATTCTTGAGTTTTATTGCACAATTTATGAATTTTTGATAATTTTTTGTTGCAGGAAAAATCTCGAAAACCAAAACCGATACCTGTTCGTATTTCATGCATAACTTTTCCGTCCGAGCTCCGATTGAGATGATTCAAATTTTTGGAGAAAGAGGAAATGATTATCTACAACTTTAATGTTTTGAGTTTTACAAGAAACAGGCTCCAAAAGAGTCAGATTTGCGATGAACAAAGAATGAAAAAAATGAAAAAATATAACAATTCGGGTCGGGTCTCCTATCCGGGTCGTGGGTTAGGGCAAGCCTCCTCCCCTATTTATTCTTTCTTTTTCCCCTGTTCTGGGTGTGCCCTGTGCACCACTATTCTCCTCTCTTCTTCTCCTTCTTCTTCTTCTCTTCTCCTTCTCCTTATTATTTTTCTTCTTCTTTGGTTTGCTTTGCTTCATTCCATCTTGCTCTCTTCTCTTCCCTTTACTTTCTCTCCCTCAAACTCTCTTCTCTCTTCCCCTGCTCTTCCTTCTTCCCCTGCTCTTCCTTAGCTTTGCCTTTCCCTGTCTCCCGAGTACCCTTCCATAGCAGCAACACAGCAACCTACCTTCAACCCCTGCCCCGAGCCCTCTTGCTGTGCTTCAATCTGCTACAACCGAACCTCTGTTTTATTTTAGCAACCTACTGCCACCAGTCGAGCCACCATCAGCAACTCCACAGTCGGACAACCCTCTGCACAGCTAACCTTCGACCACAACACCAGTAGAGCCCCCAAGCAGCCTCCATTCCTCGAGCACATCAGCAACACAACAGCACCCGAAGGCCTCTGTTGAGACCACCCATACCTCTGCAATTCCAGCGGCCATGCCAGCTCCTCGAAGCCACTCCACAGCTGCCTCACCACACCAGTAAAGCTAGACCAGCAGTTCCCATCTGTAGCAGCACTGAACAGCCTCCGCAGCGCCTTTTTCCAGCAGCTAGCTCCTGCTTTTCTTCTTCTTCTTCTTCTTCTTCTTCTCTCTCTCTCTCTCTCTCTCGCTCTCTCTCTCTCTCTCTCTCTCTCTCTCTCTCTCTCATCTTCTCTCTATCATTATTTATTATTAATTAACTAGTGAAATTTTGGATTTTGAACATTAGTTAGGGTGTTTTATTATTGTTGAACTTTGATTGTTTATTTAATATTCTCTTAGTTGAATTTTTCCATAGATTTAATTAATATTTGAATTATTTAATTAGTTTGGTAAAGTTTTAATTATTTAATTTTTATCATGTTTTTTCTTCATCGTTAATAGTTTAATTTTGGTTTGAAGTTTTACCTAGTTAAAGGTTTGGTTTTTATTATGCGCGTGAGTGTTTGATTAAGTTTCCATAGCGTGTTTTAATTCTGTGTCCAAAGTTGTCATCTATAATTAGCGCGTGTTCCGAAGTTTCTTTGAGTAGATTAGGGTTTCCATTCTTACTTTTTAATTTAGTGAATGTTAGTTTTAGGATTTAAATTGCATGTTGTTTTAATTGGTCAAAAAGAATCTCAACAATCTCAAAATCCTGAATCTGAACCAAGTTCAGTACCTTTTTAAGTTCGATAGGACAAATGTAACATTTTGAGATTAAACGCATTCCCTGAGGTGACGATCTAGCCCTTGGGCTTAATATTACATGACAAAACTCCTATACTTGGGATAGCTTCCGAGCTGCTCATTTTTCGAGTGAGTCAATAACGAATTTGAAAAACTGTCCATTAAAAATGATTCAGAAAAGAAAAATGAAATTAAGGAACCATCGGCTGAAACTACTCAAATTGAAAATGAAGTTAATGAACCACATAGAGAAAAGAAGTACATAAAGAATCATCCCATTGATAAAATAATAGGTGAACCATTACGTGGAGTAGCCACATGATCCTCACTTAGGAATATGATTAGTCATTTTGCCTTTCTATCTCAAGAAGAACCGAGGAATGCGAGTGAAGCAATTGAGAATGAATCGTGGGTGTTGTCCATGCAAGAAGAGTTAAACCAGTTTGAGAGAGACAAAGTATAGACAATAGTTTGTAGACCTGAGGATAAGACAATTATTGAAACAAAATAGATATATAAGAACAAGAAATATGAACATGGGATAGTTGTTAGAAATAATGCAAGACTAGTAGCTCAAGGATATAACATGGAAGAAGGAATTGATTTTGAAGAAACCTTTACACCTATAGCTAGAATGGAAGCCATTCGAATGCTTTTATCTTATGTTGCTTTTAAGGATTTCAAGTTATATCAAATGGATGTCAAAAGTGCATTTTTAAAGGGATACATAAGTGAAGAGGTATATATAGAACCGCCCCCAGGTTTTGAAAACCATACGAGTCCAAATCATGTTTATAGACTAACAAAAGCCATGTATAGTTTAAAGCGAGCTCCTAAAGCTTGGTATGAGAGACTAAGCAGCTTTCTACTAGATAATGAATTTATCAAAGGAAGGATAGACACAACACTCTTCATATAGTCTAAGAAGGATGACATGCTCATAGTTCAAGTATACGTAGATGATATCATATTTGGAGCTACAAATAAAGACTTGTGCAATGAGTTTGCTAGTACTATGCAAAATGAATTTGAGATGAGCATGATGGGTGAACTAAATTTCTTCCTAGGACTTCAGATCAAACAAGCGAAACACGGTATCTTCATAAATCAATCGAAGTACATTAGAGATCTGCTAAAAAAGTTTAATATGGAAGTTGGAAAAATACTAAGAACACCTATGAGCACTTCTTTGAAATTAGACAAAGATGAACAAGGTATACTAGTATATGTAAAGCTCTATCGTGGAATGATCGGTGTCTTACTATATCTGACTACAAGCCGACCTAACATAATGTTTAGCATATGTTTGTCGGCAAGATTTCAGGCTACGCCAAAAGAGTAACATTTGTTAGCTGTCAAACGAATACTTAAATACCTGATAAGAACCGTGGAACTTGGGTTATCGTATCCTAAGTATACATCTTTTGAGATTATCAGCTATTCTGATGCTGATTTTGCTGGTAGCAAAGTGGATAAGAAGAGCACAAGTGGTACATGTCATTTCTTAGGACATTCGTTAGTCTCTTGATTTTCCAAGAAGCAAAATTCAGTAGCTCTTTCTATAGCTCAGGCTGAATACATAGCGGCAGGAAGTTGTTGTGCTCAAACACTATACATGAAACAACAACTGACGGATTTTGGATTAAGCTGTAACACAATACCTATAAGATGTGACAATACAAGTGCAATAAACATCTCCAAGAATCCTATATTACATTCACAAACTGAACATATAGAAATAAGACATCATTTTCCTTGTGATCATGTGCGAAAAAAAGATGTAACACTTGAGATCGTATGCACAGATGAACAATGGGAACACATATTCATGAAACCACTTGTGGAGGATAGGTTTGTCCAAATTAGGCGTGAATTAAATTAATATATATTACTTATTTTTTTTTTTCATGCATATTGTGAATGGGGGAGCTGAAATTAGGATGTATTCCCAAGAGGGGGATGAATTGGATTATTTAAAAATTTATTTGCAGAATTCTTATTTACTTTAATCCTTAATTATTCTATCTTTCAACACAAAAAATATTTCTATTTAGTTATCAAGTTATACAAGTAAGAAGTCCTAAGTATGAATGTAAAGACCAAGGCACAATTTGAATTTACAAAGTGAAATAAATGTAAAGATCAATGCACAATCTGAATTTATAAAGTGAAATAAAAATTAATACATTCAATTATGCCCTTTGTTTAGAAAATGATTTTCAACTAGAATCAACAATCTGTTCAAGAATAAACTCAGTGATTCGTTTTATACCTCAATGATATAATAGAGATTAAGAACTGATTTTCAACAACAAATCAATTGTCCTTCAAAATAGATTTTATAAATTACTTGTTTAATTTCAACTCTTATGTTTTAATCTAAAAATCAATTTACAACTTGTTCCTCCTAATTAAGATAAATTACTTACAAATTTAGAGTTATATGTTTATCAGAAATTTTAATCTAACAACTCAACCATATAGCCAATACAAGTTCAATCACAACCAAACTATATTCAGCAAAACCCAATATTTAACAAGTTCATAAGTTTAGCACAATATGATATCCAACAAGAATGGATATTCACCAAGATTTGACATTCAGCACTATTCAATATTCAGCAAGATGATAATGAAAATATATTCAAGCATGCAGGTTATATCTTGTAGAAACAAAAGGAGTAGGGAAGAGAAAGTTGAACACCATTATTTTTACAAGGTTTGGCCACAGCCTACGTCCTTACTTCATGCAACACGCTGTGAGGATTACCTTTCCCAACTTCCTTACCAGGTGAAGTTATGACCTTTCTCCCTTAAAAGTAGTGTTCACCTCTCTAATGAGAACACCCTCTCTCTAGGCAACAATTCAATGTCTGAATTGTCAAACAATACAACAAATAGCAACAACTTCTTGTACAAAAGAAAGCTCCTCAAATGAGCATATTAGTACACGTTAGTATAAAAAAAAAAAATACTTCAAATAAACAATATGAAAGTTGAAACTAAAAATTATATCACTAGAACTGATTCAAATGTGTAAGATTCAAAAGATTAGATCAGTTTCTGAAAGTATTCACCGAGAACACAACAATAGTATAACCAGAGAGTTTTTCAAAGTATGAATGTGTTGTTCTCTTTATTTTTGAATTTTTTGTTACCCTAATGTGCAAGAATATGATGTTTAAATAGTACACTAGAGTTTTAAAAAGTTTCCTTCAAGTTTTATCTTAATTTGGAAACCAAACAAGCTAGATATGGAAACAAGATCAGCGTTGCAAACTCATTTATACGAACGCATCAGTCACCTGCCCTCAAAGGCTCAGTCGCCTATGCCCTTTTAAAAATAGCACATTCTGAATGCAAGATTGGGGTCAGTCAAATGTGTGCAATAGGTCACCTATGCCTATTCTATTTGTATATTTTTTAAACTCAGTAGCACCACGGCCTCCTAATGATTTATCTTCAGTTGCCTATCCTTTCAACAACACTTGTTTTTTAATATTTTTGGTTCCAAACTTAATTCATTTAATGGAAAACATAATTTGGAAATTGAGAAAACATTTTCCATGTATAAAATTAGGTATCCAAGTCCAATGACATATCCTAGGAGCTTCAATCAATCAATATTGAGTTTTGAAGTACTTACATGAGACTTTCATCAGACTATTATATCTAAGGGCCTAAGCCTTCATGCTATGAAGCTTCCAATATGTCTCTTGAGCTTTATGCACTACTTCAATGAGCTTCATATCTCATATAACTTTATATCTTTCATGAGTCATGACTTTTAGTGTTCAAATCAATTAAGCTCTTCAAGTATGCTCACAAAAACACTTAAGTCCTAAAACTCAAACTCACATAGACATCTTAAGTAACCTTGATTTGTTATCATCAAAATGAGATTAAGCCTTGTTAGACCAACAATCTCCCATTTTTTGATGATGAAAAATAAGGAGCAAAAATGAGAAAGCCTTAAAAGGCTCCCTTTTTCAATAAGCATACCCTTAACAAGTTATACACGCATATAAAAGTATTTCATGCATTCAGAGTATCATACTTTCAACATTCTTATCAAAGCAGTATCAAGCATTCAAAATTTTCAATATATATCATGCTTCAATACACATGATTTAAGTACTCACACTTTCAATACTCATGTCATTTAAGCATTCAGAATTTTCAATATCATGCTTTCAATACTCATGTCACTCAAGCATTCAGAATTTCCAATCTAATATCGTGCTTTCAATAACTCCCCCTGAATATATGTTCATATTTCACTCATAAACTCAATCATAAATTCTCATTTTGCACACACATTTCTCCCTCTTTTGACATCAACAAAAAGGGTAACTGTAGAAAATGATCATGCATGGCAACACAAGACTTCAAAAATCAGAAGTCAGTTCATGGGCATAGTCCATAATTCAGCATGCAATACATCAGATTTAACACTCATCGCATATTCGAGCATCATGCAAAATATATTCAATAGCATCAAAACTAGCAAGAAATATGTCATATCCAGGATAAGAAAAAATATAAGAAAATAGTGTAAAGAGCTTAAAGTAGCTCAAATATTACAACCCAAAGTTGTTTTAAGGATCAGTAATAAAACATAACTAATCTTCATTTCCATCATCTGATTCAGTGCCTTCCTCCTTATCATCATCTTCATTTCTATAGCTTGTTTCCATAGGAGCTTTTCCACGAGATGAAGAAGAACTTTCCACATATGATGAGTCCCTAAAATGCATTATTTTAGGCTCTCATTTACCTTTATTTTGTCTTCTTTTATCTTGTATTTACCCTTTGTTAACATAGTTCAGAATTACACAAGGTTTGTTCGTGTTTCAGGAAATATAGGTTAAAATCGGGGAGTTAAGCATTACGAGAAGCCAAGGTAGTATTTGGGATACTAAAAGCCAAAATCAGGTGTTCAACCAAGCTCCTAAAGCCTCAACACATATCAAAGGAGAAAAGATTCTATTCGACCATATGGTGCGACCAACAATACAAGGGGCAACTAGGTCTCTAGCTGCAGACTCCGAGGTTCAGACTGAGAGGAGAATGCTGCAAGGTTCGACCAAGTACTTGACCAGAAATACCCATAAAGGTGACTAGGTCTATATCTCAACTAGCAAGACCCATAGGGGCAACTAGGTCTAGATCTCGACTAGCAGCCTCGACTAGGGCATGACCTGTTGACAGTGACGATCTTCTGTGCGAGATTTTGTGCTAAACTTTCCTATTTTGAATTTCAAACCTTGTAAACCATTTTAGGCATAACTATTAGCTTCAAAGATGTTCATAGGGTTCCTCTTTGGCCTCTCTTAGATTAGTGGTAGGCTTAAGATGTCATTGAGTGCCAAAGTAGATTAGACTTAGATTAGATTTACAACTTTCCTAGTCTTCCATTCTATTTTTTGGCGTTAGTGGCAGACACTTTGATTGTAATACAATCATCTTTTACATGCTTTCCATTTACTTGCTTTTATTTATACACTTTGATTTAATTGCTTTCCTTTACTATTTTGATTGTGATGAAGTCTTAGAGATAGGATAGCATTATGACTAATTCAGTTAGATACACGTAGTAGGCTATGGATACTAAAAAGGTTTTGCATGGTTGTTGAGAAAGGGTATACTCTAGTTCTTGATTGTGCTTCAGAAGATTGGTGCACACTTGCTACCCTATGCCCTCGAACGGTTCCTTTCACCATTTAGCCTAATACGAATAACTGACCGAATGGAGTTTACGCACACAACATCCTATTGACTTTTTGGTTCGTCTCTGATTTTGATTATGACAAATCATAGTATCTCATCAATGAACTTAGAGTATTTGAAAAGATTTACTTTTCTAAGCACTGACGACATATGAGAAATGGATGCCGAGAAGCACTTAATTGAGCCATTTTTTCGACAAAATCCATGTAATTGTCGAGGAGCATAGCATGAAGTCTTCGCTTATTTTAAGTTGTATTTTTATTTGGGTTTGTAATAATAATCTATCGGTATGTAATAATTAATGCATGGCATGCATGGTAGGGACTATAAGCTCAAGACCATAGATTGACCTTAGGGATTCGGTCGATCAACGCAGGATTTTTTGGGACAAATTAAAAGGCTCAAAGACCTTAGAATAACCATAGGTCCTAGTATATTGCATGAAAAGGTCCTTAAATATATCTTAGAAGTGATAATCATGTGAATAGGGGTGACTTCAAATGAAAATAGGACTGAAATGCACAAAGTTGGTGTGTTCGACCGACCAAACCCTAATACACAGAGTATTTCAGTCGACTGAACCTCCCTAGGGTCAAAAGTTTGACCAGTTGGTCAACCATCCTTAACATGGCTGTTAACGCCATAGTCAACCAAACTGGCATGTGGGAAATCCCAATGCCCTGGTTGACCAAACTTGTAGTTAAAAAATGGTCTGGTCTGCCGAACGTTCAAATTTGGTCAAGCGAACTTAGCCCGGTCGACTAAACATCCGAGGTTCAAAAATTGACTCAAGTCTAGTCGACCATCTCCTCTGTTATCCTGGTCAACCAAACTGAGTAACCCGGTTGACCGAACCTTAAAAATGGTCAACCAAACCTCTCGAGTTGCTCGAATTTTACCAAGGTTAAACTTGGTTATTTTAATTAAACTTAATTAATTTTTTCCAAAATACCTAGCGTCTCCCCAACAACTATAATTTTTCCCATCTCTATGTATAGGTTCTCTTTTGCAAAAATTAAGACAATATTAGGGATTTAATTAGCAAATATTTTCTCTGTATCTTTTAGAGACCCTTTTCAAAACATAAAGCCCATACACTCTCATACTTCTATATCTTTGCTAAATCAATCCTTATGAGAGTACCTTGAGTGATTATACATTATTCTCATTTGCTAGAAACCCTCATTTGTTTATTTTATATTTAATTTTTGGATTAAGGTTGAGAATAGTTTTCCCCCGATTTAATTTAGTAAATCTGAAGTGTGGGAAAAAGTTAGAACTTGGGGGTCTTGGCATTCGAATTGCAAGACACCTTAGCTTGTATTTTTGAGTGTGCAAAAATATTTTCACAAACTCATTTTTCGAATATCTCGTGTTTGAATATTGAGAAAATATTTTTAGAGATATTTTAATTACTCGTTGTGAAAATCTTTGAAATCCTAAACTGTTATTTAGATTTGCATCTATACATTGTTTCAACGATTAACTTGTTGATACACTCTTGTGCGTGATTGATTATTGACATTAGATTGAGTGTGATTACACTTTGTTGCACTGAGCTTATAGTTCTCTTCCGTTTGAGGTGCATTGATTATTGCATGTGCATATCAGTACAAAATCAGCTTGTGTTTAGAAGCATTAAATTTGTACACAAAATTTCAATTGTCTGTTGTATTCCAGGCGTGGCCTAAGGGGGTTTGATCTAGCCTGTAAGGATCGGTAGGGCCTTCTCCACCTTGCAAGGAGAGTTTGTAAAGGTTGAGGTTAGCCCTAGGAATTTCACTTGATTGTAATCGGTGTCGCTCCACCCGTTAAGTAAGCAATTAGTGGAATCTTTGGACTTGCGAGCTGAGGCAGGGACGTAGGCAGTATTGGCCAAACCCCGATAACATATCTGGTGTAGCTTTTATTTTTCCGCACTTTCAATTTCAGCACATGTATGTTTTATGTTTAACTTATTATATGCAGTACATGTGTTTAAGTGTTTGAATATTTGATTGGGTTTATGATTATATAGAAAGACCCTAGGCTTGTGTAATATTGTTTGTGGAATTTGTACTAACCTAGGAAAAAAGTTTTAAATAACCGATTCACCCCCACTCTTGGGAATACACCAATTCCAACGATTGGTATCTAAGCCTCATTGCACTAGACTTAAACATTTTTATGAAAAATCGCAATGGCTCATATTGGTGTATCCCCATTCGTAGAGGGACAATCACCTGCTAGTCCTCCATTATTTTGTGGTGTCGATTACATTACTTGGAAAATTAGAATGAGCGTATTTGTAAAATCTATGAATTGGAGAGTTTGGCAGGTGATTGATAAAGGAATTTGTATGCCTGGAAATGAAAATGATATTAATTTGATGCATGCAAATTCATATGTCATGGACTTATTATACTGTGCTTTAGAGTCTAATATTTTTCTTAAGATTTTTGCATGTTCAAGTGCAAAGGATATCTAGGATGAACTTGAAAGGAAATATGGAGAATCCCAAAGGAATGAGACCTCCACTCAGGAAGTGGTAAATAATAGGGCAATTGCATTAATAGATAGAGAAGTATATGTTCCTATCTCAACCTGTATAGATGATTCTATTACTGAATGCTATGATTTGTCAAATGTTGAATCATCTATTGAACTTCATGATAATTTTGTTAATGATGCATGTGATGATTCTCATGGAAAATATTGCAATATATTGTATGTGGAATCATCTCTCAAACTTTGTGATAATACTGTGAATGATTCATACAATATTTATTGTGATATAACTTATGATGAATCATCCATTGTTTATGTTGATGTTGCTGCATGCAATAATTTATTTGTTAATGATTATAATAATTCATGTAATGAATCATGTGTTGAATTATATGATGAAAACGCTTTATTTAAAATGCAAAAGCTTCTAGGTAGGATACCTAAACATAAAATCTTCCTAAGAAATGAAAATAAAAAGGTGGCAAAACACTTAAAAGAATTAAAAGTATATCATGCCACTCTAGAGAGGAAAAAGGTTGAAATATTTTTGAAAATCATTTGCTTAAAAAGGAAAACAGAAGATTACTCCGAAATGGTTTTCAAATTTACAAGTGAGGAAGATAACTAGAATAAACCCCTAGGAATCAAAAAGAAAAATCATTTCAAAAGGGGTTCAAAATTGATACGTAAAACCCATAGTCATTCGTCTGCCTCATCTTATAGAAGCCGAATAAATAATCATAATCTTTCACGCATACATAAAATTTTCTTATTCTGTGACATGTTATGGCACATTCAATTTACTTTTCTATCTAGGAGCCAAAGGCTTAGATAAGGAAATGGCGTGGGTAGTTATGATTGCAAACCCGTAGGACCTAAAGTGAAATGGATCTAAATTAACATTACATAAATATTTTTAATCATCCTTAGTTCCTAGGTTTAGGGGGTTTTGATGACTATAGGTTTGGGAAGTGATCGTTACATAAAATGAAAATCTTAGTATACACACTCACTAAACACTATCTTGTTATACTAAGAATCTTTATCCACTTCCAAATGGACATGACATCTATGCTTGGTATTTAATTCTAAATGCTTAACCCATGCTAACACGAAAAGCAAAAGTTTAAGCATACTTTTGTCCACTGCAGAAAATTGAGTTTTAGGGAATTCATCTTGCCTTATATCATATTTCCCTAAACTCATCAACCAAAATTGAGTCATCACTCTAGGTATAAGCACCAGTAATCATAAATTCCATATCTATCTAGTGCTATAAAAGGTCATCCTCCTTGTAATAAAAATTAGAGGCATCCACTAAGGGATTGCTTCCTTTGAGTTCACAATAAAAATACTCTAATTTTGGCTCTTCTCTTTCATAGGAATTATTTACCAACCACGATCACATCAGGTAAAGTTTTTGCCTATCCCTTGGTTTGTATCCTTGCTTTGAATTGTGATTATTTTATAAGGATACTTTCCATTCTCTGAAGAGCATTGTTCAAAAATTCATACTCTTAAATGCTATTTGCTAAAAATTGTCAAGACATAATCTTGTACTTGTTTATTATAAATAATGTCTTGCTTCTTTATGAATACTCTTCTAAAACTAACAAAAATTTAAATTGATAAGAGTATTTATCCAAATTTGCTTCACAAGCTCTCAACTTTTAAATCGAACCCTTTAGAGCTCTATATTCCTTGTTTGTATTGAATGGCTAATATGATTGCACTAGGACTCAATCTAGATGAATGCATAAAATTCAAGTAGACCTATGCACATGCAATTTAAATTGAAAGCCATTCCATCTTGTGCCTCTCACGCATTGAAATTCATAAAAAGAAAAGAGGCATGTGCTGGCTAATGACCCTAAAGAAGTATTGTGTATGACTTTTTCGTCCAATAATCCTATGAACTCAAAGCCAAGTTAAAATCATTGAAAATATTATAACTCTTAGTTATTGAACTTGAAGATGAAAGAAAGGCATAAACCGAGTCGAGTGCATAACTAAGGCAGAGCATTTATCTTTCATGGTTATAAATAGAAATGCTCTCTTGATATCATATCTTTGATGCTCATATATCTTTATGAACAAAATTGCAAATTTCTATCCAT
The DNA here is from genome assembly GCF_029873635.1 of Malania oleifera. Lineage (NCBI taxonomy): Eukaryota > Viridiplantae > Streptophyta > Magnoliopsida > Santalales > Ximeniaceae > Malania > Malania oleifera. The sequence continues at coordinate 89,601,471 of NC_080419.1, read as the reverse complement.
AATGCATTAAATGATTGAATCTCTTTTACGGATGATTTATATATTACATGATTTGTTTTTGAGCTACCTAATTGTATACTTGTGTTGAATGCCTTCTACATGGCGGATGCAGTTGATGTGTATTGCATGCTGGTAGTGGTTTTAGGTTCTCATGTGCCTTGAACAGAATTATAAATTACTTGTTTGAACCTATTAGGTACAAATTTTATGGGAAATGTCCAATTTACAGACAACATGCTACTAAAATTTTGAAAGAAATTTTCTCAAAATAAAACCTAGTACAAAGATGATTATGATAAATTAAATATTAAAATATCTTTTGAAAGGCTGAGTGAAAACTAATTAAATATTCAATTTCATACTTACATAATCATCAAATATTTAAGGGAGCTAAGCTCCCTCCCCATAGAAAGAACATAAAAGACTCAAATGCATCACTTTTTCAATGCACTTGTTGCCTATAGGGACAACTATACTGATAAGGATAAATATAGTTGATTAATAATCAATATGCTTGGTTTAAAAGTTTCAAAATGATGACTTATACTACTAAGCATAATGAAATATTTCTCTATCTAGTATAAGTAGTTTTTTGCATCTAAGCTAGGATTCTAAACGATAGAGGGAGCATCTAAAATTAAATATTCATCTTGTTTTTCTCTCAAATACTTTTAGCTTAAATTTGTTTTGAATCAAGTGTGACTTATGCTTAAATAAAATGATTATATTGAAAATCTTAAGCTGAATTTCTAGTTTTGCCACAGTCATCTATTTTTGTCATATGATTTTACATTGTATCTATTAATATTTTCTTTCGATCCATATGGTTATGATTCTGGTTATATTTTAGTGTGTGCTTAATTGATAAACCAGAATAATGTTTGCTTGCTTGCATTAAATTAAAGTTTTCTTTTCCGCAAGCACCCCCTATATTCTTGACAACATCCTAGGGGGGATATATAGTTACATATATACATATATATTTTTAAATTGCATAACTGGTTCGGTACTACGTGCTAACTAGTTCGACTATGCATGTGCTCAAACCTTCTATGTGCTTTCATTTGTTGTGTGCTTTGAACTAAAAGCTTTCACAGGTCTTATGAAATATTTGAACAAAAATAGTTTGTAGATAATTCTGGTTTGACTATGTTTTTCATATCATTTAAATCTTGTAATGACCAGTTATACTGTTTTGGTGTACTCAATTACCATATTTTTCAAAAATAGTTATATATATATATTTTTTTTCGTGCCCTTTTGCTGATGACAAAAGGGGGAGAAGTGTTATAAAAGAAAAATTAGTCCTTTCTCCCTGAACTTTTGTTATTCAATTTGAAAAGATGGTTGTACTTAAATGAACAACTTGAATCATTCTAAAGTCTTCATGTGTGTATTTAAACTTTATTGCATATGTTTTTGTATTTGTGCATATTGTTAGGGGGAGCCTTGTCAGACGAACCCATATCTTTCTTCTGTGTTTGTCATTATCAAAGATAGGGGAGATTGTTGACATTTTGGTTCATCTCCTGTTTTGATTTTGACAAATCACAGTATCTCATCTGTGTACTTTGAGTATTTGAATAGGTTTACTTTTCTAAGCACAGATGACAAATGAGAAATGGATGCCGAGAAGCACTTAAACGAGCCATTCTTTGAGTGAAATCCATCGAATTGCCGAGGAGCAAAGCATGAAGCCTTCACTTATTTTAAGTTATATTTTTATTTGGGTCTGTCATAATAATCTATCGGTCTATAATAATTAATGCATGGCAAGCATGGTAGGGACTATAAGCTCAAGACCATAGATTGACCTTAAGGATTCGGTCGATCGACGCTGAATTTTTTAGACAAATTAAAATGCTCAAAGAGCTTAGATTGACCATAGGTCCTAGTATATTGCATGAAAATCCCCTATATATCTGAGAAGTGATAATCATGTGAATATGGGTAACTTCAAATGAAAATAGGACTGAAATGCACAAAGTTGGTGTGTTCGGTCGACCGAACCCTAACACATAAAGCACTTTGGTTGACCGAACCTCCCCAGGGTCAAAAGTTTGACTAGTTGGTCGACCGTCCTTAAAATGGGCGTCAACACCTCGGTCGACCGAACTGGAACGTGGGAAATCCTAACGCCTTGGTCGACCAAACTTGTAGTTAAAAAATGGCCTAGTTGACCGAATGTTCAAATTCGGTCAATCGAACTTAGCCCGGTTGATCGAACCTCGGAGGTTAAAAAATCGTCTCAAGTCTGGTTGACCATCTCCTCAATTCAAAAACACCTTGGTCGACCGAACTGAGCAACTCAATTAACTGAATCTTAAAAATAGTCGACCGAACCTCTTGGGTTGCTTGAATTTTACCGAGATTAAACTGAGTTATTTTTAATTAAACTCAATTAATATTTTTCCAAAATACCCAGCGTGTCCCCAACGACTATAATTTTTCCCATCTTTATATATAGGTCCTTATTTGCAAAAAATTAAGACAAGATTAGGGATTTAATTAAAAAATATTTTCTCTATATTTTTGAGAAACCTTTTTTCAAAATACAAAGCCTATACACTCTTATACTTCTATTTCTTTGCTAAATCAATTCTTGTGAGAGTAGCTTGAGTGATTATACATTATTCTCATTTTCTAAAAACCCTCATTTGTTTATTGTATATTTGATTTTCGGATTGAGGGTTAAGAATAGTTTTTCCCCCGATTTAATTTAATAAATTTGTGGGATCGAAAAGACTTAGAGCTAGTGGGTCTTGGCATTCGAATTGCAAGACACCTTAGCTTGTATTTTTGAGTGTTCAAAAATATTTTCACAAACTCATTTTTCGAATATCTCTTGTGTTTGAATATTGAGAAAATATTTTTAGAGATATTTTAATTACTCTTTGTAAAAATCTTTGAAATCTTAAACTATTATTTAGATTTACATCTATACATTGTTTCAACAATTAGCTTGTTGATACACTCTTGTGCGTGATTGACTATTGACATTAGATTGAGTGTGATTACACTTTGTTGCACCGAACTTATAGTTCTCATCTATTTGAGGTGCATTGATTATTGCATGTGCACATCGGTACAAAATCTGCTTGTGTTTAGAAGCATTAAATATGTACACAAAATTTCAATTGTCTATTGTATTCTAGGCGTGGCCTGAGGGGGTTTGATCTATCCTGTAAGGATCGGTAGGGCCTTCTCCGGCACGCAAGGAGAGTTCGTAAAGGTTGAGGTCAGCCCTGGGAATTTGACTTGGTTGTAATCGGTGTCATTCCACTCGTTAAGAGAGCAATTAGTGGAATCCTCAGGCTTGCGAGCTAAGGCGGGAACGTAGGCAGTATTGGCCGAACCCCGATAGCATATTTGGTATAGCTTTTATTTTTCCGCACTTTCAATTTCAACACACATATATTTTATGTTTGACTTATTATATGCAGTACACATGTTTAAGTGTTTGAATATTTGATTGGGTTTATGAATATATAGAAAGACCCTAAGCTTGTGTAACACTATTTGTGGAATTTGAATTAACCTAGGAGAAAAGTTTTAAATACCCAATTCACCCCCCCCTCTTGGGAATACACCAATTCCATCACGTCCTAAGTCTAATTTATGAACTGAGCATTGCTTTGTAGGGGTAGAGATAGTTTAGACTTTACATGATTTCAGTAGGACGTTAGAAAACTCGATCAAAATCTCTCGTTTTTAATTTCTTTTACTCAAAGCTATTATAAACTAGATTGGAAATGGTTGATAACTTCACTTTTTGTCCTTGAGGATCAACACCCAACTTTCTCACTTTCTACAGAACTTGGGATTAGTTAGGTTCTGTAAATATTATCTTTGGCAGTTAAGGACCCAAGCATTTGCGAGCCTACCAAATTTTGGCGCCGTTGCCAGAGATTAGGTTATGGTTATTAGCCAGCTTCTAGTTTAGCGTGTTATTGCTTTGTTTTTATTTGTTTTCTTTCATTTTTTTTATATACTCTGAAGTCTTGATTTTTTGTGCTTTATTTGTGTATGCTGGGTTTGCATTCTCTGGATCTTGAACTAGTCCCGATAGATCCCGACATTGAGAAATCCTGTAGGTCCATTAAAAAACCCATTTCGAATCCTAAGTTTATTGAGTTGTCCAAACCAAAAGCTATGGCCGAACGTATTCAGTTCCCACTATTTAAAATCTAAAACCCCAAGCTTCCCACCAACTTGTGGTGGCGGAGCAACCACTTAGGCCTCTTCAGGACTACTTTGTGCCCAACACCTACACCTCACCATCTTGCATCCAATATCCAGATATCCAAGTGGCACAATTTGAAATAAAGACTTATGTCATCTCGATGCTTCCCAAATTTTATGGGAATTCTAATGAAAATCCTTATAAGCATCTAGATGAGCTCCTCAAGATATGTTCCACCATCCGCATGTACAAATTTGGTAATGATGCCCTCCTTTTAAGGTTTTTTCCATTCTCTCTAAAAGATAAGGCCAAATATTGGTTGGTGTCCTTAGAGCTAAACTCGATGACCAACTAGGCCGCCACCATGCAACATGAATTCTTCAAAAAGTTCTTCCCAATTGAGAAGACTAACCCGCTCAGGAGAGCCATCACTAATTTCTCATACTTCGATGGGGAACTATTCTTCGAGACTTGGGAGCGTTTTAGGGATCTATAACATCAATGCCCACACCATGAGGTTCCTAAGTGGCAATTAATTTGGACCTTAAATGAAGGTGAAAACTAAGATGTAATCCCCAGAGGGAAGGTGAATTGGATTTTAAAACAATTTCTTTTAATTCCTTTTAAGACTTCTTAACCTCTTTTGTTTCTTTTAACTAATTCTTGACTTGTTTGTTTAATTTTTCAATCACACAAGAACTTAGTTTAGTTTATACAATCAACAACACAACTATTTAAACAATCAAGTAACCAATCAATCAACCAAACCAATTATCCAAAACACAATATTCAAACCAAGATATATAAGATAGAAGATTTTAGCTCTTGTTTATTTGAGGCCCTGTTGTTAATGCAATTCCTTTGATAATGAATTAGCTTTCTCAAAGTGATTTTCAACAAGACATTTACACTCTTCCCAAAATTCAGAATTCGAATAAACTCTTAGTTAATTTATCTTTAGGTGTTAACCAAGTAACATACTCCCTTATGCTTTCAGCAAAATATGGTTGAACCAACGTACTCCCTTTCGGTTTTCGCAACCCAAATCAAAATTAGACTTTAAGTTTACTTGATTTCCAAATATATGTAGTATATATGATTACCAATTAAACCATCCATGCAATTTATATATGTCCTGAAAATAAAGAGTAAGGGACAGAGAAAGTGAGACCAGGATTTTTATGAGGTTTGGCTTATACCCAGCCTACGTTCTCACCTTTGGCAAACCACCAAAGGATTCACTAAATAGTTCTTTTATCGGGCGGAACAACATCGTTTACATACTCCTTTAGTAGGCTAGAGCCTTCCTCTCCAAACGATTTACCCTTGTTCGGTCACTCCTTCAATCAGGCTAGAGCCCGCCTCTCTAAGTGATATCCCCACATTTAGCCAATGATCCATATAACCTTGAACCGTCAATATCTACAAGATACTAATCAAATAGACGTACAAAGAATGCTCTAAAGTACAGCTGATTAGTACAACAATTCAACACTATAATATACTTCAAAGTAAATAACAATATGACAATTAACTTGAAGCTCAAGGGAGTATATCACCGATTAATTCTTTCAATGATTGAAAGATTTAGAATTTGTAGCGCAAGATTGGTGATTGAATGTCAGCAATTCTCAGCTGAATTCGTGCACAAAATATGAACAAAAGAGCCTGTCAATGATGAGATCAGTTTGAGAGAGTTTGATAGATGAAATTTCCAATAGACTCTTTCAAATTTTCATTTCTTGAATTCCTTGAGGTCTTTATGCTTGCTTCATCTTTCTTTGAGCTTTCATCAAGTTCTCTTTGAAATATAAAACTTTCATGAATCCTTCTGAACACTTGACCTTATATTCATCCTTGAATCCTAAAATGACATCACCTAACCAAATATGTTAAGTTCTATTTGTTAGCATCAGAACAAGATGTTAAGCCTTGTTAGGCCAACAACCTCCCTCTTTTTGATGATGACAAACAAGAAGCAAAAATTGGAGTGAGCCTTAAAAAGAGTCTCCCTTTCAAATAACATCATCTTAACAATATTTGCAAGATCAATATTAATTTCAAAACTCTTTTACAATCATGCTCTTCACTTTATTTTACAATCATGCTCATCACTTCATTGAAGTTCGAGTTTATCAATCAATATCAAATACTTCTCCTCCTTTTGATATATATTATGTTCATGCTCAATTTTTGCAATACCATGCTCAATGTTTGCTTAAAACTTCTCCCCCTTTTGACATCAATTAAAAGGAGAAAAAAAAAATGATTAAGTTCAAATAAAATCATATTCTAGGCATATCATCAAACATGCATATCAATATAGCTTGTGTAGTGTGTTTTAGTAGTCATATCTTTACTAACAGCTTTTTCCCCTTTTGACATTATTCAAGATACCAATTGTTAATTTTATGATACCAATTTAAAATTTAATTCATTATATCAATTTAAAATTTTATTAATTCATGATACCAATTGAATAATAGGGAAACAATCATAATATAAGCAATAAGTCACAACACTCCCCCTGAATTCAATACATTCAGTTTTGTTACCAATTTTGCTTTTATCATCCCATGTTTCGAAACATTTGTTCACATCACGTATCAAATATCAATATCATGCTAATATCATCAATGTCATACCATGCTCATAGATATAATCATACTTGTCATGCTAAAAAAAACAAATGAACTTTTAGATTGTGATACCAAGTGAGCTTTTAAATTTTGATATCAATTAAAATATTCATGGATACCAAAGTACTTTATAGATATCAAAGCCATTATCACATCATGCATAGCTCATGGATACCAATATAACTATTATATCTTTCATAACTTATAGATATCAATATAAAGAGCAGTATGTTTATCCATGTGATTCATCAATCGCATGCATGGTCAAGAATTAATCTCATATCAAAATTAAAATTCATCCTTATGCTCAATAATCTCATGCTCAAATTTTCAACATTGTGAGCCATAAATTTTCAATATAAGTCAAGTCAAGTTATACACATGTAGCATATAGCATATTGAAAACTAAGGTACCTATGTAATAAGCTCAATTTGATATTTTCTTAATATTTTCTTAAGTTAAGCCTTGTGAAAATCATCCTATGATTTTGGCCAACAATGTTATTTGTGTTTTTATGTGTTTCAATAAACACTTTGATATTTTCAAGGTTTTTTATCTAGGTACCCATTCCTTTGTGGGTCTAGTAGGTTTCACAATGGATGTTTCTTTTACTCTCCATATTTGTTTAGTCTTCACACCCTTTCTTTTAAATGAACATTCAAACTTTATATGACCCTTTTTCTTACATTGATAGCATATGGTGTTAGTGTAGGCATTAGAAGATGTGCTAACATAATCTTTGGATGCTTTTTAAAAATAACCGATGTAAAGATTCTTTTTCTTTTTATTTTCAACCCCATTAAATCCATTGTCTTCTTTGTTTAAGGTCATCTTTTGAAAACCTATCATTTTGTCAAAGTTTTCCTTTCCTTTTGTGAAGTTGTAAATGATCTATTCTTTATCTTCAATTTGATTTTTGAGATCATTTATCTCAATATCTTTCTTGTCATCAACCTTCTTTTGTGAATTCTCTAATTCTTGAGATAATTTTCTAATTTTATCCTCTAATTCAAGAAATATATATGTCTTTCTTATATTCTATAGAGGATAGGGATCGAAGGTCTTCTATCATCTATTCATTCTTATTTTCTAATTTCTTGATTTTCAAGTATTTTTCTTTTTTAGGAAGATTTTTAGCTTCTAATTCTTTTATTGCAGCATCATACTTATTTTCTATTTTCTTAAGTTTTGAATCTTTATCATTTTTAGCAATTTTACTTGATTCTAGCTCTTTCATTATTCCATTGATCTTGTGTTTCAATGATGTGTTTTGTTTAGTTACTTTGATTAGCATATTATGTACTTTGAATAAATCATTTTGTAATTCATCATAAGATGACATACACTCATCATTGGATTCATTTGATGAATCACTACAAGAATTATTTAAGGATTTGGATGAGGAGCTTTCCTCATCGTCCCAAGCCATAAAGCAAGTATAAGCAACCTCTTGGTCACTTGATTCACATTCCGAACTACTTGTATTGAAACTATCCCAAGTAATGACTTTCATGACCTTTTTCTTTTTCTTTTTAGAATCTTTCTTAAGTAGTGGATATTCCGGATTTATATGTCCAACTTTGTTGCAATTATAACACGTAGGAGTTTTATTTTTAGATTTCTTTTTGCTAATATCTTCTTCTTCTGATTCGGAGTCTTGGTTTCTTCTTTTGAATTTGTTTTTCCTTCTAAGGATTTTTGCAAGTTTCTTAGATATGAAGGCTTATTCATCTTCATCTATTTCTTCTTCATTACTAGAGTTTTCTTTTGAGACTTTGAAGGCTATTGATTCTTAGGCTTTGATTTTTCCACTCCTTCATTCATTTCCATTTCGTATGTGAGTAAAGAACAAATTAGGTCATCTAAGGAGATGTTGTTCAAATTTCTTCCTTTTGTTATGGCAGTTGCTTTTGGTTCCCATATAGGCGGCAGCCCTCTAAGAATTTTCCAAATCATCTCATAGGTAGTGTAGGTTTTTCCTAAGGCATTTAGGGAATTTATTATGTGAGTGAACCTAGTGTACATGCTAGTTATAGATTCATCTGGATTCATCTTAAAAGCTTCATATTTGCTTGTAAGCATATCAATCCTATTATCCCCAACATCTATAGTGCCTTCCTAAGTGACTTCAAGCTTGTCCCATATTTCCTTAGCCAATTTGTAAGTCATTACTCTATTAAATTCATTAGCATCTAAAGCACAATACAAGACATTTATGACACTTGAGTTTGTTTGAAGCATTTTGTAGTCAATATCGATCAAGTCCTTTTTCTCTTTAGGAATTTGTTTTCCATCTACTATTTTTTATAGGAATTCGATCTCCATCCATAGCAACTTCCCATGCTTTCCAATCCATATGTTGAAGATAGATTTGCATTCATTTTTTTTTTCAAAAAGTGTAGTTATGTCTACAAAAGATAGGAGGCCTAGTTGAAGATTGTCCCTCTCCAAAGGGAGCTACGCCTATATGAGCGATTAAGATCTTTTTATAACTACTAATTAAGATTTGTTATAACCCCACTCTGATACCTATTGAAAACTAAGATGTAGTTCCAAGAAGGGGGGGGGGGATGAATTGGATTTTAAAAAAATTTCACTTAATTCCTTTTAAGAGATCTTAACCTCTTTTATTTCTTTTAACCAATTCTTGATTTGTTTGTTTAATTTTTCAATCACACAAGAACTTAGTTTCTTTTATACAATCAACAACACAACTATCTAAACAATCAAGTAACCAATCAATCAACCAAACCAATTATCCAAAACACAATATTCAAACCAAGATATATAAGATACATGATTTCAGCTCTTGTTTATTTGCAGCCCTGTTGTTAATGCAATTCTTTTGATAATGAATTAACTTTCTCAAAGTGATTTTCAAAAAAACATTCACACTTTTCCCAAAATTCAGAATTACAATAAACTCTTAGTTAATTTATCTTTGGGAGTTAACCAGGTAACATACTCCCTTACGGTTTCCGCAAAATATGGTTTAACCAACGTACTCCCTTTCAGTTTTTGCAACCGAAATCAAAATTAAACTTTAAGTTTACTTGATTTCCAAAATATATGTAGTATATATGATTACCAATTAAACTATTCATGCAATTTATATATGTGCTGAAAATAAAGAGTAAGGGAAAGAGAGAGTGAAACCGAGATTTTTACGAGGTTTGGCTTATACCCAGGCTACGTCCTCGCCTTTAGCCAACCAACAAAGGATTCACCAAAATTAGTTCTTTTGTCGGGCGGAACAACACTGTTTACACACACCTTTAGTAGGCTAGAAACCTCCTCTCCAAACGATGTACTCTCGTTTGGTCACTCCTTCAATTAGGCTAGAGCCCGCCTCTCTAAGCGATATCCCCACCCTTTGCCAACGATCCAAATAACCTTGAACCCTTAATATCTACAAGATACTAATCAAATAGATGTACAAAGAATGATCTCAAATAGAGCTCATTAGTACAACAATTCAACACTATAATATACTTCAAAGTAAATAACAATATGGAAATTAACTTGAAGATCAAGGGAGTATATCACCGATTAATTCTTTCAATGATTGAAAGATTTAGAATTGGTAGCACAAGATTGGTGATTGAATGTCAGCAATACTCAGTTGAATTTGTGCACAAGATATGAGCAAGAGAGTCTTTCAATGATGAGAGCAGTTTGAGAGAGTTTGATAGATGAAATTTCCTATGGATTCTTTCAAATTTTTAATTCTTGAATTCCTTGAGGTCTTTATGCTTGCTTCATCTTTATTTGAGCTTTCATCAAGTTCTCTTTAATCCTTATGCTCTCATGATCTTCAAGCTTTATCTTTGAATCCATGCTTTAAGCTTCATATTGATCATCCTTCTTTGAAATATAAGCTTTCATGAATTCTTCAGAGCACTTGACCTTACATTCATCATTGAATCCTGAAATGACATCACTTAACCTAATATGTTAAGTTCCACTTGTTTGTTAGCATCAAAACAAGATGTTAAGCCTTGTTTGGCCAACAGAAGGATTAGGTGAATGAGATAGGTGAATGGTAGATGCATCTTTTGGAGGTACTTTCCTTACTAAATATGAGAACGAGGCCTAGGTTCTCTTCGAGAACCTCGCTGAAAATTCTCAACAGCATGTAATTGCTGCTCGAAGACCATCCTAGTCTTTTATTTCCAAATCTAAGGGAGTCTGTAAGCTAACTACAGACCATGACCTAGCGCCCACACTGCACATAATAGTTTAAAATTTAGACCAATTCTTGTCCTTATGACAGCAACCATAGCCAGCAACATGTGTAGAGGTGTACGCCATCTGTTCTGATCCTTCTCACAATTGCCACAATTGCCCCCATGTGCCTTCCTAGCCTGGCTACCTATAATTGGTACGATAGGCCATCTAATGACCCATATTCAAATACGTACAATTCTATGTCAAATCAGCATCCTAACTTCTCCTAGAGGTCACAAGCTTCGGGTTTTCAAGCACAAAGACCTCATATATCACCTGCTGTTTCACCTCCTCGCCTGTACCAAAATGCCCAAAATCCTCCCATATTTACCCTTAGACCTTCATCATATCAACATCCATGTCCTCCTCAACCCCAATATGATTCTTTCTAGGATATAGTACTGAAGGCCCTTAAAGGCATTGAGGCTGATCGTCAAATTAATCGTAAATTGCTCCATTCCCACTCGCAAACCATAGAGAAGCTTGAGGCCACCATGGGCCAACTAGCTATATCCTTGAGTAGGCAGGAGAAGGAGAAGTTGCCGAGTTAGTCCCTCGTTGAACCAAAAGGACAACAAGGGGTAGAAAGTGATTCGATTTTCAGCCATTCAACATATCATGAGCGAACCCAAGCTGTGATCACCCTTAGAGATGGTAGGGAGGTAGACAAAAAGGTCAATAAAAAATTGGACGTAGGTATGCGTAAGGAGAAGATGGGGATAGAGCCCCGTGTTGAACCATGCAACTTTTTTTTCTCCAATCCGGTGAGTAATCCCGTGATGTCCGCTTTCTCCAATAATGGAGCATTTCCCCACCATATCCCCGAAGTTCCATATCACGCAACTCTTCACTCAAACCTCAAGTCTAAGAAGAAGTCTAAAAAGAAAGCTAATGTTGAGTCCATGATGGACACATTTAACCAATTTAAGGTTGACCATCCTTTTCGAGACGCAATCAAGCTTCAACTTAATAGACCTTCCATCTCAAGCCTAGAGGACCCATATGAGAACATCTATACTATTTGTGACTCGGCCTCCAGTTTAAAAAGAAGGCCTTGGACACTTGTGAAGTGGTCTAGTGAGGGATTAGTGGAGAAGGTTCTTATTATCGATCCTGGTTGAATCCGACACGAGTATTCACTGCGTCTAGCTGAAGACAGTAAACTTAGCGCTAATAAGAGGCAACCCAATTGTGTTTCTTATTTTTATTTCTTCTTTAAGTCCATAGGTTGTACATTGTAAAGTAGATAGCGTTTAGGGTCCTTAGAGTAGGTCATAGGTAAGTTGGGGGTGCTACTGACTCAGATTAGGTCAGGGCTAGTTCTTGGGCTCTTTTGATGCACTCTCTGTGCATACACTGTCTTCTTTCTTTTTATTTAGTTTCTTTTCTCTTATTTGCATTTTCTTTTTTCTTACGCATCACAATGCTTTTGGAAGGGTCGTACCTATTCTCTTGATGGCCTATATAATTTGTACTACCTTTAGTTTAATAGAATTACATGGTGTCTACATGTCTTTTGTGCTTTGGTGTACCATTGCATGCATGTTATTTCTAGATTTTATGGTTATTTCTTATGTAGGTACATTGACCGATCTAATTGCACCATGCAGTGTTTCCTCTACCATTCTCCAGGTTCTTTATTTCCACACTTTAGTGAGGACACTAAAGTTTTAAGTTGGTGGTAGGGGGTAGGAAACCACTACATGGCACATTTCAAAGCACAAAAATGACACTTTTTAAAATTTTTCAGTGAGCAGTATTTGTTTTGTGCCATGTAGCACTGTTTATACCCTTTACATACATCTATATCACTTATATGTTGCATGCATAGGCTTGTTGTTTATATGACTTTATTATGCTCCCTAACAATGTAGTGAGTTATTTATGTATAGTTTCATATAATATAGTCATGTATTGTTGTCTCACTCTATGTGAGTTAACTAATGATTCATTCGTGTTAATATGGTTGTATAAATGCTTGTATTCACATGATATCTGACGAGGCTAGGACGCACTTGCACATGATTTGTATCCCTTAGGGTCCCTTGAGAGCATTGAGAGAACAACTATGGTGACTATGACACCTTGTGAGGTACTATTGAGCCTTTCATTTATTTCTTGAGTTTTTGACGTCAAACTTTCAATTCACGGAACTCAATTTTCTTTTTTCCTTTTTAATTTTCTTTTCCTGCTAGTCTCTGGTAGGCTCACCAAGGTTTGGGTCCTTAACTACCAAAAATAATATTTATAAAATCTAACTTAATCCTAAGTTCGGTAGAAAGTGGGGAAGCCAAGTGTTGATCCTCAAGGACTTAAAGCACAGTTATCAAACCACTTCCAAATTAATCTATTATAGTCTTGTGTTAAAGAAAAGTAAAAGATGATATAATTTTTTTAGGGTTTTTTCTATCAACTACTGGAAAGCATGTAAATGAAAGCACGTAAATCTAACTTAACTCTACTCCTACAAAGCAATGCTTAATCATGAATGACATCTGGGATATTGTTTGCATAATCTAAGGTCAATGATTTTACCGCATTAAATTAACTAGAACCCAGCTAAACAATCCAAGGAGATGTTCAATGGCATAGAGTAGCAAGGATGCACCAGCCTTCCAAAGCACGGTTGGGAACCAAAGTATACTCTATCACAACAATCAAGAGAACCTCTATGGGAGACTATAGCCCAATACATGTACCTGAGTGAAGCAGTAGAAGTTCTTATCCTATCAACCAAACATTCATCACAACCAAGCGATAAAGGAAAGCATTTAAATGAAAGCGGTAAAGAGAAAGCATGTAAAAGATCATCCCTTTAGTATTCAGAACATCTGTTACTAACGCCATAAGGTACAAGAGAGTGATCATGTAATATACATAGAGAGCACATGAACGTCGCCGGTTGTCGCAGGCCGTTGGACACTTTACACACAAACTGAAACAGGAATTGAAATCTAATCTAACTAATCCACAATGGCTCTCAATGACATCTTAAGTCTTTTACTAACCTAAGAGAGGCCAAAGAGGAACCTATAGCTTATCTTCGAAGTGATTATTTATAAGCTCTAGGGTTTACAAGGTTTGATTTTCAGTTTAGGAAAGTTTGCAACAAATCTCGTGTAGAAGATTGTCGCTCTCGACCTAGTCACTCCCATGCTTCCCTTGTGCGGGCCTTGTTCAATTCTCCTAGGAAAGTAGGGATTTAAATCTTCAGCATTGTCGACTCTGTCATGCCATGGGGTCTTGATAGTCAAGTTGATGGTTAAGGCTTGTAGGATCTCGAACTTCAGGGAATCTCAGGTACTCGACATAGTTGCCCTTCATGGCCTTTCTAGTCAAACACTTTGTCGAGGCTCTTGATAATTCTGATCTTGGTTAAGGCTTAGTATCTCGACATGGTCGCCCTAGAGAGTCACATGATCGAGGAGTTGGTTGATCCTTCTAGAAAAATCTTCCTTAGTCTTAACTTGGGAACCTATGAGTAAAGACTTAGTTGCCCCCTTATGCCACTGGTCGCACCACTTCGTCGAGCAAAGCCTTATTGTCCTTATATGATTTAGAGCTTCAAGAATTTGGCTAAGTATCTTATTTGAACTTTGTGTATCTCCAAATTCTCCTTTAGTTTCTTGTATGCCTAATTCCTCGGTTTTAACCTGTTTTTCTCGAAAATACGAACAAACTTTGCATAACTTTGAACAATGATAACTCTGACTAATTACATAATAAAATAAGGATTAAAAAAGGTAAATGAGGGTCTAAAATCATGCATTTTAGGGACTCATCACAATGCCCAACTTACATTTTGCTAGTCCTCGAACAAAGCAAAAACTAAGAAAACTACCAAATCCTATCTACCTCCTCTTTCATGGGAAACACGGTTGCATTTACCATATACAACAAGACTTTAAACCCCTAGGTTGATCCTAGTGGTTGTATTCTAGTCTCGTGAGGGTTTCCAAAGCGATGCCCACAAACACCAGTTTCAATGAACATAGAATGAAAATACACATGCAACATAGGTATACCATTTCACCTAAAAGAATATCACGTAATTACATGCGAGCTCATTTCTTCGCAACTCCACTATGCACTCAACTTCGAAGCAAGTTACTCATGCAAGTCTCATCATTATATAGTCATTAAGAACATTATCCTCACATATAAGCCAACCAACAATTACAATTCAGTGTTAATGTAGCCATATAAATTCAAGTATAAATAGGTGAGATTACAAGGCATGTGTAAAGTGTAGGACTCGTTACACTTACGACATCCAAGGACACCTACAGAACAGTTGTATTGACTCAGCCTCACTAGTAAACTCTAAAAAACACTCAAAATATGGGTTCACTCATCATATGAGAGGAGTGTCAAGATCAAACATCCCATATATTGTAAGAAACAAGTGCTAATTGTAAGGAGTGGACTAGTCTGAAAAAGGATCCAACCTATTTATGAGGTGTTGGGTCCTTCACCCTAGCATCTTCTCACCTACTCGCCATATCCAACCAAGACCACCCTAAATCAACTTATTTAAAGACTATTCATGAATACATCTGAGGCATTGGGCTGTTGAAGAGTCTTCAAATGTGTAGAACATGTGTTGTGTCCCTAGCTTGACTTTTATTATTGTAATGTGGAGTAGGTATTAATCGGGAGTATTTCTTTTTCTTCTTCTACTCATTCTTCAGTTTCTTTCTTTTCATAGTAAGTTAGGACAATCATTACACTTCTTTTGTTGTCTTTATACCACCAATGAGAGTTAAGCTCGAATAGGAGTCCATGAAATAAGTTTATCTCTAGGGATGGCTCAACCTTCACATCTTGAGTAGGCTACAAAACCTAAGTTTCTATTTCCCCACTTGATGTCACCTCTAGGATAGAAAATGCAAGAATAAGACTAGTATACAAATAATATCCAAAAAAAGAGAAAGTTGAGTTTCAAAAACTCTGAGTTGACATCAAAACTCAAAAGAATGAAAAATGGCTCAACAGTATCTCATAAGGTGTCATAGTCACCATGGGTGCTCCCTTAGTGCTCTCAAGAATCCCTAAGTGTTACGAGTCACATGAGCATGTGCTTTTAGCCTCATGAGATACCAAGTAGATATAGGAGTTTATACAGCCATATTAACACCAACGAACCACTAATCAACCTATATAGAGTTATAGTCACTAGATCAGCCACATAAAGGGAAACTAAACATAAATGACCTACTACATTATTAGGGAGCATAACAGGGTCACATTAGTGATAGGCCTAAACATGTAACTTCTAGGTTATATGCAAGTGTGTAAAGGGTATAATTTAGTGTTAATTATGGCATATTCCAAATGTTCACTAAAAAATTAAATTTCTTTCGTTTTGTGCTAAAAATTTCATGCAGTGTTTCCTACCTCCTCCTACCCCCAACTAAGAACTTCAGTGTCCTCATTAAAGTGGGAAAAGAAAGAATAGGAAGGAAAGGGAGGAAAACAAAGTATGGTGCAAGAAGTATCAATCAGTGTACTTGCATAGGATAAATTTAAAACAAAAATTGCATGCATGCAAGAATACACTATAACACAAAGGAAAAGAATCACAACACCATATAAAATTCCTTAATTGAAAAATGACATTAAACTATATGGGATTCCATTACAAACATTGGGAATGCCCCAAATGTCATGGTGCACGACCAAAAATAAAGAAAAAGAAAATAAAAACAAAAATAGTGAACATGTGCTACAAAAGCATGGTACAAAACTCAAGATGGAGCAACATGATCCAAATGACAACCAAAATGATTCTAATTGGAAGTGGAATCAGAATCCGATTTAGAGGAAACTATCAGTGTTACAACCAACACAATGTCACGATCAGGCGTCGTTTCCCACAGGTACTAAAATCGAGTAAGGGGGATAAGAGGGCGTGATCGATGTGGCTGAATGACTAGGAATGGTGTCGGTTTTTCAAACATGTCATCTGGCCAAAGTGATTGATAGGATTGGAAGGGGTAAGGCAGCGGCTGTGGGTCAGGCATGGACTCAGGAAGCCATGAGGTGGAATCATACGGCAGGGTTGGGCTGAATGTGTGGAATGTTAGTGGTTAAGGAAACCTGACCTCTTGAAGCCTGGGGGAAAGATGTCAGGGCTGTTTAGTAGGAAGTGATGTCACAGACAATGGTGAACACAACTATGATTCTGCATTGGATGCCAAAAGCATCCTTAGGGACTCTTCTGATCATCCTAGGCGCAGGGCTGCACCCCGTCGCCATATTTGCCTTAGCCATACACGTGAAGCTCATACCACGTCTGAAGCCTCTTCCCATGCTCCTAAATTTAGACAACCCATTGACGAGGAACCCCATCTTAGCAAGGCTCGAAGTCGCAACCATTTGGCAACAAGTTGGGATGATGCTTTGGATGATTTCGAAGGGGAGTTAGGTGAAGAAGACATTGTCAAGGAAGCTTAATGAAACTGAAATGGTGCTCGAGGTCCTAGTGACAAGTTTCAATCAAAAGGTGAGGATGGTAGGAGTTGAAGATTTCTGTACGAACCCAAAATTTAAATGACATTTAACCTTTATGACCTGGGCGCACCAGCGCCTGTGCTGGTCATGTGTGGTTGCAACCATTTCTTTGGCAAGAAAACATTACTCTCAAACAAGTCACTCCCAACAAGCAATGCTAGTCGCCAACATTGTTAAACTTCTCGGTATCTCAAATTTTAGCAAAGTTCAGGGGTAAGACTAGGTCACCTATGTGCATGTTGGTCGCCCCTCAAGTCGCACCCCTAACTTTTCCTAAGGCTTACTCTAAAGACTCTAAACCTTACTTACCCTAATCTAAGGACTCAAAAATAAATAAAAATTTTCAGGTTGCCTCTCAGAAGCGCTAAGTTTACCGTCTTTAGTAAGATGCATTAATGCTCACATCATACTCAACTTGGTTCGAAATTAAAATTATCCTCCCCTCTGTCCTTATCACCCCCTTTCTTGATTACCCCCAAATTTTCCTCTAGACTGAAGTCTAAATCTTAGATTGCAGAAGGTTGCTCATAAGGGTCCTCCAGGTCAGAGGTGAGGAGTTGGTAGGCTCACCAAGTCTTGAGTCATTAACTACCAAAAATAATATTTATAAAACCTAACTATCCCAAGTTCAGTAGAAAGTGGGTAAGTCGGGCATCGATCCATGGAGACTTGAAGCGCAGTTATTAAACTACTTCCACTTTTGTTTACTAAAGCTTTATTATGAAAAATAAGTGAAAGATGGTATTTTGCAATGGTGATTGTCTAACAACTACTGGAAAGCATGCAAAGGAGAGCAAGTAAATTTCCAAGTTACCTTACTCCTACAAAGCGATACTATGATCCGAATTAGACGCTAGATGCCATGCTTCAAACTACGCTCATCCAGACTTCTATAGAAGTACAAACCCGAGCACGCCAAAGTGGGAGAGGGGTGATCAAGGGCACAAGGTAGCAAGGGTGCACCAACCGTCTGAAGTATGGTCGGGAACTAGAGTATGCCCTGTCTCAATGATAACAAACACCTCCGCGGTTCTATAGCCGACTATTTCCCTCTAACAGATACGTAGTAGTGCTTATCCTTATCTGTAATCTTTCATCAAACACACAGCGAGTAAATGGAAAGTAGTAAATTGAAAGTAGTAAATGAAAGCATGAGTAAAAAGATCATCCTTTTATCATTACAAACTTCTGCCACTAAAGATAGAAGTACAAGAGAAGATCCTAATATACACGACTGTTGTATGAATGCCCCCAATTGTCACTGGCAGTCAGACACTCTATACACAAACCAAAACTACTCTACTCCTATTCTAACTTGGCTCTCAATGACTTCCTAGGTCTATCACTAAACTAAAAGAGGCCAAGATGGAACCTAGAGCTTGTGTTCATAGCAAATACTTATAAGCTTTAGGGTTTACAAGGGTTGTTTGACAAGTTAGGAAATTTTGTAGCAAATCTCGTGCAGAATATCGTCACTGTCAACTAAGTCACCCTTCTTTCATTCTTGTGCGCCCTAGTCGGATCTCATGAGAAGTCAGGGATTTGAATCTTCAATATCATCGACTTCATCACGCCTCAGGGTCTTGATGGTCGAGCTGTTGGTCAAGACTTGCAGTATCGCGAACTTCAGGAAATCTAAGTATTTCAGCATGGTCGCCCCTGAAGGACTCTTGGTCGAACATTTCTTCGAGACTCTCGGTACTTCTGGATTCCAATTCTATTTTGGTATCTCGATGTGGTTGCTCCAGGGTGTCACTTGGTCACTCTCACTTGGTTGAACTTTGCAACATTCTAGTCTCAATCTAAACCTTGGAGTTTGCAGTGGAAGACTAAGTCACCCCTATGGTTTTCTGGTCACACCACATGGTCAAGCATCATCTTCTTATCTATTTATGATCTAAAGCTTTTGGAGCTTGGCTGAACAGGTGTATTTGAGCTTTGAGTTCTCCAAATCCTTCTTGAATTCTTGTAATGCCTAACTCCATGGTTTTAACCTGTTTTTCTTGAAAAGGCAAACAAACATTGCATAACTCTGAACAATGATAACTCTAGGAAAATACATAATAAAATGATGATAAACAAAGATAAATGAGGGTCTAAAATCATATATTTTAGGGACTCATCACAATTGCCAACTTACACTTTTCTAGTTCTCGAGCAAAGCAAAATCTAAAAAAACTACCAAATCCTACCTACATCGTCTTTTGCGGGAAACACGATTGCATTTACCGTATGCAACAAGGCTTTAAACCCCTAGGTTGACCCTAGTGGATGAGTTCTAGTCTCGTGAGAGTTTTCACAGCAATACCCACAAACATCGGTGCAGTAAAAAAAATAAGAACATAGGCAACCTAATCATACCATTTTACATATAGAGACATAACCTTATTACATATAGATTCCTTCACACACAACTCCATTATACACACACTCTGTAGGATTTTAATCATGCAAAACTCAACATAACACAGTCATTTCAAGATGCTACTCACAGAGGATTAACTCATGATTATAATTCAAAGTTAATATTAGCATGTAAATCCAAGTATGAATAGGCCACTTCACAGGGCATGTGTAAGATGTATGATTTGTCTCCACTCAGAATGCTCGGAGGCACCTACAAATCGGTCTTCTTGACTCAGCCTCACTAGTTTATTCCCTTAAAATTCACTCAAGAAAATGGGTTCACTCTCATATGTGAGGAAGAGTGTTATGATCAAACGCTCCACATATTTGAAGAACTAACGTTCGAAGTGTGGAGTGGACTAGTGTTATAGGAAGGGATCCAGCCTTTACTAAGGTGTCGGGTCCTTCACTCTAGCATCTTCTCACTCACTTGCAACATTTAATCTGGACCACCCTAGATGAACTTATTCTCAGACTTGCGTGAATTCAGAAAATGCATTGGTTAGAAGATCCTTCATACGTGGAGACTTGTAGTGTGTGTCCTCAGCTTGACCTTTATATCTTTCCTTAGAGCAGGTGTATATATATATATATATATATATATATATATATATATATATATTTTCTAAGCTCAGATTTTTTTTTCTTTTTCATTCATTTTTTTTCTTTACATGGTCAGCTAAGACAATCATCACATTCTTATCTTGTCTTCTTGTTTTCAATATGAATGTAGCTCGAATAGGAGTCCATGGAAAAGATCGGTCTTTAAGGGTGGCTTGACCTTTATGTCTTGAGTAAGCTACAAGACCTAGGTTTATATCTCCCCACTTGATGTCACCTTTAAGCTAGCAAGTACAAGAGCAAAGACTAGTTGACAAATGAAATCCAAAAAGAAAAAGGAAAGTTGAGTTTTATAAACTCAGAGTTTGACGTTGAAAACTCAAGAAATGAAAGGATGGCTCAACAGTACCTCACAAGGTGTCATAGTCACCACGGTTGTTCTCTCAATGCTCTCAAAGAACCCTAAGTGTTACAAATCATGTGTGAGTATGTTTTTAACCTCGTGAAGTACCATGTAAATACTAGAGTTTACATTGTAGTATTAACCCGAACAAACCACTAGTCAACAACCTAGAGTAATCAAGTTGTCGGCCATGTTATGTGATCTTTACACAACTAATTTACTACATTGTTAGTGAGCATAATGGAATCATATAACTGAAAAGCTTATACATGTAACATTAGGTTATATAGGTGTATGTAGAGGGTATAAAATATGTTAGTATGGTTCAATGGAATTTGTTTTCAAAAATTTTGAAGTTGTGTCAGTTTTTGTGCATGAATGTGCGCAATGTGCCACCCCTACCCCCAACTTAGAACTTCAGTGTCCTCACTGAAGTGTTGAAATAAAAATAGAACCTGGGCAAGGGATAATACCATGCATGGTGTCAATAATAACCAACAGTGTTCTTGCAAAATATAATGTTTATACAAGTCATGCATGCAAATTTACACTGTAGCACAAAAGACACAAAATGGCCAAAAGCACCATGAAAGTTGTCATTAAGATTCTAGTCAATACAATGTAGAAAACATATTATGAGTATTGAGATTGCTACAGAAACATGGTGAACCAGAGCAAGAAAAAAAAAAGAAAACAACCTTATGCCACTGAGGCACAATACATGACCCAATAGTAAATGACATAGAAATGTTAATTCTAGACAAACACAGAGTTAGAATCTGAATCAGATGAAAACATCAGTGGCTAGGCTAATGCTGCGTCACAAGTGGGTGTTTTTTCCCATAGGTACTAAAGCTGGCTGGGGAAGAGTGGGGGTCGAGTCTGATGTAGCTGTAGAGCCTGGAATGGTTGTGGCTAATCATGTATGGTACTTGGTGGGAGGGATTGATATGATCAAAAGGGGTAGGGCCATGGTTGCGGGTTAGGCTTGGGAGCCGGAGGTTCAATGGTGGGAGCATTGGTGACCTCTGATGGTGGAATATACACCATAGTAGGCCAGAATTGTTGGAATGGTAGGGGGTGAGTAAATCGAACCTCTTGAAGTTCGGTGAGGGGTTGTTCCAAGAATGAAGGTGTTACTGATGGCACCCTCATGGTTTGTGTCAAGCCTCTTGGTCACGGGGCTGAACCCCATCATGGTATTTGCCATAAACGTCGGCGTGGTACCCATACCACGTACGCAGCGTCTTGCTATTCTGTTGGCTCCTCGATGAAGAGCCCTATAGTGGCAAGGCTCAAAGTTGTCACCTCTTGGCAGTGGGTTAAGATGATGTATGGGAGGATACTGGAGATGAATCAAAAGGAGAAGACATTTCAAGGGAGTACAATGTGGCCATGGTTGGCTCCGGTGGCAAAGGCAAGGAAGGGGCAACTATGATCGACCAAATGAGAATGCGGGAGATGAAGAGTTGAGATCAAACAAATTTTAAACAACTTCTCATTGTTTCTCGACTAGGGTGCACCAAGCTTAGTGCTGGTCGTGGACCTAGTTGACCCTCTCAAAAATTTCCATTCTCAAAATAGTGCAGGGGCTCGACCAGGTCGCCTATACAAGTGATTGTCGCTTCACATTGTTGCACCCCCAACTTATCCTAAAACCTACTCTAAAGACTCTAAACCATAATTAATCTACTTTAACAACCCTATGGACTCAAAAAGGAAAGAAAAACTATCAGGTTGCCTCCTAGAAGGGCTAAGTTTACCATTTTCAGCCAGATGCTTTCAACCTTAACTTGAATTCAGCTTGGGTCCCAGTTAATATTGGTTTCTCCCTTCGCTTCCTCACACCCGAAGTTGCATACATTATTTTCATAATTGGGTATCGAATCATGTTTTGTTATAAATTGATCAAAAGGGTCATCAAATTCTACAATGGTAGGGCAGTCAAGCTGGAGTGTACTATCCCAAGGGTATTTCCATAGCATTGAAATAATTGCTTCCCTAACAATTTTATCAATCACATCTTCGTCTACAGCTTGGACGACATTAAGTGGATGTTGGGAGGCATTAAATATGTTCAGCCTACGTTGCTTATGGCCCTATGAGATGTCCATAATCCCTATCCTACATTGAATGCAGGCATTAGCCATGGTTAGGAACGGTTGTCCCAAAAGGACAAGGATTAGGTTTGTGGAGGGTTCCATATCTAGAATAATGAAGTCAACCGGCTAGGGGAATTATCCAACTATGACTAGGACCTCCTCTACTACACCCCTAGGTTTCTTAAGGGATCGATCAGCTAAACTCAATGTGACTTGAGTGGGTTGTAGTTTTTCAATGTTAAGTTGTTGATAGGCAGAGTATGGGAGGATGTTCACACTTTCCCCTAGATCTAAAAGAGCCCTTTCAATGGCATAATCACCAATTACACAAGAGACAGTAGGGGAGCCGAGGTATTTTAGTTTAGGAGGGAGGTGACCCTGTGTCATGAAACTCCAATGCTCAGTCAACTGCACTTGTCCATTCATAGCTTCCCTTGATTCCTTTTGCAACCTATATAGTTCCCTGATGATTTTTGCATATCTAGGTGTTTTATTCATTGCATCCAAGAGGGGTTGGTTGGCTTGAAATCGCCAGAATGCATCCAAAATGGACTCAGTGGTTTTCTCAGCATTGGATGAGTAGGGCCTAGGAGGATCTGAAGGGCATGGGGTTGGAGAGACATGAAAGGCCGTATAAGGGGCATAATTTGGCTTGGTCCCTCCAACCACAGGTGAGGATAGGGGTGGTCATGTTTTAGGCTGGAAGAAGGTGGGAGATAAGCATCAGTAATTTGTGTCATCTTCTCTTCTTCTTCTTCCTCCTCTTCTTTACTCAATTTTTCCTTGATTTCATTATCTGTCACCCTACAACTTACCACCTGGGCTTGCTCAGGATAAGTTGTCGGACCAACATCTGGTTCACACTCTACCACATATTGCCCATTTTGATTTATTATGAGCTGACTTGTTAACTTCCCTTCATCTCTCCTACTTAGAGTAGCAACTAGGTACCCCATGGTGGTTTCTAACTTTGTGATAAATTGGGAATGGGAGTGAAGGAGTTTTCGATCCACTTGACAGTCGACTTTAATTCACTTGAGGGTTGTCAACACCATCTCTTGAAATGAATCATATTTAGGTTGAGGTGGAGACTGTTGTTGCAATAATAACGATTCAAGGGTGGATTCAGGGTGACTTTGGAAATTTTGATATGGTCATGTAGGTGGAGCATTCAGAGCATGTGGAGGTCTTTGGAATTGAAAACCCAGAGCTTATGGCCTCCACGAGAAGTTAGGATGTTGTTTCCACCCGGGGTTGTAGGTATTTGAGTAACGGTTATTAGATGACTTATCATACCATTTGTGGGTGGCCTTTACTTCCTCATGGACAAACTTAGGTTGGGAATGCACGTAAGGGCAATTATAACATGTATGGGAAGGGTCAGAGAAGATTGCACATATCTCTACATACGCCATTGTTTGCAGTCCTAAGGACAAGCAATGGTCTAATTTTTTGGATATGTATGGTAGGGGCTAGGTATTGGCTAGTGGCCAACTCATAAACTCCCTTAGGTTTAGAAGTTGATGGATTAGGTAGTCTACGGGTGGCAGCCATGTGCTACAAAGAGTTTTCAGCTAGATTTTCAAAGAGAATCTAGGCCCCATTCTCTTGCTTAGTGAAGAAAGTACCTCTACACGACGCATCATCCATGGACCTATCTCTCTCAGCCAACCCTTTGTAGAAAGTTTAGACTAATTGCCACTTGGGGACCTGGTGATGTGGGCATTTATGGAGTAGGTCCCTCAAGTGCTCCCAAGTCTCGAAAAAAAGTTCCCCATCCATCGGTAAGGAACTTGGGATGGCTCTCCATAGCTGGTTAGTCTTCCCAATTAGGAAGTACTTTTTAAGAAATTTATGTTACATAGTGGCCGAGTTGGTCATTGATTTCAGTTCTAAGGACGTCAACCAATATTTGGCCTTATCCTTTAGAGAGAATGAGAAAAGCCTGAGACGAAGAGCATTATCACTGAAATTTGGGATGTGGATGGTGGAACAAATTTCCAAGAACACATCTAGATGCTGATAAGGATTTTCAATAAAGTTTCCTATGAAAGTTGGGCTGCATCGAGATGATCGAAGTATTAACCTCAAATTGTGCCGCCTAGACATCCGGGAACCAGATGCAAGACGGCGATGTGTATGTATTAGGTATAAAGTAGTCCCTAAGAGGTCAAAGGTGTTGCTCTCCCACCACAGGTAGGTGGGGAGCATGGGGTTTCGGGATTTGTTCAGCAGGAACCAGAAGTTATCTTCGGCCATTGCTTTCAGTTCAGACGACTCAGCCTTCTTCAGATTAGAGATAGGTTTTCTAAAAGACCTATGGGATTTTTCAATCTCAAGATCTATAGGAATTATCTAGGGTTCCAAAAGAATGTAGGAAAACATACACACGTGTAAGTGCACAGATTCAGACCTCAAAAATAGAAAAAAAAATAAAGAAAATATAAATTAGCAAAGGAGAGCAAATCAAAAGAACAAGGCAATAATACTCAAAATTGGAAGTTGGCTTACAACTGTAGCCAAGTCCCTGGCAACGACACCAAATTTGGTAGGCTCGCCAAGACTTGGGTCCTTAACTACCAAAAATAATATTTATAAAACCTAACTATCCCAAGTTCAGTAGAAAATGGGTAAGTCAGGTATTGATCCATGGATACTTGAAGCACAGTTATTAAACTACTTCCAATTTAGTTTACTAAAGTATTGTTATGAAAAAGAAGTGAAAGATGGTATTTTGCAATGGTGATTGTCGAAAAACTACTAGAAAGCATGTAAAGGAAAGCAAGTAAATCTATATTATTGGAAAGCAAGTAAATTTCTTAGTTACCCTACTCCTACAAAGTGACACTGTGATTTGAATTAGACGTTGGACTCCATGTTTCTAACTACGCTCATCCATACTTCCATAGAAGTACTAACTTGAGTAGGCCAAAGTGGGAGAGGGGCGATTGAGGGCACGGGGTAGCAAGGGTGCACCAACCATTTGAAGTATGTTCAAGAACCGGACTATACCCTAACTCAACGATATGAACACCTCAGCGGTTCCATAGCGGACTATTTCCCTCTGACTGATATATAGCAGTGCTTATCCTTATTTGCAATATTTCATCAAACACACTACAAGTAAATGGAAAGCAATAAAATGAAAGTAGTAAATGAAAGCATGAGAAAAAAAGATCATCCCTTTATCATTCCAAACTTCTGTCACTAACGCCAGAAGTACAAGAGGAGATCCTAATATACACTGCTGTTGTATGAATGCCTCCGGTTGTCATAGGCCATCGAACACTTCACACACAAACCGAAACTACTCTACTCCTATTCTAACTTGGCTCTCAATGACTTCCTAAGTCGTGCCACATGGTTGAGCGTCATCTTCTTGTCTATTTTTGATCTAATGCTTCTAGAGCTTGGCTAAACGACTGGATTTGAGCTTTGAGTTCTCCAAATCCTCCTTGACCTCTTGTAATGCCTAACTCCATGTTTTAACTTATTTTTGCTGAAAAGGCAAACAAACCTTGCATAACTTTGAACAATGATAACTCTAGGCAAATACATAATAAAATATAAATAAAGATAAATGAGGGTCTAAAATCATATAATTTAGGGACTCATCAAGAGTCTTTTGGGCTGAGGTGTCCCATCCCAACGGTCCTTCCATGGGATTGAAAGCTCTGCTTCTCCATCGATTTTATGAAGCAAGTCCTCATCCATAGCTTGGACGGTTTTAAATGGATGTTCGGATGTATTAAATATATTTAGCCTAAGCTACCTGTGGCCCAAGAAGATATCCATAATCCTTGCCTGTATTGAATGTAGGCGTTAGCCGAGGCTAACAATGGTCGTCCCAAAAAAAGTGGGATAGGATTCGTGGAAGGATCCATATTTAGGATAATGAAATATATCGAGTAATGGAACTCTTCCACCTTGACTATTACATCCTCTACCACACCCCGGGGTTTCTTTAAAGGTCGATCAACAAGACATAATGTGACCAGAGTGGGATGCAGCTTCCCGAGGTTGAGTTTTTTGTAGGCCGAGTACAGTAAGATATTCACGTTTGAGCCTAAATCTAAGAGAGCCCCATCAATGGCGTGATTTCCAATTATACATGAAATAGTGGGTGAATCGAGGTCTTTTAGCTAAGGGTCGAGGCTCCCTAATGTTGACTCTATGAGTCCAATCCTATTTTGATAATGACAAATCACTCGGTATTTGATCTGTGCATTGAGATTGTGAACAAGAAAAATATTTAGCATGCACGGAAGGCTAGGAAGTCATGGAAGCCATAAAGATTAAAGTATAAATATCTTGGCGCAATCCATGGAACTAAAAGAGTAGAAGAATGAAGATGCAAGTGGCAAGTTCAAGATTGTCATGGGAATGGGTATTTAGAACTCAATGTATTTACATATTTCATATGATTTAATTCGAAGCTCAAAATATACCCTAGACTGACCTTAGGACTCATGCATCTCACGAAAACCTTTTATGGAAATTTATGGACTTAGAGATTTAAAAAAAAAAAAAAACCCATAAAATATTTTATAAAAGAGCAAAGAAAGAGAGCAAAACAAATTTTTGAAACTAAAATGAAAAAACCAAAAAGTGCTCTGTTCAGAAGACCGAAGTCCTTGCGTAAGTTTGAAGTGTCAACTTCAGAAT
Organism: Malania oleifera; assembly: GCF_029873635.1. Taxonomy (NCBI): domain Eukaryota; kingdom Viridiplantae; phylum Streptophyta; class Magnoliopsida; order Santalales; family Ximeniaceae; genus Malania; species Malania oleifera. Next base: position 89,573,771 of record NC_080419.1, on the reverse strand, counting down.
ATTGAAGTGTACGCTCGGTCATCTAAGGATTAAACTTTAAAAGACTGAAGTTTAAGCTTAGTCATCTGAAGAATTTCTTCAGAAGACCAAAGATCAAGTTCACTCGTCTGAAGATTTATTGGAGAAACACAGAAACTGGTCGAAGCACATCAGAAGACTGAACCTTGACTTCAATCGTCTGAACTTGCAACTTCAGTAGTCTAAACCCCAACTTCAGACATCTGACCGTGTGTCCAGTTCAATTTTTCAAAGCTTTAAGGAACTTCAGTCGTTTGAGCCCTACTCCTTAATCGTCTGAACCTGCAGGAAGATTAAAAATCTAATCTTTAATGAGAGAACATGTGAATTATTTTTTAATCAAGTTGATCCAATAGTCAGGACTTATCCTAAGAACAAGTTTACCTATATAATCAACCTTTGAACCCTAGTGCCCCAACTTTCGGCATAAGATCGAGTGTATTGAACATTTAGCACAACTTAGGAGAGCATTGAACACATCGCTGAATTCTTGCTTGGGATTTCAAAACATATACTTCAAATCTAAGCTAAGGCTACATTGATCTTCAAAAGGCATTCTAGTGATTGTTGTGCATTCAACTTGGTATTGAGGTTTGGTAAATTGATTTGTTTGTCAATAATTTTTCTTAAAGAGTTTTTCATCTCAAAATCTATTATTGAATATTATTTAAGAGATTGATCTTGAGTGTACTTATATACATATAGCTTGTTTTGACAAGATCACTACTTGAGAAAAGTTTTGCCAATGGTTAAATATTTTTTATTCAAGTGTGTATTCGTTTAAAGACTTGATATTTTCGATATTACAGAACCACTTGATTAAATATTCTTAGAGCCTATAACTATATATATTATTGAGGGATATTTTCTGAAAAATATTATATTAGGTCCTTGATCTTTGGAACACATATCATATATATATACACATATTAATACACAAAAATCATATTGTGTTTAGTATATTTGGAATAAAACTTAATGATCTAGTTTGTTGGAGAAAAACTGAATTACATATTTGTATTGAACTGAATTACATATTTGTATTGAACTCATTTGGTTGGATTCAATATTTGAAGCAGAATTGTCATATTCTTTTAAACCAAAGATTATTTAAAACCCTAAGTTCTCCAAAGTACTTACTTATATAATTATTTTGGGAGATTTGATCAAGAGGAAATTTTGTGAAGCATATCATTCATATAACGATTACATCGTTACATACATGTTGAGCTTCAAGTTTTATCATATGGATATGTGTTAAGTTCTCCATTGTACTCACTAGCTTTCTTAGAAGAAATATTGAGTTGTTTTGCATATTTGAAATTCTATATTGCAATCACGGTTCAGGTTATGAACCGGATGAGGAGAAAGTTGTGCCTCTTGTAAGCAGCAGATGTAAGGGAAGCTCCATCCCGGTTAAAGGAGCAAGGATTTAGTGGAATCCTTTAGTGGGTTGCTCAAGGCAAGGACGTAGGTTGGGTTGGTTGAACCTCGTAAAAACTGTGTTTGCCTTCTCTCTTCCTTTACTCCTTTTAAATTTTCACAATGCATTTCATTACCTATCTTGCATATGTGAACATTGAATAACCCCACACACACTTGATAATTAATTGGGTAAAATAAAATTCATTGAGATAATAATTTGAATCAGTTTCAAACCCCTGCAATTAATTTGTTAGATATTGAAATAGGGATTAAGTTGTAAATAATCTTGAAGGTTTTTAAAAATACCCAATTCACCCCCCTTCTTGAGATTACACCTGAATTAACATTTGGTAATAGAGCAGGTTTACATAGACTTAATTGTTCATTTGTAAAAAGATCACATGGCATACATCGATGTAACTTCATTCGGTTAGGGACACTCATCTACTAGACCACCTATTTTCTGCAGTGTAAATTACACCTACTGGAAAAGAATGATGAGTATATATCTTTTAAATGTGGATTTTAAAGTGTGGAAAATTGTTTCCAAGGGAAACCATGTCCCTATGAAAGTAGTTGATAAAGTTAATATACCCAAAACTGAAGATGAGTATACTTATGAGAACTGGAAATTTGTGCAAATAAATGCTACTGGAATGAATTTGTTATTCTGTGCACTAGATGTAAATGACTTTAATGGGGTGATGGCCTATAACACTGCTAAAGTGATTTGAGAAAAATTAGAAGCTACATATGAAGATACTAAGGAAGTAAAATATAGTAGGATAGACATGCTCACTAGTGAGTATGAAGCATTTAAAATGACTGCTGATGAATCTATTCAATCCATGTACACTAGATTCACATACGTCATGAATTCTTTAAATACTTTTGGTAAATCTTACCCTACTTATGAGTTGATCAGGAAAATACTAAGGGGACTACTACCAGTTTGGGAAGCAAAAGCTACTACAATAGTAGAAGGGAGAAACTTCAAGGAGATGTCTGTTGATGAACTAATTAGATTGCTCATCACCTATGAGCTTGCAATAAATGAGAGGAAAAATGAGCAAATTAAAGCAAAGAAAGCTATAGCACTTAAGGCATTATCTCACTGCTCCAGTGAGGGAAGTGATTCAAAATTGGATGAAAACATGGGACTCATCACTAAGAAATTTGAAGAGTTCATAAGAAAGAACAAGAAATACACCATAAAATTCAAAGGCTCAAAAACAGAAAAGGGGGAGTCAAGCAGAAGGAAGCAAAAAGATGATCCTCCCATGTGTTATAACTATAGAGAATTTGGACATATCAAGTCGGATTGTCCCTAGCTAAAGAAAGTGTCTAAGAAGAAGAAGAAGAAGGCTCTAAAGGTGGGCTAGGACACTCACAGTACCAGTAGTTTAGAATCTGAATCCAGTGATGATGAGATTGCAAATCTATGTTTGATGGCTCACGATGACTACGAGGTACAATCTTATGTTTTGCTTCATCTTACTATTCATGTGATTCAAAAAATGAAAATAGCATGCTTTCTTATGATGAATTGCATCAGGAATATTTGTATACCCTTAAAATGCTTGAAAAAATAAATAAGAAAAATTCTATTTTGAAATTAAAGTTGAAAGAATTTTCAAAGTTAGTTGAAATTCAAAATGAATCTTATGCATCTCACATGAAAGACAAGGATTTGAAAATTGAGAAGTTAGAAAAGAATTTGAAAGATAAATCTAAGATTATTTGTAAATTTACAGAAGGTCAAAATAATTTTGAAAACTCCTAGGAGTTCAAAGAAATTCCCTAAAGAAGGAATATTTTGATTTTAATGTGAAGGAGAATCTAAAACAGAAACATCTCTACATGGGATTTTTTGTAAGAGAGTCAAAACCATATATTCCAACTAAATACTATCATAGAAATATTACACGTTTTAAATGTAAGAGGTTGGGCCACATAAAATTTGACTGCCCTTTCAAAAATAAAGATTTCAAAATTATGAAAGTTTAGGAAGTCAAAGGAGAATCTAGTACTAACCCCCATGGACCCAAGAAAATATGGGTACCAAAAGTAGTTATAAGATTATGTCCTACAGATGTGCTTGAGATTGTCCTCCTCGAAGGACAAGTGGTATATTGATAGCGGATGCTCGCGACATATGACAAGAGATAAAGCTAAATTATCATCTATCATATTCAAAGATGAAGCGTGTGATCAATTCATAAATCTGTGTAAGAAAATTCAAATGAAAAGGGTTATACTGTCACTAAAATATGAAGTGATATGGGCGGAGAATTTAAAAATCAAAGCATGGAAGACTACTACAATTCATTAGAAATAGCTCATAATTTTTCGGCTCTTAGAACACCACAGAAAAATGGTGTAGTTGAAAGGAAGAATAGGTCTATACAATAAATGACCATAACTATGCTTAACGAACATAAACTACCTAAGTACTTCTGGGCTGAGGCAGTAAATACCGCTTGCTATGTTCTAATAGAGTTTTGATTAGACCATCCCTAAATAAGACTCCTAACGAATTATGGAATGTCCACAGACCAAACATATCATATTTTTATGTCTTTGGCTGTAAATGTTTTGTTCTTAGAGACAACAAACATCTAGCAAAGTTTGATGTGAAATCAGATGAAGGTATCTTCCTAAGGTATGCCTTAGATAGTAAAGCCTACAAAGTATATAATAAACGAACATTAACGATTATAGAATCCATTCATGTAGTATTCGATGAGTCCATTCCCTTCTTTAAAAGGACCGATGAAGATGAAATTGAGATAAATAATGAATTAGAAAAATTGTCCATTAAAAATGATTCAGAAAAGAGAAATGAAATTAAGGAACCATCTGCTGAAACTAATCAAATTGGAAATGAGGTTAATGAACTACCTAGAGAATGGAAGTACATAAAGAGTCATCCCATTGATCAAATAATAGGTGAACCATTACATGGAGTAGCCACATGATCCTCACTGAGGAATATGATTAGCCATTTTGCCTTTCTATCTCAAGAACAACCTAGGAATGTGAGTGAAGCAATTGAGGATGAATCATGGGTGATGTCCATGCAAGAAGAGTTAAACCAATTTGAGAGAAACAAAATCTGGACATTAGTTCCTAGACTTGAGGATAAGACAATTATTGGAACAAAATGGATATATAAGAACAAGAAAGATGAACATGGGATAGTTGTTAGAAATAAGGCAAGACTAGTAGCTCAGGGATATAACCAAGAAGAAGGAATATATTTTGAAGAAACCTTTGCACCTGTAGCTAGAATGGAATCCATTCTAATGCTTCTAGCCTATGCTGCTTTTAAGGATTTCAAACTATATCAAATGGATGTCAAAAGCGCATTTTTAAATTGCTACATAAGTGAAGAGGTATATGTAGAACAACCCTCGGGCTTTGAAAACCATAAGAATCATATCACGTTTATAGACTAACAAAAGCCTTGTATGGTTTAAAGCAAGCCCCTAGAGCTTGCTATAAGAGACTAAGTGGCTTTCTACTAGACAATGGATTTATCAGAGGGAGGATAAACACAACACCTTTCATAAATTTTAAGAAAGGTGACATGCTCCTAGTTCAAGTATGTGTAGATGATATTATATTTGGAGCTACAAATAAAGACTTGTGCAATGAGTTTGCAAGCACGCTGCAAAATCAATTTGAGATGAGCATGATGGGTGAACTAAATTTCTTTCTAGGACTTCAAATCAAACAAGCGAAACATGAAATTTTTATAAATCAATTGAAGTATATTAGAGATCTGCTCAAAAATTTTAATATAGAAGATGGAAAAATACTAGGAACACCTATGAGCTCTTCTTTGAAATTAGAAAAAGATGAACAAGGTGTACCAGTAGATGTCATGCTCTATTGTGGAATGATCGGTAGCTTACTATATCTGACTGCCAGCATACCTGACATAATGTTCAGCATATGTTTGTGTGCAAGATTTCAGGCTACACCAAAACAGTCACATTTGTTAGTTGTCAAAGGAATACTTAGATACCTGATAGGAACCTTGGAACTTGGGTTATGGTATCCTAAGAATACATCTTTTGAGATTATTAGCTATTCAGATGCTGATTTTGCTGGTAGCAAACTGGATAGGAAGAGCACGAGTGGTACATGTCATTTCTTAGGACATTCGTTAGTCTCTTGGTTTTCCAAGAAGCATAATTCAGCTACTCTATCCATTGTTGAGGCAAAATACGTAGCAGAGGAAGTTGTTGTACTCAAACACTATACATGAAGCAAGAACTGATGGATTTTGGATTAAATTATGACACAATTCCTATAAGATGCAACAATACGAGTGTAATAAACATCTCAAAGAATCCGATATTACATTCACGAACTAAACATATAGAAATAAGACATCATTTTTTCATGATCATGTGCAAAAAGGAGATGTGACACTTGAGTTTGTATGCATAGATGAACAATGGGCAGACATATTCACGAAACCACTTGCGGAGGATAGGTTTATCCAAATTAGGCTTGAATTAGGCCTGATGCATAGCCGAGAGGTTGCCTGGAATTATATTAGATGACATAATTCAGGGGGAGCAACGTCACTTAATATTCACAATTAGTTAAAAAATTTTAAATTCGGCTCATTTTTTCCCATTTGGTATCACATTTGTTCACATTTGGTATTAAACTCGTATCATGATAAGAGCATACTAACTTACACATGTTAATTCTTACATAATCTTTGAACTTTCGTGACTGTGTTTGCTTATCCATGTATATGAAATTTGTCACATTGTGCATGTTCACATTGCAATTTAAATTCAACAACACAGCTTTCTGCATTAGTAAGGGGGAGAAGTAAATTGAATCAACACAGGGAGACACATTTCACAGTACAATTTTTAAAATCTGACTGTTGACTAAGTTTAAAACTTTAAGATTTAAAAGGGGAGAAGAATATAAGGTTATGTCAACTCATGTCTTGTTATACACCTTTTTTTTATGTCAAAAGGGGGAGAAGAATATCAGTTTATAGCAAAAATGGTTGGCAAAACTAATTGTGTATAAGCATATTTCATATTACTGCATATTTTTTTGTGCATTATTTGAGGGGGAGCCTTGTTAGGCATAACTCATTCTATATATTTTGCTCATGTATTTGTCATCATCAAAAAGGGGGAGATTGTTCATCTAGTTTGTTGGAGAAAAACTGAATTATGTATTTGTATTGAGCTCATTTGGTTGGATTCAATATTTGAAGCCGAATAATCATATTTTTTAAACCAAAGATTATTTAAATCCCTAACTTCTCCAAAGCACTTACTTATATAATTATTTTGGGAGATTTGATCAAAGGGAAATTTTGTGAAGCATATCATTCATATAATGATTACATTGTTACATACATACTAAGTTTCAAGTTTTATCATATGGATATGTGTTAGGTTTTCCATTGTACTCACTAGCTTTGTTAGAAGCAATATTGAGTTGTTTTGCAGATTTAAAATTCTATATTGTAATCACGGTTTGGGTTGTGAACCAGTTGAGGTTGAAGTTGTGCCTCTTGTAAGCAGTGGATGTAAGGAAAGCTCCGTCCTGGTTAAAGGAGTAGGGATTTAGTGGAATCCTAGAGTGGGTTGCTCAAGACGAGGACGTAGGCTGGGTTGGCTGAACCTCATAAAAACTATGTTTGCCTTCTCTCTTCCTTTAGTCCTTTGAAATTTCCGCAACACATTTCATTACCTATCTTGCATGTGTACATTGAATAACCCCACACACACTTGATAATTAATTAGGTAAAATAGAATTCATTGAGATAATAATTTGAATCAGTTTCAAACCCCTGCAATTAATTTGTTAAATATAAAAAAGGGATTAAGTGGTAAATAATCTAAAAGGTTTTTAAAAATACCCAATTCACCCCCCCCTCTTGGGATTACACCTGAATTAACACCTAATATCATCGAGCTCATGTGCTCAGCCTGCTTAACCAATCTGTTCGTGTGCACCTTTGACCCTTGCTCCTGCGTTGATAAGTCCTTAGAGAACGCTGTGAACGCAAGTGATTGCTTGGTGCCATCTAGGAGAGGGTTGTCTACCCTTATATACTTAAACATGTCTCAGATGGACTCATTTGAAGCCTCTTTCCTAAATATGGAAGGTGTAAGAGGGGTTGTAGGATGTGCTACTAGAGGGACATGAAATGCCCTATGAGGTGTGAAATGAGGTTTCGTCCTTCCAATGACAGGTATGGGGTTAAGGGGCTTATGTTCTAAACTAGAGGAAGATAGGGTGCAAGAATAAACGTTGGGTACTACCCTTTTTTCTTCCTCATCCTTTCCCTCACTCAACTCCTCCTCATCCTTAATATTTTTTATCTTATTATTCTAAAGAGTGGATACAGCCTGGGCCTGCTTATGATATGATAAAGGCTCGGCGTCCAGTTCACATTCTACTCCATATTGTCCCTTAGGGTTCACTATGGACTGACTCAGTAACTTACCCTCATCTCTTTGACACAAAGTAGCAGCTAGTTGCCCCATGGTGGCTTCTAGCTTTACGATGGACTGGGAGTGGGAATGAACAATCAGCCTCAGTGCTTTTACGGGCATTCAGCACCCTTTCCTAGCAAGAAACATAATTGGGTTGAGGATGAGGTGGCTGCTAAAACGATGAAGGTCTGGGGCTAGATGTGGAATGATTCTAAGAATTGTAAGGGTGAGAGAGTTAAGCATCTGAAGTTTGTAGAGGTATTTAGGATTGAAAACCCAGAGCTTGTTGCCTCCAGGAGAAATTAGGATGTTGTTTCCACCTAGGGTTGTAGGTATTTGAATAGGGATCGTTTGATGGCCTATTATACCAATTATGGGTGGCTTTTACTTCTTCCCATACAAGCTCAGGTTGGGACGGCACATATGGGCAACTGTAATATGAATGGGAAGGATTTGAGTAGATTGCACACACCTCTGCACAAGCCTGTAGTTGTTGTGGTTGCCTTAAGGATAAGCATTGATCTAGCTTTTTAGATATGCTATGCAGAGTGGGTGCTAAGTCATGGTCTGAGGTTAACTCGTAAACTCCCTTAGGTTTGGACGTTGGTGAATTGGGGGGGGGGGGATCTACGAGTAGCCACATTGTGCTGCTGCGAATTCTCAGCTAGGTTCTCAAAGAGAACCCATGCCTTATTTTCATGCTTAGTAAGGAAAGTACCCCCGCACGATGCATCAACCATTGACCTATCTCTCTCAGCTAGTCCTTCATGAAAGGTTTGCACCAATTGAAACTTGGTGTGGGCATTTACAAAACACTCCTAAGTCTCACAGAAAAGTTCCTCATCCATCTGTGTGAAACTTGTGATTGCCCTTCGCAACTAGTTAGTCTTCCCAATTGGGAAGTACTTTTTCATAAATTCATGCTACATGGTTGCCCAATTGGCCACCGAATTCGGTTCTAAGGATGTCATCTAGTATTTGGCCTTATCCTTTAGAGAGAACGGAAAAAGCCTAAGACATAGAGCATCATCACTAAAATTGGGTATTCGGATGGTGGAGCGGATCTCCAGGAACTCATCCAGATGCTAATAAAGATTTTCTGTGGAGTTCCTATAAAAGGCGGGTAGCATCGAGATGATCAAAATATTAATCTTGAATTGTGCCACCAGAACATTCGGGAACCGAATGCAGGACGGCGATGTGTATGCATTAGGCACAAAGTAGTCCCTAAGCAGCCGAATTGGTTGCTCTCCTACCACAGGTATGTGGGGAGTTCGGGGTTCTGGGATTTGTTCAGTGGGAACCGATGATCGTTCAGCCATGAGTTTCAGTTCAAACGACTCAACAATCTCAGGATTAGAGGTAGGTTTTTTATAGGATCTAAGAGATTTCTCAATCTCGAGGTCTGGGGGCACTATCTAAGGATCAAAAGAACACAAACTAAATATACACATTTGACACACACAAATTTAAGACTTCAAAATTAGCAAACAAAAATAAAAAGAAAGCAAGTAAAAACAAAGCAACAATATCCTAAAATGGAAGTTGGCTTATAACCGTAACTAGGTCCCTAGTAACGGTGCCAAAATTTGGTAGGCTTGCCAAGGCTTGGGTCCTTAACTACCAAAAATAATATTTATAAAGCCTAACATAATCCCAAGTTCAGTAGAAAGTGGGGAAGTTGAGTGTCGATCCTCAGTGACTTAAAGCGCAGTAAATCAAACCACTTCCAAATTAATCTATTATAGCCTTGTGTTAAATAAAAGTAAAAGATGATATTTTTTTTAGGGTGTTTTCTATCAACTACTAGAAAGCATGTAAATGAAAGCATGTAAATCTAACTTTACTCCTACCAAACAATGCTTAATCATGAATGACACCTGGGATGTTGTTTGCGTAATCTAAGTTCAGTGACTTTACCATATCAAACTATCTGGAACCCAGCTAATCCAAGAAGCCATTCGACCGCATAGAGTAGCAAGGGTGCACCAACCGTCCAGAGCATGGTTGAGAACCGCTGTATACTCTATCACAACAATCACGAGAACCTCTGTGGGAGATTGTAGCCCAATATGTGTACCTGACTGAAGGTGTAGAAATGCTTATCTTGTCAACCAGACATTCATCACAACCAAGCGGTAAAGGAAATCATTTAAATGAAAGTGGAAAAGAGAAAGCATGTAAAAGATCATCACTTTATTATTAAGAATGTCTGTCACCAACGTCATAAGGTACAGGAGAGTGATCATGTAATATACACAAAGAGCACATGAACGACGCTGGTTGTCACAGGCCGTCAGACACTTTACACACAAACTGAAATAGGAATTGAAATCTAATCTAACTAATCTACGATGGCTCTCAATGACATCTTAAGTTTTTCACTAACCTAACAGAGGCCAAAGAGGAACCAAGAGCTCATTTTAGAAGCGATTATTTATAGGCTCTAGGGTTTACAAGGTTTGATTTTCAATTTAGGAAAGTTTGCAGCAAATCTCGCGCAGAAGATAGTCGCTCTTGACCAAGTCACTCCCATGCTTACTGTAAAGACTCGACTCGAAAATTGAAACTATTAAAATAATTAGGAAGTATAATAAATGAAATGGATTAATGGATAATAATGAAAATAAAAAAATTTTATAGGAAGGAACAGCAGTCCTCGTCGACGAATGTTTTGTCTTCATCGATGAGTGTCCTTCTAGAGATCGTGGACAAACACCAGTCCCTCGTCGATGAAGAAATCCTGAGAGAGTAACTTCGAACTCTGAATTTCGTCGACGAATGTATCTTCTCGCTGATGAAGTTTCTTCAGTAGTTCATCGATGAACCCTGCCTTCTCGTCGACGAATCCATATGGTAGCAGCGTTTATAAAAGGATCCAAGGTTTCTTCCATGCTAAGAATTCAGGAAATTTTGGTTTCTCTCTCTTTTCTCTTCAAATTTGCCCTGATTTCAGCCTAATCACTAAACGGAAGCCGCTACAGTGCTCTAGGGAGGATTATTTACACATCTAGCGGATCAATTTCTTAAATTGAGCTTTTTAGGGAATGCTCCTAAGTTGAGGTAAGTGACTGAATTCTCAGTTTTGGATTTTTATAAGTTTATTTAAAGTTACTAAGTTGAGAAAATGTAGAAATAATATATTATTTGGGGCTTATCTCATCAAACTAGGGTTTTTATTCAGGGTCCAAGTGAACGTCGCAGGTATCGATTCGAGGATCCTGTCGGCGTAGTTCAGAAGTCAGATAAGGGGAAATTATATTTTAAATCAGTTTTGTAAAATAAAGATAATGAATTATGTTATACTTAAGTATATGTTTTTGGGATGGGTTAAAAATGCTAACCATGTAAATTATGTTTTCTGAGCCTAGGTCCGCTTATTTAGCAATGTATACGTGAAAATGAACTGATGAAAGTGAAAGGAATTTTTTAGGAAATTATGTAAGAAATCTAAATTATATTTTCAGTATTTAAATGCTAAATGTGGGTTGTCTTATTTTACAAGAAATATGTATGAATTTTATTGTTAAATTGTGTGGCATGAGTAAATGTAAGTTCTGTCAAATGTACGTTATATGTATGAAATGCAGGCTAAGTGAGTAATGCATTGAGAATAAAATATGAAATAAATTATGCACTTTGTGTATGTTAATGCAACCATGTAAATGTATGACAGCTGAAAGTCGTGTTAGCAGATTCTAGTTCATTTATATGTAGACTAACTGATGACAACTAAAAAGAGTCGTGTTAGCAGATTCTAGATCATTTCTATATGGACTAATTGATGACGGCTAAAGAGGGGCTGTAGTATGAATGAATAAAGAGGCAATAAAATGACAATGGAATGAAATCTGAAATGTGAACGATGTAAATGGGAAAGAGTCACTTAAAATGAAATGCGATGCAATGTTTAAGATATGAACATGAACAGATGTGAATGGTTGAATAATGACAGAAAGAATAATGTATTATGATATTAGAAGTATCTATGCTCATAGAACATGTTATGATTGGGCAGGGCGTACTCTTCGCCTGAGGGCTTGCTGAGAAGGGCGAGTGCGCTAGTAACTTTAGATGTGGCAATAGCAACATAACGTACCAGGGCAGAGGGAACCTACTTGTATGGGCGGGTAGATTTCTTTATCTTTGGGGCCTTCGCTGGTAAACCTTTGTTTGAAATGTGTGAGTACGAGATCAATCTAACATTAGAGGGCTTACTGAGTAAGGTAAGTGCCCTGATATGCTTTAGTAGTGACCTTCGGGTTGCCTAAGTATCATAGCAAAGGGGTGCTACTTGTATGGGCAGGTAATCACCCCTATCCTTTGGTAATCTTGTGAGTTGAATATTTTGCAAGTGTTTGGTTAAGCTCAGAGAATGGTTTCAGTGTTTATGATAACGTTTTGCAAATGTTATTAAAATGATATTTATAAACCTCATGTTAGCCACACGCTGTTTTAATATATATTATTCCTTTCCTTACTGAGATGTGTCTTACCCGAATATGAATAATTCTTTTTCAGGACATTCTCGAGGTCGGTCTTAGAGAGCTCGAAGGTTTATAGCATTTTTTAGGATTATAAAGAGAAAGGGTATATTTTGATAATACTATTGGGTTGTATGAAGTCTAAGTTTATGATTTTTATGTTTTATGTTTTAAGTCCCCTAGAAAAGGAATGAATGAGAATATTGGTTTTGGGGAATGAGTTTTTGGAGGTATATGGATTTGTGAATACAGGTGGATGAATGGTTAATATGGAATATAGATAGAAATAGTAAATTCTGGTATTATATTTATGGAGATTATGTTAATGTTTTTCACTATGTATATATTGATTTATGGATTATCAGGATTTTATAAGGTATAATGCATTGGACCTGGGTTTAAGGGTTCGAGGCATTATATTTTGGTATTAGAGCAATGATTTTGGGATTTTTAAAAATTAGGAAATGATTTATACCAGAGTATAGGAATGAGTTAGGATGAAAATAGGAGATGGGTAGGTTAGGTGTTGATAAGTATAGGATTTTGTCTTATAACTTGGAGGCATAAATCCCTTGGCGAACTTCTGTGATTTTCTAATTTAGTTGACGATCTCAGAAAACCACTGCAAATCCATCGACAGTGATGTTTCTTAGCCGGGAGACTGGTCCTTATATGGAGATTTTGGATTTCTATTGGATTTAATTTAATTATTATGTTGTTTGGGGTTATAATATTAAATTCTTATCTCTTTTTTGTCCTATTTTCAGGATGGATTTGGGGCATGAGAATGTAGCAGGTGAAGGAAGAGAGGATTCAGTGACTTCTAGTAAAGAAGAAATATATACCTCTAAGGTGCTGCGAGGTATCACCCGTCAGGTTAAGGTAGAGATGAAGAAGGATCCAAAAGAATAGAACTATCCACCTATAAGTCAAGGCTGGAACATTAAGTAATTTATAAGTATGAACCCTCCAGCCTTTGTAGGAGGACATGATCTAGTGATTGCAGAGAATTTGATACAGGAGATAGAGGAGATTATGGTTGTACTCGACTGCACAGACGAACAGAAGGTCTGTTATGCTACATTCAAAATAACTGGAGAGGTGAAGCACTTGTGGCATTCTGCGAAGTTTCTATAGGATTAGAGGTTGGTAAAGATAGCTCTTACTTATGAGAGATTCAAGGAGCTGTTCTTTGACAGGTATTTTCCTTCATCTGTTAGAGGGGAAAATATTGAGGAGTCTACTAATCTGACCTACGGGGATATGACTGTTGCAGAGTATGCGGCTAAATTTGTGGAATTGTCACGTTTCGCTTCATTTCTAATCCCAAACGGGGTAAGGAAATCCAGGAAATTTGAGAAAGGCTTGAGGCGCAAAATCTATGAGCTAGTAGTTGAATTTCAGGTCTAGACTTTTTTAGAACTAGTTGATAAGGCCTCGGTGTTGGAGAAGAGTATCTAGGGTAGCACTGAGTCTTTAAAGCAGAAAAAGAGACTTGCACCATCTAGTTGTTAGTCTGAATCCAATCAAGGATCAAGGAAGAAAGGAAAAGAGACAGTGGACTCTGTATGCCCACAGTGTAATAAGAGGCTTAGGGACGAATGCTGGTTTGGCACTCCGAATTGTTACAGGTGCAGTAAGCCAGGGCATATCCGAAAATATTGTTGGGAGCCATTGTCTATGGTATCAGTGCAGAGTCAGGATAAAGGGAAACAGCTGGTACCCTTAGGAATAGGTGCTCCAGCTCGAGTGTATACACTTCAAGCTGAGGAGGATGCCATCAAAGAAGCAGGTATGAGATTATATTTAAGATAATGATGATTCAATTTAATAAAGAATGATTGAATGGTTTATATGATGATATATATGTTGAGTTCTTATAGTCATAGTTAGCAATGAATTCAAGTAATGTGAAAGGATGATTAGTTAGTAAAATTTTGAGGACAAAATTTCTTAAGGAGGGGAGAATGTAATGACCCAAAAATTGAAACTATTAAAATAATTGTGAAGTATAATAAATGAAATGGATTAATGGATAATAAGGAAAAGGAAATATTTTAGAGGAAGGAACAAAAGGCCTCATCGACGAATGTTTTGTGTTCATTGACGAGTGTCTTTCTAGAGATCGTGGACGAACTCCAATCCCTCGTCAACGAAGAAATCCCAAGAGAGTAATTTCGAACTCTAATTTCGTCAATGAATGTATCTTCTGGTCGATGAAGTTTCTTCAGTAGTTCATCGACGAACCTTGCCTTCTCGTCGACGAATCCACATGGCAACAGCATTTATTAAAGGATCCAAGGTTGCTTCCACACAAAGAATTCAAGAAATTTCCCTTTCTCTCTCTAGAAAGTCATTTTCTCTCTCTTCTCTCTTCAAATCCACCCCGATTTCAACCCGAATCACTAAACGGAAGTCACTACAGTGTTCTAGGAAGGATTCGCTACACATCTAGCGGATCAGTTTCTTAAACTAGGCTTTTTGAGGAATGCTCCTAAGTTGAGGTAAGTGTCTGGATTCTTAGTTTTGGGTATTTATAAGTTCATTTAAGGTTATTAAGTTGTGAAAATGTAGAAATAGTATATTACTTGGGGCTTATCTCATTATAATAGGGTTTTGATTCAGCGTCCAAGTGAACACCGCGGGTATCGGTTCGAGGATCCTGCCGGCATAGTTCAGAAGTCAAGTAAGGGGAAATTATATATTAAATCAAGTTTTGTAACATAAATATAATGACTTATGTTATACTGATGTATATGTTTTTGGGATGGGTTTAAAAATGCCAACCATGTAAATTATGTTTTCTGAGCCTAGGTCTGCTTATTTAGCTATGTATATGTGAAAATGGACTGATGAAAGTGAGGAATTTTCCGGGAAATTATGTAAGAAATGTAAATTATATTTTCAGTATTTAAATGCTAAATGTGGGTTGACTTATTATACAAGAAATATGTATGAATTTTATTGTTAAATTGTGTGGCATAAGTAAATGTAAGTTCTATGCAAATGTACGTTATATGTATGAGATGCAGGCTAAGTAAGTAATGCATTGAGAATAAAATATGAAATGAACTATGCTCTTTGTGTATGTTAATGCAACCATATAAATGTATGACAGCTGAAAGTCGTTTTAGCATATTCTAGCGCATTTCTATGTAGACTAACTGATGACAACTAAAAAAAGTCATGTTAGCAGATTCTAGCTCATTTTTATGTGGACTAACTGATGACGGCTAAAGAGCGGCTGTAGTATGAATGAATAAAGAGGCAATAAAATGACAATGGAATGAAATCTGAAATGTGAACGATGTAAACGGGAAAGAGTCACTTAAAATGAAATGCAATGCAATGTTTAAGATATGAACATGAACAGATGTGAATGGTTGAATAATGACAGAAAGAATAATGTATTATGATATTAGAAGTATCTATACTCATAGAACATGTTATGATTGGGCGGGGCGTACTCTTCGCCTGAGGGCTTGCTGAGAAAGGCGAGTGCGCTAGTAACTTTAGATGTGGCAATAGCGGCATAACGTACCAGAGCAGAGGGAACCTACTTGTATGGGGGGGTAGATTTCCCTATCTTTAGAGACTTCACTAGTAAACCTTTGTTTGAACTATGTGAGTACGAGATCAATCTAACACTAGAGGGCTTACTGAGTAAAGTGAGTGCCCTGATATGCTTTAGTAGTGGCCTTCAAGTTGCCTAAGTATCAAAGCAAAGGGGTGCTACTTGTATGAGCGAGTAATCACCCCTATCCTTGGGTAATCTCGTGGGTTGAATATTTTGCATGTGTTTGGTTAAGCTCAAAGAATGGTTTCAGTGTTTATGATAACATTTTTCAAATATTATTAAAATGATATTTATAAACCTCATGTTAGTCACACGCTATTTTAATATATATTGTTTCTTCCCTTACATAGATGTGTCTCACCCGAATATGAATATTTCTTTTTCAGGACATCCTCGAGGTCGGGCTTAGAAAGCTCAAGGGTTTATAGCATTTTTTAGGATTATAAAGAGAAAGGGTATATTTTGATAATACTATTGGGTTGTATGAAGTCTAAGTTTATGTTTTTATGTTTTATGTTTTAAGTCCCCTGGAAAAGGAATGAATGTGAATATTGGTTTTAGGGAATGAGTTTTTGGAGGTATATGGATTTGTAAATACAAGTGGATGAATGGTTAATATAGATTATAGATAGAAATAGTAAACTCTGGTATTATATTTATGGAGATTATGTTAATGCTTTTCACTGTGTATATATTGATTTATGGATTATCAAAATTTTTTCAGGTATAACGCACCGGACCTGGGTTTAAGGGTTTGAGGTATTACACTTCCCTTGTGCGCGTCTTAGTCGATTCTTCTAAAAAAGCAGGGATTTAAATATTCAGCATTGTCAACTTAGTCGCGCCATAGAGTCTTGATAGTCAAATTGATGGTCGAGACTTGTAAGATCTCGAACTTTAGGGAATCTCAGGTACTCGACATAGTCACCTTTCATGGTCTCTCTGGTCGAACACTTCATTGAGGCTCTCGGTAATTCTGATCTCAATTTTGGCTGAGTATCTCAATGTGGTTGCCTCGGAGAGTCAGTTGTTTGAGGACTTGGTTGATCCTTGCAACAATTCTTTCTCAGTATGAACCTAGGAACCTGTGAGTAAAGACTTAGTCGCCCCTTTATGCTACTGGTCGCACCACTTTGTCGAGCAAAGCCTTATTGTCCTTTGATGACTTGGAGCTTTAGGAGTTTGGCTGAGTATCTGATTTGAGCTTTGTGTGTCTCCAAATTCTCCTTTAGCTTCTTGTACGCATAATTCCTTGGTCCTAACCTATTTTTCCTAAAAATACAAAGAAACTTTGCATGGCTCTGAACAATGATAACTCTGAGTAATTACATAATAAAATAAGGATAAACAAAGGTAAATGAGGGTCTAAAATCATGCATTTTAGGGACTCATCAGTCTTGGTTCTTGCATTTGCTAGGTTAGAGGTGATGTCTAGTGGGGAGATATAAACCTAGGTCCTAAACCTTACTCAAGACGTGAAAATTAAGCCACCCCTAGAGATAGACTTATTTCAAGGAATTATTTTCGAGCTTAGTTTCTTAACAGAGGTATGAATATGACTCAAAGTTTGTAATAATTTTCCTAAATAACCATGAAAGAATGAAAATGCAAAAAAGAATGAGCAGAATAAAGAAAAAGAAATGAAAACTATGTAGAATACATGCTCCAAATACAAAAGAATCAAGCTACGGACACAACACACCATCCTCTATACATATGAAGGTTCTACAGTTGTCCGTTGCACATGACGTATTCATGCTTGGTTTAGGAATAGGTCAATCTAGGGTGGTCTTGGTTGGATATGGTGAGTAGGTGGGAAGACGCTAGGGTGAAGGATAATACACCTTATAAATAGGCTGGATCTCATTCTTATGAGACTAGTTCACTCCATGCTTAGCGTTAGTTCTTCAACATATGTGGGATGCTTGATCATGACACTATTCCTCACATATGAGAGTGAACCTATCTTCTTGAGTGTTTTTTAGGGTATACCAATGAGGCCGAGTCAAGATAACCATTCTGTAGGTGTCCAAGGATTATCCTCAGTGGAATAAATCATGCACTTTACACATGCCTTGTGATGTTGCCTATTTATACTTGAAATTATATCACTATATTAACTCTGAATTGCAATTGCTGGTTGATTTTCTATGAGTTATGCTTTTTATGATGGCTATACACTATGAGATTTGCATGAGTGGTTGTTGTAGAGTTGTGTGAATAGTGGAGTTATGTATGAATAAGCTTATCTGCAATTAGTTTATATTCCTATATGTAAAATGGTATAATTGTGTTACATGTGATCTTATATGATGTGAACTGATAATGGTGTTTGTGGGTATCGCCCTAGAAACCCTCACAAGACTACAACTCATCAACTAAGATCAACTTAGGGGTTTAAAGCCTTGTTGCATATGGTAAATGCAACCATATTTCCCACGAAAGATGTGGTAGATAGGATTTCTTAGTTTTCTTAGTTTTTTCTTTGCTCAAGAACTAGTAAAGTGTAAGTTGGGGGTTGTGATGAGTCCCTAAGATGCATAATTTTAGGCCCTTATTTACCTTTGTTTTGTCTTCTTTTATCTTATATTTACCCTTTGTTAACATAGTTTGGAGTTATGCAAGGTTTTTTTGTGTTTTAGGAAATACAAGTTAAAACAAAGGAGTTAAGCATTACGAGAAGCCAAGGGAGTATATGGGATACTTAAATCCTAAATCAGATGTTAAACCAAGCTTCTAAAGCATCAACACATATCAAAGGAGAAAAGACTCTGCTCAACCATGTGGTGCGACCAGCAACATAAGTGGCGACTAGGTCTCAAGTTGCAAACTCCGAGGTTCAAATTGAGAGAATAATGCCACAATGTTCGACCAAGTTCTCGACTAGCAAGACTCATAGGGGCGACTAGGTCTAGATCTCGACCAGCAGCTTGACTAGCAAGACCCATAGGGGCAACCATGTCTAAATATTGATCAGCAACCTCAAATAGGGCGCGACTAGGGAAAAACAGAGTGCTACCTGGTCGACAGCGATGATCTTCTGCGCGAGATTTTGTGCTAGACTTTCCTATTTTGAATTTCAAACCTTGTAAACCCTTTTGGGTATAATTGAAGATGTTCTTAGGGTTACTCTTTGGCCTCTCTTAGGTTAGTGACATATTTAGGACGTCATTGAGAGGCAAAGTAGATTATACTTAGATTAGATTTACTGTTTTCCTGGTCTTCCATTATATTTTCTGGCATTAGTGATAGACGCTTTGATTGCAATAGAATGATCTTTTACATGCTTTCCATTTACTTTCTTTGATTTATATGCTTTGATTTAATTGTTTTCCTTTACTACTTTACTTTGTTGCCTTGATTGTGTTGAAGTCTTAGAGATAGGATAGCACCACGACCGATTCAGTCAGATATATGTAGTAGGCTACAAATACTAAAAAGATTTTGTGTGGTCTTTGAGATAGGGTATACTCTAGTTCCCAATCGTGCTCTGGAAGATTGGTGTAACCTTGCTACCCTATGCCCTCGAAAGGTTCCTTTCACCATTTAGCCTAATACTGATAGCTGACCAAATGGAGTTTATGCACACAACAACCTAAGTCTGATTTATGAAAAAGGCATTGCTTTATAGGAGTATAGATAATTTAGACTTTACATGCTTTCAATAGTATGCTAGAAAACCCAATCAAAATCTCTCTTTTTTACTTTCTTTCACACAAAGCTATAATAAACTAGATTGGAAATGGTTGATAACTGCACTTTTAGTCCCTAAGGATCGACACCTAACTTTCTCAGTTTCTACAAAACTTAGGATTAGTTAGGTTCTATAAATATTATCTTTGGTAGTTAAGGACCCATGCCTTGGTGAGCCTACCAATATACTGTTCAATGCGTCCAATATGCTAATCCAAGGAAGTATAACTTGACTAAAGTGAACTGAAACTAGTACGCACTTCACTACAGAAGGCATTCTGCTGCTGCCGATAAGCTACAAGCCAAGATGGAGCATCATCTGTTGGTGGAGCATTGTGTTGGGATCAGGCCCTTGTTGAGGTTCTTGACGTCCTCTTCTGCCCTTTGGCAACCAACCATGCCCTTCATTTTTTTCATAACCTATTTGCTTCACCATAGTAGCAGAAAACATATCATAGCGGGTACGAGTTATGAACAGTGTAGATGAAGTGGTAACACCTAAATAATCAAAAATATGGTTCAACACTCCTCCATAAGGTAACATAACTCATCTAGACTCTTCTTGTGTGATCATCCATTTTAAAATAAGATTAGGTAGATCAAGTTTCTTTCCTTTGAGCAGACACCACATCACAAAGTAGTCAAGGTAGGAAATGTGATCATGTGATCGTACCCTAGGCAAAATATTGTATATGATGAGTTTCTATAGAATTTGAGCTTAAAGGTTTAGGTGATGATATAGTGGATGATGACCAAAATACATAGGAGTTTCAAACATAATCAATGATAAAAACTCCTCAAGAGTAAATCCTTATGCCATTATCCAAGACGAACCAGTCAGTGGACATTCAAAATCTCCATTTTGGATTCTAAATCTAGCTACTAAAGTTTGTGGAGTGAGAGCAAAAGATTTATCTATGATCTTAGTAGAGGTCACAGTATCTCCTTTTATCATATTTTCATAGAAAATCTCAACCAGATTAGGATACATACCTCTAGCTTGATAGGTTATGAATCTTTCCCAACCCAAAGCATTAAATATATGTAAAATGTTCAAAAAATCATCTCTAAAAAATTCAACTTCTAAAACCTTACCAAAGATAGGTTTGGTAGATTGAAGATGCTTCCAATATATTTGCTTTGCATTAGGCATCATCAACCATTTCTCAATGTCGTTGCTATCATCTTTCCTAGAGGAAGAACCTCGGTTAGCCACATGCTTGGTTCTAAGTATGATTTAGAGAAAAATAACTAGTGAAATCGTCTAAAATGAAGTGAGAATGAAAGATTGAAGGATATTTTAAGGTTTAAACAGTATAATCTTACAGAAATATGACTTGAAGACGAAAGAGAGAGACTTTGGGAGAGTGGAGGTATACAGTTTGTTGATTGAGATGCAAAAAGTTAGGGTTTTTATGAATAGTAAATATTTATACTGCCGCGGATTAGTTGACCGTGCTCGAAGAGTCAGTTGCCTGACCTGTGTATTTCTTTGAATTTCACAAGTCAAAGTAGATGCAGTCAACTAATGATGAATGGTCAGTTGCGTGACCTTCAGCACTTTTAATTAACAAGTATACTTAGCTCAACCACTCAGTCACATTAATGTCTCATTCTCAAATCACCTCTATACTATGTAATGAACCTAATTCTCATCGTATTGAGATGAACCTATCCTCTGAAAGGGGTGTAGTAAAGATGTTAGCCCATTGTTCATCTGTATTTATGAATTCAAGAATTATATCTTCCTTTTGCACATGATCTCTAAGGAAATGATTTTGAATGTCAATGTGCTTAGTTCTAGAGTGAGAGATAGGATTCTTTGAAATATTTATGGCACTAGTATTATCACATTTGATCGGTACCCCCAAATATTCCAAAATGAATACCGTGAGTTGTTGTTTCATGTACAGAGTTTGTACACAACAACTACTTGCTACAACGTATTCAGCCTCAGCAGTAAACAATGCCACAAAATTCTGTTTCTTGGAGAACCAAGATACTAGAGATTATCCTAAAAAGTAGCAAGTACCACTGGAACATTTTGTGTTTATCTTACATCACGGTATAATTTGCATCCGAATAGCTAATCATTTCAAATGTTGTGTCATTAGGATACCAAAGACCTAAAACAATAGTACCTATTCAATATCTCAATATTCGTTTTACAGCTATTTGGTGAGATTCTTTAGGAGCCGCTTGAAAACGAGTGCACATGTAGACACTGAACATGATGTTAGGTCTATTAGCAATCAAGTAGAGTAGGCTACCTATCATGCCTTGGTAGCATTTCACATCTACCAGCTTTCCTTGCTTATTGCTATCAAGACTATAGAAGTTATTGATCTTATAGGTCATATCCCGTTTTGATAATGACAAAAATTTTGGTATCTTACCTGTACCTTGAGTTTGTAAATAGGACCACACTTTGAATGCAAGGGTAAGGATATAGTGGAATCCGTAAAGATCTTAATGTCCATATCACAATATGCCAATTGAAGGAAGAAAGGAAATGAAGACCAATCTTTTATTCTTGTAATTGCAATTTAAATTTGTTGGTTTGTAATAATCTACATATCATGCATAATAAATATCATATTCTTATTCACACTAGGTTGATGAAATGCAGAGGTCAAAATGGACTTAAATGCACACTTTTGAGTGGTCTTGGTCGATCAAACCCTCGACAGTATAAATGTCTCAATCGATCGAACAGGTTAAAATTCAACATGCTGACTTGGCCTCAGACGACCGAACATATATTGAACTTATCATCCACGGTCGTCCGAACCTTGGATGTGACTCCTTTCACCTTCCTCGGCTAACCGAATTAGTAGTGCAAATTGAACTCAGTCGATCGAGTTCAAGACTCGGCAAACCGAACCACTCACCGGGTGACTGAAACCACATAGCTTTGGAAAATCACCTAGGCTTAGCCGACTGAGTAAGCCCACAGTTGACCGAACCTGAAAAGTGGCTGTGAATTTATGTGAGTGTTTAGGCGACTGACCCTAGGCGTTAGGCGACCAAAACTCTCGGGTTGAAATTTTTTAACTCTGATAAATGAGGTTAATTTTAATGAAACATCATAAATATTTTTCTAAAAGGACCTTCATGTCCCCAAAGGTTAATTTTTTTATGGATGTCTATATATACTCCCTTATTTGTCTTAACTAGTATCAAATTAGGAAATATCACTATCAAAAATCCTCTGAATTTTTTATACTCATTTTTGCTTATATACTTCAAATCATCCAAACAAATAAAATCCTTTTAAGGAGAATCATTTGTTATACCCCTTTAGTTGCAAACTAATTGCAACTTGTAAGGGAGTGTGATTTCATATTATTGTGATCATTTCCTATATTTATTTAAAGCTTACAACTCTCTCATTTTGCCTCATCTGAAATTGATTTTTAAAGAGTAAGTTAAAGTTTTTCCCATTCTATTTTATTGATAAATACTATTTGGGAAGAACTCATATTTAGCTTCTAAGTCTCGACATTCTTATTGCTAGATTCAAAGGCTTGCTTGTGCTATTTGATAAAATATTGTTTGCAAGCTTGAAACTTTAATCTTGGTTGTGCTTAACATTGGAAATATATTTGTTGAGATATTTGCTTAAAAGTTTAAAGTCTTTTGATTATTTACTTGTTGAATATATTATCTCTAATCAAAGGCATTACTCTCACATATATACAATATATATATATATTCTCTAATCAAAGGCATTACTCTCACATATATACAATATATATATATATATATATATATATATATATATATATATATATATATATATATATATATATATAGACACACACACACACAATATATATACACATTGGTTGAGAGTTGACACATAGCTTGACCCTATCTCACTTGAGCATAAATTACTATTATTTGTGAGTACATTGATTGTGCGTATTGGTACATACTTGCTTATTGGAGAAGCATTGATATTGTACACAAAAGCCATTAATTATCTGTTGTATTCCAGGCATGGCCTGAGGGAGTGTTGATCTAGCCCGTAAGGATCGGTTGTAAAGGTTGGGGTCAGCCTTGTTAATCTGACCTGGGGTTTACCTCGCCCAATAAGGAGAGGTTTTGTAAATGGTGCTGCTCCATCCGCAAGTGAGCAAAGGTTTTAGTGGAAATCCTCAGGCTAGTTAGTTAGAGGCGGGGACATAGGCACGGTTGCTGAACCCCTATAACATATCTATTGTAACTATTTCCTTATCTGCTTTATATTCTTGTGATTACTTCTTTATCTTTATCTTCTAAATATACTGCACACTTGTAGACACTTTATTGTGAAAATTGGGTAAACACAGGAATTAAGATACTTACATTCATCATTAATCTGGTAAACTTTCTAGTTGTTTAATACATATGTAGATTGACCCTTGGTTGAGATATACTAATTGGGAAATATTTGACCTATAATTTTAAAATATTCATTTCACCCCCCCCCCCTCCTCTTGGGATTACATCAAAATTAACTATTGGTATCATAGCCAAGTTGTAACTTATCCTAACGAGTGGCTAGATAGAGATCAATGGCTCAGTTTGTTGTATCTCAGTTTAGTGAGGGACAATCACCTTCTAGGCCTCCTGCATTTTGTGGTGTCAACTACACCTACTTAAAAATTCAAATGAGCATTTTTATAAAATCAAAGGACTGGAAGGCTTAGCAGGTGATTGTTAAAGAAACTTGTATGCAAACAATTGGAAATGATATTAAATTAGTACATAAAAATTCACATGCCATGGAATTATTATATTATGCTTTAGATTCCCATATTTCTCATGAAATTATGGCATGTAAAAATGTGAGGGAAGTTTTGGAGAATCTTGAGAGAATGTATGGAAAGTCCTAGATAAATGAAACCACCACTTTGGAAGTATCAGGCTCGAATGAACTGGGAGTGGTGAATCATGGAGTGATTACATTAACAGAAGGTGAGGTATATGAATCTAACTCTAATTCAATCGATGATTCTTATAATAAATGATGTGATGTGTCAAGTACTGAATCATTTATTGAACATTGTGATAATACTGCTAATGATTCATGCGATGTTTATTGTAAAAAAATTTTGTGATGAATTATCTAATGCCCATGGTGAAAGTTATGCGGATTCTTGTGATAAATGTGGTGATATATCCTTTAATGAATCATGTATATCTAATATTGAGAGCATGCATTCCTTCGGTGAACTAGAAAATGCTTCATTTAATATTCATAGATTTCTAGTTAATTTATCTAAAATGAAAACATTTTTGAAAATCAAGCACAAGAAGTCGGCTAAGCAATTAGAAAATCGAAAGGATTATTATGCAAATCTAGAAAAGAAAAAATTAAGATACTGAAAAATATCTGCTTGAGGGAAAATTCTGGAATTAAGGCTAAAAGTGAGAAGACCAAGTCAAAGCAACCCTTAGAAATTAAAATGAATATCTCTTACAAAAAGGGTTCATATTATGAGTCTTGTAGTCATAATAATGCTTCATTGAGTAAAAACATAACAAATAAGCATAATATTTCACGTGCATATAAAACTTGCTTATTTAGTAAAGACAAAGGGCACCTTCAGGTTATTAGTTTACTTAGAAGTGCCAACGGGATAGATAAAGAAATGAAGTGGGCTATCATAAAAGCCAACACCCTAGAGCCAAAGGAAGAAAGGATTCCAACTCAAAAGAAATGGTGTAAGAATGAAACAAGTATGGAAGGTTAAGGAAGTATCAAAATTCAATCCTCCTGGAATCAAAGAAAAACGAATGCCACAGTATTTCCCATCTTCTCGTCACTAACCTGAGTGTGCTCTTCATCTAAATATATTAAGTCTTGGAAGAACGTAATGTCAAATGGCTGCATTCAGAGGTTAATAGTTGAGTACCTAAGTCACCTTCACTGATTGTTTTAAGGGAAAGGTCAAAACAATACTTAAATTGAAAAATTGACTGGACTCGGTCGACCGTCCCCATTCGGCCTAAAATACTCAGTCGACCGAACCTGGTATTTAACCAAGTTTGACTACCTCAGACGCCTGATCATTTTAAGTGAAAGTGGCTTAGTCTACTGAGATGATAGTTCAACAGACCCTACTAGAGCTTCGGACGACCGAAGCTTTGAAGATACGAACGACATTTATGTTCAGTCTACTAGCCCCACTATGAACAAATTTGCTCGGGTGACTGAATCTGGGAATTTGAAGCATTTGTTTTATTTAGGCAACTGAAGTTGTGGCTCAACCAGTCGAACAGACATTAGCCGTGCCATAATTAATGTGGTTCGATCGACCAAAGGTTTCTACAAGCGTCCAAACCCACGATCTATATAAAGAAATGTGATGCGAGCAACTTCATTTTTAACCTATGTTGAGAGCAAATGGAGGCGAGCTGCTTCATTTTTCCCTTCAAGTTCCTTTTTACTCTTTCCCCCATCCAAAAATTCTACCAAAATCCATTATCAAAAATGTCAGGAGCCAAAAGACAGATTGAATCTAGAGCTGCTCTAGATGACTGGTTCATTTCTATTGAGAAGGAAACTAAGTACCAGAGGGATCTCAAAACAAAAGATCCCATCTTCAGTAAGATTCTTGACATACCATTTATGCAGTCCCATTTTGATCATATCTTGGATTTGTTTAGGTATCAAGGGTGGTACTCCTTCATCGCACATCAATTGAAAGGTATATACCTAGTTCTTGTTAGATTATTTTATGCCAACCTAGGGCAGGATGATCAAAGGCTCTACTCCAGAGTCATAAATTCTGATATCAGATTTGATGAGGGTTACCTTGCTGAGACCTTTGATATCCAGCGAGGTGAGGTTATTTATCCAAATCCCAGGAACTCTTGGATCAATGAATAGGAGTTCTTAGTTGAAAGGTTTACATCTTTGGTGATGTGTACTCCTCTGGTCAATCTCAATCATCCCCTAGAGTATAGGACATTCCATCTCGAGGCTAAAATAGTCCATCACCTTATCACATATAATATCCTACCGAGATTTGGTTCCAAGGATCATGTATCCTTTTTTTACTGCTTCATCATGTGGTTTCTATTCAAGAGAAAGAAGCTAGATTTGCCATCTTTAATCATAAAATGGACTTTTATGAAGACTATTGGAAAGAGGATAGTAGTGCCATATGGAAGCATTCTAAATAAGAACTTCTTTCGATTGAGGGTCACTAGATCACACTATATTGTGTTCAAAAAGAAGAAGAACTTGGACTTGTTCTCATCCACCACTCTGAAACTGATGGGTTATGAATTAGCAGGGAATATGTGGCTGCCAATCAACCCTAAGTGAGCAAGAGCCATACCAAAAGCTCAAAGGAGTAGGTTCATCAGTCCATCAATTCAAAGATCATGGTAGCCATCACAGGCTTGGCTGCTTCTGAAAATGAACTCAAGGAATATCAGTTCCAGTCCATGGAGTCTATACAGAGAGAAATAAGGGAGCTAGCTACCATGTTTGATGCCAGATACACTGAAATTCAGGAAAAATTTAGAGATTATAGAATCACGATTGAAAACATGCATGCAAACCTTCACAAAAAGTGCTTCAACCTTGAATCCATCATGACTGCCAACTTTCATATGATGGATAATCGTATTAGGGAACTGAATGATGATGGTGAGGATGAGATGGAAGTCAGTGAAGGAGAGGATGGAGAAGATGGAGAGTCATAGAGAGCGCCTCTCAGTATCAGTGGTATCTTACTCTTTTATTTAACACACATTTCTTTTGGGTTTGTACTTTCATACAGTATTTGCTTTACTTTGCCTTGACTACATTATACCATATATTCACCCACCACACACACATTTGATTACTATTTTCACTCTATGGTGGTTGATTTGATGATGGCATGAACTTTTTGAATCATTATGAATATACAGTTTGGTTGTTGATGCCTCCTACATGACTAATGCAGTGATGAGTAATACTCGCACAAATATTTTGTGAATAGTGTGGCTTGCAGATCTTAATTTCCAAATGTTTGTTACATGAGTGTTATATACATGCTAATTTGAGACTAAGCTTGTTCTCCAAATTAATAAGGGGAGCATTACACTTTTGTGTCTATACAAATTAAATGCTCTCATTATCTCATAACATTGATGCTCATATGCTTTAATGAATAACAATACTGTACTGAAATCAAAACTATCATATGTTCTCTACTATTTATATCCTTTGATGGATAGATTATGCATTATGATTTGTTGTTTGCTACCTGATTGTAAGCGTAGTCTAGAATGCCTCCTGCATGGCAAATGTAGTGATGTGAACTGTATGCTAGTAGTTGATTTTAGGTTTTTGCATGCGTAATATAATTTATCTGTTAAAAACAACCACATTTCAGGTACAGGTTTTATGGGAAAATGTCCAAATAGATGGCATGCTGCCGAAATTTTATTAAATGTTTCCTAATATAAAACCGTGTACAAAGATGATTCTAATAAAATGAATATTAAAATATTTTTGAAAGGATGAGTGAAAATTTATGGAATATTATATTTCATCCTTACATAATCATCGCCTATTCAGGGGAGTTGTGCTTTATCCCTATAGAAAAAACATAAAGGACTCATATGCATCACACATATTTAGCTTTTTTGAATATTGAGGCTCGTCATGAAACTCAAACATCATGTCTAGCACTTAAAGCTATATGATTATACATTGATTGTTTTCAAGTTTATGAACATTAAATCATACCTTAATACATCTTTTCTGATGCATCTATAGTCTATAGGGAGGCTGTACTAGTCAGGTAATAAAGATCATTTAATCGATACTTAATATAGTTATTCTTGTGAATAATTGTTTATACTGTTATGCACTTAAATCCAAATTAATCATTGATAAGTATAAGTACTTGAAAACATCTAAGCAACTACTAAATTTCATAGGGGGGGGGGGGCGCTACTTAACTTAGAAAACTATGGCTCTGAAAATTTAAACATTCTCTCACATCATTTATTAATATACTTTATAGATTATACGATCACTTTTGTTGTCCATTTTGCACTACATGACTATACAATCTTTTGGATGTTGGAAGCAATGTACTTATTATATGAACTGTTCTTATCCACACTGGACTGCTTGAGTTCATTGATGTGGAATATATAAAATGTTTGTTGAAATTGAAAAGTTAGGTGTACTCCCAAGAGGGGTGTGAATTGGGATTTAAAAATTTGTTTGGAAACTTTAATCGAGTATAACCCTTTTAAGTTAATTACAATTACAACTCAGTTTAACTTGATATTGATATAATTATAATCAACCACCTTATTTATATTACCCAACAATTAATATGAAGTTATCAAGTCAATATATTTGAAAGTCACTCAAGATTTCAACAAACTAGCTTTAATAGATTAATTTACTTTACAAGATTAAACTCAGCAACTCCACAAGTACAACCAACTATCCTTTGTATGATTAGATAATGTCTCAATCAAATTTAATCTTGTATGGATGACCAATATCAGTTTGTCAAAATTCCTTTCACCTGTGATATTCAAAATCAGAGATACTTCTTGAATATGGCAATCCAATCAACAAGATAAGCTTGACTTTACAATATGAAACAAATTAGAAATTTCAACAAGCTTTTAAATCTGGTTTCTGCAAAGATCAATCAACGTACTCCATTTTTTGGTGTCCGCAAAGATTAATCAACGTACTCCCATTACAATTCCCAATCATAAGTTAATTTTCTCAAATTAAACATTTGTTCATGCAATTTATATATATGCGAGAAATTAAAGAGATCTAGGGAAAGAGGGAGACACCGGGATTTTTATGAGGTTCGATTATACCCATCTACATCCTCGCCTTAGGCAACACACCTTAGGATTTCACTATACCACTCCTTTACGGGTGGAGCAAACCTTTTACAACACTCCTTCAATTGGATAGAGCCCTCCTCTCCAAGCGATGCCCCACGCTCGATTCACTCCCTCAACTAGGGTGGAGCCCTCTCTCCAAGCAATACCCCATGCTCAGTACAATGATTCAACAATCCTGAACCATCAAGAAAATCAAGAAACAAATTGTTGTACAAAGACACTCTCAACAAAAGCAGATTACTACAATTGAAAATGATATACTTCAATCAAATAACAATATAGAAAGATGAAGCTTTAGTGTATACCACTGAGTTCTTTCTTACATTGAAAGATTCAAAATTTGTGCACAAAGATTGGTGAGAAAATATCAGTAAGACTCAGTAGAAAACTTCAGCAAGTATGTGAGCAATAAAGCTTTTGAAGATTGTAAGCAATAAGGCTTGATTATTGATTTTAATTTTTGTTGTCCTGAATCCTTTGTCTTGGGGGTATTTATAGAGTTTATAAGGTGTATTTCTTATTCCCCAAGTGACTTGGAGTGTTTCCCAAGTTTTCATAACGTTTAGAATTCAAAAACTCAATTTTGGAAACTTCCCATTATTTTTAAAAATATGAATTTCAAAGGGTTAGTCGACTGGACTTAAGGGTTGAGTCGCCTGGACTTTAAATTTTAGTGTATTTTTTAAGTCAGTACAGGGTCAATTGACTGGGCTGTGATGGGTCAGTCACCTCGATAGGCTCTGTTTTCTGTTCAGTCACATGAACAGATATGGTCAGTCGCCTGACAACTTTGACCACCTTTCAGTATTTTGGTCATAACATTTTATATAAAACTCCAAATTAGACGTTCATAGTATCAACAGAAAGCTAAGAAAGCATCCTACAACTTTTATGTTTATCATATTTGAATATAAAAATCCTTTGATAGATAAAATTGCTCATCAATGCAGATATAGAAAAAAGAATAGAATTTGGAAAATCCTGTTTTGGTGCTATTCATTCCAAAAATAATTTTAACCTTTTTGAAATAACTTTTGACCTTATAAAAATATTTTTCCAAGTATTTTAAAAGGTATCTAGGTCCAATAAATTAACCTAAGAGCTTCATATATCCGTATTAAAATCGTTTGAAGTACTTACATGAGACTTCTTAAAACTTCAACTTTCTAAGCTCTAAGTCTTCATGTATTTGCTTTGATCCTTTATGTCCATCTTGAGCTTTCTTCCTTCAATTGACTTTTGCTTTATCATGAGCCATGTCTCTAAGCATATGTAATCTTCTTTAAACACTTGAACTTGATCTTTTAGGAACATGATCTTTTATAAAAGCTTTTGAGCTTGATCTCTTTATGAAAGCTTTTGTAGGATTTATATAGAGGACTCAACCTCATGAAAGTCTTACTACTTGAGTGCCTTAAAAATGAACATACATACATGCACATGGCATAAAATGAAGAAGAGAAAAAGAAGGGACCTTTGTTTTTGTTTGGTAAAGTTGAATCTTCAAAGTACACTATTTACATATCCTCAAAAGAGGAATCAAGTTATTTATATTTCTCAAAAAATATTTTAAATTTCAAGTTAAAAATTTTTTTTTTTCGTTATTTTATGAAAATAATTGAATTTGCATGGTTTTGGTTTCTTTAGGAGGAAAACCATAAAATTGTCTCACTCGAAAAATGAGCAGATCGGAAGCTATCCCAAGTATAGGGGTTACGTCGTGTAATACTTAGCCTAAGGGCTAAATCGTCTCCTCAGGGAATGCGTTTTAATCTCAAATTTTATATTCTTCCAATCAAAAATAAAAAGTTACTAAACTCAGTTCAGAATTGCTATTTTCAAGATTGTTTGAGATTCTTCTGACAAATTAAACGAATATGCAATTTAAACCCTAATCCTAGCATGCACTGAATTAAATAGTAAGAATGGAAATTCTACATCTAATCAGGTAGACATCGAAACACACATTAAACTTCGAAATAGAAATTAAAGACGGTAACTTTAAACACGTAACTAAAACACACAATAATGGAAACTCAATCAAACACATACATTAACAATAAAAACCGAATCTTTAACAAAATCAAGAACTTGAACCAAAACGCAAACACAAACAAAAACTTAATGCTTAGACAACTCAAACGATAACTAAACACAATAAAAATGAAAACTTTAATAAGGCTAACCCTAAACTAAATCGGACTTCAACACAGATTAAATCTTGAAAAAAAGGACAACTAATTTAATTTCTAAAACAAAAACAATTTTTTTTTTATTTTATTCTTTTTTTTATTTTAGAACCAAACCGAACCTTACTAAATTAATTTACTAAATTAAAGCATTAATTAAATCTACAATGAACTTGATTAAGAGAAAGTAAATAAATAAATACTTCAATAATAATAATAAAAATCCTAAATAAATACTTCAATAAAAATTCTAAAAGATATTCAAAATCTAAATTTTTTTAATAAATTTCAATACAAATTCAATCAATACTCACCTAAGTAATAAAAAAAATAAAAGAAAAAATGAGAGAGAAAAAGAGAGAGGGAGAGAGAGAGAGAGAGAGAGAGAGAGAGAGAGTAAGTAAGCCGTGGCAGTGGTTGGCTACTTCTGCAAGAGGGAGAGTCGCAGTGTTGCTGGTGTGGCTAGGTGGTTACAGGAGTCTGGAGAAGGTGGCTCAAAGTGGTGTCCTACAGGGCTGGTAGCAGAGTGGCTTCGAGAAGGAAGGGCTTGGGAGGCTGGTGTGGTGTTGCCTGGTGCTTCAGGTGTGTTGACCTTATAGGTCACGCCTGATTTTGATTATGAAAAATACTCATAATATCCAATGAGTATATGAGATTATGTGCAGGAACCTCAATTAGCAAGATCATAATGCACATGGAGCAAATGAAGCTCGAAAACCAATTCATGTTTAAAATTGTAATATATATTTAGCTGTGTAATTGTTCTGTAATAGTAATTAGGGCTTTTTGTATGTAATAATCACACACATCACATGCATGATCAAATACGTAAGCTCATAATGCAAATGACCTTAGAAAGACCTTAGGGATAACCCTTCGGTCGACCGACACCGAATTCTTTCAGTGTCTTCAAATTGGACCTAACGAGACCCTAGGACACTTACCCTTGCACTTATATATGTTAGGCACTTAAATAGGGTGTTTGTGAACCAAAACAGGATTGAAATGCACACTTTGTGCACTTTCGGTCGACTGACCTTGGCAGTTCATTCTACCTCAATCGACCAAAATCGGTCTAGGTCAACCGGTTGACCATAGTTCGGTTGACTGAGCCATGACAGGTCATTTGACCCTGGTCGATTGAAACCTCCTGAGGTCAACATTTTGACCACCTAGTCGACCGAGCCCAAATAACATTGCAACTGTTTGGTCGACCGAGGGAAAATAGTCTGGTCGACCGAACCTCGATAAAATGAAAAAATTGCCTCAGACATGTACGTCTGGTCAACCGAGTCCCAAGTTCAAAAATGGCTCGGTCAACCGAGCCATATGACTTCGATCAACCAAAAGGTTTTTGGTCAACTGGGTCTCTCAGGTTGCCTTGCATTTTTACCGTGGTTAACTTATTTTTATCATGGTTAAAAATACTTAAAACGTCATTAATTTTTTCTAATAATCCCGGCTATGTTCCCAACGGTTATATTTCATGGGGTGTCTATATATACCCCCACATTTGGGATTATTAGTAGCAAATTAGTAGATTTGATTAGGAAAATTTCTTTGAAAATCCAAAAACCTATAATACTCATTTTCATACTAAAACCACTCATACTTACCTTCTCCTATTGCTCATACTCTTTGTAAGTTGATTGAGTGTTTATTTTTATAGGTTTTCTCTCCTATTTGTGTTTGATTGATTCGATTTTAACGATAGCTAAACTGGAGTATTCTTAGTGGGTTTGTTCATAAGCCTATCCTAAGAATACTTGCCTAAGATTCTAAGTATTGCATTTGTGTTGCAATATCTTAGGAAGCTTGTATTTGTCTTTGTGTTGCAAAAACCTTTTCAAAACTTACTCAAATATCTTGTGTGATTTATATTGATATATCTTTGAGAAGATATTTGTGTTTGTAATATAGATCTTTGCTGCAATATCTATTTGCATATCATTTGCTGAATACAAAGACTATACATCTTTTGCAAACCAAGCATATATGTCATCTACTATTTACGTGATTGATATATCCCTCAGACTGATACATTTGAAACTTGCTTGACATCTTTGTGTGAATCTGTTGATTGAATATCTTGTGATACAAAGATTGTTTGTTGATACTCTCACGCACTCATTACACTGATAGAAAATACATTTAAGAGTTGAAAGACTAGACCACACTAAGCTTACATATTAAATCATCTTGTGGTGCATGTGACTGAGTGCATCTAGGTACATATCTGCTTTTCACGAAAGCACAATCACTGTGCCGATATTGTTTGATTGCAAATATTGTTACATTTCCAGGCACGGGCCTGAAGAAGGATACTAGCCCTTTGAAATAGTCCTAGATTAGCTTAGACCCGGTTAGGAAAGCTAGGTGCGCCATCCTGTTAAGACGTGTAGGTTCAGGTCAGCCCCGCTAATTGACCTGGTTGTAAAGGTTGAGGCCAGCCCTGTGCTAATTGACCTGACTTGTATCGGTGCTGCTCCACCCTTAAGTGAGCCTTTAGTGGAATCCTTGGGTTTGCGAGCTAGAGGCGGGGACGTAGGCACAGTTGGCTGAACCCTGATAACATATCGTGTGTCTATTTAAATTTTTGCACTTTATATTTATCGCACGTATATGTTATGGTATAAATGACGTGCATGATTTAAATTCCGCATATTTTATTTATCGGCACATTTGGAATTTTGTACAATGGCCCTAGGTTACCAAATCATATTGACTTCTGACTTAACTTAGGAGAAAAGTTTAAATTTCCCATTCACCCCCCCCCCCCTCTCAGGAATACACCAATTCTAACAGGGTGGTTGGCCAGAGTAGCTGGAGTGCGGAGGGGAGGAGGTCCTCTGATGGTTGCTATAGCTGAAGTAGGTGGCTATCGAAGTAGGAGACTCTCGACTGGTTGCTGGACTAAGGAGGAAACCTGGTGGTAACTGTGGCCGAGAATTGCAGTGGGCTACAGCAGCAAAGTGTTGAAGCTGGTCTGTGGTACTCCTCGAGTGTGTAGCAGCGAGAGAAAAACTGGAAAGAGGGGTTGGTGGATTCAGAGTTACAGCAAGGCCAAGAGGGAGAGATAATGGAGAAGAAAGGAAAGGGAGAGAGAGACTAAGCGAGATAAAGAGAGAGTAAGAAACAGAGAGGAAAGAAATTGTGGGCCGAGAGAGGGAGACAGTGAAGAGGGTGAGAGAAAATGGGAGAGAAAGCAGGGAGAAGGGTAGGGGAGAGTGAGGGTGCACAGGGGCACACCAGAGTAGGAAAATAAATAAATAAATAAATAGGGAGGGGGAGGGCTTGCCCTAGCGCACGGACTAGCAGGTGGATCCTAATAGTTGACCTGCAGGTCAAGTCACATCAACATTTAATGTTTTGTTTTATTTTTTTCCTTTTTTTTTCATTTTTATCTCTAAGGACGAGGCCCGTTTTGACTCTCCTGAAACCCATTTCTCTTAAAGATTAAAACATGGAAGGTGTAAATAATCTTCTCTTCTTTCTCCAAAATTTTGAATTGTCTTGATCGAAGCTTAGATGGAAAAGTTATGCACAAATTACGAACTAATGTTGGTTTTAGCTCCTGAAAATTTTTCTACGATAAAAAAATGCCAAAAATTCATAAATTTCTCAATAAAACCCAAATACTACAAATAGGACACCGTGTTAAAATATTGAGTATAATTAGGTATTTAATTAAATATATATGTCTTAATGTCTAGATTAAAATGCCTAATTACACAGTTTAAGCGCGTAATCATACCCCTCCCCCTCCAACTAACGTTTTGCTAGTCTTTAGAAAATAACATGAATGAATTTCAGAACGGTGCCCATAACTATGGACTCTAACAAACATGAAATTAATGCACATACAACACAGCCATGTCGTTTCACATACGGGAATATAACTGAATTTCACACAAGTTCGTTCATATTCAATGCAAACAACTTCAAAGCATATCACTCATGCAAGTTTCATCTTTCATATAGCATTTAAGAACAATATACTCATATGAAGTTAACCAGCAATTAATTCAGAGTTAATGCGGCCATATAAGTTCGAGTATAAACACATAAAATCTCGAGGTGTGTGTGATGTGTGTGACTCATTACACCTAGGATACCAGTGGATACCTACAGAACAGTCATTTTGACTCTGCCTAACTGGTATACCCTCAAGAACACTCAAAAGGAATGGGTTCACTCGTCATGTGTTAGGAGGAGTGTCGCAATCAAACATCCCACATATTGAAAGGAACAAACGCTAAGTGTATGGAGTAGACTAGTCTAAGAAGGATCTAACTTATCTATGAGGTGTCGGGTTCTTCACCCTAGCATCTTCTCACCTACTCGCCATGTCCAACTGAGACCACCCTAGATTAACTCATTCACAAACTTGACGTGAATACATCTGAGGCATTAACAGTTGAAAAATATTTATAGGTGGAAAACATGTGTCGCGTCCTTAACTTTTTGTTGTATTTCTGTGGAGCAGGCATTAGCATTTCATCTCATGTGCATTTCTATTTATTATTCTTTCTTCTGCTCATTCTTCATTTTCTGTCTTTTCTTGATCAATTAGGACAGTCATTACACTTCTTTTGTTATCTTCATACCATCAATGGGAATTAAGCTCAAACAGTGGTCCATGAACTAAGTCTATCTCTAAGGGTGGCTAAGCCTTCACATCTTGAGTAGGCTACAAGACCTGGATTTCTATTTCCCCACTAGATGTCACCTCTAGGCTAGTAATTTAAAAACGAAGACCAGTGTACAAAGAATTGTCCAAAAGGGAAAAGAACTGAGTTCCATGAACTTTAATTTAATGTTTACACCCAAAAAGGACGATAAACAGCTCAAGGATATCTCACAAGGTGTCATAGTCGCCACGGGTGTTCTCTCAGTGCTCACAAGGAACCCTAAGTGTAATGAATTATGTGATTGTGTCTATTCAGCCTCATGAGATGTCATGTAAATACAAGAGTTTATATAGACAAATTAACACGAGTGTACTACCAATCAATTCTTCAAGTGAAACTACGCATAAGTGACTTAAGTGTGTAATTCATAAGTTATATGGAAGTATCTAAAGGGTATGAGTCAGTGTTAATCATGGCATAATTCAGTGTAATTCCTCACTACTCTTCCTTTATTTTTCATTTTGAAATGTTTTTTTTTTTTTTTACAAATTAATATATAAAACCCAGCAAGTATACTTGCACAATGTCACATGCAAATGCTCACCCCACCCCCCCCCCCCAAACTAAAGTGGAACATTGTCCTCAATGTGAAAGCACAGAGGAAATAGAAAAACTGTGCACGGGAGAAGTAGGGCGTACCTGGGTGGCGAAGTAATGGAAAAGAAAAACTAAACTACAAGAAAATGCACCTGAAAAGCAACTAAAAATAAAATAAGGTAAAACAAAAGGAAAAGAAGGGAAAGAAAAACATCATAGTTGTCTGGCGGAGGCTTTGGAGGAATTTTGTCTGGTGGGTGCAGGTCTATAAATTGAACTAGTGGGTCTCCAAATTTGAGCTACCACAATGAATCAGTCTTCATACCTGCACAAAAGTCAACCTCAAATGAATTAATACTCATCAAAATACCAGACAATACATGTGCAGATCGACTTTTTTGTTTTAACAAGAAAGGGTCTTTATTCAACATCTTCTCTAGGAAATTTACTTCTTTACGAATTGGTGT
The DNA here is from genome assembly GCF_029873635.1 of Malania oleifera. Classification (NCBI taxonomy): domain Eukaryota; kingdom Viridiplantae; phylum Streptophyta; class Magnoliopsida; order Santalales; family Ximeniaceae; genus Malania; species Malania oleifera. Next base: position 89,536,326 of record NC_080419.1, on the reverse strand, counting down.
TTGAGGAAAAGTTACTAGAATAGTTACCTTTAGTTCTCCAGAAGCATTATCATTGAAAGTTTTACCTAGTTCCTTGAAGGTTAAACATTCACCATTCTACTCACCCTCTTTATCGGGCGTACCCATCATCTTACCACTGTAGGGATCTGCTTCAATATTGGGCTCCTTGACATTTAGTTCAGTTGGGAATGATGGTTCCACGGCTGCCAAACTCTGAGGATGAGGTACCATAGGTTGGTACTCCTTATTAGTATCGGCCTCCTCATTAACTGACTGCTCCACTTGTAGGCCCACTTCCTTTGGTTTTTCTTTAACTTCTTCTGTTTTAGCCATAACTTCTGGTGCCGAGACAACTGGTTGTCCTGTGATGAGCATCTCAGGTTGGGGGACTTCTTTCCCACTTCTTGAAGTAATGGTGACCTCCGCTGTCTCAAGAGAAACATTATGTACTTGTTGTTGTTGCTGCTAGTATTCTTAAGGACTAGGCTGAGGTTCCACGAGCAAATTCTCTTTTTCTAAGATGTCTAACTGCGTGCTCATCGCATTAATTGTTGTCCCGCAATTCATTATAATGATTGACTTGAATTAGAATGAACTACTAGAGCATATTCTCCATCTGTGTCATGCTATCATTAAGAAGTCCTAACGGCGCACAGCTCTGAGGGATCTATTGTGGCTGATACTGAGGTGAAAGGGTGTTTGGGTAATATGTTGGCTCATATGTATCTCCACCACTGATTGTACTGATAGGATGTAATGTCATGGGTACCTGATTGTATCATATATTCCATTGTGGGACACTTTCAGCCAGGTAATCAAAAAATGATAGTACCTGATTTGGATCCTCGCTGAAGGGTTCTCCATTGCACATGGTCTGGACAAAGTGCTTGCAATCAAGGGTAAGAGTAGTATAAAAACAATTAACTAACTTCCATGATTCAAACCTGTGATGTGGACAAGTACTTAGAAAATCCTTGAATTAATCCCACCAAGCCCGAAACGTCTCGTCACCCTGCTCCACAAACTGAATAATTTGTTCTCGCAAAAATTGAGTTCTCTATGAGGGACAAAACATATGCAGAAATTCACATTTTATTTCAGCCCAATTAGTGATAGTGTGAAGTCTCAAGGAATTAAACCACATTTGTGCCCCATCCTGCAAAGAGGTAAGAAATAAACACAGTCTAATAGATTCATCAGTTCTAGCATGAGAGAAAAAAATATTGCAAGTTAACTCGAACTCTGTCAGGTGCTGATAAGGGCACTCAGATTCTGTCCCATAGAACTACGGTAGTAATGACGTCCTCCCGCGCTGCATCATGAAATCAAGTTCTTTAGTAGGTAAAACAATGGAAGATGGTGTAGTGGTGTACTAAAGCTGCAAAAAGTCCATCATCGTGCCTGGTGCAGGTGCAGCCATATTTAATTGTTTATTTTTTTCAAAACTCAATTTTATTTTATTTTTTTGTTTTCTTCTTTTTTTTATTTTTTATTTTTCATAAGACTAATTAAAATGATGTTAAAAACGCTAATTTGAGACTAAGACAAACATTCCCCGGCAACGGCGCCAAAAACTTGACTCACTCGAAAAATGAGCAGTTCAGAAGTTATCCCAAGTATAGGAGTTATGTCATGTAATACTCAGCCCAAGGGTTAAATCGTCTCCTGGGGGAATGCATTTTAATCTCAAATTTTACATTCTTCCAATCGAAAATAAAAAGTTACTGAACTCGATTCAGATTCAGGATTTTCAAGATTTTTTGAGATTCTTCTGACAAATTAAACGAACACGCAATTTAAATCATAATCCTAGCATGCACTGAATTAAATAACAAGAACGGAAACCCTACATCTAATCAGGAAGACATTGAAACACATGTTAAATTTTGAAATAGAAACTAAAATGGTAACTTTAAAGACGTAATTAAAACACGCAATAATGAAAACTCAATCAAACACATACACGAACAATAAAAATTGGACCTTTAATAAAATCAAGAACTTGAACCAAAATGCAAATACACAAAAATTTAACCCTTAAACAACTCAAACGATAACTGAACATGATAAAACGAAAACTTTAATAAGGCTAACCCTAAACTAAACCGGACTTCAACAAAGATTAAATCTTGAAAAAAAAAAAACAGCTAATTTAATTTCTAAAACAAATTTTTTTTTATTTTTATATTTTATTCTTTTCTTTTATTTTAGAACCAAACCGGACCTTACTAGATTAATTTACTAAATCAAAACATTAATTAAATCTATTACGAACTTGATTGGGAGAAAGTAAATAAATAAATACTTCAATAATAATAAAAATCCTAAATAAATACTTCAATAAAAATTCTAAACAATATTCAAAATCTAAAAATTTTTAATAAATTTCAATACAAATTTAATCAATACTCAACTAACTAATAAAAAAAACAAAAGAAAAGATAAGAAAGAGAGAGAGAGTAGGTAAGTCGTGGCAGTGGTTGGTTACTTCTACAAGAGGGAGAGTCGCAGTGTTGCTGGTGTGGCTGGGTGGTTGCAGGAGTCTGGAGAAGGTGGCTTGGAGTGGTGTCCTATAGGGCTCGCAGCAGAGTGGCTACGAGAAGGAAAGGCTTGGGAGGCTGGTGTGGTGTTGCCTGGTGCTCCGGGTGGTTGGCCAGAGTAGTTGGAGTGCAGAGGGAAGGAGGTCCTCAGATGGTTGCTGCAGCTAAAGCAGGTGGCTGCCGGAGTAGGAGACTCTCGGCTGGTTTCTTGACTGAGGAGGGAACCTGGTGGTGACTGTGGCCAAAAGTTGTAGTGGGCTGCAGCAGCAAGGTGTTGAAGCTGGTTTGTGGTACTCCTCGGGTGTGTAGCGGTGAGAGAAGAGCTGGAAGGAGGGGCTGGTGTGTTCAGAGTTGCAGTAGGGCTTAGAGGGAGAGATAAGGGAGAAGAAAGAAGAGGGAGAGAGAGACTAAGGGAAAGAAAGAGAGACTGAGAAACAAAGAGGAAAGAAACTGAGGGCCAAGAAAGGGAGACAGTGAAGAGGGGGAGAGAAAACGAGAAAGAAAGTAGGGAGAAGGGTAGGGAAGAGTGAGGGTGCGTGGAGGCACACCAAAGCTGGAGAAAAAAAAAAGAAATAAATAGGGAGAGGGGAGGGCTTGCCATAGTGCATGGCCCAGTAGGTGGATCCGGATAGCCAACCCAACTCGGCCTGCATTGTCATGCCCCGAACCCAGTAATGAGACCCAAGAGTGAATTAGTAACCTAACCTGTCCCTATATCATAAAAATCCAACGATACAGCACAATGAATAAGGGTTCAACCCCGTAGGGTTCCCTGACACCCTATATATATTCATACATAAACAGATACGTAGCGGAAGAAAAGTCTTTCTATACACATTTTGTACCATACCAAAGTCTATACAAAAGAAACTAGGATCCATAATATAACATACAATCAGGGTGCCAGTCAACATCCCAAAAGGACAACCCAGTACAATCTTTGTACTTACCCAAGTACCTATCGCAGTACACTGACCAATACCCTCCCAACTCCAGGACACTAGTTTTGGTTACTCAAAGGACCTGTGAAATATGTATGTATAAGAGGGGTAAGACACCTATCAATAAGGAAGAATCAGGTTATATCGGTGTGTGACATATGAGTGTTATCATCATACAATAGCATACATTGTTCAACAGTTAAAATAGTTAAAACCAGTTGCACTATTTTCACAAAACAAGCAATACAATCTGGTGTTGTCACACCCTTTGGCTCGAAGCCGGACTATCTGGTGGTATTTCACACCCATTGGTAAAAATCGGTAATCTGGTGATATTGCACACCCTTCGAAAAACGCTGGCAGTCTGGTGATATTTCACACCCTTCGACAAACGTTAGTGCCCTCGGTAACCTGGCATAGTATCAGCCCATAGCGTTAAATCGGTGCAGATCTGGTGTTCGCATACCCTTCGGCTCAAAAGCTGGCGAATCTAGTGGTATTGCGCACTCTTCGGCAAAAGCCAGATTTCAAAACGTGGAACAATTCGGAACCCCGTTCCTATTTCACTAAAACACAACTCATGCATGCTCATATAACCAAAAAATTCCACACTCACTTGGTATTCTAAATCATGATTTTTCAAACATATATAGTTTAAACAAGTCAAGGCATGACCATCCCTATAACACAATGTATTTACGGTTTTCCAACAAAACTAGGGATGTAGCCCATCACCCCCTTTTCCCAAAACTGTAACATGAAAAACCCACAATTTTACCCATTAGATTCCCCCAAATGAGTAACCAAAAACGCACATAGGACCGTCAACCACAGTTCCACCTAGTCTGATTTCAAAAATAATCGATATAAACATAATTCCCCTTACCTTTCCCCAAATGGCCAATCTTGAACTCTACGGCCCCTAACCAGTGAACCGAGTTCCCAAAACCTATAAAACACAGTACATAATATACTCACAATCCTTTCTCCTATATAACTATCGGATCAGAATTGAAAATTAAGCAATACCTTGATTTTTGAGCTGAAACCCAAAAACGCCTGAAACGAAGATCTGATCCGTAAAACTTGTAGAGAACCCTTCCCTAATCCTTAGGGTAATGTCGAATCGACGATTCCCGCAATGTACGACAAAGAAATCTAGAGAGAGAGAGTATTTCGAGTTCCTAGAGATATAGAGAGAGGATTTGAGATTTCCTAATTAAGAAGTAATGAAAATGGATATTTATAGCCCTTTGACATAGCCGCCCTCGTCGACGAGATGGTGACCTCATCGACGAGCCTGAGATTTCAAATTCCTGAAACCCCTCAACTTCTCCTTGTTAACGAGCTCCTGCATTTCGTCACCGAGCAACGTGAGGCCTTCGTCGACGAACTCTAGCTTCATCGACAAAGCCTGCCCAATTGCCATTTTACCCCTCTCTTAATTAATTAAATTCATACATCACAGTTCAGGTTCTTACATGCATGGCCGGGTCACATCAATATTTAATGTTTTGTTTTATTTTTTTCTTTTTTTTCCATTTTTCTTTCTAAAGATGAGGCCCATTTTGAATCTTCTGGAGCCCGTTTCTCTCAAAACTCAAAATACAAAAGTTGTAGATAATGGTCTCGTATTTCTCCAAAATTTTGAATCATCCCGATCGGAGTTTGGACGGAAAATTTATGGGTGAATTACAAACTGATGCTGGTTTTAGCTCCCGAAAATTTTCCTGCAATAAAAAAATACCAAAAATTCATAAATTGCTCAATAAAACCCAAATACTATAAATAAGACACCGTGTTAAAATATTGAGTGTAATTAGGTATTTAATTAAATATATACGCCTTAATGTCTGGATTAAAATGTATAATTACGCAGTTTAAGCACTTAATCAAAAACCTAACTTCAAATCTCATATTTTATCCTTTATAAAAGAGACTTTTTAATCCATTCAACAATCATATCATGAATGGTTCATTAAAAAATTAAATTTTTTTAAAAATTATTTTTGGTTTATGTGGTACCCTGTGGAAGAAAGGCTTAAAAAGGATTAGATGTTATTACCTATATCAACAAGGTGTACATTTCTTTTTAGGAGCCTTCTCATAAGAACTCTACAGTTAAGCGTGGTTGGCTTGGAGTAATCTTGGGATGGGTGACCTTCTAGGAAATTTTCTCAGGAACTGTGTAAGTGAGGACAAAACACAATGAAAAGGACACGTGTTGGTCTATGACGCCAATCATTAGTCTAATAAGGCCCACCCCCTGTTGTCTGGTCTAGGTGGAGGAGGAGATATGCAGTGTTCCCTAATAAACCTAGGTTGGGGCGTTACAAATGGTATCAGAGCCATCACCGAAGCTAAAAGTGTGATGAGATTTACATCGTCTGGGTTTGGAAATATGGGTTTGCAACGAGGACGTTGCATTCTGTAAGTGGGGTAGAATGTGATACCCTATGGAAGAACGGTTTAAAAAGGATTAGATGTTATTACCTATATCAACAAGGTTCACGTTTCTTTTCTGGAGTCTTCCCATAAGAACTCCATGGTTAAGCGTGCTTAACTTGGAGTAATCTTGGGATTGGTGACCTTCTAGGAAGTTTTTTCAGGAACTATGTAAGTGGGGACAAAACACACTAAAAAAGACACATGTTGGTCTATGAGGCCAGTCATTAGTCCGATAAGGCCCACCCCCTGTTGTCTGATCTAGGTCGAGGAGGAGAGACGCAATGCTCCTTGACAAACCTAGGTTGGGGCGTTATAGTTTATTTAAAAGAAAAACCATAAAACCTATTTAAGAAAGTCTATGTATTTGGAGGAAGAACAACAAACCCACCTTGATGTAATTGAAACAAAAAATGGAGAATGTCCAAACTTCATGGATGTATGAAGCCAAAAGATTTTGAGAACTTCGCAAAAACATGAAAATTTTTTTATGAAATTTTATATAAATCCATTTGATGAAAAAGTTAGTTTTTTTATAGGGAACCCATGAAAAACTCTAGAAAAGGTTAATCAAATGTAATCAAAAGTGCTCTACCAAGTGTAGAGACTTTAAAATATTTGAAATTTCAAAAGAAATCAAAATAAAGTGCAGAAAATAGCCCTCTTAATATTTGGAGGTGAACTGCTTGTAGGGGCTGGTCAATCGCTTATAGCCAATGGCTACTTTTTCAAATCGAAAAGGGGTCGATCGACTACCTACATGGGCCATTCAACAGTCTGAAAATGCATTTCCATACAAACATGAAATTTTGGCAATCAAACATGCTTTTTATGTGTAATCAAGATAAAAACATGTTCTACTACTCCTAACATGAATTTTCAACATATATTAATGGAGAAACATGAAGCATTAACCATAATATATAAAGACACATTAATATGCTTCAACATGCCAAAATTGATCAAATGAATGGAAATGATCGAAGAAAAGGGAAGCATTGACCTCTTTGAAGAATAAACCTCTATAGATCAAGTGAAAGATACCCTCACTTTGAATCACAGTCTAAAGTCCCTCTTCAAAAAGAAGAGAAATGTGGTTCCTCTCTTATTTATTTTCTTCAATACAAATCCCCTTTTTACCCCCATGAAATGCTTTGAAATTCTCACCTTGCCCCCATTTGGAAGTGCCCTAAACTCTCCTATAAAATGTCCTTTTATAAACCTCCCGTGGAATGAAAGGAAATGAAGAGGAAACTCATTTTCAATTTGAATTTTGAAAATTCAAGTTCAAAAATAACTTTTAATAACTACCAACTATCAATTACCTATTAGAAGTTGACATGTGACACCATTGGGGTACGTGGCAACCCAAAACCCCAGTCAATCACATGCAAACAAATTTTAAAAAATTTAAATTTTGGCAGGACCAAACAATCGTTTGAAGGGGCTAATGAACTGCCTTGTGAAGAATTTTTACTTCTCCTTATTTTTCTCGACTTTTGATGCCTTTGAGTTAAAATTTGTTTAGTCTAAAAATGACTATCAACAAGAGGCTTTACTAAGTTTCAAAAGTGATTCTTATATAAATGATCAATCTCCTCTTGCATAGCCACTAACCACTTTGTGGAATAAAAAAAAAAAAGAAATTGCTTCTCAATACGTAATAGGTTGTCTAGTTTCATTGGTTTCTTATGCAATTATAAAAACATGGCCAATAAGATTAAAATGTTAAAACTGTAAATGTTACTAAACCTTGATAGTAATTTGATCTCTCTCATGGGTCTACATTTGGCAATGTTGTACATTTCCTCATACAACATTTCTTGCATTTCACCAGTGATCTCAACTAAGCCAATATGACTAGGAATAGTCCTCTACAAAGGGGTAATTATCTTCTATCTCCACTTCCTTGATGTTATTCTTGGCTTGGTCAATTTTTTATAATGGTATTTTCTCCTTCTTTCGATCAAGCATTACTAACTCATAAAAACTAACATCTCTTTTGATAATAAACTTAGATTACTCGGAATAAAGATACCAAAGTCTATAACACTCCACCTTACCAAATAAACAAGGAAAATACATCTCTTGGCTCTTGACTCTAACTTCACATATACATAGACATGACCCTCAAAAATGTTTAGATTAGAATAATCAATGGATTTATTGAACCATACCTCTTATGGGGTCTTGAACTCTAAGGTTGAGGCTAGAGAATGATTTATTAAATAGCAAGTAGTAAAAATACACTCTGCCTAAAAATCCCTTGATAAATCAACATTTAGGAGCATGCAATGAGCTCTCTCCAATAAGGTTTTGTTCATGCACTCAACTACCCCATTGTGTTGTAGTGCATGTCTAATTATCTTATACTTGAAAATGACTTTATTTCTGCAAAATTCTTCAAACTCAATTGATCAAAATTCTAATCCATTATTAGTTTTGAATCGCTTGACATTATTTTTAGTTTATTTCTCAATCATCATTTTCTACTGCTTGAAATATCTAAATACTTTGTTCTTTTGCTTCAAAAAGAACACCCAACTTTTTTCTTGAGTGATCATCAATGAAGGTAAGCATTTATCAAGCTCCACCTTTAGAAGGAACACAATAGGGTCCCTAGAGGTTATAATGTATATAGTCTACAATATCTTTGTTTTTGTGTATGCTAGTGGAAAGTGACTCTCTTTTGTTTTTCAAACACACCATTTTTTTTGCATAATTCCATTTTACATGTGCTTTGGTTACAAAGAAGACCTCATTTTCTCAATAATGTTAGCTCGTTCTCACTCATGTCTCAACCTTATATGCCATAATTTGGTAATATCAAAATATAGCATAGATGAATGAGAAAAAGTAATAGCACTTGAAACTATAGCACTATGCAAGACATATAAATTAGTAGGTAATTTTTTTTTCAACATAGCAAGCACACCTTTTCTAACCTTCATAACCTCACCTTCAGCGAAGTTTGTTAGCCTTGGTGTATTCCCAAGAGGGGGGTGAATTGGAATTTTAAAACTTATTCCTAGGTTAAACCAGATGTTAGCAAAATATCACAATCTAGGGTCTTTCAATGCAATCCCAAATGCGTAGATAAATATAATATGTGGAAATTCAAATCATGTGCATCATTCACACCATAACATACATGTGCGGTAAATGTAAAGTGCGGAAATACAAACAGACACACGATATGTTATCAGGATTCAGCCAACTATGCCAACGTCCCCGCCTCTAGCTTGTAAGCCTGAGGATTCCACTCATACTCACTTAACGGGTGGAGTAGCACCTAAGACAACCAGGTCAATTAGCACAGGGCTAACCTCAACCTTTACAAACTCTCCTTGCAGAGTGGAGAAGGCCCTAGGTCAAATTCACAGGGCTGACCTCAACCTTTACACAATCCTTACAGGGTTGGATTACCGCCCCCTTAGGCCATGCCTGAAATACAACAATATGTTCACTCAAATGGTACAGTGATTATGCTTTCATGTAAAGTAGATATGTACCCAATACGTGCAATCACATACACATCAACAATGTAGGTCATGTAAGCTCAGTGATGCAAATAATTGTGCTAACAACACTCAATATGGTATAATCAGTGATATGCTCAAGAGTGTTCAAAACAAGCAGTATCTTGGAATCTAAGCAAAGCACAGTTCAGTAGCAAATCAATATTCCAAAGATATGAATATGATAATCAAACTAGTTTAAGAAGATTTTCCTCAATAAAATAAGCACAATACTATTTTGAAAACATTTTGTTTGTTTGAAATATTTTTGCACAACAAAAAACCAAGCTATTGGACACTTCAATAATAATGCAAATATCCTAAGCTTGCTAGTTTATCCCAACACAAGATTTATAATATTGAAATATGTGGGATAAAACTAAGCCAAACTCCCAAAAAAATAATATCACAATCAACCAATCAAATGGGAGTATAAGCACTATCTAATAGACACAAGATGGCTTAATAAACTCTCACAATATCAAGAATTATCAAGGGAATAAATATTTGAGAGTGATTTGGGCAAAATGAGATTCTGAGATAGAGAGGATTTTTATTAATTATTTTGGCTAATCTTATTCTAATCCTTACAAATGAACCCATATTTATAGACAATGTCAAAAACATAATTGTTTGGGACCTATTGGGTATTATTAGAAAAGTTCAAAAATGCTTAAACACACATAACCAAACTTAACCCGATTTTACCGTAGTTAAAACAATTTTAACTCACTGAGGTTCGGGTGGCTGAACCGTGGTTCGGTTGCCTGAATAGACATAGCTTTAAAAGATATTCAAATAAGTTTGGTCACCCATGTCATGCTTCGGTGGCCCGAATCAAAGTCAGTAGCCTTTGTTTGTAACTTCGGGTGCTCGGTCATAAGGTCAGTCACCTAAACTCTTGTGTTCAGTCGCCCGGGGCTCATTTTGAACTGTACAGTTTGGTTGCCCGGGTTGGTGAAAAGCACTCTGACACGAGTTCGGGTGCCCGAGGAAGATACGTTCAAAAAGGTTCGGTTGCTCGAGAGACCAAGTCAATTATTGACTTCTCAACAATTCGGGCGCCTGAGGAGTTTTGAACTCTAGGGGTTCGGTCTCCTGACCTCTCTCATTTTATGCCTATTAGGTTTATTTTCACTTCAATTGATTTCCCATATATTATTAGTAATATTGGGGACTTTCTTTTGTGCAAGTGCTCGGACCTAGGGTCTTTTCTAAGGTCTTACTGAGTACGCCAAAAACCTGGCATTAGTCGATCAAAGGTTGACCGAAAGGTGCCCTAAGGTCATTCGGTCTTTATGGTCAGTTTATGGCATTTCTGAGCTTACAAAAGCCTCCAAGCATGACATGCAGAGATTATTACAGACCAATATCCTAATTACTATTATAGACCCAATAACATTACAACAAATAATAAATGTGACAGGGTCTTTACTTCTCTTCAGCCTACCGCATGCCATTATATAAACTTGTTAATGAGAACATGCACACAAACTTAGAAACCATTAAATACCAAAGTCTTTGTCATTATCAAAATTGGGTGTGACCTATAAGGTCGACAAAGTTCTTCTTTGGAATCAAGAACTCCAAGAGAAATAAGATTCTTCTTCAAGTCTAGAACATGTTGAAATTCGGTGAGAGTTGTATTGTTGCACATCAACACAATCCCACTAGAGATTGATTCATCTAAAGGAAACTAGTTTTATTTAGATACATATAAAACAAACATATTGAATCTGTAAAAAAAATATGTTTTTTTTTAATTTATTTATTGTGGCTTTTATCACAGCCATGGGATTGTCTCTAAATCCAATGGTTGTGTGGTGTCATATATGTGTTTGTAAGCCATAGGAAAAAAAGTGTATAGCTTGTCATTTTGTGCAAGGAGAGCTAGACGGGGCTTTCTCTCTAGGAGGATTTTTTCTTCATTGGTTTGACAGGTGAGGGGGTGTACAAGGGATTTGGGATCAGGGAGAGTCTAATCAGATCTTGTACTGCCATCATTTCATAGTGGATTTTTCTCCAGGTGCACGCTCCGTGGACGTAGGCAATCTTGCTGAATCACGTAAAATCTCTTGTCTATATTTTTTTTGTGAATGTTCTTTGTGCTATTTATTTTGTTGATCTGAAGATTAAAATCGCTGTGCATCAACAAGTGGTATCAGAGCACGGTTTCGATTGGGTGCAGATCTGATAGATCAGAACAGATTGAAAGAAATTTTTTTGGATAGTTCTTTCTACGAGAGTGCTCAAGATCAGAGCAGTTCGTTCAGATCAAATTGAGGTACGCGGATTCAAATCAAGTGCCGAAAAATTATTCCAAAATTTTTCAATTGAAAAATCGAATTGAGGTATGAGGATTCAGAGCAGGTGCCGAAAAATAATTTCGAAATTTTTTCAATTGAAGCTGTGAAAAAAAAAATTCAGAAGGAAAAATTTTTTTTCGCGAATGAAAAACATGATGAACAGTGCCAAAATTGGATGACAGACCAGGATTCAGAATCGGGTCAGGTACGGAACGCAATGGGTTGACACGTGGGTCAAGAGGCAGGGTTGAGTGTTGGATTCAAGTTGAACCCACCGGGTCAAGGTGCGGGTCAGCATCTGGGTAGACTAGAACACGTGCGAGTCGCACGTGCAGTGGATCAGGGATCCGGGTCGAGTGGAATGGGTTGGAACCAGCAACCGGGTCGAGGCACGGATCCTCCCCATGGAGCACTGACATCACGATGACATCATCCTAATAGGTTCTGATGTCAAAGGAGAGAGAAAAAAAATTTAAATGGCGAGTACTTCGACGACCAAGTTCGAGGTGGAGCCTTTTAATGGAAAAAAATAATTTAATTTTATGGTAGAGCACTGTGAAGGATGTGTTGGTCCGACAGGGACTGATTAAAGCATCGTATGGGAAAGACAAGAAGCTAGAGACCATGTCAGATGATCAGTGGGAGGACCTAGAAATGAAAGCGGTAAGTACCATTCGCTTAAGTTTAACTCTAGAAATTAAATATAGTATGTTGAATGAAACATCACTAGCTGAGCTTTGGAAAAAATTGGAGAATATTTATATGTCCAAGTCCTTAGTTAGTAGACTGTATTTGAAGAAACAATTGTATCAGTTAAGGATGACTGAGCACACAAAAGTCAGAGACCACCTCAATTATTTCAATAAAATAATCACATTGTTGCTAAGTATTGAGGTAAAAATTGAGGAGGAAGATAAAGCACTGATTCTATTGTATTTGCTTCCCAGTTCACTTGATACTTTGAAAACCACACTACTGCTAGGTAAGGAGACTCTTACAGTTGATGAGGTGACTACTGCCATTCTGGAGAGTGAGAATTTTCACAAACCAGATTATCTAGGACATGGAGAAAGGTTGGTGGCTAAGGGTGATTCTAGCCAACAGTGGGGCAGGTGTTCTAGCAAGGGTAATTGGAATCGAGGGAAATCTCGATCCAAGTCCAAGGGTAAGAATGGGAACTAGAGGAGTGGTTGTTTTTATTATGGGAAAGAAGGGCATATAAAGAAGGACTGTCTAAGGAGGAAAATAGATTTAGAGGAAAGAGCAGGAAGAAAACTAAGCAAGCTACTGTAGTGGAAAGCAGTTCATCAGTTTTTGATGGGGATCTTTTGGTTGTTACTACAGGTTCTAGTTACTTAGCCAATACCTGGACTTTGGATTCGGCATGCTCATATCATATGTGTCCATATAGGGACTGGTTTGACTCCTATGAATCTCTAGAGGGACGGTGTTGATGGGTAATGATGCTTCATGTTGTATTCTTGGTACTAGAATGATCAGAATCAGGATGTTTGAGGGCGTAGTTAGAACCATCAGGGGTGTGAGGCGTGTCCAGATTTGAAAAAGAATTTGATTTCCTTGGACTCTTTAGACAGTAATGGTTTCTATTTTTCAACTAGGGATGGTGTGCTGAAAGTGGCTAAAGGTTCACTGGTAGTAATGAATGGTAATTTGAGGAACAATTTGTACACTCCGGTGGGTAGCACAGTGACAGGTGGAGCTGCTGCTAGTACTTCTTCAGATACAAATACAAATTATACTACTCTATAGCATATGAGGCTGGGTCACATGAGTGAAAGTGGTTTGCAGAAGCTGCATATGCGAAACTTACTGGGAGGTAATTCTCGTTGTAAGCTTGAGTTATGTAAATATTGTTTGTTTGGTAAACAACGCAGGGTGAGTTTCAGAATCGGAAAGCATACGAGTAAGGAGGTGCTAGAGTATATTCATTCAGATGCATGGGGTCCAGTACATGTACAGTCTCACAGTGGTACTATTTATTTTGTCTCATTTATTGATGACTTTTCTAGGAAAGTCTAGGTGTATTTTCTGAAGCACAAGAGTGAGGTATTTAGTAAGTTCAAGGAATGGAAAACTCGGGTAGAGAAACAAACAGGGAAATAGGTGAAGTTTTTGAGATCTAACAATGGACTGGAGTACAAAAATAGCTAGTTAATTGACTTCTATAAGAAAGAGGGGATCACTAGGAACTATACAGTTCCGCATGAGCCACAGCAGAATGGGGTGGCTGAAAGGATGAATAGAACATTATTAAAGAGGGCAAGATGTTTGAGGATTCAGGCTAATTTGCCTAAGTCATTCTGGGCAGAAGCAATGAGTATGGCATGCTACCTGGTAAACAGGTCTCCTTCTGCAACTATTGACGCAAAGATACTTGAGGGGGTATGGACAGGTAAGCCAATAAATTACTCTGTGTTGAGAATATTTGATTGTCCATCATATGCGCATATGTAGGCACAGGAAAGATCAAATTTTGACTCTAAGTCCAAATCGTACGTATTTCTTGGTTTTCCAAGAAGGAGTGAAGCGATACCGGTTGTGGGACCCTATGGCACGGAAGGTGGTCATTAGTAGGGATGTAGTTTTGGATGAGGAAGCCATGTTGAAGGAGAATGCTGATAAAAAGGTGGAGTTTGATTCAACAAGAGTACCTATTCAGGTGGAGCTGGATAGTATTCAGAATTCAAGTATGGGTAATACTCAGACTATTGTTATTGATTCTTATTGGCCTTACAAGGCTTAAAATCTTGTTATCTTGTTTTGATGCTAACAAACAAGTGGAATTTAACATATTTGTGTGAGTAATGTTGTTTCAGGGCTCATATATGAGAAAGCAAGGTTAAAGTGCCCACAAGGATCAAATATGATGAAAGCAAGGTCAAAGTGCTCACAAGGATCAAATGAAGCTTAAAAGAGTCAAAGCATGGATTTAAAGATAATATATTAAAACTTGAAGAATATGAGGACATGAATGATTTGTTGAAAGCCAAGGAATGTTAAAGTCAAAAGAGCCAAAGAAAAGAAAAGTGAGGAAGCTTAAAGAATATGAAAGCTTGAAGAAAAGATGGACTCAATCCAAGGACAAAGCATGAAGACTCAAGAATCTAAAATGTTAAAGTCTTAGAAGTTTTCATGTAAGTACTTTAATGTTTAAAATATCGTTTGAAATATTTTGAAGCTCTTAGGTTAACTTATTAGACCTAGATACCTTTCAAAATACTTGGAAAATATTTTTATAAGGTCAAAAGTTATTTTAAAAGAGTTAGAATCATTTTTGAAATGAAAAGCACAAAAAAGATGTTAAAGTTGGTGTATTCCCAAGAGGTGGGGTGAATTGGAATTTTAAAACTTTTTCACCTAGGTTGATCTACGCAACAACAGTATGTACACAACCTAGGATCAATCTATACAGTTTCCAAATGCGTAGATAAATATACTGTGGAAATTAAGTCATACACATCATTCACTTATAACATACAAGTGCGGTAAATATAAAATGCAGAAATATAAGCAAACACACGATATGTTATCGGGGTTCGGCCAACTGTGCCTATGTCCCTGCCTTTAGCTCGCAAGCTAAAGGATTTCACTGAAGGCTCACTTAAGGGTGGAGCGGCACCGTTTACAACCAGGTCAAATTAACACAGGGCTGACCTCAACCTTAACCAGGTTAATTAGCGGGGCTGACCTCAACCTACACACCTTAACAGGATGACACACCTAACTTTCCTAACCAGGTCTAAGCAAATCCGAGACTATTCCAGGGCTAGTCTCCCTCTTCAGGCCCGTGCCTGAAAATACAACAGTATTTGAAATACAATCAAATGGTACAATGAATAAGCTTTCAAGTAAAGCAGATGTGTACCCAAATACGCGCAATTACAAACACCACAGTATGATTCAATATGTAAGCTCAATGTGGTCTAAGATGTCAACTCTCAAATAGATTTACTATCGTTGTAATGAGTGCGTGAGAGTGCAAACCTAAATGATCTTTGTATCACAGGATATTCAATCTAAGTGCTCAAACAAAGATATTATCCAAACTTCATATATTTCAATCAACAAGTTTTCTCAATATATATATGTATATGAAGCTCTAGCAATGTATAAGTTTGGTTTGCAAAAAGAGTTTAATCTTTGTATTCAACTATAGATATAAATCAATGAATATTGCAACAAAGATTTTTCTCACACAAACAAATATCTCTTTAAAGATTTATCAAGACAAAGCACACTAGATATTTGAAAGTATTTTGAAAATGTTTTGCAACCAAAAACAAATACAATCTTCTTAAGATGTTGCAATGAAGGTGCAAATCTTAGAAGATCTATCAAAGTCCTCTTAGGATAGACTTATTAACAAAGTCTCCTAAGAATACTTAGGTTTAACTCTCAATGAAAATAAATCAATCAAATATGAATGGGAGAGCAAACCTATTAAATATTAACACTCAATCGACTTACAGAGGATTTAAGAGATCGAAGAAGGTAAGCGTGAGTGAATGGGGATTGGATATAAGTATTATAGGATTTGGGATTTTCAGAGAATTTTTCTTAATCAATATTTTTTAATCCCATGCTAATTATCCCAAATGAGGGGGTATTTATAGACAACCCTTGAAATATAACCGTTGGGGACCTATTGGGAATAATTAGGAAAGTTTAATGAACTTTCAAATATTTTAACCCTGTTTAAAACATTTAATCGCAGTAAAAAAATAGGAGCAACCCGAGAGGTCCGGTCGACCAGAAATGGTTTGGTCGACCAAGACTAAAATGGCTCGGTCAACCAGGGTACTTTTGAACTGAAGGGCTCGGTCGACCGGGGAAGGAGATTTCCCAAACTTTCGAGATTCGATCGACCGGGCCTTTTTGAACTGCATAGTTCGGTCGACCAGGCCGCTGGGAATTCTCCCGAGGACCCTTCGATCGACTAGGTAGTTGGAGCACAAAAGTGGTTGGTCGACCGGAAGGTCAAAATGTTGACTCTAAGGTGGTTCGGTCGACCGGCAAGAAATGAACTGTGAAGTTCGGTCGACCGGGACTTGGTCAAACTGTTAACCCAGGGCCTATTCGGTCGACCAAGCCAAAGTGAACTGTGTTGGCCGGTCGACCGAAAGTGCACCAAGTGTGCATTTCAGTCCCATATTGAACCAAACAAGTCCTATTCAAGTGCCTAACAAACATATGTGTAAGTGTGTATTTCCTATGGGCACTTGGGGTCCAAATTGAAGACACCGAGAAAGTCCGGTGTCGGTCGACCTACACCCTAAGGTTTTTCTAAAGTCCTTTCTCATTCATATTTTGGTTTGAGCTTATATGGTAAATCATACATGTGATGTGTGTGAGCTTATTACAAACCCAATACCTACTTACTATTATAGACCAATATAAATATATTACAATGAATATGATTTGGTCTTCAAGCTTTTGTTGCTTTGTGCACATCTTGATCTTATCACCCTTAGTTCCTGCACAAAACCTCAAACGCTCATTAGATACAATGAGTATTTGTCATAATCAAAACTGGGCGTGACCAATAAGGTCAACAAAAGAGTTCTTCCAAATGCTGTCAATTTTTATACAACCTCATTTAGGTGATTTTTTATCTATCAATATCTCATTATTTTAAAATGTGTTCAACATGAAAGTTGTAGTATTTTCTCTTAACTTTCTTTTGACACCAAGAACACCTAATTTGGACAAAACACTGAAAATGAGTCACTGCTATCAGACATCTGAACACTGTTCACAAGAGGGACTTTAGATGACTAAACAGCACACAGAACGACCTGAGACGTCTGAAGATTAAGTTAGACTTCTGAAGATTTTCTGAACAGAATATAAAGAAGGTAGTAGTAGTTCAAACGTATGAACTCGCGACTTCAGATGTCTGAACACTGTTTAACGAGCAAATTTTTAAATTCTAATATTTTAAAATATAGCCGTTTTGAGCTCCAAACTTTCTAAAACTTGGGAAACTCTCTAAGGAAACTTTTGCAACATGAAAACAAGTTTGAAAACCTATAAATACATGGTTTTGAAAATCAAAAATACATCCATGAATTAAAAAATATGTTTTGAGAAGCTGAAAGCAATCTTGTTCTTCTAAAGTTCTCTTGCTCACTCATTGCAAAACTCTTTTTCTGAGATATTCTGAAGTGCTAATCCTTCCTTCTCTGAATTCCTACTGCTAATCCTTATCGAAGAAGGATATTGGTGAATTCTACACTTGAGTTTCATTCTATTTCATATTGATATTTTACATTGAAGTATATAGTGTTGAAATTGTACTAACTTGCTCTTTGAGAGAGTATACTTGTACGCAAATCTTATCTTGTGTTTCTTATAGTTCTTTGACGTTCCAAGGGTTGTTTGGATCATTGGCTAAGCAAGGGGACATTGCTTAGAGAGGCGGGCTCTAGCCTATGTAAGGAGTGACCGAATAAGGGAATATCGTTTGGAGAAGGCGGGCTCTAGCCTTAACCAAGGAGTGTTGTAATCAGTATTGTTCCACCCGTCAATGGAACTGAACTAGTGAATCCTTTAATGGTTTGCCAAAGGCGAGGACGTAGGCTGGGTATAAGCCGAACCTCGTAAAAATCTCCGTCTCACTCTCTCTTTTTCTATTCTTTATTTTCAGTGCATATTTAAATTGTGTGGATGGTTTAAATTTAAAAATCATATAAACTACATATATTTGGAAATCAAACAAACTTAAGGTTTAATTTTGATTTGGGTTGCGAAAACCGAAAGGGAGTATGTTGGTTACACCATATCTTGCGGAAACCATACGGGAGTACGTTACTTGGTTAACATCCCAAAGATAAATTTACCAAGAGTTTAGTTGTGATTGAATGGTATAAAACTTGAGATTGATTGGATAGTGTTTGTATTCCAAGAGAGCTAAATCTTGAATGATTTCACCAATTTAATAATGTTGCAGTGAACTTATATTTGATAAATAAAGTGTGGTTGTGTTGGTGTGGAGAATGTGATTAATTGTTTGAATGTTTTATTAGCTTTGTGGTTGATTAAAGAGATTAAATTGTTGTGTGATTGGTGAAATTAAACAAACAAGTTAAAGAATTGGTTAAGTGTTTAAATAAGTTAAGGATTCTTAAAAGAAGTTAAAAGAAAGTTTTAAAAGCCAATTCACCCCCCCCTCTTGGGAAGCTATTCCTAATTTCAATTCTGTTGCACATGATACAGTGAGACGGACTACAGTTCCTTAGGAAATTTCTCAAACAAGTGATAGGCATAAGCTTATAGGGCTAACCACCAGCAGAGAAAGGATGAATGTTAAGCCTCCAATTCGGTATGGGTTTGAGGACTTAGTTGCATTTGCTCTGATTACTAGTAGTGGAGATCCTTTTGATTTTCAGGAAGCAGTTCAGAGTTCTAAATGAGATAGTTGGCTTGGAGCCATGGTTGAGGAGATGAAGTCTCTTCATAAGAATAACACTTGGGTGTTGGTTCAGAAGCCCAAGGATAGGAAGTTGATTGGTTGTAAGTGGGTTTTCGAAAAGAAAGAACCTACTTCAAAATCAAAAGGGATAAAATATAAGGCCAGGTTTGTGACGACCTCAAAATTTACATCATATATATATATTAACTATTCCGATAACCCCTGCTATGGAACTCGAGCCTCGGAAGGCACCGGGGTAAATCTGAATATCAAATCATTCCTATGCAACGAAAACGTAATCTATACATCTATACTCATCATACAATATCAGGGATCTGTATTTCCAAACCATACTATATAATACATCTCTCTCCAAAATATTTGTCCCAAAACACAAAACCCTGCACAAACTTACCCTATAATCCAGGGTAATCAAATAAACTCTCAATCCGTGAGCCTAGTCAGCTCGCCCAGCTGGCTCACCTAAAAAATGTTAAAGTCATGGGATGAGTCGACGCTTAGTAAGTGGAAATATACTATTACTAGTGTGTGGCGACTAAGTTGCATACTGTTAAAATAACGATTGAACTGTAATAAAATAGTAAATCTATAAAGCATGTCCATCATTTTCACAATTTAAAATATAACTGTATCATCTGTATTTTCTACTTTTCATACTACTAATATCATACTATACTCATCAGATACTGTAAAACTATATACATATATATAACTGTGCTTTATCTCTGGAACTATGTATGTTATGATTTGACCTCTTATGACAGGGTTGTGCGGCCCCGTATGCAGGACTTAATTTGGTCTGCCCTCCAGATAAGTCAATATACTCTACACTACCTCAGTCTGACCAAACTGCATACTCTCTTAGGCGCGGGACTGGCTGCTACCTCGTCAAACTGGCCCCCTCAACCCAGTGAACTGGGGAGCTACATACTCTCCGAGCACAGTTTAACGGTACCCACACACTATCTGAGATTTGTGGTTGCACTCTTTTTGTATATAGCAACGGTACCATGCTCTTTATTCTTTATCTATATATGTTTGTAATCATTCCTCATGGATTTGATACTATATACATATATACTCTTTTACTATTTTCATCATGTTTCCAAAATTACCATAACGCTATCATTTTGTACAGTAAATACTGTAATCTCTGTATCATATATCTGTAGCATCTTGATTTTATCTCTGTATATCTATCTGTATAATATGTCTATATACTCTATCTGTATACACTGAATGTTATGGTAATAGGAAACATGGCATACTGTAAATACTGAATATACTGTTCTGAATAAAGCTGTAGTATACTGATCTGAGTAAAATTGTAATATACTATTCTGAATAAATATCTAAATATACCGATCTGTATAAAACTATAACATACTGATCTGAGTAAAACTATAATATATTGTTCTGAATAAATATCTTTAATATACTGTCTATATCTGTGTTTTCTGTATAGTATGCTATACTATAGAAACTGTATAAGTTCTTCATCAAATACATATCTACTTAGGCCGCACAAGCATTTAAAAAATCATTCTATAAAAATTGAGTAATAAGCTGGTATATACATATATGTAAAATCTCTGATAATATTGTAAAACTCCTAGCACAACATATTTCCCTTACCTTAAATCTGAAAAGCCTCTCACTGAACTCGAACCTTACACCTACAGGGTCCTCCACTTAACACCCTGAAAATAATATCCTCCAGAACAAAATATCAGTATTTTCTTGCCTACAACATTTCTTATAACTGCAAAGAAGACATAATCTGAAAAAATACCTTACCCTAAATTTGGGATGAACTTCCCCCACGATCAGCTCCGGCAGACTTGCAGAGAATTTCGCCAAGAGCATCGTGGTGGCTTTAGATCTTCAATCCGGTGAGAAATAGAACCGGAATCGAAGAAAGAAGGGAAGAGGAGTGTAGAGAGAGAAAAATGAGGTTTCTTGCACTAATTTTTCATCAAAAATCTGGGTTTTCACTCTTTATAGAGCCGAATTCATCAACGAGACACGTCACCTTGTCGACGAGTCCTTTAATAATTTCATCGACGAACTTCCTCCCTCGTCGATGAATTTCAAACTGTCCCAAGAACCCTTCTCGGTATCTTCTCGTCGACGAGCCATGGCTTTGTCAATGAGGTCCCCTTATGCGCTCATCGACGAACTCCTTGTGTTCATCGACAAGACCCTGTATGTTACTTCTGGGTTATTCAATCCAAAGTGCAATGTCGTCGACGAAGTCTACTGCTTCCTTCTGTTTCTGTTTCCATTCCCCTCCCTCCCCCTCTCTTCATTATTTAAAAACCATTATTTTTCGGGTCGTTACAAGGTTAGTAGCAAAAGGATACAAACAGGAAGAAGGTATAGATTATAATGAAATATTTTGTCCTTTTTTTAAGCATGCTTCTATTAGATCCTTGTTAGCATTGGTTGTCATACATGATTTAGATCTGAGAGAGATGGATGTAAAGACAGCTTTCCTTCATGGTAAGTTGGAGGAAGATATCTTTATGGAGCAACCAGAGGGGTTTGTGGAACAAGATAAAGAACACTTAGTATGTAAGTTGAATAGGTCTCTTTATGGTTTAAAGCAATCCACTAGGCAATGGTATAAGAGGTTTGATTCTTATATGTTAAGGATTGGGTATGTTAGAAGCAGTTATGACTGTTGTGTTTACTTCAGATTGCATAACAATGGTGTATATGTGATCCTTATGCTATATGTGGATGACATGTTGATTGCCTCTAACAGTACTGATGAGTAGAAAGCCAGGCTACAGGATGAGTTTGAGATGAAGGATCTTGGTACAGCTAAAAGGATCCTTGGCATGGAAATCAGGAGGGATAGAGAGCAGAAAAAGTTGTGGTTGTCACAGGGTAAGTATATTGAGAAGGTGTTGGAAAGGTTTAATATGGATAAGGCTAAACCAGTAAGTACACCTCTAACTGCTCATTTTCAGTTGTCTGCTAAATTGTGTCCTTCTATTGATGAGGATAAGTTGGATATGGCTAGTGTGCCTTATGCCAGTGCAGTGGGGAGTATGATGTATGCTATGGTATGTAGTAGACCAGACTTGTCATATGCAGTTAGTTTAGTAAGCAAATATATGGCTAATCTAGGTAGAATGCATTGGAATATGGTGAAATGGATTTTCAGATATTTGCGTGGCACTTCTGATTACGGTATCTTGTTTGAAAGTACTGATGATTGTAATGTTCAAGGTTATGTGGACTCCAATTATGCAGGTGATTTGGATAAGAGGAGGTCTACTTCTGGCTTCATTTTTACCATGGTTGGTGGTTCCATTAGTTGGAAGACTATGTTGCAACCTTCTATAGCTTTGTCCACTACAGAAGCTGAATACATAGCAGAGTCAGGTAAGGAGGCTTTGTGGTTAATTGGACTGATTCAAGAACTTGGTGCTATGCAAGATAGGTTACACATATTCTGTGACAGTCAACGTGCGATCCACTTGATAAGGAATCAGGTCTACCACTCTCGCACAAAGCATATTGACGTGCGGTACCATGTAGTTAGAGGTTGGGTTGAAAATGGTAAGTTCCAATTATTGAAGATCCACACAGATGAAAATGCTGCAGATATGCTCACAAAGCCTGTTACATTAGCTATGTTCAAGCGCTACCTGGACTTTGTTAATGTAGTCTCTTGTTGATTGTTGACAGAGCATCCCAAAGCATGGGGATGGAATGTTGTGCTTGGTTGTGATTAAAAGCCAAGGTGGAGATTGTTAAATATATATATATATATATATATATATATATATGTTTTTTTTAACTTATTTATTATGCCTTTTATCATAGTCGTTGGATCGTCTCTAAATCCAACGGGTGTGGTGGTGTCATATATATATATATATAATTATAAGCTATGGGAAAAAGAGTGTATTGCTTGTCATTTTGTGCAAGGAGAGCTAGAGGGTGCTTTGTCTCTAGGAATATTTTTTCTTCACTAATTTGATAGGTGAAGGGGTGTACAGGGGATCTGGGATCGGGGAGAGTCTAATCAAGTCTTGTACTACCATCATTTCATAGTGGATTTTTCTCCAGGTGCATGCTCCATCAACATAGACAATCTTGTCAAACCACATAAAATCTCTCGTCTACATTTTTTTTATAAATGTTCTTTGTGCTATTTATTTTGTCAATCGGAAGATTAAAATCACTGCATGTCAACAAAATTCATCATCTAAATATTTTTAAAGCATGCATCACTAGTAGTGGAAGAACAAACTCTGCACCTTTGGATTCATTATCATTAACATTTACTTCGGCCTGTTTCTCATTCTTTCTTTAATTTGGCCTTGTTTGTTCTCTTTATTCTTGTTCTTCAACTTGTAATAGTCAACCTTGATATGGCCTTTTTGCCTGCAATAATTGCAAAATTTCTTCATATGTCTTGATCTATATCTAAATATGTGATCTAAATTTCTTTCAATGGTCCTTCCTATGGCTACTAAAGCATCTCCTTGTATTTCATTATCATTTCCTGTAACATGTTTCTCAAGCAATTTAGAAAATAATTAAGCTTTAACATCCAGTAAAGAAATAGTATTTCTAGCAAATAAAAGAGTTTCTATAAAGTGTGTTTTGGAAGGGGATAAGGAACATCACAATATAAGGTCTTGATCTTCTTCTTTAGTTTTGGCATCAATTGAATTCAAATATGTAATAATGGAATTGAATTCATCTATATATGGTTTTCATGGACATTCCTTTTGTCATCTGCAATATATACAAGCGGTGCTTTAAATATAATTTGTTGGTGAGGGACTTTGTTATGTATAGCGACTCTAATTTAAAACATGAACTACATGTGGTCTTTTTTTAGGGGACTTCTCTCAAAAAAAATTTTGAAGCACATAAATGATTTGCTATCAAAGTTTTTGTTCTTTTTTTTTTTTTTAATTGGTCTCATCCTTCTGATCATTTGTCAAAAGTACTCAACATTTTCTTCTTTCCTAAAAGTGCTTTCACCAAATCCTTTTGGGTCAAGACAACACATCTTTTTAAAAAAAATACAAACACACAAGTGAAATTTTCAACATTTTCAATATAAAAATTTTAAGGAAAAAAAAAAAAACTAACTAAAAATACTTCAATTATGTTAGGAGTTCAATGAGTTTAATCTTCCATGAATGAAAAGGGGGAAAATGGTGATGGGTAATAGCACAAGAGATTGCCGAGAGAATGACCTAAATAATAAAGAGTTGAGTGTGAGAAAGAGAATAAGAATTTCTTTGAGACTCTACACATAGAGAGAGAGAGAGAGAGAGAGAGAGAGAGAGAGAGAGAGAGAGAGAGAGAGAGAGAGGAACACTTGCCAGAGTATTGCTAGAGAAGATGGACTCTCAACTAAGAGAAGTTGCTTAATCAAACATTCGATGGAGCAATTCTTTCACTTCTCTATAACTCATAAACCTCACACAAACGAATGAAGTTTTTTCGTAATGCCCTAATTTGTATTTTGTAACATAAAAAAAATTCTATTTTAAAAAAATAAGTTAAAATGGGTATTAAAATTCATATACCTTCATAATCAAGGCCTAAAATATGCGCCTTTTATGGTTAAGGCATCTGCATAGAGTTAAAAGAGATGCACATCTTGGGGTCTTTGCACTTTGGAGTATGTCTTGAACCTATAAGGATTATTTTGACCAACACAATTTCCATTTCTCTCTAGGGCGGACTAAGTGTACTATCACAATCACATGCATTATACATTTATCTTTTTTGGTTAAAAATTTATGTTTCACCCTCTACTCTTTTTTTGCCTGCCCGGGAAGGGAGGGTAATTAACTATACTGTCACAATCACATACATTACACATTTATCTATTTTAGTGGAAAATTTATGTTTCATCCGGCAGAATTTTAAAATTTTATTTTATACATTTTAGGTACATCTATTGTAGTGACTTGACCAAAACGAAATTGGCTAAAGACTGCCATCTTATATTTAGTGCAACGGCATTCTCAACTAGTCAAATTAAATATTAATGATGCATAAAAATAAAAATTTATTCATTGACTTTTCATTCACTTTCTTTCATAATCAACTATGAAAAATAAATTTCCTCATACATTTTTTTCTTATTTTAACATTTTTAAGTTTCAAAATACGACTTTAATTTTTTATTCAATTATATTATTTTTTATTGAAAATATTTTAATTTTTTTCACTTATTATATTATTATTTATTATTTTTTTTTTTTTTCTTTTTAAGAGTAAATTGTATGACTAAATTTAGGCTAGTCACCTTGTAAAAAGGACAGGTGCAAGTAGAACAAAACTTGAATTTTTAATTTTTATTTATTTTTTTTAGAAGTAGTACCTTCCGGAATGGTAATCATAACTACTACTCAATTTTGTTTATTCCGTCAACTTTAACTCTCAAAATTTTTTAATCTCGTGTTGAGTGAAACAAAAAAAAAAAAAAAAAAGGAAAAAAGTTCAAATATAACATTTCTTTTCTTAAAAAAGCATGTAATAAATTTATAATTTTGCATCCAACAGGGCAAGCCACGCCTCGACCCAAAGAAAAGACAAAAAGCCAAGCTGGGAGCCAGAGATCAAGTGCATGTCTGCCACGTTGCGCTTGGTTCAAAATCCGACGACGGAGACGCGGCTTTACATGCACTTGCTGCTGTCACTGTTACCCTAGCCACGCTGTTTCCAAGAAGAGAAAAAGGTTCCCGTGTGGACCACCATGTTCCCCTCCATATGGTAGCACGGAAATTCCATGCCCTTTCGCAGAGACTGAGCGAGTGGGCGTGGTTGGCTCAATCGAACCATAGTTTCAGACCGTTAACTTGAATTTAAATTTTAATTCGTTACAAAATACAAATAAAAAACAAATAGTTTCAATAATTTTGATTAATTTAATTAATTAATTTTTAAATTAATATTGGATAATTAGTTGAATCAAATTATTAAAGTTAATTTAAAATTTTAAAGTCAGTAATTTATTTATTTTTATTAAAATCACATTTAAGTTTTAAAAAATTCAAGCAATATAAGAAGAGATTTAAATTTATAAATTTTAAATTAACCTTTAATATAGGTTTAAAAACATCCTTTCAGAAACTGAACAAAAAATAAGTTAATAAATTCTAATATAGAGATGGATACTTTCATAAAATTAAAGAGTGGGTGTTTGGATTTTCAACTTGAAAAACAAAAGAGTGATAGTTAAAAAATAATAAAAAAATTATTTATAATTCAAAAATTTAAAGTATCCTATTAATTAAATATAGCTCGCTATGA
Organism: Malania oleifera; assembly: GCF_029873635.1. NCBI lineage: Eukaryota > Viridiplantae > Streptophyta > Magnoliopsida > Santalales > Ximeniaceae > Malania > Malania oleifera. The sequence goes on along the minus strand of NC_080419.1, from coordinate 89,509,824 downwards.
ATATGTATAAACTATATTATTATTATTATTATTATTATTATTATTATTATAGTTGCACCATTAAATTATTTAGTATTTAATTATGAAATATATGTATTGTAATTTTATTTTTTGTTTTGGATGTTATTTATAGTATTTTTTTTTTCTTTTTGGATTGTAAATTTATATGAAGTAAGACATTTATGTCTTTTGTCAAATCTCAAAAAAAAAAAAAAAAAAGCTAGAGTTTATCTAATCATAAAAGATATTTATATTTTTAAAAATAAAAAAATGATTTTTTTTAATTTTTCAAGCTTTGTATTAATAGTATATTATTTATTTTTAGTTTACCATTCTAATTGCGAGACTCGTATGTAGTATCATAAATTTAAAGGGTGGATCTTTGGATTCCCAACTTGAAAAATTAGAAATAATAAAAAATAAATAAAGATCATATTTATAATTTAAAATTTTAAAATTTTTTAGTTATTAATTAACTTGTACATGATATAACTTGATATATTATGGTTAAAAATATTTGCACCCATTACATTATTTAGAGTTTGAATTATGTAATATTTGTAATGTTATTTTAATTATTGTTTTGGATTTTATGTTTTTAATGACTTAAAGTTTTTTTTTCTTTGTATTATAAATTAACATGAAGTGTGTGTAACATTTAAATTTGAGAGGCATTCATATATACTTTTTTTTTTTTTTTTGTCAAAACTTTCGTTTACTTTTGAAAAATATTTTTTATTCTTCAGTTTTTCAAAAACTATAAAAATCTTCACTTATTATTTTAAAATTTCAAGATTCCTATTAAAAATGTAAAATCTCTCACTGAGCAAAAAAAAAAAAATCTTCTTTTTATTTTAAAATTTTATTTATTATATTATAAAACTAAAAAATATATTGCCCCCCTTCATCATAAAGCAAAAAGGGAAAAAAAATTCATACCATTAATACACAAAACACTAAACTTCTCATATAAACTTACAAAAACAGATAAAAATCTATTTATCCGAGCCAAATTTGATCCACTTACTAACTCAAAATCAATCTACACAGTAAATGAGTTGAATATGATTTTAAAATTTTTTATTTGTCCCTACACAAGATTATTGGTAGATTTCAAGTTTTATCTTATATATATTGTTAATCCATTAACAATTAATATCCAGATTCATAAATAATTTCATATGTTCATACTTATTAGATATCAACCCAAGACCTAATCCTATGTACACTTTGGATGGGAATGAAGCATTATCCGTCATCCAATAAGGATTATTTGATCCGAACAGCCATAAATCTGTCATTTGAATCGAATTGTAATTTTTTTTAAAGCTAATAATCTATGTAATTCATCATGAATTATCCGCAATGATGTACTTTACTAGATTTATTATCATGTTTTATTTTATACCTTATTTTAAAAAGTTGGTCTTTATAAATTGACAAAATGTGTTTTTGGGGGGCGGGGGATGCAACCATTGGGAAATTTAAAAAGTCCTAAGAGTCCAAACGCACTTCTCCACGCTAATAAATCTATTAATCGGGCATTAAACTATCCAACCGGTTAAAAAAAGAAATCCATTTTCAAAAATGCACTAATCCTTTTTTTTTTTTGTGGTACTTTTCGGCTATCTTCACCGCGGAAGCGGCGCCTCCCATTTTCCATCTCTCTCTCTGTCTCTCTCTCTCAAAATGTCACTCCCTCTCTCTGCAACTGATCGCCGGAATTAGGAAGATGCTGTCGCCGAATCCATTGACCCTCCTCTGCGCCCTCCTCCTCTGCTTGCCTCTTGCTGTCATCTTCATCGCCACCGGCCCCACCGCCCCAATTAGTCAAAACTCCATACCATCTGCCATCCCCACCGTCAAACCCAACTTCAAACCACAACAATTGAACGCTGCCAAACCCCCCACCACTCAGCCCCCGTCGCCTCATCCGCCGCCGTGGACTCCGCCGGAGAGCGACGTCCCACTCCTCCGACGCGCCGCTCGAGTCATCCCAGATCCCCTCACTCGCCCTGGCAAGCCCCGGAAATTAGCGTTCATGTTCCTCACGACGACCCCACTCCCCATGGCCCCACTCTGGGAGCTCTTTTTCAACTCCGCCGCCGCCTCCAACCTCTACAACGTCTACGTGCACGCCGATCCCTCTCTCTCCTATCACACCCCGTTCTCCGGCGTCTTCTCCGGCCGCGTCGTCCCGTCCCACGTCACGCACCGCCACACCCCCAGCCTGGTCGCTGCCGCGCGTCGGCTCATCGCCCACGCTCTCCTCCACGACCGTGCCAACGCTATGTTCGCCCTCCTCTCCGACTCCTGCATCCCCCTGCACTCCTTCAACTTCACCTACTCGACCCTCGTCGGCTCCGGCATGAGCTTCGTGGAGATGCTGGAGAACCAGCTGGAGACGTACGGGCGGTGGGCGGCGCGTGGATTGGACGTGATGCTGCCGGAAGTGACGATCGAGGACTTCCGAATCGGATCGCAGTTCTTCGCGCTAACGCGGCGGCACGCGGTGGCGGTGGTGAAGGACCAGCAGCTCTGGTCCAAGTTCCAGCTGCCGTGCGTGTGGATATGGACGTGCTACCCTGAGGAGAATTACTTCCCTACGCTGCTGTCCTTGGTGGACTCGCGAGGGTGCGTGCCTGCTACGCTCACCCACGTTGACTGGAGTGACCAGTCGAACGGCCACCCCCACACCTACGAGGCCGAAGAGGTGGACCCTGCGCTGATTCTGAAGCTGAGGAGCGATCGGCCCCGATACGGCGATGAAGAGATCAACGGCTCTGATTCGTCGCTGACGAAGCGACATCACCCTTTCCTGTTTGCGCGGAAGTTCGGGCCGGAGACGGTCGAGCCGTTGATGAGTATTGCAAACGACGTCATCTTAAAAGATTGACATGGCATGGCAGTGTTGTAAATTTTATAGATTTGGTGGTTAAAGTTTCACATATACGAAGAGGCAAGAAAACAAGAACACGTGCTTTTTGGTAGATATCACGTGCCTTGCCTGAAATTAAAATACAGTTTAATCTGAAAATAACACTTTACTCAATGTATTTTTGAAAACTATCAAAAAGTAATAATAATAATTCTCTGAGATTTAAATTTAATGATAAGATAAACTTTCTGCTAGTTGTTAGTTAACTATTAAGTATATAAGAAAAAATGAATAAAATGATGATTATATAATTTTTTATTCGATTGGATAGCTTAAAAAATAACATTAATTTAATAAATAAAGTTTTAAAAACTATTCAATTAATTACAATATATTTTAAAAATTAAACACATAAAGAAATTGAACACTTAGTTCTCAAGTTAGTCTTTCGATTAATTCAAGTCAAATAGTTGACATAAGTATGACAATATAATTAAATTATTATTTAAAATTTTTAAAAATATATGTAAAATAAATAATTTAATAATTCAGAAAAAAATAATTAAATAATTTTATTGTTCCAAAGATTGTTATGTACAATTTACATGCAAATTAGATGACTATATATATATATATATATATATATATATCTTTAAAATTAAAATATAGTTTAAAAATTGACTCGTATAAATCGATTGGTCAAATTGTCACTCTTTTTTTGAGTGTAATTATATCCATATTTAATAACATAGCAATTTGGTTAAAATTTAAAAAGATTGGTGAATTGGGTAGATCAAAGGTTAACCAACTAATATAAATTTAGGTGCTCTTTATCTATTTAGCACTCATATTTTACACAAAGAACAACTAATGTTCAACTTTATAATTTTAATTTGTGAAATTTGAATTTTGAAATTTTAGTCACCTATGAAGTATGACCTTCATCACTTTTCTTCATCATTTTTTTTCTTTTTGTAAAGGGATCTCGATTTCCCTTCTTGTTTGGGATTCACTTGGGGTTCCATGTTAATCTGTTTGAAATTGGGGAGTGCTTCCGATAAGATGACCAAAATATGGGTCTTTGAGAATATTAACGAACAAGGATATTGCCTTCTTGTTGAAATTGGTATATTCCCAAGAGAGGGGTGAATTGAAATTTTCAAACTTTTCTCCTAGGTAAGATTAGATGTTAGTAGGATATTACAACCTAGGGTCTTTCTAAGTAATATTTAATGCGCTGATAAATATAATAAATGGAAATTCAAATTATGTGCATCATTCACACCAAAACATATACGTGCGGTAAATATAAAGTGCGGAAATATAAATAAACATACGATATGTTATCGGGGTTCGGTCAACTGTGCCTACGTCCCCGCTTCTAGCTCGCAAGCTAGAGGCTTCCACTAATGGCTCACTTAAAGGTGGAGCGGCACCGATTACATCAATAAAATTGGTACAGTAATTGTGTTTTCGTGTAAAGCAGATATGTACCCAAATGCACTAAATCGCATACACCACAAGATGATTTAATATGTAAGTTCAGTGTGGTCTAATATTTCAACTCTCAAATGTGTTTGTTATTAGTGTAATAAGTGCGTGAGAGTATCAACAAGCAATTTTTGTATCACAAGATATTCAATCAATAGATTCACACAAAGATGTCAAACAAGTTTCAAATGTATCAGTCTGAAGGATATATCAATCACGTAAATAGTAGATGACGTATATGCTCGGTTTGCAAAAGATATATAGTCTTTGTATTCAGCAAATGATATGCAAATAAATATTGCAACAAAGATCTATATTACAAACACAAACATCTTCTCAAAGATATATCAATATAAATCACACAAGATATTTGAATATATTTTGAAAATATTTTTGCAACATAAAGACAAATACAAGCTCCCTAAGATATTGCAACACAAATGCAATACTTAGAAGTTTAGGCAAGTTTTCTTAGGATAGGCTTATGAACAAAGCCCCCTAAGAATACTTCGGTTTAACTCTTGTTAAAATTGAATCAATCAAATACGAATGGGAGAGCAAACCTATGAAGATAAACACCCAATCAACTTATAGAGAGTATGAGCAATAGGAGAAGGTAAGTGTGAGTGATTTTAGTATGAAAATGAATAGTAGGAGATTTTTGGTTGAGAGAGAATTTATTGATCAAATAGGTTAATCTCCTTGCTAATTTTCCCAAATGAAGGGGTATTTATAGACACCCCAAGAATTTTTATCGTTAGAGACAAGGCTGATATTATTAGAAAAGTTTAATGATGTATTAGCCATTTTAACCATGTTTTAAAAATATTAACCACGATAAAAATTCACAGCAACTTAAGAGACCCGGTCGATTAGAAACCTTTCGGTCGACCGAAGTTCATATGGGTCAGTCTACCAGGCATATTTTGAACTGGGGACTCGGTCGACCGAATGTACATGTCCGAGGCGATTTTTCAGTTTTACCGAGGTTCGGTCGACCAGGCTGATTTGAACTGAGTGATTCGGTCAACCAGACCGTTGGGACTTTTCCCGAGGACCCTTGGTTGACTAGACAGTTGGAGTACAATTTGGACTCGGTCAACTAAGTAGTCAAACATTTGACTCCTAGGAGGTTCGGTCGATCGGGCTGTGGTCACTTGGTTGACCCAGACCAGGTTCGGTCGATCGGGAGCAGAATGAGCTGCATGAGTCGGTTGACCGAAAGTGCACAAAGTGTACATTTCAATCCTATTTTGAATCACAAATACCCTAATCAAGTGCCTAACATTTACGAGTACAAAGGTGAGTGTCATAGGGTCATTTTTGGGTCCTTTTGAAGACGCTGAAAAAATTCGGTGTCCGTCGACCAAACCCTAAGGTCTCTCTAAGGTCATTTTCATTTTGAGCTTACGTATTTGACCATGCATGTGATGTGTGTGATTATTACATACAAAAAGCCCTAATTACTAATATAGACTCTTTACATGAATGAATTATATTACAACATAAAAGTTGGGTCTTCAATAGAAATTTGGTCTTCAAGCTTCACATTCATTATGATCTATCAATGTAAGTTTTTGCACAAAGTCTCAAACACTTATTAGATACAATGAGTATTTGTCATAATCAAAATTGGGCGTGACCTATAAGGTCAACATTCTTCCCCTTTTTGATGATGACAAATATGATAAACAAAAATATGGGTTTAAGCCTAAAAAGGCTCTCCCTATCAATATGCATCTACCTTATCTTTAACCAAGTGTTTTACCCCCATTATTTTTGCCCCTTTTCATCTCTCCCTTTTGGCAACAGTAAAAAGGATCATTTGAGTTAAGACTTTAGGAAATGGGTAAGTATTACAGTTATATATGAAGAATTTTGGAAAGATTTAGAAAATTTTCGATAGAGTGCCGTTTGTAAATCAAACTTTCCAAAATAAATCCTGTATAAGTGTAACCTGTTTGAGTTTAAATATATCCTAGCAGTTTATCCATAACTACTCAAACAGTTCAGTAATGTCCAACAAGCAAATAAAATTTCAATATGATCATGAAGTGGACAAGTTGTGCATCACAAAGGATAACCAATATTCATCACATTCAATATGAGCATGCTATAGATATATGAAATATGCACAAATAGACAAGAGTCACTTTACTAAGTCTAATTCAATGAGAAATACCAACAATTATAGTTTAGTTAGACTTGTAAATTTCACTCGAGACTCCTTAAATATCTAATGATTATGTGAAGATGAGATTTAATTTTTGTTAGGTTTTCACTTATCCTTTCAAAAAGATTTTAAAGTCAATTTTATTATAATCATATTTGATAGCCAGAATAAATCTGTATTTTCAAGAAATATATAATAATGAAAGCATGATGACCTAGTATCAAGTGTTACAAATATACAGTTAAGAATACATATTTGTTTCTCAGGGCCTAATGATTTTAATGGGAAGTGACTCCCCCTAAGAGTATGCATTTCGGTCCAATTACTTTAAATATATATGCACAATCAACCCCAAGGAATTTAAAATTTCAACGCAAATGAGCCAAGCGTAAAATATTTAGATTTTGCACACACAAAAATGTTTCAATCATTTGGGTAAATGTCTATAGAAAATTCGGTAGCATGCTGGCTGTAAACATGACATTTCCCAAAATTTACCTGCACAAAAACAATTCTCAAACAAGCAGTATCTCAAGAGTAAGGCATGCAAGAACCTATAATCTACCAACAGACAATTCTCATCAACTGCATCCGGCATACAGGAAGCTCTCTATACTAAGCATCTATTTCAATAGAGCTATCATTTAATCACAAACACAGGCACATCAAAGTACTGCAGATATATATCATAATCAAAAGCACAACCACTATATCACAGTATCTACGTATGTGTGGTGAATATGATCGCCAAGATAATACAAAACAAAAGTAAAATTTGTTTTATATAGGTACAGACCAGATGATATAGAATAACATAAAACGAATCAAGGCCACACAACCTGATCTACAGGCTACTCTCCTAAATCTAGAACTCCCTTCCATCATCACCTCCATCACCACCATCACCAGCATTGAAGTCAAAATCCATGGCCATCCGGTCTCTCTTATCCTGCATCTCCTGAATACGATCATTCAACTCACTAAAGCTGATTGTCATGGTCCTCTCTAAATATGTGAATCAACTAACGGTAAAGATGGAGAACTTCCGGAACTCATCACGAAGAGCGGTGGATGATGATGCCAAATCTCGTAGGTCTAATTGGACTAATTCTAGAAACTATCCAAATGAGTCAGATAAACTAGTGATGGCAGCCTTTAGGTCCACGTTTAACGGCTGCATAGGTTGTGGTGGCTCCTACGGGGTCTCTCCCTATACTGCTGCACCCCTAGAAGGCAACCAGATGTTGCCGACTAGCTCATACCCCATATGTCTCAAGGTGACGCCAGAGAAAATATCAGCAGGTACTCTTCTCTTCAGTGAAGCCACATTTGAGCGTGTGACTCCAATGGATCTAAACAACTTGTTCAGGATTCCCTCGTACAAAATTATAATTTTGTGGCCAATCGTTTTGGCCATCATCCATCAGATCATCAAGCTGGGTAGATCTAACTTCTTTTGGGAAAATAAGCACCACATAATAAAACAATCTAGGAAAGACACGTGCACTCTAGAACCTGCCTTGGGCAGGACATTATAAGTGATTAAGTGGTGCACAACTCTAGCCTCTAACATAAACTGCCTATACTATGAGGGATGGTTTTGGTTGGCCATGCCTGGATCAGATAAGGTCAGGTTTGCAAATGTGGCAACCGTAAATTCCTGTTCGTGAATCCAGGAATTTACCACATCTGAGCACTCGAAATCTCCATAATCTATATCAAGGACATCTGAAAGGTACTGTGCATCGAAACGAAGATCAGTCCTTAATACTCGAGAGAAGTACCCATTTCCATCATTACCCAGGTTAGCATAAAATAATCTAACGCACGTTGGGTAGTGACCCCCAGTCTAATAGGAAATAAAAGTTTTCCAGCATAGATATTCAAACATGTCCATTATATTTGCAAAATACTGATTCATGAAACTCAAAGTCTAAGATCTTACCCAGTATTGCCTCCTTATGACAAAACTCCCATATGTATCTGACCTTGGATCGTTCTGATATGAAGTATTCGTCCTCAGTGTGTGCTAAATCGTGGGCTTCCATGTGCTTATTTTGGTGTGTCATGAATATAGGATGAAGGATGTGAGGCACAAATCAAAGTTTGCTTGGTAATGTTTGGGGGAAACGTGAAAGAGCTCTCAAAATTATACATATATTTATATATATATATATATATATATGTATATATTGCAATTCGGCCGACTAGAAGCAAACACGGTCAACCGATGGTTCAGATTCTTCATGAACCAACAATGTTCAATCGACTAGGGAGAATTTGAACTGAGATGTACGGTCGACCGAAATGGAGTATTGTGTCTATGTTCGGTCGACCAAGGGAAAATCGACAAGTTCGGTCAACTGGGGTAGATAGGTTTACTGAGGTTTGGTCGACCGTAAGGTCAAAGTCAATGCTTGTTCGGTCGATCGGAAGCTTTTACTCAGTTAATGCTCGGTCAACCAAGCATAGTGAATTTCCTTGATTTGGCTTCATTTTGATCCAAAGTTCTCCCTTAGGTTCATATTTGATGTGTTACAACATAAACATGATTTTTAGGGATTTTTGGTGAAGAAATATTACACAATTGAAGCATGTACCAAGATTTAACATATTGAGCGTAGATTACTTCCCAATTTTGCAATTACTTTGACTGTACTTTCCTTTGAGTCCTAACTATTTTGGCACCAAGCACTAAGGAGTATGTGACTTTTCTTGAACAATGTTTTTTGGTGATTGGGGAGTATTCTTCAGAAATGATGACATAGAGGAACAAGGGTACATTCCAAGGAATGAGTGAAACCGCACCGAATATAATTGTGGTTTGGTAAGAATTTCCTATGGATGAGATAACCAAGACTGATGACTTTACAATTTAAGCTCAAAGGGACCAATCCCCTAGTGGATGCCTCTAATTTGGTTATGACTATGAGAAGCACTCAATATATGTATTAGTTATTTATGATCATTAGTGCTTTAACCCTAGAGTGATGACTTGACTTTGATTTAAGCTTTTCATATTCAAAAGTGATCTTAGGGTATAGTGATATATGATATAAGATAAAACCCCAACACTTAATTTTGTGCAAAGGACAACAGTTGCTTAACTTTTGTGATTTTCATGTTAACATGGGTTAAGCATTTAGAATTAAGTGCAAGGCATAGATGTCATGTCCATCTAGAAGTGGATAAAATGTCTTAGTATAGCAGGATTGTTTAGTGAGTGTGTATACTAAGAGTTTCATTTTAAGCAACAATTATTTTCCAAACCTACAGTCATCACAAACCCTAAACCTAGGAACAAAGGAACAATTAACTAGAATACATTAATTTCAATTTGAATCCATTTTTCCTTAAGTCCTATGGGGTCTGCCTTGTTGATTATCCATTTCATTTCCTTTTCTATGCCTCTGGCACTTCTAAGTAAGCAGTTAAACCATACATGCCACATAATTTTACAAAATAAGCAGGTATTGAATATACATAAAAGATTGTGCTTATTTATTCTATTTTTCTTCAGTGAGGTTAGGCTATTGGTTTTATGCAAACAACCTGAATCCCTTTTGAAAAGAATTTTCCTTTTAAGTCCGAAGAGGTTGTTTAGGTTATCTTTATCACTTGAGAATTTGAAAAACATTTTAGAGTAATTTTTTATTTTTCTTTCTAAGCAAATGATTTTCAAAGCCTTCTCAAATTTTCTCCTTTCTAGAGTGGCTTGATATTCTTCAAAATCATTTAAGTGTTTTGCCACCTTTTCATTTTCATTTTTCAAAAATGTTTTCTTCTTTGATATCTCAACTAGAATTTTATGCATTTTAAATGAAGTCTTTTCTAGTTTTCCATATGAAGGCATCTCATCAAATGATTCATCACAGGATTTATCAAATTGAAAACCACATGAATCATTGCATGCATTCATACCATCATCATCACAAGAACCATTCGAAGATTCATCACAAAATATATTATAGAAATCAACAGATGAATCATCACATGAACTATTAACATAATTATCCTTATGTTTAATAGATGATTCAGTATGTGTCACAACACAACATTCAGTGCAAGAATCATCAGATGAACTAGAGAGAATATCATATACCTCCTTGTTGATTTTAAGCTCATGATTTACCTTCTCCTAATCAATCGAGCTTGGAGCATTTGGAGGAGTTACGATATCCTTCTCCTAGGATTCTCCATATTTCTTTTCTAGTTCATCCCATATTTCCTGTGCACCATGACATACCACAAACTCAAGTAGAATATGAGAATCTAAAGCACAGTATAATAAGTCCATGACACATGAATTCGAATGCATTAACCTAGTATCATTTTCATTTAAGGGCATACAAATCCCATTAACAATCACTCGCTAGGCCATCCATTCCATTGATTTTATAAATGTGCTTATCCTAATTTTCCAGGTGGTGTAATCGACACCACAAAACAATGGAAGACTGGAAGGTGACTGTCCCTCACCGAATGGGGATACACTAATTTGAGCCATTGCGATCTTTTTTCAAAAAACATTTAAGTTAAGTGCAACGAGGCTCTGATGCCAATTGTTGAAATTGGTGTATTCCCAAGAGGGGGGTTGAAATGAAATTTTCAAATTTTTCTCCTAGGTAAGACTAGATGTTAGCAGGATATTGCAACCTAGGGTCTTTCTAAGCAATCTCTAATGCGCTGATAAATATAATATATGGAAATTCAAATTATGCCCATCATTCACACTAAAACATATACGTGCAGTAAATATAAAGTTCAAAAATATAAATAAACACACGATATGTTATCGGGGCTTGGTCAACTGTGCCTACGTCCCCGCCTCTAGCTTGCAAGCCAGAGGATTCCACTAACGGCTCCCTTAAGGGTGGAGCGGCACTGATTACATTCAAGTCAATTAGCACAGGGCTGATCTCAACCTTTACAACCAAGTCAATTAAAGAGGCTGACCTCAACCAACACGCCTTAATAGGATGACGCACCTAGCTTTCCTAATAGGGTCAAAGCCAAACTAGGACTATTTCATAGTGCTAGTCTCCCTCTTCAGGCCACGCTTGGAAATATAACAGTATTTGCTCAATCAATAAAATTGGTACAGTGATTGTGCTTTCGTGTAAAGCAGATATGTACCCAAATGCGCTCAATCACATACACCACAAGATGATTTAATATGTAAGCTCAGTGTGGTCTAATATTTCAACTCTCAAATGTGTTTGCTATCAGTGTAATGAGTGCGTGAGAGTATCAACAAGAAATCTTTGTATCACAAGATATTCAATTAACCGATTCACACAAAGATGTCAAGCAAGTTTCAAATGTATCAGTTTGAAGGATATATCAATCACGTAAATAGTAGATGATGTATATGCTCGGTTTGTAAAAGATATATAGTCTTTGTATTCAAAAAATGATATGCAAATAAATATTGCAAGAAAGATATATAGTACAAACACAAACATCTTCTCAAAGATATATCAATATAAATCACACAAGATATTTGAGTATGTTTTGAAAAGGTTTTTGCAACACAAAGACAAATACAAGCTTCCTAAGATATTGCAATACAAATGCAATACTCAGAAGTTTAGGCAAGTCTTCTTAGGATAGACTTATGAACAAAGCTCCCTAATAATACTCCAATTTAGCTCTTGTTAAAATCGAATCAATCAAATATGAATGGGAGAGCAAACCTATGAAGATAAACACTCAATCAACTTACAGAGAGTATGAGCAATAGGAGAAGGTAAGTATGAGTGATTTTAGTATGAAAATGAATAGTAGGAGATTTTTGGTTGAGAGAGAATTTATTGATCAAATAGGCTAATCTCCTTGCTAATTTTCCCAAATGAAGGGGTATTTATAGACACCCCAAGAATTTTTATCGTTAGGGACAAGATTGGTATTATTAGAAAAGTTTAATGATGTATTAGCCATTTTAACCATGTTTTAAAAATATTAACCACGGTAAAAATTCACATCAACCGGAGAGACCTGGTTGACTAGAAACCTTTCGATCGACCAAAGTTCATATGGGTCGGTCGACCAGACATATTTTGAACTAGGGACTCGGTCAACCGAATGTACATGTCCGAGGCATTTTTTTTAGTTTTACTGAGGTTTGGTCAACCAGGCTGATTTGAACTGAGTGGTTCGATGGACCAGACCGTTGGGATTTCTCCCGAGGACCCTTGGTCGACTAGATAGTTGGAATACAATTTGGGTTCGGTTGACCAAGTAGTCAAACATTTGACTTCTAGGAGGTTCGGTCGATCAGGTGATTTTGAACTAGACTAATTCGGTTGACCGAGTTGTGGTCAACTAGTTGACCCAAACCGGGTTCAATCGATCGGGAGCAGAATGAACTGCATGGGCCGGTTGATCAGTTGACCGAAAGTGCACAAAGTGTGCATTTCAGTCCTATTTTGAATCACAAACACCCTAATCAAGTTCCTAACATTTATGAGTGCAAATGTGAGTGTCCTAGGGTCATTTCTGGGTCCTTTTGAAGACCTCAAAAAAATCCGGTGTCGGTTGACCAAACCCTAAAGTCTCTCTAAGGTCATTTTCATTTTGAGGTTACGTATTTGACCATGTATGTGATGTATGTGATTATTACATACAAAAAGCCCTAATTACTATTATAGACCCTTTACATGAATGAATTATATTACAATATAAAAATTGGGTCTTCAATAGAAATTTGGTCTTCAAGCTTCACTCTCATTATGATCTACCAATGTAAGTTCCTGCACAAAGTCTCAAACACTCATTAGATACAATAAGTATTTGTCATAATCAAAATCGGGCGTGATCTATAAGGTCAACACTCCTTATCCTCAACTAGAGGATGCGCTTATGACGCTGCTTCTCTCCATCGATAGACATACTCTTTGAATGTCCCACTTGACTTTTTCTCCATATTCTGCAAAGCCAACCTATCTAAAGCTATCTCAATTACATGTCTATACTGGGCAATAAAAACATGAGCTAGATCCTTCTACATGCGAATCTTTGTTTGGTCTAACTGAATGTACCATCTTATAGTTGTCCTAATCAAACTATCTTAGAAATAGTGGATGAGCACCTTATCATTATCAGAATGTAGAGTCATTTTCTAACAATGCATCCTCAAATGAGTTCATGGAAATTTGGACCTACTAAACTTCTCAAAATCCAGGATTTTGAACTTTGAAGGTAAAATCACATTGGGCACCAAACATGGATTAAAAACATCTACCGTACCAAACATGCTTGTTCCCTCCACAGCTCGCAAATGTTCTTACAATACTTTATATTTATAATTCACTTCCAAACTAGGGTTCTGCTTTATAATTATTTCACTGGCTATTCCCCTCCTTTGAAATTTGGATTTATGATTGGTGGTGCTTGTGCATTCCCAATTGGTTGAAATTCTAGGACTAGTGCCATTGGGATAAATGGGTACGAGCTTGGTCTCAAGCCAATTGAAAAATCCACTAGTTGAGATAACGGATGTCCACTAATTGGTGTAAATCCAATTGGAAATAGAGGATCTTCTTCAACTGCGAGTTTTGGAGATTGCATAGTTTTCCCCTTACTCATAGTAGTATCTCCATCAACTTATTAACTTGATCTTTAATCTCTCAAACATATTTGTTGTTTTTGGTTCTTATACTTTGTTTTTGAAAGAAAAGAAGGAAAAGGGAAAAACATGAAGGGGTGGCACAGCAGAGCTCGTCGACGAATGCCTTGTGTTTGTCAATAAGTGGACAGCAACGAGTTGTCGACGAAGGTTCTAAAATCGTTGATGAGAAAATATAGAGAGCAAGAAAATTTTAGAGATTTGGACTCGTTGAAGAAAGCCTGTTCTCATTGACGAATTGTCTTCTGTGGATTGTCGACGAAGCCTTGTACTCATTGAAGAATGGCTGCGAGCAGTTTTTTTGAATTTTTAATTTTTAAATGTTAGGTGATTGGGTAAATGGAGGGAAACCTCCGAGGTACTTCTATATATGTTATCCTAAGCATATATTGAAGTTTGAGTGATCATTTTGAGAAGTGTATTGTGTACATTGTGATTTTCATAGTGAAATTTGTGTGTCATTGCTTTCGTGGATGTAGGCTTTGCCGAACCATGTAAATCTTTGTGTTGTTCTTGTTCTAGTTGTGTGTTATTTACTTATTACTATTTATTCCGCTGTACATCTTCATTATTTGATCCATATCACAACAAATTGGTATCAGAGCAATTGTTGTTATGGCATCGGGATTGTCTTCTGCAAGATTTGACATTGTCAAATTCGATGGAACCGAAAACTTCAATTTTATGGCAGAGGAGAGTGAAGGACATTCTTGTGCAAGAAGGAATGGCTAAATCTTTGCTTGATACTTAACCAGAAGGAATGGATGAGGCAACATGGGTAGATTTGAAAGCAAAGGCATCGTCTACAATATGCTTGTGTTTGGCTGACAAAGTTCTCTATCAGGTGGTGGAAAAGGATTCTCCAGCAGCTATCTAGAAAAAGTTGGAAAGTCGATACATGTCTAAATCTCTCAATAACAAACTTTTTCTTAAGCGTCATTTATATTGGCTTAAGATGGTTGAAGGATCAAGTTTGGATCAACACATCAATGCTTTCAATCAAATCATAAGTGATTTGATGAGGGTTGATATGAAGTTTGATGAGGATGATAAGGCTTTGATGCTGTTAAATTCTTTGCCCTCGAATCATACTTACAAAAATCTCGTGACCACTCTTACGTAGGGAAAAGAAACTCTTGATCTGGAAGAGGTAACAAGTGCCTTGTTAAATTTTTATCAAAGGTTGAAGACATCTGATGAAGGAGAAAGACTTGTGGTAAAGGGTAATAATGAGTGAGGCAAAGGAAAGTTTAAGAATGGGTCTAGTTAGAAATCCCAAAATCAATCCAAGAATAAGAAGGAAATTTGGTGTTATAAATGCGGTAAAAATGAGCATGTGAAATCGGAGTGTCCGGATTGGAAGAAGGGAAATTCTGAGAAACATGAAGGTGTTTCAAAATATGTGAATGTTGTTCAAGAAGAAGATTCAGCTAATGGTGATGTTCTATCAATTTCAGCGGGGTCGGATAATCTAACGGACTCTTGAATACTTGACTCGGCATGTTCTTATCACATGACTCCAAATAAGGAGTGATTCAACACTTACATGTTAGTGAATTCTGGATCAGTTCTTATGGGTAATGATGCTTCTTGCAAGATCATTGGCATAGGAAATGTAAAGATAAAGATGTTTGATGGTGTTATAAGAACATTGTGTAATGTAAGACATATTCCTGAGTTGAGAAAGAGTTTAATATCTCTTGACACTTCGGATTGTAATGGCTTCAATTACAAGTCCAAAGGTGGAGTCTTGACAGCATGGAAAGGTAGTTTAACTGTAATGAAAGGACAAAAACTAGATGGGAATATTTACACATTGCGGGGAACTACCGTTGTAGGTGTAGTTGCAGCTGTGGTTGTTGAATCAGATGAGATCGTCTTGTGGTATGTGCGCCTTTTGCATATGGGGGAACACGGTATAAAGTAACTACACAAGAGGAAACTATTGAAGGGCTTGAAATCATGTTAGCTGAAATTTTGCAGGTAATGTGTTCTTGGAAAACAGAATAGGGCAAATTTTAGACTAGCCATTCACATGACAAAAGGTATTCTTGACCATATATATTCAGATGTTTAGGGCTCAGTTAGAGTTGCATCAAAGGGCGGACATGTGTATTATGTGAGTTTTTGATGATTACTCACGGAAGATCTGGGTTTACTTCATGTGTCATAAATCAAGTATGTTTGCCAAGTTTAAGATTTGGAAGGCGAAAGTGGAGAACTAGACAGAAAGGAGAATCAAATGTTTAAGGTCTGTTAGAATTTGTGTATTCCCAAGAGGGGGGGGTGAATTGGAATTTTAAACTTTTTCTCTTAGGTTAATGTATTTAACAACAGTATATGCACAACCTAGGGCCTGTCTATGCAATTTCCAAATGCGTAGATAAATATAATATGAAAATTAAGTCATACGCATCATTCACCCATAACATACATGTGCGGTAAATGTAAAGTGCGGAAATGTAAACAAACACACGATATGTTATCGGGGTTCGGCCAACTGTGCCTACGTCCCCGCCTCAAGCTCGCAAGCAGGAGGATTCCACTAATAGCTCACTTAAGGGTGGAGCGGCACCGTTTACAACCAGGTCAAATTATTATAGGGCTGACCTCAACCTTAACCAGGTCAATTAGCGGGGCTGATCTCAACCTACACGCCTTAATAGGACGACGCACCTAACTTTCTTAACCGGGTCTAAGCCAATCCGAGACTATTCCAGGGCTAGTCTCCCTCTTCAGGCCCGTGCCTGGAAATCCAACCAAAGTGTATTACAATGAAATGGTACAGTAATTGTTCTTTTAAGTAAAGCAGATATGTACCCAAATTCGCACAATAACATACACCACTATATGATTCAGTATGTAAGCTCAATGTGGTCTAAGATGTCAACTCTCAAATAGATTTACTATCGTTGTAATGAGTGCGTGAGAGTGCAAACTTAAATTATCTTTGTATCACAGGATATTCAATCTAAGTGCTCAAACGAAGATATTATCCAAACTTCATATATTTCAATCAACAAGTTTTCTCAATACATATATGTATATGAAGCTCTTAGCAACGTATAAATTTGGTTTGCAAAAAGGATACTCAATCTTTGTATTCAGCAAGGGATATATGAGTTAACGAATATTGCAACAAAGATTTTATCACACTAGCAAATATCTCATCGAATATTTTCAAGATAAAAATACAGTAGATATTTGAAAATGTTTTTGCAACCAAAATGCAAATACCAACTTCTTAAGATGTTGCAACGAAGGTGCAAATCTTAGAAGATCTATCAAAGTCTTCTCAGGATACACTTATTAACAAAGTCTCCTAAGAATACTTAGGTTTAGCTCTCAATCAAAATAAATCAATCAAATATGAATGGGAGAGCAAACCTATTAAATATAAGCACTCAAAACCAACTTACAAATGATGTAGGCAATATGAGAACGTAGGATTGAGTGTGTGGAGCTTGGAAATGAGTGTTATAGGATTTTGATTTTTCAAAGAATTTTCCCTAATCAAAGTGACTAATCCCACACTAATTTTCTCAAATGAACTTGTATATATAGGCAAGGGAGAAAATATGACCGTTGGGGACCTATTGGGTATTATTAGAAAGGTTTAATGACGTTTAAGGCATTTTAACCTTGTTTAGAAAAATATTGACCACGGTAAAAATTGGACCAACCCGAGAGGTCCGGTCGACCAGAAATGGTTCGATCGACCAGGACTCAAGTGGCTCGGTCGACCAAGGGCATTTTGAACTGAGTGGTCGGTCGACCGGGTAAGGGCGATTTTCCAAAAACACTGAGGTTCGGTCGACCAGGGCAATTTTGAATTGAAGGGCTCGGTCGAATAGACCGTTGGGAATTCTCCCAAGACCCCTCGGTCGACCAGGTTGTTGGAGTACAAATCTGGTCGGTCGACCGGGATGTCAAACTGTTAACTCCCAAGTGGTTCGGTCGACCGAGGTCAAATGACTTATAAGGGCTTGGTCGACCGGCCTGGGTCAAATAGTTGACCCGGACCGGTTTCGGTTGACCGGGCCAAATTGAACTGAATTGGCCGATCGACCGAAAGTGCACCAAGTGTGCATTTGGGTCCCGAATTGACCCAAATAAGTCTATTTCAAGTGCCTAATAAACATATGTGACATATGTGTGTGTCCTCAAGTCACTTGGGGTCCAATTTGGAAACACCGAGAAAGTCCAGTGTCGGTCGACCGAAGGTGCACCCTAAGGTCCTATCTCATCCATGGTTCGGTTTGAGCTTACATAGTAAATCATACATGTGATGTGCGTGACAAACCGAATGCCCTAATTACTATTACAGACCAATATAAATATATTACAAAGAATATGATTTGGTCTTCAAGCTTTTCTTGCTTTGTGCACTTCTTGATCTTATCATTCTTGATTCCTGCACAAAACCTCAAAACGTTCATTAGATACAATGAGTATTTGTCATAATCAAAACCGGGCGTGACCAATAAGGTCAACAAGGTCGAATAATGGGACCGAGTACACTAATTCTTGGTTTATGGAGTTTTGTGTAGAGCAGGGCATTAAGAGACATATTATAGTTCGTTGGACACCTCAACAAAATAGTGTGGCCAAATGGATGAAATGGCCTCTTGCTGATAGGGCTCAGTGTCTCAGATTGAATGCAGGGCTACCGAAGAACTTTTGGGCCGAGGGAGTTAGTATGGCTTGTTTTTTGGTAAGCAGATCACCAGGAGTGTCACTAGAGGGTAAAGTGGTAGAAAAGGTATGGAAGGGAAATGCAGTAGACTATTCCAAATTGAAAGTATTCGGTGTCCAGTCTATGTCCACGTGTCTAGTGAGGAGAGGTCTAAGCTTGACCTGAAGTCTCATCGTTGCATCTTTTTGGAGTATCCAATAGGTGTAAAGGGGTAAGAGCTATGGGACACAATGGCAAACAAGGTGGTGATCAGTAGGGATGTAATTTTTGATAAGAACGCTATGGTGAAACGTACTCAAAAATGTGACAAACAGAAATAGGAGCCAGAAAGTTGGGGCAATAATGAACATATCGTGCAGGTGGAGTTGGAAGCTTAGGGCAATGGAAATGATAATGGTCCCATGGTTGCAAGGAGCTCTATCTTGGAAAGCCAACAAGTCTATGATATTTTGTTAAGAAGATCCAGGCATACTATTCAGCCTCCGCCAAGGTATAGGGTTGAAGAGTTAGTGTCTTATGCTTTTCTTATTAGTTGCAATGATCCAACTACATTTCAAGAGGTAGGGCTCGACCAGGAGAAAGATATATGGATGGGATCAATGATTGAGGAAATGGAGTCACTACGTAAAAATAAAACTTGGGAGTTGGTGGAGCTTCCAGATGGGAAAAGACTAATTGGGTGCAAATCGGTGTACAGAAAGAAGGGGCCAATATCATAAAAGGAAGGTGAGAAGTTTAAGGCATGATTAGTTGCAAAAGGATACTCACGGAAGAAGGGGAAATATTATGATGAGATCTTTTCTTCTGTGGTCCGACATATAAGAGTGTGTTGGGGTTAGTAGCTTATTATGATCTTTACTTGGAACAAATGGATGTGAAGACGGCGTTTCTCCATGGTGACTTGGAGGAATAAATCTATATGGTACATTTGGAGGGATTCATTGAACCAAGAAAAGAAAATTTAGTTTGTAGGTTGAAGACATCTCTTTATGGGCTGAAACAGCCTCCAAGGCAATGGTATAAACGGTTTGATTATTACATGATCAAAATTGGCTACAAAAGGTGTGAGTACGACTGTTGCGTATATGTGAACAAACTTGATGATGACTCACTTATTTTCTTATTATTGTATGTCAATGATATGTTGATAGCTGCAAGAGATTTAACTGAGGTGAATCAGTTAAAGGACCAATTGCATAAGGAATTTGACATGAAGGATCTTGGTTCAGCCAAGAAAATACTTGGGATGGAGATTCTTCGAGACAGGACTGCATGGAGATTATGGCTATTTAAGGGCGGTTATGTGCATAAGTTGTTGGAGAGGTTTAGCATAACTGATGCAAGACCGGTGAGTATACCTCTAGCGAATCATTTTAAGTTGTCTACTATAGATTGCCTACGTTCGGATGAGGAAATACGGGACATGTCAAAGGTCCCCTATGATAGTTCTGTGGGGAGTTTGATGTATGCCATGGTGTATACGAGGCCATATTTGACTCATGCGATGAGTGTGGTAAGTAAGTTTCTTTCTAATCCAGGAAGGCAACATTGGGAAGCTATTAAATAGATACTTAGATACTTATGGGGTACATCGGAATATGGCATCATGTTCGGCAAGCAATAGGGTTGTCCTTCAGTTATGGGGTTTGTAGATGTAGATTATGCTGAAGATATGGATGATAAACGATCTACAAAGGGATATGTTTTTACCCTTGTAGGAGGACCGATATGTTGGAGATCTAAGGTACAGTCTTTGGTAGTATTGTCCACGATTGAGGCAGAATATATGGCAGTTGCCAAAGCTGCAGAGGAAGCCTTATGGCTTACCAGTTTAGTTAGAGAGCTAGGATTATAGTAAGATGGAGTGGTGCTGTACTGTGATAGTCAAAATGTCATTTACTTGGCGAAGAATCTGGTATACCATGCTAGAACCAAGCACATTGATGTGAGGTTCCATAGGGTTTGGGAATTGATTGCTTCGGGTGAACTTGTGTTGGAGAAAGTTCACACATCTGAAAATCCAGTGGATATTCTGACTAAATTTGTAAAGACCCAAAGAATTTATAGTAATTAAATAATAGAAACAAAGAAGGAAAAGAAAATTTCAAAGAGGACTCATAGTGTCTCGTCGACAAATACAAGGATTTCATCAACGAGTATTCTTTTAGGCATCGTCGACGTGGACACATATCTTGTCGACAAGAATTTACCAAGAGGGGGTTTGCAGAGCCTGAAGTTCGTCGACGAGGGATTCATGTTTGGCGACGAACTCCATATATGGACTCGTCGATGAGGTGACGTGTCTTGTCGATGAGGTGACGTGTCTCGTTGATGAATCCAGGTTTATAAGTAAGCCTAAATCGGATTTTTCAGCAAGAAATTGCACAGGAAAATCTATCTCTCTCTAAAAACCAACCCTTTCCCCCTTTCTCTATGATTCCAACTTTAATTTTCGCTAGTTCGATGATCGAAAGTTGCCACACTACTCCTAGGAAGATTCTCTTCAAGTCTGCTGGAGTAGATTGTTGATTAGGCCAACTTGAGCACCATCCCAAAATTTGGGTAAGTTGAATAATTGGATATTTTCAGTTGTATCAAATTTAATTGAGTTTAGATTTTAAGTTATATGGGAATATACTGGAGTTTTGTGAAGTAAAATTTGAGTATTATATTTTTAGGAATAGGGTGTTTCGGGACCCTGCAGATATGGGTTGGGGACCCAGTAAGTATTTTTAGAAGCCCTGGTAAATTATAATTCAGAAATTTACGAATATGTAGGCTCGAGGAAATATAGTTGATTTATTGGAATATGCATATGTGTATTATTTCAGGATTTTGGGGATAGTACACCGTGAGCACGAGGATTAAGTTGGAGGTGAGCCTCCTAGCTAGTAAGGTAAAGGAAATATGCTATGCTAGGAATTTTAAAAAATTTACCAGAAAATTATGTATATATATCAGTTTATTATTTAGTTTCTCTAGAATATGAGTTGTATTATTTGTGAGGCCTGAGTAGATATTTGTATGATATAGAATTTATGTAGTTTTTTTAGAATATCATGATTTACAATATATATATATATATAAAGAGACAGATAAATTTACCAAACCAGCATTTACCAGACATATATTTATTAGACAAGTATTACAGATATTTTACAGACTAGTATTTTACAGTAATTACAATATGTCATGTTTTCCAAAACCATAACACTCAGACATTACAGATTATTTAGTCAGATATTACTGTCAGACATACAGTTATACTAGTCGGATACTACAGTTATTTTATTCAGATATTATAGTATTTACAAATCATATTTATAGTGTTATGGTTATTTTGGAAACATGATGAAAAGAGTAGGGTAATTATAGTAATAGTATATACAGTATCAGATCCCCGATGAATTACTTCAGACAGATTCAGTTAACAGAGCATGGTACTGTTGCTATTTTTAGATCAAAGTGCAACCACATATCTTAGATAGTATGTGAATTTCATCAACTGTGCCTGGAGAGTTTGCAATCTCCCCAGTACTCTGGGTTGAGGGGGGGCGGTTTGACGAGGTAGTTACCAGTTTTGCGCCAAGGAGAGGAGATAGTTTGGCCAGGCTAAGGATTGGTAGAGTACAGTTGACTTACCTAGTAGGCCAACCAGGATTAAGTCCCGCCTACAGGCCGCAAAACCCTGTCATGAGGGGTTAAATTATGACATACAATTTTCTAGGGTAAAATCTCAGTTATGTATATGTATACAGATTTACAGAATTTTTAGCAAATATAATATGATACTAGAAGTATGAAAAGTAGAAAACCCAGATGATACAATTATACTTTAAACTATGATAAATGTGAGTTATACTTTATATTGATTTACCAGCTTATATAGTTTCAGATATTACCATTATAGTATTTATGCAACTCGATCACCACACACTAGTAATAGCATATTTCCACTTACTGAGCATTGTCTCATCCCAGCGATTTAACATTTTTCAGGTGAACCAGATAGGTGAGTGGATCAGGCTCGCAGATAGAGAGATATTTTATTTTTCCCTATTTTTAGATTAAGTGTGATAAAGGGATTACATTTTTGAGTAGATGATGCTGGGGTGATTTGTATTATATATATGGTTTGGCAACATTGAATTCTGGTATTGTAAATATGGATGTATTATATTTTTTGCTGCATATGTGTGTTGGTTTTTGTACCGGGATACTTCAATGCCATCTAGGCCTGAGATGTTATTACAGGTTATACAAGGGTATCAGAATAATTTATATTTTGTATGGAAAAGAATGGTGTAATTTTTGGGTCGTTACATTTTGGTATCAGAGCCTAGGTTGCTAAGTTTTGTAGACTC
Source organism: Malania oleifera (assembly GCF_029873635.1). Lineage (NCBI taxonomy): Eukaryota > Viridiplantae > Streptophyta > Magnoliopsida > Santalales > Ximeniaceae > Malania > Malania oleifera. The sequence continues at coordinate 89,486,595 of NC_080419.1, read as the reverse complement.
TGGAGTACAGTGGAAAATAATACCAGAATAGAGGAATAGAGTTTGGAGGAAGATAAAGCAGAGTATCAGTGAATTGATTTTAGGGAATTAGGATGAGAATTTAGGATTCTATTGTGCGGCTTGGAGGTAGAGTTTCGGGGTGGTTTCTGTGTTTTTCCTAAGGTGACGATTTTAGGAAAACCATAGTAAACTATCGATGATTTCTATTTCCATATGGTAGGGTCCGACCCTAAACTAGTGATAAGAGGTAAAGGGTATTTTAGTTAGTATAGTATTGTAAGGTTTGGAATTCTCAGAATAATTTGGTAATATTTTAGGATGGACCCAGGAGGTAGTAGTGCTCACGCTAGTGGCGACGACGGAGTGGGGCCTTCTGGTGCAGGAGACGAGGATTCAGATGCTGTGTTACGCAGTGTGGCTCAACGGGTCATGGCTGAGATTGCCCGAAGCTCCAAGGAGCAGGGAGGTCCATCCATAGCTCAGGGGTGCACAATAGAAAATTTTACAAAGATGAACTCATCAGCATTTTTAGAAGCTGTTGATCGTGTAGTTGTGGAGAACTAGATGCACGAGATAGAGAAGATTTTGACAGTGCTTCACTGCACCGATGAGCAGAGGGTACTTTATGCCACGTATAAGCTGATAGGAGAGGCCAAGAGATGGTGGATGGCCACTAGATTACTGGAGGAGCAGAGATCAATTCTAATGTCGATGACCTGGTTCTGATTCAGGGACATATTCTTTGATAGATACTATCCTGCCTCGGTTAGAGAAGCTAGAGTACAAAAGTTTTTGAGTTTGTCCCAGGGATCGATGACAGTCCAGCAGTACGCAGTGAAATTTATTGAGTTGTCGCGTTTCTGCCCTTATATTGTTTCAGATGAATTTAAGAAGGTTAGGATGTTCGAGAGGAATCTGAAGCGGGATATTTATAGACAGGTGGCAGTACTGAGGATATAGGATTTTTTAGAGCTGGTTGACAGGGGCATAATAGTAGAGGAGCATTTTCCGAGAGAGATTGAAATTTAGAGCCAGAGGAAGAGGGCCGCACCTTTGAGTTTTCAAGCGGATTCTAATCGATGCCCTTGGAAAGGAGGTAGATCTGGTGGGGGTCAAAGGCAGACGATAGAGCATAGTGGATTCCAGGGTGGACAGTCTTATCCCACCTACCCTAGATGTGGGCGGAGACATCCAGGTGAGTGTCGGAGAATGTCTGCTACCTTTGTGGGGGACCTAGCTATATGGCTCGATCATTTCAAATACCGCTGAGTTATGCACCAACTCCCAAACCAAACCGAGGTGGTTATCAGGTTACCCGTGGAGGCCAGCAGAGGAACATGGCACCAGCGAGGGTATATGCATTGACGCTGGGAGACGTCGATACTGTTGGAGACGTCGATACTGTTAGAGACGTTGTCACAGGTACACTTATTGTATTACCATATAAATTTATTGTTTTGTTTGACACAGGTGCCACCCATTCCTTTATATCGGCGAGGTATGTTAGAGTAACTGGGGTAGAGGCATAGTTATTAGATGTAGAGTTGTCTGTAGTCACGCCGAAGGGATCTATGGTAAGGTGTAGGAAGGTGCTTTGGAACTTTTCAATAAGCATTCAGGAGAAAGTACTACTAGCTGATCTCGTGGTACTAGATAGGATTGTACACGGTTCGATTTTGGCCAGAACTGAAAATCGAATCGAAATTATGCTTTAATTGAAAACCAAAAATGTGGTGGTTCAGTTGCGATTTTTCAGTTTTAAATCGATTTTTTTTACAAAAAAAAAATAACCTTTATTTTTCATAAAGTTGTTGAAAATTTATTGAGCATTTTAATTTTTTATAGGGACTCATCATGTTAACAAAATAAAATATGTTGAGCACTTTTAACAAAAATAACCTTTATTTTTCATAAAGTTCTTAAAAATTTATTAAGGATTTTTATTTTCTATAGTGGCTATATGGCTATATTGCATGCTATATTTTAACTAGCCATATATATATCTTATATAAATCGGTTTTTTGATTTTTTTCGGTTCGATTTCAACATAAAACCAAAATTTTTTATTTTTGAAAACCGCAATTGAAATTGAAAATCAAAAAACCAAACCGTTTATGATTTCAATTTGGTTTCGGTCTGATTTTTGGTTTTTCAGTAATTTTTGTACACCCCTAGTACTAGATATGTAGGGGTTTGATGTAATACTGGGTATGGATTGGCTAGCAGCTAATCACGCCAGCATAGATTGCCATAAAAAAGAAGTGATTTTTAGACCCCCGGGTAAGCAAGAATATAGATTTGTGGGTTCACGTGTGCGTGCCTCGCCATAGCTAGTGTCAGCTATTCAGGTGAGGAGACTGCTATAGGGTGGTTGCCAGGGGTATGTTGCCTACATAAAGGAATTTCCAAAAAAAGAACTAAAACAGGCTGATACTCCAGTAGTTAGAGAATTTCCAAATGTTTTTCTAGAAGAATTGTCTAGCTTACCACCAGACCGAGAGATTGAATTTACCGTGGATCTACCACCAGGGTACACCAGGGTCGGTGCCAATATTTAAAGCACCATATTGTATGACTCCAGTTGAATTGAAGGAATTGAAAGATCCGTTACAGTCAGTGCCAGTATCTAAAGCACCATACTGTATGACTCTAGTTGAATTGAAGGAATTGAAAGATCCATTATAGGAATTTCTGGATAAAGGATTTATCAGCCCCAGTTTGTCGCCCTAGGGAGCACCAGTTATATTCATGAAGAAGAAATATGAGATCATGAGGTTGTGCATAGATTATAGGGAGATAAACAAATTGACAGTCAAGAATAGATATCCTCTTCCAAGGATTGACGACTTATTTGATCAGCTCCAAGGGACCCAGGTCTACTCTAAAATTGACCTACGGTCGGGTTATCATCAAGTGAAAGTTAAAGCAGAGAATATTTGAAAAATGGCATTTTGAACCAGATATGGGCATTACAAATTTTTGGTGATGCCATTTGGGTTGACTAATACACTAGTAGTATTTATGGATTTAATGAATCGGATGTTCCATCAGTACCTGGATTAGTTTGTTGTGGTTTTCATTAATAATATACTGGTCTACTCGAGAAGCTTTGAGGAGCACGATCATCATCTGAGGCTAGTGCGGCATATATTGAGAGAAAGAAAGTTGTACGCAAAATTCAAGAAATGTAAATTTTGGTTGAGGTAGGTTTCTTTTCTCGGCCATGTGATCTCTAGGGCTGGCATATCAGTTGACCCAAGTAAAATAGAGGTAGTGGTGAGTTCTGTGAGACCAAGGAATGTCCAAGAGGTTAGAAGTTTTCTGGATTTGGTAGACTACTACCGACGCTTTGTGGACGGTTTCTCCATATTATCGGGTCCATTGATGCGACTCACGAGGAAAAATGTGAGGTTTGAATGGACCGATGACTGTGAACAGAGCTTTAAGGAATTGAAGTTGAGGTTGGTCACCGCCCCAGTGTTAGCTATTCCATCAGGAGAGGACGAGTTCTTGATATACAGTGATGTGTCCCTGAAAGGACTTGGGTGCGTATTGATGCAGCACGGCAAGATTATCGTATATGCATCTAAACAGCTTAAAGAATATGAGAAGAACTATCCCGTGCATGATTTAGAAGTAGCTGCAGTGGTTTATGCTTTAAAGATCCGGAGGCATTATCTATATGGTGGAAAATGCGAAATCTTCATGGACCACAAGAGCTTAAAGTATTTCTTTACCTAGAAAGAGCTGAATATGAAGCAAAGAAAATGGCTGGAACTCATTAAAGATTATGAATGCACTATTAGTTACCACCTAGGGAAAGCGAATGTGGTAGCAGATACTTTAAGTAGGAAATCAGTGGGACCAGCACTAGCATCTGTGGAGATTTAGCACTCTATTCTGATGGATTTGGAAAGATTAGGCATGGAGCTGATAGCAAATGATCATCAGTCATTCATTGCTAACCTGGTGGTTCAGCCTACATTGCAAGAAAGGATTAAAGCTGGCCAGAAGTTTGACCCAGAGTTAGCGGAGGTGATAAAGAAAGTGTAAGATGGACAGGAAGAGGATTTCAACATATCAGATGACGGAGCCCTACGGTTTTGTAACAGACTATATGTTCCTGCAAATGCCGAGATCAGGAGAACTATATTGGAGGAGGCTCACAGATCCCTATACACTGTACATCCACCGAAATCCTTTTGGTGAAGCGGCATGAAGATGAATATCGCTGAATTTGTAAAGTAGTGTTTGACGTGCTAGCCGATAAAGGCTAAGCACCAAAGACTCGCGGAGCAGTTGTAGCCACTCTTCATTCCATAGTGGAAATAGGATCACATCTCTATGGATTTTGTTACTAGGCTACCACTAGTGCGACAGGGGTTTAATTCTATTTGGGTGATCGTTAATCGTCTAACGAAGACCACTCATTTCATCCCTATTAAAGTCAACTATTCCATAGACAGACTGGTAGAAATATATGTTCAGGAAATAGTTCGCGCCCATGGTGTGCTGGTATCCATAGTCTCAGACTGAGATCCCCGGTTTACTTCACAATTTTGGAAAAGCTTTCAAGAGGCTATGGGAACACAACTAGCATTCAGATGGTCAGACTGAGAGGATGATCCAAATATTAGAGGATATGCTTCGTGCATGCGTGTTGGATTTTGGGGGTAGCTGGACCCAGTTTATGTCATTGGTTGAGTTTGCTTACAATAACAGCTATCAAGCCAACATCGACACGGTAACTTACGAGGCACTTTATGGTAGGAGGTGTCGTTATCCTCTTTTCTGGGGTGAAGTGGGCGAGAGGTGAGTTTTGGGTCTGGGATGGTGCAGCAAGCGTATGATAAAATCCGACTAATTAAAGAAAGAATCAGTACAACTCAGAGTTGGCAGAAGATCTACATAGACACTCACCACCGAGAGTTAGAATTTAATGTGGGGGATTAGGTATTCTTAAAGGTAGCTCATCTAAGAGGGGTTATGAGGTTTGGGAAGAAGGGCAAGCTGAGCCCTAGGTATATTGGCCCTTTTGAGATACTTGAGAGAGTGGGGTCAGTTGCTTATAGGCTAGCTCTGCCACCATCTTTGTCTAGAATACATGACATATTCCATGTTGCCATGTTAAAGAAATACGTCCTAGACCTGTCCCATATAATCAATTATACAGAAATAGAGCTTAGAGTTTCACTAGCCTATGAGGAAGCATCAGTACAGATCTTAGACCGAAAGACACAAGAATTGCGCACCAAGGAAATTCAGCTGGTGAAAGTTTTGTGGAGAAACCATGATATAGAAGAAGTTTTGTGGGAGCTTGCATAAGAAATTAGACAAAAGTATCCACACTTATTTAATCAATTATAGTATTAGTCAACGTTGTTTAGATAAAGACAAAGTTTGTTTAGTGTAGAGTGATACTTATATGGTTGTATTTTAGATTATAGGATAGGTAATGTTTTGGTTTTAGGAGAATTCTCTTTTATGAATATATTTGTAATCTTCCAGGACCTTGAATGTAACCACAGTATTCCTCTGCCACAAGTGAGGGTAATTAATAAAATAAGTAGCCAATTTTCTTCAGAGAGTGGTGTATGGTACATATAGTAAATTTCAAGGATGAAATTTTATAAGGAGAGGAGAATGTAAATACCTAAAGAATTTATAGTAATTAAAAAATAGAAAAGAAGAAGGAAAGAAAAATTTCAAAGAGGACTCATATTCTTCTAGGGATCGTCGATGTGGACATGTGTCTTGTCGACGAGAATTTATTGAAAGGGGGTTTACAAAGCCTGAAGTTCGTCGACAAAGGATTCGTGTTCGATGATGAACTCCCTTTATGGACTCATCAGTGAGGTGACGTGTCTCGTCGATGAATTCAGGTTTATAAGTAAGCCTAAATCAAAATTTTTAGCAAGAAATTGCGTAGGAAAATCTCTCTCTCTCTCTAAAAACCAATCTTCTCGCCTTCTCTCTACAATTCTAGCTTCGTTTTTCGTCGGTTTGACGATTGGAAGCCGCCACGCTACTCCTGGGAAGATTCTCTTCAAGTCTGCTGGAGTAGATCGTTGGTTAGGCCAACTTGGGTACCATCCCAAAATCTAGGTAAGTTGAATAATTGGGTATTTTTAGTTGTATCAGACTTATTTTAAGTTATATGGGAATATACTGGAGTTTTGTGAAGTAAAATTTGAGTATTATATTTTCAAGAATAGGGTGTTTCGAGACCCTACAAATATGGGTTGGAGACCAAGAGAGTATTTTTAGCAGCCCAGGTAAATTATAATTCAAAAATTTATGAGTACGTAGGCTTGAGGAAATATAGTTGATTTATTGGAATATGAATATGTGTATTATTTCAGGATTTTGGGGATAGTATGCCATGAGCATGAGGATTAAGTTGGAGGCGAACCTCTCAGCTAGTTAGGTAAGGGAAATATGCTGCTAGGAATTTTAGAAAATTTACCAGAAAATTATGTATATATATCAGTTTATAATTCAGTTTTTCTAGAATATGAGTTGTATTATTTGTGTGGCCTGAGTAGATATTTGCTTGATACAGAATTTATGTAGTTTTTTTAGAATATCATGATTTACAGTATATATATATATATATATATATATATATATATTTACCAAACCGATATTTACCAGACATATATTTATCATACAAGTATTACAGATATTTTATAGACCAATATTTTACAGTAATTACAGAATGACATGTTTTCCAAAACCATAACACTCAGACGTTACAGATTATTTAGTTAGATATTACAGTCATACATACAGTTATAATAGCTGGATACTACAGTTATTTTATTCAAATATTACAGTATTTACATATCAGATTTATCGTGTTATGGTTATTTTGGAAACATGATGAAAACAGTAGGGTAATTATAATAATAGTATATATAGTATCAGATCCCTAATGAATTACTTCAGACAGATTCAGTCAGCAGAGCACAGTACCGTTGCTATTTTTAGATTAGAGTGCAACCACATAACTTAGATAGTATGTGGATTATGTCAACAGTGCCTGGAGAGTTTGTAGTCTCCCCAGTACTCTGGGTTGAGGGGGGGCGGTTTGACGAGGTAGTTACCAGTTTCGTGCCAAAGAGAGGATGCAGTTTGACCAGGCTAAGAATTGGTAGAGTATAGTTGACTTACCTAGTAGGCCAACCAGGATTAAATCCTGCCTACGGGTCGCAAAACCCCATCATGAGGGGTTAAATCATGACATACAATTTTTCAAGGTAAAATCTCAATTATGTATATGTATACAGATTTACAAAATTTTCAGCAAATATAGTATGATACTAGAAGTATGAAAAGTAGAAAACCAAGATGATATAGTTATACTCTAAACTATGATAAATGTGAGTAATACTTTAAATTAGTTTACCAACTTATATAGTCTCATATATTGCCATTATAGTATTTATGCAAGTCAGTCGCCACACACTAGTAATAGCATATTTCCACTTATAGAGCATTGTCTCATCCCATCGATTTAACATTTTTTAGGTGAACCAGCTAGGCGAGCGGATCAGGCTCGCAGATAGAGAGATCTTTTATTTTGCCCTGTTTATAGAGTAAATGTGTTCAGGGGATTACATTTTTGAGTAAATGATGCTGGGGTGATGTGTATTATATATATGTATATGGTTTGGAAACACTAAATTCTAGTATTGTAAAAATGGATGTTTGACTTTATGTTTTCCGCTGCATAGGTGTGTTGGTTTTTGTACAGGGATACCTCAGTGCCATCTGGGCATGAGATGTTATAGCAGGTTGTACAAGGGTATCAGAATAATTTATACTTTGTATGGAAAAAAAATGGTGTAATTTTTGGGTCATTTCAAAATCAATTACTTTAGAGAATTTCAAGCATTGCTTGGACTTACTCCATGTCTCCAAGTGATAGAAGGGAGATATACCTAACCAAGTGTTTTCAAGTTCAAGATGGAGCAGTTCATGTTTTTCAGGATTCTCCTAAGGGGTGTATGATTGCCAAGGTGGACATTGTTATTTGTGGCTCTTATACTTTGTTTTTGTAAGCAAATAAGGAAGAGGAAAAAACATGAAGGGGCAATACAGCAAAGCTCGTCGACGAATGCCCTGTGTTCGTCGACGAGTGGACAGCAACGAGTCATCGATGAAAGTTCTAAAATCGTTAACGAGAAAATACTAAGAACAAGAAAATTTCAGAGATCTAGACTCATCGACAAAAGCCTGCTCTCGTCGACAAATTGTGTTCTATGGATCATCGACGAATGGTCCTTGGGCTATAAGCAATTTTTTTGAATTTTTAATTTTTGAACATTGGGTGGTTGGGTAAACGGAGGGAAACCTCTGAGGAACTTCAATATATGTTATTCTGGGCATATATTGAAGTGTGAGTGATCATTTTGAGAAGTGTATTGTGTACATTGTGATTTCCATAGTGAAATTTGTGTGCCATTGCTTCCGTGGACGTAAGCTTTGCTAACCACATAAATCTTTGTGTTGTTCTTGTTCTGGTTGTGTGTTATTTACTTGTTGTTTTTTATTCCGCTATGCATCTTCATTATTTGATCTATATCACAACAATCTTAACAGATCACCTCGAGAATTTGTTTAAGTCCTCTCATGCAGTTTTCCAAATGCTCTCTCATGACTCTAACCTTCTGTCTAGTATTATAATGATATAGAGAGATTACCTTATTCTAAACAATGTTGGAACTCCAAAACTTAGTTCCACCATTCTAACATTGTGGCTTTACAAAAAATTGGAATATAAGCAGTGACTCATTGGCAATGACTATGCATGAAATGCATGAATGCAATATAACCTAAAACAATCACTTTGTCAAAGTTCCTGGAAAAACCTCATCACCTAATGAAAATTCCCAAATCAACCCAACTCTTGATATACAATCTTCTTTTCTTAGTTTAAGAATTGAGTTATCTTCCTCAATTTGTAGACATATTTATTTTCCTATGCTCACTTCTAAGAACTGTCCCATCTGCTAAGAATTCAATTCAGCTCATGAAAAATCTTTCCTCAGTCATACCTTTCCATGTAGTCATACTTTTTTTTTTTTTAAACATCCACGCTTGTTGAGGCAAAGCGTGACAACTAAAAGGCCCTTCTGAAGAGTGGGAACTTCTTGAGGATTCAATGATTGGAGATTTGGGAGGACTAATTGACTTAACACACCAACTTGAATAGATTACCCCTCAGTTCCTTCCTTAATCACCTCATTTCCTTCAATTAAATTACTTTTTTGATGACTTTGACAAACTCAGAGATAATATTGAACGTTTATTTCCTCCTCATTGTATACCACTAGTAAGTTGTCCATAGGTGATTTGGGACTTTTTAGAATTTTGACTAAGTAGTGTGTATGTCTAAAATGGATGCAAAATATAAGAAACAAAACAAAGGAACTCAAAACTCTATATAGAAAAAGACTATACTAAGTCATATGAAGAATGATGAACCTCTTGTCCCAACCTCAGGGGAATTTATCACTTACAAGTTTTCTCCAAGACTTTATCATACGGGAGGAAGCTAAAGTTAAATATTTGTGGTTTAAGTTTTATTTCCTATCAACAAAAGGTTCCTAGCATGTCCCCTATCCTCACCTAATGGGCTTGGAAAAATTATAGACTGAGCAGAGTGGTTTACGCATCCCCAAAGACTTTGTCTCATAAGAGCTAATGGTATTACACCCCTATCTATTCCTAAAGGGTAAAGCCTGGGTAGGAGGCTTGTGAAAACGTGTGTGCTCACATAATTAGCCTATTCCTTTAATCCCCACATATCATCAAACTCTGCGTATGCTTATCTAATCATACACAATATGTATATAAGAGTTATATATATATACAAGCAAAAAATTCACAAGTAGGCAACAATCATCCATATTTAAAAACAAAGTATCATGGAGTTTTCAAAAGACCATTAAATTCATATTTGGGATAATTCATAACTAATTAATGGATTGACTCTCTAATCTCTCTAGTGGAGTCACCAAGCTATAGCAACATCTTGGAGAAAGGGTCCGAAATAACGAGGAATAATAATATTGAAATTTGATGGAGTCACAACTAATTTGTTATTTACCTAACTATGGTTAGTTCACCTAATTACTACTCATTGGTTGGTCTATAGACTAATCCTAGGCCAAGGAACCAGTAGTCTAGGTCTGCTTTTACCAGAGTTGGAATCGAGAGTTCAGTTATGTGAGGGGACAGTACTAGCACCCCTTACACACCTGTTTTACAAACGATACCTAATTAACCATGAATTATCCTTGAATTTAATATAATAGTCTTTGGTTGACTCCTTTAAAATAAATAAATAAATAAATAAGTAAATAAGTAAAAATTTAAAAGGAAAATAAAATTTACAATTCAATTTAGGAATGTCTAATAGGACCTACAAAGGAGGGGATCTTGTTAAATAAACCCCCCCCCCCCTCAGAACTAATATGGGTGAGATATGAAATACCTCTTTACCCTTTGTTAAATCATTGGGACACACACACACACACAAAAATCAAATAAAATAAGCAAAATAGTTTTTAAAGCATTCCCAATTTTTTTTTTTTCAAAATGTTATAATTTTTTCTAAATTTGTTCAACATTTTTCTAAAATTGTGTGAGATTTTAAAAGGTTTTTTTCTCTTTTTTTTTTTGGCATTTTTTTTTAAATTTTCATATTTTATTATTTGAGTAAAAATAACTCAAATATTTTTCATTTATTTGTCCTAATATTTAAAATAGTTTGCTTGATTTTTTTTTTCCAAATTTTCAAAAATTAAAAATCAAAGTAAAGATAAAATAATTAAAACAGTGGTTCATAAATCAGATTGTTTGAACCGGTTTCAATCCACTTGGGTTTGGTGGGTCAAGTGTCCATCCATAGTGGTGACATGTGGTTCACTTTATTTTTTTTTTTTCTAAAAAAAAAATCATTGTTGCAAGGTGACGTTAGCATGATGTCACCTGCCATATGTTAATCCCCCCTTTTTTTCCTTGGATTTTCTCGAGAAAGTTTCCCCCAAATTCTCTTATGAGCCAAACAATTAAAATTTAGACTTGATTTAATTTGGTTCACATAACTGTACCGGATAGCGTTCAATTTAGGCTTTGGGCCTGAACTTGATTTGAGAATTGGGCTTAGGGAAAATCAATTGGGTTGGGCCCAATTCATTTTGAGATTCTAGGCTTAAACTAACTAATTGGGTTGGGCCCAATTTATTTTAGGATACTAGGCTAGGTATTTTATGTGAACCCGTGAGATTAGAATCCCTTGAACCCACAAACAAATTGAAAACTTACCCAAGAACGCCAATATTAATCAAGTCAAGATAATCTAGGCTCATTGAAATCTTGAGAACCTAGATTTGGTGAGAATGCTACAAAGGTTTGGCCTTTGGTTTCAGCTAGGGAGGATGGTTAGGTGGTGATGGGAGTGTTAGTAGGTGCAGATTTAAGGGTGCTTTTTTGGGGCTCTAGGTGGATGGGAAGGGATTAAGAAGTGTCAGGGGGTAGAATGAACAAAAAAACGAGGCGGGACGAAGAGTTTTTGTCAAATTTCATGTCGCCACAATTCACCGGGGAGGGGAGGGGGGGCTAAAACAATGTTGTTTTCGGTCCTGGGCGATTTTAAACTTTAAACATTAACCAATCAAAATGGCATCATTTCCTTAAGTACGTGCATGCAAACACATTTTAAAATAGCACACACATGTATGTCTCTCATTTTAAAATGTATTTTTTATTTATTTATTTTTTAAATTGAAAATGGAACGATGTCATTTTGACCAAGTTGTGTGCATGCTTGTGGCCACATGCCAACTATTTTTTTTTCAATATTTTAATTTTCCAAAATTTGAATATATGAATATTTTTTTATTTATTTTAATATTTAATATTAAATTAGTATATTATTATTTTTTAAAAACATAATTTTGTTAAAACAAAAGGAAAAACACATGGAGTCCACAAAAAATGACAAAAAAGTTTTAGAAGTTTCTAAAAATGCTAGAAGATTATAAAATAAAAAAAAGTCAAGATTTTACCTCTATTTTTGTGTATATGATCAAAATCTCTAACTAACCTCTCTTTAGCATTTTGGACTATTCTGAATCACTTGGTGCAATCAGAATTTGCAAAAGTAAAGGTGAAAAGTTAGAAATGATAGAGGTTTTGCCTTGATTTGCTGCACAAGGGACACTCTTGGCCTCATCTTACCATTTCGAACTGCCCCTGATAACCTAGTACAATTAGAACAAGTAAAAAGAGAGCAGAAAAGTTTGAAATGATAGGATTTTGTCTTGATTTTTGTACACAAGTTCAAAATCATTGTCAATCATCTTCTAACTATTTTAGACTATCTCGAATCATTCGATGTGATAAAAAATTAGCTAAAAAAGAAAAAGAAAATTCAAAAATACAGATACTTTGCCTTCATTTTTGTTCACTAGGTCAAAATCACTATTGGATCTCTTCTTACCATTTTGGACTACTTCAGATCACCTAGTATAGCCAAAGTTGGTAGAAAGACAACAAAAGAGTTTGGAATGACAAGGTTTCGCCTCGATTTCTATGTTCAAAGTTAAAAATCATTGTCTAACCTCTTTTTCTCATTTCAAACTATCCAAAATCACCTAATGCAATCAAAATTGGTAAAAAAAAGAGCAGAAAAGTCTGCAATGACAAGATATTGTCTCGATTTCCATGCACGAGGTCAAAATCACCGTCAAACGTCTTTTTACTATTTTGGGCTACTTGGGTCACCTAATACAATCAAAATTATAAAAAAAAGGGGGAGGGGAGTCTAGAATGACAAAATTTTGCCTCAATTTCTATGACATGATGATGGGGATCAATATGCTTTAACCATTTCCTTTGTAGATATGGTGACACGTGAACGACCTCCCAATGTCTACTATTGTTCATAACTATTTTGTAGGTACACGTAGGATTACTTGAAGACCATCTACTATTTGGATTTATGTCTTGTTTGGATATTTTATTTCAAGACTATTAGGTGCTTGAAGACCCAAGTGAAGTGTTGACGCAATATCCATTTCAAGACCTATGTGGGCCCCACATGGCTTATGGGCCCCACACGATTTTGGACCCCTTTTGGCATATGTCTCACATTTAATTTGTAATAATGTAAGACAACTAAGCTTGCATATGTGTTTAGTAAGTTGTGAGAGTATTTATTACTACAAAAAAATGGTTTTTAGTGACGAAATTATTAGTGACGATTTCAATTTCGTCACTAAAAGTGGTTTTTTAGTAACGATTTTTAAAAATAGTCGTTACTAGTGTAAGTATTAGTGATGCAATAGTAACTGTTACTAATACGTTCGTCACTAAAACCAAAATTTTCCCGCTGATCCATCGCGGGAAACCATTTTTCGTGCGGAAACTAACCGAAAAATATTAGCATAATTTTTAGAGTATTAGTCACGAGATTAAAGCGTCACTAAAAGACACTTATAAGTGATGGTTAAATAATCGTCACTATTAAGCATTATTTGTGACGGTTTATTGAAACTGTCACCAGTAGTCTTTTATTAGTGACGGTTTTTATAAACCACCACTAATAGTCTATTATTAGCGAGGAATTTTTTAAACCGTCACTAATAGCCTTCCCTGTTTAATGGGACCAGAGTCGTTACACATCATATTATATAGCTTCCCCCCCCCCCCCAAGGGAAGTTCCACTTTCATCATCTGCGAAATATTTTTTCAACTTTTTTTAGACAGACTTTAGAGTATTGTGCAAAGGCTTCACGAAAGCATTACTTATTTTTAGTTTCATCAATGAATCAGGTCCTGAAGGTCGATTTTTTCTCACTTTTCCTAATAGAAGCAACCTAGCTAGCTCTTTTAAATCTATCTGAAGGGAAAGATCGATTTATATGTCTGGCCATATATGGACTGAGATTGTTCTTAACATATGTAGTACTGGACGAAAAAAAATAAATAAAATAAAAACAAATGAACAGTGACAGATCATATTAGTAACAGTTTTTGGAACCGTCACCAATAATTAAAACAAATAGTTTAGCTTACAGATCATTAAAACCTAAAGGTAAGGTCTTCCCACAGAGACAGAGATGGCCAAGGAATTACCTCAGCTTGCCACTCCAGACAAACATGCCAGTCCCATCAGTACTGTTCTAGGTCACCTAAGTAGTGGCCAAGTTGAAAATAAAACAAAACCAATGCTACCTAAAATCATGAACATTTTGAATGAGCAATTTAAGAGACAAGTGCTATGTGATTCAAACTAGGATGTGGTCAGGTATACAAACAAATTCAAAAATTTATCTGGTCGGGTGTCATCCCCTAAAATCATTCTACTTTCCAAAGTAGCACCCTAAGACCAAAGATGCTAACAAGTGTGGCCAAAAAATACACACTCGGTCAATAGTAGGGGAGGTATAGCTCTGACATCCTGCAATTATCAATTTAAACCAAATAAAAATTTGGATGAGTTCAAGCATATGAGACAACAAGCTAGACGAGCATGTCGATCATAGGGTTAATGGGACCAAAGCCGTTACACATCATATTATATAGCTTTTGCCCCAAGGAAGTCCTGCTTTCATGCATTATGATATACGGAAGATAGATTTTTCTAATTTCTTTGAGACAAACTTTGTAGTATTGTGCAAAGGCTTCACAGAAGCATTACTCATTTTTAGCTTCTTCAATGAATCAGGTCATGAAGATCTTTTATCACTTTTCCTAATAGAAGCAACCTTGATCTTTCAAATATGAAGGAAAGAACTATATGTCTAGTCATGGACTGAGATTGTTTTTAACATATAGTGGATGAAAAAAATGGAAGAGTTGTCATTGATAGTGAATATTGGTTGATAAGATTCTCTATAAATTTCAATCTTTTCAAGTCCATACCTTTTGGAATGATCGTGAATAGACCAAGGAAGGTGTGGTATATATATATATATATATTGTAGATGTATATATTATATTATGAATATATAATATTATAATATAATTTAAACCTTTTCGAGGGGATATTTATATATATATATAAGATCAAGGAAGTATTGCTCATGCGCACATGTGGGGACACTGCAAATGGGAGTAGCAAATTGTAGCTCCTGCTTACAAAATATATATAGAAGAAAGTACGTATAATGGTCCATACGTGTCAGTCTACCGTGCTGCATGCCACCTATATACATACACATACTTGACATTAATTTCCTTGTTATTTTTTTTCTTTTTTTCCTCAAACCAAAAATTTAATCTAAATTAATTAATGTTAAATAAATGTGTCAAGTTATAACTTTTAAGCATCCCCTTAAAAAGTATTTAATATTATATATATATATATATATATATATATATATTATGCATAGAATTTTAGTATTTGTAATAGTCTATTATTAGTGACGGTTTAGAAAAACCATCACTAATAGTATGTTTTTAGTGACTGTTTAGAAAAATCGTCACTAATATTACTTTTATTTAACAAATATAAAAACAATTTACTTACATATTAGTGACCGATTTAAGGTATTAGGGACAATTTTAAAATTGTCACTAATACTTTAACCTTGTAATAACCCTATGTCCGTGTTGATCACCCCTCATTTCCCTCCCTCCCTCCTTTTTCCTCCTCTCGAATTCCTTTCCCTATGCGTCCCGCTGCTATTGCCACCACCACCATCATTGCTCGTGGGAGCTCTTCCCGCCACTGCTGCTGCCACCGCTCATCTGAGGTCGTCAAACCATCGTTGCCACCGCCGCTCGCCTAACTTGGACGGGTTGTCCAGCCAAAGCTCCTCAAGTTCTGCTTCTTCTTCTTCGCCATGGTCTTCTGCAAATCGTGAGGGTTCAGCATGTGTGAGTGTGTGTATGTTTGTGCGTGTGTGTGTGTTCAAATCATGAGGGTTCAGCATGTGTGAGTGTGTGTGTGTGTGTGTGCATGCCCGTATGTGTGCATGTGGATCTGAATGTGTGTGTGTGTGTGTGTGTGTGTGTGGATTTTTGTGAGATTGTCTATTATGCTCTAGTTTGGTAATGGGTCTACAGAGGCTTTCGATAATATTCTAAACTTTTTTTTTTTTTTTTGCATTTAATATGGCGTTATTTGTATGTTTTGCTTCTCTGAATATTCTATTGTTCTGAAGTTTCATGTTCTGGTGTTAATCTATGGAGATGTTTTGGTATCTGAGTTTTCAGGGGCTATATGGCTTTTCACTTTTAGTTGTTTTTTAATCTAAAACTGATGTTAACTTGCAATTATATTAATTCGTTTACTTGAACTGTATATATCTGGCTAACGTTTTCATTTTCGTTTTCGTTTTTTCTAATATAAAATCAATTAGGATTCTATTTAATGTTAGGATTATTTAGTGTTTGTTAGGATTCCCAAATTAGTTAGGATTCGAGGGGATATTTTACAGCCTTAATAGTCAGTTTGTTTACCTTATATATATGTGATCCGTATAGGGCTTTTGGCAGTAAATCAATTAATGAAGCAATAACATAATTCATAACCTTGGGAAAATTTGGAGGCAGATCCCCTTGAAGTGATAAAACCTAATTTCTCTTAATATTTTCATTTCTTTAAATTTCACTAATTTATCCATGATAAACCCCAGGGTCTTATCATTTTGTATCAGAGCTGCATTCTTGTGGATGTCATTAACCCACCAATACAAACAAGATATTGGAATTCATAATCTTCACTCATTTGAATACGGAAAGACCTCAAAGTAAGGGCACATCAAATTCACTTGTTCATTTAAAGGTGCCAGAAGCAAGAATAAGAAATTGATATGGGTAATCATGAAAGCAAACCCCTTAAGACCTAAGGGGGAATGGATTATGATTGGAATTACATAATTGCTTAATCCTTTCTTAGTTCTTAGGATTAGGAATAGTGATGACTAAAGACTTAGGAAGTAGTTTGTGCCTAAATTGACAAATCTTGGTATATGCATTCACTATACACCTTTGGCATACAAATTAGGAATGGGACATTAGTATCCATATGTTTCCTATCATTCCTCTGAATGGTTCGAAGTAAACCTAAAGAGATATTCATTGTGACTTTCCGGTCCTATATGCCTTATGAGATCGGCACTACAACCTACTATCCATATTGTATTAAATAATTATATCTCTTTGATGGATAGTTTATATTTTGACATGAACTATATTGGACTATACTAAATTGCTTAAATATCGTAGATTGCATATTTTTCTAGAACGCTGACTGCATGGCAGATGCAATGACTTGTTTATCCTAAGTCTTTAGTCATCACTATTCCTAATCCTAAGAACTAAGAAAGGATTAAGAAATTATGTAATTCCATTCAGAATCCATTCCCCCATAGGTCTTAAGGGGTTTGCTTTCATGATTACCCATATCAATTTCTTATTCTTGCTTCTGGCACCTTTAAATGAACAAGTGAATTTGATGTGCCCTTACTTTGAGGTCTTTCCGTATTCAAATGAGTGAACATTATGAATTCCAATATGTTGTTTGTATTGGTGGGTTAACGACGTCCACAAGAATGTCGACTCTGATACAAAATGATAAGACCCTGGGGTTTATCATGGATAAATTAGTGAAATTTAAAGGAATGAAAATACTAAGAGAAATTAGGTTTTATCACTTCAAGGGGATCTGCCTCCAAATTTTCCCAAGGTTATGAATTATGTTATTGCTTCATTGATTGATTTAATGTCAAAAGCCCCATATGGGTCACATATATATAAGGTAAACAAAGCGACTTCTATTAAGGCTGTAAAATATCCCCTCGAATCCTAACTAATTTGGGAATCCTAACAAACACTAAATAATCCCAACATTAAATAGAATCCTAATTGATTTATGATTAAAATAAAATGAAAATGAAAATGAAAACGTTAGGCAGATTTATACAGGTCAAGTAAACGAATTAATATAAGTGCAAGTTAACATCAGTTTTAGATTCAAAAACCACCGAAAGTGAAAAGCCATATAGCCCCTAAAAACTCAGATACCAAAACATCTCCACAGATTAACACCAGAACATGAAACTCAGATACCAAAACATCTTATTTGATAGTGAATATTGGTTGATAAGATTCTCTATAAATTTCAATCTTTTCAAGTCCATACCTTTTGGAATGATCGTGTATAGACCAAGGAAGGTGTGGTCCATATATATTGTAGATGTATATATTATATTATGAGTATATAATATTATAATATAATTTAAACCTTTTCGAGGGCATATACATACATACATACATATATATATATATATATATATATATACATACATACATATATATATATATAAGATCGAGCAAGTATTGATCTCATGCACATGTGGGGACACTGCAAATGGGAGTAGCAAAGTGTAGCTCCTGCTTACAAAATATATATATATATAGAAGAAAGTACGTACAATGATCCATACGTGTCAGTCTGCCATGTTGCATGCCATCTATATAAAGATCGAGCAAGTATTGCTCTCGTGCACATGTGGGGACATTGCAAATGGGAGTAGCAAAGTGTGGGTCCTGCTTACAAAATATATATAGAAGAAAGTACGTACAATGATCCATACGTGTCAGTCTGCCATGCTGCATGCCACCTATATATATACACATACCTAGCATTAATTTCCTTGTTATTTTTTTTTCTTTTTTTCCTCAAACCAAAAATTTAATCTAAATTAATTAATACTAAATAAATGTGTCAAGTTATAACTTTTTAGCATCCCCTTAAAAAGTATTTAATATTATATTATATATTATATATATATATATTATGCATAGAATTTTAGCAATTGTAATAGTTTATTATTAGTGACCATTTAGAAAAACCCATCACTAATAGTATGTTTTTAGTGACAGTTTAGAAAAATCATCACTAATATTACTTTTATTTAACAAATAAAAAAACAATTTATTTACATATTAGCGACCGATTTAAGGTATTAGTGACAGTTTTAAAACCGTCACTAATACTTTAACCTTGTAATAACTCTATGCCCACGTTAATCACCACTCATTTCCCTCCCTCCCTCCTTTTTCCTCCTCTTGAATTCCTTTCCCTACGCATCCCGTTGCCGTTGCTGCCACTGCCATCATTGCTCGTGGGAGCTCTTCGTGCCACTGCTGCTGCCACTGCTCACCTGAGGTCGTTCCACCATTGCTGCCACCGCCGCTCGCCTAACTTGGATGGGTTGTCCAGCCAAAGCTCCTCAAGTTTTGCTTCTTCTTCTTCTTCTTCGTCTTGGTCTTTTGCAAATCGTGAGGGTTCAACATGTGTGTGTATGTGTGTGTGTGTGTGTGTGTGTGTATGCAAATCATGAGGGTTCAATGTGTGTGAGTGTGTGTCTGCATGTGTGTGTTCATGCTTGTATGTGTGTGTGTGGGTATGAATGTGTGTGTGTGTGTGTGTGTGTGTGTGAGTGTGTGTGTCTGCGTGGACGTGTGGCTGTGTGTGTGTGTGTGTGTGTGTGTGTGTGTGTGTGTGTATGTGTGTGTGTGGGTGTGGGATTTTGTGAGATTGTCTATTATGCTCTAGTTTGGTAATGGGTTTATGAAGGCTTTCAATAATATTCTAATTTTTTTTTTTTTTTTTTTGCATTTAATATGGTGTTATTTGTATGTTTTGCTTCTCTGAATATTCTATTGTTCTAAAGTTTCATGTTCTGGTGTAAATTTGTGGAGATGTTTTGGTATTTGAATTTTCAGGGGCTATATGGCTTTTCACTTTTAGTGGTTTTTGAATCTAAACCTGATGTTAACTTGGAATTATATTAATTCATTTACTTGAGTTGTATAAATTTGGCTAACGTTTTCGTTTTCGATTTTTTTTTTCATTTTTTTTAAATCATAAATCAATTAGGATTCTATTTAATGTTAGGATTATTTAGTGTTTG
This sequence comes from Malania oleifera, assembly GCF_029873635.1. Lineage (NCBI taxonomy): Eukaryota > Viridiplantae > Streptophyta > Magnoliopsida > Santalales > Ximeniaceae > Malania > Malania oleifera. Next base: position 89,466,655 of record NC_080419.1, on the reverse strand, counting down.
TTAGGATTCCCAAATTAGTTAGGATTTGAGGGGATATTTTACAGCCTTAATAGAAGTCAATTTTTTTACCTTATATATATGTGACCCGTATGGGGCTTTTGGCATTAAATCAATCAATGAAGCAATAACATAATTCATAACCTTGGGAAAATTTGGAGGCAGATCCCCTTGAAGTGATTAAACCTAATTTCTCTTAATATTTTCATTTCTTTAAATTTCACTAATTTATCCATAATAAACCCCAAGGTCTTATCATTTTGTATCAGAGCCGACATTCTTGTTGATGTTGTTAACCTACCAATACAAACAAGATATTGGAATTCATAATGTTCACTCATTTGAATATGGAAAGACCTTAAAGTAAGGGCACATCAAATTCATTTGTTCATTTAAAGGTGCCAGAAGCAAGAATAAGAAATTGATATGGGTAATCTTGAAAGCAAACCCCTTAAGACCTAAGGGGGAATGGATTCTGATTGGAATTACATAATTGCTTACCCCTTTCTTAGTTCTTAGGATTAGGAATAGTGATGACTACAGACTTAGGAAGTAGTTTGTGCCTAAATTGACAAATCTTGGTATATGCATTCACTATACACCTTTGGCATACTAATTAAGAATGGGACATTAGAATCCACATGTTTCATATTATTCCTCTGATGGTTCAAAGTAAACGTAAAGAGATATTCATTGTGACTTTCCGGTCCTATATGCCTTATGAGATCAACACTACAACCTACTATCCATATTGTATTAAATAATTATATCTCATTGATGGATAGTTTATATTTTGACATGAACTATATTGGACTATACTGCATCACTTAAATATCATGGATTGCATATTTGTCTAGAACGCAGGTTGCATGGTTGATGCAATGACTTGTGTATTGCATGCTGGTAGATATTTTTAGGTTCTCGCATGATTAATATGAATTATTTGCTATAAACAACTAGGTTTTTGGAGCATGTCTTTATAGGGAAATGTTCTATTTATAGACAGCATGCTGCGAAAATTTCATTAGAATTTTTCCAAAATAATCAAAAGTCTATAAACCATGCGGGTGTTTTTATGGAGTTCATATAACAATTTAGCATCTGAAACTTAATATATATGAACCTATAAGAGTTGTTTTACATATAAGGCTTTTGTGTAAGGATCCCACATCGGGTGTGCCAATTCACTAGCCATATCCCAATTAAAATTAAAGAAGTGTATGCAAAACAATCATACCAATAAATGCAAACATACATGTGTGGAAAAGTTAAAACACAATTCAACTAACCTTGAACCTTTGCGCACATACATTGGTCCCTGTTTCGTACTTCATTTCCCCACCTCATCAACAAAGTCATATCCTCTTCCAAGCACAAAACCCTAGCCTTTAATTCCACAAACTGCTTCTTCTAAGTTGTGACCTCAGCCTCGGCTCTCGCCTTTGCGCACTCCAAATCCTTCATCTTATTCTTTATATAAGCAATAACCTCCTTCTCACCTTCACAAGAACTCCTCGAAAGCTCCAATAACCTCTCATATACCTTCTTCCTCCTTTTTTCCCTATATTTCGTTACTCAGTTATACTCTCACAAATGAATGATCATCTCTTTAGCGTCTTTGTACTTTTTCTTCATGTCTTCCAATTAATCTTCAAGCAAGAATTTAATAAGCGCCAGCTCTCCATTCTACTTTCCCTCCGTGAGTGATCTTTTGGTGAAGATTGCACTTATATTGGAGCATTGATCAAATGCTGGCGCTTAATAAATGCTTGCTTGAAGATCAATTGGAAGACTTAAGGAAAAAGTACAAAGACGCTAAAGAGACAATCATTCATTCGTGAGAGGATAACAAAGTAATGAGCAATAGAGAAAAGAGGAGGAATGAGGGATGCAAGAGGTTATTGAGGCCTTCGAGGAGTTCTCGTGAAGGTGAGAATGAGGTTGTTACTTATTTTGAAGAATAAGATGAAGGATTTGGAGTGCGCGAAGGCGAGAGTCAAGGCTGAGGTTGAATCTTGGAAGAAGCAGTTTGTGGAATTAGAGGCTAGGGTTTTGTGCCTAGAAGAGGATACAACTTTGTTGATGAGGTGGCGAAATGAAGGACAAAACAGGGGCTTATGTATGTGCACAAAGGTTCAAGGGTAGTTGAATTGTGTTTTAACTTTTTTCTTGGTAAAATTTTTTAGAGTTTCTCTATATTGTTTTGTTCCCGTTGGTTCCCCAATCCAATATTGCATATATTGAATTTGACTCATGTTATTTACGGTGTAATCCCAAGAGGGGAGGGGTGAATTGGGTATTTTAAAAGTATTTGATTTTCCTTCATCAAACAGTCCCTATATTTAGATTGACCCAACTCTATCACAAGGACTAGGAATTAATTCAATTCATTCATACAATATATTCAATTGTGTACAATTAATTACCAGGTTCTTGTAGAGCTATTCAACATCCACACATACAAAATAAGTGATGAGATGCAATGCAGAAATTAACAAGAGTAAGGGAAGAGAGAAACAAACTCAATTTTTACGAGGTTCGGCCTACCCCAGCCTACGTCCTCGCCTTGAGTAACCCACCAAAGGATTCCACTAAAAATAAGCCGCTCCTTTAACTAGTACGGAGCTTCCCTTACAACCTGCTGCTTACTAGAGGCGTAGCTTCCTCCTCAATCTCGGTTCACAACTCGAACTGTGTAAACAAAAATAACTAATACAATTTCTGCAAAGACACTCAAATATTGCTTCTAACAAAGCTAGTGAGTACAATGAGTCCTAATACATAATCATATGATAACAACTTGAAGTTCAGTATGTATGCTAAAATATGATCTTTATGATACGAATGAAACAATTCACAGAACTATCCTTTTATCAATATCTCCCAAAAATAATGTTAATAAATCAAAACTTTGGAGAACTTAGGGTTTATTTTAACACTTTATACAAATATATCAGATAGGATCTTTAAAGAAATATAGTCTTGACTATTTCACAGATCTAAGTTCTAGCTATCAAAACACTTATAAGATTAAATCTTTGAATAAAAGTGTAACTTTGAGTGTATCAAAATTTTCAACAAAAATATTATTTTTCTCAAAAATTACTTTTTGCACTAATACAATAGATCTCTTTGAATAAAACTATAAATTTGAATGGAGCAAGAGTTCAAACCTGAGAAAAAAATTCTCAATAGGTTTTTCAAATAAACAACTATAAGAAAATCAGTTGCTTGTTCCCAAAAATGATTTTTCTTTATGTTCAAATAATGAAGAAGACAAATTTTTAATGAAATATTGATAGCTCAATGAAAAGTTACTCAAACCTCAAGATTAGCCTTAGATTTATCAAAAGTGTGCTTGGATCTTGAAGACAAGTATCAATTCTTTTGAGTGCAGGCAATGATGTTAGCAATAGAATTCACAGCTCTCACAAGATTGTCAAAATACGCTCAATGCCCCCAATGCTATGCAAAACGTGGTGCTCTAGGGTTTAGAAAGTATATTTATATGTGTTCTCAGCCCTAGGATGAATCATGACCATTGGATCTATTAAAAACTCTATTTTTTATCAACGTCCACGCTGGAATGTAAGTCAGCGCCCCGACATTCATCGATGAATGGGTACGTTCATCGATGATGCTATGAGTTCGTTGACGAGAGCCCTGTCTAAAATTTTCATGCTCTTGGTATTTTCTCATTGACGAGACAATGTGTTCGTCGCTGAGTGGCATTCATATGTTCATCGACGAGACCAAGGGATTCGTCAACGAGGCCTCTAATAATTTGCCTCGAAAATTCATTTCAACTTAAAACTATTTCAAATAAATTTTTCATGAGATGCATGAGTCCTAAGGTCAGTCTAAAATGTAATTGAGCTTCAAAATATATCATATGACATGTAAATACATCAAATCTAGATACCAATTCCCATTAAAGTCTTCAACTAGAAGCTTGTTCCTTCATCCTTCTTCACTTTTAGTTCCATGGGTTGTGCCAGGTGTACATGCCTTACTCCTCATGGCTTCCATGACTCAGTTACCTTTCATACATGCTAAATAATATTCCTGCTCACAATCTCATTGCATAGATCAAATAACAAGTGATTGGTCATTATCAAAATAGGATTGGGTGCATAGAGTCAACAATCTCCCCCTTTTTGATGATGACAAATACATGAGAAAAAAAATAGAAAATGGGTTACGCCTAACAAGGCTCCCCCTCAATTAATGCACAATATAAAGTTTGACAATATGAAGTATGCTTACACACAATATAGAATAGACACTAATTTCGCACGTAAAGCTCAAAAACTAGATACCAATATGTTTGCAACTATATTCCTCTCCCCCTTTCGCAAATTTATACTTACTATAAACTATTTTTGCACACACACTTCTCCCCCTTTTGACATCAACAAAATGGTATGTATAAAAATATTCTTACGTAATTATATCTCAATGTAAAAAAAAATCAATTTCTCCCCCTATGCAATTTAATTTACTTCTCCCTCTACTAATTTAATTCAATAGAGCATACACAATATTTTAATTGACATAGACATGAAAAGTAAGTTAGTCCATTAAAGTCCAAAGTTTGACACCAAATGTGTAACTTTTTTCCAAAATAAATGAAAATGTAGAACCATTGGCAATTTTAATGTAAGTTGCTTCCCCTTAATTATGTATTCTAACATAATTCTAGGCAACTTCATGACTATGCATAAGTCCTAATTCACGTCTAATTTGGATAAACCTATCCTCTGCAAGTGGTTTCGTGAATATGTCTGCCCATTGTTCATTTGTGCATATAAAGTCAAGTGTCACATCTCTTTTTTGCACATGATCACGAAGAAGGTGATGTCTAATTTCTATGTGTTTAGTTCGTGAATGTGATATAGGATTCTTTGAGATGTTTATTGCACTTGTATTGTCACATCTTATAAGGATTGTGTCATAGCTTAATCCAAAATCTATAAGTTGTTGCTTCATGTATAACGTTTGAGCACAACAACTTCCAGCTGCTATGTATTCAACCTCAGTTGTGGATAATGCAACTGAATTTTGCTTCTTTGAGAACTGAGATACTAAAGAATTTCCTAAGAAATGGCATTTACTGCTTGTGCTTTTTCTATCCACTTTACTTCTGGAAAAATCAACATCTGAATAACTTAAAATCTCAAAGGAGGTATACTTGGGATACCATAATTAAAGTTCAATTGTTCTTATTAGGTATCTAAGTATTCTTTTAACAGCTAATAGATGGGACTCTTTAGGTGCAGCCTAAAATCTTGCACATAAGCATATGCTAAACATTATATTAGGCCTACTGACAGTCAGAAACAGTAAGCTACCAATCATTCCACGATATAGCTTTACATCTATTGGTATACCTTGTTCATCTTTGTCTAATTTCAACGAGGAGCTCATAGGTGTCCCTAGTATTTTTCCATCTTCTATGTTAAACCTTCTGAGTAGATCTCTAATGTACTTTGATTGATTTATGAAAATTTCATCTTTTGCTTGTTTTATCTGAAGTCCTAGGAAGAAATTTAGTTCACCTATTATGCTCATCTCAAATTCACTCTGCATAGTACTTGCAGACTCATTGCACAACTCTTCACTTGTTGCTCAAAAATGATATCATCTACGTATACTTGGACTAGGAGCATATTCTCCTTTTTAGTTTTTATGAAGAGTGTTGTGTCAATCTTACCTCTAGTAAATCCATTTTCTAGTAGAAAATCGCTTAGCCTTTCATACCAAGCTCTAAGAGCTTGCTTCAAACTGTACAAGGCTTTTGTTAGTCTATAAACATGATTTGGATACTTATGGTTTTCAAAACCTGGGGGTTGTTCAACATAAACTTCTTCACTTATGTAGCCATTTAAAAATATGTTTTTGACATCCATTTGATATAACTTGAAATCCTTAAAAGTAGCATAGGCTAAGAGCATTCGAATGGCTTCCATTTTAGCTACAGGTGCAAAGGTTTCATCAAAGTCAATTCCTTCTTCTTAATTATATCCTTGAGCTACTAGTCTTGCCTTATTTCTAACCACTATCCCATGTTTATCTTTCTTGTTCTTAAATATCCATTTCATTCCAATAATTGACTTATCCTCAAGTCTAGGAACTAATGTCCAGAGTTTATTTCTCTCAAACTGATTTAACTCTTCTTGCATGGACATCACCCAAGATTCATTCTCTATTGCATCACTCACATTCTTAGGTTCTTCTTGAGATATGAATGCAAAATGACTAACCTTATTTCTAAGTGAGGATCGAGTGGTTACTCCACATGATGGGTCGCCTATGATTTGATCTATGGGGTGATTTTTTATGTACTTCCATTCTTTAGGTGGTTCATTAACCTCATTTTCAACTTGATTATCTTCAGAAGATGTTTCTTTAATTTTATTTCTCTTATTTGAATTATCTTCAATGGATAATTTTTTAATTCCATTATTTATCTCAATTTCATCCTCATCAGTCTTTTTAGAGAAATGATTTGACTCATCGAATACTACATGGATAGATTCTTTAACAATTAAAGTCCGTTTATTATATATCCTGTAGGCTTTACTAACTAAGGCATATCCTAGAAAAATGCCTTCATCATATTTTACATCAGACTTTCCTAAATGTTCATTGTCTCTAAGTACAAGACATTTGCAGCCAAAGATATGAAAATATGATATGTTTGGTCTATGGCCATTCCACAATTCATATGGAGTTTTATTTAAGGATGGCCTAATTAAAACTCTATTTAGAACATAGCAGGTAGTATTTACAGCCTCAGCCCATAAGTACTTAGGTAGTTTATGTTCATTAAGCATAGTTCTGGTCATTTCTTGTATAGACTTATTCTTTCTTTCAACTACACAATTCTGTTGTGGTGTTCTAGGAGCCAAAAAATTATGAGCTATTCCTAATGAATTGCAGTAGTCTTCCATGCCTTGATTTTTAAATTCTCTACCCCTATCACTTCGAATTTTAGTGATAGTATATCCCTTTTCATTTTGGATTTTCTTGCACAGGTTTATGAATTGTTCACATGCTTCATCTTTGTGACCTAAGAATAATACCCATGTATATCTTGAATAATCATCAACTATAACAAATGCCTATGATTTTCCTCCTAAATTGTGAATTGGGTTTGAACCAAATAGATCTAAGTGTAGCAACTGGAGTGGCCTAGTAGTGGAAATTACTTTCTTCTTCTTAAAACTAGATCTTGCTTGTTTTCCTAGTTGACAAGCATCACAAATTTTATCTTTGAAGAATTTTATCTTAGGCAATCCCTTAACTAAGTCTCCGTTAACTAGTTTAGATATTGAGTCCATGTTTGCATGTCCTAGTCTCTAAGGCCAAATCCAACTAATTTCATTCATAACAGAGAAGCATGTCACACCTTGTGAGGTTAAGTTATCAAAACTGGTGGTGTATACGTTTTCATGACACTCAACAGTGAATAGTATCTTATTATCAGTTTTGTGTTCAACAATGCACTTGTCATGTTCAAAAGACACTTTGTTACATTTATCACACAGTTGACTTATACTCAATAAGTTATGCTTTAAACCATCAACTTGTAAAACATTATCTATAATTAGTGATGAATTGTTACCAACTTGACCTACACCTGTGATCTTTCCCTTAACATTATCCCCAAAAGTGACAAAACCTCCGTCCTTGGGTGTGATGGATGTGAACTTAGCTTTATCCTCAATCATATGACATGAACATCCGCTGTCTATATACCATCTGTCTTTTAAGGAGGATGATCTTAAACATATATGCAAGACATAATTAGATAACTACTTTTGGTACCTAGATTTTCTTGGGTCCATGGGGGTTAGCACTTGATTCTCCTTTGACTTTCCAGAATTTTTTAATTTTGACATCTTTGTTTTTAAAAGGAAAGTCAAACTTAATGTGACCCAACCTCTTACATTTAAAACATGTAAAATTTTCATAAGAGTTTTTAGTTGGAACATAAGTTGTTGACTCTCTTACGAAATATCCCATGTTAAGATGTCTCTGTTCTATGTTATCCTTTCCATTATAACTGAGACCTTCCTTTTTCTATGAAGTTTCTTTGAATTCCAAGGAGTTTTTCAAAATTACTTTGTCCTTCTGTAAACTTACCAATAATCTTAGATTTATCTTTCAAAATCTTTTCTAACTCTTCAATTCTCAATTCCTTGTCTTTTATGAGGGATACATGAGATTCATTTTGACTTTCTACTAACCTTGAAAGTTCTTTAACTTTACTTTTCAAATCAAAAGTTTTCTTAATTTTTTTCTCAAGCATTTTAATAGTGTACAAATATTCTTATTTCAATTCATTATATGAAAGCATGTCATTCTCATTTTCAGAATCACTGGAATAATACGAACATGAAGAGAATGATGATTGTACCTCAAGGTCATCATGTGCCATTAGACACAGATTTGCAATCTTGTCATCACTGGATTCAGATTCTAAACTACTTGTATTGTGCGTATCCCAACCGAATTTTAGTGTCTTCTTCTTTTTCTTGGAGGCATTCATTAGTTTGGGACACTCAAGCTTGACATGTCCAACCTCTCTATAGTTGTAGCAAGTTGGTGGATCGTCCTTCTTTTTCTTCATGCTTGACTCTCCTCTTTCTGATTTTGAGTTCCGAAATTTTTTGTTGAACTTCTTATTCTTCTTCTAGAACTTCCCGAACTTCTTGGTTAGCAAGGCCATGTCGTCTTCTGTATTAGAATCACTTCCTTCACTAGAGTTGTTTGACGATGCCTTAAGCGCGGTAATTTTCTTTGCCTTATTCTGCTCACTTTTCCTCTCATTTATGGCTAACTCATAGGTGATAAGCGATCCAATTAGTTCATCCACAGACATCTCCTTCAGATTTCTTCTGTATGCTATTGCAATAACTTTAGCATCCCACACTAGAGGTAGTCCCCTAAGGATTTTCCTAATCAACTCATAAGTAGCGTAAGATTTTCCAAGGGCATTTAAAGAGTTCATGATGTGCGTGAATCTAGTGTACATGGACTGAATAGATTCATTAGCAGTCATTTTAAATGTCTCATATTCACTAGTGAGCATGTCTATCCTACTATCTTTACTTAGTACCTTCATATGTGACCTCTAATTTTTCCCAAATTTCTTTAGTAGAGTTACAAGCCATCACCCTATTAAATTTATTTACATCTAGTGCATAGAAAAGCAAGTTCATCGCTGTAGCATTTATTTGTACAGATTTCTAGTCTTTCTCTGTATACTCATCTTCAGTTTTTGGTACATTTACCTTATCAATTACTTTCATAGAAACATGATTTCCCGTAGTAACTATTTTTCATACCTTCCAATCTACATTTAACAGGTATATGCTCATCCTACATTTCCAATAGGTGTAATTTACACCACAAAAAATTGGTGGTCTAGTGGACGAGTGTCCCTCACCAAAAGGAGTTACACCGATGTGTGCCATGTGATTTTTTTTACACAAATAATGATTAAGTCTATATGAACTTGGCTCTTATACCAAATGTTATTTACTGTGTAATCCCAAAAAAGGGGTGGATTGGGTATTTTAAAAGTATTTGATTTTCCTCTATCAAACAGTCCCTATATTTAGATTGACCTGACTCTATCACAAGGACTGGGAATTAATTCAATTCAGTCATACAATATATTCAATTGTGTACAATTAATTACCAGGTACTTGTAGGGCTATTCAACATACACACATACAAGATAAGCAATGAGATGCGATGCGAAAATTAAAAAGATTAAGGAAAGAGAGAAACAAACTCAATTTTTATGTGGTTTGGCCAACTGTAGCCTACATCCTTGCCTTGAGTAACCCACCCAAGGATTCCATTAAAAATAATCCGCTCTTTAACTAGTATGGAGCTTCCCTTACAACCTGCTGCTTACTAGAGGCGTAGCTTCCTCCTCAATCCTAGTTCACAACCTGAATCGCGTAAACAAAAATAACTAATACAATTTCTACAAAAACACTCAAATATTGCTTCTAACAAAGCTAGTGAGTACAACGAGTCCTAATACATAATCATATGATAACAACTTGAAGCTCAGTATGTATGCTAAAATATGATCTTTATGATATGAATGAAATAGTTCACAGAACTATCCTTTTATCAATATCTCCCAAAAATAATGTTAATAAATCAAAGCTTTGGAGAACTTGGGGTTTATTTTTAAAACACTTTATACAAAGATATCAGATAGGATCTTTCAAGAAATATAGTCTTGACTATTTCACAGATCTAAGTTCTAGCTATCAAAACACTTATAAAATTAAATCTTTGAATAAAAGTGTAACTTTGAGTGTATCAAAAATTTCAACAAAAATATTATTTTTCTCAAAAAATACTTTTTGCACTAATACAATAGATCTCTTTGAATAAAACTATAACTTTGAATGGAGCAAGAGTTCAAACCTGAGAAAACAATTCTCAACATATTTTTCAAATAAACAACTACAAGAAAATCAGTTGCTTGTTCCCAAAACGATTTTTCTTTATGCACAAATAATGAAAAAGACAACTTTTTTAATCAAATATTGATTACTCAATGAAAAGTTACTCAAACCTCAAGATCAACCTTAGATTTATCTAAAGTGTGCTTCGATCTTGAATACGCAAGTGCCCAAACAAGTATCAATTCTTTGGAGTGCAGGCAATGACGTTAGCAATAGAATTCACAACTCTCACAAGATTGTCAAAATACGCTCAATGCTCCCAATGCTATGCAAAAAGTGGTGCTCTTGGGTTTAGAAAGTATATTTATATGTGTTCTCAGCCCTAGGATGAATCCTAACCATTGGATCTATTAAAAATTCGATTTTTCATCCATGTCCATGTTGGAACGTAAGTCAGTGCCCCGATATTCATCGACGAATGGGTACGATCGTCGATGAGTGTACAACACTCGTTCGTTGACGAGGCTATGAGTTCATTGATGAGAGCCCTGTTTGAAATTTTAGTACTCTCGGTATTTTCTCATCGATGAGACAATGTGTTCATCGCCAAGTGCCCTTCATATGTTCGTTGATGAGACCAAGGGGTTTGTCGATGAGGCCTCTAATAATTTGCGTCGAAAATTCATTTCAACTTAGAACTATTTCACATAAATTTTTCATGAGATGCATGAGTCCTAAGGTCAGTCTAAGATGTAATTGAGCTTCAAAATATATCATATGACATGTAAATACATCAAATCTAGATACCAATTCCCATGAAAGTATTCAACTAGAAGCTTGTTCCTTCATTCTTCTTCGTTTTTAGTTCCATGGGTTGTGCCAGGTGTATATGCTTTACTCCTCATGGTTTCCATGACTTATTCACCTTTCATGCATGCTAAATAATATTCTTGCTCACAATCTCAATGCACAGATCAAATACCAAGTGATTTGTCATTATCAAAATAGGATTGGACTCATAGAGTCAACAACCCATTTAAACCCTTATTGTTTATTTCCAACTTATCTCCTCCTTCATTAGCAAAGCCTCAAAATCATTCTTAAAATAAAATCCCCTACTAACTAAATCCTTTGAGATATTTATCCAAGTCTTTTTCATGATCAATATCCTCGAGTCTTCCTTAGAGTATTAAACTTTCAAAGGTACACATCACCAAAGGCATCCCTATTCCATCTTTTCCTATATGCCTTATGAGATCAACACAACAACCTACTATAAATATTGTGTTAAATAATTATATCTCTTTGATGGATAGCTTATATTTTGACATGAACTATATTGGACTATACTAAATAGCTTAAATATCTTGGATTGCATATTTGTCTGGAACGCCAACTGCATGGCTGATGTAGTGACTTGTGTATTGCATGCTGATAGTTCAAGTAATAGGAGTGTATGCTAATTGAACTAAATGCCATAGTGACTTGTGTGTTGCATGCTGGTAGATATTTTTAGGTTCTCACATGCTTAATCTGAATTACTTGTCGTAAACAACTAAGTTTTCAGAGCATGTCTTTATGGGAAATGTTCTATTTACAGACAGCATGCTGTCAAAATTTCATTAAAATTTTCCCAAAATAATCAAAAGTCCATAAACAATGTGCTAAAATGAGTATGCTATATTGCATGCTAAAAAATTCTTGAAAGTGATGTTTGTATTTCAATCAGGTCCTGGATTGTCTAATGTGGGTAGTTTTCATGGAGTTCATTTAACAATTTAGCATCATAAATTTATTATATGAACCTATAAGAGTTTTTTTACATATAGGGCCTTTGTGTAAGGATCCCACATTGAGTTTGCAGTACGAACATCTTGGCCGTATGAGGATGATTTGAGTTCCAAATAAATGATGCATCTTTTAGAACACCTAATTACACAAAACATCAAATTAAGAATATGTGAATATGAAAAGGATTAATAAAAGCACCTCAAGAGCAGGGCCATAAATTATTACTAGGCAAGGTAATTATGATGTACAACTACTAGTGGAGTTAGTTATATGAATCATTTTCTATCAAGTGTGATGATTGTTTACCTTTTCCTCAATTAGCTCACGAACTATTAGTGATGGTTTGTAAAACCTCATTCCAATTTTTTTCTAGGTCTACTTCTACCCTTCAATCGTTAAATGGCTAGTAATACTCGCACATTGTAAAACCATAGAGTATGTGCTGGGGGGGGGGTTCCCAAATCTCCTGCCTCCCCCCTTCTTTCCCTCAATCCTCTTGTCCTCCTCCCTCCTTTATTTGCCTGCGCGCATAGGCGGGTTGCTCGTGAAGATGACTACATTTTAGCAAGGTCATAAGGAGACTATCTTCGTAGCAGTGGACAGATGAAAACAATTCCTCATGTTATCCAGGAAGCAAAAACGGATATATATCAGGTGATATTACGGCAAACCTCACCAGTGTGGTTGACTCCACATATTAGAATCTAGAGGAGTTGATGATAAAATAAAATGAACAACCCATGTCGTTTTAAGTAGAATGTTTTACGAGAAAGACCGTCAGTAGTAGTCTGAAATTATCTGTCAGCTTCACCTTTATAAGTCGATTCAAGATCCCTGAAAGAGGTGGATTATTAGTGATGGTTTTTTAAAACCGTCCCTAATAATGCACGTTAATAAAAGAACAATCTGTATTTGATTGGTTAAGTTTAGATGATGAGCTATAGTCTTTTGTTAGGTGTTTGGGTGCTTGTGAGCTAGTTGGAATCCCGGTGTATGTAGCAAAGTATCTAATCAAGCAAGAATGCATAGGGAATGTTGTGATTCCTATGCATAGGGAATGTTGTGATTCCTATGCATCCTAACAAGTGTAGTGAAGGACCTTCCAAGATGAAGGTAGAGACAGTATATGAATGGATCAATGAGTAGGAAGATTTCCCTTCGGATATGGAGGTTCAACCCAGTGATGCAAGTGAAACTAATGTGAAATCAAAAGTGAGACCAATGGTTCTACCCAAAAAGGGTGAAAGCAGTTGTCATGATCCAATCACATGAAGGAGTACTCTAAGACTGTCACCATGGTGTAATAACAAGCTGTCTTGAGAAGCAGTAGCATCAGAATGCACTGACTGATAAAGGAAGAAACCATAATACAAAATATTACTTACCTTTGAAATCCTTCACAGGGCCTGGTTTGAAACTTTGATCCTTCTCTTGTCTTTGATCATCATCTTCTAATTTCACATGATGATCAAATGGTGGGTATTTCCTCTTGCAGGAAGTTGAGTCAAAGACCATAATATGAAACACCATGTTTCCTTTATACCTAAATTTTTTGTGAAAATAATTTGAAGCCTAATTCTAGAAATATGTTCTTGGATGGCCACTCAAGTAAGCAAGTGAAAATTTCTTGCATTGAAGCTGGCTCCAATTCTAGAAATGTTCCAGCCTCCTAAAGACATTCTAGCCTCCTACAAAATAGGATATGGGTGCGACCAGAAACATACATAAGTGTACCCAAACAACTTAAGCACTTTCAGTGACATGCAACTGTCCACAATCAACCCCAAGGCCTCATTCGATAAATTTGCAACACAAAGACATCAAGTTTTAACAACTTGATATGTCTCATCTAGTAAGTGACATGGCTTTGTAGTGACCAACCTATAAAAACAGTGAAGAAAGCCCTATAGGATATCATAATGTGTCATTTTAAGAGAAATTGAGCTTGAAATCATTTTCACAAAAAGTTTAGGTATGAAGGAAACATGGTGTTTCATATTATGGCCTTTGACTCAACTGCCTGCGAGAGGAAATACCCACTGTTTGATCATCATCATGTGAAATTAGAAGATGATGATCAAAGCCAAGAGAAGGATCAAAGTTTCAAATCAGGCCCTGTGAAGGATTTCAGAGGTAAGTAATATTTTGTATTATGGTTTCTTCCTTTACCAGCCAGTGCTTCCCAGTGCTGCTGCTTCTCAAGACAGCTTGTCATTACACCATGGTGACAATCTTAGAGTACTCCTTCATGCAATTGGGTCATGACAACTACTTTCACTCTTTTCGAGTGGAACCATTGGGGCCACTTTTGATTTCACATTAGTTTCACTTACATCACTAGGTTGAACCTCCGTATCCAGAGGGAAATATTCCTACTCGTTACTCCATTCATTTACCATCTCTACCTTCATCTTGGAAGGTCCTTCACTAAGCTTGTTAGGATTTCTCGATGTAGAGGAATCACAACCTTCCTTGGGCATTCTCGCTTGATCAGATACTTTGCTACATACACTAGGATTCCAACTAGCTCACAAGTACCCAAACACTTAAAAAAAGACCATAGCTCATCGTCTAAACTCAACCAATAAAACATAGATTGTTCTTTTGTTAACGTGCATTATTAGGGACGGTTTTAAAAAATTGTCACTAATGATCCATCCCTTTGGGGGATCTTGAGTCGACTTATAAAGGTGAAGCTAGCAGATAATTTCATACTACTAGTGATGGTATTTCTCTTCAAGCATTCTACTTAAAACAACATGAGTTGATGATTTGTAAAACTGATACTAATAATTCACCCCTTGGGGGATCTTGAGTCAATTTATAAAGGTGAAGCTGGCAGATAATTTTAGACTACTAGCAACAGTCTTTCTCTTCTAGCATTCTACTTAAAACTACATGGGTTGCTTGATCTATTTTATCATCAACTCGTTCAGATTCTCATATGTGGTGTCAACCACACTAGCGAGGATAGCCAATATATCACTTGATATATATCCAGTTTCGCTTCATGGATAATATCAGGAATTTTTTTCATCTGTCCACTGCTACAAAGATAGTCTCATAATGACCGTACTAAAATGTAGTACTCTTCACAAGCAACCCACCCATGTGCATAGGCAAAGAAAGGAGGGAGGAGGTTCAAGGTGCCCAAAACGTGTACTTTGATTAATTGTTTTTGTGAATGTTTTTATCTTTTTAGCACATCTTGTGAATAGAAAATAATGGATGTTCTTTTTTGTATAGTCTTGTAAAGGGGGTTTACTGGTCAAAATGAAACTACAAATTAACTTATTATTGTTCTGTATGGTATGAGGTTGACTTCTTTTTTCGGTTTATGAACTAATGTTCTTTACTATGTTCAGAGCTGGATATATTTTTCTCAAAGTTTCAAACTAGGCCCTGTGAAGGATTTTAGAGGTAAGTAATATTTTGTACTATGGTTTCTTCCTTTACTGGCTAGTGCTTCCTAGTGTTGCTGCTTCTCAAGACAGCTTGTCTTTACACCATGGTGATGGTCTTAGAGTTCTCCTTCATGCGATTAGGTCATGATAACTACTTTCACCCTTTTTGGGTTGAACCATTGGGGTCACTTTTGATTTCACATTAGTTTCATTTGCATCACTGTGTTGAACCTTCATATCTGGAGGGACATCTTCCTACTCATTGCTCCATTCATTTACTGTCTCTACCTTCATCTTGGAAGGTCCTTCGCTATGCTTGTTAGGATTCCTCAATGCAGAGGAATCGCAACCTTCCCTATGCATTCTTCCTTTATCAGATACTTTGCCACATACACTGGGATTCCAACTAGCTCAAAAGCGCCCAAACACCCAACAAAAGACCGTAGCTCGTCATCTAAACTCAACCAATCAAACACAGATTGTTCTTTCGTTAACGTGTATTATTAGGGACATTTTAAAAAACCGTCACTAATAATCCACCCTTTTGGGGGATCTTGAATCAACTTATAAAGGAGAAGCTAGCAAATAATTTCAGACTACTAGTGACGATCTTTCTCTTCAAGCATTTTACTTAAAACAACATGGGGTGACGGTTTGTAAATCCGATACTAATAATTCACCCCTTTGGGGGATCTTGAGTCGACCTATAAAGGTGAAGCTAGTAGATAATTTCATACTACTAGTGACGGTCTTTCTCTTCAAGCATTCTACTTAAAACAACATGGGTTGCTCGTTCTATTTTATCGTCAACTCGTTTAGATTCTTATATATGGTGTCAACCACACTAGCGAGGATAGCCAATATATCACCTGATATATATCCGATTTCACTTCGTGGATAATAATAGGAATTGTTTTCATCTGTCCACTACTATGAAGATAGTCTCATAATGACCGTACTAAAATGTAGTCCTCTTCACGAGCAACCCACCCATGCGCGGAGTCAAAGAAAGGAGGGAGGAGGTTGAAGGTCCCCAAAACATGTACTTTGATTAATTGCTTTTGTGAATTTTTTTATCTTTTTAGCACATCCTTTGAATAGAAAATAATGGATGTGCATTTTTTTTTTATAGTCTTATAAAGGGGGTTTACTAGTCAAAACGAAACTACAAATTAACTCCTTATTGTTCTATATGGTATCAGGTTGACTTCTTTTTTTGGTTTATGAACTAATGTACTTAATTCTATTCAGAGTTGGACATATTTTTCTTAGACACAATTTAACAATGGAGAACTGGCCTACCACCCTACTAGCATCTGGTTTAGATTCAAATGAAAGTGGCGATTCTAGTGTTGGAGTTGCTGCCTACCATGAGGATATTTATAGTTTAAATGTCAAGAACAAGTCAATTTTGTCTCAGTCTATAGAGCAAGATTTAAATATGGTAGGGGGAAACTTCACTTATGAATAGAATCACTAGCTATGACCATTTTGTATTAATTGACAATTTGGAGAAAGACTTGTTCCCGGGAATAGTTGTTGAATTCATACAAAGGCAGACTACCATATCAACACAAGTCTACATTTTCCCAAGATTGTCTCTAGAGATATACATGAGGGGAATCATTGTGTTAGATTCTAAAGAGAACTTGGAGAACTTTTGGGAATTTTTTGACAATCCAAATCACATTATAACATCTTCAATAGGAAGGTATCAACTTAATGTATTATTATTGTTGAGTGTATAGTGTCTGCTTTTTTCCTCTATTTCTATATCGAATTATATTGGATTTGGAGTAACTACTTTCATTAGAACTTATATTTCCCTTGTCAGTTAGCTTTCATTGTTTTGTTCATTTTCTACAGGCTGTGGGTGATAACTAAAAAGATACCAAAGCATGGATGGTTTAAACCATTAATTGAGAACCTAAAACCGAAGTCCCTGACAAGTTCTTTCTTCTTTTCTTTCATTAATTTTTGAGGAAATATCATCAACTATAAAAGTGAGATTTTGTGCTACTGTTGGAGCTCTATTGTTGAATTGCATAATTGATTTTATGATTCTCATATTATAACAGGAATTACAGAGCACAAACGCTATAATTGGCGAAGAATTAAATCTTAGTCACTCAGGAACTGTAGAATATAGGATAGCTAAGGAGCTAAAGGATTTATTCGTGGAGTTTGCAAATCATCAGAAGAAACTACACAAGAGGCTTGCATCGGAAAAGAGAAAAATCCTACACACATTTGCCCCATAAGTGCTTGCAAAGTTCATACGTGTTCTTGGATGACCACTCAAATAAGCAGGTGAAAATTTGTGTCTCATTTTTGCAAATTGAGTGAATGATTACATTTCTTTGATGGATGATTTATATTTTTGTATGACCTATTATTTGAGCTACTGGATTGCAAGCCTTATCTGGAATGCCACCTACATGGCTGATGCAGTGATTTATGTTTTGTATGCTATAGAAAATTGCTAGGCTATCTGGTATACTCTTTTTCATTTACAGATTTGGAAAATGTTCTATTTACAGACGGTATGCTGTTGAAATTTTTTAAAATTTTTTTCCAAAATAATCAAAGCCCAAAAATCAAGTGCTAAATGTTTATAATATGATGAATGCTTAAATTGTTACTGAAAGGATAAGTGATTTCTAAATGAAGATTGATCTTCATCCTAAATTGAAAATGCATACATAAGAACATATATAGAGGAGCTGTGCACCATTCTTAGATCATCAGCAATGACAACCCCCTGTTTTTGATAGTGGCAAAGGGGGAGAAATAGATGGTAATGAGGATGGTGTTCATTTTTTATGCTTGAACTGATGATGGTTTTGGAAGTCAAGAAAGTTTTTTTGTTGATGTTACTGACTATTTGCATCGTTTTGGTGTATTGATGCAAATCATCTTGTGTTTTTTATTTATTTTAACTTTGTAATGAAAAATAATTATGCTTAACTGATGCTTGCAAGGACCTACTTAACTTGATTGTTTGTATGAAATGTTTGGACTATTCATACTGAACTGCTTGTGTTGAATGAAACATTGCAAAATATTGAATATACTGAACTGCTTGTGTTGAATGGATTATTATTGAAATATTGAGTATACTGAATTGCTTCAGGATTGTATGTATGTTTTGTTATGGAAAAATGTTCTATTTACAGACGGCATGTTGCTGAAATTTCAATTGATTTTTCCAAAAACAAAATATGATAAAATGATCATAAAGTGCGTACATTAAATGATTAAATATGGATTTTTGTTTGGTTATGAACAAAAAATCATGCTATGTATATGTTCAAACATTATATATATATATTTTGTAGGGTTTGCTGCTCTTAGAACATTACGACGATGCCAGACACTTCAGTCGGGTCGAATGCGCACAATTTTTTACTTTTCCTATATTTCTTGTTAACTGAACAGAATTAATTTGTATATTTTAATTTGAATTTGTACTTGTATGTATTTTAATTTTGAACAATTTGTATTTTAAATTTTAATAATTTATGAATCTTTTAGTAATTCTGGTTCAATTTTGTGTATTTTAAAATGTAATTAAAGGTTTTTACAGGAATTTTTTTAAAAAAATAATTTTTTTAAAGCATTAGTGATGGTTTGCAAAACCGTTACTAATAATGGAAAGATGAAGTATTAGTAACGGTTTAGAAACCGTCACTAAATGACCAAAACCGTCACTATAGAATCAACCTTATGGAGGCCAAATATTAGTGATAGTTCTACAATTGTTACTGATAGACAATTATTAGTAACTGTTTTAATAATCGTCACTAGAAAGTGTAATATTAGTGACGGTTTATTGACCGTCACTACTACAGTCATATTAGTGACGGTTATTAAATCTATCACTAATACATGCGCTTTAGTGAGGAAGTTGAGCCGACCATATGTGCAATTTTATAGTAACGGTCGTAGGCTATTAGTGACGGTTCTTTTCTGTCACTAGTATTCCACTATTAGTGACGGTTTGAATATTTCGTCACTAATAAGTATTAGTATCTGCAGATATGGTGACAAAATTAGAATCGTCATTAATTGTATTAGTGAAGATTTTTTGAGTATTAGTGACGTTTTAAAACCGTCACTAATACCCTTATTTCTTGTAGTGATTGTGATAGTAGTTAGTGAGTGTATTTAATATTTTTGTCTCTCATGCTTGTGTGGAAAGTGTAAGCTTGTTAATGTTTTGTTCCCTATGCTAGCTTCTTTATCTTTTTATTGTAAGAACTCAAAGATAGCTTATGTTTTGAATATTGAAGGAGAATTTCATTGTTGAAACTTGAAAGCTTTGTCCAATCTTTGATTGTGTAGTAAGAGGATACGATATTCTCTCTAGAGATCAAGTGATGAGAGACCACTCTATCCAGCGTTACCATCACCACCTCCTCCCTCTCACCCACACGACCACCCCCATTAAAAACATACGTGCCCACTTTCCCGTCACACCATAGCTACTTTCATATTGGTGTTTCAAAGCTTATACGAATGACTTGCGGCATGGTGTAAACTCGTGTTGAACAATGTCAAGTCATCCAACTAATCTCTTCATAAATTTGGTACTTGTTTGAACCCTTGCTTTATATTGTGTAAGTCTTTACTTGAAGACTGAAATTTCATATTTGATAAGCCATTTGAAACCTTAGATTTCAATATTGCTACTTGCTAACTAAAATCAATTGTGAGAATATTGGTTTGTTAAATTAGAACTTGCAATCTTGGCTTTGAAATTAACATATTTATGCATAAAGTTTGATTCCTTGATAAGGAACCCTTGAGACTTATTTTCTAGACAACGTCATACACCTCTTCCAAAATCCGACAACATGTGAAATGTCACATAAGTTATAGTGCTTATGTTTAGTATATTAAATTCTTAAATCAAAGTATTTGTGTGTATGTGCTTGTGTGAGGGATGAATTGTAGGACCAGACCGACCATACCCGTTCTATATCACTGTCGGACCTCATCTTATCATTCCATAATCTCTCGAATCATCCGATACAATATAAAAAATGTCAAAAAAGAAGCAGGAATACTCGAAATAAAAAGTAAAAGTCAGAGAGAGGTAACTAGGACTTGACGATCTTCATTTTAGTCATTCGGTCAAAATGGTCATCTACATCCATTAAAATATTTTAAAATAAATGTAATATCTCGATAATATATAGTACAAAAAAATAATATTGCAAAATTTATGTGCTTATATGTGCACATAGACTAATTGATTTGATACTAAATTATTGAAAGACGAATCTAAAAAATAAGTAACAATTAAGAATAATTTTAAAATTAAAGCTAAGAAAATATGAAAAATCAACATTTTTGTCTAAATTTTTATTAAATATTTTGAATCTCAATTTTAAGATGCACCACAGTAAATTTATTTTTAATTTTTGAAAATAGTCAACAAATTCAAATAATAATTAGTTTCTTCATAAATACCATTCAAATCTTAGTCAAATTAAAGCTCAAATAGTTATAGCTCCTATAATTTCAAACTCTAAAATGAGTTTTAACAACATCCATGAAACATGTTATATTTTATTTTGCTTCTATATTGAAACAGAATAAGTGAAAATCAAAAGTACGATCACCTAATCACATAAATTTAAATCTTAAACTTAAAATCCATGTCTTAAAGAAAAAGTTTTAAAATTCCAGACTCCAACCTAACAGAGAGAGAGAGAGAGAGGAACCAAGAATAAAATGTATAATAAAAGGCACAGACTTTCAATATTAAGGCAAGACTGTCCATACCAATAGATTTGTTTGGCCACTATCGCCTAATCTTTCCAGATATGTAGATCTAAGAAAAAATTACTAGAGATTTTTTTAAAAAAAATTAAGAAAATAAAAATTATCTCAAAAAAATTTTTCTTGCACTTTCTCCTAAAATTTGAATTTGCTTTGCACCAAATCCCGAAGAAAATCTTACCAATACTTTTAAGATCACTAATGACAAGACATCTCAATATATACATATATATTTAAATATATATATATTTTTTATAAAAAGTCGGAAGTTACTCACATAACGGTTCCATCTCAAATTTACTAAAGCTACTCACGTAGCGGTCTCTTGTCAAATTTATTAATAACTTTCATTTATGGCTGAAGAATATTATGAAAATAAAGGAACATTTTCTTAATAATAGATACAAACTACACCTTGTAGAAGTCATTAATATTGCATGAAAAACAAATATATATATATATATATATATATATTATTTTAATAATTTAAATTTATTTCACAATTATAATGTAGAACGAAAATATAAATAAATTAAGCAAAATTGTGTTTTCAAAACAGTGGGGCCAATAAAAAAAGGGGCATCAAATATAATGCGGGCGGGAGGGGCTGCGGATGAAAGCTGGCAAAAGGCCGAAGCACTCAAATTTTTTTATTAAAAAAAAGGGAAAAGGAGGGTAAAAAAGGAAAATAAAAAAGGAGAAAGAAAAAACAAAAATAGATGAAAAGAAAAAAGGCAATGCCACGTATCACAATCTAGACAGAGAAGCAACTCCTTTAGTGGTTGATAGCCACCATACACATTTTTAGCAACTTGAATTCAAACACAAGAGAAAGATCTATGTTGATGGTATCTAAATATCCACAATAAAGAGATGTAAGGTTTTCTTAGGGTTTTATTTTAAGGTGAAATAATGAAGGGACCAGTAAAGAGTTTATAATCCATAAGTAAAGTACGAAAATAAAAGAGTAGAATTCACGCAACTCCATTTACATTATCACTATATTTAGGAGCATGAATTTTAGGTGATAAATTTGAATTTATGAATTTGGACAAAATTAAATATAATTTTATATTATATTTCTTCTACACAAATTTAAATGTAAGGCATTTTCTGTACATACGGTAAACGCACTTGGGATTTAATACAAGAAGAATTTTTTAATACTATGAAGGGTGGCTGAACAATCTCGAGGAAAGGTTAAGTTCATTATCAAATACCAGCCCCTCGACCATTTTACTCAAGGGAAGAAGTAAGATATTTCATAACTATACAATTTCAATATTGTTGTCATTCTATTTTACTTCTTCAAGTCCTCAACTTAAACATCGGCAAGATCCCCTAGAATACTCGGGTCATCCAAGCTTTATTTGTTTTTTTTTTTTTAGGAATTCAAGGTTCTGATCAAAGTCAACAAAATTTAGTAGCAATAGTTTGATGCAATTTGTTGAAAATAAACGAGTAAGGTTGGTATAAGATAATGGTAATCTCACACAATTATGGTTCTCATAACCGAGATAGGAGCTAGTCTCTTTTATTTGTTCAATCACCACAACCTACTAGCTCATCGCAAAAAACAAAAAGTTTTCAATGGTGTAATTCTTGAATTTTCAAAATTAATGGAGGAAATGCTTGGGGAGATTCTATAGTAGAAGGATTCTCTGGTGCAAAATCAAGCAACACCTCCTTTGAGCATGTCACAAAAATTTAAAAAAAAAAAAAAAAAAATTCAAGCATTGACATAGCAAGAGCAAACTTTGAAAACCTTGGGGCTATAAGGGTTCTTGTTACTATAACTGTGACTTTAAGAAGGAGGTAAGATATCTCATAACTGCATAATTTCTATACTATTGTCATTTTCTTTTACTTATTCATGTCATTTGTCAATAGTCATTTTTTGGTAGAACAATCAAAACTTGATAACTAAACCTCGCATTAGAACTAGGGCTGCAATAACACTAATGCTATTTTGTCTCCTTCATTTTGGAATAATCATGTTCCTATTCAACAATTTTTTATCATTTCGATGATTCGTACTAACTCAAAATGACTAGGAGTGATCTAGGTGGAATTTCAAGCTTTTGCACAAAATTTGAAAAAAAATCCTTTATCTTCGGAATTATTCCTCTTCTTTGCAAATTTCTACCACCTTTTTAAATTTTTTGAATTTTTTTTTTGTCCTTGTTGATGATTTTATTCATGTTTATGAATTATTTTTTTTTAAAAAAATAATAAAATTAATTGAAATAATTTTAAAAAATTCAAAGAATAGTTGGTGTACGACCATCCATGTTTACGAGCATAGTGAAACGACACTATTTTGATCAAGTTAATAGTCAACAGTCCAAGAGGGGCACATATGCGAACAAATGTGTCAAAATGATATTATTTTGCGTATGCAAAATTCAAAAAAAAAAAAAAAAAAGACACATGAGTGGGCACACATTTTAAATGAACGACACTATTTTAAAATTAAAAAAATATTAAAATATTTTTAAAATGCTAAAAGGACATTGTTAAAGAATGAACATATTCGTAGTAAGTTAGGTGTAATTCTTATAAAAGATAAGATAATAGATGGACGACTCAGATGGTTTTGACACCTGCAACGTAGACCACATAGTGTACGTGTAAAGAAGAGTGAGTTAATTACTATTGGGAACAGTAAAAAGGACAGGGGTAAACCTAAAATAACTTGAAATGAGATAGTGAGTAAGGATTTAATAGCCCTGAATTTGTCAAAAGAAAATAGTTCACGATCGCATAAATTGGTGGAAAATGATTCATATAACCAACCCCACCTAGTGGGACTTAAGGTTTGGTTTTGTTGTTGTTGTTGTTGTTGTTGCTGCTGTTGAACAATAATCATGTTCTTAATTTATGTTCATAACATATAATTATCATATTAATTTACGTTAAAAAAATTAAACTAATTAAATTAGTATTTTTTTTTATTTTTAACATTAATTTAAATTAATAGATGGTTCTTCTTCTCTATTACATAATTGAATTATGTTTCATTAATAATTAAATATTATAATGTATAATAAAATAACATATGAATATCTTCTAATATATTTTTTAAATTATAAAATAGTTACTAAATTTTTTTATATTTTCAAAATTGACCCCGCCTATGAGTTGTGCCACTTATAAGTGTCCAAAAAGTTATCTTTCATTATTTCTCAAAATTCACTTAAAGTTCTTAAAAAAAGTGGTTATGAAAAAGTACTCTTTTTTTTTTTTTTGTAATAAGTGTTTGTTATAGTATAAGTCAAGCACCACTTTTTTTTTTTAATAGTAAAAGTGCTTATTTTAATTGATAAGTGTTATAAGCATTTTTTTTAAGTCCACTCAAATGGGGGTTAAGTCTCGACGAATATACTCTCTTTCTTTTCCATAAGCATGATGTTGGATATGTGGCTAGTGAAACGCATGCACCGGGAAAGTATGGTGAAGCAAAGAACTTGAAGGGGGTTGTAGGAAGAAAATTTCAATTGTTTGGTTGATTGTATGATCGACGGTTTGGCCTCGATAGATAACCATTGGTGATTTCAATTCATACCGTCAACATTTTCAGCCCATACCGTCGACGATTTCGTTCGGCGCTAGTCACATATTTTGATCGGAAGATCAGTAGACTGAGAGATTTTAGAGGATTTTTCTCCGAGAATTGCTACAAGAGTGTTTTAGATACAGTATAAGTCTTCTGTATGTATATGGTTATAATATAACAATATTTTGAAACCCTTGATGTAAGTTTGACGAATTGATAGTGAAAATCAATCGCTTGCGCTCATGAACATTGGCACATTGCCAAACCATGTAATTTCTTGTATCGTGTGTTCTTATTGCTTTATTTTAATCTCCTTGTGATTGATTGTTTCCGTATATTCATTGTTGGTTGTTTGCATTTCTTGTTCTGATTCAATTAGTGGTTTCTGCCGCGTATTGGCATTCAGGTCACTCTGCACCACAAATTGGTATTAGAACTATTGGTTGTAATGACTGGGATTTCTTCGACGAAGTTCAATATTGGTAAGTGTTGACTTTTTGAGTCTGATCCTTATTTTGATGCTGACAAAGCACAAGGATCTAATGTGTGTGTCTAGTACTTGAAGAGGCTAATAATTCAGAACATAGATGAAAAAGGGTCATGGAAGTCAGAAGGAACTCAAAGAACACATACACCTTGCGTATTCCATGAAGTGAGGAGCAACGAAGAAGAAGAAGACATTTGTTTTAAAGTTGTAAATGCTTTTTAGTTTTTTTTTTTTTTTATAATAATGCATGACATGCATGATGTGAATGAAAAGCTCAAAATGACCATAGACAGACCAAGCATCCAAAATTTTTCATGAAAAACCCTATAACTAAAATGCCATACACATATATATACGGTTGCAATTTTTAGGGTCTAAAGCAGGGCAATTACTAAGGAATTCACTAAGCTCTGTCGACTCACTAGTTCACGTTGTTTTGCCCTTAGTCGACTGACCATGCAAAAGGTTGGAAGTCAAAAGTTTGACTTGGCTAGACCAACCGACGCAATTTTGAACTAAGCTTCCATGGTCGACCGACCATAGAATTTGGCTTTTCTACCTTCCTCGGCCGACCGACCAAATGAACTAGAGAACCCTGGGTGTCTGAACCTATAATTTTGGTTGTTCTAGTTATCCTCAGCCGATCGAACTAATTAGTTCAAATATGCCTCAACCAACCGACCTTGAAGAACCGATATATCGGCATTAGGCCCGGTCGACTGAAGTTACAAAGGTTTGGAATAGCCTTTGGCTCAGTTAACCAGTGTTCTCCACAGCCAATCGAACCCCAAAACTGATTTTGAATTTATGATTGTGGTCGACCGATCGGCCCGAGCACCAGTCGACCCAACCTCTCAGGTTCAGTAATTTTTTTCAGCGTTAAAACGGGGTTAAACTTTAATTAAACTTTTCTAAAAATTCTCGTTATGTCCCTAATGGTCAAAATTCTCCTAGATTATATATATACTTCCATGACTCAGTTTTAAGTATGAGATTTGAAATTAAGAATAGCTTCCCAAGAGGGGAGCTGAATTGGATTTTTAAAACTTTCTCTTTAGTTCTTTTAAAGTCCTTAACTTCTTTTAATATTTAACCAATTCTTTGACTTGTTTATTTACTTTTCAATTAAACAAGAACTTGATTTCTTTTAAACAATCAACAACACAATTAAACATTCAATCTTCAACCACACTTTGAAAGTAAAAACAATCAAACAGTTAATCACAATTTCCATAGCAACACAACCACAATTTATTTACCAAATATAAGTTCACTATAGCACTATTAGATTGATGAAATCATTTAAGATTTAAGACTCTTGGAATATAAAACAAATCTTTATACCATCCAATCACAATCAATATAGTATATGTAACTTTCAGCTTTTGATGTTTTCAGCCTGTATATATGAAATTTCTTCTTCAATATAAAATCCAATTTCTCTTTCCAAACTTTAGAATTCAAATAAACTCTTAAGTTAATTTATCTTTGGGATGTTTAGCCAACTAACGTATTCTTATATGGTTTCCGCAAAGAATGGTTCAACCAACGTACTCCCTTTCGGTTTTCGCAACCCAAATCAAAATCAAACTTTAAGGTTTACTTGATTTCCAAATATACGTAGTTTATATGATTTTTAATTTAAACCATCCACACAATTTAAATATGTATTGAAAATAAAGAATAGGGAAAGAGAGAGTGAGATGAAGATTTTTACGAGGTTCGGCTTATACTAAATTCCAGGAGAGTTTGAATGTCCAGCATTTGCCCAATCTTGGATACTTCAACAAGAGTTTACACTAGAAAAGGTTTTGCCACTAATCATGGAGAATGAACCTATCTACTTTGGACATATACCACTTTATAAGCAGCTAAACTTGAGAGCCCAAATCCTTCAAAAGATCATCACAAATAACATTTTGCCACAAGCTAGATCATATGATCATCTCTCATATATCGATTGTTTTGTGTTGTGGTGTGGTGTCTGTTAAAAGGGAAGAAGCTTGATTTGGCTAGTCTTATTATGAAATGGATGTGGGCAAAGATGGATGCAAAATGAGTTACTCTTCCATACGGGGGAGCTTTTAATATGATCTTTGCAAATCAGAATATCACATCTTCATAAGACTTTTTCATAAAAAGGACCAGATATGAACTCTTTACCTCAACCACTCTCAAACAGATGGGATATGAAAAACGAAATCATGAGTGGTTCTTAAAAGGAGGGAGACAACACAGGGGAGCTACTGCGCCTCCTCCTTCACCTCAGGATCAGCCAGAAGGTTCAGCCTCTGAAGCTCCCTCATGGTTCACACCGTTTTATAATGAATTCACCTCCTTTAGCCAAGATATGCGCGAGGGTCTTAAAACTCTACAGGATAACTATTCCTCCTTAGATCAGCTTCTTATGCGCATTCAAAAGATTCAGGGTAGTTCCTCACATGGTGATCCTATGGACACTAGCTCCATACCCCGAGTGATGATTCATCAGCTGAAGAATATGAAGAAGAGAAAGAAGGAGATGAAGAAGAAAAAGAGGAAGTTGGTAATGACGAGGAAGAGGGCTCACAGCAATCCAAAGGAAAATGAATTGCTGAAGATAGTGACACTAACTCTGATACATAGACTTTTGATGGTGTTTTTGCTACTTTGTATGCTACACATGCTCAAATTCTGAATGTACTTTGCTTTTTGTTAATATACAAAGGGGATGTATGTGTAAGAAAAGACTATAAGTCTCTATATGTATTTGTATCTAGCTCTGAAACTCTGAACCTATGAAATGTTGTTATAAGTTTGATGCACTATAAGTTCTAATGTTAATGTTAAATCTGAAACTTTGAATCTTCTGAACTTATGACTTAAAAGAAATTATTGAGTATCCTGATTGACAGGGGGCGTGTTATGATTTATCACTTGTGTATAATCATTTTTCTATTAATCAGTTGATATCATGCGTTATATTGGAAGGACTTGGCGATTGACATTTCTAGCTTTTAAGACGTAAACTTAAAAAGCTCTTTTTATGATGCATTGTACTGTTATAGGTCACATCTTAGTGATGTGTTTTTGAGTTGTACTACATATGGTTCTCTAGATGCATATCTATATGGTTCTTTGCTTTTTCTATTAAAATTGTGTACCCTTTTTGTATGATGTCCAAGGGGGAGAGATAGTTTAGAGAGAGCAAAAATATGAATTAAATATTTGAGCTAAATATTGAGCTAAATTGAATATGCATGAAAATTGACTATATAAATTAACTATGCAAATGCAAATATTGGGAAATATTACTTGAATCTATGCTTATTGTAAGGGGGGAGCGTTCTACAAGTTTTTATAAATTTTTGCTCCTCATTTATCATCATCAAAAAGGGGGAGATTGTTAGCCTAACAAGGCTTTCACCTCTTGTTTTGATGATAACAAATGACGAAAATGGATAATGACATTATGTGTTCAAGTAATGATGTTTTCAGGAATCTGAAAAAGCCAAACTCATCAAAGCCTCGAAAGATCACCAACAAGGTTAAAGGTGTATGTTGTGTCCTTGAACTAAATTAGCTTAAAATATTTTGACAAGATTTGGAAAAAGTCCTTTATCTTGGTAAACAATGAAGTTCTTCCATCCTATGGTTTGAAACAACGGCGGAATATCGAAAATTCTATGTTGAAGAATTGAACATCAAGGACCTTACCAAATATAGGATCTATGGACTGAAGACGAGTTCAATAAACATGCTTTGCATGAGAGGATACCAGTCATCAATTGATATTAGGATCATCTCTACCAGAAGATAAGCCACGATTTGTCGTTTGCTTAGTTCGAGGCATTGTGAGATTTTCTTGGAGCAACAGATACCTTCTTTCAAACCCTAGGATACGTATGATTGAATTGAGAAGCTTGAAATCAAAAGTTTTAGTGCCAGAGATTGAAGGAGGTTTGGTGTTTGGAACTTCGGGTGAGTGATAGAACTTGGTTCAGGAGCCTAGAGTTTAGAAGAAATAGGGTTTCGCGTGTTTAAAATATGAGGACTCTACAACTTTAGACGCCTAAAGAATAAGTACAGGCACCTGAAGAATTTTTTGGGCTAAAATTCAACAGGCAGTAGCTGTTCAGTCGCCTGAGGTATGGAGCTCAGGTGCCTGAGGTACATGTAGGAGCCTGAGGCTATCTGCTCAGTCAACCGAAGTTCTTTAACTTCTGAAATTTTCTTGTTTCCTTGTTTTGAACCTTTCTAACTTATTTCCCTTATTGTATAATGGTTCAAGTTTCTCTTTTTATTGATGTATACCTATCTTTTAGCAGCACTTATGTTATAATCTTTTAGAGTTTCTTTTTTTTTTTTTTTCATTTAATCATCCAATCTTTATGGATCCTTCTACTCTCTATTTTATTTTTGGCACCCATATTTTCTTGGTTCCTTTGGATTTGTCAAGGGATGTTTCTTTTATTTTCCACTCCTGTTTAGTCCTCACACCCTTTCTCTTAAATGGACATTCAAACTTGATATGCCCCTTTTTTCTTACATTTATAGCATATTGTATTCATGTAGGCTTTACTAGATGTGGTAGCCTAGTCTTTGGATTCTTTTGAGAAATATCCCATATACAGATTGTTTTTTCCTTTTATTTTCAACTCCATTAAAACCAATGCCTTCTTTGTTCAATGACATTCTTTGTAAGCCAATCATCTTATCAAGATTTTTTTTTTTCCTTTAGTGAAGTTATAAATGATCTTATCTTTATCTTTGATTTGATTCTTAAGATTGTTTATCTCCATCTCTTTCTTGTTGTCAACTTTCTTTAATGATTTCTCTAACTCTAGAGATAATTTTCTAATTCTATCCTCTAATTCATAAATATACATATCTTTCTCATATACCGTAGAGGATAAGGATCGAAGGTCTTCTATCATTCTTTCATTCTTACTTTCTAATTCTTTGATTTTCAAGTCTTTTTCCTTTTCAACAAGATTTTTGGATTCTAATTCTTTTGTCATAGATTCATTCTTACTTTCTATTTTCTTGATTCTAGAATCATTTTCTCTTTGTGCAGCCTTAAGGGTTTCTATCTCTTTCATTATACCTTCATTCATATTTTTCAATGAAGTGTTTTGTATAGTTACTTTAATTAGCATCTTTTGAATTTTGAATAAATCATTTTGAAGTTCTTCATATGATGGCATGCTCTCATCATTGGATTCATCACAATAAGAATTATTTGAAGATTTAGATGAGGAACTTTCCTCATTGTCCCAAGCCATAAAGCATGTATAAGCAACCTCTTAGTCACTTGATTTATTTTTTGAACTACTTGTACTCATCATGTCCCAAGTAGTGGCTTTCATGGCCTTTTTATTTTTCTTCTTAAGCTTTTTCTTTAGTAGTAGTGGACATTCTGATTTTATATGTCCAACCTTATTGCAATTGTAGCACGTAGGAGTTTTATTCTTTGATTTCTTGCTAACTTCTTCATCTGATTCATATTTTTGATTTCTTCTTTAGAATTTGTTTCTTCTTCTTAGTATTCTTACTAAATTTTTAGATATGAAGGCTACTTCATCTTCATCCATTTCTTCCTCACTACTTGAGTTGTCTTTTAAGGCTTTGAAGGCTATTGAATCTTGGGTTTTGGCTTTTTCCATTCTTTTCATTCATAGTCATTTCATATGTAAGTAAAGAACCTATAAACTCATCAAAGGAAGTGGTTTTCAGATTTCTTCCTTCAATTATGGTAGTGGCTTTTGGTTCCCATTTTGGTGGCAGCCCTCTAAGAATTTTCCTAATCATCTCATAAGTAGTATAGGTTTTTCCTAGAGCATTTAGGGAATTGATTATGTGAGTGAACCTAGTAAACATATTAGTTATGGATTCATCCGGATTCATCTTAAAAGCTTCATATTCACTTGTAAGCATATTGATCATATTATCCCTAACATCTACGGTGCTTTCGTACGTGACTTCAAGCTTGCCTCATATTTCCTTAACTGATTTACAAACCATTACTCTATTAAATTCATTGGCATCTAAAGCACAATATAGAGCATTCATAGCACTAGAATTTACTTGCAGCATCTTATAGTCTAAGTCTTTTATATCAATTTTCTCCTTAGGGATTTGTTTTCCATCAACTATCTTAGTGGGAATTTGGTCACCTTCCATAACAACCTCCTACGCTTTCCAATCCATAGTTTGGAGATATATTTGCATTCTCTTTTTCCAGAAAGTATAGTTGTATCCACAAAAGATTGGAGGCCTAGTTGAAGATTGTCCCTCTCCAAAGGGAGCTAAGCCTAAGTTAGCCATTACGATCTTTTTATAGCTACTAATTAAGATTTGCTATAACCCTGCTCTGATACCAATTGAAATTAGGAATAGCTTCCCAAGAGCGCCGGGGGGGGGGGGGTGAATTAGCTTTTTAAAACGTTCTCTTTAGTTATTTTAAAGTCCTTAACTTCTTTTAATATTTAACCAATTCTTTGACTTGTTTATTTACTTTGCCAATTAAACAAGAACTTGATTTCTTTTGAACAATCAATCAACAACACAATTAAACATTCAATCTTCAACCACACTTTGAACGTAAAAACAATCAAACAATTCATCACAATTTCCAAAGCAACACAACCACAATTTATTTACCACATATAAGTTCACTACAGCACTATTAGATTGATGAAATCATTCAAGATTTAAGACTTTTGGAATATAAAACAAATCTTTATACCATCCAATCATAATCAATATAATATATGTAACTTTCAGCTTTTGATGTTTTCAGCCTTGCGGTGAATGTGAGTTTTGATCAAAGCCCTGTATATATGAAATTTATTTTTCAATATAAAATCCAATTACTCTTTCCAAACTTCAATTCAAACAAACTATTAAGTTAATTTATCTTTGGGATGTTTAGACAAGTAACGTATTCCTATATGGTTTCCGCAAAGAATGGTTCAACCAACGTACTCCCTTTCGGTTTCCGCAACCCAAATCAAAATCAAACTTTAAGGTTTACTTGATTTCCAAATATACGTAGTTTATATGATTTTAAATTTAAACCATCCACGCAATTTAAATATGTACTGAAAATAAAGAATAGGGAAAGAGAGAGTGAGATGAAGATTTTTACGAGGTTCGGCTTATACCCAGCCTACGTCCTCGCCTTTGGACAACCACCAAAGGATTCACTAAACCTGTTCCGTTGATGGGTGGAACAAAACCTTTACAAGCGATACCTCACGCTCAAACACTCCTTTACTAGGCTAGAGCCTGCCTCTCCAAACGATGTCCTCTCGTTCGATCACTCCTAAATTAGGCTAGAGCTCACCTCTCTAAGCAATGTCCCCTTGCTTAGCCAACGATCCAAACAATCCTTGGAATTGTCAATCTACAAGATACAAATCAAATAGATGTGTACAAATAATGCTCACACAAAGAGCTGATTAGTACACTTTAGAAACTAATATACTTCAAATTCAAAATATCAAAAGAATGAAGTAAGAAACTCAATATAAATATCACCGGTTTACTTCTCTTTGTTGAGGATCAAGAACTTAAATCAGATACTTCAGAGAAGTTTCAAATGCTCAGAGATTTCTCAGAAATTCCGCAGCAATTCAGAGCTTTAAAACAAATAGCGAAAATCTTTGAGTGAAAGAGATCTTGAAGGAATTTTCAATGCTTGGTATTTTTGTTTCTCATAAACCATGTATATATAGGCTTCAAAAACACTTTCATTGGTGCTCCCCAAGTTTACTTGGAGTGCCCCCAAAGTTTTCAAAAATATTAGGGCGTAAGTCAATTAAATTTAAAAAAGAGAAGTTTGAAAATCTGCCCGTTGTCGTACTTCAGTTGCCTGAAGTGCAACCTTAGTAGCCTAAAGTAGGTTCAGGAGCCTAAAGACACAGGGTCAAGAGCCTGAAGATACACTGCCTGTTTGATTTTCTTCAGCAAAAATCTTCGGTTGCCTGAGGATTTAACCTCAGTCGCCTGGACAGTATAAAATTACTTTCCTTCTTTCTTTTTCAAAGATATTTGGTTTCTTTACTTTCTTACTTTTGAAAAACATTTTCTGAGGTTTTAAAATAAAGTCTCTAAGTCCCTCTTTATCCCCTAATGAGCTTCATTTCATTCCCAATGACATTTTTATCTTTGAAGTACTTACATGAAGATTTCCTAACAATATGAACATTTCTTGTTCTTTGAAACTTCATGATCATCTTGAAGCTTTAGGCTCATTTCATCTTCAGATGTCTTTGTGCTTCCCGGTTTGACCACTTCATGACACAACATACACCTTTAAGTTTGTTGGTGATCTTTCGAGGCTTTGATGAGTTTGGCTTTTTCAGATTCCTGAAAACATCATTACTTGAACACATAATGTCATTATCCTTTTTCTTCATTTGTTATCATCAAAACAAAAGGTGAAAGCCTTGTTAGGCTAACAAGATTAGATTGAAAATCCTTTGAAAATATTTTTGAGT
The DNA here is from genome assembly GCF_029873635.1 of Malania oleifera. Classification (NCBI taxonomy): domain Eukaryota; kingdom Viridiplantae; phylum Streptophyta; class Magnoliopsida; order Santalales; family Ximeniaceae; genus Malania; species Malania oleifera. The sequence continues at coordinate 89,432,711 of NC_080419.1, read as the reverse complement.
TTTTATTCTTATATACTCTCCTATACTTATCATATAAAAGTTTTTCAAGAGCATATTGATTTGGGCATATATTTTTTCATATAAAAAATCTTTTACTCTAATTCATTCTTTTATTTTCTAAATCATTCTAGAGAGTAAAACTATGATTTCTCCCACATATGTTGTCTTGATAAATATCTTTGGGAGATAACTTTCTTTAGCTTGTGAATCTTTGCATCTTGGGTGCAAGATTCAAAAGCTTACTTTCATGCTTATTGCAAAAATATTTTTGAGAAGCATATCTTCATTATCCCCTATACTTTTATTACTGAAAAATCATTTTTGAGGAGATAATATTATTTGAGCTTTAGATCTTTGAAAATGACATATTTCATATTTCATTTTTATCAAAGATCATATATATTTTATCCTGACTTATTTGAAAACAAAACCCTAAGTTCTCCTATTATTCTTTGAAATATATTTTTAGGAGAAAATTTTTATTAGGGTTTAATCCTTGAAGTGCTTTGACATATACATCATTTTCAAGGACTAAAAAGTATATTTTTTGAGAAAACACCTATACTCACTTGAGCTCTTATTTCATATCATACGTGAGTGCGTTTGTACTTCATTGTTGTACATCACCTGTTTAGTGGAGAAGAATTATATTTTTACACAATATTTTTATTATTATTGTATTCTTGGCATGTGGTCAGAAGAGGATTGTCCTGGCCTGTAGCATCCACTGGATTACTTAGACCCGGTTAGAAGAGCACCGGATAGACTTAGACTCGATTAAGAAAGTCCATGACTAGTTTAGACTCGGTTAGGAAAATCAAGTGCACCTTTCTAAGGTGTGGTTGTAAAGATTGGGGTCATCCTTGTACTCTGACCTAGAGTATTCCCTTGCCCAGTGAGGAGAGGGTGTTGTAATCGGTGTCGCTCCACCCGTAAGCGAGCAATTAGTGGAATCCACTTACTTGTGGGTTTGAGGCAGGGACATAGGCAGTATTGGCCGAACTCCGATAACATATCTTGTGTTTGATTTCTCTTCCCTTTGCTTTTAATTTTTTGCACTTAAATTCTTGCACATGCATGCTTATATTTAAATTTACTATGAATGTGCGCATGTTTTAAATATAGTGAATGATTGGAAAATACTGAGCCTGCTGTATCTGCTTAGTTAAATTGTGTTGGATTTTGCAATTGCTTAGACAGACCCTAGGTTGTGCTGTACTGCTTATGATTAAAACTAAATCTAAGAGAAAATTTATATACCCAGTTCACCCCCCCCCCCTTGGGAAAAAACCAATTCCATCAGTAAGTTTGATGGAACATAAAATTTTAGACTTTAGCAGAGGAGAGTTAAGGACGTGTTGGTGCAGTAAGGTATGGTGAAGGCACTATATGGAAGTAAGTTGGAAGACATGGACGACACTGTTGACACCCCAATTTTAACCAGGCCTTCATGAGAAGACTCAACGTAACAAGGTTGACTTTAAGTCTTGAATGAAACCCTTTTTCATACTTGAGTCCCAGTATTTCTACTTCGAGTCCCAAGTATTTTTGAGTGCTATTTTATTTTGAGCCTTGTTTGTTTTTCGAAGTCTCGTTCGAAGCTAGGATTATTTCAAAAAATTGAGTTCTTTTAAACTAATTTTCTCTAACCTTGGTTAATTTCAAAATTACTTTTTTTATTAGTATTTCAAGAATTGAGTCCTCATAATTGAAGTCTTCAAATTTCAAAAATTTTGTCCTCTTATTTTGAAATTCCAGTTTTCCATCTTTTTAATTTGAGTCCACGAATTTTTGAATTGAGTCATTCAAACTTTTGAATTGAGTTTTTAGATTTTAAATTAAGCTTTTCAAATTTTAAACTAATTTAGAATAAGTCTTTCCAAATGAGGTTTTAGTCAAATCTCAAAGTCACATTTTTACCAAGCTAGCTTGGTAAACCATCATAGGATTTTGGTCAAAATTGAATTGCGCAACCAAAATTCACATTTTATTGAAAGGGGGGTGCATGTGCACAGTAAGGGGATACAAAGGGGGTCTACAAAATACAGTGCAAATATAATGAGAAAATTCAAAAGTGCAAAAATACAAGAAATATTATAGGGAAATAATACACACAAAGGTTACAACTAAAAAATACAAAGAAAGAGAAAGTGTACAAACAATTGTTACAGTACAGGGGGGTACGTAGGTACATACAAAAAGTTGCAAAAAGGAAAATGCTAATAATAAAAACAAGCCAACCAATCCTCAATAACTAGCTGGAAGCATCTTCTAAACCTCATGCGCACAAGAGAGAGAACAACACGTTAATGGCCAAAAGAAATTCAGAAAATAAGAAAAATCACATATGCAATAATGAGGTTGTTAGAATTATTCCGTGTCAGAATCAAGAGGGTGAGGGAATTCTGTTAAGCCTCGCTAGAAAGGAAATTGGCGCCAAATCAAGCCCCCAGACTCCTTATAAATAGGGAGTCGCACACTATAGCATGGACACACATAGAAGAGGAGGGCATCAAAGAAACCTTGCAGAAATTAGAGAAAAAGAGGAGGAGAGAGAATAAAAAAAAAACTTTGTAAAATAAGAGAGAAAAAATAGTAGGATTGTAAAAGAGAGACTCTGCAAAAATTTAGAAAAGAGAGCGGTAATCAAAGAGTTAAGAGAGAGGCCCTGTAGAAATTAAAAGCAATTATGAGACTGGTGAGCATCAGGAAAGCTCTGTAAGGTTGAAGAGGAACAGAGAAGTAGAGAAGTGGAGAGCAATTACCAGACAAGCACATAAACCAGAGAAGAAAACAGGAGGAGTGAAAGACCGCGGGTAAGATTTAAAGCCTACCCCCCCCCCCTCCTCATTTCCTTTTCTACCCATATATAGAACTGTTTCTAAAACTTTGAATTCTGGTATCTCTACTCAGATTTCAAGTTCATACTTGAACCTGAGCTTAAGCTCCACAAGACTCTAACCCGTACTCGAATTCGTTTCGAACCCTCAACCTGAACCCATTGTTTCTAAAGCTTAAGCCAAACCCATTTTTTCTTTAAAAAAAAAAAAAAAGGGCCCAAGACCTAGCCCATTTCATTTTAAAACTTTCGAGCCTAGGTTTGAGTTTTAAAGTCAAAGCCCATTTTTTTAAAAGAATCTGGGCCTATTTATAAAAGTAAGCCCAAAGCCCATTTTAAAAAAAAAATTTGACCTCGACCCACTGCCCTTTTTAAAATCCAGTCCATTTCCTTTTAAAACCTCCGAGCCCGAGTTTGAGTTTTAAAGTCAAAGCCCATTTTGTTAAACCTGGCCCTAGCCCATTTTTAAACTTAAACCCCAAAGTCTGTTTTCAAAATTGAACCCCATGCCCATTTAAAATCAAAAGCCCGGCTTGTTTTATAATTAACCCCAAGCCCAAGTAAAACCAGAAGCCCAAATTAATCCCAACTCACTCCTTAGCCCACACACATGACTAGTCACACATACCAGACTCACTTGGAGTATCTCCGAGTTCACACAACACCCACGGGTTGACTCGCACGAGTCAACCCTTGCATTACTCACTAGGTGAAGATGAGTTGCCTCATCTTCAACCCCAACTCTACAAATCAAACCCTAACCCTAGTTCAAGCTCACAACGTCCTCCACAGCCTCCAAGTCACAAATCATAAACAAGATTGGTAATATCATACATAGAATAAATAAATCGATAAAAAATATATATATAACAAAAAAAACTTATTTTATGGAAGTTGAAAGGATCACTATGAGGTTTTTGTGAACCTTCTCCCTCAAAACACCACCAGAGTGTTGTTGTTCATCCTATGCTTTTCTGGTCTCCAAAGCTTCTTTTGGATTAGACAACGAAATGGTTGAGATCTCAGAAAGGGTTTCATAAGGTTACAGAGACAAAAGGAGGGAGAGGAATGGAATAGAAGCTAGGGTTTCGATTTTTTCTTACAAAGTTTTAAAGAAGAGAAGGGAAAAGGAAAACAGGGATTAAGGTTTTCAAAGTGTGTTTCGTAGGGAGGAAACCGAAAGGCTACAGAGAGATAAGAGCTTCAAGGTGAGTGAAAGAAGAGGGGGTACAGAGAGACTAGGGTTTTCCAAACTGAGATCTAGGGTTTTCGAAGGAACAGAGAAAGGAAGAAATGGAAGATTGAGATAAGGATAGGATTTGGGAGAAAGAGAGAGTTGTAAAGGTGAGTGAGGATGAGAGGGAGCTGTAGAGGAAGGGAAAGAGGTCTTAGAAACCTTAGGGTTTCTAAGTCTAACTCATAGAGAATATAAGAGAGGGGAGAGAAGGAAGGGAGAGAGAGAAAGTGCTCGAGAGAAGAGAATGAAAATGAGAAAGCACAAAAATTTTTGGCAGAACCATAGGATCATAGCACGTGTCATGTCTCTAGTCGTTTGATCAAAAGACTGCATAGTCCCCTCATCACTGTCCATCGTGAGTTTTCAGCCAATGCTCTATATTGAAGCCATGTAGGAGATCCGTGTCCATCGTGCACCCCCGCCGTTGGATCCTAGCTTTTCAAGAGTGACTACGATCTCTCCACGTCAGCAATCTTGATGCATCTCACCATCGCTGTTGGATCTCTGATCTCCATCAATAGTGGTGATTTCCCCTTGTTAGGAGCATCATGAGTGCCTGCTCCTCCACTCACCGTGTGACACCTGGCGCCTCCTCCTCCACGCGAAACGAAAGCTACACAACTATCTCCCATCTGTTAATCATTGCTGCTCAACGGGCGGTCAGGATTGAACCACCATGCCGATCCTCACCTGCATGCATCCCCCATTCGCCAAATGACACATGGCATGGCCTTGACCTAGGCTTAAACAGGTTGACTACCCCATTTGACCTATTCTTCCTAGAGCCGGTCAAGTCCACTGAATCGGTCTAAAACCAGTTCCTGTTTGGTCTTTTTTTTTTTGTATTTAATTATTTTAATGGTTTAAAAATTCAAAAAAAATCATAAAAAATTTCTAAAAATCACAAAAAATTTAGGAAAAAATTAGGAGAAAACTCCAAAAATATTTTCACACTTAATTTTCATTATTTTGCCCTAATTACCTTTATGTTATTTAAAAATTTGGAAAAATATGGTAAAAATACAAAAATTATAATAAATAGAGAAAAATCAAGAAAGATACTTTTTAAAACTTGAAAATCATTTTTGGCATCCTTTTCTATCTCAAATTATTTCCAAAACCTCCCAAAATAGTATTTTTCATACTTAGAAAAAATCCTATAAAATTTCAAAATTTTGGGAGTGTATTTTGTAAAGTACTTTCTTGATTTTCATATCCCAATGATTTTAAAGGGAGACATGAGCTCTTCGGAGTACGGTATGCCCTGGTCTTGAGCGAATACTTATATAGTATTTACATTATGCATTTCTTTACAAATTTTTTAAAAGGAGTAATTTCAAAGACTTATTAAATTTAATTTGTGGGATAATCTTCAATTAATTAGGTACTGTTTGTAGAACGGGCGTGTAGGGGGTGTTAGTACCTTCCCCTCGCATAACCAAACTCTCGATCCCAATTTTGGTAATACAGACTGATTCTACCCTTAATTGGGTGGTAATCAAGTATTCTAACCATACTACAAAAGGTTAGTGACGATGCCACCACACCATGTTTTCCACGAAAATATTAAAATCACCTTTCTCAGTTTGCACCACCCTGGGGCACCTATTTCGCTCTGCGTAGGAGTGTCATGACATCTTGGCGACTCCACTGGGGATGTTTGAGAGTCGAGCCATTAATTGATTGATAATTATCCCAAAGTATAAATTTAAGAAGTCTTTTTTTATTACTCCCTCTCATTTTGTGAATATTATTTATACATTTGAATATTTGATTGCATATATTTTGTGAATATTATGGTAAAGCATGCAACTATGCATACAAGTTTGAATACTTTGCTTTAATTGTGAATGCTTTATTTTTTGAATAAGCATGTGATTATTTGTAAATGCTTTGTTTCCATGGTTGTTTGAATAAGCATGAGATTAATTGTGAATAAGCATGTGGATGAATGTGGGGTAGAGGGATTAGGCTAAAAGGATGAGTTCACACACTCATGTACGCTCTATACCCAGACTTTCATTGCTAGATTAGATAGAAGTGTAATAGCATCAGTTCCTTCGTGGCAGAACTTGATGGGACCGTGAACCACTCCTCTCAGTGCAGGTTTTGTCCTTATCCCTTCGAGAGAAGGATGGAGTTCAATATGGGGACCTGTCATTAGAAGGTTTAGAGCCTAAGCACACATGATTACCCATGAGATCCCTTCCTTAGGTTAGAGTCTCGTAGAACCCTGCAAAATATACGGACCTATCCCAAGGTTGGGACAAAAGCCTCATCATTTCCGGTATGGACTCATGTATGTACATTATTGTTTTGAATTGAATGGTGTTGTTACTAACATATTGCATCCACATAGGCATCCAATCCACTTTACCAAGGTTCTTGGTATACTAGAGTGGAAACCTCTCGTGGGTCCTGTTACTAGGCCCATGGGGAGGGATAGCATATGCACCCTTGATGGTCAGGAGGCAAATGGGAGCGTCTCAGTTTGTGACTATGACTCATGGATTGGCAAATTCAAACTTTGTGTATGAAATAGTAGACGCTTAACATCAGATTAGAAAGTTCATGGTGGCATGGAAACATATGTACTTGGTGGACCAAGGTAGCAAGCTTGCCATGACTCAGGGAAGCTACGATGCATGGTGGGTTAACCGAGTAAATCCCCAACTCAAGGGGATTTTAGAAGCCCTTGTCATTCATACCAAATCATCAAGAAAAGACATGCAGTCAAGGTTGCAAGAAGAGCCACGCCCAGCAGAGGAAGAAGCCATGAAAGCAGTAATGGAAGATCAGCAGACAAAGCAAAGGGAAGAGAAGATAGTCGCTTCTATCATAGAGAAATCAAGTGGCAGAAAATTTGGCGTGTGCAATCAGAGGATGAAGGCATATCTCTAAGAAAGGAAAGACGCTCACTTCGAACAACACTTGCATGGAAGTCCCCGACGTTAGAAGAAGTGAAAGATAAGATAGAAGGGAAATCCCTCTGCATACAGGAGTTGGAGAATCAGTTGGATAATAGAGGGACAAATACAACTACGTGTTGGAGACGATGGAACCTTGTGTAACAAAAGCTGATTACTAAGAAGCCAAATTTCGAGCTTTGCAACGTCAGGTAGTTAGAGTAGCATATCAATAGCTGAAACAAGCTCAGGAAGGCATAAGACGCATAGTTAGGAGAAGGCCCGAGAATTTGAATCTGAGATCTGCTTAAATCATTCAGGGTCTTTTTGTACTTTTGAAATACTTTTTGTAAATGGTGACAATCTTTTCCATGAACCTTAGCTAAAGTACAATAGGTTGCATACATATTAAGGTTGTGTTTGTATGTACTTATGCATTAATTGAATCATGCATTACACATCTATTTGTGTTGTTTATGGTGTGGCTTTTATACTTCGGGAGTTTATAAACAAAAGGAAAAACATATGGATGTGGTCTTGGTGTAGGGCAGCAACAAAGACTCATCGATGAGTGTGAAGCACTCATCGACAAGGAGATACTGAGAGCCAGGAAATCTCAAACTTCAAAGAATCATCGACAAGTGGATAGAATCATCGACGAGTGGCCTTCTCTGGCTCGTCGACGAGTGCCCTGTTCTCGTTGACAAGTCGTCGCTGGGCTGCAAGAAAGAATTTAAATTTTGAATTTGAACATTGGAGTGGTTGGGGTTTCAGAGGGAAACCTCTGAGGGGTGGTTATATATGTCACTCTAGGCATCTTTCTGAAAAGAAAGGTGTATTCCCAAGAGTGTGGTGAATTGAGTTTTTAAAATTTCTTTATATCTTCTTTAATTGATTCTTTCTCAACTTGTTTTAAGTTCAGCAACCACATATACAAAATTCATTTTTAATCACAAGTTCAGTGGAAATTTATTTAGTTATAAACCTTTATGAATGAATATATTAATTTGAATATCCCTTTCAGTAATTTCATTTAATCCAACCAAGATAACCAAAACACAATTCACAATATAGTATGAATTCAGCAATGCTTCAAAGATTCAACACTTGAGTAACTCAAAGTAGAGTTTTAGTATGTAGTTGATAAAATCCTTGTACTTGTGAAATTGATTTCTCAATATGAACAGGCTATTTACAGCCAAAATTGTTCTAAATTGATAAAACTTAGCTATTTAAAATTGTATCATTTTTTTTAACCATGTCCGAATGTCTGATTATTTTCCTATCAAATCCTTGATACATATAGTACAATATATATATGTTCAAAAATCGTATATTAACTTTTTTAATAATTCTTAATTTGTAGGGTTTGTGGCTGTCACAACATCAGCACGATGTCATGCACTAGAATCGGATGCATCTTTTGATCATTTTTTTTATTTTTTATTTATTTGCACACATGAAATTTCTATATTTTAATTTGATTTTTTATAATGTATTTTTATTTGAATTTGGATTTTTTTTTGGTTATCTGAACAGATGGAATTTTTGTATTTTAATTAAAGTTTTATAATGTATTTGTATTTGTATTTGAATTAGAATTTCGAACAATTTATGATTTTTTTAGTAATTATGGTTTAATGTTATATATGCGAAAATATAATTATAAATTTTTACAGAAATTAATGTTATTGGTGAAGGTTTCAAAATCGTCACTAATAGTGGAGTAGCAGTGATGAATTTCAAAATCGTCACTAATAGTAGAGTATTAGTGACGAATTTCAAAACCGTCACTAATAGTATAGTAGTAACGAATTTCAAAACCGTCACTAATAGTATAGTAGTAACGAATTTCAAAACCGTCACTAATACTTAGGCTTTAGTGACGGTTTTGAAATTTGTCACTAATACTTTGCTATTATTAACGGTTTTGAAATTCATCAATACTACTCTACTATTAGTGACGATTTTGAGTCGAGCCAATGTAGAATTTATAGTGACGGTATTAGAGTTTTAGTGATGGTTACAATTCGTCACTAATACTCTATTATTACTGACATTTTTAAAATTTGTCACTAATAATTATTAGTAACCACAGTTACGGCGACTAATTCAAAACCATCACTAATACTTATAAAACCGTCACTAATACGTAAAAGTGACAATTTTGGATTATTAGTGAAGATTTTGATCATTCACTAATAACCTTATTTTTTTTAGTACACAATCAAAACTTATAAGCTTCCTCAAGGAGGTATCATCAATCCCAATACAGAGACGTGGATTCCTTCAATAATTAATGTTCACCATACACATAATATCATTACCCAACTCACTGAGTTTATTGACCCATAAAGAATCTCACTCTTCTATGAATCAAAGTAATAAACACTACATGCACATGTCCATTAATAATATCAAGATTAAGAGCACAAGCACTCATAATAATCATAAGGTATTAATTGTTTTATATAGCCAGTATAAAAACAATTACCCCAAGATAGTCTTGTTCAATACACACTAAGTGTACTAACACAAGAAGTTGAAACTATACCATTCCCAATAGTCAAAATAGACATATTAAAACCTTGTGCTACAATCCTACCAATGGTGTGTCCAATTTCATTGAAGATTGTGAACAATAAACTTATATTCTATAAGAACTGATGATTTAATCTTCTACGTGTAAGTCGTACTCTACATATTAGATCACCTACTATATAAAATAAAAGACACACTTGCATAATCATTAAATAGATAATATTAGGCAAACATTGCTCACAAAGATTCTCATTAAAATGGAATAACTGAAGTTATTAATAAACAATAAAACTGATTACATAAAGCATGTCTTTCAGTATAAATCTCTAACACTATTGTCCTGTAGTGAATCCTTAGATGGAGAGGTGACCCAATATTAACAATTACTAGAGTTTATACTTGGTGAATTTGTAATTAATTCCATCTAATGGGGAGGAAGATACTAATATCATCACCTATAAACTAGTGATAGAAACCATGAGATTTATATGTAATAAATTCCCTCACCCACTTAGTTATTTAATTCATAAGGGATACAAACACGTGTTTAATATTCCAATAAATTTAATATTTCAATTATTAGTAACTAAAATACACGCAACAAATAAAATTCCAAATTTCCTTATATTTTTTTTATAAAAAAATTGTATTATAACTTGGGAATTAATTTTATTCTCTAGTTGCACATGCATAAACCAACATTGAAATTTTAAATTTTATATGCTAATGACATAACACAAGAACAACAAACATGCCAAACAAGTATATATATAAATAAAAAATATGATATAATAAATATCCTAACTATTATGGTCAAGCAACTTGCATCATAACATCGTGAATCCTTATTTGTCATTACACAATGTTAGGGTTTGGCGGGGGCGCGGGGGTAGCGCCCCTGGCGGGGTTCGACCTACCTGGTCAGGTCACAGGGGTCTAAGGGTAGCGCCCTCGATGCCTAGACAAAAAATCACATCACTATTATAGGGTTTTTCCTATTTTTCGCCACTGCTATGCGCCACCACGGACCATCTGATCATCATTCCATAACTAGGGTTTCACCCAGTTTTCAATTACTATTCACATTCCGCAACTATGCCTTCTTCTCGGATGAAGTTGCATTAGATTACAAAATCCTATGCCTCCATAACTGGAGTTCACATGTTACGAATCTTGTAATAAACAATCACAATCATAGAACATACATTCGTGGGACTATAATTGCCGGACAGAACGCTGCAAAACAGAGGTTAGTGCATACACACGTTCTACCTGAAGCATGGATTGGTTTGATTTTCGAAGAACATGTTATTATTATTTGTATATAGTATCAACTGAGGCTCTGATACCAATTGAAGGGACTTGCCGAATAGCCTTAAGATTCGGCTGTAGTGCATACGGATAATAAAAAAAAAATGATCATGCAAACCCTAATTATGTGATTAGGATCTTGCGAGATCTGTTTGATTTGATCCTGAATCTGCAAGTACGAAAACGATTCTTGAAGATGACCATGAATCTTCTACTATATTCCTTGAACACGCCTTGCCCTTGAGAGAGTCGACTCGTAAGCAGTTACTAGGGTTTTCTTCTCTCACGAAAACGTCTGCCTCTGTGAAAGTTCGCTTGTCTAACCCTAGCTGTTCAATGGGGCGCGTATATATAGGCTACAACAGGGACCTCTAGGCAAATATGACTAGGTCTTTCCATGTAATTAAGAATTCCTAATCTGACCCGAATTCATCCTTAATTACATTAATTATAATTCATACCACTAAAGAATTATAATTGCACTCCCTGTCATAATTGAAATTAAATTTCGAGCTCCTATTATTAAATACCTATTTATTTCCCCATGTAAAGATTACAGATACTCGTCTATTAAATTAAATTACTAACAATTTAATTAATTGAGATATTAATTTCCTAAGACTTTCCACTTAACTTATTTGATGTGCCGGATTCAAAATCTATCTGCAAGGTTTGACACAATCAAAACTTGTAAGCTTCCTCAAGGGGTATCTTCAATCCTGATACCGTGACATGGATTCCATCAATAATTAATGTTCGCCATACACATAACGTCATTACCCAACTCACTGAGTTTATTGACCCATAAAAAATCTCACTTTTCTATGAATCAAAGTAATAAACACTATATGCACATGTCCAATAATCATATCAGGATTTAGAGCATAAGTACTCATATTAACCATGAGGTATTAATTGTTTTATATAGTAAGTATAAAAACAATTACCCCAAGACGGTCATGTTCAATATACACAAAGTGTACTAGCGTAAGGAGTTGGAACTGTACCATTCCCAATAGTCAAGATAGACCTATTAAAACCTTGTGCTACAGTCCAACCAATGGTGTGTCCAATTTCATTTAAGACAGTGAACAATAAAATTATATTCTATAAGAACTGATGATCTAATCTTCTGTATATAAGTCGTACTCTACACACTAAATCACCTACTATATAGAATAAAAGACACACATGCATAATCATTAAATAAATAATGTCAAAAAAATATTGCTCACAAAGATTCTCATTAAAATAGAATGACTAAAGTTATTAATAAATATTAAAACCGATTACATATAGCATGGAGATACATCACATATGAATGAAACTAGCCAAAGAGTTGACTTTGAACACATTCCAAATTAAATTACCTATTAAAAAGGGAAGAAAGAAATAATTCAACTACAATCAAGGGTTAACATTAAATGATATTTAATTTTGTTAAGAATATCTTTCAAATGCTTGACAAATTAAGGTTAGCTTTATATGGGTCATAGTTTGGGGATCATACTTAGAAGTGGGTATGAATATGTATAATTTCTATCTTGTAAGAATTTTGAATTCAATACAACATATTAATACAACTAGCTTAGCGCTAAATGACCCAGTGTTATTTTATCCTCTCTTCTTCTCTATTTTATTATCCTTTGACATTAATGTATTCCCTTTTATCCTCTTCTTATCCCTTCTAATCTTACTTCATTCACCTCCCTCTTCACTTCCTCCAATCTATAAATTCTATGACTTTAAGGACTCTTTAACATTATATTTCACAAGGTGCTGGATGTGCAATTGGGTCATATGATTAATTCTATTTCATCCACATTATACCAACTCCAGCTCACACATGCACATCAAAAGCTGTTTGGTATCCATTTCGTACAAACACACAATCAGAGGAGGATTGCTATTTTTTCAGCATAGCGTCAAAAGGGACAGATGCAGATGCAGATGCAGATGCTCTGTTTTGTTTAACTCATTTAGACATCTAACTTAATAGGGTCCATAGAATTTAAAACACACGGATTTAAAAATAAAATAATTTCAAATAAAATAAAAATATTAGAAAATAATTAATGGTCGGCATTGTACACTTCAAGGCTCATGTTCGTCTCAAGTGTCATCTGCATCTAGGGGACACTAAGTGTTAATTAATTCAAATCCAAATTCAGGTGATGTGATCATGTTTTGACTGTGTAAAGATTTTAAAGTGAAACCTAGTTATGAAGTATATATATATTTTTTTAATACATAGGAACTCCACCCACTAACGAGTCCTTCAAATCCCTTGATGTGGCACCAAACCTACGAATTAACGTCCTCCACCTCCAAGTCTCACTGATTAAGATAAAGTCTGAAATGCGGACACGACTTCCGTGCATCGGTTGGATGTTCGGCTAACCCGACTCTCAAGACACATCTCTATTACCATTCACGGTCTCCGTTGGCTCACAAAAAACTCTCACCATCCACGGTTCACGCTGGCTTACAGAACGAACTCTCACCATCCACGGTTCTCGCTGAATCATAAAGTAAACTCTCACCATTTACAGGTATTACTGGCTCCGTAAGTGTATTTATCTGAAGTTGAATTCCCGATGTTTCTTCTTACTTGCTGAAACTTTTTCACCGCATCATACCCATAGTTATGAAAACTTGATTTCACTTTGAGCGCATTTGTAGAAATATTGAATCACTTGCAATATATTTATATATTTTAAAAAGAAATACAAAAAAATTGGACATTCAAATTTAAATATATTTAAAATCTAATTTTTAGATTAAAAGAGTTATATTCAATATTCACTACACTATGCCCAGTTATATCAAATGTCCCTAAAGATGTTTTCTACTCCTCTTGAAGTCATACGGGTCGAGTTAAAAAAATTTGAAAGGGAATGGAATAGGCAGAGGCAGAGGCAGAGGCAGAGGCAGAGGCAAAAGAAAGCGACAGTACGGTGAAAAGAAAAAGAGAAAGAAATGATGAAGCCACCGTCATAATTATTTTCTCTGGAAGAATTAGAACACGTGGCTGGTGTACAGTGGCCAGTGGACATTCAACTTTTTGCAGCGTTTGCAGTCAACAAGTACACCTCCACCTAGGCAGTAGCAGCAACAGCCAGCCGTGTTAGAAGGGCAAAAAGCAAAGAATTTGGTTTGGATCTATATAGGCTGTTAACCCGGATGGGCCTTCAAGTTGGGCCAGTTGTGGATCAAAGCCCAATTCATTGGGAATTGGGTTTCACTGGGAAGTTAATGGGCCTTGTGTTGGATGGGTTGAGACTGCATGGTGAGGGCAGGGCCTTTTAGGGTCTATTATTTGTTGGATAATGGGCTTTGCTTTTGTGAACTCATAATATATCATGCCTTGTTCAGCCCAACAATATATTCCAATTGTATAATTATTTGAAAAATTAAAAAAGAAAATAAAATTATTTTTCACAAGTGAATAGGACCTAAGTTATTAAAAGTAATGGATCCTTACCCCCAAAATATGTACATGAAAATAAGGTCAAGAAGAATTTTGTTTTTAAAAAAATACAAAGAATTTTTATTTTATTTTATTTACTTTGTATCAAATACTGTCAAGAATGTGAATTTATTCTTATAAGATAAAAAAAAGATTAATTTTGAATGATGCATTTTATTTAGCGATATTAGTAGTTAAAAAATAAAAAATTTAAAAAATTAAATTAGAAACTACTGGGAGGTTTCAAAATACTAATCATTTATTTATGTGGAGTTTTCAAAATTTAATTATTTTACTTATTATTTCATAATTAATTCATTTATTAACAATAATTATAAAAATTATTAATTTAATTCATATTAATTACTTCAATTCATAGCAGCAGTTTAAAGTTAAATTATGAATTAAAATTATATAAAATTTATTCGATTATTAGTGGTTAATGAATCACCAATTCAATTATTAAAAAAAGAGCATTTTTATGAATATAAAATCATTTAAATGAAATAAAAATACAATAATATTTTTAAAGTGATTATGGTTACCCAATAAGCATATAAATATATATTCCTCACCATATATTGAATCATCATGAAATAAAAATTAATGCAAGGAAAATCAAATTCAAATTAAAAATTGTTAAACTACAATACTCAATTCCTTAAGAAAGGATAGCTAAGTGCTATTATGTGAGGCTAATTTTTTAGTAGAATGACAGTTTTTTCGAGAAAAGAATTTAAAAAGACAATTCCTTAAGAAAAATGTTGATCCTATGGATCATTCCCTGTTTTTATTATAACAAATACTCTAGTATTTAATGTCTATCTAGTTTGTGTACAGGTTCATAATAGCTTGATCAATTGATGGCACACGAAGTAAAGCCTGAAGACCCTGAAGTTTATTTATTGTTGTAATTTATATTATTTGGGTCTGTAATAATCTATATCGGTCTCTAATAATCTATGCATGCCATGTATGTAAGAAATTGTAAGCTCAAAATGACCGTAGAATGACCATAGGGACCGAATGACCTTAGGGCATTCCTCGGTTGACCGACGCCAGATTTTTCCGGTAGGATAGAAAGGTCTTAGGTCCCTACACAAATGCACAAAATAGTTCCTATATCACATATATTATTAGTGAAAATATTTGAATTAAAAATTAGACTTAATAGGCAAATATGTGAGAGGTCGGGCGACCGAACCCTTGGAGTTCAAAACTCCTCGGGCGCCTGAACTGTTGGAAAGTCAGCAGTTTGACCTTGGTTCGAGCTACCGAACTAGAATGAACGCATCGTCCTCAGGCGCCTGAACCCTTTGAAAAATGCATTTTACCAACTCGGGCTGCCGAGCATTTTAGTTCAAATAGGCCCCAAGCGACCGAACACGTGCGTTCGGGCTGCCGAACCAAAGACCGAGCACCCGAACTTATGAACAAATGTTTCTAAATTTTGTTCGGGCTATCGAACCTACACTCGGGCTGCTAAACCATTTTAAAGACTTTTTAGAATGTGTCTGTTCGGGCGACTGAACCTCGGTTCAGCCACCCGAACCTTGTCGGGTTAAAATTATTTTAACCGAGGTAAAATTGAGTTAATTTGGGTTAAATGTGCTTAAGCATTTTTAAACTTTTCTAATAATACCCAATAGATCCCAAATGGTTATATTTTTTACCTAGCCTATAAATAAGGGTTCATTTGTGTGAATTAGCGGGAGATTAAGAAAAATCATTAGCCAAAATCCTCTCAAACCCAAAATCTCATTTTGCTTATAATACTTCCAAACACTCTCACACATTCATTCCATTGATTATTTTTTGCCTTGCGAGAGTTCTTGCTTGGGTAATTGCTTAGTAGTATTGCTCATACTCCCATTGCTTTGCTTAGTTGATTGGTATTGATTTTGGGGAGTTAAGCAAGGTTTTTCCACAAATTTCATTTAATAAATCTTGTGTTGGGAAAAACTTAGTAGCTTAAGGATCTTTGCACTGTCATTGGAAAGATTCATATAGCATGATTTTGTTGTGCAAAATATTTTTAACAAGCTATATTATTCTTTCAAGCAACTTTTGAGCATATTACATTGAAGAAAATATTTTGAGTTGTTTTGAATATTTGCAGCATTTTTGAAGCCCTAAGCTTGCATTGAGATATTTTATATTGCCTTTCAAAGAAAACCTTGTTTATACACTCTTGTATATATTTGAGATTATCCATAATATTGAGTGTTGATTGCACACGTAAAGCACCGAGCTTATCGTTCTTACATTATTGAGGTGCATTGATTATATTGTGCATAGTGGTACATATTCGCTTATGTAATGAGCATTTCCGTGTACACAAAATTTTATACATACTGTTGTATTTTCAGGTGTGGCCTAAGGGGGCTTGATCTAACCCGGAAGGATCAAGTTGGGGTCTGCCCTGTGAATTTGACCTAGGGCCTTCTCCACCCCTCAAGGAGAGTTTGTAAAGGTTGAGGTCAGCCCTGTGCTAATTGACCGGGTTGTATTAGGTGCCGCTCCAACCATTAAGTGAGCCATTAGTTGAATCCTAGAGCTTGCGAGCTAGAAGTGGGGACGTAGGCACAGTTGGTCAAACCCCGATAACATATCGTGTGTCTGTTTATATTTCTGCACTTTATATTTACCGTTCGTGTATGTTATAGTGTGAATGAGGCGCATGATTTGGATTTCTGCATATTATATTTATCTGCGCACTTGGGATTGTATAGAAAGACCATAGGTTTTGATAGTCTACTAACATCTGGTTTAACTTAGGAAGAAGACTTAAAATTCCAATTCACCTTCCCTCTTGGGAATACACCAAAGCTAACAAAAAAATTAAAAGAGATTGAAATGCCAAAATTTTCTAACAAAACTTATTTGATTTAACTTCATCGATTTTTTGTAAATTGTCAAACACAATCTATACTCCAAAAGAAAGCAATCTCGACTCCAAGTGTTTCAAGAAAGCACAATACAAGATTGAGGTAATTGAGAATTCAAGTTAAATTCAATAATCTTTAGAACTCCTTGCATATGTTGAGAGAGATTGCTACTCTGTTATTCTTAAAAGTCAGTTGTGACTTTTTTTTTTTTTGTTATTTTCATGCAGTTATTCTATTATTTGTTATTCAGTTATTATGTTGTTTGTTATTCTGTTGTATGTGTTTATATATATATATATATATATATATATATATATATATATATATATATATCCCTTTTGGGTACAACAAGTAGAATAAGAAAAATGAGAAGCATTCACTCATCTCTTTGCATTTAGTAGCTTGATATCACTCTACAATCTTTCCGCAATCATAAAATGGTATTAGAGCCAGCATACAGCAAATCATTTAACGAAAAATATGCACTTGATTTGTTAGAAGATGCTGGAATGCTAGCAACTAAGCCAGCGAAACTTTTCGATGGATGCTGATTTAAAACTCTTTCGGTATGAAGGTGATTTATTGACTAATGTTACACAATATAGAAGATTATGTTGACCTTATTGGTTATATCCCATTTTGACTATGACAAATACTTTGATATTTAATGGTTGATGAGTTTGTGTGCAGGACTAATTGGAAGTATCATATGGTGCAAGTATATAAGCTTAAAGAAGATGAAAACTTAAAATGTTTATTCATTGTAATTTATATATATCATTTTGGGTCTGTCATAGTAAGATAGGAAAATGGTATGTAATAATTAATGTCTTACTTGCATGGTAGGATGAATAAGCTCAAGACCATAGATAGACCTTAAGGAACACCCTTCGGTTGACCTTTGGGTCAACCGATGCCAGATTTTTGGGGTTAATTCTCAAATACCTTAGACTGACCTTAGGACCCACAAATCTGCATTAAAAAGTTTCCTATTGCATTAAAAATAAAATAAATATCATATGAATAGGGTGAATGTATAAGAGAGTTGGAACCAAAATGCATTAAAAATGCATGTTCGGTCGATCAAACTTTCATAGTGTAAATCTTTCGGTCGACTTAACCGGTCAAGCAATCAACATTTTGACCATAGCTCGGTCGATTGTACTATACCAAGTTCATATGACTTGGTCGACCAAACTCTCACAGAGTCAACATTTGACTCCTCGATCGACGGAACCCACACGTGGGAGAATCCAATGCCTTGGTCGACCGAACTTCATAATTCAAAATCACCTGGTCGACCGAACCACGGTAAAATAGAAAAATCGCCCTTGGGACACTAAGTCCAGTCGACCGAACTTTCGGTTCAAATTTCGCTTAGTCAACCGAACTTAGACACTTGGTCAACCTAACCACAAGTCCGGTCGATCGGTGCTTTCAGGTTGGAAGAGTTTTTTACCGTAGTTAAATTTTTTAAACAGAGTTAATTGTGCTTATTGTTTTTAAACTACCTTAATAATTCCCTACATGTCCTGAACAGTTATATTTTTGGGGAACTCTATATATACCCCTTCATTTGCAAAAAATAGTATGATTTTAGTAAAATAATTAACAAATATCCTCTGAATCTCAAAAAGCCTATTTTTCATATTCAAGCTATATACTCCCATTTTTACTCATCCATATTTGCAAGTACCACTTAGTAAGAGTGCTCTTGTGTTCTTCTCACCAAGCTTAAACTCCTACTTGCTCTTTTGATTAAGATTAATTTTTCTTTGAGAGTAAGCTTCTAGTTTTTTCTAGGGGGCTTCGTAAATAAGTCTTTCGTAGAAAAACTTCTTAAAGCTTCTGAGTTTTGCAATTTTATTGGAATACTTAAGAGTTCATATTGTATTTTGATTGCTAAAATATTTTATACATCATTTTCAAAAATATCTCTTGTGCTTATCTTTGAAACTTTTTTTTTTTTGAGATATTTACTTGAGGGTTAAAAGATCTTTGTTGCTATACCTTTTGATTGAGATTATTATTTTATTACAAAGATCAAATAAATCTTTTACAAACCATTATTTGAATATCTCTTGTGGTTTATATTGAGAAAAATTATTTGTTGATATATTTGAAGTGTGCTTGTGATTTTTGTTTGTGCATTGTAATTGAAATCATTATTTGACACAAAGATCAAATCATTCACACTCTCACGCACTGATTGCAATATTTGCATAAATATTTGAGAGTAGACACTAAGACTACACTGAGCTTATCAAATCCTATCTTTTGGTAGTGCATTGATTATATTGTGTGTATTATAGTACATATCTGTTTAGTTGAGAAGCACATTTGTTGTACACAAATTTTATTGAGAAATCTATTGTATTCCAAGCATGGCCTAAGGGGGCGGTAATCCAGCCTAGAAGGATTGTGTAGGTTGAGGTCGGCCCTGTGTTAATTGACCTGGTTGTAAAGGTTGAGGTCAGCCCTATGCTAATTGACCTAGTTGTTTAGGTGCCGCTCCACCCGTTAAGTGAGTCTATAATGGTAATCCTTGTGCTTCTTAGCGTAGGCGGGGACGTAGGCAATTTGGCCGAACCTCGATAACATATTGCGTGTATTGCTTACTTTTCGCACTTTACTTTTACTACACGTGTATGTTTATTTTTTGATTGCATAGACTAACCCTAGGTTGTGTAATACTACTGTTAAACCGATTGAATTAGGTGATAATTTTTAAATTCCCAATTTACCCCCTCTTGGGGTTGCAGCAAAGCTAACAGATTAATTGGTCGATTACTTTATCTCAGAGTTATAAGGTTTGATATCTCTTACTCAGTACAAGTTCTCAACTAATTCTTGACTAAACCTAGAAAACCACATCTTGATGCTACTATACATGTCTTGAGATACATTAAAGATGCACCGTCACAAGGATTGTTGTACTCTAGTTCTTCTTCTCTCATTGGGCGAGTTGTGTTAACACTAGACGCTTAGTAACAAGGATTTGTGTTTTCATTGGTGATTCTCTTGTGGCCTAGAAATCTAAGAAACAGATCGTCATTTCTCGCTCCTCCATAGAATCAGAATATAGATCTATGGCTACTGTAGCATCAGAGTTATTTTAGATGCTGCAATTATTCCGTGAACTTGACATTCCTCATTCACAGGCCACCTTGCTATTTTGTGACAACAAAGAAGCCATCCACATTGCTGCTAACCCAATATATCATAAGTGAACAAAACATATCGAGGTGGATTGCCATTTTATTCGACAACTTATTCAACGTGTCATCAAAACTATGATATGGGCTGGTTGTGTTAACACTAGACGCTTAGTAACAAGGATTTGTGTTTTCATTGGTGATTATCTTGTGGCCTGGAAATCTAAGAAACAGACCGTCATTTCTCGCTCCTCTGCAGAATCAGAATACAGAGCTACGGGTACTGTAGCATTAGAGTTATTTTGGATGCTGCAATTATTTCGTGAAATTGACATTCCTCATTCATAGGCTACCTTGCTATTTTGAATAACCATCCACATTGCTGCTAACCTAGTATATCATAAGTGAACGAAACATATCGAGGCGGATTGCCATTTTATTCAACAACTTATTCAACGTGTCATCAAAACTATGCAAGTCAAAACAGATTGTCAACTGGCTAATATTTTTACAAAGGCACTAGGTTCTCGATATTTCATCAATATTTTGTTCAAGATTGGTATTCACAACATTCATACTCCAACTTGAGGGGGCACGTAAAAATATATAGTTAGAATTTTGTTATCTTCTGGTCTCTCTTCAGCAGTATGTCAACCATCAACCCATACTATCTGCTACTGCTCTTTAGCACCAACAATTTGCTGCTCTATTATTGTTAAAATTCAGTTGTGATATTTTTTTTATTTTCATTCAGTTATTTCGTTATTTCTTATTCAGTTATAAGTAGTCTGTTATTCTGTTTTTTGTGTGTGTGTGTCTTTTAGGTCCAACAAGTAGAATAAGAAAAATGAGTTGCACTCACTCATTGTTGAATTTTTTAGTACGATCTCTATTTTGATGCTGACAAAACACCAGTATCTTATGTGTGTTTAAGTATGTGAACAAATCTTAATTTCAGCACATATAAGATCAAGGGACTTGGAAGTCAGAAGAAACTCTAAGATAATATGTATCTAGTGCATTCCATTAAGTCACACAGTAAGAAGATTGAAGACATTTGTTCTTATTGTAAAATGCATTTTGTTTTATATTTTGGGTCTGTAATAATCTGCATATCATGCATAATAGGTATTTATGCTTAAGAGGCCCTAGAATGACCATAGGAACCATCACCCTATAAACTTAAATGTCATATGCTTATTCACATAGGGTTGATAAAGCACAGAGACCAAACCGAGCTTAAATGCACATTTTAAGTGGTCTCGATCGACCGAATCCTTGGCAGTATAAATGCCTCAATCGACCGAATAGGTCAAAAGTCAACATATTGACTTTGCTCGGTCGACCATACCGAATTGAATGCACCGTCCTCAATCGACCGAACCATTAACCACTGATACCTTAACTACTTGGTTGACCAAACCTTATAGTTCAAATTGGCCTTGATCGACCGAATCTATATGAATGGTCAACCAACCTTTGCCTTCGTCGACCAAACCTGTAGTTTAAATTTGCCTCGGTCGACCGAACTTATAAAAGTGGTCGATTGAACCTTGTCCTTGGTCGACTGCGCCTCTCAGCTTGATAGATTTTTTACCACAGATAATTGAGGTCAATTTTAATTAAACCTATTTAAACTTTTTCAAAATACCTCCTATATCCCCAATGGTTATATTTTTAGCAAATTCTATATATACCTCTTTATTTGCTAAGATTAGAGGGTAATTAGTATATTTTGATTAGCAAAAATCCTTTGAAATTTTTTATACTCCTATTGCTTAAATTTTTTCAATATTTCAAGCATATTGCTCATTCTCCTTACACTCATTTGAAAAATCATTTTGAGGAGAATCATTGTTTATACTCCTTGCTTGCAAACTAATTGCAACTTGAGAAAGAGTTTAATGTCTTAGTGTTGTGCATAATTTTCATACATCCTCTTTGAAGCTTACACTCTCATTGCATATACTTGCTTGATATTATTTTATCGAGAGTTAGCAAAAGTTTTCTTTGTGATTTAATTCATAAATTTCTTTTGGGGAAACTTCCTTGAGCTAGTGAGTCTTTGCATATTTGTTGCAAGATTAAATAGCTTGTCTTGTGATTTTGGCAATTACTTTTGACAAACTAGAAATCCGAATATCTCTTTTTTTTTTTTTTTTTATATTTGAAAATCACTTTTGAGATAGTTGCTTGTGTGTTCAAGATCTTTGAGTATTCATATTGTGATCATACCATTTTAATTCAAAGATCTCACTCACTCACATATATACATATATCTGCACATATTATTGTTAGTTGGTGTATTGTTTTAACCAAATCTCACTTAAGCATAAATCCTTATCATACGTGAGTGTATTGAGCTGATTGTTGTACATCATCTGGTTAGTGTAAGAAGCATCTTTATTGTACACATATATTTTATTATATGTTTTATTCCCGACGTGTGGTTGGAAGAGGGAAACTGGCCATGTGAATAGTCCCGAATTGCTCAGACTTGGTTAGGTGAGTACCGGACTGGCTCAGACCCGATTAGGATAACTAGGTGCACCATCCTAGTAAGGTGTTGTAATCAGTGTCACTCCACCCGTTTAGTGAGCAACTAGTGGAATCCTCTTACTTGTGAGCTTGAGGCAGGGACTTAAGCAGTATTTGCTGAACCCTAATAACATATCGTGTGTTGACTTTATATTTTCGCAATTTATTTTCCGCACCTATATGTTATTATTTAATGCTCTGATTATTTTACATATGCACTTTGAATGATTTTGAATTACTGAGAATAGTTTATTTGTTTTAATATCTGCTCGGTAATTCATCTGTTGAATTGGAATCTGTTTAGATAGACCTTAGATTGTGTATTATTGTTGCTAGCTTAGTTAAACTTAAGAAGAATTTTTTAAATATCCAATTCACCCCCCTCTTGGTATCATACCAATTCCAATAATTTGTATCAGAGTCTCGTTATACTAGACTTAAACGCTTTTGCAAAAGATCGCAATGACTTAAATTGGTGTATCTCCATTCGGCGATGGACAATCACCTTCTGAGCCTCCTGTATTTAGTGGTGTCAATTACACCAATTAGAAAATTAGAATGAGCATATTTATAAAATCAATGGATTGGATGGCCTGACAGGTGGTTGTTAATGGAATTCGTATGCCCTTGGATGAAAATTATATTAGGTTAATGCATGTGAATTCATATGCCATGGAATTATCATATTGTGCTTTGGGTTCTCATATTTTTAATGAAATTATGGCATGTAAAAATGTGAGGGAAATATGGGATAAACTCGAAAGGAAATATGGAGAATTTTGGGAGAATGAGACCACCACTTAGGTAGTGGTAAATGATAGGGCAATTGCATTAATAGACAGAGAGGTATATGATCCTATCTCAGCCTCTATAGATGATTATGTTGCTAAATTCTGTGATATATTATATTTTGAATCATCTATTGAATATAACCATAGTTCTTTTGATAATGCATGCGATGATTCTTATAAAAAACTAGAAAATGCTTTATGAAAAATGCATAAGCTTCTAGTTATGTACACAACGCTATCCTTGAAAAGAAAAAGATAAATAAGGTCATGAAAATCGTTTGCTTGAAAAGAAAAATTAAAGACAATTTTGAAATGATTTTCAAACCCACAGATGAAAAAGATTACCAAAATCAACCCCTAGGAGTCAAAAGAAATAATATTTTTAAAAAGGGTTCATATTATAAGTTCCACTATCATAAATATGCCTCGTCGAGTTAAAATAGAACAAATAAGCATGATCTTTCACAGATATACAAAATTTGCTTATGTCGAAAAATGCGATGGCACATTTGGCTCACTTGTCCTTCAAGAAATGCCAAAGGTTTAGATATGGAAATGATGTGGGTAATTATGGAGGCTAATCCTATGAGACAAGAGGAATGAAGGGTTTCAATAGAAATTAAATAATTATTCTTCCTTAGAGCATAGGATTAGCTGTAAGGGGTAGTAATAACCGAAGGCTTGGGAGGTGGTTCAACTTAAAATGTAAAAACTTAGTATTTGCATTCATTATATACTTTCTTGTTATACTAAGAATCTAAATCTTTTCCAAATGCACTATGCATCTTTGCTAGGTAAATAACTCTTATTGCTTAACTCAAAAAATCTTATGTTAAGCATACATTGTCGATCGCTTAAGCTTGTGGTTTAGGGGATCCATCTCACACTTTATATCATTTTATCCTAAACCCATCCTCGAACTTAAAAGCCTTGAACAAGTATTAGTCATTACTCTAGGCTTAAGTACTAATAATTATCAAGTTCCCATTCCATCGAGTGCTTATTTAAAAGACATCCCTTCTTAACCAAATTAGGGGCATCCACTAAGGGAATCTAGTTATCATAAAATTATTCCCTTCGTACTTGAAATATAAAGATCCCATAGGAAATATTTACCAACCACGATCACATTCTGTAAAGTTTCATCGTATTCTGTTGACCTTTTGAGTCTGATCTCTGTTTTGATGCTGACATACCACCAGTGCCTTATGTGTGTACTTAGTTTGTGAACATATTCATATTTTAGCATGCACATAAGGTTTAAGGGAAATGGAGGCCAGGACGGATCTTAATGCACATATACCTGGCGTACTCCATAACAAGAAGAGCAAAAGATCACGAAGAAGACAATTAAATTTCATTTCATTGCATTTAATTTTTAGTGTGGTTTGTAATAATTGCATGGCACACATGATATGTGTTGACTCTATGAGTCCAATCCAGTTTTGATAATGACAAATCACTTGGTATTTGATCTGTGCATTGAGTTTGTGAACATGACTTATATTAAGCATGCACAGAAGGATAACGAGTCATGGAAGCCTTAAAGTAAAGCATACATATTTTGACAAGATCCATGGAACTCAAAGATTAAGAGAATCAAGATGCAAGTGGTAAAGTTTAAGCACATGTTGGGGATGGGTACTTAGACCTCATGTATTTACATTTTCGTATGATTTAATTTGAGACTCAACATATACCTTAGAATGATTTTAGGACTCATGCATTTCATGAACATCATTAGGGGACATTCATGGAATTAGAATTAATGTCAAAACCCTGAAAAATGTTTTTATAAAAGAGCCAAGAAAGAAAGCAAAAAAAAATTTTTGAATTGGAAAGTAAATATGCAAAAATTGGGAACTTTAGATGACTGAACCTTAAGTTTGGTTGACTGAAGAATTTCCTTAGACGTCTAAAGAATAAGTTCAGTCATCTAAAGTTTTATGGGTGAAAAATAGAAATTGGCAAAAGCACCTCAGATGACTGAACCTTGACCTCGGTCGTCTGACCTTGACACTTCGGTCATCTGACCCTTGATCTCAGTTGTTGACCCTGTTTCCAGGCTATTTTTTCGAATGATAAAATGACTTCAGTTGTCTAGGCTCTTGACCTTAGTCGTCTGAACTTGCGGGAAAGATTCAAAATTTAATTTTTATTGAGCAAACATGCGAGCTATCTTATGATCTAACGGTTGAGATCAATTTTAAGGGTGAGACACTATTTATACTTTATATCTAAACCCTAGTACAAAAGAAAAACAAGAGAAGATCAACTTAAAGAGTAGAACACATCTTGTTGAAAAGAGAACTGTGAAACTTGAGCTGATTAATATACGATTGCTTGCTCTTCACTCTACATTCATCTACTTTGGGCAAATCTATTCAGAATATCTAAGTAGAACTCAATTACTCATCTGGTTCTTTCATTCTAGTATTGAGGTTTGATAAATCATATTTTTTGTTAAGAGTTAGTTGGATATATATTTTCGTATATAAGTTGATCTACTTGTTGATATCCATATTTCATAGAGTATATCATTGCAAAATCTACTTTTGAATTCTTGTTAAGAAGTTGATCTTGTGTGTGCATATAGCAAATCATTTCATTAAGAATATTACCACTTGAGAAGAGCATTAGGTATTGATTAAACACTTTTGATTCAAGTGAGATTTCATTCAAAGAGTTGATATTTTCAATACAACAAACCTACTTATTTGAAGATCATTTATGTTTGTAACTACATATATATATATATATATATATATATTTTGAAGGATATTTTCAGAAAATCATATAGTAAGAGTGTTGATTTTTGGTATCATCATCTTAGAGATACATATACATATACATCAAGTCAAATATTACCTAGATTAGATTGAGATTGAAATATTATTGAGATTAAAATATTTCGTGAAATAATTTTTACAAAGTGGTGTAACATCTTTGCAGTCTACAAAGTTATTCTTATATTCAAAGATCTAACCTAAGTTCTCCAAAGCAGTGAGTTATACAAATATTTTTGGGAGATTGGATAAAAGGAATTTGTGTATTGAAGCATATCATACATAAATGATTGTATCGTTTTCCTACGTTCTGAGTTTCAAGTTATATCATATGGTAAATATATTAGGAATTTGAATTGTACTCACAAACCTTTGTTTGGAAGCATTTTTGAGTGTCTTTACAGATTCTATTGTATTCACGGTTCGGTGTGTGAACTGGTATTTGAGGAGAGAGCTATATCTCTTGTAAGTAGTGGAGTAGAAGGAGTTGTGCCTCTTATAAGCAACAGATTTTAAGGGAAGCTCCGTCGCAATTTAAGGAGCAGCGATTTTAGTGAAATCCGTGAGTGGTTGCTCAAGGCGAGAACGTAGGCCGAGTTGGCTGAACCTCGTAAAACCCGTATTTGTCTTCTCTCTTCCCTTCACTTTTTACTTTCAGCACTACATTTAAATTGTTCATCTTGCATGTGTAGGTTGAATAACTTTGCACACAATTAATTGGGTAATAAAAAATCATTGCTAAATATACAAGTAGGTATTAAGTGGTAAATAGATTCAAAGAATTTTAAAATACCCAATTCACCCCCCTCTTGGGATTACGCCTAATTCAACAATTGGTATAAGAGCGAGTATACATAGGATTAATAGTTTATTTGTAAAAAGATCACATGGCACATATCGGTGTAACTCCATTCGGTGAGGGACACTTATCCACTAGACCACCAATTTTCTGTAGTGTAAACTACACCTATTGGAAACGTAAGATGAGCATATATCTATTGAACGTAGATCGGAAGGTTTGGAAAATAGTGACTAAGGGAAATCACATTCCCATGAAAGTAATTGATAAGATTAATATACCTAAAATTGAAGATGAGTATACAAAGGAAGACTGGAAATCAGTACAAATCAATGTTACTACCATGAACTTGCTTTTCTGTGCATTAGATGTCAATGAATTTAATAGGGTAATGGCATGTAACTCAGCTAAAGAAATTTGGGAAAAATTAGAAGTTACATATGAAGGTACTAAAGAAGTCAAGGACAGTAGGATAGACATGCTCACTAGTGAATATGGAGCATTTAAAATGACCATTGATGAATCCATACAATCCATATACACTAGATTCACACACATCATTAAATGTACTTGGAAAGACTTACCCAACTTATGAGTTGATCAGGAAAATACTCAGGGGATTACCTCCAGCGTGGCAAGAGAAAGCTACGACAATAGCAGAAGAGAGAAATCTCAAGGAAATGTCGGTGGACGAATTCATTGGATCGCTCATCACTTGTGAGTTGGCAATAAATAAGAGGAAGAATGAGCAAAGCAAAGCCAAGAAAACCACAGCACTTAAGGCAACATCTCACAGCTCTAGTGAGGAAAGTGGCTCAAAATCAGATGATGAGATGACCTTGCTTACAAAGAAGTTCGTAAAGTCCCTGAAAAAGAAAAAGAAGTTTAACAGAAAATTTCGAAACTCTAAATCAGAAAGAGGAGAGTCTAGCATGAAGAAAAAGAAGGAAGATCTTCCAACATGCTAATACTGCTGAGAGGTTGGACACATCAAGCCTGAGTGTCCTAAACTAGTGAAAGCCTCAAAGAAAAAGAAGAAGGCACTAGAAGTCGGCTGGGATACACACATCGCTAGTTGTTCAGAATCTGAATCCAGCGACGATGAGATTGCCAATTCGTGTCTAATGGCACATGATGACCTTGAGGTAGAATCACCATTTTCAACCTCTATTATTCTAGTAAGTTTGAAAATGAAAATGACTTGATTTCATATGATGAACTGAAACAAGAATACCTATACTCTATTAAAATGCTTGAAAAGAAAACAAAGAAAATTCTTGAATTAAAAAGTAAATTCAGAGAACTTTCAAGGCTAATTGAATGCCAAAATGAATCTCATGCATTTTTTATAAAAAGATAAAGATTTGAAAATTGATGAGTTAGAAAAGGATTTGAAAGATAAATATGAAATTAGTTGTAAATTTACTGAGGGACAAAAAATTTTGAAAAGCTTCTAGGATCTCAAAGAAATTTCCTAGAAAAGGAAGGGCTTGGCTTTAATGGGAAGGAAAATCTAAAGAATAGACACATTTACATGGGTTATTTTATAAGAGAGTCAAAGTCATATGTTCCAACTAAGAATTATTATAGAAATACTACATGATTTAAATGTAGAAGGTTGGGTCACATACAATTCGACTGTCATTTCAAAAATAAAGATGTAAAAATTAAGAAAGTATGGAAGGTGAAAGGTCAATCTAGCACTAACCCCCTGGACTCAAGAAAATATGGGTACTAAAGCTAGTTGTTTGATTGTGTCTTATAGATATTCTTAAGATCAACATCCTCAAAATACAAATGGTATATGGATAGCAGATGCTCACGTCACATGACCGGGGATAAAGCGAAATTCACATCCATCACACCCAAGGATGAAGGGTTTGTTACTTTTGGAGATAATGCTAAGGGAAGGATCACATGTGTAGGTAAAGTCAGTAATGATTCCTCACTCATTATAGATGATGTTTTATTAGTTGAAGGTTTAAAGCACAACTTATTGAGCATAAGCCAACTATGCGATAAAGGTTACAAAGTATCTTTTGAATATGACAAGTGCATAGTTGAACACAAAATGGATAATAAGATATTGTTCATTGCTAAGCATCATGAAAACGTATATACCACTAGCTTTGATAACTTAACTTCACAGAGTGTGACATGCTTATCTGCTATGAACGAAATTAGGTGGATTTGGCATAGGAGACTAGGACACGCTAATATGGATTTAATCTCAAAACTTGTTAAGAAAGAATTAGTCAAGGGATTGCCTAAGACTAAATTTGTGAAAGATAAAATTTGTGATGCATGCCAACTGGGAAAAGAAGCAAGAACAAGCTTTAAGAAGAAGAAAGAGATCTCCACTACTAGGCCACTCCAAATGTTACACTTAGACTTATTTGGTTCAACCCCAATTCAGAACTTAGGAGGAAAATCATATGTCTTGGTCATAGTTGATGACTTTTCAAGATTCACATGGGTATTATTCTTAGGGCACAAAGATGAAGCATGTGAATAATTCATAAACCTGTAAAGGAAAATCCAAAATGAAAAGGGATATACAATCACTAAAATTAGAAGTGATAGGGGTAGAGAATTTAAAAATCAAGGCATGGAAGACTATTGTAATTCATTAGGAATTGCCCATAATTTTTCAGCACCTAGAACACCACAACAAAATGGTATAGTTGAACGGAAGAATAGGTCCATACAAGAAATGGCTAGAACTATGCTTAATGACCATAAACTACCTAAGTATTTCTAGGCTGAGGCCGTGAATACTGCCTGCTATGTTCTAAACAGAGTATTGATTAGACCATCACTTAATAAGACTCCTTAGGAATTATGGAATGGTCATAGACCAAACATATCATATTTTCATGTCTTTGACTGTAAATGTTTTGTGCTTAGAGACAATGAACACCTAGGAAAGTTTGATGTGAAATCTGATGAAGGTATCTTCCTAGGGTAGGCATTAGATAGTAAAGCCTATAGAGTATATAACAAACGAACATTGACGGTCATAGAATCTATTCATGTAGTGTTCGATGAGTCAAATCCCTTCTCCAAAATAACTGATGAAGATGAAATTGAATTAAACAAGGAATTTGAAGAACGATCCATTGAGAATAATTCAGAAAAGAAGAATGAATGTAAGGAACCATCCATTGAAATTGACCAAACTGAAAATGAGGTTAATGAACCACCTAGAGAATGGAAATATATAAAGAATCATCCCATTGATCAAATAATAGGTGAACCATTACGTGGAGTAGCCACTCAATCCTCTCTTAGGAATATGATTAGTCATTTTGCATTTCTATCTCAAGAAGAACCTAGAAATGTGAGTGAAGCTATAGAGGATGAATCATGGGCGTTTTTTATGCAAGAAGAATTAAATCAATTTGAGAGAAACAAAGTATGGACATTAGTTCCCAGACTTGAGGATAAGTCAATCATAGGAACCAAATGGATATATAAGAATAAGAAAGATGAACATGGAATAGTTGTAAGAAATAAGGCTAGATTAGTAGCTTAGGGATATAATCAAGAAGAAGGTATAGATTTTGAAGAAACATTTGCACCTGTAGCTAGAATGGAAGCCATTCGAATGCTTTTAGCATATGCAGCTTTTAAGGATTTCAAGTTATATCAAATGAATGTCAAAAGCACATTTTTAAATGGCTACATAAATGAAGAAGTGTATGTAGAATAACCCCCTGGCTTTAAAACCATAAGAATCCAGATCATGTGTATAGACTGATAAAAGCCTTGTACGGTTTAAAGCAAACTCTAAGAGCTTGGTATGAAAGGCTAAGCAGTTTTCTATTAGAAAATGGATTTATAAGAGGAAAGATAAATACAACCCTGTTCATTAAGTTTAAGAAAGATGACATTCTCCTAGCGCAAGTATATGTAGATGACATCATATTTGGTGCTACGAATCAAGAATTGTGTGATGAATTTTCCAATACCATGCAAAATGAATTTGAGATGAGCATGATGGGTGAACTAAATTTCTTCCTAGGACTTCAAATCAAACAAGAAAAACATGGAATATTCACAAATCAATTGAAGTATATTAGAGACATACTCAAAATGTTTAATATGGAAGATGGAAAAATACTAGGTACACCTATGAGTGCTTCATTGAAATTAGACAAAGATGAACAATGTATACCAGTAGATGTCAAGCTATATCGTGGAATGATAGGTAGCTTATTATATCTGACTGCCAGTAAACGTGATATAATGTTTAGTATATGTTTGTGCGCAAGATTTCAGGGGGCACCAAAAGAGTCACATCTGTTAGCCGTTAAACGAATACTTAGATACCTAATAGGAACCGTGGAAATTGGATTATGGTATCCTAAGTCCACATCTTTTGAGATTATCAGCTATTCAGATGCTGATTTTGTGGGTAGAAAAGTGGATAGGAATAGAACTAGTGGTATTTTTCATTTCTTGGGATATTCCTTAGTCTTTTGGTTTTCCAAGAAACAAAATTCAGTAACTCTTTCCACAACTTAGGCTGAATACATAGCATCAGGTAGCTGTTGTGCTCAAACGCTATACATGAAACAACAACTCAAGGATTTTGGATTAAGTTATGAATCAATCCCTATAAGATGCGATAATACGAGTGCGATAAATATTTCAAAGTATCCCATATTACATTCACAAACTAAACATATAGAGATAAGACATCATTTTTTTCGTGATCATGCGCAAAAAGGGGATGTGACACTTGAATTTGTATGCACGGATGAACAATGGACAAATATACTCAAGAAACCACTTGCGGAGGATAAGTTTATCCAAATTAGGTGTGAATTAGGCCTGATGCATAGTTGAGAGGTTGCTTAGAATTATACAAGATAATATAATTTAGGGGGAGCAATGTCACTTAAGATGTAGTGTAAAATCAATCATTTTTTTTTGTATCGCCTTAATTCACATTTGGTATCAAATCAATTAACATTTGTTCACAATTGATATAACATTAGTCAACATTTGGTATCCTCACATAATCGTTGAAACTTATGCATTAGCAAGGGAGATCGTTGATGTAAAAAAATGGGAGAAGAACATAAAGGTATGTCCATTCATGTCTTATTATTATACACATTTTTGTTGATCTTAAAAGGGGGAGAAAAAATAGGGAGCAAAGAAGAATGAGCAAAAGCTGTTATTGATGTTATGCAAAGGGTGAGATATACAAAGGGGGAGAAATTTTTGTTGATGTCATGGTTGAAACATCATGAGCATATTCATATGAGCATATTTCAGAATTCATTTGGATTTAGGCTAAACACTTTGTGTATGAACATGAGCATATTGTCATTCATTGAATATTTAATGCATTAATTGAGGGGGAGCCTTGTTAGGTGTAACCCATTATATATATATATATATATATATATATATATTGCTCTTGTATTTGTCATCATAAAAAATGGGGAGATTGTTGACTCTAATAGTCCAATCCAGTTTTGATAATGACGAATCACTTGGTATTTGATCTATGCATTGAGTTTATGAATATGACTTATATTAAGCATGCACAAAAGGATAACGACTCATGGAATCGTTAAAGTAAAGTATACATATCTTGGAAAGATCCATGGAACTCAAAGAGTACGAGAATCAAAATGCAAGTGGCAAAGTTCAAGCACATATTGGGAATGGGTACTTAGACCTCATGTATTTACATTTTCATATGATTTAATTTAAGGACTCATGCATTTCATGAACATCATTAGGGGACATTCGTGGAATTAGAATTAATGTCAAAACCCTGAAAAATGTTTTCATAAAAGAGCCAAGAAAGAAAGCAAAACAATTTTTGAACTGGAAAGTAAATATGCAAAAATTGGGAACTTCAGATGACTGAACCTTAAGTTCAGTTGACTGAAGAATTTCCTCAGACTTTTGAAGAATAAGCTCAGTCGTCTAAAATTTTGTGGGTGAAAAATAAAAACTGGCAGAAGCACCTCAAATGACTGAACCTTGATCTTAGTCGTCTGAACTTGACACTTCAGTCGTCGGACCCTTGATCTCGATCGTCTGACCTTGTGTCCAAGCTATTTTTTTGAAGGATAAAATGACTTCAATCATCTGGGCTCTTGACCTCGGTCATCTGAACTTGTGGGAAAGATTCAAAATGTCATTTTTATTGAGCAAACATGCAAGCTATCTTATGATCCAACGGTTGAGATCAATTTTAAGGGTGAGACACTATTTATACTTCATATCTAAACCCTAGTATGAAAGAAAAACAGGAGAAGATCAACTTAAAGAGTAGAACACATCTTGTTGAAAAGAGAACTGTGAAACTTGAGATGATTGATATACGATTGCTTGCTCTTCACTCTACATTCATCTACTTTGGGCAAATCTACTCAGAATATCTAAGTAGAACTCAATTACTCATCTGGTTCTTTCATTCTAGTATTAAGGTTTGATAAATCATATTTTTTGTTAAGAGTTAGTTGGATAGATTTTTTCTTATATAAGTTGATCTACTTGTTGATATCCATATTTCATAGAGTATATCATTGCAAAATCTACTTTTGAATTCTTGTTAAGAAGTTGATCTTGTGTGTGCATATAGAAAATCATTTTATGAAGAATATTACCACTTGAGAAAAGCTTTAGGTATTGATTAAACACTTTTGATTCAAGTGAGATTTCATTCAAAGAGTTGATATTTTCAATACAAAAAACCAACTTATTTAGAGATCATTTATGTTTGTAACTACATATATATATATATATATATATATTGAAGGATATTTTCAAAAAATCATATAGTAAGAGTGTTGATTTTTGGTATCACCATCTTAGAGATACATATACATATACATCAAGTCAAATATTACCTAGATCAGATTGAGATTGAAATATTATTGAGATTAAAATATTTCGTGAAATAATTTTTACAAAGTGGGTGTAACATCTTTGTAGTCTACAAAGTTATTCTTATATTCAAAGATCTAACCTAAGTTCTTCAAAGCAGTGAGTTATACAAATATTTTTGGGAGATTGGATAAAAAAGAATTTGTGTATTGAAGCATATCATACATAAACGATTGTATCGTTTTCATACATTCCGAGTTTCAAGTTATATCATATGGTAAATGTATTAGGAATTTGAATTGTACTCACAAGCCTTTGTTTGGAAGCATTTTTGAGTGTCTTTACAGATTCTATTGTTCTCACGGTTCAGTGTGTGAACCGGGGTTTGAGGAGAGAGCTATATCTCTTGTAAGCAGCGGAGTAGGAGGGAGTTGTACCTCTTGTAAGCAGCGGATTGTAAGGGAAGCTCTGTCCCATTTTAAGGAGCAGAGATTTTAGTGAAATCCTTGAGTGGTTGCTCAAGGCGAGGACGTAGGCCGAGTTGGCTAAACCTCATAAAACCCACATTTGTCTTCTCTTTTCCCTTTACTCTTTACTTTTAGCACTACATTTAAATTGTTCATCTTGCATGTGTAGGTTGAATAACATTGCACACAATTAATTGGGTAGTAAGAACTCATTGCTAAATATACAAGTAGGGATTAAGTGGTAAATAGATTCAAAGAATTTTAAAAATGCCAATTCACCCCCTCTCTTGGGATTACACCTAATTCAACAATATGGACAAAAGCTCAGTGATGACCGTAGACTGACCATAGGGAACCACAAGACCTTAGGGATCACCCTTTGGTCAACCTTCAGTCGACCAATGCCAGATTTTTAGGACTAATTAAAAAGCTGAAAGACCTTATACTAACCATAGGACCCAAATTATTGCATAAAAAAACCCCCTATGACTTAGAAATAAGATATGAGAAGGTAACTGATGTGAAAACACTATAATATCTGTACTGAAATAACTATAATATCTGATCTGTAATATCTGAACTGAAATAATTGTAATATCTGAACTAAATAAACTGTAATATCTGAGTATTATGGTTTTGAAATTTTGGAAATCATGGTATTCTGCAAATATTGTAAAATATTTGTCTGTATATACACTGTAATTCATAATTCTATAAAATCTGGTAAAGCATATTTCTGTGCAAAAATACTGTAAATCATGATATTATGAAAAACTATATAAACTCTGCATTGAACAAATACCTACTTATGCCACACAATTAATAAATCTCATGTTCTGAAATTTGTAAAACTATATAATTTATACCATGTATCTTAATAGACAAAAACTATAATTTACTAATAAAATTTTTGAATTTACTAGCACAACATATTTCCCTTACCTAACAAACTAGACACGTTTACTGATTTTTAACTTACGCCCTGGGCGTTCATAATTTCACAATCCTGAAATTATACATATACATATTTTTATATTAATTAACTGAATTTTTAGAATAATTTTTATACTCACATTTCTTGAATTTATAAACTACTTATCATTTACCTGGATTCTTGAGAACACCCACTAGGTTCTCTGACCTGCCTGCAGTATAAGCCCTAAAATCTTGAATTCACAACACCCAAATTTAATCATCCTAAACACTAGTACAATAACATCTACAACCAAATCTAGTTCAGAAAAACCTACAAGCCAAACCTTAAATAGCCTACTTACCCTGATTTTGGGATGGTTCCCAAACTTCTCAAATCGAAATTTTGCTCTGGCTAAGTTGTAGAGAATCTCCCCAGGATCATCGTGGTAGCTTATGATCATCGAACCAAGGAGAAACGAGGCTGGATATGTAGAGAGAAGTCATAGGAGGCGTTTTTCTAGTGAGAGAAAGGAAAAAGGATTTGATTTCCTCGCTGAAACCCAATTTTAGCATATATATAGGTGACTTGACATGTCTCTTCGTCGATGAGTCACGTGTACTCGTCTACGAGACAAAGAAGGAAGTTCGGTATCTCTTCGTCAACGAAACACTGAACTTCGTCCACGAGCCGTATAAGGAAGTTCGTTGATGAACCCTGCTTTACCTCCTTTAAAATTTTCATTTTCCTTTTTATTTAATTACTATTATTTTTTGGACTTTACAGTCCTTAAAATGAACATCAACGCCCTAGTCGACCGAACTGGCACGTGGGGAAATCCCAATTCCCTGGTCGACCGAACTTGAAGTAGAAAAGTGGCTTGGTCAACCGAACATCCAAATTTGGTCAACCAAACTTAGCTTGGTCAATCAAACCTCGGAGGTTCCAAAATCACCTCAAGTCTTGTCGACCAAAATCTCAATTCAAAAACACCCTAGTCGACCGAACTGAGTAACCTAGTTGACCAAACCTTAAAAATGGTTGATCGAACCTCTCGAGTTGGTCATTTTTTACTGAGATTAAATTGGGTTATTTTTAATTAAACTCACTTAATCTTTTTCCAAAATACCCAGTGTGTCCCCAACTGCTATAATTTTTCCCAACTCTATAAATACCTCCTCATTTTTCATAATTAAGACATGATTAGGGTTTTAGACTAGTCAAAATTCTCTGAAAATTTTACTGGGCAAAATTTTTCCTACTTCTATATTTTTCATACATATTGCCAAAATCTCTTTTACATACTCATCTAGCTTTCTATTTTGAGAAAGACTAGTGTTTCATATTCATCTTACAATCTTAAACTCTCCCTCATTTATATTTGATTGTGTATTGATTTTTGGATAGTAGCTTAAGGTTTTTCCCATAATATTTTACTCATAAATATTGTATTGGAAAAAAATCTTACTTGGCTTAAGATCTTGCATCCTCATTGCAAGATTCATAAACTTGCTTTGTGCTTTGACAAAAATATTTTTAGCAAGCTTAAACCCTATTATCTATTGTGCTTTACATTTGAAAAATATTATTGTGATGTTTGTTTAGGATTGTAGAGACCTTTTGATTAGTCACATTGCAAGCACATTATCTTGAAGTTAAAAGTTTTACTCTCACATACACACATTGACATACATACAATTGAGAATTAACACATTGGTTAACAAAATCTCACTTGACCTTAATATTCTATCATATGTGAGTGCATAAATTGATTGAGCATAGAGGTACATTTTTTCTTAGTGTAAGAAGCATATTTTGTACAAAAAATTAATTATCTATTGTATTCCAGGCGTATGCCTGAAGAGGGAGACTTGCCTTGTGAAAAGTCTCATATTGACTTTGACCTGGTTAGGAAAGTTAGGTGCACCATCCTAGTAAGGTGTTGTATACGGTGTCACTCCACCTGTTAAGTGAACCTTAGTGGAATCCTCTTGCTTGTGAGCTTGAGGCAGGGACGTAGGTAGTATTGGCTGAACCGCGATAACATTTCTTGTGCCTGCTTTTAATTTCTACAGTTGAATGTTTACATTTAATTCTTGATTAAGTTTATGATTGTATAGAAATACCATAGGCTTGTGTAATACTGCTTCTGGAATTTGAATTGACCTAGGAAGAAAATTTTAAATACCAAATTCACCCCCCCCCCCCTCTTGGGAATACACCAATTCCAACATATTCCTTGGTTGTATCCTTGCTTAAAATAGTGATCATATTTAAAAGATAATTTCCAATCTCCAAAGAGCTCTATTCTACAATAATTATATACCGATAAATGCCCTTTGCCAAAATAGTTAGGACATACCCCAGTTTGCTTATACTGAAAAATGTCTTGCTTCTACCGAAAACTCTTGTGAACATAATGGAAATTTTTTTCTCTAAGAGTATTCATTCATATTATTTTCACAAGCTCTCAAACTTTAAATCAAATCTTTTAGAGCTTCAAATGATGTTGAATGACTAGGGTGGTTGCACTAGGTTTCAAATATAGATTGAAGGAGACCTATGCACATGTAATCAAAATTCAAAGCCATTCGAACTTGAGTCTCTCACGCATTGAGATTCATAAGAAAAGAGGCAATGTAGGCTTATGACTTTGAGGAAGTATTGCTTGTCACTTTTTGGTCCTTTAAGCCAAAGCATGTATAGCCAAGCTTAAATCACTAAAATTCTTAGGGCACTTGGCTATGAATTTGAAAAATAAAAAAGGCATAAGATAAAGATAATGCATAACTCAAGGGGAGCATTACTCTTTATAATGATTCCATTAAATGCTCTCATTTTATGTCCGTGTGCCTTTATGAAAATAGCACTGTAGCATACGGTGTATACTTCACTTAATGCTTAAATTACATTGATGGATAGTAATTTGTCATTATCTGGTATTGTGAACTGTTATTGAATATACTGATTGAGAAGAGTGGATTGCATGGAACACCATCTGCAAGGCTGTTGCATAAATTTATTTATTTGTATTCTTAGTCTAGAATGCCTCCTGCATGACAGATGCATTGATGTGAATTGCATTCTGGTAGTGGTTTTTACGTTGTTGCATGCTTTATATGATCTATCTGTTGAAAACAACCAGCTATCAGGTACAGGTTTTATGGGAAAATTTCTGATTTACAGACGGCATGCTGCCAAAATTTTGTCAAAACTTTCCCAAAACAAAACCGTGCACCAAAACGACTTTATATAATGCATGCTAAAATAATTTTTTAAAGGATGAGTGAAAACTAAATGAATATTAATTTTCATCCTTAGTTAAAAATACATGCACAAACTTTAAGTCATTTCCTAAGTTGCTAGATAATTAAATAGATTAGTACATTTTAAATCCTATTTGTTTGCACCGAATTGAAAACATGTACACATTTTATGGACCTAGGAAAAACTTAGTTCATGGACACCATTCGGTCCTAACCTTGGGGATATGAACTTCATGAAGGACCCAAATGGTTAATCATCATGTTATAATATTCAAAGTCCATGTAACTATGAGCAATTGCATGACTTAGGGGGAGGTTTCGTATTGTACACACTCATTACGTATTTTGAGTTGTATCATCCTCATAATTGATCCCTTATTGCATTACCTTTGAGCATAGTCTTGATTGGCTATAGTGTGTTAAATCAAAATGCAATATATCATGCCATGTGTTAAATGTTTATTATTTGCTGCATACTGAAATTCTTTGATAGAATGAGTATATAAGGAATGTTTTTAAATGGCTATTATCTTTGAAATTAATGCAAGTATGTATGCATGCAAGTATACAGGGGGAGTTTAAGCCCCACTTTTAAGAAAAATAAACTTAATGCCTATAATCTTTTGCATGCTAAGTTTTTTTTTATGAAAAATGAACATGTGATGGATGTGCTTAAATGAAATTCATCCTTAAACATAAATACACTTTTATATTCTTGAAACTATACTGAGGAGTTTAAGCCCCATCCTTGAGAAAATGATTAAAATCACCTGACCCGCGGACTCACTATTATTGTTTCCACTTTTTGAGTCCGAAGTCCTTATAGGTACCATGAATATCATATCCTATTTATATTACAATAATATTTTATATGGATTGTTCTTGGGGCATATGAACACCATGCATGACTTAGTATTTGATTTTTAGCGTATGTGTGTTCTAGGAAAGATTTTACTAGTGGAACAAAAATCGTTTAACGTATATTCAGTAAAATCTGTTAGGAATGAAAAATAGTACTTATACTATTTGAACTCTCAATGAACTTTCATAATCAGCATCAGTATAAGTAGTTAAAAATCTAAGAACTTAGTCAAATTGATAGGGGGAGAATCTGAAATTAAATTCCTATCTTGTTGTGGTCACCACTTTTATTTTATTTTATTTTATTTTTGCTTAGATTAGTTCTTGAATTCACTGTGGTTTGTGTGTAAAAATGATGTTTCTATTGAATATCTTAAATGAAATTAAATTTC
This sequence comes from Malania oleifera, assembly GCF_029873635.1. Taxonomy (NCBI): domain Eukaryota; kingdom Viridiplantae; phylum Streptophyta; class Magnoliopsida; order Santalales; family Ximeniaceae; genus Malania; species Malania oleifera. The sequence goes on along the minus strand of NC_080419.1, from coordinate 89,392,697 downwards.
TTAGCCACAAGTTCTTTTGTCATGCCTTATGATCCTTGTTTTCAACCTTATGATATATTTGGGATTTATGTGGTTATTGATTCTGGTTATATTATGAAATTGTACTTAAATGTCAAACCAGACAAACTTTGCTTGCTTGAGCGTGCATGATTTTTAAAGTTCTTTTTGCAAGCATAGCCCCTCAGTACTTCTTGATAATATCGTAAGGGGGATATATATTTATATACACATATAGATTTATATACATATTTATAATTTTATTTTGCAAGAAATGGTTTTAAGCTAAATATATATTTTTTTCTTGCATATGTGTTTAAATGCTATATCTTTGTTAATCAACATTTATATGCCCATATACTATATGATAAAGGGGGAGAATTTTCTTTCGTGCATTTAAACGTTAAAAAGGGGGGTAATTTTTTTTAAAAGGGGGAGTTCTCTTACGCTAAGTTTTTTTTTAAAAAAAAATTGAAAATGACTAAATTTCTTTCACTTAGCTTAACCCTTTTACTAATGACAAAAGGGGGAGAACTTATGTGAGTAAAATGTTAAATCTTTCTATGACCAAAAGGGGGAGAGGTTTGTTGAGCTACATGCATGTGTGTCTGTGCTTTATTATCAAAACTAAATGCATATTATTTGAGATGTCTTCTTTTATGAATATTCTTGATGTATATTGTTTATTTTCAAGTTATGCATATTCTTAAGGGGAGCCTTTTAGGCATAACCCATTTTTCTCCTCAATGTTTGTCATCATAAAAAAGGGGGAGATTGTTGACTTTTTGAGTTCGATCTCTGTTTTGATGTTGACAAAGTACCAGTATCTTATATATGTTTAAGTATGTGAGCAAGTCTAAATTTTAGCACACATAAGATTAAGGTACTTGGAAGCCAGAAGAAACTCTAAGATCATATGTATCTGGCGCATTCCATGAAGTCACACGACCAAGAAGATTGAAGACATTTGTTCTTATTGTAAAATGTATTTTGTTTTATATTTTGGGTCTGTAATAATGGTCTATAATAATCTGCATATCATGCATAATAGGTATTTATGCTCAAGAGGCCCTAGAATGACCATAGGAGCCATCACCTTGTAAACTTAAATGTCATATGCTTATTCACATAGTGTTGATAAAACACAGAGACCAAACCGAGCTTAAATGCACATTTTAAGTGGTCTCGGTCGACCAAACCCTTGGTAGTATAAATGTCTCAATTGACCGAATAGGTCAGAATTCAACATGTTGACTTAGCTCGGTCGACCATACTAAATTGAATGCACCATCCTCGCTTGACTGAACCATTAACCATTGACACCCCAACTACTTGGTCGACCAAACCTTGTAGTTCAAATTGGCCTTGGTTGATCGAATCTATATGAATTGTCAACCAACCTTTGCCTTGGTTGACTGAACCCACAAAGGGTTAAGAAACACCTTGATATGGTCGACGAAACCTGTAGTTCAAATTTGCCTCGGTCAACTAAATCTTGTCCTTAGTCGACCAAACCTCTCGGATTGACAGATTTTTACTGCAGATAAATGAGGTTAATTTTAATTAAACATGTTTAAAAATTTTCAAAATACCTCCTCTATCCCCAACGGTTATATTTTTAACAAATTCTATATATACCTCTTCATTTGTTAAGATTAGAGGGTAATTAATATATTTTGATTAGCAAAAATCCTTTAAAATTTTTACACTCCTATTGCTTAAATTTTTTCAATCTTTCAAGCATATTGCTCATTCTCCTTACACTCATTTGAAAAATCATTTTGAGGAGAATCATTGTTTATACTCACTAGCAAACTAAATGCAACTTGAGAAGGAGTTTAATTTCTTAGTGTTGTGCATATTTTTCATACATCCTCTTTAAAGCTTACACTCTCATTGCATATACTTACTTGATATTATTTTATCGAGAGTAAGCAAAAGTTTTCCTTTGTGATTTAATTCATAAATTTCTTTTGGGAAAACTTCCTTGAGCTAGTGAGTCTTTGTATATTTGTTGCAAGATTCAAGAGCTTGTCTTGTGATTTTGGCAAATACTTTTAACAAGCTAGAAATCTGAATATCTCTTGTTTTTTGATATTTGAAAATCACTTTTGAGATAGTTGCTTGTGTGTTCAAGATCTTTGAGTATTCATATTGTGATCATACCATTTTGATTCAAAGATCTCACTCATTCACATATATACATATATCTGCACATATTATTGTGAGTTGATATATTGTTTTAACTAAATCTCACTTGAGCATAAATCCTTACCTACATGAGTGTATTGAGCTGATTATTGTACATCACCTGCTTAGTGTAAGAAACATCTTTATTGTACACAAATATTTGATTATCTGTTGTATTCGTGACGTGTGGTTAGAAGAGGGAGACTAGCCCTGTGAATAGTCTTGAATTGCTCAGACTCGGTTAGGTGAGCACCGGACTGGCTCAGACTCGGTTAGGAGAACTTGGTGCAGCAACCTTGTAAGGTATTGTAATTAGTGTTGCTCCACCCATTAAGTGAGCAACTAGTGGAATCCTCTTGCTTGTGTGCTTGAGGCAGGAACGTCGGCAGTATTAGCCGAACCCCAATAATATATCATATGTGCACTATATATTTCTGTAATTTATCTTTCACACCCTATATGTTATTGTTTAATGCTCTGATTATTTTACATATGCACTTTGAATGATTTTGAAAAACTGAGAATAGTTTATTTGTTTTAATATCTGCTCAGTAATTCATCTTTTGAATTGGTATGTGTTCAGACAAACACTAGGTTGTGTATTACTGCTGCTAGCTTAGTTAAACCTAGGAAGAATTTTTTTTAAATATCCAATTCACCCCCTCTCTTGGGATCACACCAATTCTAGCACTCACCTCTCTACATTCAGTAGCTTAATATCACTCTGCAATCTTCCTGCAATCATAAACTATTCCTTCAAGATATTATAGTCCACAAGGTGCTACTAGAGCTCTAACGAAGATCTGCATACTGGCATGGATCTTGAGTAGGAGATTAAGGTTAGACACCTAAATGTATCCATCAGGAACCTACCATCCTTGAGTTACCTTTTGGCATTAAACATTGCTAATTTAGAAGTTAGTTGGGCAAACGAAGGGGGAAAGGTAGGAAAGGAGCTCATGTGATTGGTCCTTGGTCAAATGAAAGAAAGATTAAGAAAAGGAGGATGAGTTTTGAGGGGTTTACAAAGGAAAAACTAGGAAAGGGTATGTGTAGGAACACGAACCAAGAAAAAGAAAAGAAAATAAATAAAGAGAAGGAAAAGCATGGAGAGAATGGATATGGTTTGGTTCAACACCAAACCGTTGACGATTGAGGCCATCTCAAAAAATCATCGAAGATTAAACTACCGAGAGCTGTTATTAGCCAAACCATCGACGGTTTTCTGCGGGGTAAGGGCTTATAAGTTAGAATCTTATGTTTTTTTTTTTTCATTTCATCTCATATCTCTCTCTCTCTCTCTCTCCTACGACTTCTCAAGACTCCGGCATAGTCTTTGATCGTCTCTCTCTCCCACTCGGCTTGTAGTAGCTTTCTACTCGGCTTACCAGATTGCTTCCTGCGGTAGGATCATGAAAGCTAGATTGTGTCAGTTTTTCATGAATTTGAACCGATTAAATTCGAGAATATGAACTCGTATATGTTACATATGATTTTCTGGTTCATTCAGGCATATGAAATGGATGTTTTTAATTATCATACGTATTTGGGGAAAAACATAAAATGTGTTGGTTGATCAATTATGTTTCCTAAAAATATAGTTTTGGATAAATAAAATTGTGGAGATGATCAGACCTAGTTTTCAATGAAAAATCTATGTTTCCATGCTATTTAGTATATTATGGATTATCAGTTTAAAAATTGTGTGGCATGAGATTTATTCATATTTTACTGCATAAGTGAAATTGAGTATCTTTATAGTATTATATCATGAAAATGTGAATTGAACTATTTGATGGAAATACTAGAAATATGGTGAAATTTGTGAAATGTGTATGAAGGCTGCGTATCGGGTTTGATATGACAGTTAAGTGTCGGGTTTGATATGACGGCTAATGCCAGGTTTCGATATGACAAGTTTTATATGTAAATGTGTATATGGCGGGTTTTATACTAAATTACAAAAATGAAAATTTTATTACAGTTTTATTACTTCAATTGCATTATATGGTTTAAGAACCCTAAGGACCAATTGTGATGAGAGCACGGTATCATAGCTAGTATTTGAGATAATGCAACCACACTGTTCTGGATAGAAGTGTTGGTAATGAAAAGTCGATTTGGCCATGGAAGGGTTGTGTACCCCTTGGAGTCTAGACTAGGCTGGGTAGGCAAATCAGACTTGCAGACATAAGGTTTGACTTAGCCTGGTGGTGGGCCAGCTAGGGCTAGGTCCAGTCTTTGGATCACATAACCCGATCATGGGGGTTTATTTATGATGATGTTATATGTCCAAAAGGGGGTTTCTTCTACGCATATATGTGAATTTATGTAAAGTTTGTTAGTTATCAAACTATTTTATATTATGAAAGAAATGTTTATTTTCAACTGTATAGGTGTGAGATATATTAAACAAATGCTATATTTGTCAACTAAAGTAAATTAAAGAATGGGTTTGATTTCACTGAAACTCATGCTAACCACATACTGATAATAATTTATTCTACCTTACTGAGAAGTGTCTCACCCTAGTAAATATACCAATTTTTCAAGACCTACAAGAAATCGAGTTTAGGAGCTCCAGGGCGGGACCTAGACGATTTAGTCGAGATTGGGCTTGTTAGGATACTATTTTGTTATGCTTAGTGTTTTTGAACATTCTGGGTTGTATAATGTTTTTGGGAAATTTTAGTATGACTAGTTAAGAATTAATACTCTAGTATGTATGGTTGTAAAAGTATATTTTGCTTCCGTTGGTTGTATATTTAAATTAATTGTGGATGTTGATATTGTGGTATCAGAGTTTTATAGGGTTATTTATGAAATATTAGCACTCTAGACCCCACTGGGTTCGGAGCGCTACAATTGTGGTATCAGAGCCTAGGTTTCCTATGTTCTGCAGACTCTAAAGGAATAATACTACCAGAGCATAGGACTGAGTGGTGATAAGAGTAGGAATGAGTAGTCTAGGTACAGTAAAGTGGGTCAGGTATAGGGTGGATAGTCAATCAGAGTACCAAAAAAGGTTGGGTTTTTGTATGGTAGCCTAAAGGCAAAATTCCCTTGACGGTCTTCTGTGGTTTTCCTGAGGCGACGGTCTCAAAAAAATTATGGCAAACCATCGACGGTTTTGTTTCTAAGCGATAAGGCTAACCCTTGGATTGGGGAGTTGGAGGTCAAATGATTTATTTGTGTGGGAAAAGTCTATCAGGAAAGGTCTAAGTATTTTAATACGGGATGTAGGGGAACTTTATAGTTATAGCTTATTAGTTGTACAGGTTGTATTCTGCCAATAGAATTCTAAGAAAATTATTCTTTTCCCTATTTTCAGGATGGATCCTAGAGATAAGGATGTTAATGTTAGAGGGGATAATAATTTGAAGGATTTCAGTGAGAAGGATATAAATGCCTCGACAGTGTTGCGAGGTCTAGCCTGACAGGTTAGGGCAGAAATGAGGCGGGACTACAGAGGGAAGGACTACCCACCTATAGATCGGGGTTGCACCATCGAGCAGTTCGCCCGTATGCAACCGCCGGCATTTAGAGGAGGAGTGGACCCAATCGTAGCTGATGATTGTGTCCAAGAAAGTTAAGGAACTTTTGGCTATTCTACATTGCACTGATAAGCAAAGAGTGTAGTACGCTTCTTTCAAGTTGGTAAGGAAGGCTAAGCGGTGGTGGAGAGCAATGAAGCTGGTGGAGGATAAGAGGCCAGGACCTGCAGCTACTACCTGGAGTCGATTTAGGGAGATCTTCTCTGATAGGTATTTCCCTACTTCCACCAGGGAAGCCAAGGCAGAGCAGTTCATGAATCTGATACAAGGGCACTTGATCGTACAGCAGTACACGACCAAGTTCATTAAGCTATCTCGCTTCACCTCGTACATGATCCTGGATGAGCCGAAGAAGGCTCGGAGGTTTAAGGCAGGGAATACACATGCAGGTTGTGGCATTTTAGGCCCTGAGTTTCTCTGAGTTGGTGGATAAGGCCATGGTAATGGAGGCTAGTATACAATAGTGTGATGGGGTAGCGAACTAGAAGAAGAGACCCCTGCCTCATGGGTTTCAGACTGACACCATTCAGAGTATATAGAGGAGGACTAGTGACTATGCGGGTCAGCGATAGGAGGTGGGACCTCGAGCTCCTCAGGGAACTCAGTCACGCCCTCCTTTCCCTAGGTGTCATCAGAGGCTTTGAGGCAAGTTCTGAGATAAATCAGCTAGTTGTTACCGATGTGGTAGACCTATCCACATAGCACGAGACTTTCATGCACTGCTTGGTGATGCGCCCGCACCTCATCAGTTTCAGGGACATAATCAGGCACCTCGAGGTGGTCACCAGAGGGGCACCGCCCAGGCACGGGTGTATTCTCTTATGCCGAGAGATGTAAAGGACGCCAGTGACGTGGTGACAGGTACTATTTTATTTTTGTCGCATAAAGCTATTGTGTTGTTTGATTCAGGGGCGACACATTCATTTATGGCTAGAGAGTTCATTAAATTTTGTGGGATAGAGGCTCAACCACTAGGCATCAATTTATCAGTGGCTACACCGACAAGGACCATAGTAACGTGTAGGAGGATACTTAAAATTTTTTCGATCAGTATTCAGGGGAAGACGTTGCCTGCTAATCTAGTCATGCACAAATTTGAGGTGATTTTGAGGATGGACAAGCTAGCTTCCGATTATGCGAGTATCGATTGCTACAAGAAAGACGTGGTGTTTAGACCTCTAGGAGAGCAGGAGTTTAGATTTGTGGGGTCGCGTGTGCGCACCTCGCCATCGATTCTATCAGTCATGCAAGCTAAAAGGTTACTCTTGAATGTGTGTCAGGGGTACCTAGCTTGGGTAAAGGAAACATCAGAGGGGGAAGTTAAGCTGGAGGATATTTCAATAGTAAAGGAGTTTCCTGACATATTTTCGGAGGATTTTCCAAGATTACCTCCTGAGCGTGAGGTGGAGTTTGCTATTGATCTATCTTCGGGAATGACGCTGATCTCTAAGGCTCCAGCTGAGTTGAAAGAATTAAAGGAGCAATTACAATAGTTGTTGGATAAGAGATTCATCAAGCCCAGTGTATCCCTACAGGAGCCCCTGTGTTGTTTGTTAAGAAGAAGGACGGCTTAATGAGAATGTGCATCGACTATCGGGAGATAAATAAAGTGATGGTAAATAACAAGTGCCGACTACCACATATCGATGATCAGTTTGACTAGCTTTAGGGAACACAGATTTTCTCGAAGATCGATCTCCGATCCAGGTACCATCAGATGAGAGTTAAGATAGAGGAAGTATCGAAGACTACTTATCGGACCTGGTATGGCCATTATGGATTTTTGGTTATGCCGTTCAGACTGACGAATGTGCCTACTACATATATGGACCTAATAAATAGGGTCTTCCATCAGTACCTGGATCAGTTCGTGGTAGTGTTTATTGACGACATATTGATTTATTCAAAGATTCTCAAGGTGCACGAGGATCATTTGAGGACAGTACTTCAGGTGTTGAGGGGAATGAGATTGTAAGCTAAATTTAAGAAGTGTGAGTTCTGGCTAGAACAGGTAGCATTTCTCGGGCATGTGATATCTAGGAGTGGTCTTTCGGTGGATCCAAGTAAAATTGAGGCAGTAATTAATTGGGTAAGAATGAAGAACGTTCATGAGGTTAGGAGCTTTCTGGGTTTGGCAAGATATTACCGCCAGTTCGTAGAAAGTTTTTCTAAGATATCAGGCCCTCTGATGAAGTTATCCAGGACGAATGTGACATATGAATGGACAGATGAGTGTGAATAGAGTTTTCAGGAGTTAAAGCAGTGACTTGTCATTGCTCCAATACTGACAATTCCTTCAAGCGAAGGGGGTTTTTTGGTCTACAATGATGCGTCTCTTAAAGGGCTTGGATGCCTATTGATGCAACGGGGAAGGGTTACTACATATGCTTCTCAGCAGCTCAAGGAGTATGAGAAGAATTATCCTACGCATGACTTGGAACTGGCAACAATGGTTTATGCATTAAAGATCTGGAGGCACTACCTATATGGTGAAAGGTGCAAGATCTTCATATATCATAAAAGCCTAAGTACATTTTCATGCAGAAAGAGTTAAATATGAGATAGAGGAGATGACTTGAGTTGATAAAGGATTATGACTATACCATCAGTTACCACCTATGGAAAGCAAACATAGTAGCTAATGCTTTAAGTCAGAAGTTAGTGAATGCGCCAGTCTCGACAGTAGCAGGTCAATAGCAGATCAGGATGGATTTGGAAAGGCTTGGCATGGAATTTATGGAAGGTGACCATCGGGGATTCATTACTAGTTTGTTTGTTCAACCAACCCTATAGGAAAGAATTAAAGCTGCTCAGATGAAAGACACGAAGTTAATGAAAATTGTGGAGAAAGTACAAAGTGGTTTAGCAACAGGTTTCAATATCTCAGATGATGAAGTTCTGAGGCTTTACACCCGGCTATGTGTACCTAAGGATGCCGATATTAAAAAGATAATTCTAGAGGAGGCTCATCGCTCTCTCTATACAGTACATCTAACGAGCACAAAGATGTATAGGGATCTGCAAGAATCCTTCTGGTGGAACAATATTAAGAGAGAGATGGCCTGGTTTGTGGAAAAATGTTTGACATGCCAACAAGTGAAAGCAGAGCATCAGAGGCCAGTGGGACCATTGCAACCACTTTGTATTCCTTAGTGGAAGTGGGAGCATATCTGTATGGACTTCGTAATAGGGTTGCCTTCATAATTGCATGGAAAAAAATGCTATATGGGTAATAGTGGATCGTCTAACTAAGACCACACACTTTCTTCATACTAAAGTCAATTACTCCATCAATAAGCTAGAAGAGCTATATGTGCAGGCGATAGTCCGACTTCATGGCGTCCCGGTATCCATTGTGTCCAATCGAGATTCACGGTTCACCTCCTAGTTTTGGAGGAGTTTGTAGAAGGCATTTCACCTATAGACTAATGGACAATCAAAGAGAACAATTTATATATTAGAAGATATGTTGCGGGTGTGCGTGCTAGATTTTTACGGTAGTTGGATTCATTTTTTCCCACTTATTGAGTTCGCCTATAATAACAGCTATCAAGCTAGTATCGGAATGGCACCATATGAAGCATTCTATGGTCAAAGGTGCCGATCTCCGCTGTATTGGGACAAGGTTGGTGAGCGGCAGATTTTGGGACCAAAGCTTATTTAGTAGACTTCCGAGAAGATCAAAGTAATCAGGAGTAGAATTTAGATAGCTTAGATCCGGCAGAGGAGTTATGGTGATACTCACCAACGAGACCTAGAATTTGGGATAGGAGATAGGATTTGTTTGAGAATTTCTCCGATGAAAGGAGTTATAAGGTTTGGAAAAAAGGATAAGCTAAGCCCTAGGTACATTGGGTCATTCAAGATTATGAAGAAAGTTGGTCCGGTTGCTTACAAGATAGCAGTACCCCTAGATTTGTCAAGAATACACAACGTCTTTCACATATCGAAGTTGAGGAAGTACATCTCAGACCCTTCACATGTGTTAAGCTATGAATTCCTGGAAATCAGAGATACCTTATCTTATGAGGAAATACCAATTTACATTTTAGATCCAAAGGAACAAGAACTCTGTACGATAAAGATTTTGTTGGTGAAGGTGCTCTGGTGTAACCATACAGTAAAAGAAGCTTCATGGGAGTTGGAAGAGGAAATATGTTGGAAGTACCCACAGCTATTCAGTGAGACCGAACCCTAGGCAGGTAGGTACGAAGGTTCAGGTAAGAATTTGATTGTATATATACTGTGTTCTGTGCAGGTTGTCAAGTTAAACTTGAATGTTTGTAATCCATAGATTTCAAGTTTAGTGTTCGAGTGGTATTGGTAGAATTTTGTTGATCTACTTGTAATATCCCAAGGACCGTTATTGTAACCACGGTATTCCTTCACCATAAGTGAGGGTAATTAATAAATTTGGGATAGGGCTACCATGTAGGTGGATATCTACTATTCCTAAAGTCAGATGATCGAATCGGTAATTCCAAGAGTGATGATAAGTATGAGTTAACAAATTTTGAGGACGAAATTTTTATAAGGGGGGAGGATGTAGGAACCCGAACCAAGAAAAAGAAAAGAAAATAAATAAATAGAAGGAAAAACATGGAGAGAATGGAGATGGTTTGGTTCGGTACCAAACCGTCGACGATTGATGCCATCTCATAAAACCATCGATGGTTAAAACTACTGAGGGCCATTATTAGCCAAACCGTCAACGGTTTTGTGAAGAACAGAAAAATCGTCGACAGTTTTCAACGAGGCAGGGGCTTATAAGTTAGAATCTTATGTTTTTTTTTTCATTTCATCTCATATCTCTCTCTTTAAAGTTAGGGCTCCAGTGCTCTCTCTCTCTCTCTCTCTCTCTCTCTCTCTCTCTCTCCTACTACTTCTCGGGACTCCAGCACAGCCTCTAATCGTCTCTCTATCTCCCTCTCGGCTTGCAATAGCTTTCTACTGGGCTTACAGGCCTGCTTCCCTCAGTAGGATCATGAAAGCTAGGGTTTCGTTTTCGATCGTTTTAGGCGATTTTTCAGGAACAAGTAAGGGAAATAAATTATGTCAATTTTTCTTGAATTTGAACCGATTAAATTCGAGTATATGAACTCATATATGTTATATATGATTTTTTGGTTCATTCAGGCATATGAAATGGATGTTTTTAATTATCATACGAATTTTGAGAAAAACCTAAAATTTGTTGGTTGATCATTTCTATTTCCTAAAAATATAGTTTTGGACAAGAGAAATGATCGGAGGGCTAGCCGGAGCCTCAGGAGGCTTTACAAAAGAGAGAAACGTGCAGAAGAGAGAGAAAGTCGAAGCCCTAGTAGAGAGAGAGAGAGAGAGAGAGAGAGAGAGAGCGAGAGGTTTTGAAATTTTTTTAAAAAAATTAACTTAAGTTCTATTTATAGGCAAGCTGGCCTGTAGGAAACCGTCGACGGTTTTTCTGAGCTTTTTGAAACCGTCGATGGATTGGCTACTAAAAAAATGCTCTTAGTTGTCTTAACCATCGATGGTTTTCCTAAGCTTCTTAAAACCATCGACGGTTTGGTTATGTGCCAAACCGATTGCCTTCTTTTCTTTCTCTTTCTCTTTCTATTTTCTCTTTTCTTTTTTCTTTTTTCTTTTATTTTCTTGGTTCGAGTTCCTTCATTCTTCCCTCCTTATAAAAATTTCGTCCTAGAAATTTGTTGCCTCATACTTATCATCACTCGTGGAATTACCAATATATCATCCGACTCTAGGAAGAGCTGGCTGCCACCCACATAGTGGCCCCATCCCAAATTTTTTAATTACCCTCACCTATGGCGGAGGAATATTGCAGTTACAATAACAGTTTTTGGAGATTACAAGTAGATAAAAAAAAAACTCTCCCAACCCCACTCAATCACTAAACCCAAATTCTATGGATTTACAAACACTTAAACTTAGCTGGACAAACTACAAAAAACACAGTATATATACAATCAAATTCTTACCTAAACCGTCGTACCTACCTGCCTAGTGTTGGTTCTCGATGAATAGTTATGGGTACTTCCGACGTATTTCCGCTTCCAATTCCCATGAAACTTACTCCACCGTGTGGTTAGGCTAGAGTACCTTCACTAACAGAATCTTTTTAGAACGGATTTATTGTTCCTTCCGATCTAAAATCTGAACTGGTACCTTCTCATAAGATAATGTATCTTTGATTTCCAAGAATTCATAGCTTATATGCGAGATCGGGCTGGATCCTTTCTCCAACATGATACATTAAAGATGTCTTGGATCCTAATAAAACTGGGGGTAATGCTATATGGTTAAGCATGGACTCAACCTTCTCCAGTATCTCGAATGATTCGGTTACCTAGGGCTTACTTCACCCTGCTTTCCAAACCGCATACTCCCTTCATCTATGCTGACTATGAATGTCTTAACTCTATCCCTGTATTACTACTTTATATTCTTGGCGAAGTCTTATGATACGCTCCGTCCCGAAAGCTGCCCGTTCACCTCACCTCGTCACAATACACATGATCGCACGCTTCTCAACCATATGTACTTCATATGGTGCCCTCTCAATACTAGTTTGGATACGTTTATTATAGATTGTCAAAAATCCCCAAGGGTAAAAACTAAATCCAACTACTTACCAAAATCTAGCAACGCACGCTCCACAGTATAATCCTCTAAGATTTTGAATTGTTCTTTCTGATTTATACCGATCTGTCTACGGTAGATGTTGTACTGAAATTCATTTACGATCCCAAGTCCTTCTCCAACCCTCCAAAAATGGAGGTGAATTGTGATCTTGGTCGATACAATGGATACCCGGGACTCCCATGAAGGTCGGACGATCTTCCTGTTATATATACTAGCTCTTGTAGCCTATTCTTGAAGTAAACTGACTTTACTAGGACCAAAGGTTGTGCCAGCTCTAGAGTGCAAATGGATCCATATTACCATATAGCATTTTATCCAGGTAATGCTGAAGGCAACCACCCCGTGACGAGTCCAATAGAAATGTCCCACTTCCACTCAGGGAATCAAAGTGGTGTGCAGTCGTCCCCCTCTTGCCGCTGATGCTCTGCTTTCATCACTGGCACGTAAACATAGTTCCCACGACCGGGAAATCTCTCTCTCAGAGTTTTCCCCCAGAAGGATCCTCTAGATCCCTGTACGCTTTGTGCTCCCTGTATGTACAGTATAGAGAAGCCAATGAGCTCTACTCTAGAATTCATCCTTTAATCTTGGCATCCTTAGTACTCGGCGACCAAGTTAAAACCTTAGAAATCCATCGTCTGGAGATATTGAGACCTGTTTCCGAAACCACTTTATACTTCTCCACAATTTTCAATCCAACTCTGCTCTTTCATCTGAGCGAACTAGACTATAATAATCCCGGATGGGTTCGTTCCATAAATCTCCACGCCACGACCCTTCCTAGATCCATCCGGTCTGCTGTTGAGCTACTCCTGCCAAGCACTGACACATTCACGGACTTCCGACTTAAACCTTTCCTGTTTTCTACCAGACTTAGCTTTCCTTGGGTTAATAAATGATGGTATACCGTTGCGTTACCACAAAGTTGGTAGATTAGCGCATTTTAAATCGTGGCCATATCAAGATTATAATTCTACTTATAATGCCTGCTTACGTCCCATATATTAATAGTTGAGCACACATTTTGATAAGTACTTAAGATAATTATCACTTCTTGCCAAAATTTATGTATTGCGTGTTTTTTACTATTGCAGGATTATTTTTGAAAATAAGCAGAGATTAAAAATTTTATATGGGTTATATTGAGAAGAAACCGGTAATGCATGCGCAAGCTGAGCCCAAAAGACCATACACATGGAGCTTAAGGCCACCACGTAGGAATCTGGGTCTCCTCGTGCCATGCAGATGAAAAAACGGGGTGACCGTATGTTAGGAATGCATGGGCTCATACTCAAAGAGGAGCAATCGGTTTCTGAGTTGGCCTTGGGGAGCCGTGAGGGTCTATGCAGCACACATCAGGGCTGCCGTGATGAGATATTAAAGGAACCGGCTGAATAAATTGAAACCGAGTCATAGGGGAATAAAGATAAAAGGAGAACAGTGCTACTTTTGAGTTTTTTTTTTTTAAGACAAGACCAAGTGGAGCCCAGCCTACATGCACGTAAGGCTCAATGAATAACAAAAAAAAAACGGGGCGTTTTGCAGCCTGAACTTGGTGTATGGCCTGGGTTTGCTTTTTTGAGGCTTTTAATTTAAAGGTAGAGGGGGTTGGAAAAACAGGAAGAAAAAAGGGTATTAAAGGAGTGGGTTTCTTGCAGCTGCTATAGCCGCAGGGTGATCAACCTGCGAGCTCTGCCTTCTGCTACTTACTGTGCTTGTGGTCTGCTCACTCTGCTACTCTCTGCATGTGGAGAGCAACTCGCGACAGCT